>NC_136061.1:400857494-402223744 GCF_964261635.1 Lissotriton helveticus
GCTGATGATTGCTGCAAGTCCAAAAAAAACTCCGCTTTTAACATGACCTTATGCAGTGTCAGGTGTTGGTGGTCCATTGAGGCATTCCATAGCCAGCTAAGGAGAAGTATCCAAACCACTTGCGAAGACAGGCTTGAAAAACAAGAGGATCCTAGGCCGGATCATCACAGGGAAGTTACTCCAAAGGGTCAGAATTTGTCCCAAATATTTCATGGAAGCATGCTCTATAAGCCTCCTCTTCTAGCAATCTCTAGGCATCTCTGCGGGAATGGAACTGGTGTTTGGCGTTGGTCTGCAGCGCTATATCTGAAGGCGGAGGCAGCGGTGGTGGTGATGGTAGTGGAGGCGTGGGGGTGGCCTACACTTGCCTCCCAGGATGCATGGCGTACTTCTGAAACCTATGAACATAGACCTTGTAGCAAGTTGCCTTTAAAAAGAACTTTGTAGATGATAGAGGTCATTGGTACTCCCTCAGTTTAAGGGCCTGGATAGAGCTAAAGATACCTAGTTTCACCTGTTGGGTCAGGTCCATCAGGAAAGACATCTGCCAGGCTTTTGTTTGTCCTCGCTCCCCTATCAAAGAGTCCTACTCTGCTGAAGTGGTTGAAGTTCAGATGAGATGAATTCAGCCAACAAAGTATAAAAAACCAGGACTGTATGCTATCCACCTGTAGGCCACAGCAACCATGGCTGTCACAATTTCATATGCAGGACAGAAAAATGAGCTGCGTCTGTTTTTGCGCTATTTCCTTAATTTGAATATCAATTACAGGCCAGTTCTGCAGATCAAGGCCTAATTTCTAAAGAAGGTCACAACTCCTTTTTCTAAAGGCTATCCTAAGCCTCGACTGAACTGTAACTTTTGCTAACATTACGTTGGAAAATCAAGTCACTTCTGTGAAGGTCGGTTCCATGGTTCAGGCACTCATCTTAGCGCACATCGATGGAGACCCCCATTACTTGCTAATCTCCCAGAGTCCTCATTTACACCCATAAGAGCAGTGTTTCATGCGGCTGCTCAGGTAATCAACCAAAGTTCGAGCACACTCCTCCCCTACCTTGAAAATAATAAATTGGCTTCCTCTCAGAATATACTTCAAAAATTGTGTGAACTGTACAACACTCTATTTGAGTAAACTGGACAATCTTTCCTCTAAACCTGGTGGCACGTGTGGTTATGAGCACGTTCTTGGCTACTACCAAATCCAAAAGACTTTGAAGCATGCGTTCGCCAACAGGTTTTTTTCTATATATGGACCAAGACTCTAGAACACCATCACTTTGCACATCAAACTCTCTCCTTGGTTGCGGCAATTTGGGAAAGGCCTCAAAACTGACCTCACCATTTTCCTTATGTCGTGGACTTTAGCCCTTCCCTGCTAATCGCACTTTAACACTGTTTTCTTCATTATTTGTATGTGTCCATCTGAATTCTTATTGTAAACCTTCTTAATGTGTCTATTTTCATAACTTGCTGTAGTCTGTTGCTCTGTACAGCATTTCGCTGCCCTCTGAGGCTGTCGGGATAGCATAAACCTCGATCCTGAGCCATAATTGCACACTTGTTTTGTTACTTAGTGTTTGAATAGCCTCCTATCTGCCATTCTTATAGTTCCACTGTGATTTTGGGTGGTCTTTGGCAACACATTTTGAATGCTTCTATCTCAGAATGCAATCTTATTCATTTGTGTGTATATCTGTGGTCTGCATGATGGATATTTCAGTTTTATTGAGTTGTAGAATTTTTTTGGGGGCGAGACTGAACAGTTGTGGCAAACTGCTTATGTATTTCGTCAGGTGGTATGGAGGGCCATTGACAGTATGTATTGCTGTTGTAAGTAGCTGATGGTAGTTAAAGCTGTTGGATGCCTTGATATGTAATTTATTGCAAATACAGGCTGAGTTAGGTATATGCTCGGAGTTCTGTTCTGATGTGTAAAATAATATGTACAGTGTTGTGCGTGGACAGTGCTTTTGTGAGTGCATTGACACCCACATACATGACATATCTGTGCTGGGTGTGTGTCAGATGTTCTGTTGAATATGTGCTGTTAAATTTTATTGTTGTGAGTATTCAGGTACTATTAGATGTGCATGCTATTGGCATATTGGTATTATATGACATAACTGAACAGATTTCAGCGTATGTGCAGAGTTTATTTATTATTTGTTGTCTTATAAAGCACAAACTGCACCCAACCGGGTTTTAGATCGCTGCACAGAGGAAAGGTGTGAGAATATTAGAAATAATAAACCAATTGTGACTGCTAGCATATTAAAACAGATTGTTTACAATACAACATTTGTCAGTTGTTGGAGTAGAAAAGAAAACATCGAATGTATAGATATTTAAGAATGAAGCCTTAGTAATGGTTTCAAACAAACTTACAAACAAGTTTGGCATCTTAAAGCATACATAGCAATACAATCAGCTGTGTACTCTATTATATATTTAGGTACAGGCAGCTGGGAGTTGAGGAACTTTCAGCAGAAGGAGCATGGCTCAATTGGTAGAATACCAGAATCAGTAGAATAGGGTACATCATTATACCTGAATTACAAAGGTGGAGGTTGTTGTAATGAACAGAAAGTATGCATGGCAATTATTTTCAATTATTTACCATTGATCACAAGTGCAGGCAACCCGGATGAGTATTAACGTACTATATATTAGAAGCAAGATGTATGCATGTTGTTTGGCAATAGAAGAATGACCTGCATTCGGTGATGTTAAATAATTAGTTGCCGAGGTTCCACAAGGAGCAGGTTTTGAGGGATTTGAAGCTTTGAAAGGAGGAAGAATTTCTGAGGGAAGGATCTGCAAAGCAGGTCCTATGAACATTTGGGAAGGCAGTTCTCCTAGTGCTGCAAACTTCGATGGAGAGCCATTTGAGGTAGGTAACTGCAAGGGTAATAAGTTTAGTTTTTTGCATTTATTAAGAACCTTACCTTGGCAGGTAGCACTGCCCTTAGTGGGGCTCGTCTATTTTTAGCAAGCCAGTGAGAAGGAACGAGCCATAGATAGGGGGTGTGATTACCAAGGCCCAAACTGCCTATTTCAGATCCGGGAAGTGGAACATTTTCTTGAGCTTCCCTTAGTTTGTGGGGGTGGAATCTGGCCAATGTAGCCATGACGTGGATGTGGCTGGTTTGGGTGTTAGAAGGTGAAAAATTAGTCTTTATCGCATTGCATTAGAGGTACTTTTGCTCTGTTCAACCGTGGATGCTCAGCAGTGAGTATTTTAGTTTGGAGATAGTTAGGGTAGTGCATTTTTAAATAGACCTGGTTTTATTTGTTTATTGGGAGAAGGAGATGCCAAGATTTTAAAGAGTTCATGCAGTGGTTCAGCTTGGATATTAAAAAGAATGGGCGGAATAGGGTGGAGATCCATGGGCGCTGCACAATATGGGGTAGTGGTCAGAGGAATTATTGCTAATTTTGACCATTTGAGAGCATGCTGAAAGATAAGAGTGCAACAACTAAAAGTTCCTCTAAGGCCTATCCTGTTTTTTTAGAGTGTCAAGCTGAATTTGATGGTGAACTATACCATGTCAAGCTGAATTTGATGGTGAACTATAACGAAAAGCCATGGTCCCCCCCCCCCCCCTCTCTTGTACCGCTTTGGCAGCCATAAGTGTGGCAGGGTATGCTCAGACGTGAGACCTTTGCTCACTTTGCCACTGGATTCAAGCAAGCCGGGCTGAAGACGGCTGTAATGCCAGAAACCGGTCCTCGGAAGCTTGTTTCCGGTCCAGGGAAGGCATGGCTTGGCAGTTCGGGCTGGACTGTTCCCATGAGGCACAGGGTCAGACTGATTTGCATATAGCCATGTCTGAACTGGGGTGGCAGAGTGGGCTAAAGAACGGAAACCCAGATCTTTTGACTGGGTGTGAGTGTTTGATTGGTTCAGATGCTCCGTCCATCACCACCCCCTTTTGTACCAATCTAAAAGGAGGCAAGTGTGACCTTTATTGAAAGTGCAGTGGATATCATTGATTGACAGAGGTGTTGCAGATTTGGTAGTGTACCCTGCCGTGTAACCAGATTGAAACACATCCAGCAAGTCATTTTCTTCAATATGTTTTCATCAGCTGCCAGTATCAATCAATCAATCAATCAGGGGTTTATAAAGTGAGCTACTCACCTGTGGGGGTCTCAAGGCGCTGGGGAGGGGGGGGGGGGCAGCGGCTCCGGGTCAGTCGAAGAGCCAGGTCTTGAGGTCTCTCCTGAACGTGTGCAGGGTCGGGGAGCATCTGATGTTCACAGGGAGCTCGTTCCAGGTTTTTGCTGCGATGTAGGAGAAAACTCTCCCGCCGGTTCTGTTTCTGCGGATGCGGGGGACCTCGGCCAGGGCGAGGTCGGCGGAGCGGAGGTTCCTCTTGGGTACCTGGAAGGATAATCTCTCGTTGAGGTATTTGGATCCGACGTTGTTGAGGGATTTGTAGGCGCGGGTGAGGAGTTTGAACGGGGAGCCAGTGGAGGCCTCGTAGGTGCAGGGTCATGAGCTCGTGGCGCGGTGTGCCGAGGACAAGTCTGGCTGCGGCATTCTGGATGGTTTGAAGTTTGTGTTGAAGAGTTTTGTTGATTCTGGCGTAGAGGCGTTTCCGTAGTCCAGTCTGCTGGTTATGAGTGCGTGGGTGATTGTCCTTCTGCAGTCGGGGGGGGTCCATTTGAAGGTCTTGCGGAGGATGCGAAAGCAGTTGAAGCTAGTGGAGGCGACGGCGTTGATCAGGCGGTTCATGTAGAGGGAGGAATCAAGGATGATGCTGTGGTTCAGAGTGTGGTCAGTAGGGGTGGGTGGGCTCCCGAGGGCGCATGGCCACCAGGTGTTGTCCCAGGCGGAGGTGCAGGGTCCTGAGGATGAGGACCACGGTTTTCTCGGAGTTTAGTTTCAGACAGCTGTCCTTCATCCAGGCTGCCACGTTCTTCATTCCTTCCCGAAAGCAGAAGCTGGAGTCTTCGAAATTTTTTGTGAGCGAGAGGATGAGCTGAGTGTCGTCCGCGTAGGATATAATGCTGAGGCCATGCTGTCTGACTATGGCGGCGAGGGGCCATGTAGATGTTGAAGAGCGTGGGGCTGAGTGATGATCCCTGGGGGACTCCACAATACAGGGGTAGAGGTCATCTCTTTCGCAGAGGGTCTTCACTTGTGCATTTATTAGACCCCTGGGTGCAGCATTTTAGAGAGCTAAACTCGTGGGGGCTAGCCATTAAAGGAACACGGTCTTTGGCAGCTGCTGGATATATTGGGTGACTAGAGTAAGAGGAGGATGTGGTATCACACACAAAGAATAGGGTTTCTTTTAAGCTGAGGGAGAACAGATTCTAGGCACAGATTGCTTTAGTGGTAGGATGGAATGTGGTTGGAAGGTTCTGTCCTGATTGAGGAAGTATTATTGCAAATATCAGATTTCTGCCTGATAGTATTTTCTTGGTTTTTTTTTTGCTGTAGAATGAAGATAATTTGTTGCATCAAGACATCAGGATGTGGAGGCATTGGTTTGAGGTTGAATCATTTTAAACAATTTCTTGTGTCTATTCTTGGAAGCAGGGTCGTAGCTATGGGGGTGGGGGTATTTGAGGGCTGGGCCAGCCCATGTGTTTCTTTTGCCTCCCCAAATGACAGAGGCAGTTGGTACAGCAATTAAAGATGCATCAGTTCTAAAAGTGAATGAGCAATAAACATTTTTTGTTTACTTTTCTTACTTAAACTGCAAAGTGAGAGGACATTGTAAAGTGAGCTATGTGACAATCTCACTAGGGTACAGAAAGGGCAACTGGAATAATGCAACAAGGGAGGCCTACATTTTGCAGCAATGTTGAGGAAATTATGCGGCAAGAAAACACAAAGTATGCCGCTTAATGTGGAGCATTATGTGATAGTATTGCTTAATTATTTTATCATTTTTACACGTTAGTGCGGTCACGGCACGGCCAAGGTTTCACTCCATTGGTACCAGCTCCGCATCCAAATACAGCTATAAATAAATGCGGTCACGGCACGGCCAAGGTTTCACTCCATTGGTACCAGCTACGCATCCAAATCCAGCAATAAACTGAAAGGTGACCAGTCAACTGCTGTGAAGGACATTTCAATGTGTGACAGCACGTGTTGCAGCGTTTCCAGTATATTTATCTATTTAAGCTAGGAACACATTTGTTATGGTTAAAATCTGTCTATTATGGAGCAGATGATAGATTATGTGGCATATGCAGCAAATTCATAACTATGCAGAAAACGCAGCTGCCGTGAAATCACTTGATTCCAGAGGCCTTGCGCAAACGGAGCACGAAAAGACATACAGTAGGATGTCAATTTGTTTCGAATTCTGAATTTTTTTTTAAAACTGTAAATGAACTATACAGATATTTCAGCATATATCAGCATTTGTAAAACCACAAATTAAGCACATTTTGTTTTATAATTCTGAAGTCTGATACATTTTTTTTTTTAATAAGATCAAAACAAATCTTGGTGATGCACAAATGATAAATATTGTATTGTAATGCGAGTATGGAGAGCACTTACAACCCCTATGTTTGGCACTGCAGCACTCACCTACATGGTCAGCAAGCTATGCCATACAGGGTGGTGTGTGGTTGGAATGGTGTTGTCTTTGTTTTGTGACCCTATTTGGGAAGTCTTTCCATATTGTGCATGATGACCACGGATGTGTGATTATCATGTTTCTAGGTGCATTGTGTAGCAGTATGGTGGAACGATGAGCTGAGGGAGACACAGATGCGAAGTTTGTGGTTTATTAGTACGCCAGCAGCTTTGAACAGCTCTTCAGGTGCCTTGATGGTGTTTTTGACGATGTAGTCTGCTTTGCTAGTTACTGCACTGGGTTGTCCAATCAGACATTTTTGGTAAAGGCCGGGGGCAGAAGCGGCATTGCTGGAGGGAGAGAGAAGTGGGGAGATCTGCTGGGATGCACAGTGTTACTATCTTTTCATATCCAAAAGCCATTGTGAAATGTAAAGTAGCTGCCGTAGTGCGTATATATTTGGGACCTGCAGTCATGGACCAGATTAATGTCCTCTGATTGAACAGTAGTGTGTACAGAGCTTTTCAGTTAGTCCGTACCTGTTCATTTGGTTATGGCTGGTTTATTGACTGCACAGTACTGGTGATGGACAACCCTCGTAACAGATATGTCCTTTGTGAATGTAAGATGTGTAAGTTACAGTTGGCTGCTAACCGCGGAGTATTATGGTATTGGTATTAGTGTGAGCCAGAAATGTTATCTTTGAACTTGCATAACGGCATAATACCACAGTGAAGCACAAGTCAGCCCTTCTTACCAGCTTATTGTAAGTAGTTTGCTGGTTGGGTTGTTTTCATTCTGTGAATTGTAAGCTAAAGGCTGTGCTTGAGGATGCAACTGTCCTTCCAGGATGTGTGGTGCTTTAGTTGTCTTGGAAATAGCCTGTTTCCAACTGTTTTATGAAGTTTATATGCTTCTGGATACTTTGAATGCTGGCTGGTAGGGAGTTCCATAGCTTAGCAGTTTGTGCTGAGAAAGCAGCGCCTGGTATGGATTTCTTTTGGTAAGGTAGTATGATGACTAGTGGTTCAAGCCTGGAACACAGTGTTCTCATTCGTTGGTATTGCTTGAATTTTGCTTGTAAGTATAGCAGCCCTTCTCTTTAGAGACTCTGTGAGCAATGCAGAGTGCCTTGAACATTACTCTTCTGGCTATAGGTAGCCGTGGAGTGATGGCAAGACTTGAGTCATGTGTTCTCTTTGGTGAAGGAAGAGAGAGTCATCCCCTCAGCATTTTGGATAATTTGTATTTTGTGTATGATTAATGCAGGTGAGTCAAAGTGTAGGCTGTTGGTATAGTCAAACTTGGAGATTATCCAAGGTATGGGAGGATGCAATGTAGTGTTGATGGCACTCCGTTTTACTTCGTGAACATTTGGTATAAAAAATAAATCTGAATTCATGGTTCCCCCTAGGTTTCTGACTTCTCTTGATATTGTTGGTGATAGGCTGGCTTTTTTGTCATTTTCCGCAGGCCATAAGCTCTGTCTTTGCAATATATAACTTTAGATAGTTATTCATCATCCATGTGTTTTTGACCTGAAGGCAGTAAAGTTTTAAATTGTAGAAGTCTTCCAGACAATCTATTTTCAAACATGATTTGGGTGTCAACTGAATAGTTGTAACAAGTGGGGTTGAATGATGTAATCCTGTTTTGTAAGGGGGTTAGGTAGATGTTGAATAATAGAAGTGATATGATGGACCCCTGTGGGAAACCGCAGTATTGTGTTTGAGATGCTATATGAAAGTTGGTAACAACACTAGGTTGCTGTCACAGCTTAAATTCCATGAATTCAGTGTGCATTAGCTGAACTCCCTTTACACCTTTTGTTTGAAATATCATAATTGTTTAGGAATTTAATCCACCTTGGATCATCTTTCTTAATACTAGCCAACAAAAAGGGTTCAGAAGACAGGAGGTTGAAGGCAAAAAATGTGGGAATGGCCCTACAGAAAGAGCCAGGTTTAATACATTTTGTATATGGTAGGCCTGGGCGGTAAATTCCGTTCCGCTCGCGGAATTTGGTTAATTTCTCGTTCTGCTGAGAATGCGGAATTACCTAAAATTCCGCGATCCGCCGTTTTTTTTGTTTTTTTTGTGCTTGTTCTCGCTTTCAAAAATGCCTGTTCGCGAGATATTTCTCCCTTAGCACGCAAACAGCGTTCGCGAACAGGAAAAAAGCATCGCGAACGGGCGGAACAAGCAATTCCACATGTTTGTTGAACGTTTGCGTGCTCGCTGATATTTTTAACCGTTTCGCAGAGCTTTGCATAGCACGACTACGCAAATTCCGCCCACCCTTAGTATATGGTATGTCAAGAAAAGAATTAGCTGTGTGAAAAGATTGTAGTACTGTACAGGGCACCGAGTCATGCTCTTCTTAAGCCAGCAACTTTCATGACTTTTCCTGTTCAGGATGCATACATGGTTGTCACTACCTATACTTAACAGTCATTCAGAAGCAATGTCCAATCATGAAACTCAAGATTCCAATATGGCACAGTGTTTTTATCAACATATTATGCTGGGGCAGAGTCATCGCAAGTCAGGTACATATTACATTTAATGGACATTGCTTCAGGCTAAACTGGCCAGCTGTAAAATATAGCCTGGTTAGATAACTGCTGCTCTACAGATCTATATTTTGTTTCCAGGAGCCAGATATTTTGTTAGATTGATCTGCTTGCTACAAATGGCTGCAAATATCCCAACCAGCAGCACTGTCAATCTGAAAGTATCCAATATAGTCTGCCATGTCACAGAGAGCTGCTATGACCAAATGTATCTTTCAAAAATGGCTTATTATCTACATAACCCTTTACAGGGTATACACGCTCAGGATCCATTCCCTTGGACCAATTATTGTGAAACCATAACCACGCTCTCTAGTTTTCACCATCACTGCAACCGTAAAATGTTTAAAACACTCAGTTTGCCACTAATTTCCCAAAATGTTCTTGACGGAGATGCTCTAAGTTTATTTTAAATTAGAGATGGGTTAAATTGAAACGTCTCTCTCCAAGTTGATTGGAATTAGGAAACTCCACACTTTTCAAAGGAGATGAAGGGACATCTTTACAATGAACTGGTGTTGGGTTGTGCCGCAAGTAATTTTGCTTTGCTGCTGTACACCAATTCGAAAGGACTTAAATGCACCATACTCACAAGATACAGTGTGTTTCTGTCCTTTCAGCTAGCGCTGGCATACAAATTGCAGCCATGCGCTAATACAGGCACCCTTTCACCATGGTGCAAGGGTGTCTGTGTTGTTGGCATCATTGTTTTTGTGCAGGAAGAGGCTCTGCCCCAAAACAATCGGGAGAGGCATTTTTCTCATTCTGTGTGTGCTGTACAATGCAGCACAAGTAGAAAGAGGAAAAACAAGGAGAAATGTAAACATTTGCCCTTGTTACGCCTACTCTGAGGAGGTGTACGTTTTTGGCGCTGACCCAGATTCACACTATGCTGTAAATCTGGGGCAGTGTCAAAATCTATGGCTGTTGTGGGGAAACACCCACAGCAACACCCATGGCACGCCTCCCTTCCGCAATGAAAAGCAACGCTGCAACTTGTGCTGTGTGGTCTTGCGTCTTATTTACTAGGCCATCAAAAACCGTTCAAGATGGCTTTGTTAGGCCTTGTAAATACGGGCCTGCACTGTGCGCATAGGAGCATCAAAAAAAGTGGCACAAGGGGCTTGTGAATATGCATTACGGTTTCCTAAATTTACTTGAGATAAGGTTTATCCTTTTGGGCCTTTAAGGTGTGATGATTTCCTGATGCTGAATGCCCGAGGTAGGACATTCTCCACCAAAGAAATTTGAGTGTGGTGGCACCACTTGCATCACTTGAGTCAAGAGATGTAGGAAGGATGGCTCTGAGCTGAAGCCAGCTGATTTTTAAAATTAAATAACTTAATAAATTTTGCTTAGGACAAAGCTTGAATAGTTTAAGAAAATACACAAAGTTGCAAGTCAGACATTACACCCTTCTACTTTAAATCCCATATAATTGATAGGATTTGAAGTTGGATTGTGGAAAGTTGATTGAGCTCGCTTTAATATGTACGTATTCCTTCACTTAGAATCGCATTGGTGTGGACCAGAATATCGATGACACGATATACTGAGGACAGAATATTGTATCCAAAATATCGAAAAGTAAATATGTATAGATTTTCTACACCTCACTTCACATATATGTACCTAAAGGATAATTTACTTACCTGTAATCCTAGTTCTCGTCCAGGGGTATCCTCATCATAAACATAAGCTTGAATATTCCCGCCAATGCGCTGGGACCCTGGAAAATATATAAGAATTATATATGAAAACATATATATATACAGCTCTATATATTCACTCCAGTTCCAATTCCCCCGATGAAGATCGAACGCCAACCCTGAGATACGACTCATATGAATTTTGTTTTTGCGCTTTATTAATCTGCTATAACGTGTTTCGTCATTACTGCCTTGGTCACTTTCAATAAGGTGCACTTGGCTGCCATTACAGCCTACAGAATGGCTCTAAATTAACCTTCTTTCTTCCAGCTCCAGGTGGTTAAGGATTTTCTTCCGGGTTTAAAAAATGTTTTCCCTCCTGTCAGGCCTCCTTTCCCCCTTGGGAGTTGAACCTGGTTCTTTCCAAGCAGTAGCCCCCCCCCCCCCTTTCAAACCTATTCATAAGACGACTCTTCAGCATCTCACACGGAAAAACTCTATTTTGGGGGCGATTACTTCAGCTCGCAGAGTAAGTGAAATTCAGGCGCTCTGTTCCAAAGAACCAAACACGGTTTCTCATCACAGCAGAGTGGTTTTAAGGACCCACCCCTCCTTCCTTCCGAAGGTGGTGTCAGATTTCCATGTCAATCAAACAATCTCACTACCTGCTTTTTCCCCACTCCATCTACAACAGCAGAAAAATCTCTTAATTCCCTTGATCTTAAGAGAGTTCTGAAATTCTACTTAGATAAATCCAAGACCATTAGAAAGTCTGATCAGTTATTTCTAAACTATGGTGCCATCAGAAGAGGTTTCCCAGCCTCCGCTAAAATTCTACATGATACATATTCAATACATCAATAATTAAGAGCCCCTCCCTTCAGCAGGTTACTTCATGAGGCCATAGAAAGAGTGACATCATGGGCAACCTATGTTCACCCAATACCCCATGTTGCTCAAAGTCTGACCACGGCCCTTAGAAGATTTACAGTACAAAACCGAGTCAAAGCATCGGAGGACAATTTTAAAAATAACAGGGCCACCCTTGCATGTTTAAATCTAGCTTTCTTTAAAATTCTCTTCAAAAAGAGGCTCCTAGGTTGTGAATAAAAGGGACATAGTAAAACAAAGTGAAGGGTATCCTGTGGAGACCGTTGGTCCCAGCCACACGGACTGTTCATCTCTATAGAGATGTATATCCTGCTGGGTCAGCTAGTATGTGATGCAGAAGATTTAGCCTGAACAGTGTCATTAAAAATCTATCATTGGCATTATGAAAGTAAGACAAATAAGGTTCAATGCCCTCAGATGTTTTGGTTAGAAGATGTTCTCTCACTGACGATTTAAACGGCTCCCTATCTTCCCTGAGTGTTGTAACATGCTTAAAAAACGGCCCTTAACCATGGCCTTATCCTGCACAGATATTTTCGAAGGGTTAGTTAAAAGATCTGCACATCCTATTCCCTCAAGGGTCTCCTTCATGTACTTTAGCCATGGGATATTAAGCCCCCGGTTGCGGACGAGGCAGTCTATGACCGGCCTCCTGAATGTTTCTATGCTATTGAAGTTACAATGCAGCCTATGGGCAAACAATGCCTGCTTTTCTCTTTGCAGGACTACTTTGCTGTTGTTCATTAAAAGCAGTTCAAGTGTCTTTTGGTCTTCCTAGTTTATTTGTGTATGTGCAAAGACAAGATTTCACAGCCTGTTGGTATCTTCTGTAAAGCTGCATTGTTTGTTTTTGGAAAAAATGATATATATCTATGAGAGGGAGAGCTGTATACATGTTTTCATATATAATTTGTATATACTTTCGGGGGTCCCCGCCCATGGAAGGGTATATTCCAGTTCTTATGACTATTGATGAGGATCCCCTCTAAGAGAACACTCTATATATCTTGAGGGTGTGGAGTTAGGAATATTAAATCTATATGCCCTATATATGCACTTACCTTTCAATATTCTGTCCTCTATAGTCTTTGACCGCGATCTTTTAAGGGTCAATATTTAGTAAGACGACCAGTATTTAAGAAATAATGCAACTATAGAGCACAGCTTTAATGTGTGATCATAGCTGAGGGCCATCGCCCCCTAAAAATATACTTCTGGCTACGGGCCTGCTTGAAAGTGCAGCTTTAGCTCAGTGAATGGAGAATTTGTAGCATTTCCTTTTGACTTTGAGCGTGTTAAATGACACTGGTGTTTTTGTGACTCTCCACAGTCCTTCAGCTCTGTAGACCAAGTATCTCTTGACTCTAAGGCTAGAAAAAAAGAAACATTTTGAGTCTTGTATTTGTACAGGTTTCTCCTGCAGAGTAGGAGTAATACAGTTGACTGTAAAGTATATCAACCTAAAATGTGAAGCAATACTTTGTAGACTGCAGTGGAATTCTGTCCAGTACTTCCTGATGAGAGGGAGGCGATCACCTGTTTAGCAAAGCTTGTTACTGGTCTGTTTAAGGGCTCAGTTATAACAGCAGCTCAAGGAGAGAGTAAAACAGGTTCACGTTTCTATTCCTTAGAAGTGCAAAACCTTCAGTGCTGGTGTATTTCCCAAGGCAATAACTATGGTTGTTATGTTACTTGATTTTCCGCCTCCGTTGTTAGTAGTTGTCAGTCGTCATTAATTAGAGTCTGAGTTTTCAGTGGTCATCTGCCTGCCTGATCCATATCTGTCATTATCTGGCATTAACGTTTTTCTCTACACATGGTTCACTGCCTACGCATCTTTTGGTCCCCTTATTTTCTCCTTCAAACGTTCAATTAGTAGTGTGGTTCTATATTAATGTGGATTAATGAGCCATACAATGGTCTGGGTAGGGGAGGATTGTTCTGTAGAATGTAAAATTCTATTTTGACAGCAGTGCTATTTAGAAGTGCTTCTAAAAAAGCACCCCTTCACTCTAACTTTTCTTGCCCTCCCCCACTTCATTTGTTTCCTGAATGCACCCGGTCACCCCTTTACAAAGTTGACTTCTTTCATGAAATGTTTAATTTGCTTTCATTTTGATAATCAGTCTAGAGGGATTGGTTAGGGGACCCCAGACACTTTTCTTTGTCATTGCTTATTAAACAATAGGAGGGTCTACCATCAGTTCTATAAAATGTAACTACCCTTCTCGGCAACATGTGGTTTTCTTTTTTTTCCTTTTCAAGAATGAGAATTTACCGCAAGGTTTTGTTGTACATGCAGCAGCCAAAGAAAAATGCCCCCCACGGCACCCCACCATATGTACAAAAACAATGTATGCTAAAAGCACTGTTTTTACGTTTGAAAGTTTCATGCTTTTGTTGGTTTCAAGTGTTTCATAATAATGCCAGTTGAAGTGGAGAAAACTCCATTTGGTTTTGATCATGTTGGTAACCATTTGGCAATTATGTCTCAAATTCAAGGCTTGCTTGTTGACAGCTTTGTACTCTACATTGATATAGGGTCTATGGTGTGGCATGCTCGCACTGTATTTTAGTGTGAAAAAATTAAGTAATATTGGCCTGTTCCCTCATTAGGCTACATGCTTCCATCTTTGATAGCTTAATGAGTTTTTATAATCTGCTTTGGTTGGTTTTGTGCTTGCACTGTTTGTTACTTAATTGTGTGCATGGGATGCACACTGGTAAATGACATTTACATTGGTCTTTGCTTAATAATTTTGCTGTACTGCACATGGGAAAGTGGTATGTTTGCAGAATACATTACTCAATGCATCGTATTCTGCTTTGCAGTGTGTGTTGATTAAAGACGTTCTAGCACTGTGCATTGCTTGAGGATCTATAAAGAATGTCCCTCATAAATACAAGTTGTGCTGATTCCAGGTCGACTCTTTCTTGTTGTAATTCTTTTGTTCATTATTCTGTAGGATTATAAACCAGATGAAGACCCATCAAAATTCAAATCTGTGAAGACTGGCCGTGGTCCTCTGGGCCCTGATTGGAAGGTACAGATAACATGATGTGTGACATTGATTTGCACTTGAAAAAGCATCCTGTCATGATTTACAGGATCCAGTTTGTTATTATTGAATCATGAGATTGTTCGATCCAGTCAAATGTTGGGAAGGCAGCAAGGTTTTGAAATAGGTTGAATATTGATGGAAGGGGCATGTGATAGCTCTAGAAGCCCGTGGTTAATTACTCCCCTAACAATATGATTAATGGCTTTGCTGCTAAATGTAAAATACTAGCTGAATGGTTTTATTTCACAGCGTACTTCTGTATTTTATACTTACAATGGCACCCCCTCAAAAGCAATGAACAATCTACCAACTTTGACTCAAAATAATAGTGCACAAATTAGCATGTACTTCAGTTCTCAGTAATGCTCAGGGCTGTTGGCTATCAGTCAAATTTCGCCGATATCGAAAAGGTGCCTTTAAAGTCAGTAAGTATTTGTAGCCAAATCTGAAACTACTCAAGAGGAGCAGCGGCCTGGACCACTGCCAGGGCATTGCCACAAGAATCAAGGAATGCATGTAAAATGAAGATAGAATGCCAGGCCTTTCATTTATGTAGTGAACATCCTAAATTCATGTCACATAATTCAGTGGGGTGATTCCCATAATAGCACTTTAGTATATAACATGGTGAGTCCAAAATCTCAGCAAAAGCACTCTGAAAAATAGGACAGGATACAAGTATGTTGTAAAGTGTTCCTGTAATGGTTAAGGGTTAAAGGAATGGTTTAATGTAGAACGAAGGTGGAATCGGTTAAGTTAAAAGAGGAGGGAATACAGAAGGGTCTCCCAGTGTTTTATCACCAAATAAAAGCAGCTCCACCTGGAGCCCAAGACCCGAGAGGGGTGGAGAGTGATGCCGGCGGAGCACACTAACGAAAAAACCAACAGCAAACGGAATAAATGATCACTCGGGACACATCCAATGAAATAATGTTTTTTACTGCTAAAAACTGAGTTTTTGAGCAGTAAAGAAAACTTCACTTGACCTAAAATGCTTATTACGCGTTCCTACAGTAAAGCCTGACTGCTCTTTGCCACTCTACCTGGACTGAGCTAAGGATTTATTATCATGAATCCAAGGACAATCTTTGGGGTATTGTGAGAGTATTGCATGGTGAAGCCTAACCACCACCACATAATACTCTACCTTCCTATATTGGTGTAACAGCGGTGGAATCCTCAACTTGTGGTTCGCAGTAGCACCAAGTCCTAACTGATTTTTGCATGAGAAATACACTATTGACTTATGGCTCAAATATTTTTTTAGATTTTACTTTAATTTTTAATTGGAATCTTCGGGCCCTGTGTAGACTCCCATTCCAACAGTACAACAAAAGACATAAAAAGTTAGGAACCAGTTTTTTAATATGTTTTTAAAAGGTCCAACTTTCAGGTAAAAGGTTAGGCACAATGGAGGCTGGTAAGAATCTCGACCTGTCCGTCATCCCAGCACTGAAGATCAGTGAAGCTAGGTTCATTAGCTATAGAGTTACAGCTAAAAAGGAGGGACTCCGCTCCAATGAGAAAGATGAACTAGAAAGAGAGGGCCATTCCTCAGTGGAGGACCTTGAAGAAGGTGAGGCTTATGCCCTAACCCAAATTGAAGATTCTGGGGAAGAAGGTGAACGCCAAAGCTCTCCACCCTTTACCAGACCCCCTTCATGAGGGAGAAGTGACAGGAATCACTCTAGGAGACCTCCTACTGGTAAGGTGGTAGGTAGCCTTGAGGAAAAGCTACATCTCCTATTAGAGGAGAAAATAATTGAACTAGAGGAAAGGAGACAGGCCGTTGAAGAATGAATGGCCAAGATTTGCTTAAGCCCGAAGATAATGGCGGCATGGCAGCAGCAACTTTAATAATAATAATAATAATAATAATCCACATTTGTAAAGCGCACAATCACCCGTAAGGGTCTCTAGGCGCTGGGGGCCGTCGGGAAGATTAAGCGAGCTATTGCCCAGAGTCACATGGTGCTGGGCTAACCTGCCGCCGGAGCCGGGAATCGAACCCTGATCCCCAGATTCCAGCGTCAGTCGCCCTGGCCGCGGCTCCACACCTCTCCCACTTAATATAGGAAGGGATTGTCCCCAAGTTTAGTGATGGTGATGACTAGAAAAAGGGTGGTCAGACTTCCCAGCAGGTGAACGCGGTGAGCAACAACAAGAATAAAAAGAAAGGGTTCTCTAAAGGCCCCAAAGTTCTTCTCAAGAGGATGGGTCCGAAACTTCTCCCAGACCACAGGCAAGGGTGATAAGGGCAAGAACTGGGACCTAGCAAAGGCTTCTGGGTTCTGTCATGACTGTCATCAGCCAGGACATATGAAAAGAGATGTAGCATTCTCCAAAATGTTCCCCAGTGGTGGAGAATCCAAATGATTGGCTAGCCTGAGAGTGGCGATGGAAGTGTACTCAGGAGAGGCCAGAGGATACACTGAGGCTACTTTAATTTCCCTTAGTGGGGTGGTTATTGAAGCCCTGGCTATCTTACCTCCAGGCCAGGAGAAGTATAGACAAAAGGCCTAAAATCAGTGGGACTGAGGAAGAGGCTCTGAGGGATACAGGTGCCAGTGACACAATGGAGACTGTTAGACTGGTTTCTCCAGACCAAATGATGCCTGGTGTTAGTCAACAGGTTACCAGTGAGGTCAACAATACTAAGATCCACCCAATGGCTTTGGTAAGCTTAGAATGGGGAGGGGTTACTATACCAAAGAAGGTGGTTGTGTACACTGCCATCCCCGTGGAGTGTCTGTAGGGAAATTATCTGGAGACTTCTGCTTGGGCAGAAGTTGAAAGGAAGGCTCATGCAAAAATGCTAGGTATCCCTGAGTAGGTGTGTGTGTTGCCACAACCAGCGATTCAGGGACGTCATGGGAGCCCGATTCCTGAAATAGTGGACCAAGACATCCAAAACAAGAGAAAGGACAAGAATTCTACTGACAGCTTCATAGCGGTCACAGTGGGAGTGAGGTGGGGGGGGGGGGAGTTCTCCTGAGAGTGAAGCCCTGGAGCCTGAGAAGGGAATTGCAGCTTAATAATAATAATAATAATAAATTTTATAGAGCGCATGGTTACACTGGGAGCAGTGTGTCCCCGCGCTTAAGGAGTCTGTCCTGACCTAGCAGATTTCCTAAGTGCAAGGAACCCCTTCAGAGAGGACCCATTCCAAGGGCAAAGGACATGCCCAACTCTTATAGGCCTTAGGCAGCAAGCTGCTTAAGGCTAGCAAGCTTCAAGGCAAAAAGAGGTAGAGGTCAACGGCAGAGCCTACTGGGAAGAAAGGCTTCTGTACACTAAGGCCAGGCACCCCAAACCAAGGGCAGGCACAAGAGTGGTGGTCCCCCAAGTGTACACAGCGCTTATTCTGATCTGAGCACATAACATCCCCCTGGCTGGACATCTGGGACAAACCAAAACCTGGGGCCCCAAATGTCTCAAAAAGTAAAGGAGTTTTGTTGCTCCTTTGTCACCTGTCAAGCCAGTGGCAAGACAAGGCCACAACCAAAAGCTCCTTAATTCCACTCCATTTGAGATGGTAGGTATTGACATTGTTGACCTCCTTGACTCTCAACCTGCATCTGGTAATATATTCATTGTAGTAGACCAATCCACTGGGTACCCAGAGATAGCAAAGGCCCTCCTTGGTAACTGCAACAGGGGAGGGTTTCCTAAAGAGGTCGTCTCTGATAGAGGGACACATTTCATACCTGCATACATAAGCGCTGTGTGGGATGAGTGTGGCGTGAGCTACAAATTCCCCACCCAGTATCACTCTCAGACAAATGCTTTAGTTGAAGGGTTCAACAAAACCATGAAAGGCATGATTTGGGCCTACCCTAAAAACTCGAAAGGAGGTAGGATGTCCAGTTACCTTGTCTTTTGTTTGCATACAAAGAGGTGCCACAAATGTGAGTTGGATTCAGCTCTTTTGAGCTTTTCTTTGGCCATCCCGTAAAGATCCTCTAAGTCTAGTGAGGAAAGGATGGGAGAAACCTCTCATAGAGCCCACAGAGGACATAGTGGACTATGTACTGGGCCTGCGTTCACGTATGGCTGAGTACATGAAGAGAGCAAACAAACATTTGTAGGCCAGCCCGTAGCTGATAAAGCACTGGTATGACCAGAGTCAGCACTGGCTGAGTACCAACCAGGTCAGTTTGTGTCAGTGTTGGAGCATTTGGCTCAAAGGCTCCCAGGGCCTTCCAAGATGAGTGGACTGGGCCCTATCCCATTTTGGAGAAGAAAGGGGAAGTCACCTACTTGGTAGACTTAAGCACCCCCAGGAGTCCTTATAGAGTTCTCCATGTAAATCACCTAAAGCCACACCAGGGACAGAGCTGACATGACCATGCTCATGGACACTAATGGAGGCTAGGAGGAGGAGGAGGAAAGTGAACCCCTCCCTGACATACTGTCAACCCACAAGATGGTTCCGTAGAGAGTATTGTTTTATCAGACAGTCTGACTGTGCAACAGCAGTCTGACTTCAGGCAAGTCATAGGCCAGTTTGATGAGCTCTTTTCTTTGACCCCTGGTCAGACAACATTGTGTACCCATGATGTGAACGCTGGTGACCGCCTCCCTGCCAAAAAATAAAAAATATACAGACTGTCTGACTACTTCAAAGTTGAAGTAAGCAAAATGCTAGAGCTAGGGGGATGAAGCAATCTGACAGTGCCTCGGCAAGCTCAGTCAGACCCTCCAGGATATCGCGATTTCGCGGTTTGCCGCGAAATCGGCACTTTCGTAAAAATGCCGCGATTTTTACAAAAGTGCCCGCAAAATCGGCACTTTTGTTGAAATCGCGGCATTTTTACCAAAGCCGCTATATCCTGGGGGGGTCTGACTGATTATCCTTCTTGCCCCTCTCGGTGCACCATGATTTGTTTTCTGCTCCTGCGCAGCCCTCATGGCTTGCTGTGTACACCTGGCTCGAGGAAGCCGGAAATGGAGATCCTTGCCCACCTTCAGCAGCCACTGACGCCTGTTATTGTCTCTGAAGATGGCTTCTCCTCCACAGTTCAAGGTGCTAGCCCCACGCCCCGGAATGTTTTTGTCTAGTTGCGTCCCTGACTAACCCTAAGGGTCCCCGCAGCTCAACAGTGGACACCGTGTACGCTCGAACCAGCAGGATAGATGCAACGTCACTGCACATCCACGTTGAACTCTCCCGATGTCAGCTGTGAAGCTCCAGTTGAAGCAGTTTCTTCGAGCATGCGTCCCTTCATTTAGTACCGTGCTTAAACCCAGCTGCTACTTAACGAACTAGCCCTTAACCGACCTGTCAACCGTTAGAAATCCCTTGCCTCGACTGCTAGCATCCAACTGTAACCTTTAAGGGAGGCGGACTTGCGGTCCATCAGGTTTGGCTGGATGGCATTTAAGGCTCTCCTTGGATGAAAGCATCATCAGTAGTGACACTGTGGGCGGGATTTAAACATTGTAGGTATTGTGTTTATCCTACCACTTTTCCTCGAGCTAAAGCAGTATTCTAACCAGAATGCAGCCAAAACTCCTAAGACTCTATGTAGGATCGACAGTTGACCGTGCCAAAATCGCAGTATTGATTTTATTAGTGACACATGATATCTGTCTTGCAGTTGCCTGGATATGCCAGACCCCAAGCTAAAACTGTGAATTAACGTTGTGTGCTATGAGTGAGATTTCTTTGTCTCGCTATCAGCACGAGGTCATTACTTAATAGTGAACTGCTTAGACTGACGACTTGCACAGCATCTCCCACACTGATCAGACACACTGTTGCTTTAAATGAAGCACGTTTCTCATAGTGCCTATCAGCGGGGCATACAGTTGTGAAGGCCACATTCACAACCAGTCCTTGACCTCTGCAGAGCAAGCACGGAGCAGTAGTTTCATATCTGTCAGTTGTAATTGTTGGTAAGTGTGTCAGCGAGTTCCACAGCTGTCAAAATATATACAGTGCCAACAAATGAAAGTGCAATGCTTGTAGATGAGTGGGTGAGTTTATGCTTGTGGGAATGATGGGAGTGGCGATAAAAGGAAGTAGAGAAAGCATGAGAAAGTGAAGATGGTGCTTTATGACATGAGATTTGCAGATGGAGGAATTCAGAAAAGTGTGGAAAGAAATAGGTGTCTAACAGTGAGATATTGCAGAGGAAAATGGGGGGAAGTGAGAATGGGAGTGTCTGAGACCCTCCAGAGGTGACTTTTTCTTCCACAGACCATAATAATTAATTCACTGTGTCTACATTGTAAATAAATCAAATATACATAGCTTCATGTTGTTAAATAACTAAAAAAACTAAGATATCTGTGTTTGTTGTAGGAAGAATGGGCAAATAAAATGCCTCAAAATTGCCGCTAAATTTCCATATTTGTGCCGCTAAATTTCCATTTTTGTGCCGCTAAATTTGCTAATCCATGCCGCTATATCCTGGGGGGTCTGCTCAGTGGTACTGGTCACCAAACCTCACTAAAAAGGTAAAAAATGAGAGATGAGGTTTTGTGTGGATTACATGGGTTTAAATGCAGTCACTAAAACTGATGCACACCCCATTCCAAGAGCAGATGAGCTCATTGAAAAGCTGGGTAGAGCCAAATTCCTGAGTACCTTTGATTTAATATCAGGGTGTACTGGCAGATTGGACTCACCCAGGGAGCAAAGTAGAGGTCTTCATTTTCAACCCCAGAAGGGCACTTTCAATTTAAGGTGATGACTTTTGGTCTAAAAAATGCACTTGCCAATTTTCAAAGGTTGTTGAATCGAGTTCTTTCAGACCTGGACAACTTCAGTGCAGCATAGCTATATGATCTAGCTGTATTAGTTCTACCTGGGAGGGTCACCTGGTCCAACTGAGGGACATTTTACAGCCCTGCAGCAGGCAGGCCTAATTATCAAGGCTAGTAAGTGCCAGATAGGACAGAGTTCTGTTGTGTACTTGGGCCACCTTGTAGGTGGACACCAACTCCAACCTCTGCAACCCAAGATCCATACCATTCTGAAGTGGGAGGTTCCCAAAAACCAGACCCAAATCTGAGCATTTCTTGGCTTGACTGTGTTCTACAGGAGGTTTGTGAAAGGGTATGGAACCCTTGTGACCCCACTCACTAAACCTACCTCCAATAGGCAGCCTAAGTAGGTCATCTGGATCAGGAAGCCAAAAGGCCTTTGACACCCTAAAGGATGCTATGTGCACAGCACCTGTCCTGAAGGCACCAGACTATGGAAAGGAGTTGATTGTCTAAACAGACACTTCTGAACATGAGATTTGGACAGTGTTGTCACAAACAATTGATGAGGGCCAGGATCGACCAGTTGCCTATATCAACAGGCAACTCCTCCCTAGAGATCTGCTTTGAAGTGCCATTCAGAGGGAAGCCTTTGCTGTGGTTTGGTACCTGAAAAAGCTGAGACCATACTTGTTTGGGACTCACTTAAAGGTTTAAACCAACCACAGGCCTCTCCGATGGCTGATGCAGATGAGAAGAGAACTCCAAATTGTTGAGGCGGTCCTTATCCATACAGGATATGGCATTTTCATTAGAACACAGACTAGGGACTGACCATGCCAATGCAGATGGCCTTTCCAGGTTTTCCCACTTAGACTATGATAACTACAAGGGGATAGGTTAGCTACTAATCACCTTTTGTCTGAGGGAAGGTGGGGAAATGTCATGTAGGTAAGTACCCTTTTTTGTATTCTGCCTCAACCCCAGCCCCCTCCCCACCCCCTCCACCCTTCACCTTTTGCTCTAATGCTGATGGTTATGACCAGGCCCTGGAGCCAGTGCTCTCTCCCGTTAACTGATATATATGAATTGGCAGCCCTAATTGGCAAGGGCTTTAACCCTCTTATAAGTACCTAGTATATGGTGCCAGTGGTACCCAGGGCATGGGTGTTAAAGGGGTCATCAGGGCCTGAAGCACTGTTTGTGCCACCGTGAGTAACCCAAGTAAACTACTGACAGCAGGCCTGCCGTTGCAGACTGCAGAAGCAGTGCAAACGTCTCAAACTCGACTTGGCCCTCACCATGTGTGGCAAAGTCAATGCAATATTTTTAATATATTCCCGTCACCCCATTGGAGGGCTTTCTGAGCCCAGGAGGCAGGGTGCATTATATTAAAGGTGTGGACATGTATGTGTAAGCTTATATGTTCCTATAGTGACCTTGAGCATTAAATGATAGGCGGTTAATAGGATTGAATGGGTTGACACCCTGCCCAACTTGAGGTCGCCAGCTCCATTATGGTACCACCCAAATATGTCATGATTGGCATCAAACAATGTACCTCATCACCCCTGACACAAATCTTGTGCCGAGGACAATGTGGCATGCACAGAGGTGGCTACCTTAGAGGTTGTCTTACTGGTTACCCCAGCCTTTCTTGTGCTCTGGCTACCAACCCGCAGCTGTTGCTGCCGCTGCTGCCAAGACAGTAATCTGACTCCATGCCAGGAGGTGTGACCTTCTCAAGGAGTCAGAAACAATTGCTTGGGCAGGAAGGAGGTCACTGCTCCCTCCCTGACAGGATGGCTAGTGAAGTGGCATATCAAGACAGTGAGCTTCAAATCCTACACAGCTTCTGCTAGGCAACCAGGCTGCCTCCCAAAGGCGGAACCAGCCATCCTCTGCCCCCAGGCACATTTAAACCCAGGCTGGCGGGAAAAATTTGATTTCCGGGAGCAGGTGTACACCCCCAAAAGGCTAGCTTAACCTTTTAGGGTTGGCAACGTGGTCTATACAGCTGAGGAAGATTTCTGCCATTTTTAAAAGTGGCAGAATAGAGGTTTCTGGGAAGAAAAGGTGACATGCCCCCGCATGATCAAGACTGCTGGTCGGCCGAAACAATCAGATTTGTGAAGAAATAAATCTGCTTGTGCATCTACCATTCTCGCTTGGGAATATGAATATATATATATATATATATATATATATATATATATATATATATATATATATATTAAGACACGAAATGCCCAAAGCATCGAGAAGGCACACAATTGCGCCCCCGCACTCTGGCGTGTAGATGCAGCTCGCTCCATTTTCCCATTTAGTTATCCATGCCGACGCGTTTCGAAGCATTGCGCTTCCTCATCATGGGCTGCCAAACAAGAATTGGGAATGCTCGCAAACTTGGTTTTTAAGACTTCATTTATTAACACAACCCCTCCCATGGGCGTATGCTCAATTCATTGTCCATAGTGCATTGTGGGGCTGGTAGTCATCGTTGCGATTGTCTTTAAGCCTTTAAGTAAGTTCCCAATTGTTGTTTGTGAATAATTGCATTTTTCTACCTTGAGTAGGCTGGGTTGCCTTGGTGTGAGCTCTTTTTGCATGTGGGTTGCAATGCCTCTCGGAAATGAAGTGTTCCGTTCCCGAAGCCTCTCCGTTTCGGATGGTGCTCTTCTCCTCGGCAGGGCGGCCGAGTAAGTAATTAAGACACGAAATGCCCAAAGCATCGAGAAGGCACACAATTGCGCCCCCGCACTCTGGCGTGTAGATGCAGCTCGCTCCATTTTCCCATTTAGTTATCCATGCCGACGCGTTTCGAAGCATTGCGCTTCCTCATCATGGGCTGCCAAACAAGAATTGGGAATGCTCGCAAACTTGGTTTTTAAGACTTCATTTATTAACACAACCCCTCCCATGGGCGTATGCTCAATTCATTGTCCATAGTGCATTGTGGGGCTGGTAGTCATCGTTGCGATTGTCTTTAAGCCTTTAAGTAAGTTCCCAATTGTTGTTTGTGAATAATTGCATTTTTCTACCTTGAGTAGGCTGGGTTGCCTTGGTGTGAGCTCTTTTTGCATGTGGGTTGCAATGCCTCTCGGAAATGAAGTGTTCCGTTCCCGAAGCCTCTCCGTTTCGGATGGTGCTCTTCTCCTCGGCAGGGCGGCCGAGTAAGTAATTAAGACACGAAATGCCCAAAGCATCGAGAAGGCACACAATTGCGCCCCCGCACTCTGGCGTGTAGATGCAGCACGCTCCATTTTCCCATTTAGTTATCCATGCCGACGCGTTTCGAAGCATTGCGCTTCCTCATCATGGGCTGCCAAACAAGAATTGGGAATGCTCGCAAACTTGGTTTTTAAGACTTCATTTATTAACACAACCCCTCCCATGGGCGTATGCTCAATTCATTGTCCATAGTGCATTGTGGGGCTGGTAGTCATCGTTGCGATTGTCTTTAAGCCTTTAAGTAAGTTCCCAATTGTTGTTTGTGAATAATTGCATTTTTCTACCTTGAGTAGGCTGGGTTGCCTTGGTGTGTGCTCTTTTTGCATGTGGGTTGCAATGCCTCTCGGAAATGAAGTGTTCCGTTCCCGAAGCCTCTCCGTTTCGGATGGTGCTCTTCTCCTCGGCAGGGCGGCCGAGTAAGTAATTAAGACACGAAATGCCCAAAGCATCGAGAAGGCACACAATTGCGCCCCCGCACTCTGGCGTGTAGATGCAGCTCGCTCCATTTTCCCATTTAGTTATCCATGCCGACGCGTTTCGAAGCATTGCGCTTCCTCATCATGGGCTGCCAAACAAGAATTGGGAATGCTCGCAAACTTGGTTTTTAAGACTTCATTTATTAACACAACCCCTCCCATGGGCGTATGCTCAATTCATTGTCCATAGTGCATTGTGGGGCTGGTAGTCATCGTTGCGATTGTCTTTAAGCCTTTAAGTAAGTTCCCAATTGTTGTTTGTGAATAATTGCATTTTTCTACCTTGAGTAGGCTGGGTTGCCTTGGTGTGAGCTCTTTTTGCATGTGGGTTGCAATGCCTCTCGGAAATGAAGTGTTCCGTTCCCGAAGCCTCTCCGTTTCGGATGGTGCTCTTCTCCTCGGCAGGGCGGCCGAGTAAGTAATTAAGACACGAAATGCCCAAAGCATCGAGAAGGCACACAATTGCGCCCCCGCACTCTGGCGTGTAGATGCAGCTCGCTCCATTTTCCCATTTAGTTATCCATGCCGACGCGTTTCGAAGCATTGCGCTTCCTCATCATGGGCTGCCAAACAAGAATTGGGAATGCTCGCAAACTTGGTTTTTAAGACTTCATTTATTAACACAACCCCTCCCATGGGCGTATGCTCAATTCATTGTCCATAGTGCATTGTGGGGCTGGTAGTCATCGTTGCGATTGTCTTTAAGCCTTTAAGTAAGTTCCCAATTGTTGTTTGTGAATAATTGCATTTTTCTACCTTGAGTAGGCTGGGTTGCCTTGGTGTGAGCTCTTTTTGCATGTGGGTTGCAATGCCTCTCGGAAATGAAGTGTTCCGTTCCCGAAGCCTCTCCGTTTCGGATGGTGCTCTTCTCCTCGGCAGGGCGGCCGAGTAAGTAATTAAGACACGAAATGCCCAAAGCATCGAGAAGGCACACAATTGCGCCCCCGCACTCTGGCGTGTAGATGCAGCTCGCTCCATTTTCCCATTTAGTTATCCATGCCGACGCGTTTCGAAGCATTGCGCTTCCTCATCATGGGCTGCCAAACAAGAATTGGGAATGCTCGCAAACTTGGTTTTTAAGACTTCATTTATTAACACAACCCCTCCCATGGGCGTATGCTCAATTCATTGTCCATAGTGCATTGTGGGGCTGGTAGTCATCGTTGCGATTGTCTTTAAGCCTTTAAGTAAGTTCCCAATTGTTGTTTGTGAATAATTGCATTTTTCTACCTTGAGTAGGCTGGGTTGCCTTGGTGTGAGCTCTTTTTGCATGTGGGTTGCAATGCCTCTCGGAAATGAAGTGTTCCGTTCCCGAAGCCTCTCCGTTTCGGATGGTGCTCTTCTCCTCGGCAGGGCGGCCGAGTAAGTAATTAAGACACGAAATGCCCAAAGCATCGAGAAGGCACACAATTGCGCCCCCGCACTCTGGCGTGTAGATGCAGCTCGCTCCATTTTCCCATTTAGTTATCCATGCCGACGCGTTTCGAAGCATTGCGCTTCCTCATCATGGGCTGCCAAACAAGAATTGGGAATGCTCGCAAACTTGGTTTTTAAGACTTCATTTATTAACACAACCCCTCCCATGGGCGTATGCTCAATTCATTGTCCATAGTGCATTGTGGGGCTGGTAGTCATCGTTATATATATATATATAGCATATGAGCTGCAGATTACACACTATGCATATTTGGCCACCTAATGTTGTGCCCGGATGTTTGCAGTTTGTTTTCTTGTAGAAAAGTCTTTGGAAGTCACGGGATAGATGACTCCTCCTTTGGATGATACTGCGCATGGGCATCGGCTCCATCCCCAGATATTTTTTTTCCGCCACAGGGCTCGGCTGTGTTTCCAGCGCTCCGTGTTGGAACCGATTTTCCTTCGGCGCGCAATCCTCACCAACTTACAGAACTTAAGTTTCGAACGCTTTTCCAGTCGACGCTACCCTTCAACACTGAAAACTTCGATTCCGGTCGTCGTCGACGGCCTTCGGGCCTAACTAGGCCCCGACTCCAGCTCATGGAAAGGATTCCATTTAAAAAAGTGTCCTCAATGTGGGTCGAAGTTTCCCCACACCAACCTTCATGCCGTGTGTAACCTGTGCCTCTCCCCGGAACACGAGGCCAAAGACTGTTCCGCTTGTGCCTCTTTCTGCTCCAAGAAGACTATCCGAGACCGAAGAGCGAGGCGAGCAATGGCTCGATCTTCTGCTTCGATTCCGGACGACATCTTCGATGAAGGTGTCAACGTTCCAGAACAATACTACGTCGACAGCAATTCCGAGGCAGAAGACTCTGAAGTCGGGGACATCACTCCGGCACAACGGGTCCGACCCTTCCTCGACACACCCAAAGAAGGTCACACACTAGCCCTCGGGCTCGGGTGCACACCGACACACTGCTTCTACTGCCCCACCTTGGGGTAGTAGAAGCTAATGAAGCCTTTAGGCGACTCGGGCACGAGTCGGCCTTCGCACACTGCCAGCGCACACTTACCGGCACCGAAAAAGACAACTTCACCGGCCACGCCGGCATCCAAACCATCGGTGCCGAAGCATACCACTACTCCTTCGGCACCGAAACCCAGGTCGGAACCAAGCAATCCTGCTTCGGATTCGAAAAAAACACCGGAACCAAAAAAAACATTGGATCCAAAAAACATACCGGAGCCGAAAAAATCCTCGGAGCCGAAAAAGACTCCTGCTTCTCCGGTTAAAGACGTTGCCAAAAAAACAAAACAAACCGCTTCGGTGCCAAAACCTTCTTCCGCACCAAAAGATCGGCCTCCTGCAGAGGACTTACTTTATCCAGACCCTGCTCAAAAGACTCTAGTTAAAGATCCAATCACTGGACAGCTGATTCTGGCTTCAAAAAAGCGACCACTGGACACACCAGCTCTGCATTCCAAGAAGAAGGACATGGCTACCTCCCCCTTAAGACTGCCTTCCCCTTTCTCTTTCACCTGTACCATCACCACATCCTCCCATACCACAACATTCCCCAGCATCCTCTATCATACCAGACAATGACAACAGGGATGATAGCTCTGATGACATGGGGGTGGGGGGGTAACATGCCTGATCCAGCTACTCCTACAGGATCACCTCGCCCATGGGATGATTATAACTCCCAAGATGTCCCAAATATCCCTCAGGATGACATATACCCCTCAAGGCCTTCCCCACCAGAAGACACAATGGGTTTCAATCAATTAATTCGCGGGGCTGCGCAATATCATGGGGTAGACATGCACACAGACCCTGTAGATGAAGACTTCTTAATGGATACCTTTGATAGCGCACAAAGGTCCTCATCCATTCTACCAATGCTTAAAGGAGTAATTAGAAGAAACCAAAAATTTGCCTATGCCTCCAAACAATGCAATAATGCAAACACTGAATGATTAGAGATAAACCATAAATTTATTAGTTTATCTCGACAAAACTTTTGTCATTGAATCAATACGTAAGTTACAAAATTCACTTATTTTAGGAGCAGACAAAGAGAGAACCATCGACTTCCTTTCTAGCCATATGGAGATCAATCGAACAATGTGTAAGTATCTACAGTGAACAATTATAAAGCAAAAACATTGCGCTAAATCGTACATACATGGACATTAATGAATCAAAAAGAAACTTTTCAAGAAACAGGTAAACGATCACAGTTTGAAAATCATAAATACAACAACATGTGAGAGCAAGGGTGAATCTTTCAAATACAACAACCCCTAACTCATGAAGTGAATTCGTTTGTGTAAAAAATCACAGTAAGCCCATTTTGAATATGTGACTATCAAAAGCCATTGGTGTGAAGACAAATGTATGAGTTCAAATGTCAAAAATGCCTAAAGTCAAATGCCGACGCGTTTCCAATCCTGCCAGTAGTTTACAGGATTTTCATCAGGGCGGGGAACGAGTCCATGGGAACTTGAAGGTAGTGGCCTGTGTGGCTTCAATTTTGGGAATAGCGCTTTGGCTCTTTTGGTCAGGCGGGTCTGGGCTTGAGTCTTTACAACATTAAGTCAAGGCAGCCGGTGGCAGGGTTATTTTTCAATTATTTGATTTTTAAAAGTTGAACACGGGCGGAGGGATCGGACCGGTGTTAACAATGGAACGCTGTCCGTTCAAACAACGCCACGGGGGGCTCTGCTAGACTGCATCCTTGCTTCTACCGCACTCTCCGTCGTTGCCTCGGGTTAGAATCTGAGCCGAGGCAACGACGGAGAGTGCGTGGCCTCCTTTACCCTGAGCAGTTGCCAGGTGAGGTGAGGTTCTTCCTCCCTTCAACTAGGGAGAAGATACACCAATTTTCTTTTGAAAATTGGAGAGTGGGTGTAGATTACCTATCACATCACATTGAGTAAGTGTTGCAGTAGTACATCATAGGTCCTGACGAAAGCCGGTAAAGGCTGAAACATGTTGACCAAAAAACACACATGGTGAATAGCAATTCCTTGCATGCTATTATCACACTGCTTTTAATTATACCACATTGATGGACAGACCTAATAAAGTTTTTCTTATGACATCATAGTAGGTATTTTTAAATCACTTGGATCATTTTTCCTCTTTCTTTTCTATTTTGAGCACTGCAACTTTTGCCCCTTCCGCTCACACACTGTCATCTGTTTTGGTTGAATGCTCAACCATTGGGTCCAAAATTAGGTAGCCTCAGATTCTTCCTGAGGAGGAGCCTACAGGACACCATTTTCCAACGCAAATAACCCAGATGACGAAATTCCACTTTTGAGTGGGCTGATGGGTACTTTTTCTAGTTTTCAGACTTTGTATCTTCTCTTTCTCACTGTTCCTGGTATAACAATGTTACCTCTCTGGACTAACTTCGTGGTTTCAGTTTAGTTGTGGGACACTATTAGGTTCCATTAGATCTATTTAATTTAGACTGTTGGTACCTTCCATGTGTTTAATTGTTTAGTTGGGGGACTAGGTACCATTTGGTCTATAAAAACATTTTCCCCTTGGACCCTCTACCACTCTTTTTGTCTTTTTAATACGTATATGAGGGTTCAAACCTCAAGTACAAAGTGCCATTCTTAATCAACTCTTTGATGAGCAACACATATTCGGACCTAATGTAGATGTATCACTTGAAAAAATGAAAAAGGATACAGATACCGCCAAATCTATGGGAGCCCTGCAGTCGCAGGCTCCCAGATGTTCATTTCGTCGCTCATCCTATCGAGGTGCCACTAGGGGATACTCTTTGGACACAGCTTCTACCTTGTACAAAGCCCCTACACAGTCCACTTACAGCAAGGGCTACCAAAGGGGCGGTTACAGGGGTAACAATAACAAAGGCAGAGGTAAAAATAACAACTCCCGCTCAGCTTCTACCCCTGCCCAATGACTCCCTTCCCCGTCCCCTTCCCCTGCCCCATTCCACTCCTGTCGGGGGAAGGCTTCAACAATACCTGCCAGCTTGGGAAAACATCACATCAGACAGGTGCGTGCTCCTAATAATTCAGTCATGTTTAGAACTAACATCCACCCCCCCAAACATACCACCCAAGCAACGTCCAATGTCACAAGAACATTTAACACTACTCAGACAGGAGGTAATATCCCTCCTGAAGAAAAATGCAATAGAAATAGTTCCAGAGCATCAGAAAAACAAAGGAGTATACTCACTATATTTCCTAATACCAAAGAAGGACGGCTCTTTAAGACCCATCCTAGACCTCAGGCCTCTAAACATTTACATACAGTCGGACCATTTTCACATGGTCACACTCCAACAAGTCCTTCCACTTCTGGTACTAAACAACTTCCTGGTCACCCTAGATCTCAAGTATGCCTACTTCCATATTCCCATCCACACAGCGCACAGAAAATATTTCAGATTTGTGCTAGACGGGCAGCACTACCAGTTCAAAGTGCTCCCATTCGGAGTCACAACAGCGCCAAGGGTGTTTACCAAATGCCTAGTAGTAGTAGCAGCACACTTAAGAAGACAACCTATTCATGTCTTCTCATATCTAGACGACTGGCTCATAAAAGCCAGCTCATACAGCCAGTGTGTACAACACACTCGCGCTACTATTCAACTGCTTCACGACTTGGGATTCACAGTAAATCACACCAAATCGCATTTGCAACCCTCGCACATACAACAGTATCTCGGCGCTACAATAAACACCCAACTAACACTAGCTTATCCCTTTCCAGCCAGGATAACAAGTTTACAAACTCTCCTAACAAAATTCAAACCGCAACACTCGCTACCAGCTCGAGTGTTCATGCAGCTCATAGGAATGATGGCATCTTGCATATTCATAGTACCTCACGCAAGACTGCAAATGCGTCCACTTCAAGAGTGCCTAGCACGCCAATGGAACCAGGCTCAAGGTCAACTAACAGACCTAGTGTTGGTAGACGGTCGGACTCATCGTTCTCTGCAATGGTGGAACACCAAAAACCTTTCCAAAGGACGACCGTTTCTAGAGCCAGTTCCTCAAATAGTCATGACAGCGGACGCATCGCTCTCCGGCTGGGGAGCTCACCTACTGCATCACACCATGCAAGGCAGGGGGACACCGCAACAGAAGTTACTCCACATCAATCATTAGGAGTTGCTAGCTGTGTTTCTAGCCCTAAAAGCATTTCAGGCAAAGCTGTCTTAGTCCGCACAGACAATATGACAGCGATGTACTACATAAACAACCAAGGGGAACACACTCTGCAGCTCTCTGTTAGCATAGCAGATATGGAGATGGGCTATACCACTAAAGATCTTCCTCTTAGCCCAACAAGTCCCAGGAGTACAAAACACTATGGCAGATCTGCTAAGTCGACAAACACAGCAGATCCACGAGTGGGAACTTCATCCGCAAGTTCATCATCCGTTCTTTCAATTGTGGGGACAACCTCAAAAAGACATCTCTGCCACCAATGAAAACGCAAAATGCCCAAGCTTTGCCGCCAGATACCCACACCCATTGTCCAAAGGCAATGCGATATGGATGAACTGGTCAAAACTATTTGCATACGCTTTTCCTCCTCTCCCACTACTTCTGTTAGTGGTACGCAAACTACAACAACATTCCCTGACGCTCATTCTAGTCGCTCCAACTTGGGCCAGACAACCGTGGTACACCAGTCTGTTGCAGATGTCTGTAGTACCCCACCAAAAACTAAACCTAGCTCCACGCCTATTAACAAAGAACCATGGAGAGATCAGACACCCGGACCCAGCTCAGCTCAACCTAGCGATCTGGCTCCTGAGGTCATAGAGTTTGGTTACCTCAACCTTCCTCCAGAATGTATGAACATTATTAAAGAAGCTAGACGAAAACGCTTTGTAATATACTGCCAAAACAACCAAATAAATCCCTTAGACGTGTCTATTCAACACATCATAGGATATCTATTACACCTGCAAAAGTGTAATTTAGCCTATACGTCTATCAGACTACACCTTGCTGCCATTGCAGCATACTTACAAAATGGACAACATATGTCTCTTTTTAGAGTACCAGCTATAAAAGCTTTCATGGAAGGACTCAAAAGAATAATTCCTCCCAGAACGCCAACAGCACCAGTGTGGAACTTAAACATTGTTCTTACAAGATTAATGGGTCCTCCCTTTGAACCATTACTTAAATGTGAATTGCAATTCCTAACCTGGAAAGTAGCTTTCCTAGTAGCAATTACTTCTCTCAGAAGGGTTAGTGAACTACAAGCATTTACCATTCAAGAACCTTTTTTGCAAATGCATCATAACAAAGTGGTTCTTCGTACTAATCCTAAATTCCTTCCTAAAGTCATTTCACCATTCCATCTAAATCAATCAGTTGAGCTGCCTGTATTTTTCTCGCAGCCTCAAACAGTCGCAGAAAGAGCTCTACACACCTAAGATGTCAAAAGAGCATGACTGTACTATATTAAAAGGACACAAACGTTTCGTAAAACAAAACAACTTTTTGTGTCTTTTTCACCACCACACAAAGGCAACCCCATATCAAAATCAGGGAGTGCCAGATGGATTGTTAAATGCATACAAATATGTTACCAGAAGGCCAAACATACGTTAACAACTCCTCCAAAAGCCCATTCAACAAGAAAGATAGGGGCTTCAATGGCATTCTTGGGGAACATTCCCCTAGATGATATATGCAGAGCAGCTACATGGCTTACACCACACATATTCACAAAGCATTACTGTGTAGATGTGCAAACTAAACAACAAGCCACTGTGGGCCAGGCTGTACTAAAAACACTGTTTCAAACAACTGCAACAGATACTGGTGGTCGTCGCTAGGTTTGGTACTGCTATACAATCTATGCTTGGTGTGTAATCTGCAGCTCATATGCCTCGAACGGAAAATGCTACTTACCAGTATGCATCTGTTCTTGGCATGTAGAGCTGCAGAGTTACACACGCCCACCCGCCTCCCCGGCTACCTTTATCTGTTCCAGTATTATCTTAATTAGATACAAATCAGATGGACATCACTACCTCTTGTACAGCTCCATCACTTCCCTAATGGCGAAAAACAATCTGGGGATGGAGCCGATGCCCATGCGCAGTATCATCCAAAGGAGGAGTCGCCTATCCCGTGACTTCCAAAGACTTTTCTACAACAAAACAAACTGCAGACATCCGGGCCCAACACTAGGTGGCCATCTATGCATAGTGTGTAACTCTGCAGCTCTACATGCCAAGAACAGATGCATACTGGTAAGTAGCATTTTCCATATATATATATATATATATATATATATATGTATATGTGCATGTATGTATGTGTGTATGTATGTATATGTATATATATGTATCTGTATATATATATATATATATATATATATATGTATGTATATATATATATATATATATATTTATATATATATATATATATATATATATATATATTACCTACTGGCGGTCGCCAGTAGGTAGATATAGTTAGGATCGTTTTCCATAGGAAATCCGCAACATTCTATTGGGAATAACTTTGGCGCCGAATGAGGGATCTGCCTGTAATTTTCCTTAACTTTGCCTCGCTGCGCTCCGCTTCTTCCCTGAAAGTTTCGGGGGGATCCGTCAAGCGGGGCCGAGATAAAAGGGGGGTCCCAATACGTGTTTTTCCCATGTTAATTTCCATAGGGCGGTTGGACTCACTTTTAGCCCGAACGGCTGAATGGATTTCCATCAAACTTGGCAAAATTGTAGGGACTGGTACCCTGATGTGCCTTTGCTATGTCTCAAGATATATGCTCCAGTGGTTTTTACGAAAATTAACTTCGAAAAAATATATATTGGGCTATATATATGTTAGAGCCCAAATGTAGCCCAATGTAGCCCAAAGATGGCCACCAGAGACAAAAAAAAACAAATGTAGCCCAAATATCAGCCAGATGTAGCCCAACTATAGCACAATGACAGAATGTCCCAGGGAGTTCCAAAGAACAGCTAGAGCGCTAACAGTCTTACTTATGACAAAAGTATGGCACACCTGAAGTCATCTTGATTGGAATAAAGTGTTAACACTTAAAACATTTAATTTGCAAAGGAACAAAATGAGGGGGTTCATTTTGCCATAGAAATTATGATTAGTGCTGAAGAAAGAAAAATTAGGGCACATTTTGAGTGACTTCTCAAATCCTCTTATATTTCATTAAAAAAATTCTGATATGCAGACTCCCAAGATGGCCACCAGAGACAAAAGAGCCCAAATGTAGCCCAAATATCAGCCAGATGTGGCCCAACTATAGCCCAATGACAGAATGTCCCAGAGTGTTCTAAAGAACAACTAGAACGCTAACAGTCTTACTTATGACAAAAGTATGGCACACCTGAAGTCATCTTGATTGGAATAAAGTGGTAACGCTTAATACATTTAATTTGAAAAGGAACAAAATGAGGGGTTTCATTTTGCCATAGAAATGTTATATATATTACCTACTGGCGGTCGCCAGTAGGTAGTTATAGTTAGGATCATTTTCCATAGGAAATCTGCAACATTCTATTGGGAATAACTTTGGCGCCGAATGAGGGATCTGCCTGTAATTTTCCTTAACTTTGCCTCGCTGCGCTCCGCTCCTTCCCTGAAAGTTTCGGGGGGATCCGTCAAGCGGGGGCCGAGATAAAAGGGGGGTCCCAAAACGTGTTTTCCCCATGTTAATTTCCATAGGGCGGTTGGACTCACTTTTAGCCCGAACGGCTGAATGGATTTCCACCAAACTTGGCAAAATTGTAGGGACTGGTACCCCAATGTGCCTTTGCTATGTCTCAAGATATATGCTCCAGTGGTTTTTACGAAAATTAACTTTGAAAAAATAAATATTGGGCTACATTGGGCTATATATATGTTAGAGCCCAAATGTAGCCCAATGTAGCCCAGAGATGGCCACCAGAGACAAAAAAAAAACAAATGTAGCCCAAATATCAGCCAGATGTAGCCCAACTATAGCCCAATGACAGAATGTCCCAGAGTGTTCTAAAGAACAACTAGAGCGCTAACAGTCTTACTTATGACAAAAGTATGGCACACCTGAAGTCATCTTGATTGGAATAAAGTGGTAACAATTGATACATTTAATTTGAAAAGGAACAAAATGAGGGGTTTCATTTTGCCATAGAAATTTTATATATATATATATATATATATATATATATATTTATTTATTTATTTTTCACTGAAAAAACCATAGGTTTCACACCAGTTATAGTTAGGAATTAGCATTTAAAAAACCTATTAAATTCACTGAAAAAACCATAGGTTTCACACCAGTTATAGTTAGGTGGAAATTTTACTCGCATAAAACCATTGAAATTCCCACGTTATAGTTAGTTAGCAATGCACTGCTGATGACGTCACATATTACATCACTCATGACATGGTCAGTGACATCACTCATGACATCACTGATGACATCTCAAATGACATCACTGATGACATCACTGATGACATCATCCAGTGAATGTGTATCTTTCTGAAAAATAAATATTTTTTATATATGTATATCTAAAGGTTGATGGAAGAATAAAAGGGTAAATAAATGTCTAAATGGATGTTTTTTTGTGTAAAATTGATTGGTTAACTGACTTATTAAATGTATCTTAGTGAATACATATATTAGCGAGTAATGTTTAAATATTTAAATATCTGTATCTGTGTCTCACTTTGTGTATAAGTGGCTGCATGGGTTGGTGAGTAGCTACATGAGTGTGTATATGGGTTATTAGTTGTTTTTTTTAGTATCAGTATCAGTGTCTGTATGGTTTGGTGGGGGATATTACTTAGAGCGCAGATGCATGAATGAGTGACTCACTATTTGTATGTATTTTGAAGACAGCATGTGTGCAAGACTGTATGGGTGGATGATTGTGTGTATGGGTGGGTTAGTGAGTATGTGTTTTTATAATTGATTGTTTAAGAGAGTAAATATGTTTCCGTTTCTGTAGAAGTATGTGTAGTGGTGTGTATATAGCAGTATAATCAAGTAAATGTTTTTTGGATAGTTTATTTGCATGTGTGAATTTGTGTGCGAGTAACTATATGCATGAGTATTAGTGTGTAACAGGATGTATAGGTGTATGAGTACATATGATGAGTAAGTACATGCATGAGTGACTATATAGAACTGTTGGTGAATGAGTGGATGTGTATGTAGATGTTGGAATTACCTAATAAGTTGTTGTAATTGGTATTGGTTTCTCCTTTTTTAAGAAAATGTTAGTTTCTATTTTTGAATGTGTGTGTCAAAGGTTATTTTATGCTGATAGGAGGTCTGCCACTTTGTCACAAGGATGTTGTCATCAGTGATGTCATTTGAGATGTCATCAGTGATGTCATGAGTGATGTCACTGACCATGTCATGAGTGATGTAATATGTGACGTCATCAGCAGTGCATTGCACGCGCAAGTTATAGTGAGTCCAACTAACTATAACGTGGGAATTTCAATGGTTTTATGCGAGTAAAATTTCCACCTAACTATAACTTGTGTGAAACCTATGGTTTTTTCAGTGAATATATATATATATATATATATATATATATATATATATATATATATATAATGTGTTTGTCGGGGGAGATCCCCACAACCCTGACCTCAACTTAAATGGGTGGAAAAAGCATGCATTGTAAAGGCATAAACGTAGTAAAAACGTGTGGTAAAAATGCGAAGTAAAGGCACAACATAGTAAAAACATCGGTGTAAAGGCAGTTTCCCTTATGGATCATATGATGCATGCCCCTCCATTGTGAAATTTGTCATGTTATTTCTGTCTTCAGATGCACACTGCCATGCTTTTGTAGTTGGCAGATTTATACTTTTATTACATTCGATCCCACTCCATCAACGGATGCTCAAAGTTATTACTAATTCTCCAAGGGATTCTCTCTGATATTCATAAAATTTCTCACAAATATGGAAGATCATGCAACACAGCTTTTGACAAATTTGATGATTTGTAAATTACCCAAAGGAGTAGAAATTATGCCTGACAGGGCAACATTTACTATCTTTTTTTTTGTAACAGTCTTTTTTTTTTTGTGTTGAAATTTTTTATTAAGAACATTTTAGATAAAGCACAAATGCAGATACATATGCAGAGGATAAAATGAAACAAAGTATAATTTGAGGAAATAGTCTTTTGATGTCATTCATTTTTTGCTGTGTTACCTGAAGAAGAAGGTTCTCCCTTTTTATTTGTATGACGTCTGAAGATGTCATCCTGGCTCTTTTTGACTGACAAATGTGGAGCCTGTGGGGAAAAGATGTCGGGGAGGGTGTGTGTGTCTCTCACTCCATCAAGGACTTTGATATTTGCAAAGAATGTAATTCTAGCGCGTATAACAGGTGAAATCAGAAGATAACCTCCTTTATCATCTATTTCTGCCTTGAGAAATGGGCCCACTATCCCCCTCTCTTCATATTATACTGCTTCTGCCACTGAAGGAGATTTGTTGTCTGCATCTCATAATCAACTGCACTCCTTTTCCAAAGAGAGTCCCAACCATGGTGAAGAGGAAGTTACTTACTTGTAATCCTAGTTCTTCACCATGTGTACTCTTTCAGAATTCATAAAAGTCACTTCTAATTCCCAGTGTTTGGTTCCACAGTTAGGGCACAAAGTCATTCAAGGTTTATTTTATTTTTGCTTCAGAAATCAAACGTTCCCCCTCGGTATGATGGGCTAGTGAGGCCATCAAAAATTCGTATAAGAGCAAGTGAATTTGCACTGGTTATAATACTATTAGTTACTGCACCATTCCTGCTTTTATGTTTCTGAAAGGTTGATTTTACAGTGGTGTTTCAAGACACATTTTTTTCTGTTATCTGTGCAGTTTAGTTGATTTGTTAAATGTTACTGTTTTGTATTGGGAATCATTACATTTGATAAAAGTTGTGTTCCAGGACTGGCAGATTTGCAGAAATGTTCTAAGCTTCATGAATTGAAAAACTGAGACTAGAAGAAAGTAACTTCTCCTTGTTTCGAATATACCCTCTCAATGCTTAGCATTTAATTGGTTCTGTAAACGTATCCCTTTAAAAAATAAGTGTGATGTCCCCCACTTTCTTCTTGAAAAAGTCAGAATAATTCCACATGTTATATTTTTACCTTGTTTGCATGAGTCTCCTTCTGCCACCTCCTTCAAGTACCTCTGCCTGTCATTTTATGTAGAACTCTGACGTACACTAGAACATGACACACTTCAATCGGTGATTTTTCACTGCCACAGTATGGCCAGAAAAAATGCATCCTCAACTGCCTTGCTTCACAAAGAAATTCTAAAATCTGATCCAAGAATACTCCCGGAAAGGTGCAACAGCGGGAGAATTCTGAGAGTATTCAAATTGTAAACAAATACAATGTTACTCATGATCATAAAGAGTTACAAATGGGTAAGTGTACAATTGCTCAATCGCACATGTGAAAATGCTTACCGAAAGTGCATTCACCTTCTACAGTCTATCCAATTTTGGGAGTTTTCCTTAAACTCCCCTCTCTAAAAATGCATTTAATCTTGCCCTTTGCAGATGTAAATCTGTAAACTTTTAAAGTATGCACAAACTTCACAGGGCATCCTTCCCCTGGAAATGTCAGTCCACGCCCAAGGGTGCAGATTTACTCCCACCTCATATTACACCGTACTGAGGTGTATCAGTTTTTAGGAACGAGATTTGCAAATGCAAATTCTCATTTTGTGTATCAAGTTCTTTGCCTGTGTAAGATGAACTCCCATGTGCATATAGCTTTCTGAATCTTTCATGTAGGGAGATCTATGATCTTAGTGGAGTGATGTTGTGATGTCAGTTTGCATCCTGTAATTTATTACAGGTCATTCTATGCAACTTATTTCTTAGAAGCATTTTCTGACTTCATTATTGGGTCAAAATAGCAACTGAGAATGAAGAGGACTGGATATAGATAATTACCAATGGAAATTAAGAGGGACTGGGTCTAGCCAATGACATTAAATGGATAATAGACAATAGTCACGGGGCGCAGGGCAGGATTCATAGACACCCAGTTAGTTGTAGAATGCTATATATTAATTGGTATGGGTAAAAAACGGCTGGTGTTGGCAGTTGTTGGGGAGGCTAAAGGGTTTGCATGCTGGCAGTAAAAATCAAATGGTCCAAATAGCAACCAGACATGTTTGAATACATGAACAAAAAAAAGAGGCAGACCTTAAAACAGGCTGGCTGTTAAGTCGATTACCTGTCTGCAATAATGTTGGTAATGCGCAGTGGACACACTAACTTCTGATGGTCAGGAGTGTGTGCGAGGGGAGTATTCACACAGTATGTATACTGGTATAGCATAGCAGTAGCTGGAGCATCACCATATAAAGGATTCAGAGGTTGACTACAGTGTCATGAAGCGAAGAGAAAGCCAGATTACTGCAAAATTTAGGGACTTGTTGCAAAGATAACCATGCTTTCCACAGTTCGTGTCCATGCTAATAGAGTTGACCACATGTGAAAGCATGCATGAAGACTCCTTCTATTGCAGTTCACACCATAGCTCTTACAGGCTGCACAATGACACTAAAAAATTGATGTTTGGGAGTGATGCTTTATGTGCCACTGCCACCAGGCATTAAGCAGCACATAAAGACCAAGGAATAATCTGCTAAAGTGTTGGAACTCATGTTTCTTACAAACTCCCTTTGCTCAGCCATGAGACTGAGTCTGCTGCATAGGCCTTTGTGCAAGGTACATTGTGCCTGATGTACTGCCCTCAGTGTTTGACTCGCAATTAGCATTTTTTTGTGACTCGCAAATTGCGATTTGCAAACACTGTGTACATCAGTGTCTGGAGCACTATTTGCAATTCCCAATTGGGTCACAAATGACCTACCTCATTCATATTCATGAGGCAGGTCGCATTTTGCGACCCATTGGGAATGGCTGGCACTCACAGGGGTGGTGGCCTGCTGGGGTCAGCAGACCGCCAAATCTGTGATTGCTTTTTCAATAAAGCAGTGTTTTTTTTTTTTTTTAAATGCCGCACGTTTTCCTTAAAGGAAAACGGGATGCATTTAAAAAATCAAAATCAAACGTTTCAGCTTCATTAGGTCGGGCCTAGAACAGCGCATGTGCTGTTGCTCGACTTTTAGTAAGGGGATTTTCAAAGTGCTGCCAGACGCTGGCCTCAAGCCTGTGTGCATGTCCGCGTGAACGCGCGCAGCCGCCATCTGTCTTTTCTCCGTCACGGGTAACCCAAATGCTGCATGCATTGCAATTTACCTCCTAATTTCCCGGCGCAAATTTTGGCAGGCTGCAATCAGTGCTGGTCTTACTCTGTTGTAGCGAGAAATTGCTGCTGCCTGCTCTGACTGAGACGTCCTTCAACCCACTTGAACCGATGTTATCTGATAAATTGCACTGACTCCAGGACACCCTGTGAGGTTCCGGCGAAATATGATTGATGCACGCTCTCTGGTTTGGGGAACAATGCCAGACACCTTTAAATTCAACATAACATTACATGAGCAGGGAGAAGCAAAAATAGGAAAAGATGACAAGAAGAAAAGAAGATGGACTAAAGAACGACTGGATTGGACAGCTGTGGGCACGTTCCTCTATGCTGTTCTTTTTATTTCTTAAATGTGTCCGTTTACACACTTTCTTTCCTAATGTGCTCTAAGTGGCGGCCACATCGAGTCACTCCCCACTGGGCCCAATTGAAACTGGATTGCTTCTTCAACCTATCCTGATGTTGTAACGAACCCACGTGGGCGCTTCGCTGTGGCGTTTTAGAGGAAGCTCTAGGAACTCCCCGGCCACCGTGAAAGCAGTGCAAGTAACCAATTAGGTTACCGGCTGCTAGAATAGGGTGACCAGCGTCCCGGATTTGCCCAGATGGTCCGGGAATTTCACCAGCTGTCCGGGCAGATTTCAGGAAATTTAGCTCCTGTCCCAGTTTTTAGAGAGAGTCCGCTAAAAACGGCGGGAGGTGTTTTTTATGTTGTACAAAGCAGGGTTAGTGAGCAGTTATTTTTAGAAAGCAAGTTAATTAACTGTGCAGCTTCTGGGTTTAAAAACTGCATTTTATGTATGGTCTAACTACCTGTTCTGTAAGTCCGTGCTGAGGAGCGCTGTCATTCTGTGCGATCGCTTGAAGTAAAACTGAAGTCCTTCTATTTCCATGAAATGTCCCGGTTTTTGGGTTCACAATTCTGGTCACCCTATGCTCGAAGGAACTTGGGTGCCTGGCCATGCAATCCTCCTCTGATGGGAACCGGACACTTTCACCTTTCTGAGGCCTATCAACTATAGGCGGGTGAGTGTTTACCTGTGTTTCTGTGCTACACGCCACCAGATACTTAACATGGAAGCAGGCGTGTGGTTCTACCCGTCAATCCGTTACAGTATTAAACCAGGCTGCAGGGACTGTAAACGAATTCCTCACTTGCATCAGAGAACCGCAAAGCGCGCCCACAATTCTGTTGTGCACTAGAGAATTTAATTTCCTTTATGATTAGACCCAGCGGATTTTATTATAATTACTTCGGTGCATACTTCATTATGGATTAATATCACAAAACTTAGTACAGGCAGGTTGAAGTTTGCTTCTTTGGGGGCTGTTGGAGATATAAATCCTGCATGCAGAAACCCTAACAGCAGTCTCCCCGAGGTTGTACTGAAGGAGTTTGTATAATACGATGCCACACCTGATCCACTCACAACAATAATAACAAGAGCATACAAAAGGACCCAGCACCAGATGATATCAGTACAAAGTGAACAAAGAAATTATTTATATTATAGTAACAAATACAATGTCACAGGAATGGCTTCTCAAAAGTAAGCAATTTCAAAGACTTGATTGTAGATTGGTACGTTCTTTATTTTTCAAAATTCATTCAAACAAGACATGATTGCTTGTCGCCAACGAGTTTCATCTCACCAGGGACTTCTTCAGGGCTGAGTTGTAATGTTGCAACAAAAATTAGTGAGCGTTGATCTTCTAATATTCTTGTGGTACTCATATAAATAAATATTGTAAGAAACAAAAACAGGAAATAATATTTCAAATAATCACAAGTTGGTTCTTTATCTCATAAATCGCTGAGTTTGTCTTCCTGTTTGTCGCAATATAGAGTATTTATCCAACCATGGTATGGTCCGTACGTAGAATTCTCGAAGTATGCTGCCCGTCGAATGCAAGGCTATCTTCCGGTCGCGCAACATTTTGTATGCTGTTGGTAAAAGTGATCTTTGATCGCTGAATTCGGGGATGTTTAAGTGTCAAATCCCAGACGCCATGCACAGATAAATAGCTAGGAATAATAAGGCTACATTTAGTAGTGATTTGTAGTGCCGGTCTAGTATAGCTCTGACCCTTGTTCCAATTTGTTGTAAACAATAATAACAAGCATTGGCATAGCCAATAGGTCTCGCATTTGAGACCTTATCAGTGTTTAGCCATGCAACAGTTGATGTTGTTGTACCAAGGATATTGTGCTGGATAACCAAATACTTATAAGGTCCCAAAGGCGAGACCTATTGGCTATGCCAATGCTTGTTTTTTAAGAGCAGGCAGTGGTCAAAAGGACCACTGCCTGCCCTTAAATCTTTTTTTTTTTTTTTTTTTTGCTGCCAATCACAAGGGGGAACGGGTCCCGTGGAGACCCTGTCCCATTTGTGACTGGCTTACCACCAATTTGAAATTGGTGGTAAATGTGGTTGCAAAACAATATTACCCTGTGACTCGCTATTAGGAGAGGTCACTCAATAGCGGTAGCTCTAAAATCTCTCAAACTTAAAACTGCTGGGCCAAGCTTCAACCCTCTACTACAGGTTCTACAAGCAAAATTAACTCCAGCTATCACTTACGGGAGCGAGTGCCTCAAGGGAAAAAATGAGGATACTTTGGAGCAAACAGTGTAGAGATCAGCAAGAATAATCTTCAGCCTGCCAAATTATGTATCTCCTGCACAAATCAGGCTGGAGTTTGGTCTACAATCGCAAAAAATAGCTCAAAACGCCGCCTATGTGAAATGGTGGTTTAGCATCAGAAGCTCCAATCAAAACTCTCTGAATTTCCACCTATGGGAAGAGATAAACTCAAGCAAAGCCCGCACAGCAAGAGACTACCTGACAGCATCCATAAATCGCCTAGGCCTGAAAGAGCTCTGGGCAACCTCGGGAGCACTGAACAGCTTCAAGTCTTATCTGTGTGCTGGCTTCAGCAGGAGATTAAAAGAGAAATATCTCCGGTTTCGAATGGAAATTCTTCCCGTCCTGCCACACCTTCCACCATGGAAGCGATTCACAGAAATAACTAAGTGCCTTCTTTGCTGGAAAGCAGAGGAGAGCATCACGCACCTACTATTCACCTGCCGCAGACTCGATCCTGAACGACGTTTGTTTTTTAAATGTTCAACATCAAGAGGATAAGAACCTGCAGACAAGCAGTGAAGGCTTGCTTAGGAGGAGGAGACCTACAGCTGGCATGCCGGTTCGTATAATTTATGGGGGCGGGAGAGGAGAAAATGAAGAGATCCGGCACACCATAAACCACTTCGAACACGGGCTCACCACCCTCGGAATTGGCACTCTTTTACTGGGAAAACGACTGACACAAAAAGCTTTCCTTTTAATACATCGAAAATAATCTTTTGTTAACTACTGGGCATTTGACACGCTACGGACCTGTAGCATCCACATTATAAAATCTGACTACAAGGCTGCTATACAATGCTACTAATCTTGTTTTTTTAGATATACATGTAACCCATAGGCTCTATTTTATTCATGTTTTATGTTACATGTTTGGGACTAAGGACTGCCCAAAGCTCATCAGATGAATAGATACTCCTGTCAGAGCACGGCTTAAGCCAGCTGAACAGGAAACGCTGGGTTAATCTAAACTGCCCCATAGCTCTTTTTATTGTTGGTCTGCATAAATTATGAAATTGTTTTATTTTGAAGAATTTTCCCCTTGAGCGATTCTTTTTGTAAAGGTTTTTATTAACTTATACAATAAATTTACTTTGTTACTTACTGCATTTCTATGATGTCCAATTTAATATCCTGTACCATGCTTATTTGACTCCAGTCAAACTACATCACATATACCCAACCTCCTCTCCGAATCTTCTCCAGTGTGGAAAGCCCAGCGCAGATTTATTCCACACGCTATGGGAGTGCTTCATAGTGCATCACTTCTGGGAGGAGATTTGTGTAACACTTCATAGAACCACAGGAAGTCCGGACATGTGTAGGCCAGAGTTCTGCCTCCTTGGTCTCCATGGCCGTTGACAGATGCGGGGATCTGTGTCGAGCTTCATTGACCTGTCGCTCCCATTGGCCAAATGCACACTCAAGATATAGTGGAAGAATCGCTTCCTGGGTCAACCCCACGGAAGGGGCAGTGCTGCAGTGGTCCACGGCAGAGTCAGCACCATTACACAGGGAGAAGTTACACGGCCTTAGTCGACGTCCCATGGCCGCTGATTGGGACAACCTAGTATAAACTTTTCAGAATTATACTGACTGATTCAGGTTAGTAGTAACCACCGCCGAGCATATTGGAACATTCCAACTATGGGTGTAGAACCGTGTCCATTCTGAGGTGGTCGTACACCTAACCATTCACACAACGAAGATACTACAACAGTTGTTTAGCAGTAAGCCTTATGTTATTTTTTGGTTTAATGTTTTCCATATTTGATATTCCATATTCCTGATGATGCTTTGCGATGGATCTAATGTTTTCTATTTTGTATGGAGGACATCTGCCCAACTGTACTGATGTTTGCACCGTCATTCTTGTTTGTTGCTCGGAGCGTCTGAAGCTGTATTGTCTACAAAACTCAATAAAGATATGCACATTTTTTTTTGAAGGTCTTTGATTTGTACCCACTCGCGATTTTGGCATGTTTGCCACTGGCATTAAGGGAATTAACTAGTTTATGGTCTTCCCAACAGAAACAAATAGACAGACAGACAGACAGACAGACAGACAGAATATCTTTATTCGACTTATTCAAAGTCATACAAAGAAAAACAATAAAAACATTTCATACAAAGTGTTTTTCTTAGGAACAATAATATAAATATACAGTTTTAAAAAAAGTATTATACACCATTAAAAAATGTTACGTTCATAAAATGATCATACATGATGAAACATTTACTTTAAGGCGAAATTTGGCAGATAGCTTTCACCCTTGAGGCGGCTACCAGAAAATTAGCTATGCAAAAAGTAATGTGGGGATTAGGCAGTAATTGTAGAAAAAGCAGGGCCGGTCTCACTTGGGTGAAGCCGGCCTCTTTCAAGATAGGGAACAAATATTTTTTCCTCTGCTCTATGTACAACCCACAAAACATAACAAAATGCATTGTATCCTGCACAGAAAACTGGTCACAGCTACAGGGAGGGGCTAAATCCGGCTTCTGCCAAGTTTTAAAAGAACCTAGATGAAAATGTAACAAATTAAATCTAAACTTGGTTAATAAAAACCTGTGAAAGGGGATTGTGACGAAACTAAGGTAAGATGCAAGTGAGGATGAGCTGACCAGGAGGCAATGTTCCCTTACTGCTGGTTTCACCAGATCACGTTCCTCACGGCGTGCTTCCTTCCTTTCCCTGAATGACTTTTTTATAAAGTCAATGTCTTGTACCTTAATTTTCTCTGGGGAGGAAAAAAGCTCCGAACGTCCCAAATCTGCGAATGTTTTAGCTAAATAGGCCAGCCATGGGATCTTGTTAAATTTGTCCAGAGACAAAACATTGTGCAAAATTTTATGGTTCAGGGGAAGTTCTTCGTTCATCCACATTTTCAGCCAAAAAATCAGAGGTGACATGCTCAATGTATCTGACAAATAAGGTAGGCCTACTTCTTTGTGGATTGAGTAAGTTGGGGTTGACTGTGGTACAGAAAGCAGGGTTCTGATAAATCTATTCTCTGCTCTCTGTATTAGATCTAAGTTTACATACCCCCACAAAGCGGAACCATATAACGCAATGGCCACAGATTTACACTTATAGATTTTTAAGAGGGCTTCCATAGGCCTAGCCCCTAACTTGCCAGCAAAGCCCAGGAGAGCTGATGACGATCTAATTACAGCTAGCCTCTTTGCTCTTATCTGTGGCCCCCAGGACCCTTTCTGGTCAAACAGTACACCTAAGTAGGGGAATGTAGATACCTTAGAGACAATGTCCCCCCTGCAAGAAAATGTTTTAGGACTTCTCTTGTTGCACTCACGCCCCATTACCATTGTATGTGACTTAGTTACGTTTACCTTAAGGTCCAGACGCTCCATAAATGAGCCGAAAGCATCCAAAAGGTACTGAAGGCCGACACCCGTGCGGGCGATTAGCACGGCGTCATCCGCATACAGAAGTGCCGGAATTTGGGCGTCTCCTGCATGCGGGACGTCGGCTTCCTGCCCCCGCAGATGTGCGCCCAGGCCATTGATGTAGATGGTGAAGAGCAAGGGGGCTAGTATACAACCTTGCCGTACCCCCTTTAAAGATTTAAAAAGGGGGGTACGTCTACCATCATTAGTTACACGTACAGCTGCAAAGAGCTCCTGGTGCAAAGTGGCCATGAACGCGACCAAGGCTTCATCAATGCCCATCTCCAACAGAATCAACCACAGCTTTGACCTATTGACCAAGTCAAAAGCCGAGTAGAGGTCCATGAATGCAAGATACACGGACCCCTCCTTGGCCACAGTATATTTGGAGATAAGCAAATACAAATTAACGCACTGTTCAATGGTCCCTTTTCTTTCTCTAAAGCCATATTGTAGCTCCGACAACCCGCCGCAGCTCTCGACATTCTCCCTCAATCTAGATAGAAGGACTCGGCCTAAGATTTTTACAGTAGAGTCCAAGAGGGATATAGGCCTATAACAGGCGGGATCATCCCGCTGGCCTTTATTTTTAAAGATAGGAACGATAGTAGATGAAGCCCATGAGGCTGGAACTGGGTTACCATTAACTGCATTAAACACATTTGTCAAAACCTCTGCCCACAGTTTTGGTGAATACATAAAAAAGTCGGCAGGGACACCATCAGGGCCGGGTGCCTTATGCTTTGTGGTAGCCAAGATAGCTTTTTCCACTTCTTGGGGGTTAAAAAGGATAGGGCGGACGGCTACAGTGACCAACGGGACATCTTTAGTTTCTTCGTCCTCATCTCCGTAAACATTTTTAAAATGAGACAGCCATATTCCATCGGGGATAAGGCAGTCCATGAGTTCATTGTTATCATCTGAAAATAAAGGCTGTTTAATAATCTCCCAAAATGTCCTGCTGTCCTTCAGCACTGCCGCTGAAAGGAGATTTTCCCATGCTTCGCTTTTGATGGTGTCCTTTCGTTTCTTTATAGCTAACTTGTAGATTTTCCTTAATCTGGTAATGTCATCTTTTACCCTAGGAGTATTTTTTAGGGCTACCAGCAGAGATCTGTGGGCAGTTGAACATGCTGAGTCAAACCAGCGCATAGTTCCCGGGGTTCCTTTTTTTGGCTTTGCTAAAAGGTCCTGTGACACCTGGCCACATATTAGCTCAAATGCCTCTACTATTTCTTTACCCTGCGCGCAATGTTTTTTACAGATCTCGACCTTGTCCTTGATTTTAGGAAAAAATTTTGCATAAAATTTTTCTGGGATCACCTTAGCCCATTTCACTCGCCTATCTTGATCAGTAGTCCTCAAGGGGTGGTCGAGTTTTGCTGTTATTGGGGATACTCCCATCTGGGCTCCCCATGCCACTTCGAGTACTACCGGGTTATGATCGCTAAAATGTATTTGTACTGTGCGATAATCCATAGTCCGGTTTAGAATGCCTTGTGGAACAAAGATGTAATCTATTATTGTGCCTTGCTGGGCGCCAATAAAAGTTGGCAGTCTCGAACCGCCATCAGGTTCATACAGGTCAAAGTTAGCAAGCAATTCTTCTAGCTCCTCCCCCTCTGTAGAGTGTTCAAAGTGGGGTCCCTGTGGTCCCTCATCCCCATCGTCACTGCTTCCCCTACAGGCTAGGTTACACAAATTAATATTAAAATCGCCTAATAAAATAAACTCTAAAACGTATTTGATATTCTGGTTTACTGTTTTTAAAATGCTATCTAAATTAGCAACATTGCAACCTCTGTAGTCACTATTCCCTGAGTTGTAAAAGTTTATGTATATAGTCCTGCTGGTATTGTTTTTTTTTATTTTTTTTTTTTTTTTTTTTTATATATTTTTTTGAAAACCTTTATTCGAAAAAACACAAAGAGATACATGCGCAGGCCCACAACCATCATGGCCGGCCGCAAAACAGTCGATCATAAACAGGAGGAAGGCATACAATCGGCAAACAGGATACGTGAAAAGACACCAAATCCGGTCGTGGGGCGGAAAACAAAGGATATTAGGTTTTCATTTTTAAATTACAAAGGAGAGTAGGGGCTGTCACAACAAGGATATTGCACCTCACGTAAAAAGGAGAAAAACCAAAAGACATGGGGGACATACCCGGATAACAAACTGAGGCAGGCAATGACTATAACTACCAAACAAGCTAAACAACCGAGATGGTAATATCAATTAGCAGGTCACCATACAATAAACAACATTCCCCGAGATCACCCCAGAAGTCCCACCCCAGTAAGAGAAAGACAGGGGCTTAAGAAGACGCCCGAGAAAGAAAGAAGGCACAAAACCAAGGGACAGCCAGCCCTACAAAGGGGAAAGAACCCTCCCAAGCTAGAAAAGAGCGAAAGGGACCATAGAACAAAAAAAACTAAAATAACAAACCCCCCCCCACACCCGCCACCCTGCACCCCTGTGATGGCTACGGCCCAGCCCATAAACAGCGTGCCTGTCGCCCCGGAACTGCCCCAAAGAAGGGAAAAAGTACAACAAGTACAAAGAATGGAGGAGGAGAGAATGAGACAACGAAGGTGGTAAGGATCAACAGAAGAAGAAGAAGACCACCAACAAATATGTACCCGGCCACGAGTTACAGGCTCTCACATAAGACAGGATACCAACGGCCGGTGTAATCAATGTCCCGCTCACGCAATACAGTCCCAGCAACGGAATGAATAGCGACCCAAAAAAAAAAACTGTCTTAACCTTGCCCCTTGCGATCATGTTGGTTGATGGAGTCCAGCCGTCCGGCCAGCGCCGCGGAGAAGAAACAATCCCGGAACAGCCAGCAGAGGATGGGAGGTCGCCCACAAAAGCCCACGCCAAACACAGTCACATGTCCGGGAGTGGTGCAAACAGAAACAGGGCAGTGAAACTGGAAGTCGGAAGCAGCCGGCCAGAGCGACAACAGCAGTCCCAGGAATGGATGTAGAGTCACGCCACCAGCACACAAAGGAGATGACAAAAATGGCGCCCAGGGAGGACATCCCAGCCAGCGTACGAAACCATAAATTCCAGATCTCCTCCGGAGCATCGTGGTCAGCACCTCAGCAGAGTCAGATCCATAATCCTCCAACCTCTCAATAGGCACCCCGGCATGGAGATCAATAGGAATCGGCTCAGGGTGTGGCGCAGTGTGCCGCACGGGGGGGCAACCACGGCCCACAGGAGAAATAGCATCGAGCCTGCACCCCAGATCTCGTGCAAGGACACGAAGAGCAGCCCCAACCGCCTCCAGAGCACACAGGACATCACCGGTCCCCAGCGGCTTCGCAGGCAGAGAGAGAAGAGCAGCTTCAACCACACCAGGCTCACTAATGAAAGGCAGCCCGGGAAGCCGAGCGCCATCGTAACTCGCCGCCCACTGTACACTGCGCCGACTTTTCGCCAGCGGCCACCGGGCCAGAGATATGGGCGCGACTGTGGGCATCGCGGTACAGGCTCAGTCGTGTTCAGGCAACCTCCGGACCCCCAAATGAGCTCCGAGCACTCCACTGTCAAAAGCCGAGGGGCTGAGCAGAAAATGGCGTCCACTACCAGCCGAGGAAACAAAGAAACTGTTCCGACAGCTCCCAAGCCAGGCAATTGCAGAGATACAATGTATCCAGGCGCACAGGACAACCCAGCGGGACGAGGCGCTGCAGCGACAAGAACAACTCGGCAGCCTCCCAACCGCTGACCGGCTCCTCCTCCTCCGTGCTGACCGCCACCGCTGCGGCCGAGGCCGGCCGGACCAACGAACAAAGCCCCGGTCCCCCAGCTGCGCCGGGCCGGGAAAGGAGCAAGGGCGGATCACCACCAATACGACTCGGGTTTCGCCGGGAGACACACCGGCGTAGGCAGGAGAGTATCACCGTTGCAGTCGCTGGGCAGAAGGACAGGATAAAGAACAGGATAATGAAGAAAAGCGCAAGGGTCGGCGGAGCCGATGTCCTAGGCGGCCATCTCCGTCGCAGGCTAGGCTCCTCCTCCCTGCTGGTATTGTTAATCACCCTTTCAACCACTAGGATATTGTGGGAATCGGTGCTTATCTGCCTATAACTTCCCTTCAAGTTTAAAGAGAACAAAATCACTAGGCCTCCCTTGGCTCTCCCCATACGACTGGGGACAGCTGGTTTAGTAAAACTAATGAACCCATCCCACCAGAGATTAGCGGATGTATCCCAGGTTTCCTGGAGTGCAATGATATGGTGGCTTAAGACGAAACTTGACCATGCCTTATCCTGTCTTTTGGCACTTAGCCCTGCTATGTTCCAGCTTATGATCTTGCAGGAGTCTGTGGGTTTCTTAGACTCTTGATACTCCGCCGGGGCCCCTTCAGCTATTCGTGGCGGTTTTGTCCCCTCATTAATTCCCACTTGCAAAAGACTCTGTAGGTTATCGCTGACAAGGCTCTGGTTTGCACAGTGCTCCAGCTGATTTAGTGTAAGAAGGTGATCACGATTTAATATGACTTGACCCTCTAACACTGGGGGGTGGGCTCGCTGGAGTCTTGGCCATTGGTGTGTTGACTTCTCTTGGGTGGTGGCATATTCAGAACATCAATTGCCAAATCAATTCCATCTATGAGTCAATCACAATCATTTAGGTTCGATAAAGGTCCATACCTGTTCCCCATACCAAATCCCCAATCAAAAGGGGTAGCTACCTGGCTCCATCCACTAGCTGTTGTATTCCACATGGGACGTGGGGTACTTGGGCGCATCAAAGACTGATCGTTTCCCATCCGTGATATAAACCCATTACCCTGAGCTCTATGGTCGTAACCCAGAAATCCAGGACCCCAACCATTTGTAGTGGGTCCATGTGACATTACTGATCTGGCGATTGGCTCGATTGGGTAGTTATATTTTCCTGTCTCATGATTGATCATGGGCTGAAAACGGTCATTGTTATATCGGGGTCTGGTATCCCCTCCCCACCTAGTGGTATTTATGTATCTCCTAGGTCTAGGGATATTGGGGAAGGTAGCAAACTGGATCTCACTATAAAAGAATTTCAGGGTGAGGGGAATTATAGAGCCACTTCGTCGTTGGGGTGGGAAAATGTTAGACAGGATATTTGGGAGTACCTCTGCGTTAGCAAAATTTAATATTACGCAGTCCCCCTTAAACTTTTTTGGCTTGTTCCCAATCCATTGTACCCTCCTTGTCATAACAATATCCCCTGCTAATTGATCAAACCCTTGATATGCCATATGCATATTGTTAGTGAGCCAGTGTAACGCATTATCTTTTAGACCCTGGTTAGATTCGGTTTTGTCTTGTGATAGAGCAGGGACATTTGCCAATACGAGTACTACTGGTGAGGCTTCCATAATGAATTGGGCTGAGTCATACTCTTGTTGCAGTCGTGCTGATACAACCGATGGTACTGTGGAGGCATCTCCTATTAGTTCCTGGCTAGGCACAGGTAATGATGGAGATGCTGGTGGCTGCCCTTGCGGGATAGTCTGTGTTTGGCTTTCCAACGGGATATCCTCCGTGTCCGTGGCCATCAGTTTTGTAACGAAAGTAGATAGATTCTCCACCTCTTCAATCAGCTTACTTTGTGACCCGCCCAACTTTTTAACCTCAGAAGATAATTTATCCAATTTCCCGATCATGGGCTTAATAATTGTCCTGATTTTCATGTCTATCATATCTTTAATCCTATTGAATAGATCATCGTCAATGGTGTGTCTTGATTCCTCGTCAACATCAAGCTCCACAGTTTTCCCTTCCCGTCTTGGTGGTGTGGCCAGCTTTTTCCTGCCTTGCTGTCTCCCCCCACGCTTTGCCTGGAATTTCCTGCAGGTTCTCACAGCCCGTACTACAGGCAGCTGGGGTGATAGAACTTCATCCACCGTGTCTATCTGGTGATTGGAATCAGAGACTACGTTTGTTGACAAATCTGCTAGTGGGTCTGAGTCACCGTCCTCCATACCAGTATCTTGAAGGTTAGAGTCTGGTATGTATATGGGAGGGTTTTCTACAGATATATCGGGCATTAATGCACTGGAGGGAGGGCTTTCTGGGAGCAGAGTTGGCGATTGGCTCAAACCTAGGGATTGCCTTCTTTCATTGTTGATCTTGCTGACAACTTGTACTAGGTAAGAGTCTAAGGTATTGAGTGGCTCAGTTGCAGCAGGTACCAATTTTTTTACCATATTTACGATAGGTTTGTAATAGCTATCAGGAAACTAAACGGTGCTCAAGGGATTAGCTCCAAATAATTTGCCCAATGTTAGCAGGGCAACAGGATGTGGATATCATGCAACAGTGTACACTTTCTTCATCAACTCAAGTCATGAACCAGATGCGTACTTAACTAGTGATCAAACGGGTACAGTACCTTTGCAGCTCAGTGCAGGAACAAATAGAAAAGGCTCCTCTAACAAAAAGGTGTAGTGGATGGTGTCACTGCAATGTATTTGTTTAACTGCTTCTTGAATAAGATGCACATGACTGAAGTGTTAGTGGGAGTGCCTCCAAAATGTTCAAAGTGATAGTAAGCTAAGATCATAACACCAAAGAACAAGGCATGCTGTTGAAATGTGACAGTTGTGGATTCTCTGCATGCATGTGAGTCGCATACGTACTGGGGGGGAGGCTAATTATTCTGTAAATGAGTTCACACGTAGAGGGGACAATGGGCCCAGGGGAAAGAGTACACGTCATAGACTCTACTAATCATCTTTGCATCCAGATACTATGAGGGATAAGGGTGCAGGTGATACCATAAGTGATAGAAAAGCTATAATGGACCTGAATAAGTGGTCATCAAATGATACAAACAAAAAACTGATCTGAAAATGTAACCTTTAACAACGAACATCTTTTTTAAAGTCCTTGCATGTCTGCAAAAGGTATGCCATCTCACATTGTTCAACATTTTTCTGATCTCCCTTTTGTTTTTCTGGGGGCCTGGAGAGACTCCATATTATAAATATCCTCGTAGACTAGGGGACATTTCCGTCTCTTCCTTATTAAATCTGACCGTCTCACATACTTGCCCCCCCCTTCGTTTATGGTGTGTTGTGTCTTTGGTGTGTGTGCAGAGATGTTGACCTCCGTGTTTCGGTGGCGCATAATTGACTTTTCAATCTGCATGTCGTTTATCCTCAGTCAGGCACCAAAACTCTAGTGTCTTGTGGTCTGCGGAAAATATACATCTTCGTGCCAGCTAGTTTCTTCCCACTCTGTACTTGCCTTCTTTTATTCCTTTTCTGGGTGGCACCTAGCAACCAGGGGACCCTAGTTCACTACAAATGTGTTAATCCACGTTTTTCAGTAACCAGCTGATCCAGTCCTCTACATTTGCAGATGCAATCAATCCGTTTTGGAGGATTGATTATATTTTCAAAAAAAGCTTGTGCTGCGACATTAGCATCCCTCAAGTACCCCAATAAGAATAAGTACTGCTTACACACACCAGCTCAGACCAGTAACTTGAAATGCATCAACCTCTAGAAGAACATGCAACAGTCCAGAGAAGATGATTGCTACTATTCCTGATACTTATACAAAATAATTATTTTTGCAAATTTGTTGCATCCATTTTCTAGCTTTCTGAATGGAAAAAATGCAAGGAGTGATATTATGTATACATCATTGTAATTTTTGGTACATATGAACAGCACTATACACTTGTCATGCAAATTTAATATGAAGTGGTGAGAATAAACATTCACAGGGACACAAGAGTTTACCAAAAATAGGAGTACACAGAAAATGTACTTTTATGAATACAAATTATTGCTGGCATCTTTGTTGTCCAAAAAAGGAGTAGTGAAGCCATTTTCCTGATGACAACTGAAACACAGCATTAAATCATTTTAAAGTGGAAGCTGTGCATGGGGCGTTGTATGCTTTAAAATTGCATTCTGTTAAAGCATACTGAAGATGGAGAGTAACTGCCCTGCCTTCTGCTTTGGCAGTGTGGAGTGCGGGGAAGTATTGTTTGAGGGTGTCTTTTTGATCACCTGATGTATTTGTTTCCTCCTCCATTAGAAATTGTGTTCTGCTCATATTGACTAAACACCAAAATTGATTCTTTTGGAACCAATCACATGTAACTTCTTACCTTAACAGCATTTTGCCATGCACAGTTGGCAAATTAGAATTTCCCAGTTTCGAACCTGTATATGATAGTCCACTAGCACACCCTATTATTTAGGACCAGACTTCAATGTACATTAGCACTCGTGAGAACCAGGATTTCTGCTGCAGTACCTCCGCCTTGGGCGCTGGCTTCCAGTTTAGAAGAGACCTAAACTCTGCAGTTTTTACCTATCAGGAGTCGAGGGGTACCCTGTACATGGAGACGTCTTGTGCATCCATTGTACACAGATAGACTTAATTATCTTGAAATGCTACCCCATCAGTGGGGGCTCCGTTCGTGAAGGTGTGCGTGATTGCTTCTTTCATGCCAGGGCATCCACCTTTGTAGTGATACTCCCTTAATGTAAGCATGTGGTTAGCCCAGGTGGCTTCTGTTAAGCACTAGTCACTAGACATTTACCTCAAGGCACACTCTGTCTTAGGCAAGCATCCCTGAAATGCATGCTTGCCTGATTCACACTCCTACTCAATGATGCCTTCACTCCATTACATTTGAACAAAAGGCTGCTTGGGAATGAATGAATGAATGGATGGGTGAGATGAATAATGTATTTACCCACTTCATGTATCAATTATGTGCACTTTGTTCTAAGGTGTGTATCATCACCTTGAGTAACCCTTCGTTCTCCACAGCCCTAGAAAATAATTTGAGGCGTGGTCCAATGGCCAGTACACCTCGTGGAAGAGAAGAGGGTATATACATGTGGCAAATAAAGATCAGAAGATACATTGGAGTAGATCACATTACTTTTACGCCTCATTAGGCTCTATTGCTTAAGAACATATTGCAGAACCAGCTCCTAACACATTGTGACTCGAAGAGGGCTAGGGCTAAAGGACAGCGGTTACTCAAAGGTAGTCCACCTATTTGCAGTAATGGATTTTTTGACTTTTCTTAAATGTCTGTGTTTCTTGGAAAAAATACTACTTCTACAGCAGCTGTATAATTGGATTTCCTGTTACATTGATTGCAAATTTTGGACACCAAGAAGCCCTCAAAGGTTTAAACACACTGACAATCTCCAGAGACATGACATGATGCTCATAGAGGTCAAGAATCCGCACATTTGGGGGATCACACAGTAGTTTCTAGCCTTCACAAAGCCCATCCACTGTTCATACTTTCATTGTGTGTTGCCGCCCACATCACTGTGATTTTGTTATATTTATTTTGATTATTTATTCGTTTTTTTGCAGAAGGTGCTGGGGCAGCAGATGGACTGTCCTCACATGTGTGCGTATAAACTAGTCACTGTAAAGTTCAAGTGGTGGGGCCTGCAGAACAAAGTGGAGAACTTCATTCATAAGGTGAATAGGGTTTGTGTCTACTCATCTGAGTGGGGTGATGGTGGTTGTGTGTAGAGCAATTCACAGGTTTGTAGATGCCAAGTGGCTGTGTCAGAGTGGAGGGGTTATTACATTGTATGAGGCAGGGCAAGTATAGGTGTGGTTGGGTGTAGGTTGTTATTATTAAAGGCTTAAGGATGATTGTATGTGCAGCCTAGGAGATGTAGACATGTGGGGGTTTCTGGAGTATGGGGATTTAAGTGACAATAGAGGAAACAGTTGGGTCTTTAGTATTTGGCATATGGATCAGAGTACCTGCATCACTATCCTACTGTTAATGAAAAGAGCCTAGGTGATAACCACATTCTGGTAGCGAAACAACATTTCGGTGAAGGTTCCTAAACCGATCTTGAGTATGAAGCCAGCTACAGGAGCTGAATGTAAAGTTGTTGTTTCCATTGCCCATTTGTATGTTTGAGGGCATTGGGCCTAAATCCCAGTTTTGTGAAAGTGTAGTAACAGTGGTCTTAAACACTGGAGTTAAATATAGTATCCTTGCACGCAATCTGTGTGCATGTCCTTTTTGCTACTGACATTCATTGTAAAGTATCTCTTCTTTTTTGTAGCAAGAACGCCGTCTTTTTACCAACTTCCACCGGCAGCTCTTCTGCTGGTTAGACCGATGGGTGGAGCTGACAATGGAGGACATCCGCAGGATGGAGGATGAGACCAAGAGGCAGCTGGATGAGGTGAGAGCAAAGATGGGCATCGAGACGAAGGAGCTTAGGCAACTTGTGGGAGGTTCCAGTGATGGTAGAAGAGTCCTGTGCCTAATTGGCCAAGGAAGGGTATAGGAGCAGGTGAGTGAGAGCTGCCAGAAGAGGCTGGGGGTCAAAATGGACAATGAGGCCCAAGGGTTCCAGAGTTGCTATGTCTGGTTATAGAGGTCTGCGAGAAATTATCCAGATTAGATGGGCAAATTAAGAACTGGTGAGTAAAATAGACCAATGTTGTGCAAGAGGCCTCCTGGAGGATGGTTGCTTGGAGGTGTCTAGGTGGGATAATTCTGGTGACGATAGGAGGAGCCAGTGCATGAATAGAGGAGATACAGTGGCAGGAAATTCTGCTACAAGTTTTAATTGTTTGAACAACTAAGGCCTCTGCTTTCAGGTAGGCAAAAAGGGATGGTCATGGTTTGGATCTGCAAAATTGGAGAGGCTTTGAGAAAAAAAGAGGTCCCTCTACTGTTCATTTGTGAAATTGGAGAGGTCTGTTCTTCGATCAGTGGAATGGGGAAGTTGCTGCTGTTCACCTTCCAGAAGATAGAAGATCTCTGCTGAATGTTTTTTGCACGGAGCTTATGAGAGATGTTTTCTTTCATTTTTAGATGCGAAAGAAGGACCCAGCGAAGGGAATGACGGCTTCAGACGATTAGCTTTGTGTCCTCCTGCACTGTAAGCATCAGACCATACAATTAATGTGTTTGTTTGTCTGTGTAGTCAAATTGGGCTTCTTTTCTGGAAGACAAGCTTGTCCTCAGTCAGGCTGGGCCTCTGAAGAAGGAATGTGTTCAGTAGTTCGATAACGCCTGAACCCTGTGTTTTGAAGGATCCTTTTAGACATTTCAGTAAAGGCTTTAACAGCATGAGGGAGGCTCCCACTTTTAATCTTAATTTAGGCTGTAATGTAGGAAGAATGTTATCAAAACCATTTGTATATAATTAAAGTAAAGTTTGTGGATTGTGGCATTGCAGATTTATGAACGTTTTCCATTGGCAGTTAGGGGGGGGGGGCAAATTGGGTGTTGCTTCAAAACAGAGGGATGACTTATAAGGAACTCCGGGCTAGAGATGTTGCCGAATACCCCAAAACAGACTCCCCAGACGATTCTATTCACTATTACACAAGAGGAACAAAGACCAATTTTCTATAATTTCACAGGATGATCCGTGGTACTCTTACGATGCGGATCCACCAGCAAATACAGACCCAGTTCTGTATCCAGCTAAACCCTCCTCCTCAGACGACACTACCACCTACCGTGACCACCTAGGCAGGGTTGCCACCTTCCACAAGGTTACATCACACACTGAGCTGAGGGTGATTTTGTGTTTAAAACCCTCTCCTCAGCATTCAGCACAATATCTGCCAATGCTGAAAGGCATGCTCAGACACATCTGATATTTTAAACGACCCTGTCAGGTCCTGAGTCATCACACCCAAGGTTAACAAAATATTCAAGGCACCACCCAACGACCCCACATACATTAAAGGAAAACTCCCACCTGACTAGTTAGTGGTGGCCACAAACCTAAGAGGGTTAGCTTTCAAGCACCTGGCGAGGCGCCTCCACCAGATCAAGATATTAAGAAGATAGATGCCGCGGGGAAAGGGTGGCTACACAATCTACCAACCATTGGAAAATTGCCAACTCCATTGGCCTCTTATCTCGCTGCGACAGGGCACATTGCGACAAAATGGAGGACAATCTCCAACATCTTCCTGAGGAAAACAAAGAAGCGTGTATTAAATGGCCTCTGAGGGATAGTTAATTTCATACACCACGATGTACTGTGCCCTCGATGTAGCTGACACCACAGCTAGAGACATAAAAGTGTTGTCCTTCAAAGACATGCTTGGCTCAGAGTCTCAGGTTTTAAACCTGAGGTTCATCAAAACATGTTGACCCTTCCCTTTTATTGAGGGCATTGTTTTGGGCTTCAAGTGAACTAGAAAAGATAAAGAAGGATAATGAGACGGCTGAAGCCATGGGGGCATTGCAAACACCATTTCAACGTGGCTCCTTTCACTGCTCCTCTTATCGTGGAGGATCCAAAACTACCTCCAATGAAACCCCCACCTCTTAGCATAAAACCCACACCCAAACATGCTCGTCAATGGGAAATTACAGGGGCAATAATTCTAGGGGTTAAGGTAAAGGCAGTTTACCATACCTGCTGCCACCACCACCAAACTTTGACTTACCAACCATCCCCCCAATCACACAACACCTGTTGGGGGTTGACTGCAACGGTTATTTTCCACCTGATGAAACATTACCTCTGACCAGTGGGTTTTGGATATTATCCAACATGGTTCTTTTTTGGAGCTCACTTCCACACCTTTAAACATTCCACCTCGCAAACGCAAACGTTCAACAGTTTGTCACAGAAGAAGTTCAAGAAGTGTAAAAAAAAATGAAGGAGCCATAGAACCTGTGCCATTACACCAGCAAGGCCCAGACTTTTAATCACTCTGCTTCTTTATTCCCCAAAAAAGATGGTTCCTTAAGGCCAAGTTTGGACCTCAAACCTCTAAACAGATACATTATCTCAGATCACTTCCACATGGTAACTCTTCAAGATGTCATACCGCTACTACCACAAGGTGACTTCATGGCTGGACTAAGACCTAAACGACGCCTACTTCTACATTCCAATTCACCCTGCACAGTCCCAATACCTCAGATTTGTATTGAATGGCCAACACTTCCAATTCAATGGGCTCTCATTCGGGGTCAGCCCCCAGGGTTTTCAGCAAATGTCTAGCAGTAGTAGCTGCCCACCTACGCAGGCAAAACATACATGTTTTCCCATACTTTGACTACTAGCTCATGAAGAGCAGCACTCAACAAAAGTGTTTTTACACAAGCCACCATAAACCTACTTCACTAAGTGGGTTTCACCATCATCAATGCACTCAAAGCCCACATCCAACCCCTTCAAATACAGTCTCACCTAAAAGCCATGCTCAATTCACAGCAGGGTATAAATTACCTTAATGCCACCCGGATTCAATCTTTCACGTACTCATTCCCAGTTTCAGCCTTATGAGCGAATAACAAGGACAGTTATGTGTCTCCTCGGCACCATAGCTTCATGCATAGCTTTAGTACGTTATGACAGACTCAATATGCGTCGGTTGCAAGAGTGTTTTGCACATCAGTGGACTTAAGCGGCGAGTCGATTGGAAGATCTAGTGTTGGTGAACCGTCAAGCTTCAACAAACAAAAGGATGGAGAGATGGTCCGGGGGAATATTTACCGACCTCAGCACAGTTATGACCCCCCTGGGAAACTATGAAAAACAGAGAAAATAACTGTGGGTCTAGAATGATAAGAAAGCTATGTGTGTTGAGATGGCTATATGTAAGCTTCTAAGTATAAGCAGACTACTGGACAATCACCATATGTGAATAAGTGTCCATCAGTTACTCTTCCTATACCGCCCAGTTCATCATGTGGTCTACTTCACAGTAGGTAGTCCAGATAGACCAACTCCAAAGTTGTTATTAGGAGATGGTTGGTAATCATGGAGTAATGTATAGGGTGATAGGTGGATGCTGTTAGTAACTGAAAGCAGTGCAAATGTGATATGTGATTAGTGATAAGGGAATGTGATAATAAAATTGGATAGTGAACGCAATATAACTTTATTCTGGAGTCGTGCACTTCCAACTATAAAAACAAATGGAGTGCAAAAAAGTCAGAAGATTTCAACAAATAAATACTGACTGGGTTATCTGGTCGACATGTTTCTGCGGACATTTAAAGGTCCACGTTGGTACCTGCCGCTTCCTCAGGACCCAAAAACTTTATTGCTACTGCTCTAGTGAGAGATTAAAAAACATTAGTGAACAAAACTGGTAAATGTCACCTGTTCACTTCTGGATTTCCTCCTTAAATGTAAGGGGAAAGTGTTGCTCCTCACCTGGCAAGCAGCTCAGGACAATGGAGCACCGCTCTCTCCGTCGGTACTCCCAGCAGCCTTCTGGGCTGTTGGGGAGGTCAAGCTTACCACTCTCTGCAGTAGTAGAATATCAACAATCTCCTAAAAGAACGGCCTTTCCCAGACCCAGTTCCGCAGAGAACCATAACTATGAATGGCTCCCTCACGGGTAAGGGGGCGTATTCACAGGATCTAACTGTTCAAGGACACTGGACAATCAGTCAAACACATCTCAACATCAATCATCTGGAGTTGCTAGCTGTTCATGTAGTGCTCAAAAGCCTTCATTCCCCACCTTGTTGGCAAGGTAATCTGGTATTCTTGAACAGACAACATGACTGCCATGTATTATCTGAAAACAAAACTTCAGCGACGTCTAACCTTGGATAGTAAAAAAAAAAAACACATAGGTGAAAATATATTATGTTTGCATTATCGCCAGAGTCTGCATTCCAAAGTTGTGCTATGTTTCGAGGCCAAGGTGGTGCAGATTGCATACACTTCGGAAGATTAATGTCTAGTTATACTTTCATTATACATTTAACCGAGGATAGGAGAGAGGAGAGGGCTAAAATCTACATTAAAAATAAATCTTCACTCTAAACATCCTGCCCTGGGTTTATCTGATAACGGTTTGGCTAATTGTATTAGTAACCTATTTAGGCTTCATTATGGCATCCGTTTCAGCTGATTTATCTTGCGTCATATTAGGTACAGTAAACCTCCCAAATGTGCATTCTTACATATCCACAGATGTTTCGCATTCAACACTGTGCAGTTTTTTCATATTGCTAAGCAAACTTAAAAAAGAAATCCTGATTAGTTGTTAAGAGCCTTAATTTCTCCCAATTATTGGCCGTATTTTTATTTCGTTTTTATGATGTCCAAAATGGACGCATCATATATAAAGGGTCACTTTTTAAGACAGTATGTTCAAAATTATTGGTTCACATCCATTCTCGCTCCCTGGATGCTTCCCTTCATGGAGAGAATTGAATGAATTTTCATAATTATACTTTTTTGCCTTCCATGCTCTGTCCTTATATGTTGAGAAAGGTGTTTGTGACCCTTTAGTGTAGCTTTGAATGTGTGGCACAGAATAAATTAATCCTTTACTAATCCATTGCGTAAAAATATAAAGATAAAAATATAAAACTGTCTCAAGCTATATAACTTAAAATCCCTATTTTGCAACACCAAGGTATTGAATCGCCATTACTTCCACACCATTCTAGTCTCCACCAAAATCACACAAGATACCATCTGCACGATCATATGATGTATTTTCTTCAAAATGTGTGTCAGTAATTTCTTCTAAAAGACGTTTAGATAACAGAAAAAAATCTCTTCTTGAATGTTTAACAAAATGTTAAACAAAGTTTATTCAAAAAGCTTAATCACATCCTTCCCGATGGATTATTCTTCTAACAGGTTTTGTACTGACAATCAACTTTTTAACTGTGATGTTATGTTGATATTTAGCTTTACCTGTCCAAATTGATTATGTAATGCCAGACTGAACTCTCCTTCCTGGAGCACCTACTTTCCTCTAAATTTATATACTGAATGATGCAGGGGTTTGTAGAAAGTTTTGGAATTACCATTTGGTGCATTGATATTGACCAGAATTATTGGACTATTCTCACTAACATTAACACCAATAATTGTTCTCCCCTTATTATCATTGACAAATAGTTTAAGTGCATTTCTTATAACTTTGCTGAAAACAATAGAGGCATCATCTGGCTCTGAATTAAGAGTTCAACTCTACTCTTCTTGCAAAATAATTTTACTTAGTTTAAATAATACATTTTCTTTCCAACGGGTGAGTCTCCTATAAGAAATATATCTATATCTATATAACCTACTGTTAGTCACCAATAGGTAGTTATAGTTGGGACCTAGTTTCCATAGCAAAAGCATTTTTTGACTTGGCTATTACTTTGGCATCATCTGACCTATCTTCATGAAATGTTCTAAAAAACAAAAAGTGACAGGTTGGGTTCTGTGTGTCTTGGAATGTTTGGGGTTGATCCGTGCAATGGGGCACAAAATAATGATAATTCCCATAGGAAACTTCAGCTGCAGTCCGAACCGCTGAACAGACTTACACCAAGTTTGGCAGGGAGGTAGATGTTGGTTCAAGGAAGTGCCTTTTGCTTATTTGGTGTAAATCTGTTCAGTAGGTGTTGAGAAATGTAAGTTTAAAATTATAGTGAAATCTCTGGTCGCAAAGTTTTCGCGAACAAAGACAAGCTTGTGCAGGGAAAAGCTCTGCTCTGATTGGCTGACATCACTACAATCAGGAAGTGTTGGCAGCCATCTTGGGACTCTACTTCACAGAGTTCCCCCCAAAAAGTGACAATAAAGAAAAGGGATCAAAACAGGCTTGGGTCTATATACTACCTGGCCTAGACCACTCTAATTTTAAACAACAAAGAAGATGGCCAGCTAGTTTATTCAAATATACTCACACCACACTTAACCAAAGAGTCTTAAGCGGGCCCACTTGTCATTTAGTGATTTTTACTTTTTTTGCATAATTTTTGAAGAACATTTGCATATGTCCAAATATCAAGATACTCAAATAGCAAAATTCACATAAAACACCATCTTACGCAAAAAACATTTTACAAACATAAATGCAAGACATAAATGAAAAACATGCATCGGAGCACCATTTACAAACAAGGGAAGGAGAAGATGCCTCTAAACATTCAATTCATGGGGCACCAGTCCTGATAACATAAAGACAGACAAGCGACCATTAGCTTCTTTTCTTGCTGGCCTGCTTGTTTGACTGTGCTGGAAACTTTTTTGTTTACAAGGGTCCAAAAACAGGTGGACTATGTCCTCAATTGTTATCCTGAAATACCCTTCCTAGATCCTGTTCCAGCACAGGGTCAACGCGTTTCGAACCCGAGTGCTTTTTTTGGGGGTTCTCCTCAGGACATGGACTGAAGTGGCCTGTACTGTGGGACATACAAATAAATACATGATTGGTGTTGGAACGTTGAACAAAATTGTACTCATTCTGATTGAAACCTTATACCTCTTAATGTGTATACCTGTTACTCATGCAGTATCCCCAAGGCGACTGTGTCGGCTCTTGTTGAAACAACGATATTCTGCAAGAATAAAATTGCAAGGGACCTCCTTAGTAGTGTCAATGAGGTCTCGACTGGCATGTCTGTTTACATACATGTAGTTGTCTAATTCCTACCTCACGGTAATGTGCGTAGCTTCACCGTGGTGCGCTGTGGCTTGTGTGGTACCCGGTCCTGTGAACAACAGTTCATAATGGATATAATCAGGCTTTCCTTATGCACATAGCCGGGTTCAGCTGTATCGTGACGCAGGAGTTTTTATTTGTCATCACATACCTGTGGGCTTCTTAATGGAATCGTATCCCAATTCGCTCGTACTTTTTCAACTGAATGGCACTTCGTGTTGTTTAATCCGGGTCTGGGAGTTAACAAAAGGATAGCATTTAGAGCGGTTGTCTTCCTTAAAACAGAACTCGAGTCTTTTGAACGGGCCTCTTTGTGCTTACTTGGGTTCTGTCTGTATTCGCTAAGTTCAGCGGCCGGCTGGTTGCTTCCGCATAGAACGTCAGCGCACGTCTCGATGGTCTATACAGCTCTGCGAATATTTAAAGGGACCTTGACTCGCGACGAGGCTCCGGGGCACTTGGTGCTTGTAGTGCACTCCACGGGCCTGGGGGGGGGGGTGGGGGGGGGGGCTCAAATGCCGTCAAATGTATATTTTGCACTCCGGAGATATCGAGCCCTGGTTTTTTTGTAGACATATTCAGACTTTGATTTCAGACCTAAGACATCGACTACCTCAGATTACTTAATTCAGAGATCTCATTCAATCCGTTTAATGCTGTATTGAATTTCATAATTAAAAAGGCCTCCTTCTGGGACAACTGTAAATCATCGCCTTGGGGATACTGCACGAGTAACAGGTATACACATTAAGAGGTATAAAGTTTCAATCCGAATGAGTACAATTTTGTTCAGCGTTCCAACACCAATCATGTATTTATTTGTATGTCCCACAGTACAGGCCACTTTCCAGTCCATGTCCTGAGGAGAACCCCCAAAAAAGCACTCGGGTTCGAAACGCGTTGACCCTGTGCTGGAACAGGATCTAGGAAGGGTATTTCAGGATAACAATTGAGGACATTGAACACCTGTTTTTGGACCCTTGTAAAGAAAAAAGTTTCCAGCACAGTCAAACAAGCAGGCCAGCAAGAAAAGAAGCTAATGGTCGCTTGTCTGTCTTTATGTTATCAGGACTGGTGCCCCATGAATTGAATGTTTAGAGGCATCTTCTCCTTCCCTTGTTTGTATATGGTGTTCCCATGCATGTTTTTCATTTATGTCTTGCATTTATGTTTGTAAAATGTTTTTTGCGTAAGATGGTGTTTTATGTGAATTTTGCTATTTGAGTATCTTGATATTTGGACATATGCAAATGTTCTTCAAAAATTTTGCAAAAAAAGTAAAAATCACTAAATGACAAGTGGGCCTGCTTAAGACTCTTTCGTTAAGTGTGGTGTGAGTATATTTGAATAAACTAGCTGGCCATCTTCTTTGTTGTTTAAAATACAGAAAAGGGGGCAGGGTAGGAATACCATGACCCCCAAGCTATGGTCCTGGTGTCCCCTTGAAACCCCGCCGCGGAATACAAGCATAAAAAAAAAAGAATTGCATTGAATTTGCGATATTCGCAGCAATTTTTAAAAAAGTGCTTGCTTTAAAATAACTCCTGGGTGTGCCACGTCCCGGGGGCATATAATATATATCTATGTATATATATATATGAGGGGGGACGCACGGGGTCCCCCTCCTAGAGCTTATTAAAACCCCTGGGACCGCCACCTCCCCGGGCTAATATTATTAATATAAATAATGCAGGCGGGCCCACTGGACCCGCCCGCTGCCCCGGGTTTGCCACCTCCCTGGGGCTATTGCGTCTTATTTGGCAGGGAGGGGGCTCCTGGACCCCCCTGCCAGGGGACCACAACCTCTCCAGGGATAATTGGAACAACATGGAATGGCCTCACTGACCCCCCCCCCTTAGGGACCGCTACCTCTCTGGGGCTTATGAAGGAGAAGAGGAGTAATAACAACTCTATTATATATAGGGATTGTGTGATATTGGCAGCCTTTGATGTCTTGAAAAGGTTTTGCCAAAATTTGTCCCATTGAGTAATAGATAGTGTTTGGTATAGATCCTGTTCCCATTCTAACTCAATATTAGATTTACTCCGTATGCAAGTAGATACAGATAGATTTTTATATATAAAGGAAGCACTTGGAACTGTGTCAGTAGAAACTTGGTACAGGGGTGTGTCAGGTGTGAATGAAACTGGTACTGGATTAGATATGAAGTTTTGTAAACCGGTCTGGAGAGCTGGAATCAGGCAGACTAAATTTCTCTTGCAAGTGATGAAAGGGCACACTCACATTGTTAACAATCAGTTGATTAACATAAAAGGCCTTTTTCTCTCCAGTGTTTGTAGTAAAATGATTTGTGACGAAATTTGATGTATTTATTAAACCATATTGAAGAGGCAAGGAAAGATTGATATTTGTCAAAATCCTTAAAGAAAAGTGTATGTAAAAGGTATTGAGAATATTTCAAAATTGGGTATTTAGAGATAAGAGTACAATTGGTCATAAATAAAACATCCTGTATAGAAAAATCATTTAACAATGAACATTCAACAGTAACTCAAGATGGTCTAGGTAAATCTTGATAATCTTTAGACATAGCGTAGAATTGACGAATTAAAAAAGCATTACGATATAATCTAAAATCAGGAAATCAAACACCGCCTTCGGTTTTAGGATGAATTAATTAAGATAAGGCAATTCGTGCACGCCTATTATTCCATAGGAATTTAGTACATATAGAATTAATCTGTGTAAAATAATAATTGGGGATTTTGAATGGTAACATTGAAAGTGTGAATAATATCTGAGGAACAATCATCATTTTAATCGTATTAAGTCTGCCCCACCAAGACAAAAATAATGGGGACCAAGAGGACAATAAATGAGTAAGTTTAAGTTTTAGAGCAGTAAAATTGTGGGATAATGTTCATGAATTTTAGAGGAGGACCTTGTTCCTAAATATTTAATTTTTTGAGGGCACCATGTAAAATTGGTTGAATCAAACATATGTTGATAACATAATGAATTGAAGGATAAAATCTCAGTCTTGGAGAAATTTAGTTTATAACCTGAGACTTTAGAGAATAATGAAATTTCCTGTAAAAAGGGAGGTAATGAGGAGATAGGATTGGACATACAGATAAGGATATCGTCTGCATATGCAGAAAGTTTAATTTGATTAGATTTCAGTTTAAAACCAGTAATGAGGGGGTTATTTCTAATACGTTCAAGGAAGGGTTCTAAGCATAGCAGAAAAAGTCGAGGGGGAAGGGGGCACCCCTGGCATGTACCCCTTTGCAGACGAAAATATGGGGAGAAGAGACCGTTAACAAAAACGCGTGCTTTTGGTGCAGTATATAATAATTTGACATATGAAATAAACTTTGGGCCAAAACCAAACCATTGTAAAGCATGTATCATGAATTCCCAATTTATTCGGTCAAAAGCTTTTTCAGCATCCAAAGATAGGGCGGCTAAGGGAAAGGGATATTTTCCTCCAAGGGTTAGGATATTGGAAAACATTCTGGCATTATCAGAAGCCAATCGTCCTTTGACAAAACCAGCCTGATCTGGGTTAATGAGGAGAGGAATAACTTTCTTAAAACGTGATGCTAAAATCTTTGCAAAAATTTTACAATCATAATTGATTAGAGATATGGGGTGAAAATCTTTGCAAAAAGAGGAGTCATTGTCAGGTTTGGGGATAACAATAATAAGGGCTTCTAAAAAAGAACCACAGGCTTTAGAGTTGGTTAAGATTGAATTCCAAAGTTCTAATAATTTAGGGGCAAAAATTGAGGAAAAGGTTACAAATAATTCAACTGAAAAGCCATTAGGGCTTGGAACCTTAGCTTTTTTTCAGGTATTTGAAAGCTTCAGATATTTCTTGAAGATAAATATCCTCTTCCAGTGGTAAAAAGATATCAGAGAGAGATTTAGGTTTAGGAATATCTTGGAAGAAAGATTTAAAGTCTTCTTCAGCGGGATTAGTATTTTCTGTATATAAGAGATTGTAATATGATTGAAATGTGTCTATGATGTCAGAGTCAGATGAAAGGAGTCTGTTGATCGTTTCTGAATGGATAGGGCCGATATTCTTACGTTCTGATTTAATTTTTAAATAATTAGCTAACATTTTCCCTGCTTTGTTTTGGCCTCCGTGAAATTTTGATTTAATCCTTAGAATGATGTTACAGGCATCCACGGTGGCAATTTTGTTCATGGTAGATTTCGCTTTAATCAGCTCGTGTAGTGATGAGGAGGATTTGTACGAAAAATATTTATGTTCCAGAGTTTTAATTTGGAGTAGGGTATCTTTATATTAAGCATTTAATCGTTTTTTTTTTCTTGGCAGAGTAGGCAATAGTGAAGCTCTAAAAGATGCTTTAAATGCATCCCAATTATTGTATAAGGAGGTATCTAAAGAAATGTTAAGCACAGAATATTCATTTATGAAAGAGGTCGCTTCTGATGTAAAGGAGCGATCTGATAAGAGGTGATTGTTAAATCGCCAACGACCTTGTTTGGATTTAGTGAGGGACATATCAATAGAGGTAGAAACTGGAGCATGGTCGGAAATAAAAATAGAACCAATTTCAGATGATTGGAGGCAAGGTAGTGTGGTATATAAATAAATAATACCGGATCTATTTTTGTCTAGGCATAGCAATAACAGATAGCTCAATAAATAAGAGTCAAGATTCGAGGTAGTAGGAGTTTGCAGGTTTATTACAGCATAAAGGACAGGAACAGGACAACCTGCACAGGAATAGGATGGCAGCGCTGCCGGGGGCAGGGTCGGAATCGGCGTGCTCACTTTAATAACAGTACACAAGTATATATATTAAAACAGTTGCATTACAATACATATGATAGGCGGAGCAGTGGGTGTGGTCAATAGCAGTCGCGAAAGATAAGGGTGAAAGTAGGTGTAACAGAGGCGTATACATAGACATGTGATGCAAACGTAACAGACTATGTCATAAATGGGGCGGGCTACCTAAGGAGCCGGGACCTCTGACCTAATGGTGCGCGCAAACTGGCAATGACGTGTTACTAGGAGAAGCTGGGGGCTTCGAACTCTGTGCTAGGAGCAGAGACTGAAGTCTGGAGAGTCAGGGCGACATGTACCTAAGCAGTATCTAGTATCTGATGTTTAGAGAACATGTTGATAGAATCCAAAAGTTATCGGGGTAAAGGCGAACAGACTCTAAGACTAGAGCATGCATTATTCTACATGTAGTGCGTGATGAAGAATATTAAATGACCATTAAATGCAGTATTTCTCTAACGTGGAGACGTAAAGGCTAGACAATGACGGAAACTATTGATGCGGTTCAGTAGCTTAGGAATGCAGAGAAGGAGGACTGAACTGATAACTGGAATCATAACATACTCTTGGCAGACTTAGAGGCAGAGCCAGGCTGAGCCGGGCACTGCGAGGCAGGAAGTAAGTGAAGGGTCGAGGATACAGGTGGGGGCTGTATCGCTCCTCAGCGAGGCTTCAGGAGACAGGAGCTGAATCTGGTGTCCAGGCCCTTTTGAGGCCTAGAAACGGGAACTTTACAATGAAATAACGTGCACACTGAGAAACGTGGCAACGTAGCTTTACATAGGCCTGATATTCGTAGTATTCACGAGAACTGGAAATTGGCATACTAGAGGTGGACACAACTGTAATTGCGTCATTAATCGAACATAGGGAATACATAGGCATATTAATCATGCACAGATAACATATGATGGATGACACGTAGGGACACAGAACATGGCAAAATTTACTTTTCCACATTCCCTCCTTGTCACTACGTTTCCATCAGGAAACATCAATATTCATGATACCATCTATCATTTCATACAGTATCATTTGCTCGTCTCGAATTTTCTGGGAACGGGTTTTAGAACGGGGCTTGGGACTAGGAATACAAGAGGTAGCACAAATGCCGCAAATCGCAGGGCCACATTGTATACAGAGGCAGCAGCTGAATATGATCGCTACTGCAATACCTAGAAAGGACAAGACTTTCCATCCCCAAGCGGAAATTATATTCCAGAACCAACCGGACCATGTCCCGGTGCCTGGATCTTGGTGTAACAGATGGGCAATTTTATGGAGTCTGGTTATAGCTGAATAAACAGACGGTGCGTTCTTTGGAATGAAAATGCAGCAACTAGATCCGATGACTCTACAGGCCCCGCCCCTATCCGCCAATATAACGTCAAGGACGAGACGATTCTGTAAAACGACAAGTCTCATAGCAGATTGCTCTTCGGTTAAGTTACCTAGAGCAGAGGCAGTCTCATTGACTACTACTTCAAGGGTTCTGGTTAATCTACGAATTAGCTTACTATTCTGGATAGGTCCTATAAAGAAAAAGAAACCTCTGTTGAAATCTGTATACTGTTCTAGGGCAGTTTCAGTATAATCGACAATGGGGGACTCCCTTCTATGTCTAATGTGTACTAGATGTGTGTTTCTATGATAATCAGATGGGGCTAGGAAAACAGGTGGCAGTAGGAAGGCAATGTAACAGGTTCCCTCCCAATCGAGGGGCAGACGAACATATGCAGTTTGACCACAAATAAAATAAGAATGACGTGAAGCTTTGAAAATAGATTTCCCACTGTCACTATATTTGACAATAATAGTACAATCGCTATGTCCTACATGTACGGAACCATTATTTCTAACACATAATTCGCCTTTGACTGGTAGTACTGAAATAGCAGGTAAGTCTGGAGTGGAATCAGACTGAACATTCAGGACCATGAAATTCGAAGAATAATTACCTAAATTGTAAACTTCGTTTTCTAGATCTAACCCTGTTCTGTGGGGAAGACCTTGCTTGTCTGGAAAACATGTACTGTTAAGAAAAGACATATCTGTTGAGGATGACGTTAACGTGGACCATGCTCCACACGAACCATTATGTGAAAATGGATAAGGAAAGAGTGGCAGAACTCCCTTCGGTGTCTGGAAAGGGGGGAGTCGACCACACACCCAACAATTAGTGGCATTGCTGGTCTGGTGTGAATAATGTAACATGCGGATGAAAGAATTGTTACGCATAGCGAGGCGGTAAGAGAGTTCATGAGGAGGCAGATCACTAAACGTGTGCTCTACTGTAGCATTAGAAGACTTATTTACATGAGAAACTGGAAAATACAGGTAAAATGCATAACTGGTGCAGGAAATCATAATACTGAGAAATAATATGAAACATAGGAAAACGATACATCGGATTGAGTTTTGACTAACTCTCTCACTATTGGGGTCTATTTTATACATGTCAGAAACCGGTCTAACCGTTTCACCTAGGGGAGGACTTAGACAATCAAACTGGCTGACTTATTTTACTAGACCTTAACTTGAGTTTATACTCCTGTTGCGGAGTTTTCTCTAACAGGGAGGGTGCAGTATCATTGTCTTTTGCGGGACAGTCCTTAAGAATAGTACTTTGGCAGTCCTTTGAATCCTGGGAAATGTTCTTTGAGACTGGCTTCAATCCATAAAATTTCTTAATATGCGAAAGATGCACCCAGCCTTTGCGTCCCTCCAACTTCACGGCTGTACGGGTGGCGAGGAGGACCTGTCGGGGCTCCTTCCAGCGAGGCTCCAGCGGACTTGAGCGATCGAAATTTCGCACTAGGACCATGCATCCTGGAACGATTTCATGCGGTGCCACCTCGGTATTGTCTGGAAATGCGGCGGCAACCTGTGAACGACAAGAGTTGAGGGCAGACATCAAGGAAGCTAGGTAATCTGTCAGCATATTACTTGAAACATCGGTAATACTTCGGGGTCTAGGTGTACCCCACATGTTAGGGGGGCGGCCGAATACGACCTCATACGGGGACAGACCTGATCTGGAATGTGCGACCATGCGCATATAGAACAGGGCGACTGGCAGAGCTATTAGCCAGTCCACACCTTTCTCTTGACAAACTTTTGCAATACGGATTTTCAAAGTCTGGTTATGTCTCTCTACGAGACCGGCTGCTTCAGGATGGCGTACACAATGGAACTTCCACTGGTACCCTAACAGAAGGGACACGTGTTTCATGAGTTCAGATGAGAATGGCTGGCCGTTGTCAGAATATACGACCCTAGGGAGTCCGTAACGGGGGAAGAACTCAGGAACCAACTGCTTGGCAGTGGTCGCGGCTGTGTAATCTGGGACTGGATATGCCTCCGTCCACCTGGACAAAGCGCATACAACTACAAGGACATACTTGAAACCTCGACATCGCTCCATCTGAATGTAATCCATTTGGAGGACTTCAAAAGGGTGGTCAGGGGGCTGGAATCCACCTTGTTCCACCGGGACACTTTTACCTGGATTAAACTGGCAACATATCATACAGGTACGGACTTTCTGCTTGGCTGCAGCTCGTAAATGCTTGTTGAACCAAATATTCTGGATACTGTCTAACATAGCTTTTTCTCCTAAATGTGCTGGACTATGTACGGTATTAATAATGACTTGAACCATAGAGTCGGGGAGAAACCATGTGGCTCTACCCTTTGTTAACCATCCTTGATCTGTCTGGACCCCTCCTTGTTCGGACCATTTCTTGATTTCATCGGGAGTAGCATGTAACTGGATATCTATGACATCTTGAGTAGGGTCCTTAACTGTCATACATGTAGTTGGATCTGGAGTGTATGTCGGTGTCTTATTTACTGGAATGTCTGGTGTCTGAGCTGTAAGCTTGGCTGTGCGATCTGCTAGATCATTACCCTGGGAAATAATGTCAGTAACTTTCGTAGGTGCTTTGCACTTCATGATAGCAATGGATGTCGGTAAATGTATGGCATCTAACAGAGCTTGAATAAGGAGACCATGCTGAATCTTGGTTCCATGAGAAGTCATGAAACCTCTCTCTTGCCAGAGCACTCCGAAGTCGTGTACGACTCCAAATGCGTAACGTGAATCTGTGTAAACATTAACTTTCAGGTTCTTGGCGTGAATGCAGGCTTGTGTCAGAGCAACTAGCTCTGCTGCTTGAGCAGACAGGGTGTCAATACGGTGTGTCTCTATAACGTCGGTGTCGGTAGTCACTGCATACGCGGCGACTAGTTCTCCTGTACTTGTTCTCATACATGAACCATCCACATAAAGTGTCAGGTCGGGGTCTGGTAATGGAATATCTGTCAGATCTTGTCTTGGCTTGGTCATGATGTTAACTACTTCCACACAGTCGTGTGTGGCAGGATTCGAAGTAACTGATGGTAACAATGTAGCAGGATTTAAAACGTTGCAGCGTCTGATTTCTATGTGTGGCTGGAACAGTGTCAATTCATAACCTGTTAAACGTGCAATTGTCAAGTGCTGAGTTTGTGTTCGGTTTAAAAGAACTTCCACGGAGTGTGGAACTTGTACTGTCAAGGAGTGTCCTAATACTATGGAATCACTTTGTCTGATAGCTAGTGCTGTGGCTGCAACTGACTTGAGGCACGCAGGCAGAGCCTGGGCTACAGGATCTAATGTGCTCGAAAAATAAGCACAGGGCTTGTATTGTCCTGCTTGATCTTGTGTGAGGACAGATAATGCTGTACCTTCGCGTTCTGTGACGAAAAGTGTAAAAGGCTTACTGTAGTTCGGTGTTGCTAGAACTGGAGCTTGACATAGGGCTTTCTTTAACTCATTGAAACTGAGTGTATGTTCAGATGTCCAAGGGAGAACAGTCGATACGGCTGCCTCCTGTGTCGTTAACTGTATCAGTGGCTTGGCTAGAAATGCATACTGAGGAATCCATTGTCTGCAATAAGAAGTAAGGCCAATAAAAGCACGTACCTCCTTCTGGGTCTTGGGCTGAGGAAGACTCGCTATTAACTGGATACGGTCTGGTGTCAACTGCCTACCCCTCTTGGACAGTAAGTGTCCTAAGTAGACCACTTGCTGGACACAGAATTGAAGCTTCGAAGGGGACACCTTGTGTCCCATCTCGGCTAGGAAATACAAGACTGTAAGGGATGCTCGCTCGCAAGCACGTTCAGAACGGGCTGTGATCAGGAGATCATCGACATACTGGAGCAGGGCAGTGTCAGTTGGCATGTGAATGTTGTCTAGTTGTCTCTTGAGTGCTTGACTATAAATACTAGGACTTTCTGTGAAACCTTGAGGAGCGCGTGTGAACATATAGCTCCTTCCATTTAAACAAAATCCGAAAAGGAACTGGCTGTCTGGATGAATGGGGACACTGAAAAATGCGTTCTTGGGATCTATGACTGTAAAAAATGAGGCTTCGGAATCAATGGCTGTCAATAGGGAAGAGATATCTGGGACAACTGGATACTGGGGAATAATACATTTATTAAGTTCTCGGAGGTCAATCACTAATCGATATACTGGGGGTGCATTTGGATCAGTACGTTTCATGACTGGAATGATCGGAGAATTACATACATTGGAGTCAGTTTCTACAACTACTCCTTGAGCCATGAGCTCGTCAATAATTTTGGATAAGGCTGCTACAGCCTCAGGTGGCAATCTGTACTGTCTGATTCGTGGTAACACTACACCTGGCTTGAGAGTCACACGATGGGGTGTGATTTGCATAAAACCAACATCAGTTGGACCTTGCGCCCATAGATGCTGCGGAACATTGGACAATCTGGGATCAAAATCTCGTAATACATAGTGACCCTTGAAGTCACGTAGGAACAATCGTATTCCCTCTGGGGAACAGCATATAACTGCACCTAACTCTTTCAGTGTTTTAATGCCTAACAGATTTTCTGGACATGACTTAGTAAGTAACAGATCAGTAGTGCGGGACAATGGACCTACTTCTAGAGTAACTGGCTTTGATATTTCATTTACAATAGGTTTTCCTGAAAATCCAAGGGAAACATTTCTAGAGCCTGAGAGCGGAGCCCCTGGAACTTCGGCGTGACTGATGGTGGTCCTACTTGCCCCTGTATCAATCAAAAACTTTCTGTCTTTCCCTAGTACTTGACTGTGAACATAGGGACCTTCTTGATCTACAGGTATCTCGATGAGAGGCAAGCCTACCTCCCTCTCTAGGCTGTTTCATGAATATGGCTGATACTCTGGATACTCAGACTGTGCATACTGGTACATCTGCTGTGTAACATGCTGTGTTGCAGCGATAGGCTGCGGTGCTGTAACTGTCTGTGGTGCATTCTGTGACTGAGGAGTCTGTGTAACTTGTTCTTGTCTCGGCGGACGTGGTCTTTCTTTAGTCTTACCGGTAGCTATGTTGTGTTTCAGAACTGCACACTCGTTTATAAAATGACCTGGCTGTTTACAATAATTGCAGTTCCCTTTAACGGGAGCTGCAGGATGACTGGCTTGATTTGGACCCCTCTTCTGACTGTCTTGAGGAACAGATTGTGCAACTAGTACTTTCATTTTCGTGTCTTTCATACGTTTCCTCTCGTGATCTTGCTCTTCTCTGATTCTATTCTGGTGATATTGGAGCATCTGTAACATCTGGGACGGGGTATTAGCTTGCCAGGTACTTTCGACTTTCAAAACTCGGTTTTTAATTTGTGGACTTGAATTCTCGACTAATTTAGTAACAAAAAGATGAGGGTATGATTCGCTACTGGTCTTGAGGCCACTGTTGATGCTAAAACATTTCTCAAATCTGGAATAATAATCACTAATATCTTCGTCTTGTTTCTGTTTACAGGCTGAGATTGCATCCCAGTCTTCCTTTCTAGTTGTCAATAATCTGGGTAAAACTTGTATTAATAATTCTGGTAGTTCTTTACATTTATCTCCAAGACCGGTACCTGGTACTCGTGCCTTATCTTCGGCTTCTAGAACTGCCCAATCGATCTTTTTCTCTCCCACCTCCCATTCTTTTTCTTTGAGTTTCTCATATACCCCTGCGGGCAACAGGACTTTTAACATTTTAATAATATCTGGATACGTGTATTCTCCCATACGGAGCATGTCTTTTAATTCTCGGTGGAACCCTGCTGGATCTTTATCATGACAGGGAATTAACTTTTTCATCTCTAAGAGTTCCATCTTTGTGATAGGGGTGTAAACAAACACTCGTTGCATTTCACCACCGTCTGTCTTAACTGGATGCACTTCTCGTAACGGATTCTGTCTGTCTATGTAAAAGGGTTTACTTTCTGGGGGTGAGACATGAACAAAATGCGGGTTCAAAAACGTTCTGTATTTGTGGCGCTGTTCTAGAATGACACTAATCAAATCAGTACCTAAACCTTTCCATTTGTACTGGAGTAACTCGTTCAGGACATCGTGTAACGGACCTGGATCAGAATGTTGACCCTCATACAATGTAATGAGGTGCTGGATCATATACATACCCGCCAGTCGTTGCTCGGCTGGGGGCAATTTCAGAAACATTTGTGCCACTATTTCGTCTGGAAAAGTGGTAGAATCAGTAATCCATCGGACTGCTGATCGGACTAGTTCTTGTTCATGCATGGTACTTAACTCGCTATAACCGATTCGTGACTTCAGAATGTGATCGGTAGCTTGGAATACTTGTTCTAGAGAACCTTGTTCTGGTGCTGGATGGTGAAAAACTGGCTTGTGTTCTAGACGTAAATGGCGATCTGGAAATCTAGATTTTCCTACATACGCTATTCTGTCGGGATTCTCGTCCTCTACCTCTTCAGTATCAGAGTTACTTTCTTTCTCGCTTACTTGTGCTGCTTTACGTTGTTCGTGTAACTTTATTATTTCTTTACGGATTTTCTTGTACATACTCTCTATACTACTGATAGTCTTGTGTTTACCCTCGGCTATATTATCACTCCACCTTGTCAGGACTTTCATTTCGGCTCGATCTTTGGTCGGATAATCTTGTTCCCTTATTAGACAATTAATCAGAAACTTTAATATCATGAGCTGGACTTCAACTTTTCTTTGGCACATGACGTCACTAATACTTTCTGGATCATTCCCTGTACGGATGAAACGATATATTCTGTCTAGATCTTCTTTCATATCTGGTAGGGTGACTAGATACTCGGTCACCTTTCTCACGCGTAATGAATACAAAACCATACTATCCTCGCCTGGGACTGGATCATAGCCACATTCGGTAAGGGCTTTTCTTATTTCTGCAACAGACTGATACCTGGGCGTACGCTGTGACGCTTGTGCATGTAATTCGGCTAACGTTAAACGCTTGTGTGGCGGCGGGGTTTGAGGAGGACCTCCCCCTGCGGCCCCTAAACTAGAGTCGTCTACTGATGCTCTTCGTCCTGGCAGAGTGGGAAATGGAAATGTAGGCTGGACTTGTATGGCGGGCTGGACCGGGGGTACCGTAACAGGTACTCCGGTGTCTGGAGGAGCGGGAAGTGCCTGATTTACAGGGACTGGCGGAGTAGGAACAGGATTTGCGTATTCTGGGACTGTGTCGTCCAAATAGGACGAAATGAAAATATCAGCTGCGGTCGGTTTGTGACGTAGCTTGGTCGGAACTAGTGGTGGCGGGAAATTACTGGATGCCTCTGGGGTCGCTTTTGGCAAGCCCTCGGCAAGAAGAGGGTACATACCCTTAATGAGGGCATTCCTCTGTCTGTCTGTCTGTCTGTTCGGTTTTGACTCGTTCACCAATCTCGATTAATTCCCTTTCCTGGGCTCGTTCCAAGGATTCTCTACTTAATTCAGACTTTCTGATTTCTTTTTCAGTTCTTTTATGAGATTCTTTGCGCCATAACTCAATGGCATCTTTCTGTGACTGTCTGGCTTTCTTTTTCCATAATGCTTCTTCTACTCTCATGATGCACTCGGCATCCCATGTGCCCGATACGGGCCATCTATACTTTTCCTCTAACTGTTTGGTATACTCTACCCATAAATCTAGATACAATATGGCGCTTATGCCATGCTTCTGATACATAAAATGACCTGGACTGTCCCTAGGCGGAACAGGAACTGCTGCTTCTAGCAGACCTTTTCTGGATTTTAACTGACGCAGTTTTGAAAATAGCGGCATGACTGAACTATAATCTGGACACAATACAATACACAATAAACACGAGAATCACTTCGCACTCATACCACGACATTAAAATACATGAAGAACATTATGAATAACAGTTTGAACAGAATACCACCTGGAATACGGAAAACAGAATACATGAATTTTCTCAAGAACAGAACTGACTAGAACAGAAACTAGATGCACTGCTGAAACAGTACGAAACTTACCGGTCTCATACAGAGACACGTCAGGACCCGCATCCACCGAAGTGGACACTTCGTTTGTGGGTCTGTGTACCACCAACCCACGGACCAGAGTCAATTAGATTGACCCTGTCTAGATACTACCCCAGCAACGGTACTCACCGGGCAGCAAGAACGGAAGGCCTCGGACTGGACTGGACTGCTTCGACGCCGGACGGACGAACTTCGGACTTCTGTTACGGGTGGGCCTCCGGATACCTCGGACCTTGGACTCTCGGCTTGGGCTCTGGTCGGGACTCGCCGCGTTCCTCCACCGTCTCGTCTGGATGCTGGACCGCCTCCTCCGTCTCCTCCGTGGGCCTGAGGGATACTTGAAGCAGAAATATCTGCCGGTGCGCAGAAGAGTTCCGTCACGACTGCAGAGGGTCAGGGGGTCGGCGTGGCTTCACCGACGCGTGGGGAAAGGGCAAGTCCCTGTTCGGGCGCCATTATGTGGTATATAAATAAATAATACCGGATCTATTTTTGTCTAGGCATAGCAATAACAGATAGCTCAATAAATAAGAGTCAAGATTCGAGGTAGTAGGAGTTTGCAGGTTTATTACAGCATAAAGGACAGGAACAGGACAACCTGCACAGGAATAGGATGGCAGCGCTGCCGGGGGCAGGGTCGGAATCGGCGTGCTCACTTTAATAACAGTACACAAGTATATATATTAAAACAGTTGCATTACAATACATATGATAGGCGGAGCAGTGGGTGTGGTCAATAGCAGTCGCGAAAGATAAGGGTGAAAGTAGGTGTAACAGAGGCGTATACATAGACATGTGATGCAAACGTAACAGACTATGTCATAAATGGGGCGGGCTACCTAAGGAGCCGGGACCTCTGACCTAATGGTGCGCGCAAACTGGCAATGACGTGTTACTAGGAGAAGCTGGGGGCTTCGAACTCTGTGCTAGGAGCAGAGACTGAAGTCTGGAGAGTCAGGGCGACATGTACCTAAGCAGTATCTAGTATCTGATGTTTAGAGAACATGTTGATAGAATCCAAAAGTTATCGGGGTAAAGGCGAACAGACTCTAAGACTAGAGAATGCATTATTCTACATGTAGTGCGTGATGAAGAATATTAAATGACCATTAAATGCAGTATTTCTCTAACGTGGAGACGTAAAGGCTAGACAATGACGGAAACTATTGATGCGGTTCATTAGCTTAGGAATGCAGAGAAGGAGGACTGAACTGATAACTGGAATCATAACATACTCTTGGCAGACTTAGAGGCAGAGCCAGGCTGAGCCGGGCACTGCGAGGCAGGAAGTAAGTGAAGGGTCGAGGATACAGGTGGGGGCTGTATCGCTCCTCAGCGAGGCTTCAGGAGACAGGAGCTGAATCTGGTGTCCAGGCCCTTTTGAGGCCTAGAAACGGGAACTTTACAATGAAATAACGTGCACACTGAGAAACGTGGCAACGTAGCTTTACATAGGCCTGATATTCGTAGTATTCACGAGAACTGGAAATTGGCATACTAGAGGTGGACACAACTGTAATTGCGTCATTAATCGAACATAGGGAATACATAGGCATATTAATCATGCACAGATAACATATGATGGATGACACGTAGGGACACAGAACATGGCAAAATTTACTTTTCCACAGTAGTAAAGATTTAGAGATTAAAATATAATCAATACGGGACATTGTATGGTGTACAGGAGAAAAAAAAGTAAATTCAGAGGCATCAGGATTACATGTTTTCCATATAACAAATAAAGATCAAGATGGAAAGGCAGACTGAAATGATTTGTGGGTTTTATCTGATTTAAATTTAGATTTTCTGTCAGAAAAAGGGTCCAACCAGTTATTAAAATCACCACCAACCACTATATTGGAATTGGATATAGATAATAATTTCAATTTTATAGAATGACAAAATTCAGGATCTGATTTAACCGGCCCGTAAATATTGAAAAAGGTTATTTGCATTTTGTTGATGATAGCGTCCACCAGTACCCAACGACCATTGGAATCGCATTCTGATGATAATATTTGGGCATTAATAGATTTGTGAAATAGTATAGCAACCCCACCATGACGATCAGTAGCAGAAGAAAAAACAATTTGATTGACCCATTGGCGTTTGAGTTTAAGGGATTCTACGTCATTGCAATGGGTTTCCTGCAAAAAAGCAACTTGGGCGTTGAGTTTAGCTAAATGAGACAATACCTTTTGACCCTTGACAGGATGACCTAGTCCACGAACATTCCACGAGACAACGTTAATCATGGTGTTGGATTAGGGAGTACATGAGGAAACAGGAACATGAAACTGTAGGACCAACGTAATGAAAAAGAATGACACCGTTTATTATGTGATGAAGAAAAAATATTACTAGAAATAAAACATTTAACATACAGCAAAACCAAAAAAGAGAAGAAACAATAGGTACAAAAGGAAAAAAGACAGAGAAAAGGAGGAAGAAACGGAAGGAAGAAAAAAGTAGACAGATCAAGGATTAAAATCCAGATCTGTAAAGAAAAGAATGTTCGACATGATAGAAGCATAGTGACGTCAAAGGACACGGACACCAATGATAGAAAAGAACAGAGAAAATGAGAACCTCATGAAGATGAAGATAACCAACAATTAAAGAATATTAATTAAGCAAACTTTTGGAAACATATTAGCGATCCTGAAATATAAGAAAAGTCAAGCATTAGTATCCATGACACAAGAGGAAATGTTGTTAGGAAAGAGTCTAAGTTTATCAGGATCATCAAAGGACCGTGACCATCCATCCTGTGTGATTTTACAGAGGCACGGGTGAAGAATTCCATACTGGATGTTGAGATGCCTCATTTGAGGGCGTAAAGCAAGAAACTCTTGGCGCCGAGCATTTGTTGGATTGGAAACATCTTGAGAGATAAAGATATTATGGCCCGACCAGATAAGACGACGTTTAAGCCTTACAGCCCTCAAGACGTGCATAAGTTCGGTAAATTCCAGGAAAAGCATTATAATTCCACGTGGTTTGTTTGAAGTAGACGGCCCAGATGATGTGCTCTCTGTATATTTTGGGAAGATGGCGATGACTGAAGATCTAAAAGTTCTGGAGGGAGTTTCTGTAGAAATGCTATCATGTCAGGACCTTCAATATTCTCCGGAAGACCATAAAGGCGTAGATTATTTCTGCGATTACGATTTTCAAGGTCCTCAGTGTGGATTTTTAACTTGTGGATTTCTTGCTCAAGTGGTGCAATCATTGAAGAAACATCTTGTATGTCGCTTACCCATTCAAGTTCCAGTACCTTACCCTCGATAACAATCCATCTTTCCTCAATCTGTTTTAATTTTTCATTGGTAGTGGACATAAAAGGTTGAAGGCCACGTACCTCATCTAATATAGAGTCCAAAACTGGATTCTGTGAAGAGATGATAGGAGAAGGCCGGTCGTTTTTCTGCCTATTCGGTTTTGTACCAGATGAAGAGGATCTAGCAAGATGTAGTTTGTTAGCCAAAGGATCAATTTATATTATGCAGCAGCTAACAAGTACACCTGAAAAATGTAGAGGAAAATAAATTACTTCTTATGTTGAGGGAAAGATTATACAATCATATTCTTCAGTATGTATCAGGTAATTAAGGCTACAAAAGTGAGCAATAGCGACAAATGCACATCAGTATGAGGTTATCAAATCTTCAAGCAGAGAGTCACTGAGAGGAAAAACTGTTCCATTGCCACAAAAGAATATCAAAAATGGTTTTAAAGTGGCATTTTTGTGAGATATTCAATGCACAGAGATTATTCCAAGTGAAGGAATTATGAATAATATCATTGTAGTCCACCGTAGCTCAAAAACAGTAAAAAAGAAATAACGCGAGCGCCGTGATACAAAATGGCGGGCGCCCGCGTCTCTCTGAGGTATAAATTACCGCCGCGGCGTACTGGCTCAAAATTGAAGAGAATCGCTCCAAAAGCAACACGGGGACTCACCGCACCTTCATGAAGCCACGACCGCCACCTGTTGCAGAAAAAACGGTCAAATGAGGCTCAAATAATGCAACTGAGTCCCGCGTCGGAGCGGTGCTCACATCGGGTCTGCCATGACACTTCGGGGGTCAAGCCATGCCCCCCAAGATATCCACATTTGTTTATAAACTATATCAGTGCATGTTGTGAGATACAAGTGTAGGGGAACATTATCACTAAAGAAAGAGGAATACATGATTGTTTTTGCAATGAGTAAACCTAATAAAACATGCACCACTTCCTAAGTGGCCACTGCAGGAATAGTTATCAAACCAGTGGTCTCAGACACTACAGCTCTGGGAGAGTTTAATGGTTATCATATGCAAAGTGCAAAGCAAATTAAAGTGTTGGTTGCACAAAAACAAGACAAAAGGCAGACTGTTGGCACAGCCAGACCTTCACTGTGGCAGTACCAACTAAAGCATCACACACACGATGGGGTGTTTTTCTAGGCCAGCTGTAAGCAGAAAGCTGCTGGGCATCACGCCTAAATAAGTCTATAAATGTCTTAAAATGAAGGACACTGTTTTTAGCACTAAAATGTTGTTCGAATTAGATACCAGAAATACAGATTGACAGTACCACAGCTATGATTTATATAAACAAGCAAGGTGGAACACAATTATACACTCTCAAAATTGGGTCTACACATCTGGCACTGCTTAATAAAACACTGTATTACATTGGTGAATGCTAATTGCACAGGTCAAAATATAAAGGCAGATACTCTGAGTAGATAGCCATTGCTCACTAAAGTGAAATATTTCAGAGTTGTCAAAGATATGGACAAACATTGGCAACATGAAAGGTAAATCTGTTTGCTTCAAACGAAAACCCAGAGTGCCTAAAAGGTGTTTCAAGTTATCTGCACTTATAATCTCTGAAGAATGCGCCATCACTAAACTGGTATGGCATTTTTTCCTGTGCATTTCCACTAATACAAGTGATGCCTCTGGTAGGCATCAGGATACCATTAGCGCTACAGTGGTCTTGGCAGATATTAAATTATTTCTAAAGACTTGTTGTTCATAGGGCACCTTAAAAGCATGGAGGCCAGGGACACAACAGTTTCAAGGTGCTGCAGAATTTTTCTAAAATGTGATAGATGCCAGAGATCCAAACAAATTGTTCCAGAGCTCTGGACCGAAAATTCTGTAGGATTTACTGTCTTCTCTGGCATAGTTAAAACATGTAACCACAAGAAACCATTGGTCTTTTCAGTGGTGGAGTTCTCAAGAATATAATGAGTTATCACATGTGAGAGGAAATGAAGTCTCATCTAGTAGCAGGCCTGGTGCATGATGCTGAGTTTTAAACTGAATAAGCAGCTTAACTGGCAGTCATTGTAGTGCTTAACGAGATGTGGTCTTTGCACCTGAGACCACATGATAGACGTGGTGTTCATACCTTTTGTGGCACAAAAAAACTATGCAGCGACTGCCTGTTTTTCCACACTTGCTTAGAATGAGTGAAGGAAAGATTTATCACCTAGAGATCTAGAGCTCAAGGGTTTAAAATTGGCAGCATGACTCTGGAAGTGCATCGAATCTATCATACATGAAGATGTTAAAAGGGAAGAAAATTTGCAACACAGAAGTGTATTGCAACAAAGTGAAAAATATTATGTTTTTGGGTATTAACTCATTGGGCTACTTGAATAAATGAAACATATTTTGTTCCATGACTGATGTGTCTACTTGGCTGTAACTTACTTATGCATCATTATGTGTACAAATTGCAGCACACACGAGCTGTCAGCGAAAAAGTACTGTTTATCAATTTTGTTATTAACAGGTCACTGGCGGGAGCTAAGATAATGTTCTCTGTCGATTTCAACGCCATCTTGAAATTAACATATATTATCGGGTCACATGAAGCCTCCATTTGAACCACTGCATGTAACATGACACTGAAACAACATTTCAAATTCCATTAATACATGCATATATCGCAATTTTCTATAAACCGCCATCTTATACATAAACGTGCTCGTAAAGAATATATTAAAACATAATTTTTCTTGAAATATGTGGGAACCAATTATAAATCATCAATTTGAATTAATTTGCTCAGCAGCAACCTGGTCACCTATAAAACAATATTAAGTAGATTTTATGAAGGGTCAAATTGTTTTAAAACACTTGCTCGACACTACTCATGCTTCAGACCCTCCTCCACAAAGGAGGAATACCAGTATGTAATCTATGGACACCATGTGAATCTAGAATGGGCTAATGCTAAAAAAGAAACCTGTTTACCTGTAACAATAGTTTTACAGCATGAAACACTTTTATGTGCAGACCTCCCACCACCCAGTGAAGTAGGGTGAGGAAAGTTTACTAAAGTAATAATAAACATAAATCCTGAGTACGCACACTCCATGCAGAGGATCAAGAATATGAAGATGGCAGCTATTTTCTGGGGGATTGCGGGCTTACGTTTCACATCTTAGGGAGTCATACTGGCTCTGTCTATGGTCGAAACACAGAAATAAAACTTTGTCTAATTTTAAGAATATTTCTGGACCAAATCACTGGATGGCAAAATAAACACATAATGTGAATCTGGAAGAGTTTTAGGATTCACAACTATTGTTACAGGTAAATAGCGTCTTCTCATTCATGGGTATATTTATGAAATAAATACACAACCTGCTCACCTACCAATGAAGCCAGCAGAATAGAGTGGAGTGTGGGTCAGCGACTATTATCCTTCTTCCACAATGGTATCAAAATGAACTGAGGACTGCCTAATACTGCATTGTGCTATGGGTTTCCCTTTTGCCATACAGTGTCAGTGCCACATGATTCACTGAAGCTTCTGCTGACCTAACTTGTTATCGTGCGTTTTTCAGTATTAAAAAGACTACCTGGGCCAATTTGCTTCTCTATGATGATTTGTATTGTAATTGGAGTATAATTAAATTAGACGATAAATGCTGCCTGTAGATATGAATTATAATAAAAATGTGTTTGCATCTCAACAATTTACCTGCTAACTCCATGGGCACCACGATTCAACTGGCAATACCTTTTACAAACTGATCAAGGGGGTTGCTGATACCTAGGCATATATATCACACAAGACCATTGAAAGTGCTATAAATGGAACCTACAGGTGGCCATAGACTGGTTCAAATCTCTGGCAAAGTCTCCCCTTGTCGTTAATGGGGCAAACGGTAATGGACAAAAAGACAACTCTACCACTGTTCCTTTCTATACGCCAGATCATCCCATTTTCCGTTCCAAAGGGATTTGTCTCTTAAGTCCACGGGCTGTTGAGACCCCTATTCTGAGATGGAAAAATACCACAAGTATCACTTGCCAAACCATACGAAGGAGGGTGCTCCCCTGACAACTGCACATATTACTGGGCAGCACAGATGGTAACATTAAACAAATGGATCTTCACACCTCTCGAGGAACCCGTACAGTCTACACAGAAAATAATAGAACTGGGTATCCACCACTGATATATGTTGGAACCCTCCTTTATGGCCCGATCTCAGACATATGGTCAGATTAGCATGGCGACCAACTACACACATGATAGAATTGTCTGAGGTCATTACCAGGAGGACCTCCCTCCTAGAAGACTGTCACATTCTAAAGGAAGTGGTGGAACTCACTGCCATTAAGAAATAGAATGCAATAGGGATTTGCAAAATAGGAGCTCATTGAAAGGAAGATTTGATTAAACCATTAAAAAATATTTGAAAGAGGAATATTCAGTGTGTGATAACAAAACTTCAGGTATACCCAATAAAAATGTGCTCTGGGGAGATACTTGGATCAACTTAAAGAAATTCAGGATTTATACCCAATTGAAAACAGATTCCTGACTGAATTACTAAAGAAAAAAGACTTGCATACAGCAGATATGCAAAACTTTAACCAAAATCAGTACATCCGGTGAGTGATTTCTCAAAGAAAAATGGGAAAAGGACGTTGTCCAAACAGAAGCCCAAGAATGAGAAGAGGCATCTTGGTCCCCCTCTAAGTAGCTGTCAAGGCAGGGTTCTGATTACTACAATTGCAAATTTTGCATCACATGTACTCCACTATGGTGAAATGCAGGGCTAGGGGACGCACCCAATCCAACCTTTGTTGAAAGGAGTGCGTAATGATGGAACTTTTATTCACACATGGTAGGATGGTCTGTGAATCGGCAAATATTGGAGAACAAATGTCAGCCAACTGAATGACATCACTGATGTATTCATCTAAAGGAATGCCAGAATAATTTTATTAGGTATATGGGCAGAACAACTGCCACCCAAGCACAAACTGTTGCTATGTAATGTGGGACTAGTATTGGCCAGGAACATAGCACGGTCCTGGCATGGGAAAAAGGTACCAACATTTTGTGATTGTATTGTAGTTGCATTTATGTAGCGCTTACTATCCCTTGCAAGCCTTTGAAACGCTTTAAACTGGGCAGCACGCTGCTCCAGAACCCAAGGTTAGTCCAGTGTTATTGGTTAGTCAGATTAGACTTGTGCGTGCACCCAAACCATTCTATGCATCTGTTCCAGTTTCTTTGGGGTAGATTACATGAATAACAGGGTTGATTATTAGTGGAGGGGTATAGGAGGTCATATAGTTGGTTGGCGGGGTTAGCAGATGAGGTTGAGGAGATTAGGCAATGATAAGTTGCAGGGGAATTACTTTCAAAGATTGAGAGAACATATAATGAATGGCTTCTAGCTTTGGACTGATGTGGGGTGATTAAACAAGAAATATAATAGAGCAGGGGGTATCCCCAAAAATTCCAAAAGATTTGTAGACAATGGTGTGAGATACGAAATATGGACTAAATGTAATAACCAAATAACCATGTACTCCTGATAAAAGGTGATTGAGAGCTTGATGGTGACAAAGGGGATAATGAATCGAGATAAACATGTGAAAGACTGAATGAGGGAGGGATGGTGTAGATGCCATACTCCTAATGTTCCATAGGTGTCTTAACTACAGAATAAAGAGGAAATGTGATGGAAAGCCAAAATTCATGCAATTTCTTTGTGCTGATACCATAGTTTATGCGAAATTACATAGACATGAAGAAAGCAATAAAAAATGTTTTTAAAATAATATATTTTTGTAAAATGAATGTTCTTTGGACAAAATGTGATCTGGCAACCTGCACAAAGGTGTAGAATATCCTAGGTTACAAATTAAATCAAGAATTGGCTTTAGAATGTCTTTTATGTTCTGATCTCGTTTTTCCACAGAGTGCGAGACCAGCCGACAGGGAGGCTGAGTGGCTCTACCTTTGGAGTGATGCCCAACACTGGATCCAGCCTTCTCCCAGCGTTGGCAGACATTGGAAACCTCCTGTAGCTAATACTAGATGCCCTTTAATATTGTGAGCAGATGAGTCCAGTATTAATCCCAACAAATCCTGAGCTCTGGCAGGGCTGGTGCTCGCCCTGTGCAGCTCTGATGTTCTTGCTATATTCCCATTCACTCCTTTTATTTCTTCGTGTTCTGAGCAGTGTGCTCGTGCCTCACTTTGATTTCTCTGTCACCCTTTTAGCAAATCTATAATTTTGTAATTTTAAACGGATTATTTTGTTTTCTTTGAACCGGGATTCATTTATGCCTTGGTTCCTGCCCAATGCCCTATGGTGGGATTAATAGAGGGATGGGGAAGATCTAAAGGTATTGTAACCCGTGGAGTATCTGACTGTATAGTAAGGGTGATGATAGTAGAACCCTGCATGAGGTTAACTTCTACCTACAGGGTGCAGTTCACTGTAAATTGCTGCTTCCCATCCTTACTGGAATGTCTATTCAACTTCTGTGAGTAAACGTCCTACGCATACATTCCACTTGGCCCATACTAGCTAGCCTGCCCATACCTTGTTTCCTAGTCCTATATGACTCATCAAGGCTTTCTTGGTAGGTGACTGTCCATCAGCATTTTGTTGTTCCATGAATACAGTTGAATGATGACATACCTTAACAGCTCCTAGAAGAAGGTTTGTTCACTGTCTCCTGTACAACTAGGAGCATCTCAGAGAGCGACCTATAGCATCATACCAACTTTGTATCCAAACAATATGGCAGATGACGGTAATATTTGAAAGCATTCCTGAGGTGTTAGCAGACATTCCTAGTCCAAGAGCGCTTTTGTTCGTAAGAGTACACCCGTCCCCGACCCATGCATTCCCTCTATGTGCTTCACTCCTAAAACTGAATGGCAGCAATAGCGTGCCTGTAGAGGTCAGAATAACAAGGCATCTTCCTCTTCTCTGAGACTACTTGTTGTCCTTTTCTTCTGAAGGCTTTGGTTTGCTGGTCTGGAAGCAGGTTAGAGACACCAGAATACTGAGCCATCTCTTGAACACACATGGGCTACAATAAAACATGTAGTGGTCTTGGTGGTATGGAGGAGGGGCGTATAATGGGGTGGAGGGTCCCTTTCTTAGAGGTAACGTGCTCATTGTTTCTCATGCCAATCTTGATCCTTGCAATAGGAATTGTGACAATGGCTCTTTCTTCGTTAAGGGTCTATTAACTTGTCATATGACAGTTGAACGACAAAAGTAAATCCATCCTCTGTGTGATGCAATGTAATGTACCAATTATGACGACAAGCGTGTAAGGACTAAAGACTAATTCGGGATAGGATGTCCATTATATATATATAAATAAATGGATTGGAATTTGTAGAGCACAACTGATGCCCAAATCAGGGTGTCCAGGTGCAGTAAATGTATTGAAGCATCTGATTGAGAATCCCAGGTTTTGGATAATTAAATATTTAATCTACAAGTTACAGATTTATTGGGAATCCTGTTAGACGTAAGGATTTTCTAAGGAATAATGTCTCTGCTGAAGTCTCTTCCTCAGTAACAGTCTGGTTCCACGAATGACTATGACAGCAGACCAATCTGGTGCAATTAGGTTTTAAGGGGTTTCTAACAGGGATGAATACTGGCTTTGCAGGGGTCACGTTCTAAGGAGCATTTTAATTTCGGAACACTTTCTGAGGAGCTGTCTGGTTCTTTTAAGGTATTTTCTTGAGCAGCAGCCTAGTTCGGAAGGAATGTAGCTGTTTTATAGTACACAAATATCCCTTTTGGCAACCGTCAATTTCTAGGGGACTCTTTTCCTGGAAAAAGTCCTGTTGTATAGGACATCTTCCCCAGAATAGACCTGTTATGCGGAGTTCATTTTCTGAGGAGCATCCTGGTTCTGCAAAGGCCTCTTTTATCAAAGACTGGTCCAACAAGAGCATTTTCCTGGAAACCGGCAGATTCTGCATATGTCTCTTCTTGAAAGCTGGTTGACTGTTGAACTGCATTGCCTGTACACATAGGCCTCTGACATGAGGGTGATTAATTGATGATTAAAAAACATAAATAGCAAACTCAGCTCTTTTAAGATGTGTTCTTTCCACTTGGTTCCAAAATGGTTACCCAAACCAAATCATAGCCGAAGTTTATATATGCCGTATGCAAAACAATCATTTGCCTAATGCAGAATCCATGTTTTGAAGAATCAGTCCAGCTCCAAAAATCCAAACTTTATAACCCTATAGATGCCCATGATAAGCTGCTTATTGAGGAATGCTGTATATATCCACAGCAGAGCCCCATGCAATGAAATGCTAGATCTACCCACAGCCAAGCCTCACACAATTCAATGCTAGGGAAAGCCATGCCATTGAGTGCTTAGATGCACGTAATGCTGCGCGTCACACAGTGAAGTTTTGGAAATTCTCAGAGCTGAAAGTGGAATCCTTGGTGGTAGAGTCCGCACACAACAGCGGTCTAGCTTTTTAATTTTATTTTTGTGAGACAGAATATTCATTGGAAAAATTATTCTTTAGAAAAATCTTACACTGCTTCCATGAAGCAATGTTACCTGTGCAATTCCTTCTGCATATCTGCAAGATTGTTTTCAGATTAAAATTAGTCTCAAAATGTCTGCACTTAACTGTGTCCAATTTACAACTGGCAATAATGTGACTTCCCAATTGCCAAGCTATGTATTTAAAGAATCTATGCCATGCGAACTCTTGAGTGGTGTGTCGCTTTGGGAGTGCATGATGAACCTAAACTGTTTTTGGCTCGAGGCAAGTGATCTGTAGCACCATCTAAGAAATTGTGTGTGAAGACATGGGCTCTGCCTATGTGTTGTGGGGTAAACAGTACTTGCCTATATCACTTTCGGTTGCTGCCCTCAGTTCTCTTAAAGAATATACTTGAGACTTCCATGATTTTTGCCAGTGACTGAGTACCTGTTTTCCTGACCGAACCATTCTTGAGTCAGCCCCAGGACTTGAAATCATTTCATCGAGTTGAACCTGGGTGTCTGACATCCTAATTGAATCGAGCCTGTTTTTGTGACATAGTTCACACTTAGTCTGCCTCAGTAACTGATGTGGTTCTCATTGAGTGGCTCCTTGTTAATTCGTGCTTGGAATAGCCCATTATGAGCCAAGCCTGGTTATCTGATGCATCCCTCACGGAGTTGTCACAATTCCTGCCACTCTGCACAATGATGCAGGCATGGCTAATTCCAAATAGTTCCCTTCTAGTGGGGAAATCCTCTCAAACCCCGAGCAGGAAATTTTGAATGGATCTTAGTGCTGTCCAATGTACCCTTTGTAGAATTGACTAGATTTCGTTTTCTTTCATGTGAGTTTGTGCCTTTTTTGTCTCCTAATATTCCAATACAGGTATATTGGAAAAAAATCTAATAAAGAACCTTAAAAGGAGTCTTACGATTTGGTGTCATCCTCTGTATGTTCTAGACTTTAGTTGTGAGCAGGTGCTACTAGTGGAAAGTGAACGGTGGGTGAGTCTGTGCAAGCCTGTATGCTTGTAGAATTTGTTCACATGTACAAGTAAGTAATAGGGAGTGAGCATCGTAAGTGGGAGTTAAACAATATATGCACAGTATACATTTAAATACACACAATTTAAATATATGGTGAATTTATATGAATTGGTGCTAAAAATACAAAAGAAATTCAATGTCACACGTGGATACAATGGCTGTCCAGCATGTCTAACTATTATAGATTTTGCCTGTTGCTATTTTTTTCTTTATAACTTCTCCTGCATTGATTCTTTCATTCATTCCTTTTCTTAGATAAAATGGGGGAAATTAGATGTGGGCTCTTGAATGTTTTAATAGGTTTAATTTGACAGGTAAATAGATTTTTCTTCTATGCACTTGGAAACAAGCATTTGTTCCATAGAGTGGATGTCATTGCCATTTAGAATCTCACCTAATATTTCATATGCAGTTTGTCTATTATCATCTGTCCCATATTTCCCCCGAGTTAACTCTCTTGTTGATCAGTTTGGCAGTTAGCGAGATCAGGACAACTGCACTTTGTGAACTAGGGAGACCGTCTTTAAAACATGTGTCTACTGTTTCCATTGCTGTGGTTAGCGTTGGGTCTGAACTGCAGCAGTAAAGGAAAAGTTACTTACCTCAAATATCTGTCCGTCACATGGGTATCTAAATTAAATTCATAAACACTGAATGTTGACCTATTTACATGGTTGGCAAGACGGCTGTGATGAGCATATCCATGAACAAGAGGAGAGTAATGTATTTGTGCTTTCAAACTTTTTGTGTGAGCATTGTGATACTGCTATAGATATGCAAAAACAACAATTGATGGACAGAATGCAGAACAATGTCATACATTCACCCCAGTACAGAGATCTGGGCCTAAATCCATCGTTTTTTGCACTCCACACCACCCCATCAGACATGGCCATATGCAATTCAGCCTTGACCCTGTGCCTCATGGGAACAGTACAGCCTGAACTGCCAAGCCATGTCTTTCCTGGACTGGAATCAAGCATCCTAGGTCCGGTTTCTGGCTATCGGCAGTCTTCAGCCAGGATAGCTTGACTCCAGTGGTGTGGAGAGCATGGGACTCACGTCTGAGCATACCCATCCTACTCGGGGTGACAAATGCAAAAACAACAATTGATGGACAGAATGCAGAACAATGTCACCCCAGTACAGAGATCTGGGCCTAAATCCATCGTTCTTTTGCACTCCACTCCACCCCAGTTCAGACATGGCCATATGCAAATCAGCCTTGACCCTTGGATGCAAAAAGAGACCGATCCATGAACCTGTTCACCATTTATCTGGTGAGCAGCGGCGTGGATGTGAATTCCATGCAAGTGCACAGACCGCAGGGGGAAAGGGATGACCAGTGCAGGTGACGCTTTTCCTTTTTAAAGTAATTCCTGCTGGCGTCATAGCCCAGGGTGTGCTGTCTGTGCACTTGTATGGAATACACTTCCATACAAGTGCACAGACAGCCTACCCTGGACTATGACGCCAGCAGAAATTACTTTACAAAGGAAAAGCATCAACTGCACGGGCCATCCCTTTTCCCCTGCTGTGCACATCTTCCCACTCCCACCCCATGCTCACAACACATGAAGTGCTTAAGTGAAATCCCTGCCTTCAGACAAGGATATCACCTCGGTGACACCAGGCTAAGAGAAATCCAGAGGTTCCCTGAAACCGTTCAGAGGCTGGCTGGCTTGGGTTGCTGGGCCTCTCCGAAGGAGTCCTAAAAATCACATTCTCTGATGCTTACTATTCATCCGATGCACAGCCTTTTTTATTATTTCTGTGCGTGTGATCTTAGTCCGGGCTGTCCTGTCCTGTAAACAGCCCCCCCACCCCCCTTAGGTGGAGTTACCCGAGCGGGGGGCCTGACTGCTTGGGGCACAGACGACGGCATTGACGGTGCATGAGATGGTCCGCAGAGACCCCAAACATAGGCAACTTCAGTTTGGTGAACCAAAAGGCCGTGGACCCCGGTGTGAGGATGGCCGAGGGCGGTGGCACGGCGGGCCAAATCAAAACGGAACCGGCCGGAGCGGTCGCCCTAATGGTAGAGCTCAGGGCTGGCTTCAGAGCCTTAGATGGACACTTCAACACCCTGGATAAATGGCTGGACAAAATGGGGGCCCGTATAGACACCCAAGACAAAAAACTAGACACTGTTGAAGTTAGAGTGTCTGACCTTGGTGACAGCGCTGCACATTCGACCAAACAACTAGATCGCATGAAAAAACTCCTCAAAACAGTTGCAATGAAAAAAGAAGATGTAAAGCGAAGAGCAGGCGCATTAATATACGTACCCTGAGGGTTCTGGAAAACTACAAATACTGGCCGCCTGAACCACTTTGTGGAAACGCTCCTGTCGGATCTATTTGGCAAGGAACCATTCACAACCTCCTTTCTAGTGGAAAGAGCCCACCGCACTCTGGGCCCCCGCCCTAACCCGGGATGCCGCCCAAGGCTGCTAATTGCCCAACTTCTCAACTACCAGGACAGAGACACCGCATTGAGGCTGGTAAGGGAGAAGGGCCCGCTGACCTGGCAGGGCTCGTTGGTCTCCCTGTATCCTGATTTTACGGCCATGGCACAGCAGTCCTGACGTAAAAACACAGGAGTCAAGGCCACACTACGGAATCTGGGTCTCAAATATTGCATTATCTACCCTGCCCGACTCTATGTGGTGGTGGAGGGCAGAACACGACTCTTTGATACTCCTGCGGACTCCCCGCCAAAGAGTGTCTCCGGGGTGCGCAGATCTCTTCTCCTCGGAATACCTGTTGCCCACACGTATGACCTCCAGTGACACATGTATAATGAGCGGGCTGAATTATGACACAAAGGTTTGAGATTGTCTCTAGTGCCCTATAACTAGAAATATGGCAAAAATAATGTCTTGTTTTAGGGGGGAAGTAGGAGGTAGGGGCTACAGAATTAAGCAGGAAGTTTGTGTTGGTTGCTTGTTATGGTTTCCAATTTCCACACACTTCGACACTAGACATACACACCCGACCTTACTAAGTGCCCCACATTACCATGTAGGGTAGGCTAGCCGATTTTTCGGAGCAAACACTAGTTACCTGGAAAATCAGGGGTTTAAATAATGCACAAAAAAGATAAACTGGTTATGCACTACCTGCAAAAACACAAGGCAGACATAGTCTTTCTGCAGGAAATGCACATCCCGCAGGCAATAACACCTGGATAGCATCCTGATGCGGGGGGGGGGTTTACCGATACTACCCATACTACAGCACATATGTCAAGGAGACCGCCATTTTAATACACAAGCGTGTACCCTTTCAACCCTCGATGATCCACTCTGATTCCGAAGGACGCTATACCATGGTGGTAGGCCACCTTATGAGGCACAGCATGGCTTTTATTTGTGTGTATGCACCCAACACAGATAGCCCATATTTCAAAATTTGCATGGCAAGCCTGAGCAGGTTGATGCGGATTACATCTGCATGGGGGGGCAACTTCGATTTACTGCTAGACCCTAAACATGACAGCACCGCAGACACTCCCAACTCTAGACCCAAGGAACGCCAGGCGCTGACAGAACGCTGTGAAACACACAACTTAGTAGACGTTTGGCGCCACTATCACCCATCTCTGCCAGCCTACACTCATTATGCTGCACAATATTACACTTGGATGCTCCTGCTTTATTGGATGTGGTCCCCCAATATGGTACGTGATTATCTCTCCTACTCAATCAAATAATCTCACCGGTCCAGTCAGGTTTTGTCCCGCATAAGTCAACGTCCTTGAATCTATGCGCTTTATTTGCAGTACTGCATAAAATGCGGCCTGACGTCCCGGTGGTAGCCACACTGTTAGATGCCCAAAAGGGCATTTGATTCCCTAGAATGGCCGTTCCTACTAGCCACGCTGTGTAAGATGGGCATGCCAAAGGGTTTTATTGAGCTAATTTCACTACTCTACACACCACCCACGGCCCAACTTCGAATAAACTGCACCCTGTCCTTCACATTTTCATGCGGCATAAGACAGGGCTGTCCACTATCTCCCCTACTTTTCATTATCGCACTCGATCCCCTAATTTGGCATTTACAAGAGCGCCACCTCCATAAGGGGTTGCAATTCAAAATGGATCCATCCCTAATAACGCTCTATGCAGACGACATTATACTTTACGTCCGTCATCCCCAGGGGAACCTGGTGCCAATAATCAGAGAAGTAATCCGGTTTGGGGGGTCTTTGGGATCCACATAAATTGTTGCAAGTCAGAAGCGTTTCCCTTAACGGTGAGCCTGGATTGCGCAATCCCCTTGACATGGTGCAAGACATCGGTTAAATATCTAGGAATACATATACATAGGGAGACTGAGCAGTTAGTATGTCTGAACTATGGCCTAACGCTAAGTACACTTAAATCACAAGTTAAAAGGTGGCTAACACTCCCTCTCTCACTGGCGGGACGTGTTGCTAGAATTAAAATGGTGGTGCAGCCCAAATTTCTGTACATGTTCCACAACATTCCCAATCAACTAACCAATACGTTTTTCCAAACACTATACACCACCCTCATCAGAATGGTCTGGGGGGGGCCAGTAGCGCAGGATCAGCTGGGACACAATGACCCTGCCATATGAACGGGGAGGGTTTGGGGTCCCTAATTTTCAAATTTACTATTTAGTGGCCCTGTGCGGTTTTGCACACCATTGGTATCATCCCGATGTCCGGATTCCATACTCAAAGCCTGAGGCGGACCCGACCCTGCTAGTGGCGATACTGCCGCTGGTCTTCCCTAGACCCTCAGGATATACAAATGGTATCTACGACTAGCTGGGCCTGGAAGAAGCTGGCCCTCTTGACAGGTGGGCGGTCGCTTTACTCCTCGGCTATCCCTCTGGCTAGTAACCCGTGGCTGCCCATCACTCAGTAGAGTTTGGTTCGGCGCACTGTCACTAAATACTCTCTCGACACAGTTGGGAACCTCTTCCCGGGGACACGTATACTCTGGTACGGAAGACGCCCGCTTTCGCGGGGCTCCATACATTGATCGATTTATACTAAACCGACTGTAGAGGGCTTTGCGAGCACAGATATCAATCTCCTTTGGAACCGGACGGCTGCCCTCCGCTAACACTAATAATGTAGCTCTCCCAACACCTCATATCTAAATTATACAGGGCCAGTATGACTCTCGTCCCCAGTAGGGGCACCAAGGTTCGCGAAGCATGGGAGTGGGATCTTGGGCACCCACTGCCAGACCGACAGTGGGAATATTGTTGCGCTCAAAAGCAGAGGGTATCCCTCATTGATAGACATAAATTAATTCATTTCAAATTCTTATGGAGTGCATATGTGACACGGGCAAAAATGCATAGAATTGACTCGTCTTGCACTCACACCCAAGTGTCATGCGCAGCACACAGATTATACCCATATGACCTGGAATTGCGACAGGGTTGGCGGCTTCTGGAGGGAAGTTTTCACAGCACTATCGCAGATGGTGCACTTTACCATTGAACCTCTACCAGGGGTTGCGCTGATGGGATATTTGCGTGAGATCGTGAAGCCTGCGCTTAGGTTTGTCGCAATAGCCCTGTTGTTGCCAAAAAGGGAGATCACGATTCACTGAGGCAGCAGATTCACTCCCACACAGAAAGCTTGGCTAAACCACTTGATCCACTGCAATACAAACTGTGAGTTATATGCTACGTTACAATTTGTCACATCTAAACTCCGCGACATCTGTCAACCACTGCAGCAATACCTCCTAGATATGAACATTCCCTCTAATTCCCAACTGCCAGAAAGGGACGATCCATCGGGGGATGGGCAGGTTTGCCCACTCGCGAACACACAAGGTGCTGATTCTAATGTGTTGGCATAAAGACGCAACGGTTAATGCAAGTATGCCTATTGGGGAGCACATGTAGAGAGATAATGTCTATTCAGAAAATGATCATGGTGTGTATAATAATGTTGAAACATTGTATGAGATGAATGGGAAATTAGCATTGCAACCTGTTTATTACTAAATAAAAAAAAGTTACATAACTATAGTCCTATTAATCAAAATTAATATCTATGGTTTGAAAATTCATCAAATAAATATACTTTTTTTTAGTTTTTTTTATTTCTACAATAGATTACCAATAACAATACACTATATTGCATTGCCACAATAAGTTAATCTGATATCTCAAGTTATCTTTGACCTGTTAGGGAAAAATAAAAACTGGGGAAATCAGTACAGGAAACCTAATGTTTGTTCAGTTAAAATCTGATGACTTTCTCAACTCAAAAAGAATGCACATTTAAGTAAAGAATCAAAGAAAAATGTGCACTTCGTTGTCTTTATTCACATCTCTTTTTACTGCTTATAAACAGTTAATCCACCCCCTTCTTCTTTATTGTGTAGGACTATCATACTATTATCCCCTGACGGGCCCACATCTGAATACTCCCGCCCCATGAGGTTAAATATGCTGTAAGCCAAGAAAATTTGTTTTTAATTTCATGGTCAGGAAAAAGTATGGCCATGGAAAACTATTGTTACTGATAGCACTTAAATGTTGCACCTTCTTCTGTGACTCATTTAGTGGCATCTACATATTGTTTTCAACATGCACAAGTTATCAAATAGATGCAATAACAGCATTGCATTTAATTAATTCATTTTATAACTGCAGCCTTCATTAGGGTTGTAAAAGGCTTTCATTTTATCTTGAGTATATGCGTAATAATTGCAATGTTCACATTTGTAAAACCCTTTGATGGTACTGGTAAGGGTGTCAGACCTGATATAGGATACAGAATATAGTGTCGCTTGGGCTCAGCCTATTCTTCAAGGTTCTGGCTTGCGTAAATGCATACAATATAAGAGACATTCTCCTTTCTGATAAACCTCGATATGTGCAAGATATACTTTCTTTTTATGCTCATTTTCCTTTTGAGCTTCTTCACCCTTGGGATACTAAGAATAATAATGACATACTAGTCATAATTTAATTTGTGCAGATAAAGAATGTCATTAAGACAACTAGTAGTTTTACTCAATTGTATTAAATAGCCATGTTATGAACTACTTCTGTGAATTAATATCTTAATTACAAAAATAGATATAATTTAATAATTTCATATGTATATGTCTTTTTTCAGATTCGTCACTGTATGAATATTGTCAGATGGCAGACAGGATAGTACACATTTTTTTTCTCTAGCAATAGCTCTCCAGTGTCATCAGGTGGTGCCACGAAACTTCAGTCGTGGCACCACCTAGCCAGGGCGTAGGTACATCGGCCTATCTACTGCAACTCCTGGCATCAGTTCCTCTGTTTCTACATCTTCTCTTCCAGGGGATCCTCATCAAAGTCATAAGCATTAGAATATTCCCGCCCATGTGCGGGACCCCGGAAACACTATATTATATGTGCCCCACATATATATACACTCATATATAACATATATATATATATATATATATATAAAAACATGCAATAGCAGCCAAATAAATAACAGAGCTGAAATATGCTGAAAAGAATTTCCACCATACATGAGTAATAAGCATTAGAAAACATGAGAAAAACAACACCAAGTTTGTTTTAGAAACTGTTTTAATGCTCAGAAAGCAGTAGAAATTCTCATAGCTCACTGGAAGCATAGAAAAGCTCCCAGGCTGCATTGCAAACACACAGTCTAAAAAGACTGAAAAGCTAACCTGTAGCTACATAGCAATAAACTGACACCGTGCCTTTAAGGCACCCATGACCCCCAGTATCCCATCATGCCTCAGGGGTGACAGTTAGGTCAGTTGTTCTTTCCGGCTCCTTCAGAGAAGGACCCTGGTTACACAGCTCCACTATTTTTTTCTGTTTTTGACAGAAAAATACTTCACTTTGACAATTTTTTGCTCTTACTTGACATTTTACATCTAGTTAAGTAGGATACTGCCTTTTTCAGTCATTTTTGTGAACATTTTCTCCTGAGAATGCCTTCACTATTTGACAAATGTCCTTCCTGTGGCAACAAGAAGGCCAAATCAGACAACCACGACGTCTGTATCCTGTGTCTGCCTGAGGATCATGATCCAGGCACCTGTCCTCATTGTGAACACCTGTCTGGAAGAACTCTGAAGGACAGGGAGAGGATTCGCATTTATGGCCTAGCTCATAGGTCATCCAGAGGAAGATCTCCGGTGAAGAAGGGCTGCAGGAAGACTCATACATCTTCCAGAAAGAAGTCTTCACACCCTTCACCTTCAGCGTCGGGCTCGGCGCTGAGAAAAGAACCACCGGTGGATCATTCAGCTTCTAAACTACCGTCGACGGCGGGCTCGCCGTCGAAGAGAAGACCAGGTACGTCGACGACGTCGAAGGATCCAGCTCAGTCGTCGAAATCCCCTCCGCCGGCGTCAACCGGGCGATGTCTGACGTCGAGGAAGGGAACTCCGCCGCCGCCAACCGGGCGACGGTCGGCGTCGAGATCCAAGACCCCTCCGCCGTCGTCAACCAGGCGACGACCGGCGTCGAGGGAGGTCACCCCTCCGCCGACGTCATCCAGACGACGACCGGCGTCGAGAAGTGTGACTCCTCTGCCGTCGTCAAAGAAATGGCGTTCGGCGTCGAGGACCAAGACCCCTCCGCCGTCGACAAGGGAAAGTCGCTCGGCGTCGAGGATGCAGTCTCCGTCGGTGTCTCGTCAGCTCTCGGCGTCGAGGGTGCCCAATACCCCTCCGCCGTCGTCGCATAGACATTCGACGTCGAGGCAGAAAACTCCGTCGACGGCTGGACATCACCGTTCGACGTCGAGAGAAAGACCTCCGTCGACGACTGGACATCGTCACTCAACGTCGAGGCAGAGAGCTTCGTCGACGATTGGACATCGTCGTTCGACGTCGAGAGAAAGACTTCCGTCGACGACTGGGCATCGTCATTCGACGTCGAGAGAGGGGGCTCCGTCGACGGCCGGTACTCACCGTTCGACGTCGAGACAGGGAACTCCGTCGGCGGCAGCTCTTCGCCGCTCGACGTCGAGAGACCATTCCTCCTCGCATAGACAATCAAAGACAAGATTGTTTGATCCGCCGACTCCCCGAAAGCACTCGACGACGAGGGAAGATCGCTCGACGTCGAGGTGTTCAGATGTAGTTATGGTAACGGAGTCAGCTTCCCGTCATTCCACTTCAAGGTCCTCTGGCTCCTCGACTGCATCTTCTAAGTCCAGGAGTCCTGTGCGCAAATCTCCTGAGCGTCGGACAGACCCGTGGGCGGATAAAGTCAGACTGTCACCTAGATGGTACAGATCTCTTGAACATTGGAGAGATTCTGGGGCTGCAAAACGTATGCAGGACTATGCCAGCTCGCAGCACAGGTCTCCCCTTCAGGATCTAGTAGAGGAAATGGACAAGCATAGTCCTCCCAGGCACAAATCTCCTGTGAGACCAACACCAAGATCTCCCAGAACGCCCCGATCTCCCAGAAACAAACCAGAGGACCGAGTCAGGTCTCGCTCTCCTAGACGGGAAGAGCGTTCGAAAAGATCAAAAGAGAGGGGGCACAGTGTTCACCGTAGACGTCGACGCACGCCATCTACTTCATCTACCTCCTCTACTAAGTCTTCCAAGAGGGACTACTCCCCTACGTTGACGGACAGTCCTACGTCCAGGTCCTCCTCAGTGGATGACATTGGCACGTATCTGGATGACTTACAAAGAGGAGCTCAGAAGCTGAGCATTGAAATGTCTGTCCCTCAAGTTACAACGACAGTCATTTCTGAGACTTTACACAAGAAAGCGATCTCACGTCCTCTATTTCCATTAGTCCCGGGGATTATGGTTCCTGTCAATGAGGTATTCCTAACTCCGGCGGCTATTAGAGCGGTGCCAGCCCGCATTCAGAAGAAATACAAACCGGCCTCTTCTGACCCGGTTTTTGTACGATCTGACCCTCCAGCAGACTCTGTAATTGTGGCAGCAGCGAGGAAGACATACGCAGTTGCCGGCTCCTCTTCAGTCCCGCCAGACAAAGACAGCAAGACTCAAGACTCCTGGGGTCGGAAAGTTTGCACCTCAGCTGCTCGACTCTTAAGGTTTCTAGTGCGGCTGCGCTTCTGGGTCGATACGATAGGGCCTTATGGGACTCTATGGAAAGGTTCAAAACCAAGCTGCCAAAAGAAGATCAGCAGGATTTTGAAGAGACTGTGACTGAGGGATGTCTGGTGGCGAATCAGATGATAAGTACGGCTGCGGATGGTGCTGTCCTTGCGGCGCATTCCTATTCACATGGGGTTTGTGCCAGGAGGTCGGCATGGTTGCGCCTTACAGGCCTGAAGCCGGATGCTCAGCATCGCATCCTTAATCTCCCCTTTTCGGGTTCCGCTCTCTTCGGGGAACATGCTGACGAGGAAATGACCCGAATGAAGACGGAACTGGACACAGTGAAAGCGGTGGGCTTGGAGAAAAAGAAGGAATTCAAGCGCCGCTTCAAGACCAACAGGGGGAGAGGGGCTCAACAAAGGGTTCAAACCCCTCAGTGGTCCCAAAATAAGAACCAAGGGAAACCCCAGTTTCGAGGTAAACCTGGCAGAGGTAGAGGAGGTCATCAACAATCCTCTAACACCACCAGAGGAGGAAAAGCCTGAGCAGTGGCTTCCTCTGGCGCCGTTGCCCACTCCAGTGGGAGGAAGTGCTTCACAACACCTGGCAGAGTGGGTCAGCATCACAAAGGATCAGTGGGTGCTGAATATACTGCGCAATGGATACAAACTACGTTTCCTTGCTCCTCCAAAGAACATACCTCCAAAGAGCGCTTCCCCTCACCAACTAAGCTTGCTCCGAAGAGAGGTAAAAGTCCTACTACAAAAGCGAGCGATAGAGGAGGTTCCTCTCGCTCAAAGAGGAAAGGGAGTTTACTCCAGGTACTTTCTTGTCCCCAAAAAAGATCAGGAGGACAAGTTCAGACCAATACTCGATCTACAACTTCTAAACAAGACCATCATCAGAGAAAAGTTCCGCATGCTGGCTCTTCACCAAATATGCCCACATCTTCAAGTCTGAGATTGGATGTGTTCGGTGGACCTGCAAGATGCGTACTTTCACATCCCAATTGCTCAACAACATCGCAAGTACTTGAGGTTTGTCGTAGGGAACAAACACTATCAGTACGCAGTGCTACCCTTCGGTCTCAAGTTCGCACCACGAGTCTTCACCAAATGCATGGCAGTGGTGGCGGCTTTTCTGCACAAGAAGGGACTCTTCCTATACCCATACTTGGACGACTGGCTCCTAAAAGGTCCATCTCCAGTGCGGGTAGAACACGATCTACATCTGTGTCTTCTCCAATTGCACAGGCTCGGTCTCCATGTGAATCTGGAGAAGTCAGTCCAGCGGCCTACACAGTCAATTCACTATCTGGACACAAAAGTGGGAAAAGCGTTTCCTTCGGAGGAGAGACTTTTTTCCCTGAACCAGAAATGTGGAATTCTGCTAGAATCTCGGCTTCCAACAGCCCGACAAGTAGCATCCCTGCTGGGTTTCATGGCATCCTGCATCTTTCTCATCCCAAACGCCAGGCTGAGAATGCGTCCTCTACAGCAGGCCCTGGAGGATCAATGGGACCAGGCGACAGGTCTTTGGGAGGATTGCATCAAGCTCTCCCAAGCGACGAAAGATTCCATCAAATGGTGGACACGGAGAAAGAATTTGCTGGTGGGAATTCGTTTTCACCAGCCTCTTCCAACCCAATCGATAGTGACGGATGCCTCTCTACAAGGTTGGGGAGCGCACATGGGTCCGCTTCAAATTCAAGGCCAGTGGTCTGCGCAGGAGCAGACGTACCACATCAATATGCTGGAACTCAGAGCGGTATTCCTGGCTCTCAAAGCTTTTTTCCCAGCGATAGAGTCCAGCTCAGTCCTAGTTCAGACGGACAATACGACCACCATGTTCTATCTGAACAAGCAGGGAGGCACAAGGTCTCGCCCTCTGTCTCGAGAGGCTCAGGCAATCTGGCTTTGGCTCCTCTCTCGAGGCCTCACGGTAGTGGCAGTGCACCTTCCAGGCGAGTTGAACTTAAAAGCAGACGTACTCAGCAGACACTTCGAAGATCAGCCAGAATGGGTGCTACACGACGAAGTCGTGGAAGAGCTTTTTCGTTGCTGGGGTCGTCCAACCATAGATTTGTTTGCAGACGACGAAAACTCCAAATGCCATGCCTTCGCGTCCAGGTTCCACCGGCCAGGGACTCAGGGGAATGCTCTACTGATGGATTGGTCAGGGACATTCGCTTACGCGTTTCCTCCCCTGGCTCTGATTCCGAGAGTAGTTTCCAAGCTCTGCAGGTCGAACATGGACATGATCCTGATAGCTCCGGATTGGCCGCGGCAGTGGTGGTACCCGGATCTTCTACATCTGTCTGTGTGTCCACACAGACGACTCCCTTGCAGGCCGGACCTGTTGAGCAAGATGAACGGGAGAATAATGCATCCCAACCTCCCTTCACTGAACCTAACAGCATGGCTCCTGAGGTCCTGCAATACGGACATTTGAACTTGCCTCCTGAGTGCATGAACATTTTAAAGGAGGCTAAGAGACCTTCCACGAGAGCGTCCTATGCGTTCAAGTGGAAGAGGTTTTTCTTATGGTGTAGGGATCATCACCTTGATCCGACTACAGGACAGGAGGATGTCATCTTGCCATACCTCCTTTCCCTAGCAACTGCTGGTTTAAAATACGCTTCTATTAGGGTGCATTTGTCAGCCATAGTAGCATACAGAAAATCACCTGATCAGGTTTCTTTCTTTCAGGTTCCAGTGGTTAAGGACTTCCTCCAGGGGTTGAAAAAAGTGTATCCCCCTGTGCGAAAGCCTTCTCCTCCATGGGAATTGAACCTGGTTCTACCCAGGTTAATGTCACCGCCTTTTGAGCCCATCCACAAGGCCTCTTTACAACATCTCTCTTGGAAGGCAACCTTTTTGGTGGCTATCACCTCTGCTCGCAGAGTCAGCGAGATTCAAGCCCTCTGTGCGAAAGAACCATACACTGTCTTTCATCATAATAGGGTAGTCCTAAGGGCTCATCCGACTTTCTTGCCTAAAGTCATTTCTGATTTTCATATAAATCAGTCCATTTCACTCCCTTCGTTTTTTCCAAATCCTACGACCCCAGCCGAGCGGTCACTTCACTCCTTAGATCTTAAGAGAGTGCTGAAGTTTTATTTGGAAATGACCAAAGGGATTAGGAAAACGGATCAACTGTTTGTGAACTATGGTTCGATGCGAACAGGTTTTCCAGCGGCCAAGAGGTCCATCGCGAGATGGATTGTCTCTTGCATAAAATTGGCTTATCAGCTTGCAGGCAAGCCTTTGTTGCAGTCACCCAAAGCGCATTTCACTAGAGGGAAGGCCGCTACAGTAGCCTTCTTGCACGACATCCCAATGTCGGAGATTTGCAAGGCTGCGACTTGGAAATCAGTTCATACCTTCACGAGACACTACTGTCTCGAGTCTGATTCCAGGGCCGATACTCAAGTAGGACAAGCCTCTTTGAGGAATCTATTTGGGTAGCCTACGGCCTGTACGAGCTTAGTAGTTACTAGGCTTAATATGGTTATTACTGTATTATTATTCCTTTGCCCGCAGGGAGATGAGGTGAGGCTCGCTATTCTATTCTAATGCTTATGACTATTGATGAGGATCCCCTGGAAGAGAAGGATTAGTTACTTACCTGTAATCCTAGTTCTCTTCCAGGGGTATCCTCATCAAAGTCATAAGCAACCCTCCCGCCTCCCCGGGCAAAGGACGTTCTTTAATAAGGAGATATTGTTAACCTATCTGTTACTGGGTTTATTTTCAGTCTCCGAAAAGAACAACTGACCTAACTGTCACCCCTGAGGCATGATGGGATACTGGGGGTCATGGGTGCCTTAAAGGCACGGTGTCAGTTTATTGCTATGTAGCTACAGGTTAGCTTTTCAGTCTTTTTAGACTGTGTGTTTGCAATGCAGCCTGGGAGCTTTTCTATGCTTCCAGTGAGTTATGAGAATTTCTACTGCTTTCTGAGCATTAAAACAGTTTCTAAAACAAACTTGGTGTTGTTTTTCTCATGTTTTCTAATGCTTATTACTCATGTATGGTGGAAATTCTTTTCAGCATATTTCAGCTCTGTTATTTATTTGGCTGCTATTGCATGTTTTTATATATATATATATATATATATATATATATATATGTATATATATTATATATGAGTGTATATATATATATGTGGGGCACATATAATATAGTGTTTCCGGGGTCCCGCACATGGGCGGGAATATTCTAATGCTTATGACTTTGATGAGGATACCCCTGGAAGAGAACTAGGATTACAGGTAAGTAACTAATCCTTACTGACCTAGGTCTGGAACTCTTCTTTGGTTTTCGACTTCCTCAAAGGTTCTAACATTGCATATTCAGCAGATTAGTATTGAGAACAAACAAGGGTATGCCTGTAATGTTTGAGAACCTGGGGTAATACAATAGATATAGGCAACAATGGTTCGCTGTGGAATCAATCCCAGAATACTTGTCTCTATATACTATATAGAGAACAAAACAGGTTACGTTTGAGTGTATGGCAACCAAAAAATGGTACCCCCAAAACATACATTTCAAACATGTAAGGAAAAGGCAAATTATCCCGTATAACATTTTATTTCCATGGTACAAATTAGTGTTTTATATAGTTTTCTCAGTATTTTTATAAATTTTTTAAGAGATCCTGTGCTTACACATGTGAAGAAAATGTGCAGTGACAAGTGAAAGAACAATGCATCAAAGAGAAAAATAAAAAGACGTATGACTCCTAATTCCTTACATTATTTTTGAAGTTGAAGGAGTTGGGTTATGAAGGTCGATAGACATAAGTTGGCTCGGCAGGGTTCTGGCACAGATGATTCGACCCTCTTATGGCAGGGCATACATCACAGAGTTGCGCACTTCCGATACTCAGACGCTCACCTCCACTACAGAGATTCGTAATGCGTTCTTAGACTATTTCTCAGCCCTATACACTACAAAAATAGGGAGTGATTCCTCTGCCCAGGAAGCATATATATATATATATATATATATATATATATTTTATTTTTTAAAATCTTTTTATTATAATAACCAGCTCCATAACATCGCACATCAGTCAGCATTGGAAGTTCATTGGCAATTGCAAACACAGTCAATCATAGAATCATTTTAAACAATATGACCTATATACAGAGATCAAGCCCCTGAATAGACATCTATGTAATGGCAAAGGCGCCCCGAATGCCACAGAAATAAAACAGGCCAACTTCAAATCACCATCCACAGTTCGCTCCCCCCTATCCCTCCAAATCCATACTGTGTCCATCGTGATCAACAGTAGCAGTCCGTTTGACTCAGAGGAGGCAGGGTGACTCATAACATCACCATGAACAGAGCATTCAAGAAATAAAGATCCGTATACATGCATCTCATTAATCAAGTGCAGACACAGACTGGGTATCCATCAATTCTCCCCTGTACCGCCTCCTAGCCCCCCATATTTTCTCCCACTTCTTGGGGCAACCTCGGCTTTTATAGATTACTTTCTTAGCCCGTTGGCACCAGTCCAGGTCCCGCTCCCATTCTTCCACCGTTGGCAAAAGATCACTTCCCCATAACCTTGCTATATTTCTCTTGGCTACCATACTCGCCAGCCATATCTTGTCCCATTTCGGCCAAGTGATATCGCTCGTCACACCCAAAATATGCCATCTGGCTACCAGCGGGACCTCTGCGCCCACCACTTACAACTTTATGCCTGCCAGCCTGGACCAGTATGCCCGGACTCTGGTGCAATCCCACAAAATGTGGAAGAAGGTGCCCTCCTCTCCACACCCCCTTATGCAAAACCGTGAATCTACATATCCTATCCTGTACTGTACCATGCGCGGGGTGTATGACCGGTGTAAAATACGTAACTGAACTAGTCTGAACCGGGCGCAAATCGCCACCTCCCGGGGACACTGTAAGGCCTCACCCCAGTCGTCGTCCTCTAGCAGCCCAATATCCGATTCCCACTTTTCTTGCAGAGGTCCCAGTGGGTCCGTGAGGTTATTGATGAGCTTCTTATAAGTGAGGGAGATAGCTTTGTCAATCATGGGGTCCATCAGTAGCCTGTCTTTCAGCGGGGCATACACAGGTAATTGTTCCCCCTAGCTCAGGTGTTGGTGTAGGGCATGCCTAAGCTGCTGGTAATGTAAAAACTCCCCTCTCCCCATTTGGAATTCTGTCTGCACGGTCGCAAAGCCCACCATACCCCCCCTTTTCCAGATATCCCCCAGCACATCAATACCAATTAGGCTCCATTGACGAAGACCCTGTAATTTCGCAACCTCTGGGAGGAAGTTCCTAGCCCATAATGGGGTTTGTACCGTGAGTTTCGCCTCCCATCCCAGTAGTTTCGTCGCCCGCTTCCACACCCCTACCACCACCGCCGTTTGGGGTGGCAAGGCCCGACCGCGCCTGCCCCTAGTATAGAGAGCTGCTAAGTAAGTACCACTGCCGAGGACCATGCGATCCACCCTGTATGCTGGCTCCTACAGCGGGGCAAACACCCACCCATTGATATTAACCAGTAGCATCGCCCAGTAATAAAGGCGGATATCCGGGACGGCTAGTCCTCCCTCATATGGCCCCCGCTGTAGCTTCCTAAGAGCTATTCTCGGGCAACCCCCACTCCATAGTAAGGAACGCTGCTCCAATTCGAGCATTCTAAAAATCTGTCCTGGGACCGGAAAGGGCGTGCTTTGCAGAACATACATCAGCCGGGGCAGGGCCATCATTTTAAATAAAACAGCGCGCCCTATCAAGGAGAGCGGAAGGGTTTTCCAATGCTCTACATCCCCGTATAGCCGCTCCAGTTGTGCTGATACGTTCAGGCGTAGGAACTGCCCAGGAAGCATATTTATCCGAAATTGCCCTGGTGCATCTTGAAAAGTACATGCAGGACTTCCTAGCCAAACCCATTTCGGAGGCCGATGTCCTGGATGCTAGTTATGTCCTCCGCGCTCTTCGGCCTCTGTGCTGGACGGCTTCACTGGAGATTTTTATAAGGCTTACAAAGGCTTACTGGTGCCACAACTCATAGAAGTGTATGCAGAAGCACTAGAGAAGCAGATTCTCCCCCCAACGCTCCATGAGGCAGTCACTATTTTGTGGCTCATATAGACCTTTGTCGCTGCTTAATAAAATACTGGCTAAAATTATTGCAAACCGCCTTTCCAAGTTGATGGAATAAATCATTTCACCGGCACAATCAGGCTTCAACCCCCATCGCTTTACTTAATTAAACCTCAGAACGCTCTTTTCCATTCTCCATAGAATCAATCCTAACGTTCCAGGTGCAGCAATCCTTCTTGACGCAGAGAAGGCCTTCGGTTCTCTGGAATGGCCATTCTTCATCTTGGTTATGCAGCGCATGGGCATGCCAACAGGCTTTATAGCCACCACTGCATTACTGTACAGCAAACCCACCGCAAGGCTTTGCCTAAACAGCACGCTATCCCGGCCCTTGGTGCTATCTTGCAGCACTCGGCAGTGGTGTCCATTGTCCCCCCTTATTTATATTGGCCTTGGACCCTTTGATTCGTCACTTCCAGGAACGGCATCAGCACAGAAGCCTACAGTTCAATACAGGTCCCATACTGGTCTCACTATACGCAGACACCACGATTCTCTATGTTCTAGATCCACAGAACAACTTAGAACCACTGATTAGAGAAATACTCCGGTTCGGCCGTTTTTCTGGACTGGGCATCAATTGGCATAAGTCTGTGATATTTCCCTTGACAAGCTGCACGGTTCAATGGGATTGTGGGTTCCCTCTCGAGTCGTGTACAGAATCTGTGAAATATTTAGGTAGTCACATACACCTTGATACAGACCAGATTCTAAGTTTGCACTATGGGCGTGCTATATGCGCCCTGGAATCTCAAGTCGAAAGATGGCTGAAACTGCCGCTGTCCATTGCTGGCAGAGTTGCCATACTTAACCCCTTCGCTGCTAGGCCTTTTCCCCTCCTGTGCTAAGCCTTTTTTTGGCGATTTGGGGTAGTGCGCGCTTAGGCCCCTGTAACTTTTTGACCACATAAGGTATCCACGCCAAATTTGCGTCCTTTTCTTCCAACATCATGTGGATTCTAAAGGTGCCCAGGGTTTGTGGATTCCCTTGGAGGGGTCCCAGAAATTAAGCAAAATACAGTGAAATTTTAGTTTTTTCAGAAAAATGGGAAAAACCGGCTGCAAATGAAAGCCTCTGGGTTTTTCCCTGCAAATGTTATCAAAAAAGGGTTTGTGGGGCTGAAATCTCCATTTTCTCAGCTTTTAGGGAATGACAGTCTTTTGTCAGAGAACCAACATTTTTCACACAGTTTTGGCATTTTTCTGGGACATTGCCTATTTTTGCTATTTTTAGAGCTTTCAACCTCCTTCCAGTTAATGGTAGAAATGAGTTTGAAAGCAATAATGGATCCTGGATAGCTATACATTTCCGAAAAGTAGACAAAATTCTGAATTCAGAAAGGGGTCATTTGTCTAAATCCATGAAGGTTTCTTTATAGAAACTAACATTTAAATATTGGAATAATTGAAAATTAGTTAAAAAAAACAGCCTTTTGTCTCAACGTTTTCACCTATAACTTCTTGTAATTTTGACAGCTCTTTGAAAGCAATATACCATTACATCCGTGTGACCTTCCTGGTTGTGGGGATATATAGGACTTCTAGTTTCACCAAGAACCCGACGAACCCAGAGCCAAAAACTGAGCAGCAACTTTCAATGGTATTTTATTATTTACTGGGTATAGAGCACTTATTCTTGGAAAATGTATACATGGAAAAATTGGTATGAAAGACACCTATGTATTTCTGAATTGGTTACAAATTATAGAGTTTAGAAACAGTATATATATGTGTACATTTTCAAAATTGGCAAGACTCATACTAGCATTTGAATTATTGGTCATTTTTCAAAAAGATGTTTTTTTTACACAGTCTTTCATTGGGAAGGGGGAAATGCATGAAAACTCAATAGCTAATAACAGTTGATTTACACATCTGAATTACCCTAAGTCTCCCGATAAAAACGGTACCTCACTTGTGTGGGTGGGCCTTGTGCCTGCGACAGGAAACGCCGCAAAATGCAACATGGTCACACCTCAATTTTGCAGTTAAAATTGGCCCCTTTTTTGTCAAAGTGCCTAGCTGTAGTTTTTGCACCCTAGCTCTGCCGGCACCTAGGGAAACCTAGCAAACCTATACATTTTTGAAAAGTAGACACCCAGGGAAATTCAGGATGGGGTGACTCGACTGCCTCCCACCAGGTGCTGTTACACAGAATCCCTTGTAAAGTTAAAAAATTGGCCAAAAAACACATTTTCCTCACATTTCTGTGGTGGAAAGTTCTGGAATCTGTGTGGATCAACAAATTTTCACCCACCCAGCGTTCCCCCAGGTCTCCCGAGAAAAATGGTACCTCACTTTCCTGGGTCTGCCTAGTGCCTTCGACAGGAAACGGCGCAAAACGCAACGTGGTCGCACCTCAATTTCGCAGTCAATACTGGCCCTTTTTTGGCTAAGTGTCTACCTGTAGTTTTTGAACCCTAGCTCTGCTGGCACCTAGGGAAACCTAGCAAACCTATACATTTTTGAAAAGTAGACACCCAGGGGAGTTCAGGATAGGGTGACTCAACTGCCTCCCACCAGGTTCTGTTACCCAGAATCCCTTGCAAAGCTAAAAAATTGACAAAAAACGCATTTTCCTCACATTTCTGTGGTGTAAAGTTGTGGAATCTGCGTGGATCAACAAATTTCCACCCACCCCGCGTTCCCCCAGGTCTCCCGAAAAAAATGGTACCTCACTTGCCTGGGTCTGCCTAGTGCCTGTGACAGGAAACTGCGCAAAACGCAACGTGTTCGCACCGCAATTTCGCAGTGAAAACGGGCCCTTTTTTGGCAAAGTGCCTACCTTTCGTTTTTGAACCCTAGCTCGGCCGGCACCTAGTGAAACCTAGCAAGCTTCTACATTTTTTAAAACTAGACACCCAGGGGAATTCAGGATGGGGTGACTCAACTGCCTCCCACCAGGTTCTGTTACCCAGAATCCCTTGCAAACCTAAAAAATTGACAAACTAAACGAATTTTCCTCACATTTCTGTGGTGGAAATTTCTGGAATCTGCGTGGATCAACAAATTTCCACCCACGCCGCGTTCCCCCAGGTCTCCCGAAAAAAATGGTACCTCACTTGCGTGGGTAGGCATAGTGGCTGCAACAGGAAAAGGCCCAAATCGTACGGTGGAGAATTTAAAATAACCTATAGCAAAACTACCTTCTTTTTTTGGGTGGGGCACCTGAGTTTTTGGCCCGGGGCTCGGCGGCAAACTTGTGAAACTACCAAACCCAAACAGTTCTGAAAACTAGACGCCCGGGGGAGTCCAGGGAGGTATGGCATGCGTGGGTCCCCCAATGTTTTCCTACCCAGAATTCCTTGCAAACCTTAAATTCAGGGGAAAAAAATCACTTTTCCAAACTTTTTTGCGTGGGATCTCCGTGCCGGCACAACTGTGGTTGTGACATAGGCAATTTGCCTATGTGAAAACCACCAGCTTTTGCAAGGGGGGTTACTTGGGTTTTTGGCCCCGTGCTAGACGGCCATCTAGGTAAACCTACCAAATCCACACATTTCTGAAAAGCAGACACCCGGGGTCTTCCAAGGAGGTATGGCTTGCGTGGATCCTCCAACGTTCCTTTACCCAGAATCCCTTGCAAACCTCAATTTTAGCTGAAAAAATCAGTTTTTTCACACTTTTGTGCGTGGGAAAGCGTGGCATCACTGGGCTCACACAAATTTCCTCCCACCCAGCGTTCCTCCAGGTCTCCCGATAAAAATGGTGCCTCACTTGCGTGGGTAGGCAAAGTGGCTCTAACAGGAAAAGGCCCAATTCGTACGGTGGAGACTTAAAAATTACCTTTAGCAAAACTACCTTATTTTTTGGGGGGGTCACCTGAGCTTTTGGCCCGGGGCTCGGCGGGCATCTTTGGAAACTACCAAACCCAAACAGTTCTGAAAACTAGACACCCGGGGGAGTCCAGGGAGGTATGGCATGCGTGGGTCCCCCAATGTTTTCCGACCAAGAAATCCCTGCAAACCTTAAATTTAGGTTAAAAAAACACTTTTCCATAAATTTTTGCGTGGGATCTCCGTGCTGGCACAAATGTCCTACCACCCAGCGTTCCCCTTGATCTCCCGAGTAAAATGATACCTCACTTGTGTGGGTGGGCCAAAGGCCTGTGACTAGGATGACCCCAAAACAGTTGAATTCTCTTTGCTTAATTTGTCAATCCTGAATGCTACAATTTCTTAAAAATAAATTTTTGGCCTGTTCTGCTTTGGCCCACCCACACAAGTGAGGTATCATTTTATTCAGGAGAACAAGGGGATCACTGGGTGGTAGGACATTTGTGCCGGCACGGAGATCCCACGCAAACAAGTTTGGAAAAGTGATTTTTTTACCTAAATTTAAGGTTTGCAAGGAATTCTGGGTAGGAAAACATTGGGGGACCCACGCATGCCATTCCTCCCTGGACTCCCCCGGGTGTCTAGTTTTCAGAACTGTTTGGGTTTGGTAGTTTCACAAGTTTGCCGGCGAGCCCCAGGCCAAAAACTCAGGTGCCCCCCCAAAAAAGAAGGTAATTTTACTATAGGTTATTTTAAATTCTCCACCGTACGATTTGGGCCTTTTCCTGTTGCAGCCACTATGCCTACCCACGCAAGTGAGGTACCATTTTTTTCCGGAGACCTGGGGGAACGCGGGGTGGGTGGAAATTTGATGGTCCACGCAGTTTCCACAACTTTCCACCACAGAAATGTGATGAAAATGCTTTTTTTTGGTCAATTATTTAGCTTTGCAAGGGATTCTGGGTAACAGAACCTGGTGGGAAGCAGTTGAGTCACCCCATCCTGAATTCCCCTGGGTGTCTAGTTTTAAAAAATGTATAGGTTTGCTAGGTTTCTCTAGGTGCCGGCAGAGCTAGGGTTAAAAAATGAAAGGTAGGCACTTTGCCACAAAAGGGCCCGTTTTCACTGCGAAAATTCCGGTGCGTCCACGTTGCGTTTTGCGCTATTTCCTGTCGCAGGCACTAGGCAGACCCAGGCAAGTGAGTTACCAGTTTTTTTCAGGAGACCTGGGGGAACGCGGAGTGGGTGAAAATTTGTGTGAGCCCAGTGATGCCACACTTTTAAACACAGAAATGTTTGAAAAAAATAAATTATTTCAGCTACATTTAAAGTTTGCTAGGGATTCTGAGAAAAGGAACGTTGGAAGATCCATGCAAGCCATACCCCCTTGAAAGCCCCTGGAAGTCTACTTTCCAAAAATGTGTGGGTATGCTAGGTTTCCCTAGATGGCAACCGAGAAAGGAGTGAAAAACCCATGTAACCCCCCTAGCTAAACCAATTAGTTTTGACAAAATTAGTTGTTTACTTGTGCAGCGTGACAATTTGGGCGCAATATTGCAAGGAAAATATGACGAACATTGTGAGTTTTGCAGGATATTGGGAATATAATTAATTGTTAGATTTCACCAGAGAGACATCACCATGTAGTCCCATGGGTTTTCAAGAATATCTACAATTGGCAGGTTATTCGTAAGCGGAATGTACACCTTGGCACAGAGACTAAGAAAAACAAGATCCCTACACAGCCATCTATTCCTCAAACACACACACATACTGGTTGGATTTGGCACGAGGGCGAGTGATGATTCAGTATATTTAATTTTATTAACAAGAGATTTCACAAAAATGAAATGCACTGTCAATTACATGGACAAAAAAACTGAACCAATGACTCGCGGCTCGTGAGCTGTAAAGCCACTTCAAGGCACCAACCGCTTTACAGGCCATTCACACACCTTTCATACCTGACACACAGAAGCCCATTCACACCACCAGGCACAAAAGCAACACATCACAACATTTACTAAAAAAGTGACAAGGTGTGTCCTGCTTCAAAAAAACCCCACAGACAACAGGTTTTCAAACACACACATACTGGTTGGATTTGGCACGAGGGTGAGTGATGGTTCAGTATATACCATTGTATTAGCAAGTGATTTCACAAAAAATGAAATACACTGTTAATAATGGAAAGGACAAGAAACTGAACCATTGACTCACAGCTCGTGAGCTGTAAAGCCACAACAAGGCACCAACCGCTTTACAGGCCATTCATACACCTCTCATACATGTGACACATACAAAACATTCACACCGCCAGCCGTGGACCCATCACATTACTAGACTTCCACCATCAGACAACGCCAATCAAGGGCCCATCACTTTCACACGCCAACATTCCTGACACAGCAACAACACAAACTCATGGATTACATGGAGTGGCGCTCAACTAGCACTGTGTGTAGTACCGAGCTTTAAATCACTTCCCACACACCACCAGCAAAGCACCAGTCCACGTACACCACCAGCCAAGCACCAGACCACACACACCGCCAGTCAAGCACCAGACGACGCACACCGCCAGCCAAGTACCAGTCCACACACACACACCGCCAGGAAAGCACCAGTCCACAGACACCGCCAGCCTAGCACCAGTCCAGGCACACCACCAGCCAAGCACCAATCCAAACACAACACCAGGCAAGCGCAAGAGCACGCACACCGCCAACCAAACACCAGTCCACACACACTGCCAGGACAGCACCACTCCACACACACAGCCAGCCAAGCACCAGTCCAGGCACACCACCAGCCAAGCACCAAGCCAAACACACCAACAGGCAAGCGCACGACCATGCACACCGCCAACCAAACACCAGACGACCCACACCACCAGCCAAACACCAGTCCACACACACCACCAGGCAAGCGCCACTCCACAAACACCGCCAGCCAAGCTCCAGCCCAGGCACACCACCAGCCAAGCACCAATCCCAACACACCACCAGGCAACCACAAGACCACGCACACCGCCAACCAAACAACAGACCACGCACACCGCCAGCCAAGCACCAGTCCACAGACACCGCCAGACAAGCACCAGTCCACAGACACCGCCAGCCAAGCGCCAAACCATGCACACCGTCAGACAATGGACACTACACGCAAACCAACATCATACTTTTTTTTTTTCAAAAAAAATAAGCAAATTGATACAAATCTACTAACACAACAACTAAATCTAAAAACACTACACAAATGCCAACTTTGAAACTGAACAATAAGTTTTAAAGATTAAAGACCAACCAGTTCACTTTAACACTCATGGATGCTCCCAAACATTCTTTTGCGTGTGGTACAATCTAAAACAAGCAGGTAGACACAGCCCAGGGTTTGAAGGGCAGTCGGGGCAGTACATACGAACCTCCTTCCGCAAACCTCTTCGCCAACAGACTCTACATCTCCGACTGGGAAAGTCTTTTGAGGTTGTAGGAGGAATTTGATCAGGAAAGTGGCGATCTTTCAATCTGGCAACATCCTCCACCACTCCAACTCTAGGAACACTTGCCTGTTCCACTAAAACAAGGCTGCTTCTTACAGATGAAGGGGGGAGGGAGTTGTGGAGCCAAAGAATTCTCCGCTCGTACGAAATTTGCCCCCAGCGTACAGTGGCCCCCAGGTTTGTAAGGACAGCTTGCAGGGGAGTCTGTGACAGCCACCCTCTTGTGTAACAGGGATGTCCTGTGTGCTGGATAGGAGTAGAAGGGGGGAGTACAGCAGAGCGCATTGTGTAAGGTTCGCTAAATCTTGCCATGCGCTGGTGGTGCATTGTACAGTGGTGGAGGCAATGCGCCTCGGGACTGCAGTGGTGCTCAAGTAGGCAGTGCATGGGATCGGAGTCCTGTATCCGTCTTCAATTGCAAGATGTGGCATGTAGAGGTGGGGTTTATCCAATATGATGCAAAGTGAGCTTGGGCACAGCTAAAGTTTTGCTCCAGGTCCGGTATTTCGAATCCGCCATCACAGAAGGGACGTGTGAGAGTGTCCCAGCGTAACCTGGCTTGTTTTCCTCCCCAAGTGAGTCTTATGAGTTGACTCTTAATGGCCGAGAAAAAGTGTCGGCTGGGAGTGTAGGGGATGTTGACGAACAAGTATAATAGTTTGGGCAATATTACCAGTTTTTATAAGGGCAGCCATAGACAGTGGTAGTGCAATCCACCGTGTGATTTTTTTCAGTTAGTGAATCCAATGCGCATCCATAATTGCCCTCATTAGTTCCTCACGTTTGCGGGAGATGACTATGCCGAGGTAGGTGAGTTTGTCATCGCACCATTTTAGGGGATAATCCGGTTCAAATCTGGGAGTGGAATCGGTGAGGGGGTAGATTTGGGATTTTCCCCAATTGATATTGACTCCAGAGAGCCGTTCGAAGAGGATGAAAAGTCTGAGAATGGGATTCAAGCTTTCATCCGGATTCCGTAAATAAAGGGTGAGGTCATCTGCATATGGAGAAATTAATATTTGGCTTTCTGGGTAGATGATGGCATGATCGCAGAAGTGTTGGCGGACCTTGGCGGCGAGGGGTTCGATGGCCAGGGCAAACAAGAGGGGGGATAGGGGGCACCCCTGTGATGCCTCGGGCTATTGTGAAGGAGGATGATCGCATTCCATTGATCAACACTGTAGCTTTCAGGCCCATGTATAATAGATTTATCCAGGCTAGGAATGGCAGAGGGAATCCCATGCGATAAAATACAAAGGCTAGATAGTCCCATTCCAGGGAGTCAAACGCCTTGGTGGCGTCTAGAAAGATGGTGGCAGCGTTTATGTCGGGGTCGGTATCCTGAAGGATCGTAAAAAAGATTTCGCAAATTATGGGAAGTGCCCCTGGTCGGCACAAAACCCGACTGGTTGGGGAGTACCAATACAGGCATAAGGAGACTGATGCGATTTGCGATTAATTTCGCTATAATCTTGGCGTTGACGTTAATGAGGGACAGGGGCCTATACGAGTCCACTTGTGTAGTCAGCTTCCCCGGTTTAAGTAGGGAGATAATTAGTGCTTTGCGCATTGATTGAGGCAGGCTGCCCGACTCTCGTGCTTCTTCAAAGACATGGCGCAGTACAGGAATGAGTAGATGACAAAATGTTTTGTAAAATTCGCCGGAAGGCCATCCAGCCCCGGGGCCCTGCCACATTGTAATTGCATTATAGCGGAGATAATCTCCTCATCTTCATGATGTGCAAAAAGTAATTGTCTCTGACTATCCCCCAACCAAGTGATAGCAGTGTCCTCAATGAATGGGGTAAAATCTACTGATTGCTTTCTGTGCGTTTTGTATAGTTGTTTATAGAATCTTTTGAAAGTGTGAACTATGTCGGAGGTGTTTCTGTGTGTCTGGCCATCTTAGTCTTCTATCTTTAGTATAGTATTGGCAAAACAGGGGGGGGCGGATCACAGGGGCTAGTGCCCTGCCCGGTCTCTCTCCCTCACCATACCGGCGCGCCTGATGGTATTTCCCTCTAAATTTACACTCTCTTTCAGCTGTTTCTTGGTAATCAGTGAGGAGGTCGCGTAGGTGCGCTGTCCATTCGGCGGTGGGTGAAGTTTGAAGAGATAGCTCTGCTTGTTTGATGTCTAGTTCTAACTTCCGTAGCGTAGTCTTTTAAGACCCCCCACTTTTGTGTATGCAGATACCGAGTATGGTAACCTTGAAGGCCTCCCATACCGTAAAATAATGCGGAACAGAGTTATCGTTTCGGTGGAAGAAATCTGATATTTCTTGCTCGAGTTAATCTTTGAAAACGGGATCTAGTAATGATTGTGGGTTGAGACGCCAAGAGAGGTGGGTCTTCATAAGGTGATGTGAGAGTAAGGAGTACGGGAGAATGGTCCGAATATGTGCGGGAGAGGTGAGACGCCTGCGTCATCCATTTGTCTATTAGCAAGCTGTCTATGCGAGACCAAGAGGAATGAGCAGTGGAATAGCAAGACCCCTCTCGGGTACGTCGGTGAAGAGTTCTCCAAGCGTCTATAAGGTCATGTTCATCCACAATGCTTTTGAGGGCAGTCTGCGCAATAGAGTAATGGTGAGTCTGTGGATGCGACCTATCTAAAGGCGGGTTTATGGTGACATTGAAGTATCCCCCCCCATATCAGGTGCATAGAGCCTATGTTCATTATTTTGCCCCATAGGATCCGGAATAATTCCGTGTTGTCGGGGTTGGGCCCATAGCAGTAGACAAGTGTGATGGATTGTGTGGATATCCTTCCCCAGAGAATGCTGTAGCGGCCCTGTGGGTCTCCATAATATCCAGTGGGGGTATAGGGAAGCATGCGTTTCACCAAGATAACGGTTCCCCGGGCATATGAAGAATAGGACGAGAAACCTCTGCTGGTCGCCCAGCGTGCTGCGAATGTGGGGGATGTGGTGGGAGCGAGATGCGTTTCTTGAAGCATGGCACAGTGAATGTTGTGGCGGTCTAAGTAGAAGAGGATATGGCGATGTTTGCAGGGATTCCCTAACCCTCGTACATTCCTTGTCAAAAAGTTATATTGAAGTGAGACGGGCCGTGACTCCATTGCATGCGTACAAGCTATGCGGATGGAGAGTATTTAGTGTGTAGTCAGGATTTTCGGCGTCGGCATACATGTGCGAAGTGGTACAATAAAGTGACGTAAAAACATTCCCCAACTCGCCGTGACCCATCCCTCCCCCCTCCCAATAAGTCCTGATTTCCACTGTCCCAACAGGGGACAGTGGGATCAACATTTTAACCATTTATGATATACAGTGCTTAGGGTTCACCTGTTGGGTGGCATCTAGAGGGCGACCAGTCTCTCCTCGTCAAAGCAAGGGTGCTCTGGTGGTATTGTGTAGTTTCATCTCGTCACTGTGTCAGTTTCGGTTCTTTATTTGAAAGATTTTGACTGGCGAGGTACTGCGGAGCCTGCATGGTGTTACAGGCAGTCAGGTTCAACTTCAGGATAGTTGGTCTTAAAGCCACTACGGAGGTCAGGTAGTGGTCTGCTGCCAGCGTCGGGCATAGCTGAAAGGTAGCGGGAGTGTCTTGTAGGAGGGCAACTGTGACACTAGTCAGGGAGCAAGTTTTGATTTGTCTCCGTGTATGTAGTCAATCCTGACCTCTCAGACTTTTCTGGGAAGTGTGCGTTTTCCAGTCTGTATAATATGGACGGAGTTGCGTGGGCCAGTTCGATATCCGCCTTATGACTAGGGAAATAAGCGTGTTTCCAGGGGCTTAATGCATATCTTTACAGTTTCGGGATTAGTCCTCCTGTGGTTTACTCGACATCTGATGTGTCGCCATTTCCTTCAGGGCGATGTGCAGGGGATGATTGGCCTGTGGGTAGTTTTGGCAGGGTCTTGAGGAAGTCCTGGGCGTGTTGCGGGTTCGTAAAGAAATTTTGTTTTCCTTGGTGTGAGGCGGGCAGGGAACAGCATAGCATTGGGCATGTTTAGTTGTTGCAGTTTTTTCTTTACCTGGAGGAACTTTTGTCTTTGGTCTTGGACAGCCGTGGTGAAATCGGGATATATCGATATCTCTGTCCCCTCGTGCTTAAGTTGTCCTTTTTCTCTAGAGAGGTGGAGGGCAGTGTCCCTATCCCGATAATTAAGTAGTTTGGCTATTATGGGCCTGGGAGGGGCCCCGGGAGCTGGTCGGTTTGCTAATGAATGGTGTGCTCGTTCGACGACGAGGACTGGTGTAAAAACCTCTCTGCCAAATAGTGTTATGAGTAGACATTCTACATAGTCTTCCATCTTGCCGGTGGATGTCGATTCTGGCACTCCAAGTATCCGGAGGTTGTTTCTTCTCGAGCGAGATTCTACATCCTCGTTTTTCGCAGCTATTACCTTCAGGGTCCTCTCCATCTCGAGTCAATCAATCAATCAGGTCATTTGTAGAGCGCACTACTCACCCGTAGGGTCTCAAGTGTGCAGCTTGTGGTGGCGCTGGATGCATCCTCCAGGTAAGATATTCGTCGTTCCACCTCAGTTAGGCGATCGTCATGCTTCTCCACTCTGTGCGTGAAGCCATCCAGACTAGCGTTCATAGAGTCCATTTTTTATTCAATGGATCACAGGCTCGACTGCATCACCAGCAATAGGTCCTTTAGATCTGCAGTAGAAGTAGTCGGTGCATCGTGTTGTTCTTCTTCAGGCTCCGGTGGGGATTGGGCCGACTTGCGGGTGTCGAATTTGAGTTTTGGTTGCCGCTCGTTTGGTTTCCCCATGGCTACAGAGCGGGGAGGGCGGTGGCGCGGTTGTATTTGGAGAAGGTCCATTGTGCGACCTTATTATTTGCGTCCCGTGTACCGTGGTGAGGATCGCAAGCTCGACACATGGGGAGCCGGTGGCAACGGGGGCTGGTGATGCTCTGGATATACTCCCTTTAGATGGTTTCAGTGGTTGTGGTTCTGTAATGGTGGCATCAGAGCACTACAGCTTTTCGCATGAGTCTCAATTCTAGTCTGTTCTTCCCAAGCTTCGGGGGGGGTGCCGAAGGGAGGTGCTGATTGTGGGAGTGAAGTGGTTGGTTCTGAGGCCAATCAGGGCAAATCCGCCAGCAAGAATGCAATCCTGTGTGCTGGTATGGGGTCCTGAAAAGGCAGCGCTGAGATGTTCTTGCCCCGTATACAATCAGGGTGTAGAGCTATAGGCTGCCTTGCGCTAGGTGTCAGTCTGCTATGCGCGGCGACGGTCGATGAACAGGATGGCGCAACCAGGGTTCCAGCAGACTCGGTGAGACCATAAGGTGCTTATGTGCCGTCCAGCTCGGTCCCAGGTGCTCAGAGGAGGGGGGGCCAAGTCCCGGCGAAAAGCAAATTGGCTTTGCACTATTTTTTCGAGGTGTAGTGCGTCTGCAGTGTGGATTTTGGAATGAGGGTTTGGCGCCCCCCTGCGCGGTATCAGCCGATCATTCCCTATCCCCAGGCACAGCAGAGGGGGAGATCGCGGGGATCGGGTGCGGCTGAACTGCGACAGTCGGCCGCATCCAGCAGCAGCTGGGGCGTTATTGTGGTTATCGCCTACCTCGTAGTTGGTATCGAGGACGCCGCGGCCGATGATCGCAGCCGCAACGGCCGCCCAGTATGGCCCACCAGGCTGCAGTTGTTCGCATCCGGGAGGGTGGTGCATCGCAGTCTCCGCAAGGCCAGAGCAGGTAGGCCAGGCCTCGTAGCGGTGCGGGTATCTCCGTGGCTGCGGGAGCACCAGCAAAGCATCGCTGCTCACTCACCGCCCGTGCTTGTCTCCATCTCTTCCGGCTGCATCAGCGTCTCGTTGGCCGCCCAGGTCCCGCCCCTTCAGTCAGGTGCGGTGGTTCCCAGAGCCCTGGCAGAAGTTGTCAGGCCCAGCCTCCGCGGGAGATGATGGCGGCTCTCTTAGTCAGTGGTAGCACAAACCCGGCAGGGGCGTCTGCAGTGTAAGGTCGGCGATGGGGGTCAACGGCCACTGTGATTTTGGGAGCGGTGATTCTACACCGTGAGGCTCGGCAGCGTCCCAGCTCGATCACCGGGAAGGCACGGCCGCCATATAGCCAGCTCCGTCGGGTGGGAGAGAAGTTTGCATTTCTCCAGTTCCGAGCAGGGGTGCGAGCGGCAAGGCAGTGCAGCGGGTACCCCGAGGCTGTAACGGTCAGATGGGGAGCCATTCATTTGCATGTTATGCGGGAGATGAAAAGGATAGGCTCCCGAGCAGCAAGAGCCTCACGTAAGTGCGGCCATCTTGATTGGTGCCCTCTATCGCCCCGGAAAAAGAATGTTTAAAAGAAGAAAAAAAAAAGGTCGATAGTCAACAGCATTTCGACCTCAGATCAGTATGAGGTCATCATCAGGACATGGCAGTGAGCACCCAGTATCCAAAGATAGAAATCATAATTATGGTTCGGGAGAGAACTAATTAGAAGCCCGTCTAAGGAAAAGCAATAGAAAATATTAGGGACTTGCCTGGGTAGGTCGCATAGCAGAACGTGAGTGAATCCCTTAGGGCCCTACAGGAAGAGAGATATGTATCTGAATGAACCCCATAAATTCATAAAATTAAGCAAAGAAAGTATAGATTAGGTAGAAACTGTTACCCCATAGCGAATTCAAGGACTCCTAGCCCAAAAGGGCTCCTAATGATTTCTAAGGTATATTTCTTGTAGAGAAGCAGCCCTGTAATTAATAAGGAGACCAAATTAAATCATAACATATGCCTGAATTAGAAGCAAGAGTCTGGGCAGCTCTAAAAGTAGAAATATCCTACCCTTTTGTGTAGCTCTGCAGGATTCTGAGGCTCCGAAAGCTAATAACGGGCAGTATCCACAGAAAAATGGAGCCCCACTGGAAATATACCTTACAAAACATTAAAAGCCTCTCCCCAGTGCAGATGTGAGTTGAGGTCTCAGTGCCAGGGGTGCCACGTTTATGCCCACAACTTTCCTTCTGGGGGATGTGATGACTACTAGCCAATGTGCTCCCAGGTTCCCTTTCCGCCTTTCTGCAAAGTGTAGCATCTAGCTATCCCAGAGTACATTATTCTGCCCACTTGCAAGATGGCAGAGTATTTCTCTCTGTGTGTGGAGCTTGGTAGCACACCCTAGAGGTGTGGTTACCGGAGGGCTCAAGTTTATTTATTATTATTTGGGACTCCGAAGAGTTCCACATAAAATAGAAAATATACATCCAAAATCAGCATGACCTCCCCTATAAAGGAGGAATGTTCTAAATTTTTACGGTACTAAATTAATCATATCATATAAAAACAGAGAAAAAGCACATGCACAGAAACCGTTCCAGGGACCTTTCAAGTGCCAAGTAAATTGATCCAAAACAAATCAGATTGCCATCATTGAATACTTAGTGGACTTTGGTTAAACTTTTACAAAGATTACAGACCTGTATATATCCAATACTACAGTGAGAACTTTAAGGATTAAGAACATATAGTAAAAGCGGGGATTTGACAATTAAAAATGCAGTACACAATCACCAGCAGCGTAATGAAAGTATAAGAATGTTTAAAAAAACTTAGTAATGAAAACAGGGTTGTACAATTCAAGGTGAAATACACCATAGCTAGCAGTGTAATAAAAAGTGCGTAAAAATAAAAACTCATAGTAAAACAAGAATATACAATTTCAGCATACAGTACTCGATAACTAGCAGCATATTGAGTAGAAGAAGTGCAAGTGCTCGGAAACATACAACCAATACTGTTCTAAAATATATTTAAAAATTGTTTAAAAAAGCTAAAAAAATTAAAACAGACTAGTTCAGAAGGAGGTGCCAGCAGACAGTTACGGGCCTCTTCTGCTGTGGTGATATTGTACTTTAGAAAATAATTTCTGAGGTATCTACTACATTAAGGTTGTAATGTGGGACAAATGAATAGGACACGATTTAAGTCTTGTACACAGAAATTACAAACGTAACAGTCTTTCCTGTCTAGCAAGGCACTCCCAAGCTCCTGTTACAATTCCTAAAGGGAGTAAATTCAGCCTAAGCAACAGCATGGCTCTACGTACTCCATATTGGAGATTCTGTAAAATATAAGGTTGGGGTTTTTGGTAGATACTACTGCCTGCAATAGTCATTTTTACTTTTCTCTGCGCACAATAAAATATCTCTTTTGCGAGATACCCTGTAGATTTCTTTTTTTTATTCTGATTTTCAGAGCCTGTTTACAAAGCACTGCCACACTGTCCATCTGGAGGGCGAACAATTTTATGGCTTTTTGATGATTCTTAAAAAGAGCACTTTTTCATTTCATAATGACAAAAATGTCCTCACACAATGCTACCCGTAGGGCATTCTCAGTGCTGTTTGCTAATTTGTTGCTCCATCTTTATCCCACTCTTGTGCATCTACTGTTTCACAGGCATAGCTCAATGCTAGCGGTATCTTTATTTTATAAACTGCTAAAATTTGTGTGAAGTGTCTTTTCCCACAGTGTGTATAAAATCGATTAATTCCAGAGGCCTGTGAAATTGCCTTGCCTTTGCATTGATCCATATGATTGCTACTGGAACACCTGTTTGTAAAGATTTTTCCTAAATATGGGTAAAACTTTACTTCGTCCAGTTTGTCATTCCCCAAGACCCAGTGTATGTTCTTTCTGACTACATCCCCGATATATAAAAACCATACCTTTTGCTCTTTAAAATATTTATTTTTAAGTAGTATTCTTCTGTATACCTAGTCAACTCAGCAAGTCGTCTTTGAAGTCCAACTGGGGTTAGATCCATTAACATGGTGTCATCTGCATATAACAGGCAGCTCAATTTTAGATTTCCTAATTTAGGGGACTCCCCTTTGCTAAGCCCCACTCTACTTGGCAAATCATTAACATAAAGAGAAAAAAGAAGAGGGGCCAGAAGGCACCCTTGCTTCAACCCATTATGAGTCTCTATTTTTCTTGACAAGCCCTGTGTTTCCCCCTAATAAAACATGCATCCAAGTGAAGGAATGCAGTGCAATAATCAGTCGTAGTAAATTCCCTGGTATCCCCATGGTAACCAATTTCCTCCATAATGTCCCCCGATCTACCAGGTCCAAGGCCGTAGAGAAATCCATAAAAGCCGCATATAACGGCATTCCCTGGCTCACTGAATATTTTTCAATGAAACTTTGCAAGGCGGTGATGTTAACAAGGGTACCACTATTTTTGCGAAATCCTGTTTGCTCTATGGCAATGAAACCGTTTCCGAAAGCCCAATCGTGAAGATGGTAAGAATGCTCTTCGCAAACAATACCAGTTGCAACCAGAAGAGAGATCTGGCAGGGGAAGGTTTGGGACCCTTTTTGTATTATGGAACAACTATACTTCCCTTCCAGGATCGTGGAATGTCGCCATGAGTATAACAGTGAACAAACAGTGGATGTAAAAATCCTGCCCATGCTTCGCCATCCTGTTTAATTATAGCTATTGGTACATCATCCGGACCCGTTGCACTAGAGTATCTTGCCCCTTTAATATAACCCTCTATTTCATTGCACGAGGGGGCTCCATAATCACTCCCCAGGGAAAAGGCAGAGCCAATTTCAGGATTCCATCTGACTGAAGAATTTAAAGCATACAGCTGGGAAATATATGTAGACCATTCTTCATCTGATATCAGAATGGGATTTTCCTTATCTCTCCCATCACAACATTTTGCTATCAGCGCCCAGTATTTCCTGGTGTCACCGGATTGAGCTAAACTTCTCTTAGTTTAACCCAGTTTGCGTCTTCCTCCCTACTTTGTTCAGATACTATTTGCCTTTCCGTACCTGTTTTAGTCTATTAATTTCCCTTCGCCTGGGTATTGAGGACAGCCTGAATTGTTCTCTGAATAAGGCATTAATTCCCCGATTTCGTTTTTTTATTTCCCATGATTTAACCACTGGCGATGCAGAACTTTCAACTTGCTTTTTACTTACACATGATCTAATTACAGCCAGGATTCTCTCGAACCTGGCAATGGGGGATTCTTTTGTATGTGAATAAAGGCCACATTTTCAAACACTCATTTAAAACTTGGGAGCAAATTATTTGACCAAAAAGTACGCCCGTTACTGCGATTAAATGAAATATTTTCATCCCTATGATTCCAGAGTTCAGGCTTCTCAAATTCCATGTCAACATCCACAGGCAAAACTCCATGATCACTCATGCTTGTTGGTAGTATGTTAAATTGTGTACATACACCAAAAAATTGATAAGATACCACCATGTAATCAATTAATGAATGACCAATTGTGCCCCGGCCCCCAAGTAAGTATAAGAGGCAGGGGAATCCTCTGGAAATCTGCCATCTAACATTACAAGGTCAAACATTCTCAGATTATGCAAGAGTGACAAGCCTCGTTTATCTGATCTTAAATGGTCGGGCAGTAAAGAATCTGGAATGGACCATACTTCCTCCAACTCAAGGTTTGAAAAAGGCCTTACAGAACCATTGGAAATTTTAGCATTGAAATCCCCCACCATCATAAACCGCGAGCACTCTTCAGTCCTACTTATCCTTTGCGCATAGGAAAACATGGAATCAACCAGTGAGTTGGTTGCTCTCCCTAGGGGAATATACACATTTACCAAAAAAGGGGAAACAGTTTGCCCTGATTTATCTTTACCTATCCTCAACTTCACTCCCATACATCACTTAGAGAGATGAATGTAAATCACAGGATCCCATTTTATAGTGCAGCTAAGTAAAATAGCTGAACCACTGCTAGTGTGCCCTTTTAAGGAGGGTTTTGCTGCACAAAAATATGCAAAAAATTCTCAAAATGAAAATCCCCACAGTTCCAGGTTTTCTGGAGGCAAATTATTTTAGGGTCGTGTTCTAATAACGATTCAAGCTTACAATTCGTTTTTCCTACCCCCGCTAGATTCCAGGATAAAATTCCTCCCATGTGGCTACCTCCACAACATGGGAAGTTTTGTAATTTCTTTTGAGCCATTCACGGAACCGGCTACCCAGCTCCACTGGGCCATCTCATCCTCCACAATGGGACGACTGGGCCTTTGAGCTTGGGGGCCTATAATGTTAATTTCACTATTTCCTAGACTTTTCCCTAATGATATTTTAATGTCTTTAGGATTTATAATGCCCATAGGAGTAGGAAACACGCTACCTAGTTCCTGATGGGTCTTCCTAGAGCATTCAAACGGGACAATCCGAGAATTCTCACAAGAGAGCACATCTATTCTTCTTTTCCTAAAGGAATCTACATTGTCCAGTACTAGCATTGAAACTACCCCTGACGTAAATGTGACTTTAGTGTTTGGGGAGCCACTCCTAAGGTCTAAATAAACCAACTTAATGTCTTTGCTAGTTACCAGTCACAAGTCCTCTATTTCTGATAACAACTGCAAAAGGGCACTGCTATTCAGTAGCTTCGAATCTGTATCGACCAGGGAGACAAAAAACAAGGTATTGTTCACTTGTCCGATACCCGGACCTGTGTGCCTCTTACCAATAGACCCGAGGTCCGATCCCCTCACCTACCTAAACCTATTACTGCTACAAGCTGCGATTGAGTCCCCCACCCCAACCCTCCCCTGGCCGGGATCAAACCGTACTGGGAAAGTATCCCGTCCGGAAGGGGACAGAGGGGCGCCTCCGCTAGCTGGACCCTGTTCTAACACAGTAGCATATGTATTTTATCCGTATATTTCTTGGTGTGAAGGTCTCTACTGATTCCTTGATAAGCTGGAGCAGTAATGCAGGGAACACTCTGAATCTCTGCGTCACCCATAGAGACTTTGGGTGACCCTCTATCTTCCTGACCTTCTTGGCTCCACAGCTTATGCGGTGAGGGGTCCAAGAAGGTCGGCTGATTTCAATGAACCGGCCCTGAGTTAAGGCCAACATTCAATATTGATTGCCCCTAGGGCCCAGGGACCTTTCTACTTGATGGCGGATTTGAGCTATTTGGTTCCTTGAGTACTGTAGGGAACCGCAGTTTTTTCTGTTTCCGTTTAGGGATACGCCGAATCCTGTTCTTCCCTCTCCGACTTTGTGGGTCGTTGCTTTCTCTCAAGGGGGGAACTTCCCCAAGGGGCGTAGTGACTAGAGTATTAGCATACTTTTCAATAAAATGGGGATTAATCGAGGGACATGCCATGCTAGAAGTATTTAAGTTGCATTTTTTTTAAAATAGGGTATACCGCAATGGGGACTTAACTGGTGTTACATTTAAATGTAAATTGCCCCCAAGACTGGTGGACTGGGTACTCTCTGTACATTGTTTAACTGGAGCTGAGCTTACCAGGGGACTACCTCAAGCCGGTACAGCTATAGAGGCCTGCTTACCTTTCTGATCCTCTTACTTAGTTCGCTGTATAGACACCCCATTACACGTCTGGCATGAACGGCAATCTATATCAAGGGCCTTTACTAACTTGTTTGTTACTTGGTTAACCGAGTGGAGTTTCTGGATCCCCATTAAAATAGGAGAGGGAACCTCCAATATATGATCAGAATTGACCATGATTTTCTCTAGCAAAGATGAAATTGATGAGAGAATTCTCTCCAATGTATACATTATTTTGAAGATGCCCCCGTACCTTCTCTACTGAGTTCAAAATGTCATGTACTCCCTTGTCTTGAAATGTGACTGATGCCCCACGTCGGACAAGTCTAATAAATGGATATTAGAAAAAATAGTGGGGGTACTACTGTACAGGGCGGGCATGTGAGGGCAACCAGCTGATAAAACCGGAGACCGTCTCAATTCCAGATCCACGGTGATTGGTTTTCTTAAATGGGCCTCCAAATCTTTGTTTTTTTACAATGGTATAGCAATATCCGGAAGGGTGTAATCCTCTGTTTTCACCATTACAGGGCTACGGTTTGTAGACTGTGGCACCTGCTCACACAAATTCGGTGGGAAAGGACCAGAATTACATTCAGTAAATCTTCGAGTGGTGGATTTGGGTTTATCAAACATGGATACCAGACCTGCCAATGGTGACAGTAGTATATCCAAAAAGGGGCACGTGTCTACGCACCCTTCTGTCGCACTGCGAAATACAGGAATGTATCCCCATGTTGAACCACTTCATCATAGTAATCTGCTTTTTCAAAGTCAACCAATCTGTAATCAATATCTTTAATCAGCATTATATCCATACTTCCTTAATCACCACGGAGACAGCGAATTCTGGCATGATTCATTTATTGAACATTTCAAATTTTCAAATCTCGACTGCCTGCCCTCCGGGCTTTGATCAGCAACATGTTTACATTGGATCATGACGTTAAATAGGCTCATAAGTCTTCACCCAATGCATTTCTGGCCGTAAAGGCCCTTCGTCAGGGGTCACTGAAAAGGATGAATAAAAGATATCTCGGCCAACTCTACAAGACTGGCGCTATACTTACAGATAATAATAAACATAATAAAACTTCCCCACATCGTGCAACCCTCTGCTGCCCTTTCCTTAACAAAACAATACTAAGTGCTAATACCCTCCCACCTACCAGTTGTTTCCAACACAAACTGCAACATTAAAATAAAAATAAACCAAGCATTGAATACAAACGCCCCCAAAGAATATATACATACCCAATCGTAAATTATTCTGAAAGCTTCCCCAAAAAACTACAGTGTCAATTCCAGCCCACTACTTCAAATATAACGCTGTGTGTAAGCCAGTAAAGTTACCTTTTAAAAGCCACAAGTGGCATTTCAGTAATGCGTGCTCAGCCGTTAAACGCTACTTCAGGTCTGCTTAAACAACGGCCTTTCAAAACACTCTTAAAAAGACTGCCCCGCGTGTACACGAAGAAACAGGTGTGATTCAAGTGCGTAATCTTGGCACACTTAAGCTTCAAAAAGTTTTAAAGGGATATGTGCCTGTACTCTGTATTTAAAACGCAAAAAGTCCTCCTACAATAACAACCTGTGCTCTAAACTAGCCCAGCACCTCCCTTGTCCCAATACAAAAGCCTACATAAACAGAAAACCCCGAAACTCATGTATAGCAATAACCACATAAATATTAAATAAAAAAAACATGACGTTGGTGCACGGACAAATAATATATTTCAACTTAAAACAATCTGCCAGTATTAATAGAATTGAAGCATCCCGGACTTTAGATGATGTTTTTTTCGTCCGTGTTAATTCATCATGACAGCATGAGCTCCATGTAGATATTATCTGCCTCCGGAGTGATAAGAATGGTGCCAGTGTTGACATTTCCTTTCCGTCATGATTCTCAGCAGGAAATGCCTCTCCTCTGCCCTCATTTAGGTCCATTTCCATCTCTCTATCTTCCACTCCTGCCCGTGAAGCATTTCCCCGAGGAAGCTGTTTTAATGAAGACGACCAGGGGCGTAGGAGACACTAAAATTCTGGGGGGGACAGGGACAACCTTGTGGACTTTCAAGTGACCCTATACAAATCACCGCCCGTTAAACAAATACAATCGCATATATATGAAGTGAAATATTGAGATAAGCAGGCATGAAGTCACAGTTTGCATGTATGCTTTATTGTTATTTACATTCACATAGTAATCAGACCAAATGTTAAGAAAACATGTATATGAATCTTCCATCTTCATGCACCAAGCCAACAAAGGTTCCGACTTCGGGTGAGGGCGTCATGTTTGTAAGTGCATTATGGTTTGAAAAGTTCCTGCTGCTGCATTTCTGGTCACCAGCAAATTTCAGGAAACAATAAAAATGTGAAGATAACTTCGGTGATTAATGTTCCTTTATTGAGAGAGATCAGAGGTTTGGCTAGTGGAAGTTTTGACTCATGGTAAGGTAGCCACCGTGTGTTAATAAGCCTGCTGCAAAGAACGTGTACCATGCAGATCACAAAATGCTTATAATGTAAATAGGTCAGTGAGTTACTGCTTTTGTCTGAGAGGTTCTTTTGCTATTTGCAGTTTATCAGTTAAAATCCTAACATTGAACAGTGAGCTATTACGTCACCAAAGAGCAGCATGAAAAATGCAAGGTATAGATTAGAACATTATGCTTTTTCCCCAGTATTTCATTATCCTAATGTTGGAAATTGGGTTCATTAGGATGGAAATCAATTCTGATTATTAGAGAACCCCCAATCATGGTGTTATGTTTTAAATTCTGAGTTTTTGCTTCTCTAGTGTTGCAAAGCCATCCTGTGTCCTGGGCACTCCCCAACCTTTTGTTGACCTGTACTGGTGGTACCTGACTCTGACTGACCCTGGGCTCTGCCTAACCAGGGCCAGGGCCAGGGCCAGTGCTATGCTGACAGAGACACTTACAAATACAGTGAAAACACCTACATACGCTAGGGTGCGCCATGGGTTAGGTTACCCCTATGATTGGCATGACCTATCCTACAAGGCCCTAGTACATAATAGGGCATGGGGATTGAAACTACCTTTAAGTCCCTAGTATATATTAGGGCTTGGCAATGTAGAGGCCAGCAGCCCTTCCTGCACTTGCATGTGTGCACTGCTGAAGCCTGTGGTCAGTTTAAAAACAGGCCTGTGTTGCAGGACTGCTTTTAAAATGCAAATTGTGCCCAAACTTGACTTCTGGGTGTGGGGCACTTACAAATTGATAAACTACAATGTTGGGGCATATTAGGTAACCCCAGAGTTTCCCCCAGGTGTTCCAGGGGTGGGGGTCGGGTATCTACAAGGAGGACCCGTATAAAATGAGTTTTATATGCCCTGGGTTTAGTGAAATTGCACATTTCACTGCCTACATTGTAGTAAAGTGCTTCCCAAAATTGACTTTTCTGCTAGGAGCACTGTGAAGTGAGGCTCTGCAATATTTTGATATAACTAGAACCCCTAAAGTCTTTCCTGGGTATTCCAGGCGTGGGGGGTTCTGTAGGTATAAGCAGGGTTCTTATATAGGCCCTGGTATTGGAGAAATTGGCCGGGTCATTTTTCCATTGCAGCTCTCCAGCCCATAGGTTAACATTGCAAGAGGTTATTAATTAATAACAGGAGAAAGGAAAGCCATAAAACTAGGATTAAAGGACTCAGAAGAATGTTAATTATAAATGCAACAATGTGGTATTGTTGAATTTATTCTAAAATGTACAGACAAGAAGTTATAAGACTTTCTTGTCTGTAAGCCACAATTCAGCCCTCTAGTGCTCTGCCTTGATTGGTCGGAGGTAAGTGGATTAAAATGGCTGTTTGAAGAGGTGATAAATGACCCCTAGAGTTAGGAAGCCTTTCTGGGAGGAGAGGTTGCTGGGCATGGGAATGCCAGAGCCAGGGGGAGGGGAAGTAAATAATACTCTGGGATGGAGGAGACAAGCTGGAGAAATCACTTTCATTTACACCTCTTCTCCCGGCCCCACAGCCGGATAGGGGGATTAAGGAGGAATTCCCAGATGTAAGGGGCGTGGACCTAGGTAGATGAAGCCATCCTGTAGGCTGGTTTAGTTAGTTCTGCTCCCTCTGCTGGAAAATCAGCCATGATAACATTTTGGAGAAATTGTGCTCTCTGTGAGAAAATAATGCCACACTTTAAAGGATGTGGTCATACCCTGGAGCGTTGCCCTGCACCTCATTGGACAGGAGTGACCTCCTTCTTGACCCAGAGAACTTGGAATAAGTATATTAGAGGGACAGAGCCTCTCAGATGATGCTGCTTCAAACTTGGGAGAAGAAGAGTCCCTGCTGAGGAGTTTGATTTGCACCAACCAGGCCCTGGACTCTGAAGATTGTACCTGTTGCACAATCTGGAATTACAGCCCTGTGGACTACCTTGCTTCAAAAGGATTAAAGAGTGGACTCCCTGCAAGTTGAAGGTTAACAGATCTCACCTGAACCACCACCACCAAGAATCCCCAGCCTGGAGAACTACAAGTGAATTTGTAAGAGTTTTGTCCAAGTGGATTGTGGGAATGGAAGTCCCTTTCAAGGACCATCTTGGAGATTCTAGACCCTTGGAGTAAGTTTTGGACACTCTGAGACCCTTTGGAAAACTTCAGGAAGAAGTTCCAGAGGTTTGGAGAAGTTTGGAGCAACTTTGGAAAAAAGCTCCATATGTGGACTGGCTCACCCTGGCCAGCCAAGCCGGCAACCATCAACCATGAGTTGGCCTGCCGTCCAGGTTCCTTCTGCTGAAAAGCTCCAGGGGTCTGACTTCCAGAGTTTGATCAAGCGTAGGCGGAAACCCAAGCTGGCGAACCCTCACCGAAACCAGCCTAGTGAAAAGCATTGAGGAACCCGCAAGAAAAAGCTCTGTAAAAGTTTCTAATTCCGAACGTAGGAAAGATGACCGGGAACAACCACAAGAGCCAAGCCACCCACCATCAACTGTGTGCCAGCCTGGATCCCTGGCTCATACCGCTGGAAAGCTTCGGAGGTTGGACTTCCATAAGTTTGACCGGGAGCTCGTCACAAGTCCAGCCGGCGAACCCTCACCGAATCAGGGCTGGGTGAGAGCTACATGGGACCCCGGGAAGGAAAGCTCCAGAAAAGTTTCTAATTCAGAAGGTAAAAACTTTGACCGAGACCTACCGCAAGGAGTAGCCCCGCAGGGCGTCATCGCGGTGAGCCTGAAACTTTGACTTTGAGCAGGTCTAGCGTGACCAGATGTACCAAAAGGGGCTATAAGTTTCTATGTGTTATATAGTGCTAAATCTTTAACACCTTCAATGCTACAGTGTATTTTTCTGCGGTGCTGGATCTTCATTTTTCCCATTGTTCATGACAAGGCCAGCTCGTCATAAGCAATCAATCAATCAATCAAAGCATTTATATAGTGCACTACTCACCCGGAGGGTCTCAAAGCGCTGGGGGGAGGGGGTCCGCTACTGCTCGAACAGCCAGGTCTTGAGCTGCTTCCTGAAGGCGAGGTGGTCTTGGGTCAGGCGGAGGTGGGTCGGAAGGGAGTTCCAAGTCTTGGCGGCCAGGTAGGAGAAGGACCTTCCTCCTGTGGTGGCTCTTCGGATGCGGGGGACGGCGGCGAGGGCGTGGCTGGTCGATCGAAGCTGGCGTTTGGGAGCGTAGAAGTTGAGGCGGCTGTTGAGGTATCCTGGGCCTTGGTTGTGTAGGGCTTTGTGTGCGTGGGTGAGGAGCCGGAAGGTGATTCTCTTGTTGACCGGGTGCCAGTGCAGGTCTCTCAGGTGTCCGGAGATGTGGCTGCGGCGGGGGATGTCCAGGATGAGTCGTGCTGAGGTGTTCTGGATCCGCTGGAGTCTCTTCTGGAGTTTGGCGGTGGTTCCGGCGTAGAGGGAGTTGCCGTAGTCCAGACGGCTGGTGACGAGGGCCTGGGTGACCGTCTTCCTGGTCTCGGTGGGGATCCATCGGAAGATCTTACGTAGCATGCGCAGGATGTTGAAGCACGACGAGGAGACGGCGTTGACTTGTCTGGTCATGGAGAGGGAGGAGTCCAGGATGACGCCCAGGTTGCGTGCGTGGTCTGTGGGTTTGGGTGCGCTGCCCAGGGCGGGGGGCCACCAGGAGTCATCCCAGGTGGAGGGTGAAGATCCCAGGATGAGGACTTCCGTCTTGTCCGAGTTCAGTTTCAGGCGACTGTTCATCATCCACTTGGCAACGTCTGTCATCCCTTCGTGTAGGTTGGCTCTGGCTGTGGCGGGGTCGTTGGTGAGGGAGAGGATCAGCTGGGTGTCGTCGGCGTAGGAGATGATGTTGAGGTTGTGCTGGCGTGCGATGGCTGCGAGGGGGCTCATGTAGACGTTGAAGAGTGTTAGGCTGAGCGAGGAGCCTTGAGGAACGCTGCAGATTACTTCGGTGGCCTCCGATCTGAACGGGGGGAGGCGGACTCTCTGTGTCCTTCCGGCGAGGAAGGAGATGATCCACTCCAGTGCCTTCTCCTGGATTCCGACATTGCTGAAGCGCTGTACTAGGGTACGGTGGCAGACAGTGTCGAAGGCCAGTGGTACTCCATGACGAGCTGGCCTTGTCATTAGCATGGAAGAGGTTAAAAAGTCACATCCCAGGTTCCCTACATTGGATTTTTTTCCTTTTAAAGAGAAAAATATTTCCTATTTTTATAAATTGGTGTTGGATTTTGATTGTGTGTTGTGTCTTAATTATTTACTGAATGTGTGTTTTCAAATGCTTTACATACCTGTCTTTGAAGTTAAGCCCGCCTACTCACAGCCAAGCAACCACGGGTTGAGCATGGGAATAATCTTCGAAGACAGGTACTGAGCCGAGGTAGTGGCCTTATTTCCGGGGACAGATATACATTTGCCCCTACTATTAACCCACTTTCCAACATCCAGACCAAACACTCAAACAATACTATCTACAAGTATGGATGACATGTGACTCCTACACCCTGTAGATTTATGTAACATTTCCTATACACAGATTTACACACCTATGATTGACTGCCTCTGTGCAGTGTGAGTGATGTAAAGTGCTGACACCCTGCACTGGTATGAGTGGCACTATATAACAAATTAAATGCATCTGAGAGAGTGGTTATGGAGACTTGAGCAGCACTATAAAAGAGTGGTAGCGAGGGAATCTGTGGCGGAGCTGGGTTGTTGAGTACCAAGGCTGTCTATTTGATTTCAGCTCCTGCCTCCTTCAGCCACCAACATACTCTCACTCCACATTATCTCACTCTTCCAGGTTCTTTCTTATCTTTGCTTTCTCCCTTTTCTCTGTTTTCCATATTTCCCTTCCTTCTTCTGCCCACAACTCTTGATGCCTTTCTCTCTCTTGTTTGGTTTTACAGTCTGATGGTTTGAATAATGTACCGGTCTCTAACAAAGAATGCAGTTGGGCCTCACCTGAATGAATGAATGAATGAATAAAGTATTTAATAAAGCGCACGGTGGCCGAACGGCTTCCTGGCGCTGGGGACCTGATCAGAGCTCAGCAGAGGGAACCCAAGGAGGTTTAGGAGGGGAATGCCTGAGAGAGAAGAAAAGTTTTAAGAGCTTTTCGGAAGTGAGTGTAGATGGGAATGGAACGGATAGAGCGAGGGAGACTGTTCCAGAACTGGGGGGCCAGGACTGAGAACCGAGTGCCCCCCGTTCTGGATTTACGGAAGCGAGGGATGTGGAGAAGAGAAAGAGAAGAAGAGCGGAGAGTGCGGACCGGGGCATGAAAAGAAACAAGAGAAGTGATGAACAGGGGCGCAGAACGGAAATGAGCCCGAAAAGCTAAACAGGCCAATTTGAAAAAGGATCTAAAGTGAACTGGAAGCCAATGAAGTGATTTGAGAACCGGGGTGATGTGAGAAGATTTGGGAAGGGAAAGGATAAGACGAGCAGCTTGATTTTGAATGGCCTGTAGGCGGCGGGATTCGTAAGCCGGTATGCCTACGTACAGGCCATTCCCATAGTCAAGGCGGGAGATGACCAAGGCCATGACTATGGATTTAAGTGCATCGGTAGAAAAAAAGCGTGAAATTTTCCGGATTAAACGAAGAGAGAGAAAGCAAGAAGACACAATGGAGCTGATCTGACTGTGCATGGATAAGTCATGGCTGACTTTAATACCAAGAGTGCGAACAGAAGAGGCGGGCACCGGGGGGGGTGGGGCCAAAAGAGAGGGGCCAATGTGCAGGGGACCAAGGGTTGGAGGGGCCACCCGTGAGAACAAGTTCCGTCTTGTCTGGATTGAGCTTCAGATGGTTAGCGCTCATCCAGTCAGAGATGAAAACTAGAATGGAGCAGAACTTGGGAAGAGAGTCAGGGGAAGAGGAAAGATCAAAGACGAGCTGGAGGTCATCTGCGTAGTTGTACACCGAGACCCCCAGCTCAAGGAGAGAGGTGATGAGGGGGTAAATGTAAATATTGAAAAGGAGGGGGGAGAGAGAGGAACCTTGGGGAACACCGCAAGTGACAGGGCGGGGGGGAGCAGAAAAACCGGGGAGATGGACTGCCTGGGACCTGTCCTGCAGACACCAACTTAAATTACGCTTCATTAGTTTGCAGCCCACAAAGGAAATGCCAGAGTGGCTAGTCTGGTCCTTTCTGCATTGTATATCCTTCCTGAAAAGCAGAGATAACCTTTTCTCTCCTTTCTGCAAGACACAAGGACCCAAGCCTTCTTCCTTCCCCATGACGTAGCACAGAAACATTACATATGACCAAAATAAGGGCCACATGGTCAACCTCATTTCAAAGTCCCTGCCCTCTTTCTACCTAAAACGTAGGGACTGATTACAATAGCAGTCGGACCTCAGTCCACCCGCCATCGAATTGGGGAATGGGACCGCTCGCCTACAAAACGGAGGCCTCACGATAGGCATTTCAATGCGACTGCCACTATGGCGATCGCAATGCCTATCTTTTACATTGGGGCAGGCGCTGCTGGCTGTATCACCCGTCGCAGTGTAAAAAATGGGACATCTTACGTATATCACTGCATTACGTGGCAGTGCCACATGGTGCAGTGATATGTAGAGGGGCACCATAGGTGCCCCTCAGGTCCCATGTCTGGGTGCCGGGGGTAAAGGGGTCTGCTACGGGCCCCCAATGTCCTTTTCCACCAGCTTTTCTATGGCGGGCGAACCACCGTGGATAGGCTGGTGGGTAAATCCCTACTGCGGTGCCTGGTAGGCACTACCATCATTGTAGGAACTACGAGCCCCTCTGCCACACAGGAGGGCTCAAGTAGCCCGTTCTGTGCGTGGTGATCCGTCGTGCCGACTGCCAGGAAACCACCTGCCATTGCACTATGGCGGGCGGTGATATAATCACTGATGGCGATGGGACCGTCACTGACGGGTGATGTAGCAGTTCCACCTCCATTATAATTACCCCCTAAGTCTGGTGTGCATGCAAATCCTACATTGCCAACCCCTGGTAAGTTGCACTACTAGTGCTGAAAAAGGCCAATGGAGGCACCAATGGGTAAGGTGGACTGGCCTAAAAGGTCTTGTGACTTCAGTGACAGTCATTGTCACTCTAGTGTGTGCTTCTTTGTATGCCTGCCCGCAAGACTGGAGGTGAGCTGCATGGATTGTGGTGGACAGGCCTTCAAGGTTAACTCACACTTGCCACCGTTAGGGTCCACCTGCTGGTGCTAAGACACCAGGGCTTCTAAGGTCTGTCGGGCCTTCTAAGGTGTAACATCGTAATGTACTCTGTCAGGACGGTGGTCTGGTGGACTGGTCATGAAGGCTGAACATGGTTCTCCATTTGGCAGCTCTGGCCAGAGTGCCACATCCTCTCCCACACTGAACACCATACTGCCCAACTGGGAGAAACTCGCACTGCCTTCAGCTACAACCCAATTGTGCTGCGACTCAATTCAATTTATGCACTAGACAAGAGTAAAATGCTGCCTGAAAAAAGTTATAACACCCTAAAAAAAGCAAAAACGCATAGCGAATGAAAGGATGAGCAAAGCATGTGAAATGTAAGCAGGAACAACATGGTTACCGTAACAGTTTTAAACTCACTATTCAGAAATCAGTAAGTGATTTTGCCTGATAAGTTCTGGACATGACTACAGAACCAGGAACGGACCTGTTTCAATGTCGATTGCTTATATCCTTACAAAATGTAAGAAGTTTGGATTAAAAAAGACCACATTTCTAAACACAGAGCAATATTAAACGCTTTCCACTCCACCCATCAACAAGGCATTGCAGTCCCTTTAGGAATGGTGCACTTCCCCACCCTGGGAAAACAATGTTAGTCAAAGAAAGAAGATAAAAAGAAAGTAGCGCTTCACTGGCAAACTATTTAACGTGGTGCTAATGTGTGTGGGTGCGAATAACACCAATCTGGCCTGTCTGTGAGCACTCTGTATTGCTTTATTTGGATATTTAATTATTTTTCATATTTTGATACTATTTTTCTCTCCGTCCCGAGGTTGTACTTTGCAGCAGAAAACGGTCAGAAAATGGGGACATTTCCAGGCAAAGTGTTCTTCTCGTTTTTGGATCCATTTAACAGGGAACAAATAAAGAAAAGGAGAGTCAAGAGAGAGTACGTGACAGCTGTCTCTTGAAATCAGCACTTAAGGAGGAGCTAGACAGAGACAGAAAGAGAAGGAGAGAGGGGACGAGACAGCTGCTAGAGGCAGCGCAGAAGCAGACACTGTTCTTGCCTTCTCTGGGCATGAAGGAAAAGAGACAAGAGTTTGTTTTCCTTCTCTGCCCCCCCCCCCCCACCATCCCCCCCCCCCCCCCTCCCAGGCCGGCCAAGTCTTCCTGCAGCATAACAAAGGACAAAGAGGGCGGATGGCCTCTTTGACTGCAGGCAGGTCACAAGTCAAGTACAGGGCCATTAGGTAGCGCTTTCGCGCGCTAATGGCCCTGTGATTAACAGAAGGGAGAGGTGAAATTCTTTTGTCACCTCGTCACCCCCATCCTTGTCCCCCGTGTCCCCCCCACTCCAAAATCTGGGGGGGATATATCCCCCGCGTCCCCCACACTTCCTACGCCCATGAAGACGACTGAAGTTTTTCGCCTGTGTTCTTACAGTAAATAATTGAGGTGGGAAAAGGAGGCACTTTAAAGTCTGGGAGAACGGGCTAAACGCGCTTCTCATTCTCCTGTGTTACACAGGTGGCCATCTCCTGGGCCCTGTCCTTTGCCCGGAGGGAACTCCTTACACCCTTCGTGAACATTGACATCACCAATGGATATGCTTTCAAATATGATTAGTGCCCCCTATTTTTCCATGGCCTGATCGTTTTTTGGAGCTTTAGGGGACTGGGCTGAGCTTGCTGGTGGCCCTGACAGTCCTGTGAATGAAACTAGTGGTGCGTTTGAGCGCAAGCACCTGGATGGCATCCCCACAGAATAATTTCGTTTTTGGAACCAGAGAGAACCTATCAAGCAAAGCAGCAAGGTGGTTGAAAAACAATGCTGATGGAGGGATAACTCAAAACGAGACGGAGGACCTGCGGCGAGCTCCAGCTCACTGCTCTTGCTCACTGTCTCTGTGTCTCGGCGTCGGAGCAGTCAGCTGTGCATAAAAATCAACTCGTTAGGCGAATGGCAGTTGGCAGAATGGCTGAATATGCCTTGTGCAAGTCCAACGAGCCCACACAAGGATCAATAAAATGGAGGCAGTCAGTCCCCCAAGCTGCCCCCGGCAATCCCCTCCGTGGCCCCTTATCTCCTCACCTCTCCGGGCACCACACTGCCTACGCTGCCAGGGAAGGAGAGATTGCGTCCCCCGCTCCCCAGCCGCAGCAAACACGGCAGCTCGGAAATGAAGATGGAGTGGAGCATAGGGAGTCAGGCTGAGTGTTCACTCATGTGCTTCTTTCTCTCTTCTAACCTTCGGTTTCTTGGCTCCCACACTTCCAGGGGTCAAACCGTCAACACCCCGTGCACCAGCTCATGGAGAGGACGTCAGAGAGAGTCACGGCTGACATCAATCCGCCGCCGTAGTCTGAAGCCCGGAGAAGGCGGCGAGCGGTGACCCCCCCGGCCGGCAAAACCTGAGCCGCTAAGTGCGCCAAACCGCAAGTGCAGGCACCGAAGGCCAAAATGTGGGTCAGCCTTCACCCTGCCCTCGCTCTGCTCTGCCTCGCCGACTTCCACAAGAAGTGCCCATAGAAAACCAGGTAATGTGGGCGCTATGGGCTACAAGGCTGCGAGGCTACGGGGGAGGAGGAGGCCGGTGACGGAGGCAGAGGTTTCGGCAGAGATTTGGCGACCTTCCTTCCTCTGCGTTGCGCTAGCTCCATTCGTGCAGAGGCATTGTGAGTAAAGACTCAGAAATCAGCTGCGCGGAATCGGTAACCTTTTGTTTCAGGGGGTTTGCAGCAGTTTCCTGAGGGCTATATGCCCATGGGAAAACTGATTTGGTAACTGTCCCCCTCCCCCCCCCCTCTGTCCCCAACACCAACCTATCTACCAAAACAAAAGAGCAGCCCCTCTCCTGTGTCTGCCATTTGCCCTGCAAAGGTGGCTTCTCCTTTGCAGTCCTTCTTTTGGACTCGCACCCTCTTTGGCTTCATGCTATAGAGAGGTAACACCCTTTCCTATGGCAGGCCTCTATTGTGTCCTTTCCTGGTAGTCGAACACTCCTCTCCCAAGGAGGGAAGAAGGCTGTGTTGTGACCAGTAACCGTAAATGGTCTCTAGGCAACTTCAGTAACAGAGTGGCAACTTTCTAAAGTTTCCTTTTACTCAAAAGTTACATTAAATTCGACTTGGGCATCAAGTCTAGTTTAGTGCAACAACTCTTTTTATACCTTAAAATGCTAACTTTAGTAGACCCATTCAGAAGTTAACACAGCTGAGTTGTCAGCGTGTAACCCTGTATTGGCCAATAAGGCTACTAGCCTTTCTACAGCAAAAACAACAATTTTTTTTATTGTTAGGACATATAAAATGCATATCCTGCTTTTTAATATACAGCTCCTTGCCTTACGGCTTGAGAGGCCTACCTTTGGGATGACACATGTAATAAAAGTAAGGTTTGGATTTTGTCATTAGTTAAATGGCAAAGTCGAGTTATCAGTTTAATCTGCTTAACCAGTCTGCAGTGGCTGGCTGGGAGACCGGTTTTACTTTGCCACACTCGTGGTGGCATAATAAGTGCTGCTGTCAACAAGGGACACTTTAACTTACAGGCCCTGGGTGCCCCTGCTACCATATACTATGGATGTATAAGTAAGTTAACTTATGCCAATTGGGTGTAAGCCAATTAAACATACACACTTAAGGGTCAGAGTACTGGTACTGAGGTCTTGTTAGTAGGCCTCCATGCACTCCTAGTCAAAATACCAGCAACGTCAGTCCAAAACTTTAGGGGGTGAACATACAAAAAGAGACAAATGAGCAACTAATACTACATGTAAACATGTGTTCTCTGCTTTCTCTGCACACACTGTATTTATACACACTTTTTTCTGCATTATATACACTGTACTTGTGCATTACCTGCATGCTGCACGAATATGGACTCTGTAACTTGTACATGTGTGTTTTGCACACACTGTGTATACATGTGTGTTCTCCGAACTCTAGACACCGTGTACTCTAGCAGGCCTAGAACAAACAAAAAAATATTACCAGACCTGCAAGTCTAGTGACTTGAATGATCTACTCAACCTAAATGTAATGTACTTGACCCGTAATTTGGTCTCAAATTGTGTGATCCTAGCAAACATTTTATTTTACAGAGATGCCTTTTTTCTTCATTATCACAAATGAGAGCACCTTCAAATATCTGCTGTACAAAAAACTATTTTGGTTGATTTAATAAACTAAACTTTTGCTCCATGTATAATAAGAATCATGCCCACATATAAGGTACACATAACCCCTGACATGTCTCTTAGTTCACTAAAGGCATTATCAGGCCGGGGGTAGAAGTGTTTCTCAGTTCATGTGTAAAAACTCACTTTTAAGAAATGTGTTACCAAAGCATGATTTGATAGTGCACTGTCACTTACAAACAGCATATTTTCCACTGACGTGGTTCAGCCCTGGCCTCAAAGCCAAGAAAGTGGAGGTGCGACAGGCTGAACAAGCCTGGAGGCTAGCATGCTGCCCGACCCACAGACAACACTATATTACCATCCTTAGTGAATACAAAAAAGACATCTTAGTAGCCAAGACAGAGTACTTCTCGGGGCGTATTCTAGCTACGGAAAGCCAGCCGCGTGAGATTTTTGCCACCGTCCACGAGCTGGCCTCATAGGATAGAACTCTGCCTAAGATCCCCCTTCTCAGGCCCTATGTGACTCACTCAATGAGTTTTTTATTGAGAAAGTAGTTCACATTAAGGCTAATATCCCTCCCCCCTCGCCCACCTACACTGATCCCCAACCGCCAGGCAATAACCTGTTTCTTACACACATCCCTGCACTGACTAGAGAATCCCTTCTCCCCCTACTTAAGCGTGTCAAGTCAGGTTCTCCAGCTGACATTTGCCCGGCCCGCATTCTCTGTCAGATTTTTTCAGACTGCTCATCTCCTGTCCTCACTCTCCTGAATGATTCCTTCACGTATGGCATTGTCCCTGTCCCTTTCAAAACCGCTACAATCATTCCCATATTAAAAAAACCCGGGGCGGACCCAGCCTCCCCGGCAAACTATCGCCCTATATCCCTTCTCCCGTTTCTGGGAAAGGTTGCTGAGTCCCATGTCACCCAGGTGCTCAGCTCTTTTATAGAAGATAGTAACTACCTTGCACCCTGCCAGGCGGGTTTCCGTCCTCGGCATTCCACCGAAAAGGTGCTCATTTTGGTCATGGATCAACTCAGGGAGGGGCTCGATACCAACACCCCCCAGGCCCTTGTCCTCCGGGACTTGTCCGCCGCCTTTGACACGGTTGACCATTCCATTCTCTTATCCCGTGTCGAGGCGGCGGGCATAGAAGGACCAATATTGGCCTGGCTCGGCTCCTTCCTGACTGACCGTACGCAAGCTGTCCATCTGGTCTAGTTCTCTGCCCCGCCTCGCAGGGTGAAATGCGGTGTCCCTCAGGGTTCCTCCCTCTCCCCTCTTTTGTTCAACCTTTATATTTTTCCCCTTATTTTTGCGCTGCAACAAATGGAGGTCACAGTGTATAACTACGCTGATGACCTCCAACTCATTTTTAATCTGTCCCCCCTTACATCAGGTATCACTAGCTTCCAGTCCATTATGCTGTTTATCCGGGATTGGATGAATGCGAACCACCTTAAACTCAAGCCGGATAAAACAGAGTTGGTTTTGACTGGTGGCAGTGGTAACCCTTGGTCCCCCTCGTTTTGGCCCCCTTCTCTAGGTTTACCCCCAACCCCATCACACTCAGTCAAAACCCTTGGCATTATACTCAATCATCATTTGACACTTCACTCCCACATTAGTTCTGTTGTCTCCTCCTGTTTCTTTACCCTGCGTACCATTAGGAAAATATCTCGTTTTTTTTCTCCCCTGCACTTAAACTGATCCTAATGGCTATGGTCCTATCTAAGATCGATTATGGAAATATCATTTATAATGGTGTCCCCGCTTACGCACTCCAACGCCTCCAACTGGTGCAGAACCAAGCAGCACGCCTGGTATACGGCCTATCCAAGTCCCACCATTCCTCTCCCTTGCTTATTGCTCTACACTGGCTCCCTATCAAACAACGGGCCCTGTTTAAACTGGGATGCCTTACTTTTCAGGCCCGTGCGGGCACGGCTCCCGCCTTTATAAATTCGGCCATTTCTATCTACTGCCCTCCTAGAGACCTGCGCTCGTCCACCAAATCTTTTTTGGTAATCCCTCGTTTTAAGAAATTAAGATCGGGAGGTCAGAAATCTTCGGTCCTTGCTCCTACCTTCTGGAACGCACTCCCGTCCCCTATTAGACTTTCATCCTCCTACATGGAGTTTCGCAAGGCCCTTAAAACTTTTTTGTTTCAGCAAGCGTTCAGCTCCTAGTCTACTGTGCCTTTCTTGCCCAGTAAAATAACCCCCAGCGCCAAGAAACTGCATAGTGTACGTGCGCTCTATAAATTCCTATAAATTCAAATTGAAATGGACATGAACTGTCCCACTATCATGCAATTTTAATGTTAAAACTAAATAGGGTATAAACCATCTGTAGAAATTGGGTGTCAGCAAAAATGTTTATCATTTGCACATCACCAATTAAAGTGTTCTAATGTTTTCATCCTATTAAAAAAAACTCTCCGCACACAGAATAGCGAAGAAAAGTGCTCTCATGACTACACGAGTATATTTTGAAGTGTTTGAACAGTTCATTCACTATTAAAATGTATGTTGGAATCAAAACTGACAACCTACAGCCTTTATTTTCACACTTTGTACAGCACAGTTGTCAGACAGGTTCACTTCACAAAATCCTCTAACTTTGCTGCTTATTTTATCCTGGAGGTTGTATTTATTTTTCTTTCTTTGACTGCAAATTGTAAGACATAAGCTGGCATTTGACCTCTCTCTCTGAACACAGAGCAAATGTGACCAGATAAAAATAAGTTTTAAAGGGATCTTTATTGCTCATTTGCTTTCTGAGAGAACAGAACACCTGTTCTTCTCAGCTGGCCAGAATCGGCTAGTAGGCTCTAAAAAAAAAAACCTCATCCCGATAAAATCTGACTCACCATAGCGAGTTGGCAAGTAGATTTCTTGTGACCTGACTTGTGAGATCTGCTAATTTTTATATGTAAACATGACTGTATCCTGCTTTCAACGAGGTGTGCATCACCTCTACCTGGCTCAAGGTTTATAAACATTATGTAAGGAAAAGCCTCTTTTTGCCTGACCACCGCCAAAGTTTTGGGCTGATGCTGCTGGTTTTGCTCTGACCCATAAAAGTATATGGTTGATTGGCTTCAACCCAATTAGAATAAGTTTCCTTGTAAGTCCCTCGTATATGGTACCAGGCATACCCAAGGCCTGTAAGTTAGTGTCCCTCATGACTGCAGTCTGGTAGAGCAGTTTTAGCCTGCCAGTTAAACTAGTGACAAACCCCAGACCTCCCATTTTAATATATAAATCAGTGCTTCAGCAGACCTATCGATTCCTAAGGCAGAATGGTGTAGATTAAGAAGTAGGATATATATTTTTTATATGTCCTAAAAGTAAAAAAATAAACTAATGAATGTTTTTTGCTGTGGAAAAGCTAGCGAGGACAAAGTGACAAGCTGACAACTCAGTTGTGCTAACTCCTGAATGGGAATACTAAAGTTGGTACTTGAAGGTATCATTACGTTAAACCCAACTTTATGCCCAAGTCTAATTTAATGTACCTTTTTAGTGAAAACCAACTTTAGAAAGTTGTCATTCTCTTGCCCACATTTTCCAGTGGCCATTTGCAGATGCTGGCCACAAGACAGACTTCTGTCCTACTAGGGAGAGGTGTGAAAGACTCCCAGGAAAACAGGCACAGTAGATACCTGCCATTGGAAGAGGTGCTACCTCTCCCTGGAAGAAAGCCAACCACGTGAGCTTCAAAGGAGAAGCTGCATTTGAAGGGCAAGTGGAGGACACACATGAAAGGGACTGCTCTTTTCTTCTGGTAGACAGGTTGGCGTTGGGGACATAGAGGAGAAACCGGTAGCCAAAAAGGTTTTCCTGCAGGCTTGTAGACCTCAGGTGTGGGCTACCAGGCTTCACACACCAAGAGAGGGTTTCTGCTATCTTGGAGTGGGCAGAATATTGAATTCAGGGAAATGTAGATGGCACATATTGCAGTAAGTCATCAACAGGGGGAAGGGACCTAGAAGCCTAATGGCTAGTTTGTACCACATTCCCGAGGGCACTTTCTAGACATAAATATGACACCCAAACCTCAGATCACATCTGCACTGGAAAGAGGACGGTATGAGGACTGCCCTGTTACCTGGGCCTGGCAAAGAGAGGCTGAATCAAAGACTGATCAGCATCTACTGCTGCTCCTGGACTAGCTTAGAGTGGAATGTGCGTTTGATGCATTGTTTGAGGAAAAGTTGTCCTCTAGCCAGAGAGATGAGGTGAACTCCAAGAGTCATTTGGTTGACTTCTTGTTACAGCTACAGGGCCACAAAAGCTGAAAAAGCCCTGCTTGGCTAGTCAGTAACCACAATCGTGTGTTCGCCACTGACCACCGACATGCAGCCCAGGAAACAGAGTACCGATGCTCAGAAGTTGCGCTCCATTCTGCTGGACCTGGGAAAGTTGTCAGAGTGTAGTTTGGTGGTCCAAGAAGGACGCTAGCCTCCAGCAAGGGAACAGCAGGTGTCGTTGTAACCAGTAGTACAGTGGTAACTGGACTTTTGCTGGACCCCCCAGGACTTTGAGGGACATTGACCCCTGTGGCCAAAGTTGCACTACCAAGACTGTAGACCGAGTAGTACCACCAGGAAGCCTCATCTACCACACAGTATCCTCAGCATCCTCCATCCCTTGTATCAGGACCACTCTATTGATGTCTTTGGCAGTTTGCCCATAGAGTCTAGTCCTATAAATAGGATGCGCGCAGACATTTGCAGCGGCTGAAATAATTAAATAAGTCTTGATGAGATGTTCGTTTCCCAGCATTAATTAGTACTACACCGCTCTGATTAAAAAAATAAAAAAAGCTGATTGTGTGCACTTTACTTTTTAAAACTTGTGTTTGCACTGATTTTTTTAACTGTGTGTTATCGCCTACACCTCATTCCACTGAGGGGCTGCCCCGTTTGTAGTGGAGGGTGCAGGCAAGATAGCTTTTCTTCTGTGGCTGTTGGGGGCTGAGCACCGTGACTAGCGCCCCGCTTGCAGCCTATATCTGCCACTTGACTTTCCTGTCGCGCAGCGGACACGCGCAGACATTTGCAGCGGATTAAATCATTAAATAGTCTCGGTGAGATGTTCGTTGCCCCGCATTAATTAGTACTACACCGCTCTCATTTGTAAAAAAAAAAAAGCTGATTGAGTACACTTTACTTTTTAAAACTTATGTTTGTACTAAATTTTTTACCTGTATATTATCGCCTACACCTCGTTCCCCCGCGGGGCTTCCCCGTTTGTAGTGGAGGGTGCAGTCGAGATAGCTTTTCTTCTGTGGCTGTTTGGGGCGGAGCACTGCGACTAGCGCCGCGCTTGCAGCCTAAATCTGCCACATATCTTTCCCGGCGCGCAGCGGACGCGCACAGTGGGCACGCCGCTGGCACGCCTAAGGCAAGCCTGTCTGCGGCCGGCCTGGGCCATGGGCCAGACACTATGCCCATTTTTTACGCTATTTGGTTTCCGAGCTAAAGTCGCTTCAGGGGAAGTGGGCTATTGACCATCACACTCTGAGCACCTTGGATAATCTCGGGATCCTGACCCTTAAAGAGGGTGACTGTAAACCCCCCATCAAACTACCTAGTCAGGAGCAACCAATAATAATTAATGACACACTCCCAAAAACCCCTATCCCTCCCGTACGCGTAGGACATGAGGAGCTGTCAATCTGTTACCTTTTTTGCAGAGTTTTATATAGTGCGAACTAGACCGAATCAAATCGGGTATCAGAGCGCTTTACATATCACCAGTTACGTTACATGAGGACACACATTCATTTTAGGCACGAGGAGATTAAGTGATTGGCCCAGAATCACAGGAGGTTTTGGCATCATTACCGAGACTCGAACCCTGATCCCCAGGTCCGAGGTCGAGCGCCCTCTTAGATACCGACAAACCAGATATTCTTCGCCTATCAGAAATTTGGCTGACGGCTGAGTCCAGCCCTGACATCTTAGCAGCAATCCCAGATAATTATTATATCCTCCAGACTAATAGGTCGGAGAACAAAGCTGGAGGTGGGTTTGCTGCTGTCATATCACAGACACACACATTTACTTCTCTAGCTTTATTAGCTATTCCATCAGTTGACAGCCTTCTTCTCAAGTTTGAATCCAATCACTCCCCTTTTATATGTGCACTATTCTATAGACCCCCTCCATATGCCCTCATTCTCACAATCATTGGGCACCACCATTGTGGAGTTGGTCATTAATCACGCCAGACCATCGTTTTTCGCCCACTCACCTTATGAAAAATAAGTCTTGGTCCTGCTCCAATAGGAAAAATCCAGCACAAACTGGCAGTCCTGGACCCCTCCAGATGGCAACACTGTGCCATTGGAACCAAGATATAACTGACAGGTGGGCCCTTATATGGGCAAAATCAGTCTTGGGTTGACTATGTTCCGATTCAGGGAGGACCTTTCCTGGAAGTTCAGGCTGGGGTGTGCCTACTGATGCAGGGTTGAGGCAGATTTGCATATGGCGGAGTCCAAACTGAAGTGGCATGTTGTTCAAAATAACGATCGACTGGGATGTCACTCAATTAATTACTAGTGGCTGAGATTAATTCAAGCATTCCATCCATCACTTTTTTGTATACTTCATTATTATTTGCGAGCAGTGAATGAGTGGTCATAACATTATCAACTTATATTGCAAAGTTGGAAGTAGCATTTGTTTCTCCTAAGGAGGTGAAATATAGAAGTATTCTAGCCAGAGATCGCAAATCTTATACTTGTTTGGGAAGTCCACGCCTGGGCTGTTGCCTTTCCAGTGGTAACACATCTATCTATTCCTGTTACCTATTCCAGTATCGAAGGAATCTGTCCGGTACCTTGGTCTTTGGCCATGCCCTTTGTTGACTAGTAGAAATCCCTGTCAGCATTTTTTCACCTTGAGAACAACCCATATCTTCAATTTTCTCCCATAAGATGAGTTTGGGAACCATGTCTGTCTGTCAGTGTAACACTGTCTCCCAGTATTTACAGATCTCCCTGCATTCACAGCTGAGATGACCGTAGTCTTCCCCTTCCTCATTATATCTGTAGCACCTTGGGCTAGGAGCTTACCCATGAGTCAGAGCCGTCATGAGGTATAGTATGCACTTTGAAAGAATTTGAATTGCATTAAGAGTAATTTCACTAATATAACCACTTCTTGGTGTGCCATGTTGGCCCATCATAATCTTGCAGCAGTCCCAAATCTCCTTCCCATTTCAATCATAGTTTGAAGAATTGGTCTGCAGTGTTGATTACCGGTGCATGGTAGATTCCAAGTTGCCTACGCATTCCACCCTAACTAGTTTGGCTTCTAGAGGGCTAAATTCTAGTGGGTCTATCAAGTTTAAGCTGTAGGTAGCTCATGTATGCCACACCTGCAAATAATTATATAATTGCGATTTATGTAGCTCAAATTATTTTCTTAATTGCACATAGATTTTCATATATCCATTGTTCCAAATGTCCCTCAGCCTAGAGATATTTATGTTATCTCATGACTGAATCTGAACAGTGTTGTAAGTTGTTCCAGCCATGTCCTGTACTATAGTGGGGATTCCAAAATTGGCTTATCCACCCACCCACTCTGATTAAATACCATGTCCCAACAGTACAGAGCTATTTGGGGTCTTGGGGGAGATACTCCGGTTTCAGGGAGTATCAGAAACCCCTGAAGGCAAACATTGTTAAGGAGATCGAATTCAATGAGTAAGACTGGGTCTTCTCTGTCACAAAACAGCCTTTGACCACTGTTAATTATGCTGATACATAATGTAAGCGCATATTTACCATGCCCGGGTTCTCTGTCACAGACTAATTGAATGCATTTATCAAGCACAATTTTCAGGGACTTATTTTCCCAAAGTAAGGAGCAAACCTCATCTAAGATAGCACTAAAGAACTGTCAGGTGATTTCAAAAGGCGACGTTTTGCAGGACCTTGCAATATTGCACCAGTGACGTAACTGATTTGTGGAAAGCAGTACTGTATGTAGCCCTGCAGATGTGCACACTAGAGGAGCAGCCAGTCCGTGAAGAAAGCCCTACACCTCTGCTTCGTAGATAGTGCCGCGGCTTCAGTGGCCCATCAGCAGACAACACATAGAAGAGGTCCCTGCCCCATGCTGCAGTGGGACCACATGACTATTATTGGCAGTCGGAGGGGGGAGCCACGAGAGCCAAAGTCCGAAGAGCGACGTACGAGGCTACTGCTGCTCAAGATCCCTCAATCTAGAGACATGGTGAGTGATAAAATAAGCGCATGCACCCCTGGGAAGCTGTCCCATCTGCCAGTTGCCTCCTATTGGGTGTATGGTCACGTCCCAGTCATAGCTGCACATGAGAAGACCTGCCCTACACCCGCTTTCCTCACAGCCTATGCGTGAAGAGAGGGGTGTGAGCAAAGCTCTGAATAAAGAAAAAAAAGCAACAAAACAGAACAGTAAACACACCTTGTCCAGAGAGAAGCCACAAGCGTAGCACCCGTGACACCAACAAGCAATCCGACAAAGCACGTGGTGTTACAAAGTCCACTATTTCTCCCTTCATCATTGAGGATACCCAATTGGTGCAGGTGTCTTGATGGAAAGACTGGATAGAGAGAGAGGAACTTTATTTTGAGGTGACTGAAGTTGACAATGCAAGGAAAAAAGTTGTGATTCTGTAACTGGGAGGCAAGGCCCTGCACCGAGTCTCCAAGACACTCCTTGAAGTGATGTCAAAGACCCACAGGACCCTCACTAACTGCTTCGCCGCGGTGCAAATTCTGCTGCAGTGCGGCGGAATTTATTACGTGCGCAGAACGGACGGCCCTCGCCCATCCAAAGCACATGCCCACCGTTGCGTCAGTCGGCCGGGGGCTGTCTGACTCATCAAAGAGGTTAGAGCACTCAACGTGCACTGTGAACCCATGGCTAACCAGGATTACGAGTGATTCATTTTCCGCCAAGTCAGACAACAAACTGAAGAGTCCATTGACATGTTCTATACCAGGCTAAAGGAACTAGCAAGCACATGTGGGTTCACCAATGAGGGTGTTGAAATTTGAGGTCAAATTATCCAAGGCTGTGCATCGGTGAAACTAAGAGAGCACTGTGAGAAGTTGGCCTGATATGCAGTGCTCACTATTCTAGTGATCACTATGTATCAGTCCAAACAACCCTTATTGATGATTGGTTGTAAGTCAACCTTATAGACCAGCTATCCTAGTAGCATGGATACGAGCAGTCTAAGGCTAAGACTCTAGAGGGCGTGTTAAGCCAGCTGTTTTACCATCACATTACCCCTTGAACACCAAGTGAAAGGACACCACACAAGTTGTTATGAAAATAAACAGATATTTATTTATAACAAGACTACCCTGAACCCTTTATGAGTCAGGGAGCTAAGCACATAACAAAACCCTTAAGAAAATACTTTAAGTCGCACAATTTACACAAATGCCCTAGGGGCACGAAAAACCCTATACACAGTAAGTGGAATGCGAACTTGCTAGCAGGTAAGTAATACTTTTCTAGAATCAGGAATCGCTAGGCCTACAATTCTAAACACTGGGATTAGATGCAGGAGGCCTGTGGACATCGTGTGCAGAGTGGGAACTCTCACGCGTAAGGCGGGAAAAAGTCTATGGAGGCTAGCAGTTGCAAAGTTACTGTTCTCGGGCGAACCCGACTAGGTGGGTCGAAAACAAGAGTGGATCCGAACACTTAGGGTGTTGGACTATGCTGGAGCACCGGAGTACTCAGGTTACCTAGCCCAGGGGCTGCGGCTGCATAGGGTTGAAGTTGCGTCGGAAACCCTCGTTGAAGATCCAGGAGCCTGAAGAAAGAGTTGCTGGCAGGCGGCCAGTGAAGAAAGTTCGGAGTGATCCAAGCCTGGATCAGGGAAGAAGAAACCTGTAAGCAGAGGGGACCAAGTTCTGAATCACTAGCCAGTGATTTGAGTGGGCACCAGGATGGCACCGGACGAAGTCACCTCAGCCAGGTGAGTGGGCGCTGCTGGGCTCTGCAGTCTCTCGGACCAGGAGGCGTTGTCGGCGACCAGGATGGAGGTGCGAGCTGTCCCACGAAGGTTCTTGCTGTCGACGTCGCTGGACCCAGGATTGGGCAACAAGTCTTGGCAAATGCAAGGCCCACGCGGTGGACCTAAAATGGCGTCTTGAGTGGACCAGGAGGGTCCAGGGTGCTCCTCTTTTGGAGGGGAGCAAGGGCTAGTCTGGAGCAACCAGACCAGCAGTGGTTGTCGTCGTGGAGCGTCGTGAGAGGGCCACTAGCCAACGGGCAAGCGACCTGGACAACGCGGTGAGCAGCAAAAAGCAGAAGGGCCCCACGCAGATCTCGTGGATGCAGGGGGGCTGAACTTCGGTGCTGGAGCGGCTCAGGGTCGGGGCTTCTCTTACCCCAAAGCACTCAGTCGAGGGTCACTCGGGAGTCGTGCTGGACAAGCGTCGTGCAGTTCTGAAGATGGCCGGTCCCTCGAGGTCTCGTCGCACCCACGGATCACAGCTGGGCTGATGATGTAGGTTGAGGTCAGAGGTGCCAGGGAAGCCGGTTCTCGTCGTGCTGGAGCAGTCTTGATCCGAAGGAGAGACTGGCAACAAACCGCGATACTTGGTTGGTGCCTGCTGCTGCAGGGTGACTACTCCTTAGTCACAAGGGAGAATCTTGGGAAGAAGTCTTGAGTTCCTTTCGTGGAAAGTAGTTTCAGGATTCAAAGATGATCTGATTTGGAAGGGGGCCAGGTCCTACCTTTATCCTGCAAAAGGGGGCTGGCACGTGACTAAGTCCTGCCCTATGGGTGGGACTAGGAGGGGGGTGGTTACACCCCTCTCCTTTGGCGGGCTTTCCCCAGGCCAGGGGCTGGAGTGCCCCTGGAACTGGTTTCAGCCGGCCTATGCACAGTGAGCACCGGGGTGCCACTTGCAGTCACCTTCCTCTAAAGCCCTGCCTACCTAGAATACACAAAATCCTGTCTGGGACGGTGCTGGCACCGCCCCTGGCAGGAAACCCTTTGTCCTTGCCTCCTGGGCTGGGAGGACTCCCAGCAGCAGGAGGGCAGACTTGTGTCTCGGTGGCAGCATCCATTTTGTGGAGCTAAGGCTCTGTCTAACTTTAACCGGGGTTACAGGTTTCATACATGTTGTGTCCCTCTAGAAGGGTGGAATGCTAACCCCGTCGCCAGAATTGGCGAGGGGTTAGTATTCCAATTCGTATGATACCTTACTCGACATGTTTTGATAAAGCGATACCAGAGTTGGCGTATAACCGCGAGGATTATAATGCACTTAAGAGTATATGGTATGCGATATCATGGAAACGGCTAAGGGATGGATCCCGAAAGCCGCAGACAGGCTCAGCTCATGCCAGAGCACTATCTCACACGATTCCAAGCACTCTGCCTTCAGGATTGTTAAGGCCTGCCATAGGAGTGACTGATAGGAGATCTGTGTGTCCATTTTTAGGGTTAGATATAGGTATACTATATCTAAAGCAAAGGGTGATTACACCACCTTGCCCCAGCTGTCGTGCAGCCAGTTGTGTCAGATCTGGATGGCCAACCAGGGGTGGCATAATACATGCTGCAGCCCCTGGTAGGCCCTGGGCACACCTATGCCCTGGGTACCTAAGGTACACTGTACAGGGACTGATAAGGTGACTCAGTATCCGATTAGATATGTACCTAAGGTACATGGAATCCATTTTACAGAGAGAGCAGTGGGCCTGGGGTCCTGTATAGCAGGGCCCCAGGTCAACTAAGTCAGAAAACCAGCAAAACACCAGGCAAAAAGTTGGGGGCAACCATAGTCAGGGATCTACCTTCCTACAAGCACAATCTAGAAGAATCCAGTAATTGCATTGCAGATATTCTGACAATGGGCAGAGCCACAAAACTATCTAGAGCTTGTGCTTCTCACATGGAAACTAGAATCCAAACAGTGGTCCAAGTACAACATTAAAGGTGAGAAGAAATTTGAAAACCAGAGAAAATAAATCCTCAAAACATTTTAAATAAAAGAAAAAGAAAAATAACCAAAAACTAGTGCTAACCAACTAATGAAACACTCTAAAACCCATGTACATACAATCACTTTGAGTTTATAAAATGTATTTTTAGGAAAAAAAATGTATGTATAAAACAGTGATGTGATCACAGAGTTACACAAACAATGTTACAATTATGGAAAATGACATGTCTAAACGAACAAAACGTGGCTGAGGGAAATACAAAAACATGGTTCAAAACAAAACAAACGCACAACAAAAATTGAATCCTCTTCATTTCGGGCCACATATTGGCGTAAATGGCGTTTCAACCCGAAGTTAATTAAATGGTCATCATCAGGACAAAACAGACATTAGAGCGTCCACTGGGTATCAATAAAATATCTGTATTGGCAAAATGAAATGCTTTAATAGAGAGGTGCATCAAACACGCAGCCTTTAAAACGGCGGTCCCGAGACAGAAAACTCTAAAGGAAATATCAGTGCCCCATAGGAAGTAATTAATACTGGTCCCCGAAGCTTTGAGTATCAAATTTAGAAAATGATATAGGGATCAAATGACAAATACAGGAAGTTCACCGATAATGCTGTTAATAGAAACCCAGTCAGTGTGCTCATAGAAGTAGCAATTTTTCTGCTTCGTGCTGCAAGCATATCGGTCCGGACATACGCCTCCACAGGAATTTCACATGGAAACGGCAAAAGACTGTCAAGTCTAAGCAGGTCAATACCATCACATCTACTTTGTTACCCAGGAAACCCAAAGCCAGAAGCTCTGCACCTAAACCCTGTGGGTATTGTGGCTGCCCCACCCCCTGCCTGAACAATTTCCCAGTGAGAGGAAAGAAGTGTGTGGTGTGCGGAAAATAAATAATTTTCCAAAAGTCTGTCGCTCCAGTAAAAGCCTGATGCCCTGAGCTACAGTCAGCGCCCTAACAGAAGCGCAGGAACTTAGCAGTGACATGGATGACGATGAGGACTATGAACACACTGTTCACTCTGTGTTCACAGTAGGGAAAGCGATGCAAGCTCACCGCCACCTCCCACAATGTCAGATACAAGTGGGGACTCATCCCGTGCTTGCCACTGAAGACACAGGTTCATCAATTAACTTGCTATCAGCTGTAGCCTATCAGCTGCTAAAACTCCTTCCACGTCTCAAACAAAATGATGATTAAAGTCGTTGCATATGGACAGAACAAACCCCTTGTCCTCAGAGGGAAGTACCGTACACCCATTACCCACGGGCACAGTCTCTTGACTCTCTCATGTACATCACTGAAGAGGGCCACGGCATGTCGCTCGGGTGTCGCATGGCGCTAGCCCTGGGGATCATTACTTTTGCCTTAGGAGTACACCAGGAAGGAGTATCACACACCTTGGAAGACTTTTCTGACGTATTTGGAGGCACATGGTGTCTCAAAGGAAGAGAAATCAAGATTCATATAAAACGATCAGTGCAGCCGTTTGCCTTGCGACACCGGAGGATAGCATTCCATCTGAAGCCCGAGTCGGAAAGGAGCTAGAGAAGATGGAAGCAGATATAATCATAGAACAGGTGTCGGGCCCACCCTGTAAGTGTCCCCCATTGTTCTGACTAGAAAACCAAAGCAACCAGGTGAAGTGTGCATATAGGTGGACATGAGGCTGCCCAGCGATCAAAAGAGATTGGCACCTCACCCCCACTGTTGACAACTTCTTGAGTGAGTTGAGTGGGGCATGTTGGTTTTCTAATCTCAACCTAAGATCTGGGTACCACCAACTCATGCTAGAAGGAGAATCCACGTATATCACAACTTTTTTAACTAATGTGGGTATGCGACGTTATTGTCGATTGAACTTTAGCATCTCCATGCTTCTGAAGTATTTAAAAATGTGATATGAGAAATACTGATTGATCTCCCTGGAGTACTAAATGTCAGCAATGACATCTTGGTAAATGCAAGACCCATACCCAAACACAATGATCAGCTGAGAAGTGTCCTACTGAGGAACAAGGAATCAAGACCCACCCTTCATAAAGATAAATGTGAGTTCTTGAACCAATAGTTAAGTTTCTTCAGATATACTTTCTCATCAGTAGGTGTGACCCCAAACCCCGACAAGGTCAAGGATATCAAGGAAGCAACACCACCAGCCACTGTATCCGGGGTCTGTAGTTTTTTGGGCATGCTCAATTATTGTGACAGGTTTATCCCAGATTTGAACACCCTGAAACAAGCCTTGCGAGCACTCGCCATTTCATCCACCCCATGGCACTCGGGAGAGGAACAGGCGCAAGCTTTCCAGGCTACCAAAGGAGCTATGTCGGCTGACACCACGCTGATGCACTTTGACCCGCAAAAGGAGACTATCATTACAGTGGACGCCAGTCTCACAGAACTAGGAACTGTCCTGATGCAATGACCCAAGAATGGGGAATGGACCCCCATAGCGTTTACGAGCGTGTCCCTCATGGAGACAGAGCAATGGTACTCACAGATTGAGAAGGCAGCAATTGCTATACACTCGGAGTGTCACCACTTCCAGTTGTATGTGTATTGTGAGCCGTTTGTTGTCACCACAGATCACAAACCCCTCATTCCACTATTCAGAGGAACGCTGTCAAAGCCCCCACCACGCATTGAAAAATGGATGCTTTAGCTCCAAGAACACAATTGCCAGGTGGAATGATGGCCAACTAAGACGAACCCGGTGGACTATCTATCAAGGCATCACCGAGCCACCCTGGGAGAAGAAGAAGCCTCAGAGAAGGAGGAATATGTGTGATACGTATCTGACCGGTCTTTGCCCCTGCCGATTTATATAGACGAGATTCGGAAGGCCACTGATCATGATGACTGTCTGCAACAAGCACTGCCAGCATTCAGACAATCGGTGGAATTGTTTCAAACAAAGGTGGGCTCAGCGAACACTTGAGGTCCAAAGCATACTTGAGAGTCTCTACAACGTTTTGCACAAGATTGTTCCTGACCTCGATGGATGTCTCCTGCGAGGGCAACGGCTGGTCATCCCTGCTAGGCTCACTGATCAAGTAGTGGACCTCGCTCATATTGGTCATCAGGGGATGGTCAAAACAAAGAACAGATAACGCACGAAGGTCTGGTTTCCGCTGATGGATAATCAGACCCTGGTAAGATCCTGTCAGTGATGTCAAGCCACTGGCAGAACCCCAGCTTTAGACTCAGTCATAACAGGAAGAGGGCCTCAACAGCTGTGGGAGTGCCAGCGTGGCTTTTGGAAGTCTACCAGATGAGAGGTATGACATGATGATCATTGATGATTACTCCAAATACCCTGAAGTGGTAATAATCACAACACAACGTACTCCCAAGGTGTTGCCTAAGCTAGAGAAGACTATGGCCACACACGAGTTGTTACCAGAGGTGCCAACTGACAACGGTCTGCCATTTCATGGTTAAGAGGTGACCGAGTACATCAAGTCTCTGAACATTGTCAACCGGAAAGTCACCCCACGCTGCCCACAGGCAAACGGAGAAGTGGAACGTTTTATAAGGACCTTAAACAAAGTAATTAGAATTGCACATGCCAATCAACAACCTTAGGAGTGGGCCATATATTCATTCCTCAGTGAGTACCACCAGATGTCTCATTCCACCACTGGGCAAGCCCATGGGCACCTGAATATGGGTTGAGTAGTGCAGGACTGCATACTGACTGGCTTCCGAGCTCGGTAGATAATCAACTTGTCCTGGCCAAACGCCAAAGTGTCAACGCTCGGGCCAGTCGACATTGTCAAGCCAAACAGTTTATCATTCAAGTAGGTGGTTTGGTCCCAGTGAAGACTGGTTTCCCGGCAGCAAGTTCAGGTTGCCCTTCAAGCAGTCTCCGTGGATAGTTACTCACATTCATGGCACAAAAGTGACTGCCAAGAGGGGCGCGGAACAAGTGCCTAAGAACATTTCGCATTTCAAAAGTTTCTATGCCCTTCTTGAGATGGAGGTAGATACCACAAACCAGGAGGATAGTGATGGAACCTCGGGGGCCTACGTACCGTCTGGTGACTCGTCAGAGACTGCGGCAGAGGAACTAGAGGTGGTCACCCAAGGCAACAGTGCTGCTGAGCGAGAAAGCGCTGTGTCGCCAGCTGCACCCGGAGGGCGTGACAACCGTACAAGATATCACTTGAATAGTAATCCTGCCCCCTCATCTCATCTGAAAAAAAACATGCTGTGTGAGGGTCCTGAAGGAAGAGACCCTCGGTCCAGGTAAATGCTTCCAGTAGATCCTTGCGGAACAGGAGACCCAGAGTGGTGGGTTTGTATTACCTGTGACAGTAAGCAACTGTGTCTGGAGTATCTGTTGATGTGTAGTTGTTACATTTATTTTGAAGCGCTCTGATATCCTTCAGGATCATGTTTGCGCTATTTATAAATAAATAAATAAATAAAATGTAATGGTTATTTCAAAATAAGGGAGGAGCGTAATGTTGCACCAGTGATGTAACGGATTCGTTGAAAGCGGTACTATATGTGGCCCTGCAGGGTGGGGTTTGTTTTCCCCTCCCCCCCTTTGATATTCCCCCCCACTCCTCCAGACGAGATGGCTATGCCATGAGTCACGTGGGATCAGAAAATAACAATTGTACTCATGGGTGCGGTTTTTTAGGCAGGACCTCTCCCCGAGCACGAGTGAGCAACGATACCACAGTGTGGCCTCCAGTTATTTCTAGGCCACACCACAAGTCCAGGGCGGGAACACAGGCTTCGCTACCCCGCCACACTACTGTCGTAGAGGAGTCTTACTATCATTTTAAATAATGCTACCGTGTCCATTAGAATAACCCGCATGGGGGGGCGTGACTTGCGAGCAGCCAAGATGGCCACACTCTTTTGAGCTCCGTCGCGTCGCCGGGAAGGTCACACATTTAAATATGTGACTGAGCCCGTCTTTCTTTACACAGAGGTCGAATTTTGGCAGCGGAAGACATAGAGAGTGTGGAGGGCTGTTTTTCACCAGCTGCTGTGTGCCCTAGACTTCATTCTCGTCGCCGCTGTGTTTCTCTCAGGAGCGTCCCTCAAAATGGTGACACAGACAGCATAAATGGAATGACGGTGTTTCCACGATAAGTACTGTCGTCTGTGCTGAGTTGCGGATATACTGTTCAGTCGCGGCTGATGTATTATTCTTCCTTTTGCGCTTCGACATGCCGTTTCTTCAGCACATTACTCAGGAATGCATATTTCTGCTTGAAGAGTTACTCCATTATTTTTTGCATTAGCCATATCTTTCTTCTGTAGTGGTTACCGCTTGGGCATGCACTCCCACTGTGTTTTTCCTTTTTGACACGCTTGTTTCCTTGCTGGCATTTCCTCAATAACGTTGCCAAGTAGTGGAGCTCACTATTATATATATATATATATATATATATATATATATATATATATATATATATATATATATATATATATATATATATGAAAAAACCATAGGTTTCAGGAGTTATATAGTTAGGAATTAGTTTTTAAAAAACCTTTGAAATTTACTCAAAAAACGATAAGTTTTAATGGTGTTATAGTTAGCTGGACATTTTACTCATACAAAACCAATGAAATTGCTCCTCTATAGTTAGTTGTACTAACTATATTTTGCGCACCCGCAATCCACTGCTGATGATGTCACATATTAGATCATTCATGACATGGTCAGTGACATCACTGATGACATCTCAAATGACATCACTGATGACATCACTGATGACATCATCCAGTGAATGTGGTTTGCTTCGTTATTTAAATATGCATTATATATATAGCAATTTACATTGAAGAATGAGTGGATATATATAAATAAATATTTGGATGGAGGATTTAGTAGCAGTGTAATTGACTGTTTACTTGACCAATTTATAATGTCTCACTAAATATAGTGGATAGTGACTAAACTGTGTGAATATCTGTATCACTTTGTCAGTTGTTGTGTAAACTGATTCTACAGTTATGTGAAAGTCTATATTAGTTATTGATTAGTTAACTGAGTATTTGTATGGGAGTGTGAAAGTGTGTGTGGTTCGGTGGGGGGTGTGTGACTGTCCAAAGATGTGTGAATAGTTGATTCAGTAGATATATGAAGTTAAAACTACATGTTCTAACAGTTTGGGTGAGGGAATCTCTTTATGGGTGTGGTGATGAGCAAATATATTTCTCAAAGGTACAGGTCCAACAAACTAGAAAAATAAAAGGCAGTGTATGTGTCAGTTGTTGTATATAAATAAGTATACATAAGACACAATGATTGTGTGAGTGACTGTATGGATAACTGTATACTTGTAATAATGATTTTATAATTCACTAAGTATGACTTACTATCTAAATGAATAGAAGAAGTGGTGTTTGTATAAGTGTTTTGCTAAGTAAATATGTAAGTATGATCCATTGTTTGCATAAGTGAGTAGGATGGCTTCATATGTGAATAGGATGCGTGCTGTTGTTTAATGTCGATATAGATGTATAAGTATTTTTGATAGTGTTCTATTGTTCATTGACAGCATGTATGAGTGAATCCATAGGTAAGTGATTAGATGTGTGTATACATCTATGAATCACTGAGTGGATTTTTAGATACTTGTATTGCCGTGACAATGGATTTAAATATGATACTCTGTATTTTACAAACAGTGATGAAACATTGTAATAGTGTATGAAAAGGTGTATGTGATTGTCACGTGGATGATGTCATCAGTGATGTCATCAACGATGTCATTTGAGATGTCATCAGTGATGTCACTGACCATGTCATGAATGATCTAATATGTGACATCATCAGCAGTGGATTGCGGGTGCGCGAAATATAGCTAGTACAACTAACTATATAGGAGCAATTTCATTGGTTTTGTATGAGTAAAATGTCCAGCTAACTATAACACCACTAAAACTTATAGTTTTTTGAGTGAATTTCAAAGGTTTTTTAAAAACAAATTCCTAACTATATAACTCCTGAAACCTATGGTTTTTTCATTGAATTTCAAAGGTTTTTTAAAATGCTAATTCCTAACTATATAAGGCCTGAAACCTATTATTAAGATTCCTTAACCGGCGCCAAAGTTATTCCCAATAGAATGTTGCGATTTCCCTATGGAAAACAATCCTAACTATATATACCTACTGGCTATCGCCAGTAGGTAATATATATATATATATAATTTTTTTTTTTTTTTTTTGTGGTCTGCTTGAAGAACTTGGTTTTTCTGCTGCTTTTCTAAGATACTATCTCTGGGTGCAGGTGTGTGCGCTGTATTTAGTTGGGTGTTGGAGGGCAATAATAGTCTTCCAAGTTACGCCCTGCGTTAGCCACACCGTGGTTCTTTGAGAGGCTGCCCTCTATCAGTGAGGTCTCTGGCGCTACTTCAGTGGTAGCTCATACAACCTGAGGGCTCCCCCTATTTGTCTACATTGCCTTTGTTTTTCTCATGGCAGACAATATGAGGCTTTCTCCCAAACCCAAGGACTCTAAGGGGAACCTTAAGAGATCCAAACAAACTTATCCTACTCCGGAGCTTGCACCGAAGGACTCTAGGTCTACCTTCGATACTATCCTCTCTCGTCTGAATGGCGTTCATGATATTGCGCAAAGTGCTAAAATGAACGCTGATTTACTTCAGGTTGAAGTTGCGGCAATCAGGATTGACTTTAAGAACTTAACACTTCGCGTTTCCAATGCGGAATCACGGATAAGTGTTGTGGAGGATTCATCACATCAACAGGTTAAATCCATGCAATCACATCAACAGGTTAAATCCATGCAGTCTATGGAGCGCTCCTTGGTTGCTTTGCAGAGAGATCTTATGGAGCAGGAGGACAGAAATCGTAGAAGCAATCTACGTATTTTTGGCTTACCCGAAGACGCAGAGAAAACAGCACCATCCATGATAGAATTTTTGCTCAATTGGATCCCTACTGTGCTGAATATTTCTTTTCAGAGAGAGTTTGAATTAGAGCGTGCACATAGGGTTCCCACATTTCGACCAAAGTCTTCACCACATCCTAGACCAGTGGTTTTTAAACCGTTGAGACATCAACATTCTGAGCAAATTTTGGCGTACATGAGGAAAATTAAAGCGATTAATTGGGAAGGCCACAGAATTGCTATATCCCAGGATTTTGCTAGAGATACTGTCATCAGGCGGAAAGGATTTCTTAATCTTCGAAGAAGACTTCTGGACATGAAAATTCCATTTTCTTTTGCTGGTCCTTCACGTTTTCGAATCACTTTCAGATGTCGCACTCAGATTTTTTATTAACCTTCTGAGCTGTCTACTTTTTTTTGTCTACTTTTTTGGACAATCAGTCCGAATCCCAGATGGAGTCTACTTCTTCTCCTGGTCCTTCTGGGTCTTAGTACTTCCTGTGAGATGTCTGGTTCTTGCCTTTAATTTTTTCTAGTATTTTTATGATAATGCTAGGATTTCCTTTGCTACTTTAGGAGCTGTGTTTGTTGATATTTACAGCTCTAAATATGTGCTAACCTTCTACTTGCAGGTTCTGGTTCTTTGGTACAACATGAGATTATTCATACCACTGTTTTTTTCTTTTTTGTCTCTGGCTCCAGCAATTCTAATTCTTTCATAATTCTTAGTCTACTGTGTTCTATAGAAATTTCTTTTTTTCCCTTTTTTTCCTTTTTCTCAACTTAGATAACCTAATATATATATACGTATATATATATTAGGCTATCTAAGTTGAGAAAAAGAAATATCTATAGAACACAGTAGACTAAGAATTATGAAAGAATTAGAATCTAGAGCAAGAAGAAACAGTAGCTCTCCAGCAAAATCTAACAACCAAAAGATGGGAGAGAATATTCTAAGAGAAAAGAGAAGAAGAGAGTAGAAAAAAACCTAAAGAAAACAGTAATAAAGAACATATATATATATATATATATATATATATATATATATATATATATATATATATATATATATATATATATATATATATATATATATATATATGAAGTAAACGCCTCCTCTCGAAGAAGGAAGCAGGAGCCTCAACGGGGATTTCAAAGGCGAAGCTCTTTAATTCAAATAGATGGCGGATGCATTTCGGCCGGTGTGGCCTCTTCAGCGCCTGCGGTGGTGAAAACGGAAGTCCTCACGCTCTGCAGTTAAAATGCACCCCACCGCACTGGATAGGTGCAAATGTCAGCTCCGCCCCTCAGCAGCGTAATCCTCAGGTGATGATGTGTAGGGTCCGAGGTGATCTACGGACTCCAATTCCCAGGATGCACAAGTGGCTCCCAGGTGAGTAGTGCTGGGGGACGGTATTGGAAAATCCAAAGAAATAGCTGTAGGGGAGGTGCTCTGCAGAACGTTCTTGATCCCGCAAAATGAAATAGAGAGTCTCGCCTTGGGTCCCCAAGACCCCATCAACCATTAATCCGAGCACAAGAATAGCGTGAGCAGGAGGTGCATACAACCCGCCCTGGCTGAGAAAATGTCTCGCTGTGTCGCTGCAGATGCTCGGACTGCCGGCGAGTCTGGAGATATTCAGTACACTGAAGAAACAAGCAATGCCGAGGCAGACTCCAGAATCTCCAGGCCACTTGTGATGGGGGGGCTTCTGAACCGTGCCTCTGGAAAGCGCGCAGTTAATATGAAGTAAACGCCTCCTCTCGAAGAAAGAAGCAGGAGCCTCAACGGGGATTTCAAAGGCGAAGCTCTTTAATTCAAATAGATGGCGGATGCATTTCGGCCGGTGTGGCCTCTTCAGCGCCTGCGGTGGTGAAAACGGAAGTCCTCACGCTCTGCAGTTAAAATGCACCCCACCGCACTGGATAGGTGCAAATGTCAGCTCCGCCCCTCAGCAGCGTAATCCTCAGGTGATGATGTGTAGGGTCCGAGGTGATCTACGGACTCCAATTCCCAGGATGCACAAGTGGCTCCCAGGTGAGTAGTGCTGGGGGACGGTATTGGAAAATCCAAAGAAATAGCTGTCGGGGAGGTTATATATGATATGATGAGGTTCTGTTCGTCGGCTAGATTATTTTATGTTTTCTTGCTCATATTTGATGGTGTGTTTGTGTACTTTTTGTCTGTTCTGCCTTTATATGTTTCTTTGTACGTGTATTCTGCAGTAATTTTCTATTCATTCTCAGATCATTCAGGTTAACGGTTCATATGTCAAATTTGTCTTTGTTGTTTCATTCTCTTATGTTTTGTATCACATTCCAATGCTCCCGTACTTTGTTATTAGATAGCCTGTTAATATTATGAACAAATTATTTATTTCTAGTTGTCTTTTACAAATGTGCTATATGAATTGATATATATGAATTCTCTTTTACCTATGTGATTATATATGAATTTATGTTCGTTACTTTTTGCATATTCTGTTCGATAGTATTATATTTATTGTGATGTACAATGTATTGAATAAGATGAATATGTTAGAAGCTTTTCTTCTTAACTGTTGCTTATAGTGTTTAATGGCTCCTTGTTAGATCAACTGTTTTTATCAATTCATAGAATGTTTTTATCGATCTATTTAGATTTGTCTTTTTGTGCTGCCTACTTGATTCCCTTTTGCTTTCTGTTTGATAGGCGGTTGAGGGTGTTTGCTGGCCTCCTTGGTTGCTCCTTCATGTTCTTCCCCTGTATAAATTTGGTCTCTTATAGACTTCCCCTGGTGGGGTTTCTTTTCTCTTCTCTTCTATATCTTGCTTTCTTTTTTCTCTTCGCCTTCGCTTTTTTTCTAATCTTCACTTATTCCTTCTTTTCTAGAGTCTCCTGCTGTTATTTATTCTTTGCGTCTACATTGGTTTTGTTTTGTTTTTGTTATACAGATCATGAGGTTATGGGATTACTTTTTCGCTATTATGCCAGGCTTGAATGTTTTATCTCTCAATGTGCGTGGGTTAAATCATGCTGTGAAGAGGGCAAAAATCTTGGGTTATTGTAAAAGCCTTTCTAGTGATTTAGTACTATTACAAGAAACCAAAATATCGTACAAGGAAGCTTTATTGTTGCAAAAGGAGTGGGTTCTTGATGTTGCTTGTTCTGATGCTTCTGGTAAGAAGAATGGAGTGGTGACTTTGATTTCCAAAAACTCTGGATTGTCTATTGTTACTGCGGAACAGGATTCTGAGGGCAAGTGGTTGCTGACTCGTTTTTCCAATGGTTCTTTAGATATTTATGTCATGAATATTTATGCACCTAATGGTGATGATCCATCCTTTTGGCGCTTTATTACTAAGAAGCTTTCAGAAGTTCCTCATAAGGGTAATCTGATTATTGGAGGAGATTTTAATCTCCCAATGGATCCCATTTTGGACAGACACTCTGCTTTTAGGTTTCGTCCATGTAGGGCTCACAAACAGATGACTAACATGTGTTCCTCCTCTAATCTGTCTGTTGTGTGGAGATTGCATATTTCCACCGGTAGTGATTTCACCTTTTTTTCTTCTCCCCACTCTAGCTTTACTCGTATTGATTATCTTTTAGTTCACTCAGTACTCCTCAAATATTCATCGAATCCTGTCATCCATCCTATCCTTGCCTCTGATCATGCAGCGATGTGCTTTACGCTTCTGAATTTTTCAGAAAATAAGGAACCACACACATGGTGTCTGAATACAGAGATCTTGTATGATCAGGATCAGATTGATTTGCTTAACACGGATATTGCAAATTTCTTCCTTGAGAATGAGTCATCGGTTAGTTCTCCTGTTGTTTTATGGGATGCTTTTAAGTGTACGATTAGGGGTCAGATCATCAAAAAAATGGCAAAAAGGAATTCAGATATTAATAAAGAACTTGCTGCTTTAGCGGATAATATTAAGAGGAAAGAATCCCTTCATAGGTCTTCTAAAGATAAAGCAATTTTGCAGGATATCAAGAATCTAAAATACTCTTGCAACTCTATTGTAACTAAGAGACCTCCCATTGGTGTCCAGGCGCAGAAGTCTAAACAGTTGCTCTTAAAAAATCGAGCAGGGAAAATATTGGCGGCTACATTAAAGTACCAGGATTCTAATATTAGATCAGCGCAGATTTCTTCTATAAATTACAGTTCTGGCGCTCGGAAATTCCATACTAAAGAGATTCTTGAGGTCTTTCGTGTATATTATAGTAAATTATATACTCCCCATAATCAATCCTCTCTTGAGCAATGCCAACAATTTCTGAATTCCTTTCCTACTTATACTATTTCTGATGCTGATGGAGCAAAGTTGGGGGGGCCGATTGGTTCTGAAGAAATTATATCTGCTATTAAGTCCACTCGCTCAGGGAAAGCTCCGGGCCCAGATGGGTTTCCTATTCTTTTTTATAAGACCTTTTTCTCATCTTTAGTATCTCGTCTTAAGGCTGTTTTTGATGAGTTTGTTTCGTCGGGTTCGGTCTCCGGTTCTGCGGCTGAAGCTACTATTGTTGTGATCCCTAAAGAGGGTAAAGACCATTTAGATCCTAAAAAATTCGCCCCATATCTCTCCTAAATATGGAAGTGAAAATTTTTGCCAAGATCTTGGCCAAACGTTTGGAACAAAATATATTCCTTCACTTATCCACCCATCGCAGACTGGATTTGTTAAGGGTAGGATTGCTAGATACAATATCCGTACTTTTTGTCATATTCTGGGAAAAGCTAAATTATCTACCCTTGCTGCGGCAGCCATTGCCCTCGATGCCGAAAAGGCTTTTGACAAGGTGTCATGGCCGTTTTTACATGCAGTGCTTCGATCTCATAATCTTGGAGATTCCTTTGTCAATATGGTGATGTCTTTATATGCACATCCGAGGGCGAATATCAGGGTTGATGGAGCTACCTCTTCTTTTTTTTAATCTGTGTCAGGGTACTAGACAAGGGTGCCCGTTATCACCTCTTTTGTTCTTGTTATCTATTGACCCTCTTATTAGATTACTTGATCTTAATCAAGATATTAAAGGGTTTCAATTTGGTCCAACTTGTAGCAAAACAGCTGCCTATGCAGATGATGTGCTCATTTTTTCTGATGATATAGTTAATGCAATTCCTGCTATTTCCGAAACTATTCATGTATTATCTGGTGTCTCAGGATATACTCTTAATAATGATAAAACGGAGATGTTTCCCCTCAACGCGTATTGTTTTCCTGCACACATGGGAAATGCTGGCTTTAAATGGCAATCAAAACACATGAAATATTTGGGGATTTGGGTTTTGCAGTACTTTGCAAAATACAGTATCGTATAATAAAACTCAAATTTTAGTCCAGGTTCGTCAACTACTGGATACTTGGTCACCTAAATATATTTTGTGGTGGGGACGTCTTCAAACTCTGAAGATAATGATAACTCGCATTATTAATTTTGTGTCCTCTATGCTCCTGTTAAGTTGCCTTCGTCTTTTTTTCATGAAATTGATTCCCTCACTTCTAATTTCCTCTGGAGTGATAAGAGAGCCAGAATCGCCTATAAACATTTGAGGAAACCCTATGACATGGGAGGTTGTCATTTTCCAGACTGGGATCAACATCAAGTGGCTTTTTTAGCTTCCCAAGGGGCGCTTTGGTTCTCTACAGATCCTCGACATACTCCGTCGTGGGTGTTTATTGAGCAAGATTTATCTTCTCCGCTACCTACCTCCTCTTTTTTAACTGTGTCTACATTATCTATTCCTTTTTCTCGTGATATTATTTTAGATACCATTGCTGCTATTAAAGCTATTGATAAAAAAGTATCTAAGCCAATCTATAAGTCTAGATGGTCTTCTTTGTGGCACAATCCTAAAATTAAGATTGATCTTGATTCGATATCGGTGGTATACTGGGCTAACAAGGGTATCACATTAGTTAAACATCTTTATGGTCCAAACCATGATCCATTGCCTTTTTCTTCCTTGGCTCGGCAGTTTTCTCTTACTAATCTAGATTTCTATACCTTCTTGAAAGTTAAAGGTGCCGTTGCTAAGGTTCATTTTGATCCAGATTCACATACAGTTTGTCTCCTATCTACGTGGCACAAATCAAGTCATGTGGGTTCTAAAATGTATCAATTTTTATCCTCCACACCGCCTTTATTGAATACCGTTACACAACAGAAATGGTTACATCATTTTGACCATGATCTTTTTAAACATATTTCCCTAGAAACTTGGCAGATTATTGGGAAACTTTCCCTACGTAATAAAATTGCGCCTTCTCCTATTCAGTCCAAATCTTTTTCTCTCAATCTGTTACATTGGACCCCGGTACGTTTGCATTCTCTCAAACTTAAGGAGAACGCTCTTTGTTGGAGTTGTAATTTAGCCACTGGTACACATCAACACATATTTTTTGAATGTTCTTTACTCCAACCTTTTTGGGAGCTGGTTCATAAGCATCTTGTGTTAATTTTTAACTTGCAGTTTCAGCTCTCGTTACCTTTAATTCTGTTGGGTCCATGGGCTACTTTAACACCATTGCCGTTGGATTCTTTAGATATGCAGTTATTAAACTGGTTAACAATTGCGGTGAAGATTATCCTTACGGAGTGGAAATCATTTGGGTCCATATCCTATCATACATGGTGGGCTTGGGTCCCTTTTCTTCATGGGGCTCATACCTCTGTGGAGGAGAATCATCTTTCCCCTTCTATTTCTAGTGGACTATGGAGATCTTTGGATAGATATGTGGACTTAGCTTCACAAGGCTTGGTAGAGCAATACCCCTTTGTGTCGTCTCCTTAATTTCTTTTTCCCCCACCTTATTGTAGCAGGAGACTCGCTCTCTTCTCTTTCTTTTTCTTCTTTTCTTCTTTCTTTCTTTCTCTTTTTTTCCTTTTTCCTTTCCCTTTCTCTTATGATTAATTATTTATCAAGTGATACACCTGACTTTTTTTAGTATCGTTCCTCTACGGTTTTCATTTTTGTAACATGCTAATTGAACTGTTCGGTAGGAGCTATATTTGACAGTATTGACACTGATATTTGTATTGCTCTTTGTCAGTTTATTACTTTTTATTGTATCTTAACTATTTATATGTCCTTTTTATTTTTAATAAAGTTATTTGAACAAAAAGCATAGCATAGCATTCCATCCCTGAAGATTCTTGTGTAACTCGGTTTGAGGTGTGATATTAAAGGTCCAGCACAGTGTGGGATAATCTGTGATGCATATGAATAGGTATTTAAAACTGTGATTGGGCCCGCATTTTGGACTGCTATGCTATCACCCAGTCCTTGCACCAGACCAGAACAATGGTAGATTTGTCCTAAATGACCATCAAGCTGCAGGGCTCCCTGCAGGCATCCACCTCTGTGTGGTCCATCCAACGAGGGTACTAAAGAAACAATACGTTTTCTGCGCACATGAACACATGGTTCTCAGTGAGTGAGAAGGCGTTGCCTTACCTGTTACCAGGGTTTTAAGTGGGCCGTGTCCTGCCAGGTCGGAGCACCGACAGTAATTAAAATGAGCACCGACAGTAATTAAAATGGGCAACGGAAATGGTTCCTTTTCAGGCTCTATATTTAGCACCATAATATAGCCAGTGGCAAAAAAACATACTGCAGCAGGTGAAACAAACACCGAAGTGAAATACCTATAGGAGGGAGAATGCCCGAGATGCTTTCTTTTCTGTTCTTGTGGAAGATAGGGATCATTTTTACCCAGGACTGCGCTCTCCTAAGGGACTCAAACCTTTGGGCCTTTGCATTGCACACAGGACCGTCTTCATTTGCTGCACGTATAATTTTCCGTGCGTACTGAAATAGTAAATAGTGAACCATGGAGCCTGCCTGCAGTTCAACTCATAGTATGAATTTATTTTTCCGCTGCAGTAGGCAGTTGTTCCTGTGTCTGTTTTTAGGGCCCGGTATTGTATGAAAAAGGAAATAATGTATTTGTGAAAGAAAGAACTCTGTCAGACCAGCAACTTTGGGCAGGTGTATAGTTTTCACTGCTGCAGCACATGCCGTGGCACGAGGGTTCAGAGGCCTGAGGAACCCACTGAACCATGATTATTGTATTTTGTAATTCAAATCACAGCCGACTGGCCCATTTCCTTCCTTGAACCGGGGGCCGTGACACACTGGATACACTTCTGTCAATGGGTCTGATAGAGAGATGCAAAAATAGAAATCAATGTTATTTTTCTTCTTATGATTTCCACATTCTGCAGGACTGTGGCCAAGTGTGAGAAATTGGGTCTGTAGTTGGCAGACGTTTGCACTCTGTCCAAGTAGGGACCACAACCTAAATTAACCTGTGCTTACTCTCTGGTAGCTTGGTACGAAGCAGTCAGGCTTAACTTAAGAGGCAATGTGTAAAGTATTTGTGCAACACTTAAAACACAGTAACAGAGTGAAAACACCACAAAAAGATCCCACACCAGTATAGAAAAATAAAGAATATTTGTATGAGTAAAACAAGACCAAAACGACTAAAATCCAATGAGTAGAACTTGAGATAAGAATTTCTAAACGTTAAACGGCAAAACAGTGCTCAAAAGCATAGAGCGCCAACCGGGCACATCTGGTCGTGCTTCACCGGGGTACATCCAAAAGTTCTAGCTGACTGCGATGTAGCGCAGGTTGGCTACAGGAGCCACACAGGGCCCGCTGCAAACAGTATCTTTCCGGAGGATGCGTCAATGACAAGAAGCAAAATGCGTTGGTTCCGAGTCATGCCATCGACACGTGCATCGATGATGAACCCCTTGTGAGGAAGGCAATGCATCATCGTCAAACCACGCAGTCAGGTGCAGCGTTGTCATCAAACCTCTCAGGACGATGGCGGTGCCTCGTCGTTGGGCCCTTCTGTGGTGTGCTCAAAGCGGCGCTGCGTCGACGGCAAAGGAGTTGCGTCCGTTCTGACGCAAAGTAGACGATGCATGGGTTTTCGGAGGAAACCGCTGAGAAACCCAATTCCAAGGCCCGGGACTGGATTGTCAAATCTTGGCAGGATAGGGCTCACAGTTGTAAGAGTCCAGTAGCTGTAGAAAGATAAAAGAAAGTGTTTGAAGTCCCTGAGACCTCAAATCAGGAGGCTAGCTAGCAAGCTCTTGGAGTCACTTACGTTGTTTGAGGATGTAGAGATTTTATGTTATGTTAATTTATTTTTCTAATGCGCAGAGCTACCCAACCAAGGGTTTCCCAGCGCAGGCCATAAAGAGACTCTAGAAGTCTAAAATTAGAATTGTTGAGTGAACAGCCTAGTTTTTAATTGCTTGCCGAAATTGGAATACAGCTTCTCCTTCCGCATCACATCAGATAGAGAATTCCACAACGTTGGCCCGAGAAAAGAAAAGGAGCGCCCTCCCATTCTTATTAATTTGATCCTGGGCACATCGAATTTCTCTTCTGAGGAGGAGCGAAGCAGGCGAGAAGGATGGTAAGGGCATACCAAATATTGTAGGTATTTCGGAGCTGAGCCAATCTTAATTCTGAACATATGACACTGGGCTTTAAATTTCGTAAGTTGTTCCACCCTGAGCCAGTGTAATTCTCTCAGGGCATTAGCTGTACTAGACATTCTAGGATGCAGGTCCACTCCTTCTCCCTCCCAGGAAAGAGGCAGCTGGCCAACACAGCAAAGCATTTCAGCAGAGTGGCAGTCCCTCCTACAAGCAGAGAATGGGTATACTAACCCAAAGTATTTCAAAACAGTGTTAACGAAGAGCAAAATTCTTTCAAGGAGAAACCAGCTGTGAGAGAAGCCCCGAAAATGATTGATGTAAGATCCCCTTTGACGTGCAGAGAAAAGCAGTTGCACAGCAGTGCACATTTTCTTGCATACAACAGTACCCGCACAGAGTATGCATCAGCAGGACAAGCATCTCTCGTGTACATACAATGGTACAGAAGCAGTGCAAGCTTTGTTTAATATCTGCGAGATTGCAAGTGTGTGTGTGTGTGTGTGTGTGTGTGTGAGAGCTTTAGGGTCTGGTGATGGTTTGTATGCGATATTGGGCCAGATGTACAAGTCTCTAAGTGTGATTTTTTGCAACTAGCTATTACAGTATTATTATTATTTATTTATTTGCTTGATTAATTAAAATCTTTGCAAATGCATAACAAAAAGATTCCCATTGTACACAAATTATTAAGCCTAAACACAACATTAAAAGGATCAACAATAAAATATTTCCAGTTTGTGCAATTGGCTGTTCTGTAAGACCATACACATAAATTCCTATACTGCAAATAGTGCCAGCTGGCAATAACTACCATTGATTTACATGCCACAAGACGCAGCATAACCAAGTCCATGTTCAAACTACTGAGCATTATTAAATGCTAGTGCAACTATAGGAAGGTACTAAGTTCATTTAACATATAAAAAGTGTTTTCTCAACCTTTAGGCAATAAATAAAAGTGCTGGTACAACTGTAAAGTGTTATTGTTCATTTTTGGCGACTCCCTTCTGATGCCCGTGTAGTCTTATTTTTGACATGCTTCAAATAACGACAAATTTTTGAGTTTCTTGGCTACCCTCTCAAAGAATTTTGTTAGCCGACAGGTAAGCTGAAAGTCAACAGGGTTGAAGCAAAGCTTAAATGCCTGCCTGCAGGACAGGGTACCATAATACCTGAAAAGGGGACGTAACAAGGAGCATCTTAAATCTTTTACGTTGGAACAGTTACAGATTACATGAATTAATGTCCTACTTCCCGCATCCGCATAGACGGCAAGTCGGTGTACCTCCTCACCTTTCCCATGGTGGGAGGTGGGGATTGATCGCAATTACCCCCAATCGCAGCTTTAGAAAATGTTTCTTTGTTCTTATTTTGACTCCTGCACTCATGTGGGATTGGGGTTTGAGTCTTGCTTAATCACGAGCACTATCCAGCCATGTGCCTTTTTAGTAAGAATTGCGTTGTCTTCTAAAACAGATAACATGTATGTTATCTTTTTCACTGCTTTTTTGAAGGAATGGTGATCTGTTGGTTTGGCCCAGAGTTCAGACAGACCCAGTAGCTCAATGGAGTCGTACAGGTAATTCCTGGCTGAGCATTTTCCTTGACGAAGTAAGGCGTTCCACAGGAGAGAGTTTAGGGATCCTGCCTCTGCACTTCGGATTTTATGCCAACTTTTTACATAAGCACTCCTTCTTTCCACCGTTTGTCTTTGGACCCCAAATTCCAGCCGTATTTGAGCAGAGGATACATATTTTGGAAGATAGAAAATTGCTACATAAGAATTGGCTATTACTAAGTCTGGGGCTGCCGCGCCTTTGCTTTTAAGAGCCTGACTCCCATATGTCAGTGTCGGCAGCAGTTTAGCCCGCAGAATCTTTCGGAAGCGATCAAGCGTAAGGTCGGAAGCCGTCTCTTCAATGACTTCAGTGCTAAATAAGTTGTAGTTTCCTTTCTTCACATGGACTCTAGCTGAGGTTTAAAGGAGCTTTTATGGTCCATTAGTATTCCCAGATATTTATAACTCGTTACCTGATCCAAACGTTGGCCATCTAGGAACCAGCTGGTATTCATCTTTTTGTGATAGTTAACTGCCATGAGGGCGTTCCGGTGTGAGAAACTACTTGTCGTGTTTAAAAGATGCTGAAGACCAATGGGAGTCCGAATGATCAAAACCAGATCATCAGCATATAGCAGGTTTGACAATAACTTGTTTCCCAGTTTTAGAGCATGGGATATGCAACTATCCAGTTCCCCTGAAAGATCAGCTAAAAAGAGGTTAAAAAGAAGCGGCGCAAGGACACACCTCTGCTTAAGGCCTTTCAAGGTCATGATTCGTTTTGAGATATGTATCCCTGCGCCTAATTTTATCCTGATCCAGGTTATCTGTGTGTAGCTGTTTGAGCCTATCCAAGACCCTGGCTTTCAAGTTTTCCCCAGAGTTTTGCTCGGTCAACATGATCAAAGGCTGCTGTATAGTCAATAAAACAAAGGAAGAGATTTTTTTTTATTCCTTAGCTGCATCCATTAACCGTGTTAGGGCCAAGATGTTAGATGTTGTTCCTTGGCCACTACAAAACCCAGTTTGATTGGTAGGAATGATGGAGTTATATGAGGCTCAAGAAGTTAACTCATCCAAGATTGTTCCTGCGTAGTATTTTGCAACTACATCAATAAGGGCGATTAGTCGATAGTTGTTTGGATCATTTCTATTGCCCTGTTTAAAAATAGGACTGATAATTGATCCGTTCCAAGATTCTGGGAGGGTGGCTGTAGAACTTATGTCCTTAAAGACTGGTAGTAAAGCATTGCTCCAGAAGTCGGCGTCATGTTTGTAGAACATTAGAGGGATGCCATTGGGGCCAGGGGCACCCATAGCTCTATCCTTGGCTATCAGACATGTTATCTTTTTTTCTGTGGGTGCATGCCTTTCCTCTTTAATGGGGGCTAATAAATATAAGTCGGCGGCCAGGCGGATCCCCTGTTGTATATGGGTATTAGAACTATCAGCCGATTGATCTTTGATAGTGCGGTTTTGTGTCACTTCTACCCTGTTGGGGGATTCACTATCCATTGTCGCAATACCTGTTTCCTTATTCGATTCCACTTCCTTTTGTCTAATGTTGGTAAAGTGGGTGGAGAGATAATCTACCCAAGCGGCCTCTGTTATATTGGGGCTTATTCCTGGATGGTTCGGTCACTCTATCTTGTGGCTCATTTGTCAAAACGTAGAATGTTTTTTTGCTTGGCATCTTGCAATAACTTGGCCCACAGTTAATCATTCGTTAATCTTATTTTCCTCCACTTCCTCCTTTTCAGTAAGGCCTTGACATGCCAAAGGGTTGACTGCAAGTCCAAGTTCACTGGTGTTTTTCGAAGTTGTCTCAGTGTTTGATTTATTGGGCTTTTTAGACTCTTTGATTCTGGGCTACATTTCACTTTTGTTAGACCATCTTCCAATTGTCTTGGCTTGGTCCCTATCCTCATCTCAAATTTCCCACTGAAGGTCGTAATAAAATGTTCCCATGCCTTTACCGTTGGGACTGCAGATTCTTTTTCTCTCTTGTGTAGGATTTTGACGGTGGCTGATAGTGCTTCAGTATTGTTAAAATTGCACCTTATATGCTTTAGGGTAGAGATCTCTTCAGTTCCAATGGGATTCCAAGCGTCTAGTGTAACAGCCAGTCTCGCATTCAACAGCACTTCCTGCGGTAGTTGATCACTGTGTGCATTGTCACCTATTCTAAAAGTTGCTATTTTGTTGAACATAGCTAATGTTGTAAACGTAAAATCTAGATAAGAGGACGTTTTTGAAGGGTGGAATGTGGCGGCTGGTGAATTGTCCTCCAAGAAGCAGCCGTTCAGTGCTCTTAAATTTAAGTGTTCTAATTCTAGTAGCAGATGTTTAGACCATCTACTTGGCTTAGTAGTTTTTGCTCTGTCCTGATTCAGTATCCCCATATTGCTGTGAGATCGTGTACATGGCTGTCGTCTTGGCCTGACCCCAAAAGTTGTAAATTGAAATCACCAGAAAGGATTATATGGCCGGTATCTTGCTCGTCCATAATCCTTTTTATTTCTTTTGTCAGCTCCTCTATAGCTTTTTGTTTTTGTTTGGGATGCACGTAGGTGTTAATTATTATAACTTCTTGGGGCATATTGTTGAACTTGAGCATTATCATTACTGCTTGAACCGCATTTGGTGGTGTGAGTTTCGCCTCTATGGACTGTGTTTTGTCTATTGTAGTTATTGAAACTAACATCATAACACCCCTTCCCCCGAACGACAACCAAAATGTAAGCCCTTTGTGGATGGAACAAAATAGGAGGTGTACCCCTGGAGTTCTAAAGCCCTATCTTCCCAGGTTTCCTTGAGAAGTATTGTGTCAAATGACTAAGTAGTCAACCACCTCATGCTCGTCAGTTTTGCCTGCCAGGCCATTAATGTTCCAGATACATAGTTTAATTTTCCCTTGCTCTGCAGTGGGTATCTTTAAGGTGCCGCTCTCTTGTCAATTTGTACGCTCTGTTATTATTGTGCGTGTTATTTGCGTCCGAGTCTGTGCTCCCGGTGTCAAGGTTGGAATTGATGGCCCAAAGCTTGTACTTGGATTGGAAACCTTTATGCAAGCTGTTAGTACAGCAGAAGTTATGCTTCTTGCACCTCTTAATACTGAGGTAGTTATTTTATCTGAGCATTTAGGAACGGAGTTGGATAGGGAGATTTCAATTCAGGTTCCAGCTTTATACCCCAGAGCTTAAGCTTGCTTTCTTCTTCCTTTAATTTTTCCGCAATTCCACTGGAACACCATCTTGTCCTGGTCACCTCAGGCCACAAACGTTTATTACTTGGAAGGAATTCTATGGAGAGTAGGTCCGATGAGCTTAGGTTTCGGATGGGATTTAAAAGTCTCAGTACATTCCCTCTGTTTAATATGTCAACTCTTACCCGGTATTCATATTCAGGGATGAAAATAATGCTGACGGTTACTCTCCTTCATTCTGCTAGTAGAAATTCCCTCCTGAGGTCTTGGTTGCAAAAGGTGTTCTGTTCCGCTTGTTGGTTGGCATCAGTGCGGGAGATTGGCAGGAGGACAGTTAGAGCCTTGGTTTTGCTAAGTGAACAACTTTGTTTTGCGGCGCCCCCCGCCGACTGTTGTGCTAGGTCTTCATTTTCAGACGGATGGACTTCATTGGAGGACAACCTTAAGGTTTGTTCTTCCTTAATGTTGTAAGGTGGTTCTTGCTTTGGAGTTACTGGCTCTTTTACTGATAGGGTTGACTCCTGTCTGTCGTCGATTTTCGAGATGTTCCGTCTTGATGATCTCAAGGGTGGCCCCAAAGTGGCAGCCGTGGTTGTGGTAGGCCCTGCGATGGAATGATCCAACCTGCCTGACAAGGTAGAGAAGGGGTCAGGCCCAATTTCTTCAACATCAGAGTGTGGTGCAGCTACAGTAGCAAATGGTTTGCTCGAAGCATTAAGAGCGAGGGCTGGTAACTTCTTGTTCCGTCCCTTCCTTTTTTGTTTGTGACAGGCTTTCCGAGGTGTGTTTTTTTTGTTGGTAGGACTCATTTGTGTCGGGGCCATTGTTGCCGTTGCATCGCTGCCTATAAGAGTATTTGATAACTTGATGTTGGATCCGTTTTTTGGGGGCTCAGATGGAGCTGACCCTGGCTGACGTATTCCATTTATGGAAATAGTGGATGTTGAAGCGCTGCCTTTTATGTTTGATAAGAGATTTCCTAACAGAGATGGTAATGTTATTAGCTTATCAATTATTGGGGTGCAGGTGCATTCAAGTGGGGGGTTTGGCTTCCGTGTACCGCTTCTTGTGCCCGCTTAATCAAGCTATTGCGCTCTGATAACTTTTTGTCAATCCATGATGTAAAGTCGGCCAAGGTCTGAAGGACCGTGAGCTGTAAATCCATTTTGTGCGATTGGTATTATAGGGCTGCAGTTGAATACTGCATTGTATTTAAGATTGCCACCCAAATAGATTCTGTGTGCATGGGATCGCTAAGGTTGCATCTTTCCAACAACGGTGTGTTAGTTGTTTCAGGGGGTGTATGATTTCGAACAGGTTTTAAATTATAAGAAGCAGCGAGCTCCTCCCATTCCTGTGAAGCCAGGAAAGACATGCCCAGGCTTGTTGCGTGAGAATCTTCGTAGGGAGACATCATACAGCGCTCAGATGGTTTGTGGTCCAGTAGGCTATTGAAAGCTGCCGGATCTGCCCGAGCACCTGTTTTTTATTCTTGCAGCTGTAGTGGGGGGCTATTTTTTGGTTGCAAATGAGGGGCCGTTCCCAAGTGTTCTACCAACTGGCTTGGGACCAAGGAGTCCCTCATGTCCATTTGTAAATCGATTTAAATTTTCGGATTCTCCAAAGCCTTGTTGGAGTTTCACAGGCCTTAGATAGTTTTTAAGACTGCCTAACTTATTGGCAGCTACTGCCTCGGTTGGCACTCTGTCATTCCTGTTGACTTTACACCTATGGTTTCTTTGAAATCTGACGATTTGTATTTTTTTTATGGAAAGTGGTCACCCACCGGAAGCATGGTGCTTTGACGGTTTTTAACATGGTGGTGGGATAGGGGTTCCGGGGACGCAATAAGAGGCTGATGAGTTGATCCAAACTTCTCTGGCTGTAAAGGCGTTTGCAGCCCTTTTACATTCTCACTTTTGGAGTAAATTACTGTTCCAGGATCTTTCAAAAAAGACAATTTTGTGTAGATTTTTGGTTGGAAAGTACAGGGGTTTTTCCTTTGGGGTGCCCCGTCAATACTTATAAGGTCTTTGTCCATTTGGGTTCCTGGTAACTGCGTCAAGTCAGTTATTTGATGATAAGTTGTAGTGTAGTTCCTATATTCCCAATAGGCTCTGCGCATTGGAATAATATATCCTATAGATTTGACGTAGGACTTATGTCGACTAGGTCTTTATCGAATATACTAAACTTAATTGTGAGTGCCAGCTAGCTCAGAGGTCACTAGAAACTTTCTCGAATACACAAGAAGGGATTAGTTTCTGACAACCGCATAAACATGACAACTTTGTTTCCCCAAGAATAAACGTATCTTTAGAGTCGTAGAAACAATAGATAGATGTTTAACTCAGTCAATCGTGCATGCTTTGTTTCATCAGAGGTGCAGAGAATTTAGAGAGACAGGCGTTTTCAATAAAAGGATTTATTGAACAGTCTTCTTTCTCATGCAAGTAAAGTGAACTGCTACAATCGTAATGCAGGCTGCAAAGTATAGTGCGTACAGCGAGAAGAGTATTATAAACTAATACTGTAAAAGCATTGTATGGTTTCTAAACCATAGCTAAATACATACATAAATAACAAAGGCTAAAAGTACTCAACTGGTGCTTCTAAAATACGCCTACCCCAATGTACCTAACCTAAGTCTTAGTTCTAGAGAATAAGTAAGTGTGGTGTAGCATAGGTTTAGTTTCTTTGCCAAGAATCTATCCACGATTTCTCTTAGGGTCTAATCAGCTCCATACCTTAGTTTAGAATGAAGGAGGTCTGGTATCTCTGTCTCGGAGCTCGATTTCCCAAGACTCCACGAGGGGAGCTTGGAAACACTGGAGCTGGATTCTCAGCGAGAGAAAGGACAGCTTCTCGATCAGTGCGTCAGCTGGAGGATCGGCTTCCTTTGGCACTTGCTGTAGCGAGCTGCGTCGGACAAGTAGATAGTCAAACTGCTCCGAACCACCGTGTCTTGCTAGAGCAAGTGAAGGCATATTTATACCTTGAAGGTGCCTAGTGTGACGTTAAGTCTGGCATTATAACATCAGGAAATAACCCCAAGGGAATGGTAATTCTTTGTAAACTCCATGAGTTCTTGGACAAATCAATGTTCAAGCAAGGGGAGGTCCCGGACAGCTTAAGCCGATTTTTTCCAAGAAATCGTTGTGACGTTTTGGTACGGGTGGAAGTAGCCATGCCTGTATTTGGACTGCATGGGCTATGTCTAAATATGGGTATGATTTCTATGCCTATATTAGGGCAATGTGAATTGTACATATATAAGGGCATAAATCAGGGAAAATTTGCTTGGATCCTAAAACGCCATACAACAAAGTTATTTTTCCCGTTCTTCATACTTCACTGGCACCTTCGCCATTGGTGGAAGAGATTATGCTGGAGAAAGTGCTGGTGTCACTCTTGGCTATGTTGCTTGCTTTTTATGCCTATGTTGTTGCATACTGGCCCTAATCCAAGGCCACTTGAAAGCTCTATGCTTACTTTTTTTTTTTGGTTTGGTTTTTTGACCTTAAGGGAGTCTTCCTTACTCGGCCCGACCTCATGACTATTAGCACCGTAGTCCAAGTATGTTGCGACAGCACCAGGCTGCTCCAGGTGGCGTGTGGCAGAGTGTAGTAGGATACAGATGGGATACGGGTGGTGCAGGCTGGTGCTAGCTGGTGGAGGCTGCACTGGTGGGAGAGACCGCGGTTACGGGGCCCTGATGAGATCGTGAGGGTAGGGGCAGAGACAGAGTGGAGGGGGAATAGGGGAGAGAGAGGCACAGAAGCAGGGCACGCTGGGGCTCTGTAAGCTGCACCCAACCTGGTCATGGGCTCGCCTGGCGCTTCACTCAGTGGGCACCACTGAAAAACGGCCGTGGTCACACTCTCTCTCCACCTACAACAGCCCCCCAGCTCAACTCTGCAAGTCTCTACCCAACCCCGGGGGCTCGATGCGCCTTCCACAAAGCTTTGGGACCTCCCCGCCGCACCTCACCGCTCCTCTCTCCTCCTACCTCACTGCTCTCACAACGCCTCATATGGCTCTCAGGAAAGAAGTCCGGTGGCTGACACACAGGCCAGAGAAAAAGGAAGACCACAGCTTCAGCAGGGAGGACAGCTAACCCTCTCAGCTCCGCTTCTCTGAATCCTTGGAGTGCCACACTGCAAGCTGCGGGGCCAGTGGAGGCCAAGCGGGGGCTGCTACAGGCTGGTTGAAGCCACTCGCGTCGCTACCTCACTGCACCACACTGTGAGCCAAAGAACAAGGCTGCTGCGGTCTGTTTGAAACCACTCGCAGCATACACGGCATTCACGGTGCTCATGGCATTCGAGGTGCTCACGGCACTCGCGGTCCACGGCGCTCACAGCAGGCTTCCCTCAATGGAGAAATGGAGCCAGGCGGGTGGGCTGCAGCGGGCTGGAAAACACTGGAGAAAGCCTCCCAGCAGGCGTCCTCGCTGTCACGCTGCGCTGCAAGCGTGAACATGAACGGGAACCGGGCAGTCGAAAGACCAGAACTGGATCAGCAACTCGCTATTAGAAACTCGCAAAATGAAATGTGCTAATGTGATTCCCAATGGGGTCGCAATTGACCTGCCTCATCAATATTCATGAGGCAGGTCACAATTTGCGACCCACTGGGAATAGTCAATAACACAAGGATGGTGGGCTGCTGGGGACAGCAGACCACCATGTCAGTTTGCTTTTAAATAAAGCAACTTTTATTTTTATATGCAGCCCATTTTCCTTAAAGGAAAATGGGATGCATTTCAAAAAGTAAAATGAAACGTTTCCGTTTCATTTTTTGAGGCAGTTCTTGGGATCACAGCCTTCCCTTAAAAAATGTTTTTGTTACAATTCACAAAAGGGATTAGGGGCCCCTGGGGACCCCTCCGATTTACAAATTGGTTACCACTTACTTGAAGTAGTTGGAAACTGCAATTGTTTAGGAACTGCATTTTGGTCGCAAAACAATCGTACATCCCCCTACGACTCGCTATTAGGAAGGGACGCCCTTGGCACACCCTTCCTAATAGCAACTTGCAAACCCTATTTTGAGAGTTGGAAATAGTTTACTGACTCACAAAATAGGGTTAGTACATGGAAAAAGGCTATTTAGCAGTTTTTGAATTGAAATTGTAACTTGGAGCCAAATAGCAGTACTGGAGTGGTGACGGAGGTCTGACTGACCCTCTCCCTAGTAATCCGAAGGAAAATTACCCCCATTTCTTGTAATCCGTGCACACGAGGTGACAGAGGGGACCCAAGGTGCGAATGTACCCGACCTCCTGGAGCCCTCGCTGGGATCGGAGAGGCAAATGGGCCCTCATCGGGACTTCCAGGGGAGCTTGGCCTGGTCACCCCATAGGAAAGCATTGGGTGCGACCAGATGGCCGAGGGGATCGGTGCGACCAGATGGCCGGGCACGAAAGGGAAGCCATCTGGTCACTCTGTCTCACCTTGACCAATCTCCCTGCCAAAACACTAGTACTGGTCACTCTGTCTCAACAAAAGAGTGAGCGGGCGCCGGGCATGGGGCACCAGAGGCCAGGGCCCCTGTTGGCTGTGAGGGGGGACCCAAAGGGCCCTCTGACCTGGGGCCCGCGGACACCTTGAGAAAGCAGGGGAGGCCTGCACGGGACCAACGGACCCCTGTCCTGGGCCCTTGGTGGAGCGGCAAGCGGGCCCCTGGACCTATCCGGGGCTCCCAGAGGCGCAGGGGAATCCTCCACGGGCCTGCCGGACACCATCCCGGGCATCCTGCCATGCAGCAGGACCAAGGAAGGAGCCCGGGGTGGGAAGGCCTCCCTCCAAGGGGCCCTCGGGGGCCCCGGATGGAGCTCCTGAACCCAGCCAAGCAAGGGTAGGCTCCCCGGGCAAAACTGAACCCCGTCCTGGGCCTTTGGTAGTGCGGCAGGCTGGGGAATGAGACCCAGGGTCAGAGCACCCTACCCAGGGCCCGGGGGGACCCCTGGACCCAGCCAGGGCCCCAGGGCCCAAAGGCACAGGGTTAACCTCCCTTGGCCCACAGGACCTCGTTCGGGCACCCTTCCACGCAGCAGGACCGAGGACAGAGCCTGGGGTGGGGAGGCCACCCTCCCTGGGGGCCCTGGACCCAGCCCAACAGGGGTAGGCTCCACGGGCTCACCAGACCCCATCCAGGGCAGCCTGTCACATGGCAGGCCCCAGGACGGGCCCAGGGCTGGGGCAGCATCCTGGCCCATCTAGCTGCCGGTTGAGGACAGATAGGCCGAGAGGGGTCCCAGAGTACCTTGTCCCTAGTAATCCAGAGGAAGGCTAACCCCCTTTCTGGTAACCTGTGCGCACCGCAAGACAGAGGGTACCCTTGGCACGGATGCGCCCGACCTCCTGGAGCCCTGGCTGGGATCCGGGAGACAAATAGCTCCTCATCGGGACTTCCAGGGAAGCCCCGCCATCTGGTTGCCCCATTGGAAAGCCTTGCGTGCGACCAGATGGCCGAGGGGAAAGGTGCGACAAGATGGCCGGGACCGAAAGGACTCCCAGCTGCCCACCCTGAGCCTTCGTGGTAGGGCTCCCACCTGCCCACGCAGGGCTCAGGGGCTCGGGACTCTGCTTCCCGAAAGCTTGGGGACCCCGGATGGGCCTCAGGCACGGGGAGGACCACCGGAGCTCTCGGGCCCGGACGCCCGGGGGAGGACTGCCCGGGACCCATGGAGCCCGTCCCGGGCACTTTGCCACGCCGCGGACCGGAGCCCCCGGACGGAGGAGATGTGTTATCCGAGCATAGCCCATCTGGTCACCGGCAGAGAACCGACAGCCCGGGAGGGATGTCCTGGCATACCCTGCCTCTAGTAATCCGGAGGAAGGCTACCCCTCTTTCTGGGAACCCGCAAGCACTGAGTGACGGAAGGGACCCAGGGCGCTGAGACGCCCGACCTCCTGGAGCCCTCGCTGGGATCGGGGAGGCGAATGGCCCCTCATTGGGACTTCCAGGAAGCCCGGCCATCTGGTCGCCCCATTGGAAAGCATTGCGTGCGACCAGATGGCCGAGGGGAAAGGTGCGACAAGATGGCCGGGACCGAAAGGACTCCCAGCTGCCCACCCTGAGCCTTCGTGGTAGGGCTCCCACCTGCCCACGCAGGGCGCAGGGGCTCGGGACTCTGCTTCCCGAGAGCTTGGGGACCCCGGATGGGCCTCAGGCACGGGGAGGACCACCGGAGCTCTCGGGCCCGGACGCCCGGGGGAGGACTGCCCGGGACCCATGGAGCCCGTCCCGGGGTCTTTGCCACGCCGCGGACCGGAGCCCCCGGACGGAGGAGATGTGTTATCCGAGCATAGCCCATCTGGTCACCGGCAGAGAACCAACAGCCCGGGAGGGATGTCCTGGCATACCCTGCCTTTAGTAATCCGGAGGAAGGCTACCCCTCTTTCTGGGAACCCGCACGCACTGAGTGACGGAAGGGACCCAGGGCGCTGAGACGCCCGACCTCCTGGAGCCCTCGCTGGGATCGGGGAGGTGAATGGCCCCTCATTGGGACTTCCAGGAAGCCCGGCCATCTGGTCGCCCCATTGGAAAGCATTGCGTGCGACCAGATGGCCGAGGGGAAAGGTGCGACCAGATGGCCAGGACCGAAAGGACTCCCAGCTGCCCACCCGAGCCTTCGCGGTAGGGTTCCAGCCTGCCCACGCAGGGCTCGGGCGCTCCGCTTCCGGGGGCTCGGGGACCCCGGCTGGGCCTCGGGCACGGGGACGACCACCGGAGCTCTTGGGCCCGGACGCCCGACCATCTGGTCGCCCCATTAGAAAGCATTGCATGCGCCCAGATGGCCGAGGGGGAAAGGTGCGACCAGATGGCCGGGACCGAAATAACGCCAATCTGCCTGCCCCGAGCCTTCGCAGGAGGGCTCCCGCCTGCCATTGTAGGGCTCGGGGGCTTTAGGGCTCGGGGGCTTTAGGGCTCGGGGCTGCAGGGCTCGGGGCTGCAGGGCTCCGGGGCTGCAGGGCTCCGAAACCCCGCGCTGGGCCTCAGGCATGGGGAGGCCCGCATGCGCTCCTGGGGCCCCGCCGCCCGGGGAAGGACTGCCCAGGACCCATGGAGCCTTGCAGGTCTCTGGGGCTCTGCACCAGAGACCCTTGTCCCGGGCAGATGGACTCTTGGCAGGCCGCAGGACAGGGGCTCCCAAACCCCAGGCCCTTACCGAAACCCAGGCCCCAGGGCCGGTCCCTGCTTTCCTATCTAGCCAGGGTTGGGAGATCGGGGAGCCTGCCCAGGCACGGGGGACCTCAGGACGTGTCCTAGTTTTCCACACATTTTTCCCAAAATTCTGCGTATTGTGGGTAGTGGCCCCACGCAAACTACGCCCAGAACTACTGGAGACGCCTAGCACTAAAGGGTCCGGAGAGAGAGACTTGTCAGTGGCACAGATTTTGTGGTGATGACATGGAATACGTAATGGGTTAAGTAGACAGCTTCAGGGCGGAGTTTTTAGGACAAAGGTAAATTCAGAAATAGTGTGGACTGGGGATGTGGGAGAAAGATGGAGAGAGTGGATGGGGTGGCAATCACAGAGACAAACCGTAGAAGGGTTGGGCAAAATTAAGCTAGTGTACCTGTTTGCAAGGTATCACAGAGTGTGGGATAAATACTTGGACCAAAGGGAAAAAGAGGAAGGGAGCTGAGGATGAGGGAACGGTAGGTGAGAGAAGACAGGAGAGAAAGTTGTGGGAGTGGTGGCTGAAGTCCCTGCAAAAGGGATAAGAAGGAATTTTACAGAATGGCAACAGTGCAGCACAGGCTGAGAAGGACCTGTCTGTGGGAGTGGATGTCTTGGTGGCTCTTCTTGGTGGGACATCAAGAGGTGAGATGGTGACTAAATACAATGATTTGCCATAAATGGGTATAACTGTGTTTCTGGGCGCTCATAAGAGAATACATTAGAACATGCACGATTATGGGTGTTGTTAAGCTATTTCACAGGGAGTCACAGTACTAAGGGTTGGCTAGCCGACCAAAAGCTGCCATAGACATAGACACATGGACTTCTGCTTTTCTGCTGTATACCAGTGTCTGGGTGTAGGTTTCTTGGCGAGTGAGTGAATGTTAGATTCCAGGGTAAGTATGGGCACGACTGTTCAAAACGTGGTACAAAACTTCCAGTTGTGCAGTATTGTATTCAGAGATAAAGAGAACGAGCGAGGGGCAATGGGGAAAGACAGACTGCCTCCAAAAAGTTATAATAAAAGGCACAGCCTCATGTAAACGACAAAAGTTTTAAAATCTCACTGGTATTTTTGTTCACATCATGCAAATGCGTTCATGTCACTTGGAATGCAGCACAAAAGGTGCCTGATGATATTGGAAGATCCTAGAATTCAAATATGACTACGAAGATATCCAACAATTATTGTTAAAATCCAAGCGGGTCAAGCAATTCATGATCTTTAATCTTTATAACAGAGGCCTAAACATGCAGTGGAATCACCAACCTTAGCATGTCTTGACACTAGACTACAAGTTTAATGACTGCAGAGGTGGTAAACGGAAGCCTATTTGATGGCAGCCAGTGATTTTAAATTTTAATATCACTTATGAGCCACACAGTGACTATACGGTCATCACTGAAGAAGGCAGACTGTCCTACTCTGTCCGAGAGGAATATAACAAATTTTCTTCTTGTGGTACACTGGCGAGATGCAGACGTTCTAGAGGAGAGCACCCGACCTGAAATTGAGCTATGCACCGAATAGGACTAGCAAGTGTTCACAGCAGTAGCACTAACTCACGGAGATGTGGCTTCACTCACTGGGACCGAGTGGCACAAGGCAAACCTATCAACGGGAGATGCTAGTAGTGCGGCCATCTTAGTATCATGAAAGACACATGCTGGCCCTGGAAAGCAGCAGCCTCACGTAATCAACATACACCCGCCAGCAGCTGTTGGAGAAAGACTGCACAGGCCCAAATAAAAGTAAGCTCCCCCACTGCCTGCGCGTGCACAGAACTCCATTAAGCTAACAAATCCCGTTTATAGGTGGAAATGAGAATGAATTCAGAAATACAATGGAAACTAAAAGCACAACACTTACCAAAGTGGAGGAAACAGCGAACGTCTTGTTTCCGCCGTAATGAGGAGTTCTGTATGAAGCGCTAAGTTGATGAATACTGACAGTGGTAGTTTTTAGGTAGGATTGTAATTTATCCTATCCACACTCCTACCCAGCGCCTGGGGCAAACGGATCACTCGCCTGTTCCACTCTGTTTAGGAAAATGAAGCACTAAACTGTAGATCATCTGACCTTACATTAGGTAGGTTCTTGCCTGACGGGTCACCAACCAGGGAAATACCGCCTGTGAAAATTGCAGTTAAATGCTTACAACTGGCACACTATACCTCTCCATAAACCACTGACTGTCCAGCATTTTTAGTACAAATACTCTTAACACTACAAAAGGTGTGGATTTGAAGCAAACTGTAACTCCCAATTCCTAGAGAGACCTCAGAACGTGTTGGAACTTGCAACAAGTTGCCACTCCACAACAATCTCACCCCTAGAGTGCTCAGAGTAACAGAACTATAGTGGCAATCTTGAAAAGGGGCAAATCCCAGCCCCTGAAAAAACTGGATCTACTTCTATGCGTAACAGACGTGCCAGAGAAGTTAACAAAAACCTTCATGTAACAGACTCAAGCTATGAAAACAACATATGGAAGTCACCCTACCGGAGTTTTATCGTGCTTTATAATAAAGCATTGTCCGAACCGCAAATCTAAGGACAGATATTTGCGGAGTATGTTCCGTGATAAAAGAACAGGTGTTTCCTAGCTGGAATACATGGACCAGTCTGGTCCGCAGATGGAGATATAGATGGCACCTAAGATGGCCACCAATGGTAGAGCAGCGGTGAGCGGTCTAGTTTATGTGCCCACTGCTGCAGGAGAGTAGAGGAGCAGCCCGAGCGCCTTCATGACGACGCACTTCACTAAAGAATTTTAGTCAGGAAGGTCGCCATTAGCGCTAAATCCCCCAGAGTTCTTGGCCCGTCATAGCAACTTAATATTTCATCCCAATTTGTATCCGGAGAGCAGAAGGTGTGTTTTCAGACGTAACTCGCCTTCAGTGTCTGACACGAGTTACCGAGGAGCTGAATTCCAGAGCGGTGTTGCGAGTGACACGGAATTCGACAGAGACGGTGCTTCCTAGCAAATGTTCGAGCGGTAGAGGAAAGCGACTTCGAGTACAGAGCTAAGTGGACATTATTTCGGAATTTAAAGATAGTTATGAGAAACGAACTTACCTGGAAGGAAGTCTGTGTTGTTGTAGAACCTGAAAACAGAAAGGACTAATTAGTTCTAAGGCATTAAGACAATTTAAGGAATTAAGATTCATTTGAAAGTCTGTAAATACTTACCAAAAACTGTATGCGGCGTCATATAGAAAAAACCCTGGAACAGGACGAAGAAGGAAAAGTTAGTTATTTGGAGTTCTCTAAAATCCAGAAAGTTTGTGAATAAATGTACATAAGTTACAGAGCAATGTTGAGTACAATAGAGAATCTGTGAGTAAAAGAACAGGTTTAAAAGGAAGACTATAAAGATATTAGTTAAGGAACAGGAAAGGAAAAAACACAGAAACCCACGTAAAGAACTACTCTACAGTTAGTGAAGTAAGTGCACTTACATTTAAATAAATAAGACCAATAGATAAAAGAAGGACTAGAGGAATTAATCTCTGTTTTCTTTATCAGTAACAACTAGCTGGCGAGGAAGGCAGAATCTCACTTAATAACCAGAAGAGAAGCAAGGTCCAGGAGATCAAGGGTGGGTGAGATACACAGTAGAGTAATACAAGAGTAGAGTAGAAGTGTAGGTAGTAATGTTGCTTTAAATTTTCAGGTTCCACTGAAAGAAACAGAGAAGGTGTTTGCAGATAGCTGACAGAAGGAACCATACTGGACCAGTCTCTTCTTTGTTTATTATTTTATCCAATTCCCCCGTCCCCCAAGGTAATGGTTAGGAGGTTCTCGTAGAGACCTACTGGCATTGCTGAGCAGGACTAGGGACCTAGCATCTCTGTTCCCGTGCAAGAACTGGTAAGTCATTAAAGTGAATAACTTGAGTTCTGACAGAGTCAAGTGCCCACGTTGCCTTCGCACCTGAACAGAGATGGTGGAAGGAATCGATGTACAGTCCCTAGGAACAATTCTAGATGCGATACAAAAGGAGCTAGGAGCAGTCAGAGAAGAAAATCGAAACATTAGGCAAGAAGTAGTTAGTGCCAGGAAGGAAACTGCAGAATTAGCACTAAGAATTAGGTCCTCCAGTAGCCTGGAAAGGGAAGCTATGAATCCAGTGTTAGAAGCCACCAATAGATCGACCACCCAGGTAATTCATTCCCTATCCCCTGTTATTCCACTAGCGGCTCCAGAAAGATTTAACGGGGATCCCCAGAAGGCGCAAATATTTCTTTCACAATGCTCTTTGCACTTTATGTGCCGCCCTTTGATCTTCCCTGATGCGCAGTCCAAGGTAGCGTTCATACTCTCGTATTTAAGTGGAGTGGCAGCTTCCTGGTCAATGCCGCTAGTCTCCCGGGATGATCCTCTACTTCGGAACTTTGAAGGATTCAAACAGGAATTTCTTCGAATTTTTGACAGGAGGCGGATTTCCCAGGTGGTGGATAACGAATTACTCGACTTGCGACAAGGAAATCGAGATCTAATAGCGTATCTGGCCCATTTCAACAAACTGGTGGTCGAGACTGACTGGCCAGAAAGCAAAAGAGCTGCAGTGTTTTATCGTGGGTTGAGAGATGAACTAAAGGATACATTGGCTCAAATTCCAAATCGACCCACAGAGATTTCGGCACTAATAGACCTAGTTTTGGAAATAGACGTTCGTCACGGAGAAAGAAGAGGAGAAAAGAAGAAGGATTTTAGAACAACTACTCCAAGATTCGATAGAGCTCGATCAGAGGGCACAAGAAGTACGGAGACCCAACAAGGAATCGAACCAATGCAGATTGGAACAATTAGAGGCCCACTATCTAGGGAGGAGAAAGACCAAAGAAGAGTTGGTAATTTATGTATGTACTGTGGATACGGAGGGCATTTCGTTGGAAATTGTCCAAAAAAGCCCAAAAACGCCTACAAGCCGAAGGAAAACGAATGGCACCACCAGTGGGAGGAGTCGAACGGGTGGATGCGAATCAAGAAAAAACTCCAACAGAACATCGAGTTGCGAACACATTACAGTCAGCGGCTCCACATTTGAACCTGTCCATGGAAGCAAGATTCAGAGAGACCATTCTGACAGAGGTGTCGGTCATGATCGACTCCGGAGCCACGGGAAATTTTTGTGACTTAAGGTTTGCAGCGAAGGTGGGCATCCAAGCGATTAAGAAGAGTAAAAGTGAGCCTGTCCGAGCGGTAGATGGAACCAACCTTTCGTCAGGACCGATTGTAAGTCACACGGAGGCGATCCAATTGATTTCAGGAAATGGGCATAAGAAAAAGATCCAATTTAATCTAATAGATGCGCCACAATTTCAATTGATTCTAGGTCTTCCGTGGCTTACCGAACACAATCCTACAATCAATTGGAGTTCCAGAACTATTGAGATGAACTCGACGTATTGCCATGAGAATTGTTTTGGTGCTGAGGAGAAAACCTTGGAAAGTAATCCGGCCCTATCGCTGTGTTCCACTGGACATTCTGTGTGTGTAATAAACATTACTGAAGTCCCCGAAGAATACCAAGAGTTCCAAGACGTGTTTAATGAAGTGGAGGCCGAACAGCTGCCTCCACATCGAGTGTATGACTGCAAGATAGATCTGGAGCCGGGTTCAAACTTGCCATGCAGTCGTGTCTATGCACTGACTGAAAAGGAAAACCAACATTTAAAAGAATACTTGGATAAGTATCTTGCAAATGGATTTATTCGGCCCTCCCAGTCCCCCGTCTCGTCTCCCTTATTTTTCGTGCCAAACAAGGAGGGAGATTTGAGGATGTGTATTGACTATAGAGCAATCAATAAGATCACTAAGAAAAATCGATACCCTTTGTCATTGATTTCAGTACTTTTGGACCAAGTTAAAGCAGCCAAAATTTATACCAAATTAGACCTGAGAGGGGCCTATCATCTAGTCCGAATGCGCGAAGGTGACGAGTGGAAGACGGCATTTCAGACTAGGTTTGGGCTTTTTGAATATCAGGTAATGCCCTATGGGTTGTGTAATGCCCCGGCTGCCTTTCAGCACTTCATTAATGACATCTTGAAGGAATTCATAGATCAATGTGCAATTGTGTACATAGATGACATTTTAATTTACTCATCTGATGTGTCAAGACACCACGAGCAAGTAAGAGGGGTTTCGAGGAAACTACAAGAGCACAAATTATTTGGGAAACTGGAAAAATGCGTCTTTGATGTGTCACAAGTGGAGTTTTTGGGGTGTGTCCTTTCGCCTTCCAGAATATTGATGGATCGGAGGAAGGTGGAAGCAGTAATGAGCTGGGAGTCTCGTAGGAGCGTAAAAGAAGTCCAGAGCTTCATTGGCTTTGCCAATTTCTACCGGAGATTTATTAGTGAATTCTCCAGGAGAATTCTCCCCCTTACCAAATTAGTGAGAAAAGGAATCAAGTTCGAATGGACAAAGGAAGCCGAAGAAGCCTTTCAATCTTTGAAGACGGATTTCACCACAGAACCTGTCCTGTTGCATGCTGATCCAACGGAACCCTTCTATGTTGAGACGGATGCATCTGATCAAGCTGTGGGTGGAGTACTGTCTCAACGACACAAAACCACGGGTCAGTTGCACCTGGTTGCCTATCGCTCCAGAAAATTAACCCCGGCTGAGATTAATTATACCATCACAGAGAAGGAGTTATTAGCCATTAAGGATGCCTTTAAGGAGTGGCGAAATTACCTGATGGGGGCCCAACACGTAGTGACTGTGTTTACAGATCATCGTAATCTAAAATTCTTAAAGACTGCCAGAACCCTTACACCAAGACAGTTGAGATGGTCCTTATAGTTTGCGGACTACGATTTCGTGATCACGTATCGTCCTGGGGCTCAAAATGGTAAGGCAGATTCGCGCTGACCAGCATCGGCACAGAAGCACAGAAAACCCTTACAGAAAATCAACCAATCATTCCGAGTACAAAGATTATTGGGGCTACCACCTCGATCAGTTTAGAGGAAGATGTCGCTAAGGTCATGAGTCCAGAAGCCATGCAGGATTGGGCAAAGGAATATCCAAATAGAGAGATTATCCAGCAACTACCCTATTATCGAAAGGCCTTGTATGTTCCCACTGTTGGATTGCAACAACAAATAATGCGAGAATGTCATGATGATAAATTAGCCGGTCACAAGGGAGAAGCCAAAACCGAGGAGTTGATCAAGAGACACTATTGGTGGCCAAAGATGGCTTCAGACATCGAGAGGTATGTTAAGTCCTGTGAGATCTGTGCTCAGGGAAAATCAGAACGGCAGGCCCCAAGAGGTCTTTTGCAACCACTGCCCACTCCCCCGTACCCATGGCATACAGTCACATTAGATCTTATTACAGACTTACCAAACAGTCAGGGGTTTGATACAATCCTAGTAGTGGTGGGTACCTTTTCCAAGATGGCCCATTTTACTGCCTTAAAGGGGGTTCCCTCTGCCAAACAGCCGCCCATTTCAGCTGCCAGATTGTAAGGATACATGGAGTACCGAAGATAGTGAATTCGGACAGAGGTTCTCAGTTTGTGTCTCACTTCTGGAGGGCCTTTATGGAAGGGTTAGGAACGGAAGTTAGATTCTCCACTAGTTAAAATCCAGAAACTGATGGACAGACAGAGAGGGTGAACCAAGAATTAGAACAGTATCTGCGACTGTTTCTTTTAAAAGAGGAAGGAGATTGGTCAGATTATTTGTGGACGGTAGAGTTCGCCCACAATAATGCAAGGAACAGTTTGACAGGTTACTCCCCCTTTTACCTGAATTATGGCAGGCATCCAAATGCTACAATTCGGCAAACTGATATCTCAGTTCCAGCAGTTAAAGAAGTAGTATCGCATTTGCACCAGACACAGCTAAGGGCAGTAGACAATCTTGCGAGGGCTAAGGAAAAATATAAGGGCTATGCTGATAGAAAAAGGAGAGAAGGACCAACTCTGAATATAGGAGATCCAGTCTGGTTAAGCACTAGGAACTTGAGATTAAAAGGTAATCGGAAATTTCAGCCCCGATTCATTGGCCCCTATCCGGCTGAGGAAAAATCAATCAGGTCACCTACCGAGTAAAATTACCACCTAAGCTAAAAATCCACCCAGTTTTCCATGTTTCACTGTTAAAGAAAGCTTCCGCAGACCTTAGAACTAAAACCCCTCCAAAACCAATTCAATTAGAGACAGGAACTGAGTTTGAGGTGAAAGAAATTTTAGACTCCAAAAGGTCCAAGGGAAACTTGTACTTCCTAATTGACTGGAAAGGCTATGGTCCTGAGGAGCGGTCTTGGGAACTGGAAGAGGATGTCCATGCTCCCAGGTTAATTAGGTCTTTTCATCAACGGTTCCCCTCAAAGCCAAGAAGGAAAGGAGCTACCTTGTTGGGGGGTACTGTCAGAACCGCAAATCTAAGTACAGATATTTGCGGAGTATGTTCCGTGATAAAAGATCAGGTGTTTCCTAGCTGGAATACATGGACCAGTCTGGTCCGCAGATGGAGATATAAGATGGCACCTAAGATGGCCACCAATGGTAGAGCAGAGGTGAGCGGTCTAGTCTAGTTTATGTGCCCACTGCTGCAGGAGAGTAGAGGAGCAGCACGAGCGTCTTCGTGACGACGCACTTCACTAAAGAATTTTAGTCAGGAAGGTCGCCATTAGCGCTAAATCCCCCAGAGTTCTTGGCCCGTTATAGTAACTTAATATTTCATCCCAATTTGTATCCGGAGAGCAGAAGGTGTGTTTTCAGACGTAACTCTCCTTCAGTGTCTGACACGAGTTACCGAGGAGCTGAATTCCAGAGCGGTGTTGCGAGTGACACGGAATTCGACAGAGATGGTGCTTCCTAGCAAATGTTCGAGCGGTAGAGGAAAGCGACTTCGAGTACAGAGCTAAGTGGACATTATTTCGGAATTTAAAGATAGTAAACGAACTTACCTGGAAGGAAGTCTGTGTTTTTGTAGAACCTGAAAACAGAAAGGACTAATTAGTTCTAAGGCATTAAGACAATTTAAGGAATTAAGATTCATTTGAAAGTCTGTAAATACTTACCAAAAACTGTATGCGGCGTCATATAGAAAAAACCCTGGAACAGGACGAAGAAGGAAAAGTTAGTTATTTGGAGTTCTCTAAATTCCAGAAAGTTTGTGAATAAATGTACATAAGTTACAGAGCAATGTTGAGTACAATAGAGAATCTGTGAGTAAAAGAACAGGTTTAAAAGGAAGACTATAAAGATATTAGTTAAGGAACAGGAAAGGAAAAAACACAGAAACCCACGTAAAGAACTACTCTACAGTTAGTGAAGTAAGTGCACTTACATTTAAATAAATAAGACCAATAGATAAAAGAAGGACTAGAGGAATTAATCTCTGTTTTCTTTATCAGTAACAACCAGCTGGCGAGGAAGGCAGAATCTCACTAAATAACCAGAAGAGAAGCAAGGTCCAGGAGATCAAGGGTGGGTGAGATACAGAGTAGAGTAATACAAGAGTAGAGTAGAAGTGTAGGTAGTAATGTTGCTTTAAATTTTCAGGTTCCACTGAAAGAAACAGAGAAGGTGTTTGCAGATAGCTGACAGAAGGAACCATACTGGACCAGTCTCTTCTTTGTTTATTATTTTATCCAATTCCCCTGTCCCCCAAGGTAATGGTTAGGAGGTTCTCGTAGAGACCTACTGGCATTGCTGAGCGGGACTAGGGACCTAGCATCTCTGTTCCCGTGCAAGAACTGGTAAGTCATTAAAGTGAATAACTTGAGTTCTGACAGAGTGAAGTGCCCACGTTGCCTTCGCACCTGAACAGAGATGGCAGAAGGAATCGATGTACAGACCCTAGGAACAATTCTAGATGCGATACAAAAGGAGCTAGGAGCAGTCAGAGAAGAAAATCGAAACCTTAGGCAAGAAGTAGTTAGTGCCAGGAAGGAAACTGCAGAATTAGCACTAAGACGTAGGTCCTCCAGTAGCCTGGAAAGGGAAGCTATGAATCCAGTGTTAGAAGCCACCAATAGATCGACCACCCAGGTAATTCCTTCCCTATCCCCTGTTATTCCACTAGCGGCTCCAGAAAGATTTAACGGGGATCCCCAGAAGGCGCAAATATTTCTTTCAGAATGCTCTTTGCACTTTATGTGCCGCCCTTCGATCTTCCCTGATGCACAGTCCAAGGTAGCTTTCATACTCTCGTATTTAAGTGGAGACGCAGCTTCCTGGTCAATGCCGCTAGTCTCCCGGGATGATCCTCTACTTAGGAACTTTGAAGGATTCAAACAGGAATTTCTTCGAATTTTTGACAGGAGGCGGATTTCCCAGGTGGTGGATAACGAATTACTCGACTTGCGACAAGGAAATCGAGATCTAATAGTGTATCTGGCCCAGTTCAACAAACTGGTGGTCGATACTGACTGGCCAGAAAGCAAAAGAGCTGCAGTGTTTTATCGTGGGTTGAGAGATGAACTAAAGGATACATTGGCTCAAATTCCAAATCGACCCACAGAGATTTCGGCACTAATAGACCTAGTTTTGGAAATAGACGTTCGTCACGGAGAAAGAAGAGGAGAAAAGAAGAAGGATTTTAGAACAACTACTCCAAGATTCGATAGAGCTCGATCACAGGGCACAAGAAGTACGGAGACCCAACAAGGAATCGAACCAATGCAGATTGGAACAATTAGAGGCCCCCTATTTAAGGAGGAGAAAGACAAAAGAAGAGTTGGTAATTTATGTATGTACTGTGGATCCGGAGGGCATTTCGTTAGAAATTGTCCAAAAAAGCCCAAAAACGCCTACAAGCCGAAGAAAAACTAATGGCACCACCTGTGGGAGGAGTTGAACGGCTGGATGTGAATCAAGAAAAAACTCCAACAGAACATCGAGTTGTGAACACATTACAGTCAGCGGCTCCACATAAGTATCTTGCAAATGGATTTATTCGGCCCTCCCAGTCCCCCGTCTCGTCTCCCTTATTTTTCGTGCCAAACAAGGAGGGAGATTTGAGGATGTGTATTGACTATAGAGCAATCAATAAGATCACTAAGAAAAATCGATACCCTTTGTCATTGATTTCAGTACTTTTGGACCAAGTTAAAGCAGCCAAAATTTATACCAAATTAGACCTGAGAGGGGCCTATCATCTAGTCCGAATGCGCGAAGGTGACGAGTGGAAGACGGCATTTCAGACTAGGTTTGGGCTTTTTGAATATCAGGTAATGCCCTATGGGTTGTGTAATGCCCCGGCTGCCTTTCAGCACTTCATTAATGACATCTTGAAGGAATTCATAGATCAATGTGCAATTGTGTACATAGATGACATTTTAATTTACTCATCTGATGTGTCAAGACACCACGAGCAAGTAAGAGGGGTTTCGAGGAAACTACAAGAGCACAAATTATTTGGGAAACTGGAAAAATGCGTCTTTGATGTGTCACAAGTGGAGTTTTTGGGGTGTGTCCTTTCGCCTTCCAGAATATTGATGGATCGGAGGAAGGTGGAAGCAGTAATGAGCTGGGAGTCTCGTAGGAGCGTAAAAGAAGTCCAGAGCTTCATTGGCTTTGCCAATTTCTACCGGAGATTTATTAGTGAATTCTCCAGGAGAATTCTCCCCCTTACCAAATTAGTGAGAAAAGGAATCAAGTTCGAATGGACAAAGGAAGCCGAAGAAGCCTTTCAATCTTTGAAGACGGATTTCACCACAGAACCTGTCCTGTTGCATGCTGATCCAACGGAACCCTTCTATGTTGAGACGGATGCATCTGATCAAGCTGTGGGTGGAGTACTGTCTCAACGACACAAAACCACGGGTCAGTTGCACCTGGTTGCCTATCGCTCCAGAAAATTAACCCCGGCTGAGATTAATTATACCATCACAGAGAAGGAGTTATTAGCCATTAAGGATGCCTTTAAGGAGTGGCGAAATTACCTGATGGGGGCCCAACACGTAGTGACTGTGTTTACAGATCATCGTAATCTAAAATTCTTAAAGACTGCCAGAACCCTTACACCAAGACAGTTGAGATGGTCCTTATAGTTTGCGGACTACGATTTCGTGATCACGTATCGTCCTGGGGCTCAAAATGGTAAGGCAGATTCGCGCTGACCAGCATCGGCACAGAAGCACAGAAAACCCTTACAGAAAATCAACCAATCATTCCGAGTACAAAGATTATTGGGGCTACCACCTCGATCAGTTTAGAGGAAGATGTCGCTAAGGTCATGAGTCCAGAAGCCATGCAGGATTGGGCAAAGGAATATCCAAATAGAGAGATTATCCAGCAACTACCCTATTATCGAAAGGCCTTGTATGTTCCCACTGTTGGATTGCAACAACAAATAATGCGAGAATGTCATGATGATAAATTAGCCGGTCACAAGGGAGAAGCCAAAACCGAGGAGTTGATCAAGAGACACTATTGGTGGCCAAAGATGGCTTCAGACATCGAGAGGTATGTTAAGTCCTGTGAGATCTGTGCTCAGGGAAAATCAGAACGGCAGGCCCCAAGAGGTCTTTTGCAACCACTGCCCACTCCCCCGTACCCATGGCATACAGTCACATTAGATCTTATTACAGACTTACCAAACAGTCAGGGGTTTGATACAATCCTAGTAGTGGTGGGTACCTTTTCCAAGATGGCCCATTTTACTGCCTTAAAGGGGGTTCCCTCTGCCAAACAGCCGCCCATTTCAGCTGCCAGATTGTAAGGATACATGGAGTACCGAAGATAGTGAATTCGGACAGAGGTTCTCAGTTTGTGTCTCACTTCTGGAGGGCCTTTATGGAAGGGTTAGGAACGGAAGTTAGATTCTCCACTAGTTAAAATCCAGAAACTGATGGACAGACAGAGAGGGTGAACCAAGAATTAGAACAGTATCTGCGACTGTTTCTTTTAAAAGAGGAAGGAGATTGGTCAGATTATTTGTGGACGGTAGAGTTCGCCCACAATAATGCAAGGAACAGTTTGACAGGTTACTCCCCCTTTTACCTGAATTATGGCAGGCATCCAAATGCTACAATTCGGCAAACTGATATCTCAGTTCCAGCAGTTAAAGAAGTAGTATCGCATTTGCACCAGACACAGCTAAGGGCAGTAGACAATCTTGCGAGGGCTAAGGAAAAATATAAGGGCTATGCTGATAGAAAAAGGAGAGAAGGACCAACTCTGAATATAGGAGATCCAGTCTGGTTAAGCACTAGGAACTTGAGATTAAAAGGTAATCGGAAATTTCAGCCCCGATTCATTGGCCCCTATCCGGCTGAGGAAAAATCAATCAGGTCACCTACCGAGTAAAATTACCACCTAAGCTAAAAATCCACCCAGTTTTCCATGTTTCACTGTTAAAGAAAGCTTCCGCAGACCTTAGAACTAAAACCCCTCCAAAACCAATTCAATTAGAGACAGGAACTGAGTTTGAGGTGAAAGAAATTTTAGACTCCAAAAGGTCCAAGGGAAACTTGTACTTCCTAATTGACTGGAAAGGCTATGGTCCTGAGGAGCGGTCTTGGGAACTGGAAGAGGATGTCCATGCTCCCAGGTTAATTAGGTCTTTTCATCAACGGTTCCCCTCAAAGCCAAGAAGGAAAGGAGCTACCTTGTTGGGGGGTACTGTCAGAACCGCAAATCTAAGTACAGATATTTGCGGAGTATGTTCCGTGATAAAAGATCAGGTGTTTCCTAGCTGGAATACATGGACCAGTCTGGTCCGCAGATGGAGATATAAGATGGCACCTAAGATGGCCACCAATGGTAGAGCAGAGGTGAGCGGTCTAGTCTAGTTTATGTGCCCACTGCTGCAGGAGAGTAGAGGAGCAGCACGAGCGCCTTCGTGACGACGCACTTCACTAAAGAATTTTAGTCAGGAAGGTCGCCATTAGCGCTAAATCCCCCAGAGTTCTTGGCCCGTTATAGTAACTTAATATTTCATCCCAATTTGTATCCGGAGAGCAGAAGGTGTGTTTTCAGACGTAACTCTCCTTCAGTGTCTGACACGAGTTACCGAGGAGCTGAATTCCAGAGCGGTGTTGCGAGTGACACGGAATTCGACAGAGATGGTGCTTCCTAGCAAATGTTCGAGCGGTAGAGGAAAGCGACTTCGAGTACAGAGCTAAGTGGACATTATTTCGGAATTTAAAGATAGTAAACGAACTTACCTGGAAGGAAGTCTGTGTTTTTGTAGAACCTGAAAACAGAAAGGACTAATTAGTTCTAAGGCATTAAGACAATTTAAGGAATTAAGATTCATTTGAAAGTCTGTAAATACTTACCAAAAACTGTATGCGGCGTCATATAGAAAAAACCCTGGAACAGGACGAAGAAGGAAAAGTTAGTTATTTGGAGTTCTCTAAATTCCAGAAAGTTTGTGAATAAATGTACATAAGTTACAGAGCAATGTTGAGTACAATAGAGAATCTGTGAGTAAAAGAACAGGTTTAAAAGGAAGACTATAAAGATATTAGTTAAGGAACAGGAAAGGAAAAAACACAGAAACCCACGTAAAGAACTACTCTACAGTTAGTGAAGTAAGTGCACTTACATTTAAATAAATAAGACCAATAGATAAAAGAAGGACTAGAGGAATTAATCTCTGTTTTCTTTATCAGTAACAACCAGCTGGCGAGGAAGGCAGAATCTCACTAAATAACCAGAAGAGAAGCAAGGTCCAGGAGATCAAGGGTGGGTGAGATACAGAGTAGAGTAATACAAGAGTAGAGTAGAAGTGTAGGTAGTAATGTTGCTTTAAATTTTCAGGTTCCACTGAAAGAAACAGAGAAGGTGTTTGCAGATAGCTGACAGAAGGAACCATACTGGACCAGTCTCTTCTTTGTTTATTATTTTATCCAATTCCCCTGTCCCCCAAGGTAATGGTTAGGAGGTTCTCGTAGAGACCTACTGGCATTGCTGAGCGGGACTAGGGACCTAGCATCTCTGTTCCCGTGCAAGAACTGGTAAGTCATTAAAGTGAATAACTTGAGTTCTGACAGAGTGAAGTGCCCACGTTGCCTTCGCACCTGAACAGAGATGGCAGAAGGAATCGATGTACAGACCCTAGGAACAATTCTAGATGCGATACAAAAGGAGCTAGGAGCAGTCAGAGAAGAAAATCGAAACCTTAGGCAAGAAGTAGTTAGTGCCAGGAAGGAAACTGCAGAATTAGCACTAAGACGTAGGTCCTCCAGTAGCCTGGAAAGGGAAGCTATGAATCCAGTGTTAGAAGCCACCAATAGATCGACCACCCAGGTAATTCCTTCCCTATCCCCTGTTATTCCACTAGCGGCTCCAGAAAGATTTAACGGGGATCCCCAGAAGGCGCAAATATTTCTTTCAGAATGCTCTTTGCACTTTATGTGCCGCCCTTCGATCTTCCCTGATGCACAGTCCAAGGTAGCTTTCATACTCTCGTATTTAAGTGGAGACGCAGCTTCCTGGTCAATGCCGCTAGTCTCCCGGGATGATCCTCTACTTAGGAACTTTGAAGGATTCAAACAGGAATTTCTTCGAATTTTTGACAGGAGGCGGATTTCCCAGGTGGTGGATAACGAATTACTCGACTTGCGACAAGGAAATCGAGATCTAATAGTGTATCTGGCCCAGTTCAACAAACTGGTGGTCGATACTGACTGGCCAGAAAGCAAAAGAGCTGCAGTGTTTTATCGTGGGTTGAGAGATGAACTAAAGGATACATTGGCTCAAATTCCAAATCGACCCACAGAGATTTCGGCACTAATAGACCTAGTTTTGGAAATAGACGTTCGTCACGGAGAAAGAAGAGGAGAAAAGAAGAAGGATTTTAGAACAACTACTCCAAGATTCGATAGAGCTCGATCACAGGGCACAAGAAGTACGGAGACCCAACAAGGAATCGAACCAATGCAGATTGGAACAATTAGAGGCCCCCTATTTAAGGAGGAGAAAGACAAAAGAAGAGTTGGTAATTTATGTATGTACTGTGGATCCGGAGGGCATTTCGTTAGAAATTGTCCAAAAAAGCCCAAAAACGCCTACAAGCCGAAGAAAAACTAATGGCACCACCTGTGGGAGGAGTTGAACGGCTGGATGTGAATCAAGAAAAAACTCCAACAGAACATCGAGTTGTGAACACATTACAGTCAGCGGCTCCACATTTGAACCTGTCCCTGGAAGCAAGATTCAGAGAGACCATTCTGACAGAGGTGTCGGTCATGATCGACTCCGGAGCCACAGGAAATTTTTGTGACTTAAGGTTTGCGGCTAAGGTGGGCATCCAAGCGATTAAGAAGAGTAAAAGTGAGCCCGTCCGAGCAGTAGATGGAACCAACCTTTCGTCAGGACCGATTGTAAGTCACACGGAGGCGATCCAATTGATTTCGGGAAATGGGCATAAGGAAAAGATCCAATTTAATCTAATAGATGCGCCATAATTTCAATTGATTCTAGGTCTTCCGTGGCTTACCGAACACAATCCTACAATCGATTGGAGTTCCAGAACTATTGAGATGAACTCGACGTATTGCCATGAGAATTGTTTTGGTGCTGAGGAGAAAACCTTGGAAAGTAATCCGGCCCTATCGCTGTGTTCCACTGGACATTCTGTGTGTGTAATAAACAATACTGAAGTCCCCGAAGAATACCAAGAGTTCCAAGACGTGTTTAATGAAGTGGAGGCCGAACAGCTGCCTCCACATCGAGTGTATGACTGCAAGATAGATCTGGAGCCGGGTTCAAACTTGCCATGCAGTCGTGTCTATGCACTGACTGAAAAGGAAAACCAACATTTAAAAGAATACTTGGATAAGTATCTTGCAAATGGATTCATTTGGCCCTCCCAGTCCCCCGTCTCGTCTCCCTTATTTTTCGTGCCAAAGAAGGAGGGAGATTTGAGGATGTGTATTGACTATAGAGCAATCAATAGGATCACTAAGAAAAATCGATACCCTTTGCCATTGATTTCAGTACTTTTGGACCAAGTTAAAGGAGCCAAAATTTACACCAAATTAGACCTGAGAGGAGCCTATGATCTAGTCCGAATGCACGAAGGTGACGAGTGGAAGACGGCATTTCGGACTAGGTTTGGGCTTTTTGAATATCAGGTAATGCCCTATGGGTTGTGTAATGCCCCGGCTGCCTTTCAGCACTTCATTAATGACATCTTGAAGGAATTCATAGATCAATGTGCAATTATGTACATAGATGACATTTTATTTACTCATCTGATGTGTCAAGACACCACGAGCAAGTAAGAGGGGTTTTGAGGAAACTACAAGAGCACAAATTATTTGTGAAACTGGAAAAATGCGCCTTTGATGTGTCACAAGTGGAGTTTTTGGGGTTTGTCCCTTCGCCTTCCGGAATATTTATGGATCGGAGAAAGGTGGAAGCAGTAATGAGCTGGGAGTCTCCTACGAGCGTAAAAGAAGTCCAGAGCTTCATTGGCTTTGCCAATTTCTACCGGAGATTTATTAGTGAATTCTCCAGGAAAATTCTCCCCCTTACCAAATTACTGAAAAAAGGAATCAAGTTCGAATGGACAAAGGAAGCCGAAGAAGCCTTTCAATCTTTGAAGACGGATTTCACGACAGCACCTGTCCTGTTGCATGCTGATCCAACGGAACCCTTCTATGTTTAGACGGATGCATCTGATCAAGCTGTGGGTGGAGTACTGTCTCAACGACACAAAACCACGGGTCAGTTGCACCCGGTTGCCTATCGCTCCAGAAAATTAACCCCGGCTGAGATTAATGATACCATCACAGAGAAGGAGTTATTAGCCATTAAGGATGCCTTTAAGGAGTGGCGACATTACCTGATGGGGGCCCAACACGTGGTGACTGTGTTTACAGATCATCGTAATCTAAAATTCTTAAAGACTGCCAGAACCCTTACACCAAGACAGTTGAGATGGTCCTTATATTTTGCGGACTACGATTTTGTGATCACGTATCGTCCTGGGGCTCAAAATGGTAAGGCGGATGCGCTGTCTAGAATCGGCACAGAAGCACAGAAAACTCTTACAGAAAATCAACCAATCATTCCGAGTACAAAGATTATTGGGGCTACCACCTCGATCAGTTTAGAGGAAGATGTCGCTAAGGTCATGAGTCCAGAAGCCATGCAGGATTGGGCAAAGGAAGATCCAAATAGAGAGATTATCCAGCAACTACCCTATTATCGAAAGGCCTTGTATGTTCCCACTGTTGGATTGCAACAACAAATAATGCGAGAATGTCATGATGATAAATTAGCTGGTCACAAGGGAGAAGCCAAAACCGAGGAGTTGATCAAGAGACCCTATTGGTGGCCAAAGATGGCTTCAGACATCGAGAGGTATGTTAAGTCCTGTGAGATCTGTGCTCAGGGAAAATCAGAACGGCAGGCCCCAAGAAGTCTTTTGCAACCACTACCCACTCCCCGTACCCATGGCATACAGTCACATTAAATCTTATTACAGACTTACCACACAGTCAGGGGTTTGATACAATCCTAGTAGTGGTGGGTACCTTTTCCAAGATGGCCCATTTTACTGCCTTAAAGGGGGTTCCCTCTGCCAAACAGTTAGCCGCCCATTTCAGCTCCCAGATTGTAAGGATACATGGAGTACCGAAGATAGTGATTTCGGACAGAGGTTCTCAGTTTGTGTCTCACTTCTGGAGGGCCTTTATGGAAGGGTTAGGAACGGAAGTTAGATTCTCCACTAGTTATCATCCAGAAACTGATGGACAGACAGAGAGGGTGAACCAAGAATTAGAACAGTATCTGCGACTGTTTCTTCTAAAAGTGGAAGGGGATTGGTCAGATTATTTGTGGACGGCAGAGTTCGCCCACAATAATGCAAGGAACAGTTCGACAGGTTACTCCCCCTTTTACCTGAATTATGGCAGGCATTCAAATGCTACAATTCGGCAAACTGATATCTCAGTTCCAGCAGTTAAAGAAGTAGTATCGCATTTGCACCAGACACAGCTAAGGGCAGTAGACAATCTTGCGAGGGCTAAGGAAAAATATAAGGGCTATGCTGATAGAAAAAGGAGAGAAGGACCAACTCTGAATATAGGAGATCCAGTCTGGTTAAGCACTAGGAACTTGAGATTAAAAGGTAATCGGAAATTTCAGCCCTGATTCATTGGCCCCTATCCGGTTGAGGAAAAAATCAATCAGGTCACCTACCGAGTAAAATTACCACCTAAGCTAAAAATCCACCCAGTTTTCCATGTTTCACTGTTAAATAAAGCTTCCGCAGACCTTAGAACTAAAACCCCTCCAAAACCAATTCAATTAGAGACAGGAACTGAGTTTGAGGTGAAAGAAATTTTAGACTCCAAAAGGTCCAAGAGAAACTTGTACTACCTAATTGACTGGAAAGGCTATGGTCCAGAGGAGCGGTCTTGGGAACTGGAAGAGGATGTACATGCTCCCAGGTTAATTAGGTCTTTTCATCAACGATTCCCCTCAAAGCCAAGAAGGAAAGGAGCTACCTTGTTGGGGGGTACTGTCAGAACCGCAAATCTAAGTACAGATATTTGCGGAGTATGTTCCATGATAAAAGATCAGGTGTTTCCTAGCTGGAATACATGGACCAGTCTGGTCCGCAGATGGAGATATAAGATGGCACCTAAGATGGCCACCAATGGTAGAGCAGAGGTGAGCGGTCTAGTCTAGTTTATGTGCCCACTGCTGCAGGAGAGTAGAGGAGCAGCACGAGCGCCTTCGTGACGACGCACTTCACTAAAGAATTTTAGTCAGGAAGGTCGCCATTAGCACTAAATCCCCCAGAGTTCTTGGCCCGTCATAGCAACTTAATATTTCATCCCAATTTGTATCCGGAGAGCAGAAGGTGTGTTTTCAGACGTAACTCGCCTTCAGTGTCTGACACGAGTTACCGAGGAGCTGAATTCCAGAGCGGTGTTGCGAGTGACACGGAATTCGACAGAGACGGTGCTTCCTAGCAAATGTTCGAGCGGTAGAGGAAAGCGACTTCGAGTACAGAGCTAAGTGGACATTATTTCGGAATTTAAAGATAGTTATGAGAAACGAACTTACCTGGAAGGAAGTCTGTGTTGTTGTAGAACCTGAAAACAGAAAGGACTAATTAGTTCTAAGGCATTAAGACAATTTAAGGAATTAAGATTCATTTGAAAGTCTGTAAATACTTACCAAAAACTGTATGCGGCGTCATATAGAAAAAACCCTGGAACAGGACGAAGAAGGAAAAGTTAGTTATTTGGAGTTCTCTAAAATCCAGAAAGTTTGTGAATAAATGTACATAAGTTACAGAGCAATGTTGAGTACAATAGAGAATCTGTGAGTAAAAGAACAGGTTTAAAAGGAAGACTATAAAGATATTAGTTAAGGAACAGGAAAGGAAAAAACACAGAAACCCACGTAAAGAACTACTCTACAGTTAGTGAAGTAAGTGCACTTACATTTAAATAAATAAGACCAATAGATAAAAGAAGGACTAGAGGAATTAATCTCTGTTTTCTTTATCAGTAACAACTAGCTGGCGAGGAAGGCAGAATCTCACTTAATAACCAGAAGAGAAGCAAGGTCCAGGAGATCAAGGGTGGGTGAGATACACAGTAGAGTAATACAAGAGTAGAGTAGAAGTGTAGGTAGTAATGTTGCTTTAAATTTTCAGGTTCCACTGAAAGAAACAGAGAAGGTGTTTGCAGATAGCTGACAGAAGGAACCATACTGGACCAGTCTCTTCTTTGTTTATTATTTTATCCAATTCCCCCGTCCCCCAAGGTAATGGTTAGGAGGTTCTCGTAGAGACCTACTGGCATTGCTAAGCGGGAATAGGGACCTAGCATCTCTGTTCTCGTGCAAGAACTGGTAAGTCATTAAAGTGAATAACTTGAGTTCTGACAGAGTGAAGTGCCTACGTTGCCTTCGCACCTGAACAGAGATGGCGGAAGGAATCGATGTACAGTCCCTAGGAACAATTCTAGATGCGATACAAAAGAAGCTAGGAGCAGTCAGAGAAGAAAATCGAAACCTTAGGCAAGAAGTAGTTAGTGCCAGGAAGGAAACTGCAAAATTAGCACTAAGACTTTGGGCCTCCAGTAGCCTGGAAAGGGAAGCTATGAATCCAGTGTTAGAAGCCACCAATAGATCGACCACCCAGGTAATTCATTCCCTATCCCCTGTTATTCCACTAGCGGCTCCAGAAAGATTTAACGGGGATCCCCAGAAGGCGCAAATATTTCTTTCACAATGCTCTTTGCACTTTATGTGCCGCCCTTCAATCTTCCCTGATGCGCAGTCCAAGGTAGCTTTCATACTCTCGTATTTAAGTGGAGACGCAGCTTTCTGGTCAATGACGCTAGTCTCCCGGGATGATCCTCTACTTAGGAACTTTGAAGGATTCAAACAGGAATTTCTTCGAATTTTTGACAGGAGGCGGATTTCCCAGGTGGTGGATAACGAATTACTCGACTTGCGACAAGGAAATCGAGATCTAATAGCGTATCTGGCCCAGTTCAACAAACTGGTGGTCGAGACTGACTGGCCAGAAAGCAAAAGAGCTGCAGTGTTTTATCGTGGGTTGAGAGACATTGGCTCAAATTCCAAATCGACCCACAGAGATTTCGGCACTAATGGACCTAGTTTTGGAAATAGACTTTCGTCAGGGAGAAAGAAGAGGAGAAAAGAAGAAGGATTTTAGAACAACTACTGCAAGATTCGATAGAGCTCGATCAGAGGGCACAAGAAGTACGGAGACCCAACAAGGAATCGAACCAATGCAGATTGGAACAATTAGAGGCCCCCTATCTAAGGAGGAGAAAGACAAAAGAAGAGTTGGTAATTTATGTATGTACTGTGGATCCGGAGGGCATTTTGTTAGAAATTGTCCAAAAAAGCCCAAAAACGCCTACAAGCCGAAGGAAAACTAATGGCACCACCTGTGGGAGGAGTTGAACGGGTGGATGCGAATCAAGAAAAAACTCCAACAGAACATCGAGTTGCGAACACATTACAGTCAGCGGCTCCACATTTGAACCTGTCCATGGAAGCAAGATTCAGAGAGACCATTCTGACAGAGGTGTCGGTCATGATCGACTCCGGAGCCACGGGAAATTTTTGTGACTTAAGGTTTGCGGCTAAGGTGGGCATCCAAGCGATTAAGAAGAGTAAAAGTGAGCCCGTCCGAGCGGTAGATGGAACCAACCTTTCGTCAGGACCGATTGTAAGTCACACGGAGGCGATCCAATTGATTTCAGGAAATGGGCATAAGGAAAAGATCCAATTTAATCTAATAGATGCGCCACAATTTCAATTGATTCTAGGTCTTCCGTGGCTTACCGAACACAATCCTACAATCGATTGGAGTACCAGAACTATTGAGATGAACTCGATGTATTGCCATGAGAATTGTTTTGGTGCTGAGGAGAAAACCTTGGAAAGTAATCCGGCCCTATCGCTGTGTTCCACTGGACATTCCGTGTGTGTAATAAACATTACTGAAGTCCCCGAAGAATACCAAGAGTTCCAAGACGTGTTTAATGAAGTGGAGGCCGAACAGCTGCCTCCACATTGAGTGTATGACTGCAAGCTACATCTGGAGCCGGGTTCAAACTTGCCATGCAGTCGTGTCTATGCACTGACTGAAAAGGAAAACCAACATTTAAAAGAATACTTGGATAAGTATCTTGCAAATGGATTTATTCGGCCCTCCCAGTCCCCCGTCTCGTCTCCCTTATTTTTCATGCCAAAAACGGAGGGAGATTTGAGGGCGTGTATTGACTATAGAGCAATCAATAGGATCACTAAGAAAAATCGATACCCTTTGCCATTGATTTCAGTACTTTTGGAACAAGTTAAAGGAGCCAAAATTTATACCAAATTAGACCTGAGAGGGGCCTATCATCTAGTCTGAATGCGTGAAGGTGACAAGTGGAAGACGGCATTTCGGACTAGGTTTGGGCTTTTTGAATATCAGGTAATGCCCTATGGGTTGTGTAATGCCCTGGCTGCCTTTCAGCACTTCATTAATGACATCTTGAAGGAATTAATAGATCAATGTGCAATTGTGTACATAGATGACATTTTAATTTACTCATCTGATGTGTCAAGACACCACGAGCAAGTAAGAGGGGATTTGAGGAAACTACAAGAGCACAAATTATTTGTGAAACTGGAAAAATGCACATTTGATGTGTCACAAGTGGAGTTTTTGGGGTTTGTCCTTTCGCCTTCCGGAATATTGATAGATCGGAGGAAGGTGGAAGCAGTAATGAGCTGGGAGTCTCCTACGAGCGTAAAAGAAGTCCAGAGCTTCATTGGCTTTGCCAAAGTTCAAAGTTCAAAAGACCTTTATTCGAATTTCATAAAATTCATAAAAGTACCACATAAAAACAACAAATCATTTGCGTAACACATTATTACAAGATTATCAAGTTTAAAAATATATATGATACAGTACGATACAGTTCTAATGAGGCAAATTTCAAGGATTTTCCATCATTTTACGCACTCGAGTTAACAGTCTCAATAAAGTGCTACTGCGGAAAATTAGTTCATCTGAGTCCAAGGAAACCAACATCAAATAAGACTTTTCCAGCGAGAGGGGTCGATGTTTCCTAAAATATGGAGTTAAAAACCAATTAATATATCTTAAATAAAATTTACAGAAGAATAGGAAGTGTAAATCATTTTGTATGCTGACACCATCACACGGGCATGGTTCGAAGTCAGTGCCATGTCGATAGCCCAGAGGGAAGGACAACAGAAATTTCACCGAGCCCGCTCTTAAACGGAACAAAAGTGATCTCTCCCAGTTGGTCATGGGTAGAGTGAGGTAGGGCGGGAGTGGATATCTGCACAATTCATTTCCCATATATTTTGCAACAGTTGATTTTGTTAGTTCTCTTACCATCCTTTCCAATTTAAAAAGTGCATACAGTGCATGTTTAACCTCTGTTTTATCATTAAGCTCAATCTTGGAGGGGTCGGAGAAAAGATCACCTTTTCCCACGGCACTTAGTGTTTTAAAAACTCCTGAGAGCCATGGGATCTTCATGCCACGATCACAATTTAAGCAATCTTTTATAATATTTTGTGTGAGAGTGGCTGAATTGTTTCTCCAGACCTTAACCCAAAATAATGCTGGTCTAGCTCTGATAAATCACATACATAGGGGAGGTTTAGTTCATTATGACAAATAAAATCAGAGGATGAGATTGGGGCGCCCAGTAATTTTCTGCAGAAGTGGCTTTCTTCCCGCTGAATGCATGCGCTATCTCCCAACCCCCAAACCTCTGCTCCATAAGAAAGCTACTGGCGAGCACTGTAATCTAAATATTTTTAAAATGGCTCTCGTGGCACCTATTTTCTTCGGGCGGGGCAAGCTCAGAATAGAATTGGTGGCTTTCGAGAACTTGCTCGTGGCGTGGGCCAAATGCCCACTCCACGAGCCGTTCGCAGCGAAAACCAACCCTAAGTAAGGGGACGTAGGGACAGAATCAAGTTTGTCTGTCCCTATGTGTATAGTATTGAGCTTCCGCTTCCCAGGGCCACATGACATGATAAAAGACTTTTTTAAATTTACACGCAGATCCAGTCCCTCCATATGTTTAACAAAACTTTGAACAAGTAAACGGAGGGCATTTGATGTGCGGGCCATAAGCACCGCGTCATCCGCGTATAATAAAACTGAGAGTGGTTTCCCCATAATTGTCGGTACATCGCTGGTAGCTTGTTTGAGGGTTCCAGATAGGCCATTGATATAGATGATAAACAACAGGGGTGCTAAAACGCACCCCTGTCTCACCCCCCTGCCAATGTCAATGGCTCCAGAGACCTCTCCACCCATCCCAATCCGGACCTGTGCTTTTAAGTCAGTGTGTAAATAAGCCAGGAAGTTTACAAGGGTCTCATCTAGGCCGTAATTCAATAAGATAGTCCAGAGTTTTGATCTATTCACTAGATCGAAAGCGGAAGAGAGATCCATAAAAGCAAGGTAAATGGTAGATGATCGAGCAATGTTATACTTATCAATTATCAATTTTAAATTCAAACATTGCTCTACTGTCCCCACCCCGCTCCTGAATCCCATCGGACACGGGTCTAGTAACTCTGTGTTTTCAGTCCATTCAAGCACCCTATTATAAATTACTCGTCCCAAGATTTTTAGGGTGTTATCCAGAAGGGAGATTGGACGGTAATTAACTGGGTCCGACCTATCTCCCTTTTTAAAAATTGGGACGATGGTGCTAGTTGCCCAGGTGGCAGGCATGGGCACTGTTGGTAGACTGTTAAAAACATTAACTAGGATTGGTGCCCATAAATCTGGACTATGCTTAATAATATCGATGGGAAGACCATCAGGGCCTGGGGCCTTGTTTCCAAGACTTTCTTTTATAGTTGTTTCAACTTCATGGACATCAATCTGTAGGCCACTCATCTGTCCTAGGCTGTAAGTCATCGCCTCCTCGGGTGGGGCAGCATAACATTTTGGAAAAATGGGCCTCCCAAACACTGCTAGTTATGTTACAGCTAATTGGTGTTAACTTTTTACCCATTTCTCTAGTTTTCCTAACTGCGGACCAGAAGGGCCCACTGCCCCCCAGGTTTGCACTAGCGACCAGTGAATCCCACTGTTCTGAAAGCAATGCGGCCTTTCTACCTGTTATTGTGAGTTTATACTGTGTCCTGGCTGTTTGAACAGCCATAGTGCACCTAGGGTTAGTGGAGAGTGCCTTTCTTAAGTCCCTATTTGCCAGTGAACAGGCTGAGTCGAACCATCTTGGTTCTGTCTCTACCCTTGGTAGAGGGACTGACAGAAGGGTTTTTATGACTAAACATAATTTGCCAAAGTCGGCAATAATCCTATGATGATGGTTGCCGTCCATGGTTAAACAGGAGTTAATCAGATGGGGATGATTAGCTTGTACAGTGTTCAAAATTGCCCCGCTATCGACCCCCCCTCCATTTTAATCTCAGGCCATCAGCCGAGGGTGTAATATCTCTAGCGCCATTTATATTTGAGTAAACGGAACTAGGGGCTACATCTAGGGTGACTATTAATGGGTTGTGATCCACAAACGATGTCTCCATCACTGTAGATTTAACTACACAATCTATTAGATGGGGCGTCATAAAGATGTAATCAATGGTGGAACTGCAGTCCCTACCTCTAAACGTAGGAGCATGGGGAGCACTTGGATTATTGTCTATTTCCATGGCATCACCAAGGTTGAACTCAGATAAAATATTCCCTAATTCAGTGCCCCGTCATTCTGCTTGGTCTGAGTAGGTTCTGTCCTTAATCCCAGAATCTATATGTATCTTCGCATTGAAGTCACCCCCAATCAAGATCCCTGTCCCAACATCCAGTTGTAGGCTAGATTCCAAATTATGTAAGGTTTTTGAGAGAGCCTCAAAGTTTTTGTTTGGTACACAATTAAAATCATTATTATAAAAATTAATTAAATAAATCCTGGTCTTTGTTTTATATTCCAATATTTGAATGTTCGGATTCCCTCTTGACAAGTCTCTGATTGTGCCACCAGCCAGTATCTTAATTCCTATAAACAAACCGCCCACTGCTCGGCCAAGGCTGGGTTTGGGCGCTTTTACACTGAAACAGTGGTATCCCTCGATGTAAAGGTTTTCAACAGCCCAAGTCTCCTGAAACATAACAATGTCAATATCATCAATTGTCTTAACCCATTAAGGGTCTGAAAGCCTTGCTTCTAGCCCAGCTACATTCCAGCTAAGGATTTTCAGACCACTGTGGCCGCGGTGTCTAGTAAGCTTGGACCCAGGATTCCTCCGTATATTCACATCCAGGGCAGGCAATGATATTCCCGGATCTGCATTGCCTAGTGATGCGAGTAAACATTCCACGTTGCTGTTGCCGACTGCTGTGTGACCACTATTGACATCCATGACACCAGGTAATTTCCCCTGGATTGTGATTTCTTCCTCTGTTAGGTGGCACCCCTTGTAATCATTGCTTGTAGCTGTACTTCCAGTATTGTCAGCTGCCCCAGTAACCAGTCAATCCATGTCATCTAAATTTGAAAAGGCCTGTTCAAACCTGTTATAGGTTGGGATATTAAATAATGGCCTTACTTCATTTTGATACATGAACTGGTTGGGAATAATTGTAGGGTAAGATCTATCCCTATGATCATACTGGGGCACTGTGGGAGAGTGGGTATAGTGCAGTTGATGTGCTAACATTGGGGCCTGGTGGCACAATACAGGGCCCTTCAGGGGATTAGCGTCCAGGTTCTGGCAAAACAGTGGGGGCCTGTTCCCAGCTCCAAAATTTAAGTTTAAATCCCGGGCGGGCACAACAGAGTTATTTGCCATATTTGGCTTGGGGGGAATCAAATGTCTATAAAAATAGCCCAATGGGAGCAGAGTGGTATTAAATTCCCATGGTGAGGGTAGTGGGGCACTAGCCAAGGTTTTTTCCGCCCATTGTGGGTTTTTAAAATTTACAATAATACAGTCCCCCTCAAACTTTTTCCTCAACTGACCTACCCATCCCACTCTCTGGGTGTGAATAATCTCCCTTGCCCCTTCCATTGGGAAATTGCAGTTTGCAATTAACCAGTGTAAGGTCTTATTTTTAAGGGATATGGGAGTTTCTTCCTGATCCTTCCTAAGCTTAGAAACATTTACCAGGACCAGCACGTAGGCCCCGCATTCGGGCGGCAGACTGATGCGTGGAGGGATCTGCCTCGTGTTGGTTGCCATATTTTGAGCGGGATGGACCCTTAGGGGATTTTGGGTGGGATTATTAGTTTGACTAGTTTGGATTTCCTTACTTTGGGCGGTATTTGGCCCCTTCCCTGGCTGTGTGGTTACCATAGTCTTATGGGAATTGACAGTGGGATTAGCAGTAGTAATAGTGTTTGCTGCTGGTTGTTTGGCAGCAGTTCCCTTACATGGGGCTTGTGGTGTTTTAGGCTTTGCAACCATAGTAGAGGCTGTGTTGTTCTTAAGTTTGGGTCCCATACGGTTTGGGGCACCATCACAAAGAGTGTTTTTAGTGGGTGCGCTTAGCTCAACTAGTTGTTTTTCAATCCATATGAGTCTAGATTCTATTGGGGACTAGTGTGGGGTCGATGCGCAGGTCCGGGGTCCTTTCCAGGTCCGTAGTATAATCTGGGTCAAAATCTATAAGAGGGTTTGATGCAGATAAATTGACCTCATTAGGTATACTATGGATATCGGCACGGACAGCAGTTGTGGGGCCAACGTTGGTATTTGTGGCCTGGACTGGTGTTCTTGCTGATGCAATGAGGCCAAGAGATGATCGTCTGGCTGCTGCTAAATCTTGCGAAACCCTATGCTCCAGAAGTGTGATGCCCTGGTTTATAGCGTCATTGCCCTTATTATGAAGTTATCTATTGGGCTTGTCACTGGGGCCCCCCCCAGCTGCTGTTTTGCTCCTGGTGCCCCTAGTGGTCATAATGGTAGTTTTGAGTGCGTTAGTATTCATCACAGGCAAAATGTGACTCTATTCCAGAGCTAAAGATATTATGCTAAACTTGGACCCTCGCGCTCTCCTTGCTGGGAAGCAATAATGGTAAGAGAATCCCTTATAGGGTGGCTATTGTACAGAGGGGATATATCTGGCCAGACCCAGCAGCGCGCTAGTCACGATGCAGGGGACTGATACAAATACAATGTAAGCGGTGGGTATGGACATTCAGGTGGCTAAACAAGCAAAGCAAGGCACAAAGTCAGATAGTGTGAGGTAGTATATATGAAGCTATGTAAACCCCACAAGGTTGAAGATATGATAGTCTTCAGAGTCAATCCAAATCAAGCAGGAAATATAACGGGCACATACCTCAAGAGGCATACACAGACAATGTTAGTGGGGTGCGCCCAGCCCGGCCTCCTCGACCTCTGAGGGCCTCAGAGGGCCCGCCCTTTGCCCGGGCTTAGCCCGCGCGCAGTCCCGCGACGCGGGAGGGGCAACTTTCTTTTATTCGCCTCCGGGCGCGGAAGTGGCTGCTAGTCGGCGTCGTCCCAATCCAGCAAGGGACGCTGGGTAGTGTAGTTTAGTTTACCGTTCTCCCCGCTCGGCGGCCACGATGACACCAGCGGTGGCGGGGGAGAACAGTGGTATCGGCGTCTGTGTCCACGGGGCCTCGGGAGGTAAGTTATGGCTGTGGCTTGACCCAAAAGGAGTTGTTGTGTCCCCGCTCCACCGGAGGGGCAGCTTTCTTTTATTCGCCTCCGGGCGCGGAAGTGGCTGCTAGTCGGCGTCGTCCCAATCCAGCAAGGGACGCTGGGTAGTGTAGTTTAGTTTACCGCTCTCCCCGCTCGGCGGCCGCGATGACACCAGCGGCGGCGGGGGAGAACAGTGGTATCGGCGTCTGTGTCCACAGGGCCTCGGGAGGTAAGTTATGGCTGTGGCTTGACCCAAAAGGAGTTGTTGTGTCCCCGCTCCACCGGAGGGGCAGCTTTCTTTTATTCGACCCTGGGCGCGGAAGTGGCTGCTAGTCGGCGGCGTCCCAATCCAGCAAGGGACGCTGGGTAGTGTAGTTTAGTTTACCGCTCTCCCCGCTCGGCGGCCGCGATGACACCACCGGCGGCGGGGGAGAACAGTGATATCGGCGTCTGTGTCCACGGGGCCTCGGGAGGTAAGTTATGGCTGTGGCTTGACCCAAAAGGAGTTGTTGTGTCCCCGCTCCGACGGAGGGGCAGCATTATTTTATTCTCCTCCGGGCACGGAAGTGGCTGCTAGTCGGCGTCGTCCCAATCCAGCAAGGGACGCTGGGTAGTGTAGTTTAGTTTACCGCTCTCCCCTCTCGGCGGCCGCGATGACAACAGCGGCGGCGGGGGAGAACAGTGGTATCGGCGTCTGTGTCCACGGGGCCTCGGGAGGTAAGATATGGCTGTGGCTTGACCCAAAAGGAGTTGTTGTGTCCCCGCTCCACCGGAGGGGCAGCTTTCTTTTATTCGCCTCCGGGAGCGGAAGTGGCTGCTAGTCGGCGTCGTCCCAATCCAGCAAGGGACGCTGGGTAGTGTAGTTTAGTTTACCGCACTCCCCGCTAGGCGGCCGCGATGACACCAGCGGCGGCGGGGGAGAACAGTGGTATCGGCGTCTGTGTCCACGGGGCCTCGGGAGGTAAGTTATGGCTGTGGCTTGACCCAAAAGGAGTTGTTGCCAATTTCTACCGGAGATTTATTAGTGAATTCTCCAGGAAAATTCTCCCCCTTACCAAATTACTGAGAAAAGGAATCAAGTTCGAATGGACAAAGGAAGCCGAAGAAGCCTTTCAATCTTTGAAGACGGATTTCACCACAGCACCTGTCCTGTTGCAAGCTGATCCAACGGAACCCTTCTATGTTGAGACGGATGCATCTGATCAAGCTGTGGGTGGAGTACTGTCTCAACGACACAAAACCACGGGTCAGTTGCACCCGGTTGCCTATCGCTCCAGAAAATTAACCCCGGCTGAGATTAATGATACCATCACAGAGAAGGAGTTATTAGCCATTAAGGATGCCTTTAAGGAGTGGCGACATTACCTGATGGGGGCCCAACACGTGGTGACTGTGTTTACATATCATCGTAATCTAAAATTCTTAAAGACTGCCAGAACCCTTACACCAAGACAGTTGAGATGGTCCTTATATATTGCGGACTACGATTTTGTGATCACGTATCGTCCTGGGGCTCAAAATGGTAAGGCGGATGCGCTGTCCAGAATCGGCACAGAAGCACAGAAAACCCTTACAGAAAATCAACCAATCATTGCGAGTACAAAGATTATTGGGGCTACCACCTCGATCAGTTTAGAGGAAGATGGGGCTACCACCTCGATCAGTTTAGAGGAAGATGTCGCTAAGGTCATGAGTCCAGAAGCCATGCAGGATTGGGCAAAGGAAGATCCAAATAGAGAGATTATCCAGCAACTACCCTATTATCGAAAGGCCTTGTATGTTCCCACTGTTGGATTGCAACAACAAATAATGCGAGAATGTCATGATGATAAATTAGCCGGTCACAAGGGAGAAGCCAAAACCGAGGAGTTGATCAAGAGACACTATTGGTGACCGAAGATGGCTTCAGACATCGAGAGGTATGTTAAGTCCTGTGAGATCTGTGCTCAGGGAAAATCAGAACGGCAGGCCCCAAGAGGTCTTTTGCAACCACTGCTCACTCCCCCGTACCCATGGCATACAGTCACATTAGATCTTATTACAGACTTACCAAACAGTCAGGGGTTTGATACAATCCTAGTAGTGGTGGGTACCTTTTCCAAGATGGCCCATTTTACTGCCTTAAAGGGGGTTCCCTCTGCCAAACAGTTAGCCGCCCATTTCAGCTCCCATATTGTAAGGATACATGGAGTACCGAAGATAGTGATTTCGGACAGAGGTTCTCAGTTTGTGTCTCACTTCTGGAGGGCCTTTATGGCAGGGTTAGGAACGGAAGTTAGATTCTCCACTAGTTATCATCCAGAAACTGATGGACAGACAGAGAGGGTGAACCAAGAATTAGAACAGTATCTGCGACTGTTTCTTATAAAAGAGGAAGGAGATTGGTCAGATTATTTGTGGACGGCAGAGTTCGCCCACAATAATGCAAGGAACAGTTCGACAGGTTACTCCCCCTTTTACCTGAATTATGGCAGGCATCCAAATGCTACAATTCGGCAAACTGATATCTCAGTTCCAGCAGTTAAAGAAGTAGTATCGCATTTGCACCAGACACAGCTAAGGGCAGTAGACAATCTTGCGAGGGCTAAGGAAAAATATAAGGGCTATGCTGATAGAAAAAGGAGAGAAGGACCAACTCTGAATATAGGAGATACAGTCTGGTTAAGCACTAGGAACTTGAGATTAAAAGGTAATCGGAAATTTCAGCCCCGATTCATTGGCCCCTATCTGGTTGAGGAAAAATCCAATCAGGTCAACTACCGAGTAAAATTACCACCTAAGCTAAAAATCAACCCAGTTTTCCATGTTTCACTGTTAAAGAAAGCTTCCGCAGACCTTAGAACTAAAACCCCTCCAAAACCAATTCAATTAGAGACAGAAACTGAGTTTGAGGTGAAAGAAATTTTAGACTCCAAAAGGTCCAAGGGAAACTTGTACTACCTAATTGACTGGAAAGGCTATGGTCCAGAGGAGCGGTCTTGGGACCTGGAAGAGGATGTCCATGCTCCCAGGTTAATTAGGTCTTTTCATCAACGATTCCCCTCAAAGCCAAGAAGGAAAGGAGCTACCTTGTTGGGGGGTACTGTCAGAACCGCAAATCTAAGTACAGATATTTGCGGAGTATGTTCCGTGATAAAAGATCAGGTGTTTCCTAGCTGGAATACATGGACCAGTCTGGTCCGCAGATGGAGATATAAGATGGCACCTAAGATGGCCACCAATGGTAGAGCAGAGGTGAGCGGTCTAGTTTATGTGCCCACTGCTGCAGGAGAGTAGAGGAGCAGCGCGAGCGCCTTCGTGACGACGCACTTCACTAAAGAATTTTAGTCAGGAAGGTCGCCATTAGCGCTAAATCCCCCAGAGTTCTTGGCCCGTTATAGTAACTTAATATTTCATCCCAATTTGTATCCGGAGAGCAGAAGGTGTGTTTTCAGACGTAACTCGCCTTCAGTGTCTGACACGAGTTACCGAGGAGCTGAATTCCAGAGCGGTGTTGCGAGTGACACGGAATTCGACAGAGACGGTGCTTCCTAGCAAATGTTCGAGCGGTAGAGGAAAGCGACTTCGAGTACAGAGCTAAGTGGACATTATTTCGGAATTTAAAGATAGTTATGAGAAACGAACTTACCTGGAAGGAAGTCTGTGTTGTTGTAGAACCTGAAAACAGAAAGGACTAATTAGTTCTAAGGCATTAAGACAATTTAAGGCATTAAGATTCATTTGAAAGTCTGTAAATACTTACCAAAAACTGTATGCGGCGTCATATAGAAAAAACCCTGGAACAGGACGAAGAAGGAAAAGTTAGTTATTTGGAGTTCTCTAAAATCCAGAAAGTTTGTGAATAAATGTACATAAGTTACAGAGCAATGTTGAGTACAATAGAGAATCTGTGAGTAAATGAACAGGTTTAAAAGGAAGACTATAAAGATATTAGTTAAGGAACAGGAAAGGAAAAAACACAGAAATCCACGTAAAGAACTACTCTCCAGTTAGTGAAGTAAGTGCACTTACATTTAAATAAATAAGACCAATAGATAAAAGAAGGACTAGAGGAATTAATCTCTGTTTTCTTTATCAGTAACAACTAGCTGGCGAGGAAGGCAGAATCTCACTAAATAACCAGAAGAGAAGCAAGGTACAGGAGATCAAGGGTGGGTGAGATACACAGTAGAGTTATAAAGAGTAGAGTAGCAGTGTAGGTAGTAATGTTGCTTTAAATTTTCAGGTTCCACTGAAAGAAACAGAGAAGGTGTTTGCAGATAGCTGACAGAAGGAACCATACCGGACCAGTCGCTTCTTTGTTTATTATTTTATCCAATTCCCCCGTCCCCCAAGGTAATGGTTAGGAGGTTCTCGTAGAGACCTACTGGCATTGCTGAGCGGGACTAGGGACGTAGCTTCTCTGTTCCCGTGCAAGAGCTGGTAAGTCATTAAAGTGAATAACTTGAGTTCTGACAAGCATCTTGCAAATAACCCTAAAGTGGCAGCAGCTAGATCTTTAATGCCGGCGTGCTGCGTTGTCCAGGGAGTGTGTCTTTAAGGAGGGGGGGTCGCGTTGAGAGGAACTGCAGCGGCTCCTCAGCTGACGGGCTAAACATAAAAATAAGAACAGTGCAAGCTCTGTGCAGGGTAAACATAAATATAAGCACAAAGAAATCACCAAACCGTTCCGGAACATAGCCGTCTCTGATTCCAACATAAACCAGCAACAATAAAATGAGGGAAAAGTAATAACTTGTTACATAAATAAACAAGCATAATTTTGAGCCACGTTATCATTTCCTTGATTGCGCACTATAAAGAGTCTCAAATTTAGAAAATGAAATATAATGTGCGCACGTTTTTAGCACGGTTTATATTGCGTGCATTTAAAGTTTGTGCTTGCGGTGTTGGAGAGTGTGCAACAGAGGACAGTCTGCGTATTGTGACGAGGCACATGTATGTGTGCAGCCCAATGTTGTCGGTAAAGGAGAGAAGCACGATTACTACACTCCAGCAGCTGTTACCCACAGCTCCATATGAGAGGGGGGCTGAGTTGAGAGCTCTCTGCTAGGCGTGCAAGGAAAACATAAGAGTCCCACAAAAGCGGATAAAAACAGTACTTGGGCCACGGGACACTGATAAGAGAAACACAGGAGTAACAACAGGAAATAGTGTGCCAATAAAAAGTAAGGGCGGGATGTAAGCCCCTTTTAAGATTTATATTAAATACAATAGATTTCACAAGCACATCACTTGCTGTGCAGGCAAACCTACAAAAATACTCCCACTCCCAAACCCACTCACACACACTCTCACACCCAGTCACTCCCACACCCATGCAGTCACTTATACACCCACTCACAGACCCAGAGAATTATTTACACACCCATTCACAGACCCACATAGCTACCCGCACACCCACTAACACAGCCACATACTGCAAAACCACTGACACACCCAGACACAAACCCCTATAGCTACTCATATACACACAGAGACCCAGAAAACCACTCACACACCCATACAGACACACACCCACTCACACATCCATACAGACTCTCATACACACACAGTCACTCACACACCCTCTCACACCAATACATCCACTCACAGACATAGAGCACTCACACACACACACACCAACAGGCCCACAGGCACTCACACACCCATGTACACACCCATACAGCCACTTACAAACCCACTTTTACACCAGTACAGCAAAACCACTGACACACCCACTCACACACCCAAACAGCCACTCACACACCCTCTCATACACCCAGTCACTGATACATCCACACAGAGAACCACTCACACATCCAATCATAGACCCACACAGGTACTCACACACCCAGTCAGAGACCTAGAAAACCACTCACACACCCAGCCATACACCTATACAGCCACTCAAACACCCATGCAGTCACTGACACATCTACTCAGAGAAACACTGACATAACCAATCACAGACCTACACAGGCACACACACCCAGAAAACCACTTGCACATCCATTTACACACTCATACATCTACTCACTCACCCAATCATACATCTATATAGCCACTCACACATCCATAGTTACTGGTGCATCCACTTGGAGAGCTAGAGAACCACTAACATACCCACTCACAGACCCATACAGGCACTCACACACCCACACACATACTCACACATCATCCACTCACACACAACCACTCAAACACCACTTACACACATACAGCCACTCACACACCCCGTTTATTAAATGTGTTGTTGTTTTGTATTGTATGTTTGCTTTAAGTCATGGATCCACCTGTAGCAAAGCCGGCAGACCCCCTTATGTGGCAGAGGATACCCAGTGGATCCGTGGATCTGAGGGAGAAATTAGAAAAAGAATTTGAAAACAAAAATAACCAGTGTTTAGGAAAAGGGTTAGCTCTAAAAGAGCCTTTGTATTCAGGGTGTATAGATGATAATTACACATAAACAGGATGCAATCTTTTAAGTTGTTGAGGAACACTATGTTGCCTGCGTCTGTGAAATGGACTCAGTCTTTATGATATATGTGGTCCATGTCGAAGCGTAAGCTGTTATGGTAAATAGAGCCCATGTTGAAGTCTCGTAGAAATGCAGAAACAGCTCTATTGACATTTCCTGGTTTCCTCTATCTGCGGCCAAAATTGGGTTGCCACTGCCACATGTCTTTGGGAAATGTTGAAGAACACCAAGGTAGTATTTGAGAAAATGACATTAATGTACTAAAGGCATCTTTCATTAGGATTCCCTGTCCTACACCAGTGATTGCACCTAGGTCGTGGCCACCACAGTGCGCAATCATGAGGTGTGGATATTGGCAATCCACAATGCTTTCAACCAAAGGCAGCAGTTGGCGGTACTTTAACTATCTCTGGCCAGTCCAAGAAATGTCTACATTAGATAAACTAGATCTCTGTCAATGCCTCTCTTTCTAGTACTCTGGCCAAAAACACAAAACTACGGCCCACAATCCAGACTGTGACTCTTTTGAATTGATCACATCTGCTGACTCTTCCTCAGAAACGCCGATTACAGAGACGCTACGTACCCAGCCGACCCCATTGAAGTTTTCCTCCCCCTGCGACGCACAAGCCAGACTTTGAGGTCCCGCTACACTACTGAAGGGGGCCCGCCCCAGATTCTTTCTGGAGGGCGTGGTGTCGCATCTTGTTTGGCCACGCTTCCTGCTCCAGTCTCTAGACCTCTGCTTCGGTTACTCCTAGATCCATCCGGAACCGAAAATTATCTGGTTCCGCTTTTGAGCCTCTTTTCTCCTTTTCCATGTGGAGGCATTCATGGTATTCAAGCCTTTGCCTAATCTGAATTTGTCAGCTGGTATGGATCACTGGTATCCATACAGCCTTACTTCCTTATTCCGAGAGCCATTTCCTAATGGATCCATGGATTCTTTTTCATGTTTGATGTACACAAATTCTTCTCTTCCCCCAAACCTTTCAGCTTATTCCATGAATTGCATATTGTTTGTGCCCTGAAGAAGGTGACGGCTAGACCTTAGCCCTACACCGAAACGCACGTCGGCACCGTGCTTGACAGGAGCCACATAGTGGTATATATAAAAGAACCATAAAGTACTAATGGTTTCACTGCAAAATTAATTTTTTTGTCAATTATCAATTGTTATTTATTTGTCTTGAGCAATATTGATTGGAGTATTATATTCTTACCTATTTCTGGATTTCTATCACCTTATTTGAGGCGTCCTTTTTCAATTAATCTGCTATTACGGTATAAGATACCACTGTGTTCTGCACATTTATGCAATTCTTTTAATGTGTGATTGTGTTAGTAAGACAGTAGCGCGAATGTGACTTAGGTGTGCTTGACTGTTTAGATTGTTTTAGGATGCGACTGGCATGATGATGTTTTAATTGTTTTTGCCGTTATTCATTTTGTTAGAGAAGCCATACTTCCAATCGCTTTTGTATGGATTCTGTGGATATAATACATTTATGTTATGATGTCATTTGTGTTGTTCTGATTTTCATGTATATATAAAACTAATAATAAAATGCAATCAATCTTTTGTAATTGTTACATTTTGAACAAATAAAATACATATGGTTTTTGTATTATCCTCTATGGCGTCTTTTTTGAAAATCTTCTTTAACGGGTGATAAATTGTTGATTTTGCTCCCCTTTGCGCTCGATTTTTATATAGGCAGGTCACAATTTTTCCCTTCCTGTGGAGGGTTTTGCTTTCAGTGCAACCATTTTAGAGACAAGTAGGAGTACCACACAGGAAAAGGCTGCAGCAAAATGAGGCAGTTTTGAAGATAAAAGGCAGCTAAAATAGAGAACAGAAACCTATAAAAGAACATATTTGATTGGATGGTGGAGATGAGCAGGAAACTAACATTAGGTCACAACTTTAAGAAAAAAGTAACTAACTCTTTGATTGGCTTTGGAAAAAATAAAGTTATGGTGTTTGGGTTATGCCTAGAATTGCTAACAATCAACCACACATACTATAGTTAATGTGAAGCAAATATGCTGTTTAGAGAAAGTCAAGTGTTCTTTTGATCTACTGGCAGGCAGACTATTGGAAACATGGTTACTATGGAAACTGAGCTCAAAGAGTGTGGGGGAAGGGAACAAAAGACTGTAGTGTGAAAGTGAAAAGCAGACATATGTACAAAAATTGCTTAGCAGGGAGTGTATGTCTTGTAATTGACAATTTTTTACTGCATGAAATATAAAAAAATAAACATTAACAGCAGATTGTTGAATGCTTTTAAGGCTATTGTGCGGATCTGCTGCAGATTCACATGAGGGCAGCGCTGAACCCTGCAATGGTTCTGCAAAAAAAAATTGCCTTCTTTGCAGGAAACATGGAAAGGGTTAAAAAAGGGTGACCATTTAGAAGTGGTATAACAACAATAAAAGAAAGTAAGTCTGTGATTTGTTAAGAACACATGGAGAAGGGTAGTCATTTTAGGTACTTTCTACTGAGAGTGGAGGAGGATTGCCATATTTCTGACTTGAAATTTCCAGTGGAAAACAGATGATAACTGATATTGCAATAAAAGTTGGACAACAGCAAAGTGATTTTACAGATATGCTAATTAGGTTATCCTAGAAAATAGTATATTTAAAAATAATTGACATTTATTAAAAGTATAGTGAGAAGCAAAAGAGGAAGAGGAATTGCTATACTGAAAATATACTTATTTTATTAAGCCAGTATGAATGAATGTGTTAGAAATTAGATGCGGGTCCTTGCTTATAGTATGCCATTTATTAGTATGTAATGTAGTTTATACCTACTTACACAGTCAGGCAGGCACTTACACACCCAGTTACACTTGCAGAAAAACACTTATGTACCCACCACTCAAATAGCCAGACACACTCAGTCACACACCCTTAAAAGCATTCATACACCCATTTACTCACCAATACATCCACTTACATAGTCATTTGCACACCCATACAGGCACCATCACACCTACTCACACACCTATACAGCCATTCATGTACCCAGCACTCTGTCACATATGTACTTACACTGCCATACACCCAGTTATCCACCCATACATTTACATACCCACTTACAAAACCATAAAGCAACTCATACACCCAGACAGCTAGAGATACTTACACATACATTCACACAGCATTTATATACCCACCACTGATACAGCCACTTGCACACACAGTTACTCACCCAACCACCCATTAAAATAGCAAGTTACCAATCCATACAGCCACTTGCACACCCATTAAGACACCCATTCAGTCACTAACACACCCAATCACACAACCACATAGCTACTTACATGTGCAGTGATACACTCACATATCCACTCACACTCAGTCACCCACCCAGATAGACTCTTGTATAACCATTTACAAAACATACTCGGACACTTAGACAGCCTCTTACATACTGACATAACCACTTAGGTAGCTACTCATTTGCTTATAGTTTGTAATCTAAAATTAAATCTATTCTATATTTGTTTTTCAGATATATACTTTTGTTTAAAGAGGAATGAATAATGGAACAGTGAGGTAAAAAAACAATAAGAATTAAGCTTCTTGAGAGCATCCATAAACAGGGCAACAGATGAATATATTTAGTGAAACTGGCATATGGCACTTTTCTACAATCAGTGACCATGTCTTGCAGTTTTGATGAAACCTCAGAAATGGTAAGTATCTGGTCAGGAAGTAAGGGTCACACAGATAATCAAACTGCTGATGGTGACGCACCACCTTCCCACTCTCTCTTATCATCCTCTGATACGTCCTTGCATGTATGGTTTTCAGGTGTTTCAAAGCAGAGGATGTGTCTTTTAAATACTTCTTCACAGTACCTGTTGAATGTGTTTTGCTGCATAGATTGAATTGGACAAATTTTGCAAGAACTTTTTTTTTCCCTGAAGGGATAGAGAAATATTTCCAAACATCTGAGGAATTCTTTGGAGGTGGTATCTTCTTCTTCTTCTTCTTCTTCTTCTTCTTCTTCTTCTTCTTCCTCTTCCTCTTCCTCTTCCTCTTCCTCTTCCTCTTCCTCTTCCTCTTCCTCTTCCTCTTCCTCTTCCTCTTCCTCTTCCTCTTCCTCTTCCTCTTCCTCTTCCTCTTCCTCTTCCTCTTCCTCTTCCTCTTCTTCTCTGAGGAATTCTTTGGAGGTGGTATCTTCTTTTTCTTAGAGCGGTGTTCGGAGACTTCTACAGAGAGATGTGAAACCGAAACAAATGATTTAAGGTATGGTTTTCAATGTGGATGGGTGGACAGATTTGTGGTGGCATTGGGGCAGATCCGTGGATTCATAAAATGAATAGAAAACATAGAAATACTTCTTGTTTTGCATTTGTAAAAAGTATAATAAGTTATGTTCATTTGTTAATTGTTAGTTTTAAAATGTATAATAAATGTGTGACTAAAATGTAGTTATAAACTTGTGAAAATGCATATTACTAAATTGTACTTTAAGGTAAAATTTATATTAAAAACTAAAATGATGAAATTCACTAAAAAGACAAAGATTACAGAGATGTTATAGTTAGGCAACAGCATTGAAAAACTGCAGAAAGTCAATGAAAAAACCAAAGGTTACAGGGACGTTACAGTTAGGAAATACAATTTAAAAAAACTTTAGAATTTAATTGAAAAAACAAAAGGTTACAGGGACATTACAGTTAGGAAATAACATTTAAAAAACCTTTGAAATTCACAGAAAATACAAAGGTTATATGGACGTTCCAGTTATGCTCAGATTTTACACTCACAAAACCATAGAAATTCAGCAGTTATACTTACGCAAACTAACTATAACTTATGCCCCGGCAATACAGAGCTTATGACTTCACATATTACATCACTCATGGCATGGTCAGTGACATCAAAAATTACAGCACTGATCACATCATCCAGTGAGTGAGTTTCATAAAAGTTTCTGAGATTTAAGGATATATACTAAGTTATTTCATAAGTTAAATTACTATTCTTTCTGTACTAATAATGACTGATACTGTTTGTAACATGTATCATCTGATCTATAATTCCTTGTTTAAAGCGAGCGTACTATTTATCAGTGAACTAGCCTCTACCGTGACACATGTTCCCTGCTGATGTATGTATATGGTAGTGCTTTGCGACATTCTAAGCTGTTGATTTAGACTTTACTCCACAGCAATGGCGGAGTATAATTCTGTTTTAAGACGTACTGGACAGTTTCCTTAGGCCTCGTTCCTTTGTGATGAATGACTGTAGTAGTAGATTGCAATAAATTAATCTGTTCACGAAGATCTTCCTCTAGAATGATGGCTCAGTGTGGCTGGTCCACTAACATCTCTGTACTGGCTGTATGTTGTAGTGGTTTGTATAAATCTAACATCTGCATTAAAACCTCTTTCCAGATTCCCGAATGGTGTTGTAGTTTGTACTAGACTAACCTATACATATAGACATTTTACTTTCGTCAGAAGAGTTTAGAAAAGACAGGAGTATCCGCTTAGAACGGTCTCCTAAGTGATAAGTGAGTGTAGTACTTGATAAGGTTACAGTGAGCTCTGTGCTGCATGTCTCTCACCTGTGTCGTCTTTTTGGGGAGAGGTGTGGCGCCGCGGCCAGGGCGACTGACTCTGGAATCTGGGGATCAGGGTTCGATCCCCGGCTCCGGCGGTAGGTTAGCCCAGCACCATGTGACTCTGGGCAATAGCTTGCTTAATCTTCCCGACGGCCCCCAGCGCCTAGAGACCCTTACGGGTGATTGTGCGCTTTACAAATGTGGATTATTATTATTATTATTTTTAAAAAAACATAATTGGAATTTAATTAAGCATATTGAAGTTTACTTTCCTGGATGATGTCATGTGAGATGTCATGAGTAATGTCACTGACCATATCATGAGTGATGTAATATTTGAAGTTCTAAGCAATGAATTGCAGGGGGAGTTATAGTTAGCTCAGGTAACTATAACTGTTGAAATCCTATGGTTTTGTTTCTGTAAAATCTGAGCCCAACTCGAATGTCCCTGTAACCTTTGTTTTTTTCAGTTAATATATATATACATGTATATCTAGTCAGCTCTTTTTACTGCCACAACAATCCTACGGACATAAAGCAGAGGTAGCACTGCAAACAGTGTAAACCAGAGGTATTTTTAATCAATTTCCATCATCAAACAAAGTGCAAGTATGCAAAAAAAGAGAATGGCAAACATGTTTTGCTGGTTTGGCTTCAACTGGACCATACATACATATGAAGATACAGATATATACATGCATACAAAGTTGGATTTACGCATTTTTAGCAAACAACACTGCTGTGCACTGAAAGGTATTTGGACATATTATATATCTGTTTACTTTCATTGTTTAAATCTGGGTAGTTTAGTTAGGATTGTGTTTCCATAGAAAATGCGTCTTTTGGTTTGCTTATATCTTTGATACCTTTTGGTGATTCTTCATGAAACTCCCACCTCTCCCAAATTTGTTCTCACTTCATCTCCTTCCTAGAATGTTTCAAGGTGAGCTGTCAAGAGGGGGGAATAAGAAAAAGGTTGGGGGGGGGGGGGCGGGGAGCCCCAAACCACTATTTTTTAATATTCATTTTTCCATAGGAACGTTACACACAGTAACAGCCCAAACCACTGTTTGTTTTTTTACCAAATTTGGCAGAAAGCTAGATCTTTCTCCATATATATTGCTTTTTGTGATTTTGTGTCAATCCGTTTAGTGGCTTTTGAGCAATCGAGGGCTCAGAAAAGCTGAAAATTTCACGTTGTGGATCTTTTGCAGGATTCATGAATCCATGAGCCACACCTCACCTTGAACAGGAAATTGCAGCTGCCATCTTAGGACTTGTTCCCTGTGTCCTCATAATAATCTACAAACAAGCATTTTCAGTACAATAGGTCTCGCATTACTGATAGTTTGAGGTATTGACATTACAAATAATAATGCAACGCCAATAGCTCATACTTTCAGTAATGCAAGACCTGGTGCATTGCAAATACTTGCGTAGTGAGCCAGGAACCAGCATTGTATATCTCGGTGCAGTACCTCAAGCTGCTCCTAGAGGTCCTTAGTGAGCAAGACACCAGCACTGCATGTCTAGGTGTAGTACAGCAAGCTGCTACTAGAGGTCCCTACTAGCAAGGCACCAGCACGGTTTGTCTAGTTGCAGTACTGCAAGCTGTTCCTATAGGTTCCTAGTGAGCAAGGCACCAGCACTGCATGTCTAGCTGCAGTACCGGAAGCTGCTCCTAGAGGTCCGTAGTGAGAATCATAAACTTTTGGTCACATATGGTGCTGAACCCTGGAGAAGATATGGTAAATCCACCCCACCCATAATGCATTGCATGCAAAACAGTACCACGAGTACATTCAAATAGCTATGTCCATATATACAATTAGTAGCTTTGAATTTTATATTAATTCCTGATCAGGTTGTACTCTATGTGGAGCTGATGAATGGAAATTTATAGAAGATCTAATATAAATGTGAGATGTGGTAGCGAGTAAAATAACCACTGTCTACCTAGTTTGGGACCAAGTGAGTGTCCTGTCTGAAGGCCTGTACGAAAATAGTGCCTTGAGGCTGTAATTAAAACCTAGGGCGTAACAACACATGTAACAGGGGGTGTCCTCATGGGAGGTTAGAAAAAGAGACAAGGCAGCACTAAGGAGGGACTACTACGCCTAAGGACCGATGAAAAGCCATCATTTTTAAAGGACAGGTACAGAAGCCAATTAAAAAAATGGGCGGAAAGTATGCGGAGCTTCATGCCCATTTCCTGAATACTGTGCTACGCAAACAAATGATGGACGAAATGCTGAATAAATCATTCACCCCCAGTCAGGAGATCTGGGTTAAATCCATTGTTCTTTGGCTCACCATACCACCCCAGTTTAGACCCAGCTATATGCAAATCAGTCTTGACCCTGTGCCTCATTGGAACAGTCTAGACCGAACTGCCAAACCAAGTCCTCCCTGGACCGGAAACAAACATCCTGGGACCGGTTTCTGGGTATTGCCCTTTATCCTGAATACAACATGTCTCAAAGAGACTGCGCAATCGCTGCCTAGGCGAGACCTAAAAAGGCAGAAGGAGGAAGGTAGGGGTACCTTGACCCCCTCTATCGATTGGATGCGGGTGTTGGAAAGGGACCCCCTCTATACTTGAAGCTAATAAAGAAAATATTATTTTTGATCGTATGGTGGATCCATTGCGGCGCTCAGCGTGACCCCCTGAGACTTTGTGATGGATCCATGAATCCATATGATCATTTTATTAAAAAAAAGAAATACAGACACTCACACAATCCTATACACAGAGTCACACACACACAAATAAAGATCTGTGTACACAACTCCACACAGACATGCTCACATATACAATCCACACATATGCCCACACACACAGCACCCACACTTGCACACGCAACCCCCAGTCACACCCACTATTACATTCCTGTACTCAGTCAGACACACCCACAGAACCACACACACTCACATATGTCCACAACCTCACATAGTCACCCACACAATACCACAGAACCACGCACTCGCACCATGACATATACACAACACCCCACACACTCCTAGAAACAACAGCACACACCCACACAACGCCCACACACTCACACCCCATACACTCGGTCAAACCCACTTCCCAACACACACACACACACACAGAATGTCAACAGCACACACACTTACACAGACATGTATGGAACCTCACATGCACATAATTGCCCACAAAACACCATAGAACGAGACACAAACACACACACACATGCGTCCACACAGACACACAGAAACACCCAAAACAACCACACACCCACACAAAACCATCCTGCACCTACTCATTATCCACCCTCATAACAATCAAGTTACTTACCTTTGGTAACAATATATCTGTAAGAGACATATTAGTTAAAAATTACTTACCTTAGAATTACCCCCAGCAGTCAGACTGGATGCGGAGAATTGTTGTTCAACAGTACCCCTGCGCGTTGGTAGGTGGCGTCAGTCGACTCCTCGTTCGTCGCTGGCGTCGTGATCGACAGAATGATGTTGTGGTATCAACTTGGACGTCAGTTCTTTACACGACATTCCACGCCAGAAGCGCTGACCCATGCAAGACACTGACCACTGGGCATAAAACTAGGGCACGAAAGGAAGTTCCTTACTCTAGAAGTCAGTTCGCAATACGGGGAGGATGGGTGGGTCGGTAAGGAATCCAGAACTAAGATATGTCTCTTACAGATATATCGTTACCAAAGGTAAGTAACTTGTTCATCTGAAAAGAGACTATTAGTTATGGATTCCTTACCTTAGAATTGATACCCCAGCAATACCAACCCCGGAGATGGGTTTGTGAACCAAGTGAAGTCCTGAAGAACGGAGCAGCCAAAGAAGTCTCTCCGGACTTGGCTGTCCAGGCAGTAATGTTTAGTGAAGATGTGCCATGAATCCCACGTCTCAAAGCAGTAGTGGCTGAGTTCGCCCTGGTAGAATGGGCGCGTAACCCTACTGAAGGGAAGGTTCCTTTTTTGTCAAGTAATAAAAAAAATTTACGCAAAGAACGACCCATTAAAAGATGGTTCATTTTTCCACGGTCTGACCTTTCTTGGCGCCTACATAGGCAACAGAGAGCTGGTCATCCAGCCGGAACGGTGCAATCCAGATAAAATGAAAGCGCACATTTTGGATCCAGACAGTGGAGCCTCTCCTCCTCTTTAGAAGAATGCGGGGCAGGAAGAAGGTGGGCAAAGTGTTGGTCTGTCCTATGTGGAAAGAGGTAACCACTTTGGGAAGAAAAGAAGGTCTGGTGCAAAGGACAACATTGTCCGGATGAACAGCCGGGAAAGGAGGTTTAGAAGAAAGAGCCTGAAGCTCACTCACCGTGTGAGCAGAGGTGATGGCAACCAAAACGGCAGTTTTGAGGGTCAATAGTCTGAGAGGACAATACTGTAGTGACTCGAAAGGAGTGCACATAAGGTAAGTTAGAACAAGGTTCAAGTCCTACTGGGGCATTACGAAGGGAATAGGAGGAAACAGGTGAGTAAAGCCCTTAAGGAAGCGATTTACAATAGGGGACTTGAAAAGAGAAGCCTGATCAGGAAGGAGAAGAAAGGCCGAAATGGCCGAAAGATAGCCTTTAAGAGTGCCCAGAGCAGAGCCCTGCTGGGCCAAAGAAAGAATGAAGAGGAGAATATCTGAAAGAAGGGCAGAAAGGGGATCCACAGCCTTTGCTGTGCACCATGCCACAAATTTGTTCCATCTACAGGTGTATACTATTTTGGTGGAGGGACACCTGGGGGTTAAGATAATGTTACAAACTTCAGGAGGAAGACCGCAGGCTGTCACCTGTCGCCGCTCAATCTCCACGCAAGGAGGTGGAGGCTGGACAGGTTCGGTTGAAGGACCGCCCCCCGCTGCTTAAACAGAAGAGGCAGTCTGATCGGAGGATCGATGGCCATGTTCAGGAGCTCGGGATACCAGACTCTTCATGCCCAGTCCGGAGCCACAAAAATTACTTGGGCCCTGTCGTGCTTGATCTTCTTCAGCACTTTGGGCAGAAGTGGTAAAGGTGTATAGAAGACCGCAACTCCATTTGCGATGAAAAGCATTGCCTAGCGAGTGCCGCCTTGGAAATTCCAACGCGCAGAACTGCTGACATTGTGCGTTCTCTTCTTTGGCGAATAGATCTAACCAAGACTCTCCCCACTGCCACCACCCCCGAGTTAAGACGTCATTCATGATCCATCATGCACCGGCGGCTGAGTTCAGCCGCTTTGGCGTTCAGGAAACCCGCCATGTGTTGAACCACCAGGGACATGCCCTCATGTTCAAGCCACTTCTAGAGCTGCAGGGCCTCCTGACAGGGGGTCCAAGACCCCACTCCACCCTGTTTGTTGCAATACCAGATGGCGATGGTATTGTCAGTGAACACCTGCACCACACTTCCTTTGACAGAAGGAAGGAATGCCTTCAGTGCAAGACGAATCGCCTGGAGTGAAGGTTGATGTGGAGCCCGGACTCCGCCGGAGACCAGAGGCCTCTGCTCTCTGCCTCCCCCATGTGGCTGCCCCACTCCAGAGTGATGCATCTGTCACCACTGTGAACTCTGGTTGGGGAAGGGAAAGGGATCTGACGTTGACCCAATCATGGTTTGCTAGCCACCACTGCAATTGGTGTGCAGTGCCCTCCGAGATCTGGACGCAATTGGAAATATTCTCCTGATGCTGTGGCCACTGGAACTTCGGGTCCCACTGCAGAGCCCGCATATGCCACTTGGCATGATCCACCAGCAGGATGTAGGAGGTCATGAGACCCAGCAGCCTGAGGGTCATTCTGATCAAAACCTGGGATAGAGGCTGAAAGATTGGAAACATAGGTTTCAACAACAGGAGAGGGAGGGAAAGGACACTCTAAGTCCCCCAAATGAATATGTTTCAAACAACAAAAGAGTATCGCTTCTTATATGTGTAAGCACAGACACATGAGGTAGGTTAGCAGAAGGTGAAAAAATCACATTGGATTTTTTATGAGGGCTTCATAAAAAATCCAATGTGATTTTTTTCACCTTCTGCTAACCTACCTCATGTGTCTGTGCTTACACATATAAGAAGCAATACTCTTTTGTTGTTTGAAACAGATTGGAAACATAGCCTGAATATCCCGGACTTACTGTTTGGGAGCATAGTCCCAAAGCTGTGCTGTGTCCAGAACCGCCCCAATGAAAAGGAGCTTCTGAGAGGGAATCAGGTGTGACTTTGGCATGTTGATAGTGAACCCCAAGCGAATGCAGGAGGTCCGCCATAGTCTGAAGGTGTGAGACAACAGCCTGGGGCGAACTCTCCTTTAACAGTCAGTCGTCGAGACAGGGGAATACTGGAACCCCTGATCTGCGCAGATGAGCTGCGACCACGGCCATCACTTTCGTGAACACCTGAGGGGCGCTGGTAAGGCCAAAGGAGAGCACAGTGAACTGAAAATGCTTGTGGCCTACCATGAACCGTAGCTAACGCCGGTGGGCAGGCAGGACGGGGATGTGAAAATAGGCGCCTGCAAGTCCAAAGCTACCATCCAGTCTCCAGCGTTGAGGGCAGACAGGACCTGAGCCAATGTCATCCTTTTGTACTTCTCCTTCTGGAGGAAGCGGATGACGTCCCTGATATCCAAGATAGGACGCAGGCCTTTGTCCTTCTTGTGTACCAGGAAGTAGTGGGAATAACAACCACAACCTACTTCTGGCACAGTGCCTCGGTCAATGGCTACCTTGGCCAAGAGAGCCGCAACTTCCTGACGGAGAAGGGCCAAGTGATCCTACAACATGTGATGGAAAGCAGGTGGCATGGAGGGAGGAGTAGTCTCAAAGGGAAGGGAGTAGCCCCTTTGGACTATCTGCAAAACCCACCTGTCCAACGTGATGTTGTGTTAGTGGGGGAGGTGATGGCGAATCCTGTTGCCCACTAGCAACGGTGGCCCTGAAAAGTTGGACTAGGAAGGTTTGGAGGCTGCTGCAGAGGGAGTGCTGGTGGACTGCCCCACCCGCTGGTCCCCAGACCCACAATGCTGGGTACCACGTCCCCGGCCGCACAGAGGCTGGACAGCTTGCGCGGGCCTGTGGCTCTGGGTGGAACATGGTGGGGCACCCCTTTCGTAGCCAGGAAAGGGGTGAAAAGCAGACTGCACGGGCGAGAGGTGGTAGCGAGGCCCAAGGATCTTGCCATAGCCCTTGAAACCTTATAGCACTTGAGTGCATTGTCTGCTTTGTCACCAAACAAGCGACGGCCATCAAAGGGCATGGCTAAAAGAGTCGACCGGACATCGCCTGAAAAGCCGGTGGACCTCAGCCAGACATAGCAAGTCGGCGGTGTCCAGCCCAAATCGTATGGCGAACTTCGCAGCAGCTACACCCTCAGCAACTGCACGGGAGAGCATGGCCTCCTCCGGGCAGCACCTGTGCGACTATATCCCACACAGAGTGGGTGTAATGGCCCAAGAGACATGCAGTGTTCACCAACCGCAGTCCTAAGCTGGCGGAAGAAAATATCTTCTTCCCAAAATGATCCAGCTTCTTGAATTCCCTATCTGGGAGAGCAGTAGGGAACGCGCCTTTGGACGTTGAGGCTTGGATTACCAAGCTCTCAGGGGTAAGGTGTTGGGAGAGGAAAGAGGGGTAACCCAAGGCCGGGCAGTGGTGTCAGGCAATCATCCTTTCCACAGGAGCCCCTGTGCTTGGCTTGGACCAGGTGCCCAGAGGGATGTCTGTGAGGGCCTCATTGAACAGCAGCAGCTGCTCCGAAGAGGCTGCTGCTGGTTGAAGCACCTCACTCAGGAGGATAGTCCTAACTGCCACCGTAGGTAGCCCAAGGCCTCACCCACCCTAAGCAACACCACAGTGTAGGAAGCTCCCTCCTCCGTAGCCATATTAAGGTCTGGGTATGTATCCAGACCACTGGCCTCACCCAGTTCCTCTCCCCAGTCTGGCTCTTCCAACTGGTCTGCTAGAGGGTCAATAGACCCCTTCCAGTCCTCCTCACCCTCTTCTGGCTGCCACTCAGGGCGATAAGGAACGCCAGGATAGAATAGAGGTACAAACACACTGGTTGGTGCTGGTACCGGTGTCTGCCGACGCTGGTCCGGCTCTGTGTCAATGTCGAGGGGGATGGTGGGGTCAACGCCGGCATTGACACAACCGGCGTTGGAAGGGGCGGAGGTGTCACCAATGGATTCGGCACCAGAGGAGGTTTTGTAAGGTCAACCGGCGCAGATCCAGGCCTGGTTCCATGCAGTGCCGGGCCAAAGCCGCCGGCATCGAAGGCCTAGAACCCCCAGCCGAGTCTGTGGGGCCCAAAGGCGTGCTGGTGGAGTCGGGCTGCCCACAGATGGAGGGGAGGGCTTCGTAAAAGCTACGAAGTTGGACAGGGGTCGCCTCGGCTCCCGGGAAGGGAGTGAAACTCAGAGCTGACCCAACAGGCTCCGCGGGCCGAGCCAGACGACTACCACAACCCGCGTCCCGCTGGCTGACAGAAGGAGAGAAGGCAAAGAGCGACGGTGCTTCTTCGTCTTCTTCTTGTGCTTTGACTTACCTGAAGATGAAGATTTCGAAGAGGAGTGATGGTGGTGACTCTGCTACCGGTCCCGCAACCTCCCTCTCGACCGGGACCTCGAGCGGCACGGAGCTGACTGCCGGGCCTCGAGAAGTTTTCTGGACCGCTCCCACAAAGAGTTTAGGTTCATGGCCCCGCAGTCGGAGCACGACTTCGGGTAGTGGTCATGCTCCAAGCACCAGAAGCACAGGAGATGTGGGTCCGTGACCGACATCACCTTGTGACAGGAGTCACAAGGTTTGAAGCCGGTTCTTTGATGTGACATCTCTTGCACTAGGAGTCATATGACTCGGAATAAGAAGTCAACAAAAGCCGAAAAAACTCTAGTAAAAAAAGACTAAGGGCACCGCTCTCTCCAGATCAGCGATGGCTGGTGCGGAAAAAGAAAGAACTGATGTCAGCACGCAGGGGTGGCTTATAAGTAGATACCGTAAGGTCATTCCGGCGAGCTCGACGCCAACGGCAAATGCGGAGTCAACCGACGCCACCTACCGATGCACAGGGGTACTGCTGAAGAAAAATTCTCTGGATCCAGTCTAACGCCTGGGGGTAATTCTAAGGTAAGGAATCCATAAGTAATAGTCTCTTTCAGATACACACATACTGTGACACACACAACTACAGAATGTCATATGCAGTCAAACACACACCCACCCACATAACCACACACTCACAGATACAGACTTGTACACAACCTCACACAGTCACCCACACACTCATACACCGCACAAACACCCACACAATGACACACATAGAAACACACAATGTCCCAACACACTCATAGAAACACCCCACACAACCACACACACATGCACCACCACTCACTCCCACAGTCACCCACACACACACAGCCTGACACAAACATATACAACCTCGAACACTCACTCACACATACACAAATCACATGCTCTCTTATGCATCCACACAACCCACCAATCATATACACATTTACACAACTATACCCACTGCTATACAACTGAACAACCCTACACACTCACACATCTAAACAAACCCACTTACACTTACTGACAGCTGACAGATATACTCATGCACCACAACACACATGTTCAGACACTCACTAATACACACAACCCCAAACACACATTCACACAGATACTAGTGCACACACTGCACACAGTCACACAACCCTACACTAACAAACACACACCTACACACACATTCAAACATTCACACACACACAGACACACACACTGACACACCCACTGACACACCCACACACTCAGACACACAGCGAGACAACTACACACACAAGTTGACACATACACAGACATATATACCTGCAAACAGACCCCTATGCTGACAGACACTCCCAAACAGACAGTGACATACATGTAGAAATACACACACACTCCAACATATAACCCCACACATACATTTAGACTGACTCACACAAAGACCAACTGAAATTTCGACTGAAATTCCTTTATACAAAAGCATACAGATATGCAACTACTCTCACACACTGACGCTTCCACTCACACAGAGAGACATATATAACTACATACAGACATAGTCACTGAGACACAGAGCCACATAAATACCCTCACATATTCATTCACACACATACATTTACACAGGCCAGAACACATTCTGTCTTTCCCAAACACAGACACACTTGTGAAACTATATATATATATTCACTGTAAAGAACCAAAGGTTACAGGGATGTTATATTTATGTAATAGATTAAAATAACTTTGAATATTCACTGAATAACACAAAGGTTACAGGGACGGTATAGTTAGGTTCACACACAAAACCATAGAAATTCAGCAGTTATAGTTGCATGAACTAACTATAATTTATGCCTCGCAATGCACTGCTTATGACCTTACATATTACATCACTCATGAAATCACTAATGACATCTCATGTGATATCATCCAATAAGCGAGTGTTTCTGACACTGAAAGATACATACTGAGCTACTACACAACATAAAATACTATTATTTCTGCACTACTGAGTGTTAGTATTTCTAACATATATATAATCTGAACTATAATCCCGTTTTTAAAGCGGGTGTAGTATTTATGAGCGAACTAGCCTCTATGCTGACAAATGTTCCGTGCTGATGTATGTGTATGGTAGTGCTTTGCGACCGTCTAAGCTGCTCATTGAGGCTTCACTCCACAGTGATGGCAAAGTATAGTTGTGATTTTCTACACACTGACCACTTAGCTTAGACCTCCCTCCTTTGTGATGAATGAGTGTAGTAATAGTTTTCAATAAATTCATCTGTTCTCTAAGACCTCTCTCTAGGGTGATAACTTAGTGTAGTAGTGGTTTGCAACAGACAGACCTCTCTGCTTTTTACTAGTGGTTTGGTACATAGTGGCCTGTCCGTTAACACCTCTCTACTGGGTGTGTGTTGTAGTGGTCTGTGTAAAACTGAGGTCTGCACTGAAACCTCTTTTCAGGTTGACGAATGGTGTTGCTGTGATTTGCGATAGACTAGCCTGTACAGTTAGATGATTTACCTTGGTCATTAGTGTTTAGAATAGTGCTTTAGAAGAGAGAGGCCTATCTGCTGAGAACTTTCTCCTGGGTGATAAGTGAGTGTAGTAGTTGATAAGGTTACAGTGAGCTCTCTGCTGTACATCTCTGACCTGCCTCCTTTTTTCTTTAAGAAAAACAATTAATTGGTATATTATGAAGTATATTGATGTTTACTTTGCTGGATGATGTCATCAGTGATGTCACTGAACATGTCATGAGTGATGTAATATATGCGGTCATCAGCAGTACACTGCGGGGTGTAAGTTATAGTTAGCTTAGGTAACTATACCTGCTGAATTTCTCTGGTTTTGTGTGTGTAAAATCTGTACCTAACTATAATGTCCTATAACCTTTTGACAACAATAATTTGACTCACAAGTTCAATTTACTAATATACGTTTTCACAAGTTTATAAATATATTTCATTCACACATTCATTCTTATTATAAATTTTAAAACTAAAAATGAAGGTAAGGTAACTTATGTAGTCTGTCTATAAATGCAATGCACCAAGTCTTTCCTTTTTTAAATTCATTATATGAATCCTCAGATGCGTTCCCTACCAAAAGCACACATTCAATACTAAAACAACACATTTAATACGAACAAATGTTATTTCAATTTCCACAAGTGTATCACTGCCTGTGTGTGGGTATGTAAGTGGCTGTGTGAGTGACTGTGGCTGAGTGGGAGTGGGAGTGACTGTGTGGGTGTATGAGTAGCTCTATGGCTGTGTAAGTGAGTGTGAGACTGGCTGTGTGAGTAGTTGCGAGAGTGGCTGTGTGGGTGTATGAGTAGGAGGGGCTGTATGGGTGCGTTGGTATGTGAGTAGATATGTGGGTGACTAAGTGGGTGGCTGAGTGGCTGTATAAGTGGGTGTGTGTGTATGAGTGGGTGTATGAGTGGTTGTGTAATTGGGTATGTGAGTGGCTGTGTTGGCCTATGAGTGGTTTTGTGGGTCTGAGTGGCTGTATGAGTGGTTGTCTGGGCATGTAAGTGGTTGTATGAGTGGTTTTGTGAATCAGTGAGTGGGTGTGAAAGTAGTTTTGCGAGTCTGTGAGTGGGTGTGTGAGTGGCTGTATGGGTGCGTGAGGGGTTGTGTGGGTGTGTAAGTGGATGTGCAAGTGGTTGTGTGGGTATGTAAGTGGTTTTGTAGGTCTGTTAGTCGTGTGAGTAGCTGTAAGGGTGTGTGAGTGGTTAAATGGGTGTGTTGGGTGTGTGAGTATTTGTGTAGGTGTGTAAATGGTTGTGTGAGTGGCTGCATGGGCTAGTGAGTGGGTTTGTGAGTGACTGTATGGGTGTGTGAGTGGTTATGTGGGTCTGTAAGTGGGTGTGAGTGTTTTTGTGGCTATGACTGGGTTTGTAAGTGGCTGTATGGGTGTCTGTGTGGTTGTGTGGGTGTGACTAGATGCGTGGGTACATGAGTGCGTATATGTTGTTTTTTTAATTGGGGTCTAGATCTGTGGATGTGCCTGGGAAGCACACAGGGGGCCACGCTGAGTGCCTCAGTGTATCTGCAGAAATTCGCACACAAAAAAAACAATTTGAGCCAATTTCTTGTTAATGAACCCTGGGGCATCAGTCCCATAAGGTCAGGGTACCTCTACCCTGACCCCTTCTATCACTTTCGTTTTGGAAAACTGAGTCCTGATGCACAAAATGGCAGCCACAACTTTCCTCTCAGGTTGCGTCCAGCCAATCACTGCATTGCTGTTGGCCCGTGGCCATGTGGATCTTCTGCAGTGGATCTGCGTCTCTTGATACACATAAATCTTTTTATATTAATAACTCAAAAGTACTGAACAGATTTACACAAAATTACAAAAAGTACTCTTTCTGGGCCAAGATCTAGCTTTCTGCCAAATTTGGTGTTATTCCGTTCAGCCGTGCGGGCTGTACTTGCGTCTAAAATCCCTATTGGAAAATGCATGAGGAAAACACGTTTTAGGACCACCCCCTTTTCTGGGTCTCCACTTGATGGATCACCCTAAAACTTTGTAGACAACAGCTGTAGTGACTGGCAAACTAGTTGTGAACATTTTTTGAAGGTTCGACAAAAAGTACCAAAGTTATTAGCAAAACAAAAAACACCCTTCCCATGCAAACTAGGCTCTACCTATAACTATATATATATATATATATATATATATATATATATATATATATATATATATATATATATATATATATATATATATATATATATATCACAAAAGTTGCCTGCTGATAGAAGATGCCACACCACTGGTAGGTATATGCCAAATTTGTTTTATTCAGGAGAGCTGCAGCATGGAAGAAACTTTGTCCACAAATCAATAGTCCAGCCCAACGCGTTTCGTAGTCCACTTCATCAGGGGCACAGGACTCGAGTGAAGTAGCAGAGCAGTTTTGGCGGAAACTACCGAAATTCAAATACCGTGCCTCAGTGGGCGTGGCCCACACTCGATGGCCTGCTGGTATTGGTAGTCCCGCTTTCCTTCTCCAGTGAGTTGCCTGCTACTCACTCGAACTATTCAGAAAGTTAAAAATCCCAGTGGATCGTGGCATTAAGTTGCTGTCCTTGCCACAGCTTCATATCCCCTCCAAAACGGCACCAGTGCCATAAGTTAATCCGTAGGTTGACGGATCAACAGGAATGCTGCAAGAGCATCGGAGCCTCTGCCGCGGCTCAGGCCAGCCGCTAATATCAACCACAAAAGTTGCCTGCTGATGGAAGATGCCACACCACTGGTAGGTATATGCCAAATTTGTTTTATTCAGGAGAGCTGCAGCATGGAAGAAACTTTGTCCACAAATCAATATTCCAGCCCAACGCGTTTCGTAGTCCACTTCATCAGGGGCACAGGACTCGAGTGAAGTAGCAGAGCAGTTTTGGCGGAAACTACCGAAATTCAAATACCGTGCCTCAGTGGGCGTGGCCCACACTCGATGGCCTGCTGGTATTGGTAGTACCGCTTTCCTTCTCCAGTGAGTTGCCTGCTACTCCCCTCGAACTATTAAGAAAGTTAAAAATCCCAGTGTGGCACGGTATTTGAATTTTGGTAGTTTCCGCCAAAACTGCTCTGCTACTTCACTCGAGTTCTGTGCCCCTGATGAAGTGGACTACGAAACGCGTTGGGCTGGACTATTGATTTGTGGACAAAGTTTTTTCCATGCTGCAGCTCTCCTGAATAAAACAAATTTGGCATATACCTACCAGTGGTGTGGCATCTTCCATCAGCAGGCAACTTTTGTGGTTGATATTAGCGGCTGGCCTGAGCCGCGGCAGAGGCTCCGATGCTCTTGCAGCATTCCTGTTGATCCGTCAACCTACGGATTAACTTATGGCACTGGTGCCGTTTTGGAGGGGATACGAAGCTGTGGCAAGGACAGCAACTTAATGCCACGATCCACTGGGATTTTTAACTTTCTGAATAGTTCGAGTGAGTAGCAGGCAACTCACTGGAGAAGGAAAGCGGGACTACCAATACCAGCAGGCCATCGAGTGTGGGCCACGCCCACTGAGGCACGGTATTTGAATTTCGGTAGTTTCCGCCAAAACTGCTCTGCTACTTCACTCGAGTCCTGTGCCCCTGATGAAGTTGACTACGAAACGCGTTGGGCTGGACTATTGATTTGTGGACAAAGTTTCTTCCATGCTGCAGCTCTCCTGAATAAAATAAATTTGGCATATACCTACCAGTGGTGTGGCATCTTCCATCAGCAGGCAACTTTTGTGGTTGATATTAGCGGCTGGCCTGAGCCGCGGCAGAGGCTCCGATGCTCTTGCAGCATTCCTGTTGATCCGTCAACCTACGGATTAACTTATGGCACTGGTGCCGTTTTGGAGGGGATACGAAGCTGTGGCAAGGACAGCAACTTAATGCCACGATCCACTGGGATTTTTAACTTTCTGAATAGTTCGAGTGAGTAGCAGGCAACTCACTGGAGAAGGAAAGCGGTACTACCAATAACAGCAGGCCATCGAGTGTGGGCCACGCCCACTGAGGCACGGTATTTGAATTTCGGTAGTTTCCGCCAAAACTGCTCTGCTACTTCACTCGAGTCCTGTGCCCCTGATGAAGTGGACTACGAAACGCGTTGGGCTGGAATATTGATTTGTGGACAAAGTTTCTTCCATGCTGCAGCTCTCCTGAATAAAACAAATTTGGCATATACCTACCAGTGGTGTGGCATCTTCCATCAGCAGGCAACTTTTGTGGTTGATATTAGCGGCTGGCCTGAGCCGCGGCAGAGGCTCCGATGCTCTTGCAGCATTCCTGTTGATCTGTCAACCTACGGATTAACTTATGGCACTGGTGCCGTTTTGGAGGAGATACGAAGCTGTGGCAAGGACAGCAACTTAATGCCACGATACACTGGGATTTTTAACTTTCTGAATAGTTCGAGTGAGTAGCAGGCAACTCACTGGAGAAGGAAAGCGGGACTACCAATACCAGCAGGCCATCGAGTGTGGGCCACGCCCACTGAGGCACGGTATTTGAATTTCGGTAGTTTCCGCCAAAACTGCTCTGCTACTTCACTCGAGTCCTGTGCCCCTGATGAAGTGGACTACGAAACGCGTTGGGCTGGACTATTGATTTGTGGACAAAGTTTCTTCCATGCTGCAGCTCTCCTGAATACAACAAATTTGGCATATACCTACCAGTGGTGTGGCATCTTCCATCAGCAGGCAACTTTTGTGGTTGATATTAGCGGCTGGCCTGAGCCGCGGCAGAGGCTCCCATGCTCTTGCAGCATTCCTGTTGATCCGTCAACCTACGGATTAACTTATGGCACTGGTGCCGTTTTGGAGGGGATACGAAGCTGTGGCAAGGACAGCAACTTAATGCCACGATCCACTGGGATTTTTAACTTTCTGAATAGTTCGAGTGAGTAGCAGGCAACTCACTGGAGAAGGAAAGCGGGACTACCAATACCAGCAGGCCATCGAGTGTGGGCCACGCCCACTGAGGCAAGGTATTTGAATTTCGGTAGTTTCCGCCAAAACTGCTCTGCTACTTCACTCGAGTCCTGTGCCCCTGATGAAGTGGACTACGAAACGCGTTGGGCTGGACTATTGATTTGTGGACAAAGTTTCTTCCATGCTGCAGCTCTCCTGAATAAAACAAAATTGGCATATACCTACCAGTGGTGTGGCATCTTCCATCAGCAGGCAACTTTTGTGGTTGATATTAGCAGCTGGCCTGAGCCGCGGCAGAGGCTCCGATGCTCTTGCAGCATTCCTGTTGATCCGTCAACCTACGGATTAACTTATGGCACTGGTGCCGTTTTGGAGGGGATACGAAGCTGTGGCAAGGACAGCAACTTAATGCCACGATGCACTGGGAATTTTTAACTTTCTGAATAGTTCGAGTGAGTAGCAGGCAACTCACTGGAGAAGGAAAGCGGGACTACCAATACCAGCAGGCCATCGAGTGTGGGCCACGCCCACTGAGGCACGGTATTTGAATTTCGGTAGTTTCCGCCAAAACTGCTCTGCTACTTCACTCGAGTCCTGTGCCCCTGATGAAGTGGACTACGAAACGCGTTGGGCTGGACTATTGATTTGTCGACAAAGTTTCTTCCATGCTGCAGCTCTCCTGAATAAAACAAATTTGGCATATACCTACCAGTGGTGTGGCATCTTCCATCAGCAGGCAACTTTTGTGGTTGATATTAGCGGCTGGCCTGAGCCGCGGCAGAGGCTCCGATGCTCTTGCAGCATTCCTGTTGATCCGTCAACCTACGGATTAACTTATGGCACTTGTGCCGTTTTGGAGGGGATACGAAGCTGTGGCAAGGACAGCAACTTAATGCCACGATCCACTGGGATTTTTAACTTTCTGAATAGTTCGAGTGAGTAGCAGGCAACTCACTGGAGAAGGAAAGCGGGACTACCAATACCAGCAGGCCATCGAGTGTGGGCCACGCCCACTGAGGCACGGTATTTGAATTTCGGTAGTTTCCGCCAAAACTGCTCTGCTACTTCACTCGAGTCCTGTGCCCCTGATGAAGTGGACTACGAAACGCGTTGGGCTGGACTATTGATTTGTGGACAAAGTTTCTTCCATGCTGCAGCTCTCCTGAATAAAACAAATTTGGCATATACCTACCAGTGGTGTGGCATCTTCCATCAGCAGGCAACTTTTGTGGTTGATATTAGCGGCTGGCCTGAGCCGCGGCAGAGGCTCCGATGCTCTTGCAGCATTCCTGTTGCTCCGTCAACCTACGGATTAACTTATGGCACTGGTGCCGTTTTGGAGGGGATACGAAGCTGTGGCAAGGACAGCAACTTAATGCCACGATCCACTGGGATTTTTAACTTTCTGAATAGTTCGAGTGAGTAGCAGGCAACTCACTGGAGAAGGAAAGTGGGACTACCAATACCAGCAGGCCATCGAGTGTGGGCCACGCCCACTGAGGCACGGTATTTGAATTTCGGTAGTTTCCGCCAAAACTGCTCTGCTACTTCACTCGAGTCCTGTGCCCCTGATGAAGTGGACTACGAAACGCGTTGGGCTGGACTATTGATTTGTTGACAAAGTCTCTTCCATGCTGCAGCTCTCCTGAATAAAACAAATTTGGCATATACCTACCAGTGGTGTGGCATCTTCCATCAGCAGGCAACTTTTGTGGTTGATATATATATATATATATATATATATATATAATTCACTGAAAAAAACACAGGTTTCTGGGACGTTATAGTTAGAAATTAGCATTTAAAAAAACCTTAGAAATTCACAGAAAAAAATCATAGGTTTCAGGGGTGTTCTAGTTAGCGGGACATTTCACTCGTACAAAACCATAGAAGTTCCTCCGTTATAGTTAGTTCTGCTAACTATAACTTGCGCACCCATAATGCACTGCTGATGATGTCACATATTACATCATTCATGACATGGTCAGTGGCAGCATTCACACACATCTCCAGATTTACGATTTCTCATAAATCTGGAGATGTTTCTTGTTCTATGGGTGTTGCGTGGGAACACCCACAGCAACACCTATGGAACGCCCCTTCAACGCAAAGTTCTGTGTATGGAGGGGTCATATTTACAAGGAGAGGAAGAATCATGCAGGGTGGCTTTTCCTCTCCTTGTAAATATGAAGGAGTGCCTGGCGCCATCACTACGTTACAAAAGGTGACGTACTGCTGGCGCAGGGTGCTTGTAAATCTGCCCCATAAGTGCTTAGGTAATGGCAGACTGATACAATAAGAACATAGTGCTGGATGGGTGATTGAAGAATTGCATGAGACTGTCAGGAGGTATCCTACGCTGCATGGGTACTACTTCAGTATTTAATGGAGTGGACCAATAGTATGTATCTGCTTAGAGATTTGTAGGGATTATGCACAGAATATTTTATGTGTACTTGTGTTGGTGCCTAGGTCATTTTATAAGAATACCACTAGTAACTGGAATGATGACAGTGCTGCAAACAGAGTGAACACTACATTTATAAGTGCTTACGTATTGGTGGAGTGATAGGATAAGTAGATAGTGGTAGAAAAGTGATTAAAAAAGTGCATGAGACAGACTGGACGATTCCTACACTGCAGGAGTACTGGTAATATGGTAATAATAATCTTTATTTGGATAAAAAAGATGTATCCTTAAAAGAGCGCAACCATAATTCGGACAACAGTACACATTATTAAGAAAAAAGCAAACCAATAAAACAACAATGGTTAAAAAAAGAGTCTTCCAAATAACGTTGAGCGAATTCTTATTACATATGGGTGATTAAAAAGCGCAGTCAGCGTAGGTTTAAACGAGACATTAAGACAGAAGAAGAGTGAAATACCGACAATTAACAGTGTTGGGCTTGTAAAAGCAATCAAATGTTCTGCAAATAGGTACAAGTTATGACAAAATAAAATCAGGTATAACTCAGCAGCAACACATCAATAGCAGCAGGTTGTGGTAAAATACGGTCCAAAAGAAAAACAGGTTTAGCAGCTTGGAAATAAAGTGCCATATGATTTAAACTCTTGCTTAAATGGAGGAAACATGCATAAAAATACGGTATGCAGAGCGTATATAGGTTGTGAGGCCTATGTTTAAAGCTGTATTTTCAGGATTTAGTGCTGCAATGATTGCCTGTCTACATGACCGAATACCCAACCTGTTCCACTCCGTTTTCAGTTTGCATCTACGCAGTGGCATAAGGGCGGGGCAGAGGCAGACCACGTGCTCCAAGGTTTCAGCCGTCTTGCCGCATCCTCTGCACAGTGAGACTTCCGACGTACTACGCCAAGAGGGCAGGTCTTTTAAAAATTGCCAGTCACCCAGTCTAATAGCCATGAAGCTAAGTTTTAAATAGAGGGAGTAAGTGCAGGACAGGTACGTAGCAGGAGATAACCGCCCGTAAGACTTCATAACTGCCCATGCGTGTTTGCGTTTGGCAAAATGGGCTTTGTCAATGATAAGAGAGCTTGTTCTGACACATCTCTTAATGCTGGTTTTAAATGCTGTTATGCTGGGGTTGAGGGTCCATAGGTCGCCCGCTGACATTTCGCGGATGGAGTCCTTGGAAAGGCGACCGTACGAACCCCCTGAGTTTTTCTCGGAGATGTCTAGCCAAACCAGTGACTCTAGAGAGCCTGTGTGAGCTTGTCTAAGTTTATGGCAGAGGTTTAAATACGAGCCGATGTTAGAGACTACATAATTTAGTAAGCCCAGTTCTTGTCTGAACTGGGCAGCAGATGCATTTTTGGGCAAATGGAGGACTTTTTTATAAACTTTAGTCACATGTTGGTTTAGGTTGGTGTTTAAAATTCCCCTGAAAATCTCAATGCCGTATGACAAGGACGGCCCAATTTTTGCTCTCATGACCTCCAATAAAGGTGATAAACTTGGGTCAGCCAGATTTTTTAAGAGCTTAGAGAGGGTCACCTGTAGGATCATGGCTTTTGCTGATATCTCGCTACGCTGTTTGACAAAGTTGCCCCTAGAGTCAAAGTTGACCCCTAAGTACTTGTATGTGCCACCTATCGCAAGGCTCGCGTTGTTGGGTATTTAGAAGAGTGTATCAATAGTATGCAGCTAGTTAGAATTCTGCTTGGATAGTGCACAGAATATTATAGCTGTACTTGTGTTAGTAACTAGGCCATTCCATAAGTTCATGACTAGTAACTGGAATAATTACAGTATTACAAACAGAGTGTATAGTGAATTTATAAGTGCTTAGGTATTGGTGGAGTAATAGAGTAGATAGTGCTGGATGGGTGAATGGAGAAGTGCATGGGACAGACAGAAGGATTCCTAGACTGCATAGGTACTAACTGGGTATTTAGAAGAGCGCATCAATAGTATGTAGCTGGTTAGAGGTCTGCATGCTTAGTGCACAGAATATTGTAGCTGTACTAGTATTGGTGTGTCTATGGTTTCGAGAATGGTAGTCTGTATTTTAGGGTGTGAGGAGATTTTCAGATGATTACGTGCAGGGTTCAAAAATTCCACTCAACCGCTCGCATAGTCGAGCTAAATTTAACAAGGTCGAGCTGTTTTTAGGTCCTACTTGCCCTCTCTGGCGAGTAGGAAACAAACCAACTTTTGTCCTCTGTCTGTGAAAACGGAGCAAATGTGACAAGATAACAAGATTTAAAGGCATTTTTATTGCTCACAAAGTTAATGAGCAATAAAGATGGCTTTAAATCTTGTTATCTTGTCACATTTGCTCCGCTTTCAGAGACGAGGTCAAGTAGGTTGCAGTTAGGTCGAGGACATTTTTTAACGTACTAGTCCTGCAGGACTAGTACCATTTTTTGGATTTTTCGAGCCCTGATCACGTGGATGATGTCATCAGTGATGTCATTTGAGATGTCATCAGTGATGTTGCTGACCAGGTCATAAGTGATGTAATATGTGACGTCATCAGCAGTGCATTGCGGGGGCGTGAGTTATAGTTAGCACAACTAACTATAACGGCCGAATTTGTCTTGTTTTGTATGAATGAATTGTACAACTAACTATGACGTCCATGAAACCTGTGTTATTTTCAGTGAATTTCTGAGGTTTTTTTAAATGCTAATTTCTAACTATAATGTCCCTGAAACTTGTGGTTTTTTCAGTGAATTTTATATATATGTATTTAATCTCCTCTCACTCTTACAAGGAAGGAATCAGCACTCAGGTTGTAGTTTGGAAGTATTTAATCTGCAATGGACGTGATCCACGCATTTCGGCTCGTCCGAACCTTGATACCGATACAAGACGTCATTTTAGCGTCCTTATTTAAATGTACAAATGTCTAAAGTTGCCAACATTAACAAAGGACTACATATTACTTTAATCCAAAAAGCTGGCGGCCATATTGGCCTGGTCACGATGTGAAAATTAAGGAATTGATACAATAAAGAAAAGAAAACAAGTGTTAATATGCACACAATGTCATTTCAGCATATCTTGCCCCATGACCGCCATATCTGTATGTTCGTCAACGAACATACAGTCATAATAAACATACTTAGGATTGCAAATATCAACATAAACAATGGACTACACATTACTTGAAAGTGATAGGCTATCAGCCAAATTAATCTGGGCACGTAGCGTTTTATAATGGTTCTTACACAAAAAAAATAAAAAAAGGGGTGTTAATATACACACACTATCCCTAAATAAAGTTCTAGTGATTATAGTTCCATTCCATTCACAGCTCATTTGAGATGTCATGAGAAATGTCATAAGTGATGTAACTGACCATGTCATAAATGATGTAATGTCTGAGGTCATTAGCAGTACATTGCGGGGGCGTAAGTTATAGTTAACTCAGGTAACTATAACTGCTGAATTTCGCTGGTTGTTTATGAGTGAAATTTGAGTCTAACTATACCGTCCCTGTAATCTTTGTTTTTTTTTCAGCAAATTTCTAGGTTTGTTTTAACGTTAAGTAAGATGCATATCACAATGGATGGTGGGGGGTTGGAAGCAGGGCCTGGCATTGTGCTGCCCCCACCCAAGCTTGCTGCTCCTGCCTTTCCTCCTCCTAGCCATCCATTGTCCAAGTCCATGTCCCTGCTCCCTTATTACAGCCCTGTGTGGCCGTTGTTCTGCTACTGGCCTTCCCGCCTTCTCTGAACAGTTAGCATGCTGCCCCATCCACCTCCTCCCTATCCTCTGTTGTCTGAATCCATGGACTAGCCTCCTCCCTCCTGCCATGCATTGACTGATGTGCTGCCACTGCCCACCATTTAGCATGATGTACCAGTCCACTCCTGCCCTCCATTGCCCAATTCTATGCCCCATCATTGACCTCCTGCTTAGCCTCTGTGCTTAGCTTGCTGCCCCTATTCTCCTCCCCCCTGTCCTCCGATGTCTGTGTGCATGCCCCTGCTCTATCCTTTTTGTCCACCATGTTCCATGGACCTGCCACTCCTATCTACTCTGAGTGTTCTGTTGAGCTGCCACTCCCCTCTCACCTGCCTAGCATTGTCAGATGACTGTAACTTGTCCTTGCCACCTCCACCCTGCCTGTCCACATTCCATGCACCTATCCCCTCCCTACTGTTCCCCATGGTCCATTTTATTGCCACACCCTTCTGCCCTCCCTGGTCTGTTGTGCTGCAACTACTCCACCTTCCTGCCCCGCGTGGCCTATTGTGAGGCCCCTTCCCCTGAACTCTCTTGTCTGTGCCCATGTCCTGACCCTTCCTTCTATCCTCCATGGTCCTTTGTGCATGCCCCTGCACCCTCCTTCTTGCCCATCATAGCCATTGTGCTGCCACTAACCCTCCCACGTGCCATGCATGGTGTTCTGTGCTGCCACGGCCCCTCCCACCTTCCCTGTGTGGTCAGCTAGTTGCCCCTGACCCTTTTCCACCTTCCCTCCATGGTCTCTGTGTATGCCATTATAGTCTCACTGTTGCTCTCCTTAGTGTGTCTTGACTCTAGTGCCCATCCTGCCTGACCTCCATGGTTATCTTGCTGCTCCTGCCCTGCCCTGCCCCCTTGCCCCAGTCCTCTGTTTCCATGTGCAGACCCCTAATCCCTCCCTCCTGGCTTGTCTGTTCCATTGTAATGCCCCTGATCCGTCCCTCCTGCCCTTTATGGTCTGCTATGCTGCAGCTTTCTCTCCTGTCTGTCCATTTTGGTCAACTAGCTACCATTGTCCCTTTCCCCTCTGTTCTCTGTTGTCCATGTGCATGGTCCTGTCCCCTCCCTATTGCTTTCTATGGATTGTTGTGCTGCACTCCCGTCCTGCATGCCCTCTACAGTGTATTGTGCTGCTGCAAACCCTGATGCCTGCCCTGTAGAGTCGGTTTGGTGCACCTCTCCATGTCCCTCCTGTCCTCTGTTATCTGAGTCCATGTCCCTACCCCAATTCCTCCTGCCTTCCATGATCCAATGTACCATAATTGCTAACATTTTGAACTTGGTAAAAGGAGATTTTGAAAAAAAAAAACCTGGTATCGATTTTACCCTCTGACTTACATTGAAAAAGAGGAGATTGTAGACAGGAGACAGATCAAATAAAGCTTATTTGGGCTTTAAAAACATTAGATGTTTCCTGGCTGAATCGGGTCTGTTAGCATGTATGGTTATACTACCACTGCCTCTTCCTTCTGCCCACAATGGTCTATTATATTGCCACAGCCTCTCTTGCCAGTCCTGCATTGTTGGTTTGTTGCCCCTGCCCCCCTTTCCACTGCCCTCCATTGTCTGTTGTGCTGCCACTGCCCTTCCTGCCTGCCCAGTGTGGTCAAATTGTTGCGTCTGTACCCTCCTACCTGCCTTCAATTTTCAGAGTCCGTGCCCGCTGGCCTCTGCCTCTCAACAGTATCCTAATGAACACCTAGATTGCTAACATTCTATATTTATTACAAAAGTGTGGAACGCCTGACGTCATCTTGTTGTAATCTAAACTGTAATACCTAGAGCATTTCCTTAGAAATTACATATATGAGAGGGTTTCATTTGCTTCAAAATTATGGTTAGTGCTCTAAAAAACTCAAATGAGGACATATTTATCTGAGTTTTCAAATAGCGACAAAGCACTTTTAAATTGTTATCTTTGTTTTTTATCCAGTTGACCACTTGATTAAATGTTGCACTTAGGGGAGAGGATGTGGTGTTACTTCCAGAGCTGCAGACTTTGCAACTGGGGAACCAGGTTGGAGTTTCTGCTTCAGCTCGACATTTTGTGATTCTGGTCAAATCACTTAATCTCCCCATGTCTAAAACCAAAATGAATTTATTATTGTGTGATGTAACCAATGCTCATGTAAAGCACTCCAATACCTGACACGTCTGCACTATATAAAACTGCAAAAACACAACAAATAAAAAGTGGTTTGCACACTTCTGTCATTGGGCTACATGTGGACTACATCTGGGTGGTATTTGTGCTACATTTGGGCTCTTTTGTCTCTGTCTCTTGGGAGATTTATTTGTTATGAAGTTTCCTAAATTCCTCATTTACTGCAGTCTCCTCAGTAAGTATGTGCAGTTTTTACTTTGATTCCATCAAGAAGGTATTCAGATATGTGACACATTTGCCATAAATTCTGAATGTTAGCACTCTAGTTGCTCATTAGATCAATGTAGTAAAGCTACTGCTCACCACGGAGGTCTGCTGCTGGTATTAAAAGTGCATGTTTCAGTCTGCATGTCAGAATTCTTTAATGAAATAGAAGAGGATTTGAGAAGTCACTCAAAATGTGCCCCTAATTTTTCTTTCTTCAGCACTAACCATAATTTCTATGGCAAAATGAACCCCCTCATTTTGTTCCTTTTTAAATTAAATGTTTTAAGTTTGACCCCTTTATTCCAATCAAGATGGCTTCAGGTGTGCCATTCGTTTGTCATAAGTAAGACAGTAAGCGCTCTAGTTGGTCTTAAGAACACTCTGGGACATTCTGTCATTGAGCTATACGTGGGCTACATCTGGATGATATTTGTGCTACATTTGGGCTCTTTTGTCTCTGGTGGCCATCTTGGGAGACTTATTTGCTATAAAGATTCCTAATTTCCTCATTTGCTGCTGTCTCCTCAGTAGGAAATACTTTCAGTTTTTTACTTTGGTTCCATCAAGAAGGCATTCAGATGTGTCACATATTTGCCATACATTCTGAATGTTAACACTCTAGTTGCTCATTAGATCACTGTAGTAATGCTACTGCTCACCAGGGAAGTCTGCTGCTGGTATTCAAAGTAAATGTTTCAGTCTGTATGTCAGAGTTTTTTAATGAAATAGAAGAGGATTTGAGAAGTCACTCAAAATGTGCTCTAATTTTTCTTTCTGCAGCACTAATCATACTTTCTAAGGCAAAAGGAACCCCCTCATTTCGTTCCTTTTTAAATTAAATGTTTTAAGAGTTACCACTTTATTCCAATCAAGATGGCTTCAGGTGTGCAATACGTTTGTCATAAGTAGGACTGTTGGCGCTCTAGTTGTTCTTTAGAACATTCTGGGAAGCTGCAGTAGAACACAGAGGAATCAACTGACACTTATTGGATGAAAATATTTTACTGAGAATGTCAGACTTCATTCTCACATGACTGAGAAAGATAATGTGAATTTACAGAAAATATGCGCTCAGTTTAGCTTATAGATCACCTTCCAAACCTCTGTGGGAAAAGCATGAGAAAATAGTTTTCTCTCAAACATGATTCATGATATCCCAGCAGAAGGCTTTTTCACATGGTAAAATCACCTTAGAACACACCACAATTCCTCAAATGAGTATGGTACCATCAACAAATGATTTATAATGTAATGAAAGTTTTAAAACACTCTATTAACTGAAATGTTTTTAAATGAGGTGCTATCATGTATATTGGTCCCAAGATGGCTGCCAACACTTCTTGGATGAAGTGCTGACAGCCAACCAGATCTCACAATGAGATGTGTGGTTGGGCTCCGCCCAGATATATATATATATTTCTTTTTCCATTAATATTACTACTGAACGGATTTACACCATTTAACAAAAAGGGTTCTTTCTGAACTAAGGGCTACCTTTTTACCAAATGTGGTGTAATTCTGTTCAGCATTTCGGGCTGTAGCCGTGTCTAAAGTTTCCTATGGTAAATTGCAAGGAGAAAACACGTTTTGGGACCCCCCTTTTTTCTCGGCGCCCGCTTGCCGAATCACCCCGAAACTTTCAAGATAGGAGCGGACTCAAGCGGGCCATAAGTTTTGAAAATTTCACCAAGATTTGTCAATCGGCGCCAAAGTTAATGGGAATAGAATGTTGCAATTTTCCTATAGTAACTAGGTCCTAATTATAACTACCTACTGGCAACCGCCAGTAGGTAATATATATATATATATATTATATATATGTTTTTCTTACTGATTTTTTATTTTAATTGGATCCGCAGATCCACCACGCTGCTTTATTCAGCCGGACACATGCAATAGCACCAATAATTGGCCTAGAAGTAAATCCCGCAAATCTGGTAAATACATTAAAAAATGTTTCAGAAAAATAAAAATACAGTTATTTGTTTACGTTTACTGGATGGCTCTGAAAACAACCTTTGTGTTTATAGTGTGTTGTGAACATTTTGAATATATGTGCTGGATGTATGTGTCCCTATGAGTGGTACAGTACTTGAGGGATACAGTGCTGTGTAGTGTGTGTAGGTTGTATACTTGCACTGGGTGTATGTGCGTCTGTGGATGGGACAGATACATTGAGGCCCTGGGTCCATTTTGTGAGGTCCAGGCCCTCATGGTGAAACATGAGGAGGTAGGAAAATCCCCTCAGACAGAGTTGTTGCATTCCCGCAAGCTGAGTGGGACACATGCTAGAGCGGGGAGAGATAGGCTTCCCCGTACACTTCACAGGTTGGTCTTTGAATTCATTGAAGGTCATAAGGAAGGGGCCTGGGCACATGTCAGAAAGGAGATGGGGCTGATAATAGAATCATAAAGAGTAGGGCTAGGGACCTTGGCTAACGTTTGATGCACATGTCACTGTGGCTTACATCCAGTTGTGAGCTCTAGTCACTCCCATGGTCTGTGTTCTAGGGCTTTGGAGTCTCTCATGCTGTGACAGTCTGCTTTCAAGATGAAGAAGAGAGCAGAGGACTGGACACTTCAAAAGAAGCAGACCCACAGCATAAACTTCAAAGACACAGACTCTAAATCACATTTCGTGTTTGGAAATGGACTATAAGGAGGGGAGCTCGAGAACCCAAAAATGGTAATCTGCCAGGCAGTCAGATGGGCTAAGTGAGGAAGGGAAGCTCTACAAGACTTTTGCCTGTGACCAGGACTGGGGGCCAAGACCTGCTAGTCTCTCTGCTCAGTGAGGGGATATCACATAGGGAATCCAAGACCACCTGGCCTGGAGCCTAGTGCTTCACCACCTGCCTGCTTGCCAAGACCAGTGTGCCCTGTGAGGAAGAGGAAATCATTGAAGGGAGCCCTGTTGAGTTGACTCCCTTTGCATGGTGTGAGGAGACGGCTGCATCACCGATCTGGTCGTTGCCTATTTGCAAAACAAATTTGGCGATCCTCGTCTGCCAGAGAAGAGCTGCCTTGAATTGAGCTGTGAGCATCCGTGTGCCAATCGGGCCGGAGCCTGTACGTAGCAGTGGGAAGCAACGACCCAGCATGCCAGCAGGGGCGATGTGAGAAGAGGCTGTAATCCATGTGTGGGAGTAGGCCGCAACTCCTTATGCCAGGAGGGGCCACTGCCAAAGTCTTTGCTGTGCTTATAGGGCCGGAGCTCATGTACCATGAGAATACAATGATCCAGTATGCCAGAGAAGGACATCACGACCAGAAAGTCATGTGACCTGGTCCGAGTCATTGCCGAGAGGCTGCTGTGGGACCCTGCACACTGCCCTGGGATAAAGGATTTGCACCAGGAGCTCTGTATCACCACCCACCTTTTAATCCTCCTCTCATCATGGGAGGAACCAGTGACTTACCTTGCAGAGAAAGCTGTCGAGATCTGTGCAGAATGATGACCAGGAGTATGATACGTTTGGCAGTGGTCCAATTCTTTAAATTGATGTAGATTTATATACCACTTGGTATAATTGGGATTTTGAATATGACTAGTGGTCATAACAGACAATTCAGTTATATTTCTGATCAACAATCAAATTATTCATACTATAATAATTGGCATGATTCAGATGATAACCTAATATGGTGAAAAGGTTGAAAGCAGACAAACCATAAATTGTTATTTTGGGTGCTGAGGTCAATCCAATGCTGGCTCAGGGTTGCTCCAGCAACCCAATTTAGTGGATCAGTTTCAGTCTCCATCCCTGGATGACGGTGTTAAAAAATGATTATGACTGTCATGGTCAGGGCAACAAGGACTAGAGAAGTAAAGCCCCTAATGATGACTCATCAGTTCCCACTCTTATAGTGACTGACTCATCCTTTTGTGTACTGGGTTACAATGTGAATTTGCAGCATTGGTGGTTGAACAGATTCAAAGGGAAAACCTATCAAGAATAAACAGCTTTGTGAAAAGGTAGTCTTGCAAGACAAGCTTCTATTGTTCCATGTAAGGTGCATTTTGGGCCATTAGTGTGATGGTATTCACTCCAAAGGGAACTGTGCCACCGACCTAGTGGCAAAGGCTGCAATTCAGACTCTTAGAGTAGTAGTCCTAACCAGATCTCAAACCAAGATTGACACAGATATTGTAATAGCCATAAATGAAACCAAGCAAGTTAGGATAACTCCTTCATGTTTTCCTCCCAAATCAGACACCCCAGGATATTGCGGCATGAACTAGTAAATTTAGCGGCACAAATTTGGAAATTTAGCTGCATTTTGCGGTACTTTATTTTGCAATTATTCCTACAACAAACACAAATATCTTCGTTTTTGGAGTTATTTTACAACATGAAGCTATGTATATTTGTTTTTATTTTACAATTTAGGCAGTTTGTTTTGCTCCAAGGCTACATATAGGACATACACATGTTATTGAATGAATGCCCAAGGAACCTGTATGCTTGTCGTGTTAATCTTGGCCAGGCTCCGCCGCATGCCCCGTGTGCGGTGGACTCAAAAATAATGCCCGCTGCGTGTCCAGTGTGCAGCGGGCCCAGCGGGCATGTACTTTAAAAAACAAAAATGACGCCCCCAGGGCCCACCGCATGCCCTGTGTGCGGCGGGCCCAGAAATAATGCCCCCCTGTGTGTCCGCACACTGGGCACGCGGTGGGCACAACATGTACTTTAAAAAATATGTGCCCCTCGGGGCCCGCCGCGTTCCCATGTGCGCCCACAGCAACAAGGCAGCAGCACAGGAGAGGAGTACCTACCTGGGTGGGCCCAGCCCAAGTATGCTCAGAAGAGACCAGTCCCCTCAGCACAGGAAATCAGGAAATGAAAGGCAGCAGCAGGGCAGGTAAGCAGGTGAGGAGTGTAAATAAACACACCACCTCGCCTGCCTGCTGTGAGGACCCGGAGGACCCTCCTTCTATTGGCTCTGTGGCGAGAGCCACGGGCCAATAGAAGGGGTTGGATTTCGCGGGCATTTTTATAGAAATCTCTGCATTTTTACAAAACTGCTGATTTTGCGATTTTTTTTGCAAATGGCAAAATCCTGGAGGGTCTGACAAATACTCCTACACCCTTAATTCAGATAACATTCCTGTAGTCACGATGCCAGGAGTGCAAAACAGAATAATACCTGATAGTCTGTCCAGATTAGATTTAATCAAATAAGCCTATGAGGGGTTGGCATTTGCTCATGCAGGAATTACTATAACCGTAGCAATGGATGTGACCTTACGGCATTACGGCTAGAGAGGTCGACCTCGAAGCTGGGGAATCTGGTTCGAGTCTCGGCAGGGACGCATAACATCCTATGATTCTGGGCAAATCACATAATCTCCCCGTGCCCAATAAAAATGAATGTGTAATTTTGTAATGTAACTGTGCTCATGTAAAGCGCTCTGATACCTTAGGGTCAAGTTCGCACTATATAAAACTCCGAATATATATATTTTTTTTAATGTTATAGCAACTCTACTGATAAACTAGGTTATATACCCGGACTAGAGAATGTGTCCGGCACTGTGACATTTGTCAGAAGATTAAACCTTCGACTGTCAAAAGACCCTCGTCAAATCCGCTCATGATCTCAAATATCCCCTTCAGCGTGATATATTTGGACAACACCGGTACCCTCCACTTAGTTAACAGATTTACGTAAATATTGGTAGCGCATGATTCATGTTCTCATTTCTTATGGCTTTGGTCGCAGAGAAATGCAACACTTCAGCAGTAGTAAAAGGTCTGCAGTGACTGGTAGCAATTGGGACATTTCATTCAGATAACGGTCCTGCATTCCTCTCTAAGGCTTACAGGGATTCAATGTCTGCTCTGGGAGTTTGCCTGCAATTCAGCAACCTGTTCAAAGCTGAATTGAACGGCATTGTAGAATGTGCAAATGGCATGATTAAACAAGCTTTGACTGCTAGGATACTAAGTTCCGGTCCAAGTTAGTAACATTATCTGTCTGTATGGAGTTCAGAGATTATTAAATAACTTGCTTAGCTGAGTATTGGGAGGAGGTACTCTACGGAGTTCATATGTATGTCCCTGGCTTAGATAATTCTGGGAAGGTATTCGATGAAGATAAATGTAACCAGGAGAAATGTTTGAATGTTTTACAGAGTATCCAACAAGTCAGAGACAAGTTGTCTAAAATAATCCATTCCAACGCCGCCACCTGTGAAGAGAAGTGTTGTGTAGTTCTTACTAATCCGTAGGATCTGCGCAATGTTTGGACAACATAAACTAGGGTCTTGCTACTAAGACCGACTCCAGACACAATCGTAGGATATGTATACAGAGAATACACAGTGGGAGGTTTTCAATAAATGTATTGAACCAACATTATTCTTGCATAAATTACGTATGCTGCAATGATTAGTAGACAGAAGAAGATAAACGTGATTACAAGCACCAAAAGCGTAAATAGTAGATATAGTTCTACCATGGTGCTAAAAATATATATATATATATGCATGCATACAGAACAAGGCAGTAATCGAGCGTACTCTACTATGCAAATCCTAGTCTAAGTGTACCTAGAGTGTGTGTAGGTGTAGAGCCAAGAATCCCCCCAAGGGACGATTCAACCCCATTACTTGATGGGACAGAATGACAGACAAGCACTGGGCACCCCTCACAAGATGTCAGACTGCTGAGTGGTGAGTTCTCAGCATGCAAGGACCCTCGGTGTCTGCGGAAGTGCCTTCCCTGCTAATCTATCAGGATGCTCATCTTTTATAATAGAAAGCAGCCTTGCAATGTCCGTATAGATTAGTGGTGTAATGGATATGTAGATAGCCCTGTCTGCCTGTAGATGAAGAGATGACATTTGTACATAGTGCAAAACCAGACCTTGTACATGATGATCAGGGGGTTGTGATAATGTTATGCAACGCTCGATGTGTAAAGAAGTTTAGTTTCACGGAAACGAATCCAACATTGTTGTGCACACAAATATGTGCAAAAGGTCACAGCTGAAAATGTCACTGTGAGGACAATGTAAGAAATACGCTGCTTCACAACATGGGCCTAACTTGGGAATATAACAGAAGGTTATCAGTTCTGCCAACAGGTGGGTTTCCAAAGTTGCGGACCTATTTAAGAAAACAAATCCAGCAAGCTTTTGAACCATCCTACAGACCACCTCTCACTGTTCTTGGGGTAAAAGGCAACTGAACTGTTATACTGCATCCTCTGCTTGGATCAAGGACAAACAGATGAGTGTCTATCGACCATGTTAAATAACACTATGTGGGCAGTCCTCTAGAGCTGACTACCGCAGACACCAAGATGGATTCAGAGTAGTGCCTCCCTGCCTCTTCCTACTCTGAATACCCTACCCCCTTGAACAAAGCATTAACATTTCTAGCTCTAGTTCCTAGCAGGGGATATTTAAGCCTAGCACTCTACGCAGAACATTACAGTCCACAAGCAAAGCTGATGCTGCCAATATGACAGTGGCTACTGTCCAACTTAATTCCAAGGTTTCCCATGAAATTCCACCTGACGCTATGTCAAGTGAAGTGGTACCCTTTGCAGAACATCGAGAGACCAATAACATTGAAAATTATTCTGTATATTTCACAGGAGACATTTTAACCCCTTCTACAGTCACTCACTGCCAGAGACTGCTACACACTTGTCAAAGATTTTATGAAAAGTATTTGATTCCTCCGTGGTCCTATGCCTGGTTCGCTTTGAGAACTTTTCTTTTCCTTTTGTGGTTATCAACAATATTTTATTGTTCTACTGTTACTCAATACACATTTTGTCCCTGCAAGGACAATGGCCTCACCTGTGGTTCATGAATTACAGCAACACTTCTCATCCCACTGAGCCCAAAGAGATCTCTACGCCGTAAACATTACAGCTTATCCTGTGCCAGGGGCACAGCATGCAAAAAGGTTCCAAAGCAGATTATGGGTGCCACTGAGACACTGAAATTGTCTTATGTTCTAAAAGTTTCAATAAATGATATTGTAATACCCGGTCCTATTTCAGATGATTGGGACATTCAGACTGTTAAAAGAATGATTTACAGGCAGGCATATGCTCCTTTGAATAATAAAGATCCTTATTTCAATTCAGCTAGCCGTTAAGGATATCGACTCTCCAAAACCTGCGCACCGCAACTTTTCTGCATTAATGTTCACAGATGACACCCTGCTCCTCTCGAAATCACCAATGGGGATGCAGCGTGTATTGAAAGAATGTAGCCAGTTTTGCACTAAAAAGGAATTTAGTGGTAAACATTAAGAAGACAAAATATATGGTCTTCAATGCTAACTCTATAAACTGTCTGCATCCAAGAATGGATGATAGACCATTGGAAAGGGTCCCTATCTTTGACTATTTGGGTCTTACTTTAAACGATAAAATGGGGTGGGGATCCCAAATCAATAAAGCTAACTTAAAGCTAACTCAGGTTATTGGGGGGATTTTAAAAGTCCATAAGAGTTGTGCATCACAGGTTATAGGCCCCCGCTAGAAATGTACAAAGCCCAAGCTAGAGGAGCAACTGTTTATAAGGCAGAATTATGGGGTCATAGTGTATCGAAACCCCTTACAATAACAGAAAATACATTTTTAAGAGAAATTTTGAATCTGCCCAAAAACACACCTCTGGTACCACTAAGGATGGATCTGGATAACCTCCCAATTCCGAACCTAATCTCCTCACGCCCATTGCTATATTGGCGTCGGCTATGGAGTACCCCAGAGTTGGTACACTATAGGGAGGAATTAAAAGTGGTAATGTTAATTATGGGGGCTTGCATCCCTGGCTGTCCTTTGTCAGGGATACCTTTTGTGCAATAGGGAGGGAGGATTTATGGACCACACCTGAGGAATCGTGCATAGCTATAACAAAGAAATCTCTAGCTAGTGCTTTGAAAGAATACAAATTGACAAGTATTTTACTGAAAGTTAACCCCTCTAGATTAACCTATGGGTTTCTGGATTTTAAAGCCCATTATAAATTTGAGCTTGTGTTGGACTCAATACAACCGCCATTAGCGAGGAAACTGTTTTTGCAATTTAGATATGAGACGCTCCCGCTTTATGTGATAACGAATAAATGGATGGGCGCCACCCCTTGCCTATGCCCTGGATGCCTAGTGGAGGAAGAAACAGTAATCCATGTGTTGTTCTTCTGCGAGGCATACAAGCAGGCAAGGCTTAAGTGGGTTATTCAACTCTGCAGAAACCTGGGTATTAGGAATTACATAGAATTTTATAGGATCCTAAAATCAGATACTAACCCATTGTTGCAATCTTGAAATTTCTCTTTGCTATGTGGTGTAAACGGAGGTATTTAGTAAAGTAGTTTTGTGATTAGATGTAATACCAGCTTCTACTTGTCACTTTGTGATATGTACTCTGTAATTATTATGTGTAGGTATTTGCTGATTAAATTATGTGAAAATAGCAATACCTGCTAACTCACTGCTATATCGATCCTGGGCGTTGTAAAAATATTGAATATGAATTGTCTTTTTTAATATTTTTTAGTTTAAATTATATTTTTAATTCACCTTTTAACACCTTAAAGTCCCATAATGATGTTTTTTCTCTACTTCCCATTGCGTGATCTTATATTCCTTTGATTATTATCCAGTCCATTTGATGTTTTTGACTTTTTTGCTTGATTCGGATTTTAATGTGTTGCAAATGTACATGTGCTTTTATGGCTGTAATGGGCGCAATAAAAATTTTTGATGATGATGATGAATTCAGCTAGTTACAAAGAAATGCATTGTTATCACCATTATGCACACTATTTCATAAATAGGCCTAGCTATCCTAGAGAAATTCACAATAACACTGGAAGCTTGTAAGGCTCGGCCTCCAGATAGTCATTCTAATTTCTTAAAGACATTTCCTTACTTTCAGAGTGTTGACAAATCACAGCCTTCTATTTCATACAGAAGCCACAGTAGCTTCTGAAAAATCTAATCAATACCAACAAGCTGATTTACTCTAGTGAATTTAGTCAAAACCTGCCGATTCAAGGGCATGGGTATTGGAAAGTAAATGTTGATGAGAAAAGTATTTGGGGTACCACATTTTGGCAGATTCAAGGCAAAGAGGCTTTATTTTGAGCCTGTATAATACCTAAATAAATAATCTTTCTAAACAAAATGATCCAACAGACTACCTGCCTGGGATTTGGAACAATGAAGAATTTAAAGAAACCTTCTAAACTAAAAGCCAATTTGACCACATTTAATAAATGGCAGTTCCAAATCAATATGTCTGAATCAGACATAAATGATATGACACAGATGGGAACCTACAACTCATCCCAATTTCCTGTTGAAGGTTTAGCCTTATGGCTCTATAATTCTAACACATGCAGGCAGGGTTTTCTTTCCAGCATTCCTGGACTTAAAATTAGTCTCCTGAACTACAGTATGATATTCAAACACTTGTAATAGTTACCACATATAATGTAGGTAACTGGTGTCCATGAGGGCTAGAGCATCCTACTCTTTCAAGGAATACATTTCCTTAGTTAAAGAAAATATGGATTTTTCAGATTTTCTTCTAGTACTATGTCCTTAACGACATTATTTCTTCCCACTGGAATATACACCATTTATAATGAATTTTTTAAAGCTGCAGAAATATTTAGGCAAATAGATCCAGAAACTGTTTTTAAAGCTATTGACAATGGAATGCACACACTTTCTAAAAGGGTATGCTCATTAAATCATATTTTATCCGTAGTCTTAGTTGTCCTGAAAGGAGACCTGAATTTAATGTAATACACGCAAGCTAAGTTAAGAGCAATCACTACAAACACTCAGATCAGGTTTCATGCCTAGGAAACTTCTTAATGAAACCACTGAGTTTGAATCACCATACAGTTTTTTTTTTAAATGTGTTTATTGAATTTTAAGATAAAGAAAGGAAATTGAATACAGCACAAAAAAACCAAGACAGATCACATATTCCAAATACACCATTGCAGTGATTCTCACAAAAAGTGTACAAAAGCAAAGAAAGAAACACAGAGAGTTGACTCAATGCAGTACAGCACTTCATCTTCTAGGTATTAACTTACAAATATACATAGAGGCACAGCACTACCGGTTGATCATGCCGGTATATCCATAATCCTTCAGGAAGGTGTACATAGTGACATACATTAACAGCACACTTAGTGTCAAGCTTGTTCTTCATTGTTATATTGTTGTGACATTTGATATTGCGTGAAGAGACCCCAGAATCCATTTGGCCGGCAGCAGGGAGGAAGCATCTTGTTATAAACCTCCGATTGGGTGTTACAATATATCATATCCTTTAACAATTGTAGGTACAGGGCCACGCATCCATCTCATTGGTAGTCTGTGCTTTGCGAGATGAAGGCCCATACATTTTACAAAACTTTTTCCGGAGGACTTCCGGAGGGGTTTCATATAGCAAAACAAACAAAAGAAACCTGGTCAAGATCACTGTGAGTATGCCATGTTGAGTCTGAGACCATGAGTCCATTAATGACACTGTAGTGATAACACTGGGCTAGAAAAAATTCCCATCAGCCCACCCATCTGGTGGAGTTTCGTCACGTGGGAGATGTATCATAAATCCAATTCTTGAAGCACCTAGAGTTGATGCAAAGAAGGATTTTGAAGATTTTTAGACCACAGTGATTCACTCGTGATGCCAATGGAGTGCAGTGCGCGTGAAAAAGTGAAAGTGCAAGATAAAATTGACTCAAAGAACCAAAAATCAGTTTATTTAGTATGGTGCTATGGTCAAAACTAAAAACAATGCCTCAATAGTTTTAAATAATAACTATACCAAGGCATGGTGTATTTTGGTCGACATGTTTCAGCTAGATGGACAACTGGTCCTAGCTTTCTTCAGGACCCGGTGAAATACTGCGACGGCAAATTAACACAAATGAAAATGTAATTCTAGTGCTGAATTTGTACACCAATAATGGATAAATCCTACCAGTTGTTCTGAGCCCAGATGTGTACTGGTGGTAATCCAATCTTAACGTCTATCCTAAAGCAAGATAGAAAAATGTACAACTCAATAGTGTGAAAAATGATCTCAATGATACAACAAACAAACAACATTCACACTCACAATACGGTAGAGAAATTCTCACCGTGACTCAGTAGTTACTTAAATACTACTGGATAAGTGTATGAAAATCACAGTAAGTTAACAAAATAGCTAAACTCACCCAGCATTATGTGGGATAATGCCTCACCTCACCCGGTCACCCACTCGGGAATAGGGAGGCCCCGCTCTGTCAGAGAGGAAAAGATCAAAGGACCTCAGAGAAATATCAGGGGTACTTAAGTGCATAAATCACTATTTTCATTGTTCTACTGACAAAACCTAGTCATAAAAAGAGAGATTCAACCTCAAAGGAACCATGGTGGTAACTATGCAAGATAGCCCATGATGAACAGGTGATTAAAGGGATCTTGTAAAGTGAGTCAAGAGCACCCCAAACAAATAAGCATACATGTCTTAAAAAGGATGTCTTGACAAGATCAGGGTAAAAACAAAGACAAAGTGGCTGACCAAAACCAAACATCCAGCGTCCTACCTGTCCGTCGGTACCTCTACGTTAGCATCCGAGAGGGAGTGGAGGTAAGTGACGGATAGGCGCGCATGTCTTTATATATCATAGTTAATTGGTCGATTAGTTACAGCGGTGTGGTGTAATGCGCTAAAACTCGCGATGAAAGGGTGCGCTATACACCATGCACATGCGTGCTAGAGAAAGTCTGAAAAGCGCTCGCGCCAGCCGATGCACTCAGTGCCACACACATGCGCAATTAGGGTCATGCAGGAACACTGTATCAACCGCGCATGCGTGATACAAATATCTACGCGAGCTCGCGCCAGCCGGTGTGTTCAGTGCTGGACACATGCGCAGTTAACAGCGGATATTGTGCGCATGCACGCTGGTAATAACGAGCGTCAGCACGGCAAGGAAAACCTGGACAGTAATCCATGGTGCCTCCACGCTGTATTACCTAAAGGGTGAACGCATGCGACATTGACTTAATATGAGCGCAAACAATGTAGATGATCAGTGTCTCTTAGTAAAAGTTGAAAACAGGTCTAACTACCAGACAATGAGACCAAACTCACACTGGAAGGTGCTGTAGATAACGAAAGGGTACCTGTCTGTTGTAATACAATTGCTGGTTTACCCAATCTATTGGCCAACACATTTGTATAATGCTGCTTTGGTAAAAACAGGATTATCATACAGAGAATATCGCTTATGAGAATCAGTCAAAGAAGTCATGAGCTCTTTAAAATGTTATGAGCTGATTCTCACTCGCATTAAATGATATTGTTCTCGGAGCTATGGAAGCAAATACCCGGACAAAGCTGGTTATAGTGATGTCCACGGTATATCATCGTTAAGTCCCTGGATATGGCTTTTAAGAAGGAAAATCATTTTTGTTCTATCCTAAATAGGAACTTAGATGTATCATTGATGTGAGGAGGGATGAATGGCTGCTCAAGGATTAGCCATTTCATTTCTTCAGCTGAGTGTCTTGCATCTAGAAAATGGTTCGTGAGTTTGGTAGCCTGTTTTCGACATCTGATGGTGCTCTTATGTTCCCCAATTCTCAATTTAATCTTACGAGTGGTATAACCAATGTATTTAAAGGAGCATGGGCAGGTGATCATGTAAATGACATTGTCGGTGTTACAATTCGTGTGCTTTTTGAGAATCCATGTTTTGCCTGTACCAATGTCAACTGTTTTGGTTTTAATCGTCTGAGGACAAGCGCTGCATGATCCACACGGATAGTGACCGGAAACCGGTGGAAAGTCCCACAAGTTAACCGAGTTATCACAAATGGAAGTCCGGGGCCTGGTATGGACTAGGGTGTCCCTCAGGCTGGGTGCTCTTTTAAATGAAAAGAGGGGTTTAGGGATGTTGGCATTAGTGGTGTTGAGAATACCCCAATGTCTGCGAACTGTGCGTTGCATAGTGTTGGACAATGCATTGAAAGTACTAACAAACGTGAGTCGTTCCATAGGTGGTTTGGGTGGCCGTCTCTCAATTAGTGCCTCACGATTGTTGTTTGATGCACGTTTCCATGCTCTCTTAACAAGATTACGAGGATATTGGCGATCCTGTAATTGGTTGGCTAGTACATTGGCATGTTTGTTGAACAGATCTCTAGAGGAACAATTCCTCCTGAGTCGGAGAAACTGCCCCACCGGGAGATTGTCCGCTAGGGAACGTGGATGGTGGCTATCGAAGAGCAATAGTGAGTTCCTCGCCATTGGTTTCGTGAAGAGCTCACTCTGAAGTCCACCAGATTCTGGAAAGATGGATAGATCTAGAAAGGAGAGTCTCTCGTGACTGTACTCTAGCGTAAAATTCAGATATTCATTTTGTTCATTGAGCCATAGATGGAAAGCCTGGATCTCTATGACAGAGCCCCGCCAAACCACCAAAACATCATCAATATACCTCTTCCATAGGACCAGGTGGTCAAAAAATGGGTTGCTATGGTTGAGGATGTGATGTTGCTCAAATTGGTGCATGTAGAGGTTGGCGAGGCTCGGGGCGAAGACACTGCCCATTGAGGTCCCAGAAATTTGAAGGAACAATTGGTCCTCAAATTTGATTTTTTTTTTCATCATAGCCAATTCTGCACATGCTAAAATGAAATTAACTGGGGTGATGCTGTCAAGGTCTTCTGTCGATAACAAACATCTGATGGTATCGAGTGTGTCCTGCTGCGGTATACAAGTGTAGAGTGATTCTACATCAAAACTCACAAGCAGATCAGTCTCCACATTGTACTCTACGGTTGGTAGGAGTCTAAGGACATCAGCTGTGTCCTCAAGGTATGTCGGCATTTTCTTGACCAAAGGTCTAAGAAAAAAATCAACAAAAGTGGAAAGAATCTAGCTTCCTGTGGTGTGATCCATCCTTCGGTGTTGCGAAGGATGGATCACACCACAGGAAGCTAGATTTTTGGTGACAGAGAAACCCATCACCCCGGGTTTTTACTGTTTACCCAAAATTCACAAAGCCACTAGACCACCACCAGGACGTCCCATAATCTCAGGGATTGGTTCCCTCTTGGAACCTCTTTCCACTTTTGTTGATTTTTTTCTTAGACCTTTGGTCAAGAAAATGCCGACATACCTTGAGGACACAGCTGATGTCCTTAGACTCCTACCGACAGAAGACCTTGACAGCATCACCCCAGTTAATTTCATTTTAGCATGTGCAGAATTGGCTATGATGAAAAAAAAATTCAAATTTGAGGACCAATTGTTCCTTCAAATTTCTGGGACCTCAATGGGCAGTGTCTTCGCCCCGAGCCTCGCCAACCTCTACATGCACCAATTTGAGCAACATCACATCCTCAACCATAGCAACCCATTTTTTGACCACCTGGTCCTATGGAAGAGGTATATTGATGATGTTTTGGTGGTTTGGCGGGGCTCTGTCATAGAGATCCAGGCTTTCCATCTATGGCTCAATGAACGAAATGAATATCTGAATTTTACGCTAGAGTACAGTCACGAGAGACTCTCCTTTCTAGATCTATCCATCTTTCCAGAATCTGGTGGACTTCAGAGTGAGCTCTTCACGAAACCAATGGCGAGGAACTCACTATTGCTCTTCGATAGCCACCATCCACGTTCCCTAGTGGACAATCTCCCGGTGGGGCAGTTTCTCCGACTCAGGAGGAATTGTTCCTCTAGAGATCTGTTCAACAAACATGCCAATGTACTAGCCAACCAATTACAGGATCGCCAATATCCTCGTAATCTTGTTAAGAGAGCATGGAAACGTGCATCAAACAACAATCGTGAGGCACTAATTGAGAGACGGCCACCCAAACCACCTATGGAACGACTCACGTTTGTTAGTACTTTCAATGCATTGTCCAACACTATGCAACGCACAGTTCGCAGACATTGGGGTATTCTCAACACCACTAATGCCAACATCCCTAAACCCCTCTTTTCATTTAAAAGAGCACCCAGCCTGAGGGACACCCTAGTCCATACCAGGCCCCGGACTTCCATTTGTGATAACTCGGTTAACTTGTGGGACTTTCCACCGGTTTCCGGTCACTATCCGTGTGGATCATGCAGCGCTTGTCCTCAGACGATTAAAACCAAAACAGTTGACATTGGTACAGGCAAAACATGGATTCTCAAAAAGCACACGAATTGTAACACCGACAATGTCATTTACATGATCACCTGCCCATGCTCCTTTAAATACATTGGTTATACCACTCGTAAGATTAAATTGAGAATTGGGGAACATAAGAGCACCATCAGATGTCGAAAACAGGCTACCAAACTCACGAACCATTTTCTAGATGCAAGACACTCAGCTGAAGAAATGAAATGGCTAATCCTTGAGCAGCCATTCATCCCTCCTCACATCAATGATACATCTAAGTTCCTATTTAGGAAAGAACAAAAATGATTTTCCTTCTTAAAAGCCATATCCAGGGACTTAACGATGATATTCCGTGGACATCACTATAACCAGCTTTGTCCGGGTATTTGCTTCCATAGCTCTGAGAACAATATCATTTAATGCGAGTGAGAATCAGCTCATAACATTTTAAAGAGCTCATGACTTCTTTGACTGATTCTCATAAGCGATATTCTCTGTATGATAATCCTGTTTTTACCAAAGCAGCATTATACAAATGTGTTGGCCAATAGATTGGGTAAACCAGCAATTGTATTACAACAGACAGGTACCCTTTCGTTATCTACAGCACCTTCCAGTGTGAGTTTGGTCTCATTGTCTGGTAGTTAGACCTGTTTTCAACTTTTACTAAGAGACACTGATCATCTACATTGTTTGCGCTCATATTAAGTCAATGTCGCATGCGTTCACCCTTTAGGTAATACAGCGTGGAGGCACCATGGATTACTGTCCAGGTTTTCCTTGCCGTGCTGACGCTCGTTATTACCAGCGTGCATGCGCACAATATCCGCTGTTAACTGCGCATGTGTCCAGCACTGAACACACCGGCTGGCGCGAGCTCGCGTAGATATTTGTATCACGCATGCGCGGTTGATACAGTGTTCCTGCATGACCCTAATTGCGCATGTGTGTGGCACTGAGTGCATCGGCTGGCGCGAGCGCTTTTCAGACTTTCTCTAGCACGCATGTGCATGGTGTATAGCGCACCCTTTCATCGCGAGTTTTAGCGCATTACACCACACCGCTGTAACTAATCGACCAATTAACTATGATATATAAAGACATGCGCGCCTATCCGTCACTTACCTCCACTCCCTCTCGGATGCTAACGTAGAGGTACCGACGGACAGGTAGGACGCTGGATGTTTGGTTTTGGTCAGCCACTTTGTCTTTGTTTTTACCCTGATCTTGTCAAGACATCCTTTTTAAGACATGTATGCTTATTTGTTTGGGGTGCTCTTGACTCACTTTACAAGATCCCTTTAATCACCTGTTCATCATGGGCTATCTTGCATAGTTACCACCATGGTTCCTTTGAGGTTGAATCTCTCTTTTTATGACTAGGTTTTGTCAGTAGAACAATGAAAATAGTGATTTATGCACTTAAGTACCCCTGATATTTCTCTGAGGTCCTTTGATCTTTTCCTCTCTGACAGAGCGGGGCCTCCCTATTCCCGAGTGGGTGACCGGGTGAGGTGAGGCATTATCCCACATAATGCTGGGTGAGTTTAGCTATTTTGTTAACTTACTGTGATTTTCATACACTTATCCAGTAGTATTTAAGTAACTACTGAGTCACGGTGAGAATTTCTCTACCGTATTGTGAGTGTGAATGTTGTTTGTTTGTTGTATCATTGAGATCATTTTTCACACTATTGAGTTGTACATTTTTCTATCTTGCTTTAGGATAGACGTTAAGATTGGATTACCACCAGTACACATCTGGGCTCAGAACAACTGGTAGGATTTATCCATTATTGGTGTACAAATTCAGCACTAGAATTACATTTTCATTTGTGTTAATTTGCAGTCGCAGTATTTCACCGGGTCCTGAAGAAAGCTAGGACCAGTTGTCCATCTAGCTGAAACATGTCGACCAAAATACACCATGCCTTGGTATAGTTATTATTTAAAACTATTGAGGCATTGTTTTTAGTTTTGACCATAGCACCATACTAAATAAACTGATTTTTGGTTCTTTGAGTCAATTTTATCTTGCACTTTCACTTTTTCACGCGCACTGCACTCCATTGGCATCACGAGTGAATCACTGTGGTCTAAAAATCTTCAAAATCCTTCTTTGCATCAACTCTAGGTGCTTCAAGAATTGGATTTATGATACATCTCCCACGTGACGAAACTCCACCAGATGGGTGGGCTGATGGGAATTTTTTCTAGCCCAGTGTTATCACTACAGTGTCATTAATGGACTCATGGTCTCAGACTCAACATGGCATACTCACAGTGATCTTGACCAGGTTTCTTTTGTTTGTTTTGCTATTATAGGGGCCTAAGCAGCCTTGGTCGTTAAATAACTGCCCTTTTTGACCTTCCCCCACTTCATGTTTTTCGGGGTTTCATATAGCCCAACAATGCCAATAGAGGATCTGGAGCAAGGGAGAGACCCAAAATATCATTTAGGACCTTAAAGAAAACCAAAACTCCGCCGCCGGGGGGGTGGGCATTTCCAAGCTAGATGAAAGAAATCGGCATGTTACATCCATCACAACCATCGGTGTCTCGTAATCCATACCGGTGGAGGCACTGGGGGGTGTAGTGGACCCTGTTTAAAAACTTGAAATGGGCTAACCTGTAGCGGCCATTAAGGGAAACCTTGTGTGTAACTTCACAACAGTAAAAACCAAACCTCATCTGTGAGTGGGACACCAATGTCCGTCTGCCAAGCCATCCACGCCTTCGTATAAGAGGTTGTCCTAGCAAGCAGTGTCAAGGCCTAAAGACGTTAAATTAGCTTAACAGGCGATTGTGAGCGCAATAGTATGTACACTGGCGGAATCTCCATTGACTCTAGGAGCTCATCACCCAGTATAGCGCGCAGTGCATGGCAAGTTCTAAAAAATGGAATTACATTAGTGCAGTGGGCACCGCTAAGCCAGCAGTCACCTCCTCCCATGTTCCCACCTGGCCATTTTTAAATATATTACTCATCTCCTGAATCTGCAGATCTTCCAATGAACGTAGAGTTCCGCACTCTGAGCTTAGTGTGAACCATTGACACCACTACACACGTAATCGAGGTGAGTATAGAAAAGCACCGGAAAACATTTTAAGGATTACATGCCACGCATGGACTGTGGAGTTCACCGAGTCAAGCACTCCACAGCGCCTAATAGGAGCTTTAGTCAAGAATCGAGGTAAGGGGTCTTTCGATCTGAATGTGAGGTAGGTCATGTGGGCCATGAACCCAAGAATGCGCTATTCTATAATTAGGTTTTCTTGTTTTCAGTTTCTATTTTTGGTAAATTCTGGTGGGATTTTTTCAGTGTTTTCCAATGATTTCAATACCTTAAAAACAGAGGTTATCAGTGGTTACACATTTTCGCGCCATTAAAAACAACAGAAACAGTGTTTTTCCGGTGTTTATGGAACTTTTTGCTTGCTTCTGCACTGATAGTGCATGGTATATAGACAGTGTACGTACAGTGTATATGAGGTCCAAATGTATTTTTACCAATTAAACTTATCATAGTGCACCATACAAAACTTCTTCAGTGAGTCTTTGGTCATGCACGCTCGCTCTTTCTTTCTCATGTAAACTTTTATCTGTGTAAAGGCCCTCTCAACATTGACACCTGAGACAGGCAATGCCAAAATAGCCAAAACATAATTTGCTAACTCTGTCCACTGGCTTAGCTTTCCATGCCAAAACTGGTGCACCTGAAGATTGTGATTCTCTGCGACAGGTTCTGCAAAATATGCGTTGAACTGGGTGCATATGCCCTCAAAGTTATTGAAACGGTCAAAAATGAGGCAGCACTTTTGAAACTCTGGAGAAAATGTTCCTTTACTAAAGTGATCTATAAATTGTGCAGAGTACCACAGTGAGGCTTCAAGGACTTCAAATGCCATGGTTGGTGAAGGGCTATTTCTCATATGTTGTAAGATAAAAGTTCTTGAATTCCTCCTCAACATTTCTTTGCTTAAATAGTGGGAAGCACTATAACATGGAACATGTTGCAGTGCCAAAGTCACTGAAAGGGTCACCCAGCTTACTTTCAAGGAGATGTTTCACATCTGCACAAATTATGCTGAACACTTGGCAGACAAGGGTGTTTTCAGACACTTGTTTTTTTATTATGTCCACTACAGCAGTCGCATAACAAAACAGTGCACCAGAATGGACTAACAAGTCAATAGCATTCTTCATTAACTCTGAAGATTGTCAAGATGCTTTCAGATTGCCATCTAACAAGTGGCAAGGATCTCTTACAGGGAAGCACTTCAGCTCAGGTATCGATTTTGACAGGTCAACACACAACTTTTTCATATATGTAGCTGAATCCCTGCAAATACAAACAATATCACTCCAATCTTTGTTGAACTTGGTAAGAACTTTTTGCATCAGCATTCCAAGTGACGCCATTGTAACTGATGTAATTTGTAACGCAATCTTCCTCTGCTATAGCGCTCTGAAACCTACGGGCCTAGCCAGCGCTTCATAATCCTTTTGATGTACTTTATAATGCAACGTTCCCCTGGTTATGCGCTCTGATACCTCTGGGTCTAGATAGCGCTATATAACCTCCGCATATCAAATAAACAAAAAATTGGCTTTTCCTGAACGCTGAGACCTGAGCAACATGGCTGATGACCAGTGGAGCTGCTTGACATCTAATGAGGAGTCTGGCCCTGGTTTTCCCCCTTGACCGTCACCTACCCAGCCGGACATTGGGCATTGTTCCTCCTCTTCTCCCCGCTATTACTCCTTCCTCCCCTCCCTCCTTCGAATTACTGTAACATTGTTTATGTGTACTGTTCCTTACTATGCTTTTGTATCTGATGTAACTTGTAACGCAACAATCCTAAATGTAAAGCGCTCTGATACCCTCTAGGGTCAAGTTCGCGCTATATAAAACTATATAAATAAATAATTACTGTAACATTGTTTATGTGTACTGTTCCTTACTATGCTTTTGTATCTGATGTAACTTGTAACGCAACGATCCTAAATGTAAAGCGCTCTGATACCCTCTAGGGTCAAGTTCGCGCTATATAAAACTATATAAATAAATAAATAATAAAATAATTACAATTCCATGTTTTCAAAAAGTCTGGTGTCATGTTTTCACCAGTATCCCAGATGCTTTGTGATTGCACTCTTTTCACAAATACCTGTCACTATACCTTGCATTGAATGTTTAAAGCCTGGGGAGTTTGGCAATTCACCTACTATCAATACTGACTCACTTGAAAAGGGGACTGATGTATAAAGGGTTTTTACCCATTCTCTGTGGGTAAATGTGATGGTACATATTGGGAAATATTCTTATGAAACCTACATTTTTCCTATCAGTGAAAGACTCAAACGTAGCCAAAAATTAAAATATGATTCAGATATTTCCTGATTCTCTACAAATTATAAAATTGATAGACACCTAAAACATGCTTCTAACCCCTGTATCTTTAGCCCAAAGACCACAAAACTGAAAAAAGGATGAAGAAACAATATTTTAGTGACATCCCTAAACAAAACTCAAGCAGAATAATGTTAGCCCAGTCTTTCTTACTGCTACCTTATATAACAAAGTTACATTGTATTTTCCCATTCAGGAAGAAATAAAAACAACTCTTTCACGCTCCTTTTCCTTTCTTTGAATGGCATTTAGTTTGTTGTTGTGCAGGTTTTTTTTCAGTGTTTATAGGTTTACACTGGTAAGGGCTATTTCCCTTCCGGGGGGGCTTTCATCAGTTATTATAGGTTTAAACCTAAAACCGGACAGCCTATCTATAATACAGCTCCAGGTCTGGCGCGACTAGACCCCTGCTGTATATGGCATCATGAGGATGTCTAATGCAACTCGCGGAGTCTTACCCGCCCACGCCAGCTTAATCATCAAAGCACGCAACTCCCTAAACATATGCTGAGGAACCACTATGGGTATATTAACGAAGAGAAAGCGAGGGAGCACAACCATTTTCATTAAAGAGACCGTCCCCACCAGCGAAAGCGGGAGCCAAATCCAGCGATCAATGTCATCGCGCAGCCTGTCAATCTCTTTGCCATAGTTTGCACTAAGCACCTGATCTGCGTCAGAATGAACTTGGATGCCCAGATAACGAACCGGGTCGGATGTCCACTGAAGTGGGAATTCAAGGGGGGACTTGTTCCACGGCCGTTCGAATCCTCAGGGTTGGTTCGATGCTCAAATAGAATCCATCTCTAAACCGCCCCAAATCTGCTATATGTATTACGCAGACTAAAGGATGGTTAAGCGAGGGAAAGATGGAAAAAAGCTGGGAAGGAAAGGATGGGAACAGCGGGGAGGGAGACCTTAGAAGACACAAGAAGAGAGAAGAACAAACAATTACTAACCGTTCTTGTATCCTTCTTCTACACTATAACCATGTGTATATGTATCAACTATCACTGACCTGTAAAGTAAAATACATAGGCTTTCAAATGGGAGTTGTGTATAAGGTATCTTCCTACTTCAGGAGGCTGTAACAACAATGAGGGATATTAGACATTTCCTTGAGTACACTTCATAACCTACTCAACAATAGGTATTATCACACTACCTGTCAAGTATAGATGAACCGCTTCATTCATACACAACTCCTGTAAAGAAAAGAACAGCAGGTACTGCATGAAGGATTGTCATAAACAATATGCATTCCGTGTTCAATTGCATGTAACGACAACAGACATTCCATTCGGCTTATATATCACTCCTGGAGTTACGTCACTCCGCAGCATGAAGTGTTTTATAAAGCATTCGCAATTTTTCTTTAGCAACGATGAAACACAAACGCGAAGCCTTGTACTGAAGCCTTGTACAATTCCAAATCATCAAAGAAAATAGGAGGCTCCATGTACCCAGATCACCATCTTGGCAATCACTAGCCTCAAAGGAACCAACGAAGAATAATGCTCCCACAACCAATGGAAGCAAGCATAAACACACTGTTGTCTCAAAAGAGTGTGAAGTTCCAGAACTGATTAGTCCACAGCAACAAAGGAAAACGCTGTCTGTTATAATCACAAACGGTCGTGCTTTAGAAGATCCAAAAGTAACTCAGAGATCGGTGCCGATGGCACCCTTACCAGCAGCCGTACACCAGAACCCAACCTCCAAACGCCAGCAACACGGAATAATCGGCAGCGTCCTGCCCTGTCTCTGCGAAGTTATGCGCTGCGCACACGTGACCCGGAAGTGATCCGATCATGGCCGCGCATGGCGCTTCTGCCTCTGGGAAATGTAGTTTGTGGCGGGCTGTGCCCTCGTAAAGCCTAGTGCCCCCTAACAGGACTGCACCGTAGCTGGAGTCAACGTGAAGTTTATGAACTTGTCCCAATTGATCTTTAGGCCTGAAAGACCTCCGAAGCGTAACACTTCACGAATCACAGGGGCCATATGAACCTCCGGGTCACGGACATACAGAAGCATGTCATCAGCGTATGCTGAGACAATTTGGTTGTATCGAGATAAACAAAGTCCCCTGTGTTCGTGTTACTCCTGTAGCGCCCACAGCAGGGCTCTGCAGCTATCGCATATAATAACGGAGACAGGGGGCATCCCTGACGAGTGCCTCGCGATATTTGAACCTGGGCAGAAACCGTGTCTCCGGAGCGCACCCGAGCAACAGGTGAGTTATGTTATACAGATATCAATTGTAGGAAAACCTCGCCAACACCCACGCGACGCAGCACTGCAAGCATAAACAACCATTCAATAGAATCAAAATCCTTCTCAGCGTCCAAGAAGACCGCCGCTGCCTTAACCTCTTGTCGGACATGCTGAAGGGCACAAAACACAGTACGGAGATTGTGGGAAAGTGTTCTGTCCGGGATGAACCCGGCCTGCTCTGGGCCTACCAGTTGGGCTAATAATTGAGAAAGGCGATTAGCTAAAATTTTTCCAAACATTTTTTTATCCACATTAAGTAGGGTTAGTGGGGGATATGAAGAGAATTTACGGGGATCCTTATAAGGTTTCAGCAAAGTTATGATCATAGCCTCGCGCATAGAAGTGGGCTTAATCCCATCCGCCCACATCTCCTGAAACAATGTGGAGTCAAAAGGTTGCTAAACCCTTTATTGAAAGAGACCGTTAAGCCATCCTGCCCCGGAGTGCTACCTTCCCTCATCGAGTTTAATGCTAGCTTTATCTCTGCAACTTCGATAGTACGCAATAAGAATTCACCGTGCCAATTCTGCAACCGAGGGAGCTCGATATATTTAAGATACTGCAAGAGACCTGTGTCACTAGGGGTGACCTTAGTGCTACATAGTTCCTGATAATACTGGCGAAACCGTTTATTAATATCTACCTGCTCTGTCAGGATAGTGCCCTCCTCATCTTCCACCTCAGCCAGGTCACCCTTCTCTGATCTACAGCGGGCCAGAGCCACCAGCACTGATCCTGGCCTGTCGGCCTCTCCATAAATTCAGCAGTAGCATATTTACCCATGTGTTTGACTTCACTATCAGCCTCATTATGGTAGTCTTCAATAGGGCCTTATGCTGCACTCGTATATCAGGATCGTTACTGAGGGCCAGCCATGCCTCGATTTGAGCCATTTGGGTTTCTAAGAAGGCAAGCCTGGCCCTAATAGAATGAAGAACCCCGCATGTTTATTGATTGCAACGCCTCGCATATAAACCTTAAATGACTCCCAAACCATGGCAAAGGAGGCAACAGAGCCGACATTCATATAAAAAAACTCCGAAATTGCATCATGCAGCTCGGAATTAAACACCGTGTCTAGCAGCGAGTATGGAGGGAATCTCCACAAGAAGGGAGGAGGAGTTCGCGGGGGCACCTCAATTGCCAGCAAGACGGGCGAGTGGTCCGAAAAGGAACGAGCCAGCACCGAGTAGTCTTGGACTTTGGATAAGAGGGTTTGTGAGATAAGCCAATAGTCTATGCATGTGTGTATATTGTGGTGCACCGAGTAGTGTGTGAAGCCACCCCTATCAGCGGATCTCGCCCTCCAGACGTCAACCAGTTGTAACTGTAATGCGATATCAGCAATAGCCCTAGCAGCACCTGATGGGGATCTAGACGGACCCCCTCGAACGGTCGAGGGTGAGATCTAAGACACAATTAAAATCACCCATTCCCCCCCAAAAACAGCGGCAAGGAGGAACGGTCTCCGAGAAGAGCAAACATGGATTGATAAAACTTCGGGTCGTCGTGATTCGGGCCATATGAGTTAACAATAAGGAAGTTCAACTTTTTACTATGACATCTGGATATAACATATCAGCAGCCTGGTCAGTCTCACAGTGTTCTAATTGGAGCCCCAATTTAGGATTCACCCAAGTCAACACACCCCTAGAGTGGGAGGTGAAACACGCAGCATGAAAGGGACCTGTTAATCTACTGCCTGTAAGTAACGCGCATCCAGGAGGCAGGTGTGTCTCCTGAAGTAGGGCGATAACGACTTCTCTTCGTTTTAAGTATGCCAGTATTTTGCGCACCTTTCTGTGGTCATTCAGGCCCCTGACATTCCATGTCATGAGGTTCAGTCTCTTAATTTGCCCCTTTTTGAGGCACTGCCAAAATATTCTATGAGCATACACAAGTGGTAGTACCAACCAATAATACAGTGAAGTCTACACTGCACTTCAAGGTCAAACTAACACATGTGATCCGCAGAAAAAAACAAAAAATAATGACAAAAAGAATCCCAGACCCTCCCCTTAACCACGCCTTACATGCCCCCACTAAGCATAGGCGAATATCCGCCCTCCCTGCCACGAAAGACATTCAAACATCAAAAATACATCATACATGTACAACAATAAACCCCCAGGAGTACAAAGGAAACCAGCGTGTAACGCTTGGGGCGAATGTTACCCAGCAATGTCACACTATTTTTCCTCCCACCTCGCAACCAAACAGCAAATGTAAAAAGCATCAGGTTTAACAATCAATTACAAATATGTAATACCAATTATCCATCAAGTCTTGGAACCCACCATTACCAGTGCGCTTAGTAGGTCGTCCTGTGTGTGTACCTGAAACCCCAAGAACATCCTACAAAAACAAAGACCTAGGATAGTGGGGTGCGTGCCCATCTCACGCATTAGCTCTTCAGTCATTGTCATCAAGGCTGCCATGCACATCATCAGCTCTAGGACTGCTATCTTGTCCCTTCTTACGATTACTAGCCTTGTCCCAAGCTTTGAGCGCTTTCTGAAGGGACTAGGGGTCCTAGAAGAATTGAGCCTTCCCATCAAACAATACCTTGAGCATAGCATATTCAATTTTCTGATCGCGTAGCTTACCCTTCAAGGGAGTAAATTGTCGCCTGGCTTTCTGAACTTTAAGGGTAAAGTCAGGGAATAGGGAAAGGGTAGACCCCTCATACTGCAAGCTGCCCACATCTCGTCCATGCTGCAGCGCGGCATCCCTGTCTCAGGAATTGAGCAGTTTGGCGATGATGGGCCGCAGAGGGTCGCCAGGCTGGGGCCTAGTGCCCAAAGAGCGGTGCGCCCGCTCCACCACAAACATGGGCGAGAAAGTATCAGCTCCCAGCACCGTCGTGAGCAGTTTCTCAATAAAGGATTCCATATTGCCTGTTGCGGTAGATTCAGGTAAGCCCGTGGTGCGGAGATTACTGCGCCGCGAACAAGCTTCCAAGTCCTCGGCTCGGACCTGCAGGGCCGCCAGAGCCTTCTCCACTTGCTTCTGGGCAGTGCTTGAATCTGTCTGGGCGTCCTCCGTTTCAGGGATATGACGCTCCGCCATGTCCAGTCGCTCTGAATGTTTGTCACCCCTTTGCGCCATTCTGTCCATTCTATAGGCCAAAGTGTCTATCTTTACATAAATAGCCATCAGGCCCTGCTGCATGGACTCTATAATCTGTTTTATATCGCCAATAGGATCCTTTGTGGGATTTTCAGACTCCAGCATTGCAGATTCCACAGCTTCTTCACACCGCCGGGATTTTCGCTGCTCAAATTTTATCTTCGGTTGGGTCTTGTCTGGCATGCCCATCGTAGCGCAACCGGTGCATCGGCCCCCCAGGCACGTGTGCATCAGGCTCAGTTAGCAGGGAGTCCCCGGGCCTTGCGTATGGAATTGACTCCTGTCACGTGCGTCAGGCCTAGGCCACAGCGCTCCAGGGCCACAGGCAGCAGAAGGGAGCAGTGCAGAGAGAAGGCCACCCCCCGGCACCCCGCACTCAGCAAGCACCGAATTCGCACCTTATCTGTGGAGCAGCAGGGATACCCGAACAGAGTAAGTGGCACAGAGAAGACCTAGGCAGTAATTGTTTTTGTGCAAGGTTGGAGTGCTACTCACGGTCAATGCCGATGATACTGTTCCTAAGCTGCGGTGGGCGCCGGATCGGGGGCGCAAGGCCAGTGTCCCAGTGGCAGAGGTGGTAGGGGAAGTCCCTCAACCGTCAGTCACAGGCGGCAATCAATCCAGAGTTACAAGGCGCCAATTATCAAGGCAGAGTAGCGCAGTCTGCTCACCAGCGTCGCTCCAGCCAGGCAGGTCCGCACTACACAAGTCAGTGGATTGCAGGACTCACCAGGCGCCGCCGAATCCACAGTGCGCTCTACGCAGCGGACCACAGCCCTTCAATCTAGGGTGACCAACTGGCATTGGTGCAAATTCAGGACGGTGAGTGTAAAAATTCAGGAGAAAGGGTCAAAATTCAGGACACAAATTCAGGACAGGAGGTCAAAATTCAGGACAAAACTTCAGGACAATAGGTACGTTTTACAGACACATCAGAGGTCGCGCAATTGTATATAAGTAAGCCCAGCCATTTCCAAACATATTCAACCATTTGCAAACCTATCCATCATGTATCCTTCCATCTATCCTTTCACTCATCGATCCCTTCATCCATCACCTCATCCATCCTTTCACTCATCCTCCATTATCCATCCATCCATCTGTACACTTATCCATCCACTCTTCATCCCATCCATCCATTCACTCATCCATTCAGCCATTTACCCTTTCACCAATCCAGCCATCCTTTCACTTACTAATCCTTCCACCCATCCACTCTTTTAGTCATCCATCCATCCTCCCTTTCTCTCTCCATTGACCCTTTCACTTAGCCATCCTTCCTTCCATCCATCCACCCACCCATCCAGCCATCTACTCATCCACTCATGAACCCATCCATTGACCCTATCATTCATCCATCTATCATTTCACTCCTAAGCACATGGCAACCAGACTATTGTTCCTTAGGTAAAGTCAAGTCCCTCTCCATAGACCGCAGCAGGACCACACCTTGAAATCCGCAAAGATCGTTTACACCCAAGTGTATCAGTAAAATGTCTGGACATAGGACCTCTCACCAATGCCTTATTCAACATGGAATGAGTTCCTTCCAAAGCATACCCCCTTTTCCCTTCCACAATATTAAACATTTGGTCATTAAAAAACCCAGTATTTTTCGAAAATAACTTTGGGCTGCCTGAACTTGGGCCCATTTGATGCACGAATGCCCCATTATCCAAACCGATACTTCTTAGACTGGGGCCCAGCCACAGAACCTGTAAAGAGAAAAAGACAATGAATCTCAAAGCAAAGAGGATGACGCATGCGCTTCCCCCGCGTTGCCCCGCACATAACGCTGAAAACAATTTGACGACCAGCGCCCTAACCGCATGATTTCCCCTTGAGACCAACCCCTATTATGCGTTTCAGTCGCTGCTCCAATTCTAAAAGAATGAGTTCCATATTGCTCCCCGTCCAACCTAATCTTCTGCAAAGCCTTTCGCAACACCATGCGTAGTTGGCATGCTATTACTGGCGCCCCATGATGTACTGAAAAACAGGATTGCACTCTGACCCCTCTGACAATATCTTCCAGCAACGAGCCAAATGCAATAAACACGTAACCTTAGGAGACCTTGCTGCTAACCAAACCCCTTTCCTCATCCTGTTCTGATCAATTTTAGAACTAGAAAGCCAAAAGTGCACACCTTCTTCTGAGAAAAACACTTCTTGCCAAAAAATTCCCTTTTTGCTTGGGTACCTAATAACTCCGGGACTCGAAAAGATGCCATCAGAGTAGCAAACAAACAAGCTTCAAAGTCATCCCTGCAAACCGAGGGTAAAACTTCCAACAAACGAGCCAAATTCTGCCACGAGAGGGGAGAACGAGACAACTGAACACATCCACGCTCCCTGGCCCAACCTACAAGCATTCTCTTCCCGACCTCGCCAGCTGAAGGAGAATAGCCCCAAAAGAGTTTCCCCAGAAAAGATATACCTGCTAGCTTCCCCGAAATGGTCACCCGAGACAGGCCTCTCTCTATAATATCCAAAATGGACTGTACTACATCTTCAGAACGACGCCAGGCTTCATCTCGCCTACATGCCCCAGTCGCTAAAAATACCTTCCATGCCAGGGAAATTGCAGCTCGCGTAGACGTAGCCAAAGAACCTACCACCAATTGTAATACCCTATGTTGCCTACATAGCACAGGTGTTCCGGCATTGGGGTCGCTGTCCTGTCCACCTTCTTGGCCAGCCCACGGAATCTCCCCACTCTTCTGCACCCACCTGCCTCGCCAATAAAGGCCAAAATCATCACTGCCCGCTGCATCCGAAAAAATTTGCAGAACCCACTGCACGTCGTCCTCCCTAACCAAGGGCACACCATTACTAAAATAAGAAAAAAGGACCACATACGCCAACCCTCTTACACTCCTGCTGACAAGCAGACACGGTGGTGAGGCAAATGCTGACCAGCCAAAGCTCTGCCTAATCTCCTACAGAAAGACCTCCCTGCTCTGACCACCCTGCAAGCGAAGTTAAGATGTCACCACAACACCTGAATCTCCTTCACCTTCACCTTCTGTTTCAACAGCAGACTGACCAGCAATTGTAGCACTTTCAACTTTTTTATCATCCGGCAAGCGAACCCGCATTGCTACTCCAATCAATTTCCGTACCCAAAAAGGATAAAAACTGTAACAGGTCCCATTGTTGTTTCAGGAGCCAAGGTCACACCCATATCCTCCATGAGCTCATGAAAAGTGTCCAGAGCTGTCTGTCGCGGAGCCCGGGGAACCAACAAAAAAAAAGTTATCCAAACAGTGTGTTACCAAGGTATGACCTGTTTGGTGCGTGAAATACCACTGCAAAAAGGTGCTGAAACTTTCCAATAGAGCACATGACATGGAGCAACCCATTGGTAATGCTTCGTCCACGTACCATTTACCCTCGAAATGGATACACAGAAGATCCCAATCATCTGGATGGACTGGAAGCAACCGAAACGCAGACTTAATATCACATTTTGCCATCTCTGCAGTTGCGCCCGCGGTCACCCCAGTGACATGGCCACGTCAACTGAGGAATATGAAACCGAGGCAGCCTCCTCATCAATGAAATCATTCACCGAAGACCCATCAGGCCACGACAAGTGCTGAATTAGCCTGTATTGCCCTTGCTCTTTTGGGCACCACTCCAATAGGTGATATTATCAAGTTCTGGATCGGCCAGTCATCAAAAAGGCCTGCCATCCTTCCTTCATGCACTTCTTTGCTCAGGGTTTCTCGCACAACCCTGCTATGTTCAGATGCTGACTTCAAGTTATCAGCCCCCTTCTCTGCCTTGGTCCCAAATAACCTAAAAGAAAACCATATTGAAAACCTTCCAAACGTTTCTGTTTCACTCCTACATCCTCATACCCCCGAAATGCCTGTTCTAGCTTTGACAATGAAAAGAAAAAACAAAGCCTACGGAATAGTTATATACCTAACTGATATAAGAATAGATACCTTTAGTTATCCATTCTTGGGTTTAGTCATTTTCACCACAACTTAATTAGGAACAATTTTAAACAATAGAGTTATCTCCAACTGGACAGCCAAAACAAATAAAGCTCATGTATATGGTTTAACTATTTCTTTTAATTTAAACCATATTTCTCCATAAGTACTGGTATCTCACATTTAACAAAAATATATACACAATTTATACATATATACAAAACCAACATGATTTATACATTTACACATATATACAATTTTCTCAGAACCAAACTAAAGGTTCTTTTGCCCAACTTATTTTACAAAAGGATGTTTATCTATAGTTAATCAAAAAAACATTCCTTCTTTTCTGATCACCAAAAGAAAACAATCATAAAAAAGATTGTTCAAGGTTCTAGCTTTGACAGCCTAACTGGCGTAGGAGCCCTCTGGCCCAGAGCCCTGCGCCCCTCTACCTCCCCGATCCCCTTGAAACTGCTGTGGGGCGCCAAATGTACCTGCCCCCGACTAATTCCCTTGCTGACTACCTTGCGGTTTTGGCCCCCCAACATTTAACGAGGGGATGGTGCCTACCACAGCTGGAGCATTCGTGCCTGTACTTGCAAAACTCCCTAGTGCATAATCCTTTATTGAAATCCCAGCACGCTCCAATTCCAGATTATGTAGTTGCTCCGCTTTCCACCCCACCCCGGGTGGGCTTCCCCTGAAAGGGCCGGTAAATTAACGGCAAACCGCTAGCTGTAAAAATGGTGTTGCCGCCTGCAGCCGCTCCTATAGTATGCTGCCATAAATCTGTATCGAACTCCCCCCACTTTGCTTCTGGGTCCCATGCCATCCGAGCCCTAAACTCCTCATCGTATGAGCCCATGCATAACCTCCTCCAGTAATCTGCGCCTTCCGAATCACATCCATGTATTTAAAGATAGACACGCTGCGCTTCAGGAATTTCCCACAATAAACGCTTGCGTATATTAAGAACGCTGCCGTCCAATTTTCAATAGTCAAACGGCACCTTAGGGGGTTTAGCCAATTCATACTCCTCCTCCTTAGAACCTTCCTTAGACTTGACCTCTCTGTGCAGGAGTTTCAATCTCAAAATGCTCACCCTTCCATATACGCTTCTTGGTAGCCAACATTAAATGAGCAACCAACGGCTTAGTTACCCCCATGTAAGGCAGCTTTTTTAATTTTCAAGTCTTTAGTATCAAATGCCTCCTTAACCCCTTTGCTTTAACCGTATCAGTCCCAATCTCCACTTTGTTGACCAAAGCCACATTTCCATCCTCAGTGCCCACTCCAGTGTCCTTCACATATTTACCTTTGAGCAGTCTCCCCTCCAACACCCCCCCGGCCCCCTCCTCCCCAGTCCCCACAGACACCATTTTCGGTTTGGCCTGTGTATGAGCTTTCTCACCTGGCTCTAAAGAGGCTGGTTTAGCCGACTCCGACCGCCGTGCCGATAAATCCACTCTTTCCCGAGTCTGAGGAGCCCTCACCAAGGGGCCGCGCTCTTGTCTGATCCATGGCTGCTGTGCCACTCCTGAAGCCTGTAAAAAAACTGAGAGAAGCGTGAGAGGGCCCTCCCCCTCCATATCCTGCAATTCCCCTTCCTCGGGGCTGTCTTCATCAAAATCAAGCAAACTCGGCTACACCACCTGAAGCTCCTCATTATCAAATGCAACTTCACGGGTCCTACCAAAACCCGCATCAACAATACTGTCCGTCATGTACACTTCGCGTTCCTTCGGCGGGGGAGCCGACTGTACCAGCCGGTACTCCCCCAAGCGTTGACTCCGAAGCTCCATAGCCGACGGTAAGGTAGACCACCTATTCGTTGGGGCCAGCGAGGTCGCGCCGGACCTTCGTGCGCTGACTGCGACGGGGTCCCTCGGTGGTACAGAAAGTGCCGCGCAAGGCTCTGTCCTCCCTTCACCTCGGCGCAATTGGGCCGAACCGCGCCCTACCGAGTCTGCAGTGCCGCGCTGGACTGAATCCTGAAAAGAAAAAGTTTGGACTGATGTGCTGAGATCCCTAAAAGCCAAATCCGCGTCAGACATCTGCCACCTTGGCATCGCAAAAACTGCCGACCGCCTCCTTACTCGACCAGACTGCACAGCCCTTCCGGAACCTACCACCGGTGAATAGCCGCCTACCTCTTCAACCTCACTCCAATCTAACATAACCGCCACCACCGCCGAAGCTGGGCCCTGACTCTCTGTCCTTTTCGCAACTCCCTTCTCTACTTGATGCCACCCTAACACACCCCTGATAGTCTTCAAGCTCCAGCGCCCATAAGGCGAGAAGACCTTTCAACTGCCCCACGGACCCACAATCTTTCTGATCAAGGGCAAAGGTATCCAAACCTTCCCGTGCCTGAACGCTACCCGCCGGCTCCAAATCGTTCTGAACCAGAGAAAATGAACTGGGAACAAAACCACCAGCACACTCCCCTGCTGACATGGCCCACGCACTAGCCGACGTATCTCCAAATGCCGCAATCCCCTCTACCTGCCCTACACCAAAACCAGAAAAAGACTCTCTTGCTGACACCCCCTTCTCCCACTTGAGCCCATTCGCTATCACCTTTAAAAAACTCCCTGCAACCGACAAAACATACCCCCTCACAGATGCTGGGGGAGAAAATAATAAAGGGGCTGCCCAAATTGCCTTCAACTTCTAAGTCGATTCCAACTCCTTCAATAACCAGAGTGACACATTCCCCTTCATTCACGTTCTGGGCCGACACAGTCTTGAAAACGCTGCCAGGCCTGTCAGCATGCATGCCTACATTACCCTCCATCCAAGCAGCCTCGGGACCCTCCGAATGAAATGGGCCGAAAAGGAAAGCTCTGAACCCCTCCCCACTCCCCTTCACTCCGCCCCCCCTCTCCCTCGCTCCGCCCCCCCCCTCAACATAATCACTCTGCGCGCTCCCTTGCGCACCACAAGATACCGGCTATAGCAAACGCGGGGCGGTCGAGAGCGAAGCCGAGCGCTTCCTGTCCCCCCCGCCGGCCTCACATGAATTAATGGAGAGGTGCCCGCCCCCTCTCCCTGTTCACGGGACCGGGCTGCCACACAAACGCTCCCAACCAGTACGGGGCACGCTACAGAGGCATCAGCCCTACTTTGTATAGTCCCGCTCGATGCACCAACAGCGTCCCCGCCCCCTCCACGCTACGCACATGACAGGGCCGGTTAACTAGTACAATACCGGCCCCTTTCACCTACCGGAGACGCCCGTCGCCGTTTCGAAGTGGTACACCCTGCAACCGCAGCAGCGACGCCAGCCAAGGCCTGACGAAGAGGGGGGGGGGTGCCGCCCCCTGCCGATCATCAAATCCATTCTGCCTGCCTCACTGAGGAGAAGAAGCGCCTCAAGGACCCTATAATCCTCCCTTCTAACAGTAAGCACAATTGTAAATATATGTTAACTAAAAGCTACCTCCACTAACTAAATCCAATGAAAAAAGAAAAAATCCCAAAAAACTCCTGCCAAAGCTCCCAGCCACCAGGTCACCAAACCTAAAATGGTGGCTGGGAGCAGGAGCCCAAAGCATTTATGCGTGGGCTCCTTTTGGGCTACCAACTAGAAAAAGGCCAAACCCTGAAATGGCTGATGCTCCTGCCTCTAAACCCCCCCCCCCACAGCCCCTCCCAAATCGCCCGGGGAGACCTCCCTGCGGTCGGCTGCCCCCCCCCCCCCCTCATGCCCCCATCGTGTAGCTGCGTCGTCAGATCGGGTCTTCCACCCCTCGGCAGGCTTTCCACGACTGCGTGGAAAAGAGGCAAGACACTGACTCTCAGATGCCCCACGTGTTTCCGGGAGGGGCAGTGATTGTGGGGTGTGCAGCGGTTTGCCGCCCATCCTGACCAAGCCACACAGCAGGCCCCACAGCTCAAGCAGGAGTCTGGTTCACTTTTTTAAAAACATTGGCAGGGGGGGAGGTATCAGCGCCGCAGTCTTGGGATAATTGATGGCAGCTACAAGTCCAGATTTATGCCGGATATGAGGGACTGAGCGGAGGTGTTCTAAGAAGCGGCTGCCATGTTGGCCGTCAAAGCCACTCCCCCTCGAATGGAGAACTTAACAATGGTAAGATACATAAACACCAGTGCTTTAAATGGGAAAAAATAAGTGCAGGTACTCATTAAAAGGAGCTAGAGGTGTGTCAAGTGTGCGGGGCTAGGGGCGGGGCTAAGGGCAGGGCATGATTATTATTATTATTATTTAAAAATTTTATAGAGCGCGTAGTCACCCGGAGGTATCCCAGCGCTGAAGAACCCTACACCAGTGGGGGCTGGGGGTGGAAAGAGGGGGATAGCAGTTTTAAGCAGAAGTAGTATTAAACAGAAGCAATTTTCGAATCGGGGTGGTTAACGTTTAAGGAAACAGGTGAGTTTTGAGTCGTTTCCTGAATCGCAGGTAGTTCGATTCTTTCCGCAGATGATGATACATAATATGATATATAATGATATATGATATATAACAGTAAATAAAAGCATAAATCATTCAATCACTTCAAAAGTGCAAAAGTATTTCCGTATTCATACATATATATTTATAATGAAAGTTAACAAGAAATACAGCAGATTTTGAACTCTGCACTAATTTGTGTTAAAATGCAATTTTTAAGCCACTATTTCAGAACTGAACAACTGTACAAATATCTGGTACTTTTAACTGAAAAAAAAGTGCCAAACCTAACTTCAGCTGTCACCTCACCTTTTTACATTCCTCCCTCCCCTTCCTTCTATGTTCATCATCTCGTTTCCCCCAGCTAGATTCATTGCTAGTTGTCACAGGAGGTCATTTCTGTTGTGCTGCAGCGTTCTCTGCTATGCATTGTTCTTTGGGCAGGGCTACTTTCACACCCATGGGTCCCTCGCTGTTATGTAAATGCAGCGATTAGTTGATGGGGCACACAAAGGGAAGCGACTCCTGCACTGTAAAAAAACAAACATGAAAAGAAAGGGTCTATGATTGTGTTGAACTGCCACTCCCTTAAGTGTGGCCAGTGCAGCACCAGCCAGGCTATTTCATGCACCTGACGGAGAGGGAGCTGGGTAGGGGGCGAGGCTAAAGCATTTGTAGCTGAAAGGTCATTACACGCTTAATCAACAGTGCAAGGTCTGGCTAGACCCTGCTCTGTTAATCACAGCGTGTGACGCAAACCCTCCCAAACCCCTGCAGTCTGAGGAATTACAAAGGGACGCCTCTGGACTTTACCAGCGTCTCTTCAAAAGTCGACTTCATGGCTTACAAGATCCGGAAGCAGAACGGCATCCATCATGCCTTGTAGTAGGGTGACCAGGCGTCCCCGTTTTGCCAGGACGGTCCCCGTTTTTAACCAGCTGTCCCAGCAAATTCCAAGAAATTTAGCTTATGTCCAGGTTTTTAGAGAGGGTCGACTGAAATCGGTGGGAGGTGTTTTTTATGTTTTACAAAGCAGGGAAAGTTAGCAGTTGTTTCAAGAAGGCAATTTAATTAATAGGCAAGCTACTGGGTTAAAAAATTACATTTTTTGTATGTTCTTACTGCCTGTTCTGTAATTCTCTGCTGAGGAGCGCTCTCACAGCTTGACGTAAAATTGTAGTCCTTCTTCTATTTCTGTGAAATGTCCCTGTTTTTGGCTTTAAAATTCTGGTCACCCTACCTTGTAGGGAATATAGAACCTGAGCCTGCCGTGCCACCACTCAGGGTCCCGGTACTCTCCCTGACAACAAAAAAAGTGCCGGCACTGAGGGCTTGAAAATTTGGAAGTGCCGGTACTTAGTACCTGTGAGTACCGACCCATTTAAAGCACTGATAAACACGTTGAGAGCTTTGCCTTTATCAAGGTGTATCATTGGTAGCAGAGTAACTCTCTTGGTCAGATAACCAAAAATAAACTGGTGTTCAAGAAATCTGGACGACAGCAGTAGGTAAAGCTTAGCTAGGCAGGTGTTTTAGGCTGTGAATGAAATATGGATGTCGTTAGATATTGATTTGTTCACTTCCAGACTAACAACTGAGCTGGGCAGGTTTCTCTGCTAGAACGCCAGCTTCGGACACACAAACAGATGCCTTTCTCTAGGATCGGTCTGGGGGAATCATTATGCTTTTCTTCTATTTGCTATGATCTCCAGAATCAGCTGCTTGGCCCAGATTCACAAGCAGTTGGCATCCACAGTGATAATAACCCCTTTGTGGATTAGTCAGCCTTGGTACCCGGTTTTGTTAGAACTGTCAAAAGACTGCCCAATTCATCTTCTACTATTCCCTCAGTTGTTGAGAAGTCCTTTCAGTATGAGTCACAGCTTTCTAGCTCAGGGCAAACTGATGTTGGTGTCAGGCGCCTTTCAAGGTGTGTACTGATATGACAGGACTTTCAAAGTCAGATTCTGGGTATATCCATGTTTTCTGGGCTTGCGCACACTCAAAGCTTATACATGATGGTATGTAATGGCTGGTGTATGGAGATAGGTTTGGATTCCATTTCAGCAGGGACTGTAGAAGTTTTGAACTTCTTGGCATCCCTGGCAACAGCGAAAAGGTCATATAGGACAATAAATGGGTATAGATCAATGGTATCAGCTGGTCATGAAAAGGTTCATGAGAAGCCAGTGGGGGAGCACCAACTGTTGTGTAGATTATTAAACAGTGTAAGGTACATGGCCCATCCTAAACTAGGTATTCTATCATTTGAGATGTTAATCTAGTTATGCAACTCTTTCAGTCATGGGATGATAATGAAGGTTGTCTTTGAAATTATTGGCGGTTAAATTGTTAACTCTATTATATCTGGGGCCCTATTACATATAGGGCTCACTTTCCCTGTTTGCTCCAAGGCTCAACTTAAAACTGATCAGCTGGGTGCAAACAGGGAAAGGGAATCCTATTACATTGAATGCACTTCCCCCAGGGCAGCCGCGAAGTTGTGCTGCCTTGGGGACAGCGCATTCTAGTGAAAAACTGAGTTGCTTTGAAGTAGCCACACTGTGTTTCACTGTGCAGGTGGCAACCCACCTACATTTTTGAGAAGGGAGTGTGGAAACTAGCAGAAACCGCTGTTCGCATTAGCTGAAGCTATTTTGGTTGTGGCAGCCATTTTAGTTAGGCATGTGCTCGCCATGTGCTTCTTGTCTCTTTACTGTTGCCTGCTTTTCTATTCTGCTGTAGTCATCAGTTACAGTTAACTCCTTCAGCACTGAGCCAGAGCAATGTATGATCGGAAAGGCCTGTAGCTGCTAGAATACACCTGTTTTAGAATAGAACTGTCAGACTATTTCAACTGATGTAAGATATTTCGTTACCCCTCCCACTCTGTTGACTAAGTATTTTCTACTTGTCCATATATGTGAATAGCTATTCTTGTGTATACTTGAGTCTTCATGCTTACTTAGCTACAATCTGGCCATAAACGGCCCGTGGTTTCTGTACTCCATGTACTACCTCATACATTGCTTGATGGCTCTGTGTCGATGTAGTGCCACTCATGAGTAATAATAAAATATTTCTTTGATATTACAGCTTCTGTGCCAAGCTCTATTTTGTTAGTCTAAGGACTTCAGGACAAAGAAGGGCGAACCCCTGCACTAGTGGGCCCCTGACACGGCTCACTCCCACAAATTGGCGCCCTTCACTTGGGCTCATCTGAGACACGGCAGCCCGACGGAGTGGTCTCGACGGAGGCTTGGAATCTCGCTGAGGATGTACACTGCACAAGGAGACCCTTGTCTTTGCAGATCAAAGTGCTTTTCCGATTTTCCCGATTTGACCCTCCATGTGGGGACCGGTCCCCGACTGAGATCCCTTTGGCGTTCGTCTCACAGTGACCATTAGGTCAATTCAAAGCTTGACAGTTGGAAGCTGGAGACTTTTGTTTGGTAAGGTCGCGATGTGACATTCTTGATTTTGGATTTGCTTTGCCAAGGTTTTGGTTTGGTATGGTTCTTTTTATTGCAATAAAAAGAGGCTGGTATTGAGGAGGTTTTTCTCTATTTTTTGGTATATGTGGATCGGTACTATATTTGGGGATAGTACTATTTAACTGATAATATTATATTTATTATAATATTTTTGTCATGCCTACTAGTAGAACACTTCGTAGGATGTGTCACTGTCTTGGAGGTACCACAATGGATTTAAAAACAAAATCACCCAGCTCCCCCAGGGGGACACCCAACAGACATATGTATGTCAACTACAGTATTTCTTCCATAATGTATAGTACACTGTGGAACAAATATATATCAAAAGGGAATCCTGATCTACGCACTTAGTAAAATTCGTAAATAGTGATACGGAGCTCTTTTGAGTGTTCCGCCAGCCCAACTGGTAATTCGGTGTATTTTGGAAAAGGTTAGAGCCTGTCTTTTTTAACATGGCACCGTTTTCGGGCTGTTTACTTGCCTTGGTGCAGTCTCTGGATTACTTTTGAGCGCTCTTTTTGTAAATATGATTTACAATTGGTATTTACAGTTGGTTTGGTTTGAGTACAGTCTGTGGGGTGCCTCTTGTTTTTGTCCTAAGTGTTGATTTGTGGGTTGATTGTGTGTCTGAGTGTCTATGTGGTTTGTGAACTGACACCGGTGGTGATGCTTGTGAAGTACTTGTTTGAGTAGAGACTTTTTTTATGTGTTTTTCCCCGGAGTAGGACAAATTGCCACCTCCCCCCCCCCCGAGGAGAGAACACATATTTATTAAAAAAATTAAATGCCACATAAGCCACCACCTGCTGCATAATCAGCAGATGATAACAAGCATTGGCATAGCTAATAGGTCCCGCCTTTGGGACCTTATAAGTGTTTGGTTATCCAGCACAATATCCTTGGTGCAACAACATCAACTGTTGCATGGCTAAACACTTATAAGGTCCCAAAGGCGAGACCTATTTGCTATGCCAATGCTTGTTAGAAGTGCCGGTGCTCAGCATCAGCAGGACCCGGCCTGCTTAAAGTCTTGCACAGACCTATTCCGCTGTGGCAAATAGGCTGATTTACAGTTTGCGACCGCGAAAAAAGGTGGTACATCTAGCCCTCTATGCCGTAATATTCAGCCAGTCCCTTAGGCGATGGAGTATCTCATCAAATTCCTGTCAGCAAGGCAATATATTTGAAAACTGATACTCTAAAATGGACCGTTTGTTTTTTTGTATTATTATGTTTGGGGGTGACTTGCCCTATGCCCAGCCAAAACACCTCTGGACTGCAGAGTATGCGCGCCATGTGAATGAATGACTAGTACAAGCTGGCATTGAAACATCTCCCAAAACTCAATTTACCTCGAAGTTCACTCTCTTTACCGTTTTACACTGCAAATAAAAAATAACTAAATTGTTTCAAAACATGAAAAGTGCTTCTACACTCTGAGTTCCCGTTCTAGCTCACGAGGTGGAATTTCATGCAGTTCTGTTTCTTTGTTCAGTTGGGGGGATATACGGGATGAGTTCCAGGAAACCGCTCGGTTTCACTGCTCTTTCGTGCTTTCGGTTTCATGTTGAATGATAATAGCTCAGAGTCCGCTACGGCCAAGGTAGGAGTGGCAAAATGTTGGGGTTTTGTGGGTGGGGAGGGGTGTAGTGGAGATAAATATACAAAAGGAAAAGAGGCAGGTCGATAGAACAGAGGAGAAATACGGGCTGAAGTGAGAATAAAACGTGCGAGACAAAATCGGGATAATTAAGGAGCGAGATTGCAGACGGCCAGCAGGATGAGGGAGAAAGACAGAGTAGAAGAAGACTAGCAAACAAAGAGGAAGGAGGCAGAAAAAGGGTAACTATCGGCAGCAGCAACGAGGCACGGGAAAAGGCACCAGCACAAAAAAATAAGAAGCGACAAATCGAAGAGAGCAAACAGACAGCCAGAAAACTGGCAAAAGGCTACAAAAGCTAGAAAAAGAAGGTGTGGCAAGAAAAACAGCGGCACAAGATAGGGAGAAGGGAGTAAAGCTAGATTGAGGGAGGGGAGACACCCACCGAAAGGCGGCGAGGAAGGATGTCCAGGCAACTTCAGGGGAAAATGAGGATAAGCACGCGAGTGGTGCGTGCGGCACAGACAACCATGTGTTTTGAATTATCGCGCACGTGTCTGGGCACGATAATTCAAAACACACGGCATCCATGCAGGTAACCGCAAGCAATGGGCCACAGACGCACAAGCGTGTGGTGAGCTTTCGGAAGCCCCTTACAAGAAGTCTCGTAGAGCAGCGCATGCTCTAGGCTCGACCTAAAAAGCAAAAATGTGTTTCTTGCTCAAAGGGATGGAAAGTTACTCAAAATGTGTGAAGTGTTTGCACGCAGTGGAAGACTCTGCATAAAGGTTGACTTGTCCTCTTCCAGGTTTTTGTTCTGCATTTGCTAGATAAACTGGTACTAATGAGGTGAAATTTTTGACAAGACAATATTATCATGTTTTCAAATCACAAAGTAATAAAATAATACTATCAAAATAATGTGCCACATTAAGCTGCGTAATTTTCCTTTTCTTGCCTCATAATTACATCAACCCTGTTGCATAATCGGTGCTCTCCTACTGCATAATTCCAGTGACCCTGGTGATAGCACTATGGGCCAGATTCATCAAGCTATTTTGCGATCGCAAACAGTGCAAATCGCAGAAAATGAGCATTTGCGATAGCAAAACAGCAATAAGCAATGCATCAACCTAATTTGCAGAATATCCTAAGTATTAGCTAATTTTAGCAATTACCAAAATTTGCGAATCCCTATTTGCAAATAGCAATTGCAAAGTCGAAAAGCTATGCATGACAAATTGCGAAAAAATAAGGAATCGCAATTTTGCTTACGCAAAATAACACCAAATCAAATTAGGTAGTAACCAAGTGAAAATACTCAAAACAGGTGGGAAAGATTTTGTAAAGTATTTAAACAGGCCTAGAAGGCCTCAGAATGACAGCCCTCTACGTCATGGTGAGGAGGATGAGGCTAAGAGCAGCAAAACACAGAGGAGAAGGAGGATACAGGAGAGCATTTTCAGAGTGCGCGTTACTCTGTTGGGGCAGGCAGAGGAGGAAATCTATGAGAAGTATAGATTAAATGCAGCAATGATATATGATCTAATTGCAGATTTAGAGCCACTACTGCGGCATCAAGTTTGTAGAACACATGCCATCCCCACCCTTGTGCAGGTCCTGTGTTCCCTGCACCTCCTAGCATCTGGTAGCTTCCACGGGGTAATAGCTACAGCTGGCAGGGTGTCACAAAGTTCAATTTCACGTTTCTTCAACGCGTTCAAGGACGCTATGTTGCTGCAGATGCACCAACACATCAGATTCCCAACTATCCCACAGGAATTGTTTCAAATGAAAATGGACTTTTATCAGATAGACAACATCCCCCATGTAATAGGTTGCATTTTATTTATTTATGTATTAAGTTTATAGAGCGCAACAGCTACCCAAAAGGGTTTCCCGGCGCTTGCTGAAACAAGAGCCACAAGACACAGAAAGCCAAGGGTTACTGATTAAACAGCCAGGTTTTAATGGCTTTACGGAAACGACCGTAACAACTTTCAGAGCGGATGTCATTGGGAAGGGAGTTCCAGAGTCTGCATACATGGGACACATGTAGCCATATGTCCACTCTCAGTGTATGAGTATATCTTCAGGAATAGAAAGTCATATTATTCACTGAACATACAAGTGATATGTAAATGTAGGTGTACTTATATAGCGCAAACCTGTCACCCAAAGGGCATCCTGGCGCTTGCTTAGGGAACCCGTCCTGGTATTCCCCTATGAGAAACCCCGGCAGGGTGTCCACAAGGTGAAAGCCAGGCATCCCGCCGCGAGGGGCCGTAGTGGAGATTAAGCAAGCTATTGCCCAGAGTTGCAGAGTGTGACCCCATGATTTGAGTAGGCACCGGAGCGAGAATTGTCGAGTCCGTGGAATTTTGAGCCCGAGACCCGCCGAGGCGGGGAATCGAACCCTGGTCCACGGTCGATTTCAGCTTCCGGGTCTGCCGCCTCTAACCACTGAGCCACGCTTCTCCACTGCAATGAGGAGTACTTAATCACAGACATGGTGGCAAGTTACCCAGGTAGTATGCATGATTCCTATATCTTTAGGCACAGCAGCATACATACACGACTTCTTGGGGGTGAATTTGGAGAAGTATTCCTGATTGGTAAACACATTTCACTCTCTCATGCATATCTACATTTTAATGTGAAACATATCAGTGACAAATATATATGGAGTTTCTTCACAGGTGACAGTGCATATGCTGGGCGTCCTTTTATCTTGACACCGTACCTGCATCCAAGCACACCGAGTGAACACCGGTTCAATGCAGCACACAGGACAATGCGAAATGTGGTTCACAGGACCTTTGGGCTGCTGAAAAGTCGCTTTTGCTGCATCCATAAAACTGGTGGTTCCTTGCAATACAGGCCAGACATCTGTTGTAAGATATTTGCCACATGTGCCATGTTGCACAACATAGTAACTGCCAGAGGCGTACCACTAAAAACATCAGATAGTGACCCCGATGAGGACGAGGATAGCATACACCCACAACAAGCAGGAAGTGTAGCGAGTGCAGCCGAAGGGAGAACGTGACGTGCAGAAATCACACAGAATTATTTTTGATGTGAGTATTAATCAAATCCAACACAATACTGTTACTTTGCCAAATAGATTTATTTAAAACAACGTACACTGTAGTGTTAATGCACACTTGCTTAGCCTGAAAATAATGATGTCTACACATAATGATATGTCTGGTACTTTACTTCAGTCCAGACAATTGTAGTTTCTAGTTGCTTCACCAGAAACAATTGCTGTGGACATGGCCACACTATTTCCTGTGTCCTCTCACTCCCATTGCCCGTCCTGGGGGGTCAGACACATCCCTTTATGAGCTGTCTGATCCTGCCATATTCCATGTGGTGCACCTCCTGCATTCCGTCACTGGTGCCAAACTATTACTATGGCTGGAGGCATCCTCACTTTCCCCCCCACCCATGACACTACTGCCAGCAACAGCCTTGGTCTGCATCTGCTCCACAGAATTTGTGACTTGGATCAGTCCCCTGGCAACATCTCCGCAGCAATGGCTAATTTCCAACTGAACGGCTATTGCACGTCGGGATAGTTGTGCAGTTGCAGTGCTAAGACGGTTGATGTACCCATCCAAGCGTCCAAGTAATTGGTTGTGTCTTTTGCGATGAGACACCTGATCATCTTTCAAAACTTTGCGTAGTTCCCAGAGTGCTACAGTCATCTCTCCAAATTGTTCTCTGCTTTCCCTGCGACCTTCCTGCACAGCTGTTGTTAGATGCTTGATACGGTCACTCATGTCCTCTATTTTGCATGCAAGAGTGGAAAGATTTCCCTGCATTAACCGCATGTGTTTCACCTGCAGGCGCTGTACCCTTAACATGGCACTCTCCAGACCATCATGCGATGTGGAATTCTCGCCTTCACCAGATCTCACCACTGCAGCTGCCCTTCTTCTCCTGAATCGCATGTTCCCACTTTGCAGCTGTCCATGTGGTCTGGATGTGGGTATATTCACTGGTTGTGCTATTTTGGGCTTAGGTTGTCCCTCAGCCTCAGTTGCAAATGGTGGCAATGGTGCCATAGGGATCCTGCCTTTTTTGGAGCTGGTGTTGTGGGTGCTGGTGAGACTGCTATGTCCTCTTCTGACTGAGACTCACTCTCCGGTGGTGCATGTCCATCACTGTCCCCAGACTCTTGGTCACATGCATCTGTGATGTGGAACAATGCATGATTAGTTGGCATTTAGGACAGGTTTTCATTTTTGTACAATGTTTTGTTAAATAAAGTTATTTTGAAATACACTGTGTGTGTAGACTGGCTTTCCTGGCACATTAGATTTGAATGGGCATGCCTGCGCACAAAGTCCCGTGGGCTACTATGTGAATGTGTGCTTCTTGAGTTCAAAGTCGATTTTTGGATTCAAGAAATTGCTTTTATATTGGTAATGGCCCAACAGCTCCACCAACAATAGGGATTTGCATAAGCCATGGCAAATCTATGCTGTGGTATTGGATATGTGGCATGGTAAAGTAATGTTGTGTTTTTTTTAGTGTCTTTAGAGAATGGGCACTCTCCCAGAAGCAAACACACACTGACTGATTTAGAACCATACTTCTGCCTTCTAAGTAGGATAGTGTTTTAGATGCCAGTCAGCAAAGATGACGTCTTGGTGGAAGACTGCTGCCCAGGCCCTTACTCGATTTATGGAGGACAGCTCTGAGGCAGGATCAGATACTGAGACAGCATCTGAGGGAGAGGAAAATGGCGCAGAATCTGGAAGTGATTTTTCAGTCAGTGGAGTTCCATCCAATGGCCTATCTTTCAGTATTTCTGAGGAACATGGTCAGGGACGTAGTTATGCCTCTACGCAAGCATAGTCTGTGCAGATAAGCGACCGTAGCAGAGTAGACCAACCCCAGAGAGCAGGCACGTGCGGCAGCAAGCACAGATGGAGTGCTCTCTTAACAGCCCCCCAATTTAGTGCAGTCCCAAATTCCACTGTTCACTGGAGACGCTGGATGTATAGTCAATTCAGCAAATATTTTGCCGATTGACAACGTCCAACTCTTTTTGGATATTGACTTTCCTGAGGAAATAGTGCGGAAAACAAATTTGCGTGCAGAACAATTTCGGAGGGAGCATGAAGGCACTCTTGGGCCTATCTGCATTACCTCCAAACTTGAAAACTTGGACTTAAATATGAAGCCTATGCTGGACTCAATACAAAAGATCTCTGACGTCTGGATAATTTACATCTCTCCCTAATTGGCAGGGCAAATGCATAGAAAATGTTTTTTCCCCCAATTTTTTTTATCTTTTTAGAGCAATATGCTTAGAATTCTCAGACCATTGGTTCAAAGCTATGGAAAAAAAACCTTCTCAAGCTTCATTTGGGCATACTCGCAACCCCGGCGAGCTTATAAATTTCTGACTCTCTCAAAAGAAAGAGGAGGTCTAGCCCTCCTAAATCTAAAGGCATACTATTGGGCCTCGGTGTTGCTCTATAGTCACAAGCTATTACAGAACAATGGGGCAGAGACGATACCTGGTGATGGTGATGGCGTGCCATCTATCTTTCAGTTAATTTTGGGTAGTAAAAGTAGCGGATATCTTTGGCAGTATCTGTACGATAGCTACCATAAAAAAGTTAAATTCAAAACACTGATAGGGGGTTTAAGGTATGGAAAGCTGTGATGAAAATGTTGGGTGTAGGGCGAGTATCTTTCTATATCCCCCTATGGGATAACCCTGTCTTGCCGGAAATGTTCAAAGATATCCGCATTAACAAATGGAATGCGGTAGGAATAACTCATATTGGGTGCTTCTTCTCCCCTGTTGGGTTACACTCCTCTGAGTAGCTTAGAGAAAAATTTCAACTGGACTTTCAACTGGACTTTTCAAATATCTGCAAATCAGAGACTTTTTATCACGATGAACGGGGAGAAGGGCTCCGCTTGAAAAAAATTACTTTAGTGGAAACATTAAAGCACACCAAAAAAAGCACCATTGGGGAGATTTATGCTCTCTTAAACGCACAATTTCTGGATGATTTAGAAAAGACAGCACAGAAGTGGCAGGGGAAAATGGGTATAATTATAGACAAACTTAACTATGCCTTTTACATGTCTCGAACAATCCTTATGTCTACCAAGCTTCAAACTCAGTTCTATAAAACATGCTTCTTTTTGTATTATACCCCGGATAGAATTGCTAAATGGGGGGTTGGCAAGAGTACACGCTGTCCTAGATGTTTGTTACAGAATGCCGACTGCATACATATTTTCTTTACCTGTGATGGGCTAGCTTCTCTAAAATTAAGCATTGAGAAATTTGTATTGCAATGGCAGTGCTAAGAATATGTATAGCATCGGCTTGGCTAGATCCCATTGCACCGTCGTTTCAACACTGGTTAGCCAGGCTACTAGCTATCTCTTACTTAGAGACTGCCTTATGTAAAAGAAAAGGCAGGAAATGGCGTAAAATGGGGTTAAGAATTTGGCCTCCTTTAATAGAATGGTGTCAATCTCAAGGCAATATCTAGTGGTATATTGTTAATTATACTCAACCAAATGGTAGAATGGTATGATGTAAAATGATGTCCGGCTGGGCATCGTGTAACTTGATATTGGAAGTTTGTAACTATGAGTATGTAACTATGAGTATATATACCTTTGTAACCATATTTATATTTTTGCTTGTCTGACCTGGGGGGCTGGTGGGCTGGGGGGTGATCTAATTTTAGGAAAAACCAAATAAAGATATTTAAAAAAAATAAAAATAAATAAGAGAATGGGCACTCTCACAGAAGCAAACACCCACTGACTGATTTAGAACCATACTTCTGCCTTCTAAGTAGGATAGTGTTTTAGATGCCAGTCAGCAGAGATGGCATCTCGGTGGAATACTGCTGCCCAGGCCCTTACTCGATAGCTCTGAGGCAGGATCAGATACTGAGACAGCATCTGAGGGAGAGAAAAATGGTGCAGAATCTGGAAGTGATTTTTCAGTCAGTGGAGTTCCATCCGATGGCCTATCTTTCAGTGATTCTGAGGAACATGGTCAGGGACGTAGTTATGTCTCTCTGCAAGCATAGTCTATGCAGATGAGCGACCGTAGCAGAGTAGACCAACCCCGGAGAGCAGGCACGTGCGGCAGCAAGCACAGACGGAGTGCTCTCTTAACAGCCCCCCAATTTAGTGCAGTCCCAAATTCCACTGTTCACTGGAGACGCTGGATGTATAGTCAATTCAGCAAATGTTTTGCCGATTGACAACGTCCAACTCTTTTTGGATATTGACTTTCCTGAGGAAATTGTGCAGAAAACAAATTTGCGTGCAGAATAATTTCGGAGGGAGCATGAAGGCACTCTTGGGCCTATCTGCATTACCTCCAAACTTGAAAACTTGGACTTAAATATGAAGCCTATGCTGGACTCAATACAAAAAGATCTCTGACGTCTGGATAATTTACATCTCTCCCTAATTGGCAGGGCAAATGCATAGAAAATGTTTTTTCCCCCAATTTTTTTTATCTTTTTAGAGCAATATGCTTAGAATTCTCAGACCATTGGTTTAAAGCTATGGAAAAAACACCTTCCCAAGCTTCATTTGGGCATACTCGCAACCCCGGCGAGCTTATAAATTTCTCACTCTCTCAAAAGAAAGAGGAGGTCTAGTCCTCCCAAATCTAAAGGCATACTATTGGGCCTCGGTGTTGCTCTATAGTCACAAGCTATTACAGAACAATGGGGCAGAGACGATACCTGGTGATGGTGATGGCGTGCCATCTATCTTTCAGTTAATTTTGGGTAGTAAAAGTAGCGGATATCTTTGGCAGTATCTGTACGATAGCTACCATAAAAAAGTTAAATTCAAAACACTGATAGGGGGTCTAAGGTATGGAAAGCTGTGATGAAACGTTCGGGACGTACATACTGAGCAAACGTGGTCGCTATGGCATCAAGTTGTACACATTGTGTGAGAGCTCTACAGGGTATATATACAGCTTGGGAGTGTACACAGGGAAGGACTCCACTCTTAATCCTCTAGGTTGCTCTCCCACGCTAGGAACCCCAGCAAAGATTATAATTAACATAAATGTTATAATCTTTATATGGAAAACTTCTATACAGGAGTAGAGCTGTTCACTGAGCTGTACAAAGCTGGCACTGTGGCATGTAGCACAGTACGATGCTGCCGCAAGAGTTTCCCACAGGTTCTTGTTTGTAAGAAGCTCCAAAAATCCCAGAGCACTGCACTGCGTTCCAACGAACTGCTTGCAGTCAATTTCTCCGATAGGCGTGATGTGTATGCGCGTACTCCAATCCATGATGAGAGCACTTCCTGCATCACAGTATGGGGTCAGTTGGCAGAGGTTCAAAAGCCATTACAACAATTACATGGCTGAGGGGGGTGCGTGGCCTGATGCCAATGGGGACGGGAGCCTGAATCGGAGCTCCCGTCGATGATCCCCTCTCTGGCACCATCCTGACCGCTGTGGAGGAGCCCGGGCAGTGGGGACTGGCCCCGGAGGTGCCAGAGGTATAGGGGCGGCGGTGACAAAGGATGCGGAGGGCTGATAGCCCCTATTAGACGAGGGAGATCGGAGGACCCGGTGAGGCAGCGGGCTGCACAAGATGGCGGTCGGAGCGGCAGTGACGGCTACTGGTGCACTGCGGAGCTGGAGGAGTCCTCGGGGGTCGCCTTGAATTACCAGCTTGGGGCTGGCAAGGTGGCCTGAGCAGCGGAGGAGGCCTGAACTGTTCCTGGGGTGGAGGCGGCGCACACCAGAGCCTCGGTGGGCTGGGGGACCTGTGGTGGTGCCTGAACAAAGCCCTCCTAACAGCCCCGGGTACACTGTGGGGCTAGAGTGTGGAGGTGTGGCTGCCCTGCACGGTCTCCCTGGAAGCGGGCCGCGGAGAGTTGGCGGCGGCCGGAGCCCGAACTGTCGCTGAGGAGGTGAAGGCACGGGGAGGAGCTGCGGCGGACCCCGGGCCCTGCCGAGTGGCCAGCGACGGGAGCGGGAAGAACAGGGCCGCGGCGAGGAGCCGACACGACCGGTGCAGTCTGCGCCGCACGTTAACAGGTAACCCCCTCTCCCCGCATGGTGGAGGGATCAGGGGAGGGCGAGCTCCAGGATTGAGCAAGGTGGATCGGGGCAGCTCTTGGGCCCTGCGGCGAGAAGCGAGGAGAAGGCGCCGGGTGGATCTGGCGCTGGGAGAGGCCTGTGACCGGGCTGAAGAGCAGGCAATGGTGGCAGCCTGGGAGAGACATTGAGGGGGCAGAGGGGCTGCTGTAAGCCGATGTGTGAAGCCCCATCAGCTGAATTGCGCTGGACAATCAGGACGAGGAAGACCCACAGCGAGGGGGGCAGGCTTCTGGGTGCTGATCCTGGACGCTGGCTGTGGGAGCAGTTGGCCCTCCCCTGCAGGTGCTGGAGGACTTGGCCGGCGCACAATGGCGGCTGCGCGTTAACGGTGGAGCCTGGACTGCGGTGGTGAGAGCAGAGGCAGCGCGGCAGGGAGAAGGTCATGGGGCCCTGCAGCGGGTGTGAGAAGGACACGAGGAGCAAGGCCCGGGAGCTCCGGGTGAAGAAGAGGCAAGGAGAGGCCTGCGAGTGCCTCTGCCAGTGGATTGGTACGGCAGCAGCGCCTGGGGGCGGAGGCGGGCACAAGACGGTGGGCCTGACTGCGGTCTGCCTTGTGTGGTCCTTGGATGGCTGAGGTGGAGGTGTGACAGTGGGCCGGTGAAGGGAGGCACTTGTGGAGCGGAGCGGTGGGCCCACGGCACTGGAGAGGTAGCGACAAGGTGCCCAGGGTGTAGTCTTTACTGGCTCGAGCACTGCAAGTGGGCAGGGGGTACCTGCCATCACCTTTACCTCGTTCTAGCACACGTGGGGAGCACAGATCGCGGGACCTGTGGTCACCATGGGCCGGACCACCAAGAGGCAGGAAACTGAGCACCAGGAGGGAGTGGGCGAGGACTGCGGAGACCCTAATTCACGCCCCGGGACCAGGACATCCCAGGGCGAACTCTCCCTTCTGGACATTCTGCAGGCCATAGAACGCTCACGACAGGCGGTGGAAACTAAAATTGCCACTCTCAGGGAAGATTTGGGCCTCCTTCGAGCGGATCATAGGAAACTGGCGGATCGTGTCACGGCCACGGAGGCAGAGATAGAGAGTCTGGGACCGCCGGTCGCGGTGACGGCCAGCAAACTCACGGCCATAGAGAAAAGGGTGCAGATTCTGGGGCAACGGGCGAAGAAATGCGGAAAATAGGGCCTGCCGGAATAACATTCGAGTCACGGGCCTTCCTGAGAAGGTCGAAGGGAACAATATCGTGGAGTACCTCAAGCGATGGCTGCGCACGGAAGTGGCGGGGGAGGGGTTGTCCCCATTCTTTGCACTGGAACGGGCATACAGGGTGCCGGCCCGGGTCCCACAGCCTGGCAGACCACCGAGGCCGGTGGTGGCCCGCCTCTTGTTTTACAAGGATAGGGACCACGTGCTTGGGCAGGCGCGGCTTAAAGGGCAGCTTAAAATGGAGAACAGCGTGGTACGGATCTTCCCCGACTTCTCACAAGAGGTCCAGGAGCAAAGAGCATCCTGCACGGCTGTTAAACGGAAACTGCGCCAGATGGGGGTGTCCTACTCTATGGTTTTTCCAGCCAAGCTACGCATCGTACATAATAGAGGAACCACCTTCTTTACCACCCCCCCAGGACGTATGGGGCTGGATTGAGGACCAAGGTCCTCGAGGGCAACAGCGTGGAGAGGAGGGTCCTGCGGATAAAAGCTTGCCGAACTCCCCTGGCAGAGGGGCTGCTTCAAAGAACCACCCGACGGCGGAGGAGGCAAATCGAGCTAAGGCCAGTGCGATCGCAGCAGTGGCTTCCTTGAGTGCAGCGGGAACCCGGGAACCAACACCGCCCTCTGGGGAAGACCAGAGGGACTCGGACTCAGAGACCAGCTCAAGTTCGGTTGGGGATGCCAGCCAGACCCTGCCTCATGAAACTCCCAGATCAGCAGACAACCTGATGTGAGGTGGGCCACGCGGGCAGGTACTTCCAGAACTATGCTCGGGGGCAGGACAAAGGAGACTGATGGTAATGTTCTGCTACTTCTCACTCGAGGGGGTTCCGTGATGCTTATTTGTGATCTGTTGGCTGGGGGGGTTCCGGGGGGGGCGGGGAGGACGGCAACCTCTCGGTGGACTTTGGCCTGATCGTCACCTCTGAACTTAGTTTGTTTGAGCACTGAAGTGCGTATTTTGGATGGGGGAGCTGTTTTCACTTGTCCTGGGGAGAGGGTGTTGGGACGGTTATAGTAATGTTTGGAAGGGGTTAGTTTTTTGGGTCATGGGGAGGGATGCTGCTGCCGACGGGGGGAAGTGTCATGTCCTGCTGTACTGTAAGAGTTACTGGCAGGCTGCGCGAAGAGGTGCTAGGTCCGGGGCCATGCAAGGGGGTGAACATGTGCGCTCATGCAGCAGACACAGGCCACCTATAGCATAATGTCGTGGAATGTTAGGGGCATGCATTCTATGAGTAAAAGGTATAAAATATTCTCACAACTCAATAGGAGAGCGGTGCAGATAGCGATGCTCCAAGAAACCCACATACTAGATAAGGAATGTGAGGCTCTGCGCAGGCGCTGTAGAGGGCAGGCGTTCTACATATCATATTCAGCATTTGCTCGGGGTGTGCTGATCTGGGTTCGGGCGGGAGTCCCCTTTCTCCCCATAGAGCACAAAATTGATCCGGAGGGTAGGTACGTGATTGTCTCCGGAAGGTTGGAAGGGCAGGATGTTACCCTAGTCAATGTATATGGCCCGAATGTGGATCATGCTAGATTTCTGGAGCAGCTGTCGGGGGTGCTGGCACCGTACATGACAGGGGCGGTCCTAATAGGGGGAGATTTTAATTGTATTGCAGATACTGATATGGACCGGTCACACCCACCTCTTCGAGACTCCCCAGTACACGGGGTGGCTAGAGCTTTTAGGAACTGGCAGACTCGGTGGGGACTGGTGGATGTGTGGCACAGGGCACACCCGACAGATAGGGACGACTCACATTTATCCCACACCCATTATTTACACGTCCGCTTAGACACCTTTCTGAGCACACCGGACCTCTACACCCAGCTGGGGGGGGGGGGGTCAGAATACCTCACTAGGACGGTCTCGGACCATAATCCACTAATGGTACGATATAGGGGAGGTAGGATCTTGCAGCCCATCCCTACATTGCGTCTCAAGCCGGAAGCGCTTGAGGATCAGGTCTTTCAGCAAGAGACTAGGGAACACATCATATAATATTTTACTGACAATGCGGGCACCACAGACTCCAGAATCACGGAATGGAAGGCCTTCAAGGCTGTGATCAGGGGGAATTGCATGGCTGCATCTATTGGGGTCCGTAGGACGCTCACAGCCGACCTGGAGAGAGCGGATGGGGTACTCAGGGCATTAGAGAGGAGAAGACCGGAGCACCCGGAATTGAGGCAGGAACTCCTTGAAGCTAAAGAGGCGGTGGCAGTGCAAGTAGAGCTTCTAAGATGCTTTGATTTCCAGAAGTACATGGATGACACATGATGAGCGGGACAAAGCTGGGCGTCTCTTGGCATGGCTCGCTGACCCATTCCTACGGGGTAATCCTAAACTGACGATCCACGACCATGGAGGACGTCCTTTATATACGCAGGAGGAGGTTAGTGGCCGGTTTAGGGAGTACTACGCCTGCCTATATAAAAGCACTGGCAACCGTGACATGGGCAGGATAGCAGAATACTTGACACCCCTTCCGCTCCATTCCTTAGCGGTGGAGGAAGCGGAGGGGCTAGGAGCAGCGATTACGGCGCAGGTAATCAGGGGGGGCAGTCAAAGCGATGGCACGGGATAAGACTCCGGGCACAGACGGCCTGCCCCAGGAGTTCTATGCCACGTACCTGGTAGAGCTGGCTCCCAGGCTGGTGGAATAATACGCGGCTACATGGGAGAGCAGGAGGCTGCCACCCACAACGAGGGAGGCGGTAATGGTTCCCCTGCTTAAACCTGGCAAGGACCCAACTGAGTGCTCGGCCTACCGACCGATGTCGATTTTAAAAATCTCAGTAAGATATTAGCCACCAGGTTGCTGCCACACATGACATCTTTGGTGCATTCCGACCAAGCGGGTTTCGTCCCTAGCAGAAATACCACCCTGAACATCAGGAGGCAGTTTACAGTGCTACAGAAGGTGGGGGGAGGGAGAGGGGCAGAGGCGCAGGAGGGGGCGATCTTTGCCATTGATATCGAGAAAGCATTCGATAGCCTTGAGTGGGAATACTTGTATGCAGTTCTAGCAAAGATGGGGCTCGGGCAGGACTTTATCCAATGGGTGCAGATACTCTATACGGACCCAGTGGCGCGGGTACGGATGGGCCGGACCATCTCCCTACAGTACGGGGTGGAGAGGGGTACACGACAGGGGTGTCCCCTTTCCCCCCTGCTGTTCGCGCTGGCGGTAGAACCACTGGCGTGTATGGCACGATCAGGGACGCCATATGAGGGCATTCGACTAGCAGAGCAAACACACCATATCGCATTATATGCGGATGATTTGCTCCTCTTTCTAAAGGACACAGGTATGGCGTTGGAGGGAGCCCGGCATAGGATGGACGCGTCTGGAGCTCTTTCTGAGCTCTGTGTCAATTGGCAGAAGTCACGATTCTTCCCGATAGTGGGATAGGCCCTGCCGCCTGTGGGCTTGGGGTACCTTCAGTGGGAACCACGCTGTTTTAGATAACAGGGGGTTAAAGTGTACCATGATCTCTCTGATGTTCAGGAGGGAAATGTAGGGGGGGCTCTCCGGTCGCTCAAAGGCAGTATGGCGTTTTGGGGGACGCTGCCATAATCAGTAGCGGGGCGAATATCCTTGCTAAAAATGGTGGCATTGCCCCGATTGTTATATTTTTTTACCGCACTCCCAGTGTGGATCCCTAAGGCATGGTTCAGGTCCCTTGACTCTCTTCTGACCGCTTTCATATAGGGTCTCAGCAGGCACAGAGTGGCGTTGGCCACATTGCGCAGGGCGCGAGCAGAGGGGGGTCTAGCGGTGCCGGATATGGAGAATTACTATTTGGCGGGTCAGCTCCAACGTTTCACACAGTGGGTGGCGGGAAGCCTAAATCCGGGCAGGAGGCCGCCCCCATTCACCCCGAGTAGAGCAGCTGTCCTGAGTACACTCATGGGTACCATCAAACAGCGTGCACTGACCACTTTAGAGCATAAGGTGATAAGAAGCTGCTGGATCAGGTGTCTTCAGAAAACCAAAACCAAACGACCTTACTCCCCGGAGATGCATGTGGCTTTGTTGGAGGCGCTCCCGCGTGGGGGTCAGTGGAGGGGATTGGAGGAGTGGGCATGAGCCATGGTCACTAAGGTAGGAGATTTATATGGTGATGGGGAACTGCTCACATTTGAGGCCTTCCAAGCTAGTTGGGATATCCCATAGAGACATTTTCTACTGTATGGGGCAGTCACTGGGGCCATGCGGAGACATTGGGGTCGGGGGCCATTCGAACCACCCACACATTCTACATGTGAATACATAAGTCTAGCAGGCGGTGTCATTAAGGCGGTCTCATGTCTCTATAGAGCCATTAGACGGGATTCCACAGGGCCGCTGAACAGTCTGAAAGGTAAATTGGAAGTGGACACGGGAAGCCCCATAGCGGAGAAGGATTGGGACAGTACACTGCTCCGAGCCACCAAGGTCTCCCGCAATGCGCGTTTCCAATGAATTAGTTTTTATACTCTGCATAGGGCGTATATTACCCCTGACAGGATTAACCGATATTTTGGTCGGGGGGATGCATGTTGCCCCAGATGCCAGGAGATAGGGGCTAGCTATCTGCACATGGTGTGGAGTTGCCCGAAGATAGAGGGGTATTGGCAGGAGGTGGTTCGAGAGACAGCGCGAGTCACAGAAAAGGAGATCCCATGCACCCCTGGTCATGTACTGTTTAATATATTTCCCCACTCCGCTAAAACCAAGGTCACGGCCAGGTTCCAAGACCTGGCATACATTCTGGCAAAATGTGAACTTACCAGCAAGTGGAAGGTCCAGGCTGGTCTGGGGGTCGGCAACTGGAAAAGGGAGCTAGTGAAATGGGCAAGCTGTGAACATAGAATCTTGCTTAGGAACGCGAAAAGAGGTATAGGGAGATTGGAGCGGGCACAGGCTTGGGGGGGTTTGATAAATGATCTGCAGAATGAGGACCAAGAGTCGACACCTAACTCGCCACTGGCGGGATCCCAGCTGGCTTGCCTAGGGGAGCAGGGTCAAGAAAGAGCTGAGGGGGGGACATAACTGGGCCATGGTACCCTAACATCCACCCACATGACAGGCTCTCTGAACAAGGCACAAGGACGTGGCGAGTACCACTGGGACCCAGACCATATACGCAGCGATAGTTGAAGTAGAAAGGAGGTCGGCAGCAGCAGGGGAGGGGGGAGTGGGGATACTGTCATTGAAAGTCTTACTGCTACAGAAGCAGCAGCCTCCACTTCATATTCTTTGGACGACATGGCAGGGCTGCAGGATCAACACTTTGACCACATTCCTGCAACAGCTACAAAGACGTGACCATGTCATCATTGCAGAATCTGTTCTAAGCAAGGAAAGAGGCAGGAGACTCATTGTTACTGTCCCATGCCAATCTCAGCAAGTCCTAAGTTTTCCTAATTGCTTTATGTTGTACCATACAAAAGTAAAGCATTGGGAAATTGACAGAGCTGCTGTAACATACACCTTTCAATAGCTGTACATGGATATATACCTGCCAGGTTCCTGCTCTGACCTGTATTGGACTGTAATTATCTTTCTACATTTATCTTTATACATTTATAGCGAACCCTTACCCTGACCCTGCTTGCAGGACAGGTCGCTCTCCTGCTGCCGCACAGCTCCACCAGTGCGTCCCTGCCTCTCCCCTTGCTGCCGCTGTTCCTGCGAGTTAGATCCTGACTCCTCTGGTTTGAGCCGCACTATTTCTCTGCTTTGTTATTTGTGTATTTTGTGTTCCTCATTTTGCCCTGATTATATTTCACCTGTGCTGCCTTTTTTTTGCATTTGCCGCCCCTGGGTCCTGCCCTTCTCTGCCCCCCTCCCACCTGTTTTTCTTCTGTATCCCGGTCCCGCCGCTGCTCCCCTGCGGCCACGCAGCCACGCCCCCTCGCCACCCCGCTCCCACCTCCCACCTGCTCCTCCCTCCCTCCCCGCCTTAAACGGCAGCCGCACCGCTGGCGCACTGGAGGCGCGCCAGAGGCAAGCCCGTCTGCGCCCGTCCGCGCCGGGACCGCACCCAGCGCCAGAACCCCTGGCCCCCGCCTCGACGCTAGGCTCCGATACGATGCCAACACCCTCCACGCTCTCAACACCGGCCGAGACCACCGCTGCTTCCAGGCCACCCCGAAACGCGCCCACAGACCCTTTTCCTGCCACACCTGCAACTGCACCTGCAGCGGAACCTCCAAACCTCCAAGGACTGGACCCAACCACCTTCGCTGCATACTCCTCAACACCCGCTCTGCACGCAAACACGCCGTCAGGCTCTGGGACCTACTCGACACCTTCACCCCGGACGTTGCCTTCCTGACAGAGACCTGGTGGAACGACTCCTCGGCGCCCGACATCGCCATAGCCATCCCGGACGGCTACAAGATCACCCGCAGGGATCGCGCAAACGGAATCGGAGGAGGAATAGCCATCGTCCACAAGTCCACCCTCAAGGTCACCACCCACGCAGACAACACCCTTAACACCGCCGAACACCTGCACTTCCGGATCCACACCAACCCCACCACCACCCTCAGAGGAACACTCATCTACAGACCACCCAGACCCCGAGCACAATTCAGCAACTCCATCGCCGACCTCGCCAGCACCCACGCACTCGCCTCCACAGACTACATCCTCCTCGGGGGCCTTAATTTCCACCTTGAGAACAACAACGCCAACTCCGCCACCCTGATCGCCAACCTCGGCCTCAGACAACTCGTCACCGCTCCCACCCATGCCGCTGGCCACACACTGGACCCCATCTTCTCCACAGGCACCCACGTCGCCTTCGACCACACCACCGAACTCCACTGGACCGACCACCGCTGCATCCATTTCACCTTCAACAAACCAACCACGCACCACCGCACCCAACAGCTGCTTCGCCGCTGCTGGAGCAAAGTCACCGAAGACCAGCTGATCACCACCCTCGCCCAGAACCCACCCACCGACTCCACCAACCCAGACGACCCAGCCCGCAACCTCAGACAGTGGATCGACGACGGCGCTAACACCCTCGCCCCACTCAAGAAACCGTCCAACAACCACGCCAGCAAGAGAGCCACCTGGTTCACCGACAAGCTGCAGATCTCCAAACGCGCCTGCCGGAAACTGGAGAAGATATTGCTCCACGAACGCACTTCGGACAACCACTCAGCCCACAAGGACGCTACTCGCAGACATCACCACCTCATCAGAAGAGTGAAGAGATCCTCCTTCAAAGACCGCCTGGATAACAATGCACAATGACATACGCCAATGACATACCGCCCTCACAGAACTGCGAAACTCACTAGCCATCTTCTTCCACCGCAAGATCGCTGACATCCATGACATCTTCAACACCATGACCGCCCCGACTACGCGAGACCCCACCCCCCCTGTGAACCCCACCAGCGCCAACCGCCTGACCTCCTGGTCCAACGTCAACGACGACGAAACACGCAAGGTCATGAACTCCATCCACTCAGGATCTCCGTTAGACCCGTGCCCACACCACGTATTCAACAAAGCAAACGCTGCCATCGCACCCCAACTACGGAAGGTCATCAACCTCTCCTTCAAAACAGCGACATTCCTGGAAAGCTGTAAACACGCCGAAATCAACGCCCTCCTCAAGAAGCCCAAGGCGGACCCCAAGGACCTCAAGAACTTCCGGCCCATCTCCCTGCTCCCGTTCCCGGCGAAGGTCATCGAGAAAATCGTCAACATACAACTGGCCCGCCACCTGGAACACAACAACATCTTGGACCCGTCCCAGTCCGGGTTCAGACGAAACCACAGCACCGAGACAGCCCTCATCGCCGCCACAGATTACATCAGGCGCCAACTAGACAACGGCGGAACATCAGCCCTCATCCTCCTGGACCTGTCAGCTGCCTTCGACACGGTCTGCCATCGCACTCTAAAGACACGCCTCCTAGAAGCCGGAATCCAAGGGAAGGCCCTTGACTGGACCACGTCCTTCCTCTCTGGCAGAACCCAGGGCGTCCGCCTCGTGCCCTTCCAATCCAAGGCCACCGACATAATCTGCGGCGTCCCCCAGGGCTCATCCCTCAGCCCGACGCTGTTCAATGTCTACATGGCCCCCCTCGCACGACACCCAGCTCATCCTCTCCCTCACCAAGGACCCGCACACCGCCAAAACCAACCTCCACGACTGGATGCAGAGCAGCCGTCTGAAGCTGAACTCGGACAAGACGGAGGTACTCATCCTCGGACCCACCCCCTCAGCCTGGGACGACTCCTGGTGGCCGACCACACTGGGAACAGCACCGACACCCACCAACCATGCACGCAACCTAGGATTCGTCCTCGACTCCTCCCTCTCCATGTCTAAACAGGTCAACGCCGTCTCCTCCTCCTGCTACAATACCCTCCGCATGCTCCGCAGGATCTACGAGTGGATCCCGACTGAAACCAGAAGAACGGTGACACAGGACCTCGTCAGCAGCAGACTGGACTATGGCAAAGCACTCTACGCAGGAATCCCAGCCAAACACCTATGACGACTACAACGCATCCAAAATGACTCCGCCCGACTGATCGTCAACGTTTCCCGCCGCATCCACATCACCCCCCACCTGAGAGACCTGCACTGGCTCCCCGTCGAGAAGAGGATCACCTTCAAGCTCCTCACTCACGCACACAAAGCACTCCACAACGCCGGACCAGCCTACCGGAACAGCAGAATCAACTTCTACACCCGACCCGCCAGCTCCGCTCAGCCAGCCTCGCCCTCACCTATGTCCCCTGCATCCAACAACTAACCTCCGGCAGCAGATCCTTCTCCTACCTCGCCGCCAAGACCTGGAACACCTTCCCTATTCACCTACGTCAGACCTAGGACCTGCTCGCCTTCAAAAGACTCCTCAAGACCTGGCTCTTCGAGCAGTAGCACTGTTGCCTAAGTTTCAAAGGTAGATATGCTTACTCAGTTCAAGGAATGTTAGCCTCCAAAGGCAGTCTCTGAAACCCAAAGGTGCATCCACAATCTAGAAAGAGTTAGATTTAGCAGAGCAAGTGCGTTAAAGGTGCATGAAAGACAAGTTTTCTTGAGCTTCAGGTAGTTAGCAAAAATAAGACGTTAGTAAAAGTTCACTTGGCAAGTGTTCAGATTTGGTCAGGACTTTGAAGGAGACAGAGACATGAACAGGTAGGAAACCCTATTATAGGTGTGCTTTCACAGGAATAATGCGTAGGTAAAAGGCAGAAAGTCAGGGTAGTAGATACACATACTAGTATTTCATCTACACCAAAGGACTTAATGCAAACAGCATTGCACTCACCCCGATTCTCAGCCTTTCACTCAACTAAGCACATGACTACAAACCATAGAGAACACAGAAGCCAGCCTCCCCTTCAACCTCCCACCACGCACACACCCTGCAAACTCTGTACACACACATTAAAAGCCTTACTCTGCACTGGCCCAGCATACCTTAAAACCACTTAAGATTTCAGAACCTTCCAGACACTTTTGCTCAGCTGGACTCATACTACGCAGTACCAGAAAAGACAGCAGTGACTTCTACCTTGCTAATTATGGCATTTTGCATGAAGCTGAATATTTGGCTCTTCAACTAGGTGAGTTCATGGATCAACCCTGACTACTCCTACGTCGGTTGCAGGATTGGCTCCCGGATGACAGTGCGCTTTACAAATACTAACATTAAAGAGATCTCTGCCCCCAACACTACATGTAGGGGTAAATACATTGTTCTGCTTGCCATGTTCATCCTCTTTCAGAACACAGTAGCTGTTCAATTTGCTATATAATAAGTGAATAAGGGCCCGATGTAGGTAATTTCCATTTACCGATTCATAAATACCGACTCATACCGAATCGGTGTTTCTGAATCGGTAAATGGAGTGTAGGTAAAAAAATCGGTAAAAGTTACCGATTTGGAATGACTCGGTAACCCAAATCGGTATTTACCGAATCGGAAAAATCCGACTCGGTAAATTCCGAGTCGGTGAAACCCAAGCATCCCTATGGGCCTCCTGGCCCATAGGAATGAATGGGAATTACCGAATCGGAAAAATCCGATTCGGAATATACCGAATCGGATTTTACCGATTCGGTAAATACCGAATCGTGAGTTTGAAAACAGCCATGTGAGCCTGCCAACCAATCAGGGACCCCCACCACACCCCACAACCAAGGCCCTGAGAATCCAACCAATCAGATTGAAGCATTCCACCCCAGTACCTGGGAGTGGCCACACCCATGCAGGTGCAAACCAACAGAACAAACATTTCAGCAGAGGTGAGAGGAGCAGAGCAGCCACAAGCAAGCAGTGCTACAGGATGGAGTCAACTGAAGGCCAAAAGGATGGTGGGGAGAGAAAACGAAAAATCAAATTCAGCCCAGAGGAACTACAGGTGGCTGTAGAGGAAATTGTAAGCCACTACAGCCAAATTTTCGGGAGGCAGTCTCTGCAAGTTGCAGAGACTGTGAAGAGGAACATTTGGATCTCCATACAGGGCAAAGTGAATGCCATTGGCGTGACCCACCGGGAGATTTAGGACATAAAAAAGCGGTGGTATGACCTGCGCATCGTGACAAAAAAGAAGATTGCGGCCCAGAAAAAGGATGCTGGTGAGACTGGAGGTGGCAGGAGCAAAGCCCCTAGGCTGACAGCAATTGAGGAGCTAGTGGAAACCACCATGGAGCCTGAATGCATCCATGGGATAGGCGACATGGACAGCACAGCAAGAGCTACAAAAAAACAAGGTAAGAGGCATGCACCCTAATCCACACCCATCAACCTGACCCCGTACTCCACTGTGTAGATTATTCATACTGCATAACAACTCATACTCGGTGTCAGCAATGCATCATGGTAGACGTAGTCATGCATACATAGATGCAAAGCATCCACCACGTGATCCAGCAAGGCATGCCACACACATCACCAAACACACAATGTGCACAGGGCAAAGATGTGTAGACTATTTATTTAAGAACTACACACAGATGAACAACAACAGTGACCCCATGTTAATTTCATTCCACAGGAGAGTCCTCACGCAGTTCAGCACCACCAAGGGAGGAGAGGGCACCAGCACCTAAGAGAGGGGAGAAAGAGAAGAGACAATCTGGTCACAGGGCGGCAGAAGGAGGCAACGACACCACCCAGGCAGCCTCATCACCAGACCGACCCACAACACCTGTCCCACTTTCCCCTCTGTTGTTCGGATCACCTGAACTGACAACCACACCCATTTCAATGTCCAGGGTGTCCATCCCGGGAGGGGCAAGTAGGCATGAGGAGCCCCCTCAGAGGATCCTGCAAACCTCTGAATCGGAGTATGAGGATGTCATCCCCCACAAGAATGCACCTGTGGCTGACAGGGCAAGACCGCCGACAGCAGCAGGCGCTGCGCGCACCAGTGTACTTGGCAGGAGGGCACGTGAGGGTGGGGAGGGGCAGGAAGGGGAGAGCGTCTTCTGTGGCCTGGAGGGCACAATGGTAAAGGTGCAGCGCCAGCAGGCCAAAGCACTGTTAGCCATGCATAGGCAGGTCCGCTGCATGAACACTAAAATGTCCAACATGGACAAGGGCGTAGGCCACATTGCATCAAGCCTGGATCAAATTGCTAAGGGGATTACAGACATCTCCACTTACATGGGAGTACTGTCGGATAAGCTGGACAGGGACCATCTGCAGCGTGCCAAGGATCGACAGTACATGCGCCAACAAACTAAGGCGATGAATAGATTTGCCACGAGTACCTCACTACTGTGCAGATGCTCTATTACCATGCAGGATGCAGTAATGCACTGCTGCACAGACCTGACACGGGGTATGGGTAGAGTGATGTCTGCGATGGAGCAGATGCTCAACACCAACACTGGCAATGCTGGTGACACGGGTGTGGAGGAGACGGAGGCGTCAAGCAGCAGGAGTGGCGCTAGCACACCAGTACCGGAGGTGCGCAGGAGTGGCAGGCGCAGCCATGCAGAATCAGGCCCCAGTAGGGAAACTGAAAGCCAGGCACAACAATCGCGCAATGTGGTGCGTGGACGTAAGCACTAACCTATGGTGCTGATTTACTGAACTGCACACAGTGACGGCAACTGAGCAGGAGCAGCCAGAGACATTGACTTTGATAAATGATGTACAAAACAGCGGACCACTGTAATTTAATCCAGAGGTCCTGGGGGATTTAAGAGGATATATGGAGTATGTCCTCCCAGCAAATACTTTACAACAAAAAATACTCCAAAAGCAACCTATTGAAAGAACAGATAGTTCAATGTAGGTAGTGCACATAGGAAAAGAAGGGGGACCTGTGTGCAAGGTGGGATTAAACACTAACTAGCCAGTGACGTGTATAATATGCTAACCATATCTGTGTGTATGGAAAGGGGGCAACACTAATTGTTTTTAGTTACCCTCACACACCCTAGTGGTGTCATGCTTCATCATCGGGTCACCCCGACTCCTACAGGTCGGGGTGGGCTCAACCACAGTGTTTGGAAGCTCTTATGATAATGAAGGCAAGGGGGTATATATAAAATACCTCAATCAGACCCCTGGTATCCCTTTATTCATGGGTCTGGTTGGGTTGTTAAAAAATAAGTAAAAATGAGGGTCTGATCGGATTTTTATGGTCCTATGACCCTAGTGAAGTGCCGACATGTTCTAGCTTTTGAGGAAGCAGTAGTGAAGGAAATTGAATCACTACCACAAAACACAACGACATACAACAACTTGAGTAGAAAAGAAAGAATGGCACTGGAAAATTTGAGGAAAAATGCAACTATAATTATTAAACCTGCTGATAAAGGTGGGGCTACAGTGATACAGGATACAGAGGCGTACAAAATAGCATGTCTCACATTGTTACAAGATGAGAAATTCTACCAGAAAATAAACAGAGACCCAACTGAAAGGCTGAGAAAGACCATCAGCGCAGCAACATTGGATGCATTGGAGAGGGGGTGGATCTCTGAGAAAGAACATAAATTCCTTAACCAACAAGAACCCAGAACCTCGTTATTCTACACAATCCCCAAGATTCATAAAGGGAAAATACCACCTCCGGGCAGACCTATAGTGTCCGGTTGTGGATCAGTTTTGGAGCCTCTATCACAGTACACTGACTGGTTCCTACGCCCCTTGGTCAAACGTATCAAATCTTATGTACAAGACACGAAGCATCTACTAAATCTGATAATGGACATCGAGTACGACCCTGACCAACACATTTTGGTGTGCCTCTACGTGGAGGCATTATATACAAATATCCTGTTGGTTGGGTTGAGGTACGGTGTGAGCACAAATAACGCAGGGCATATGCACTATCACCTGGGAGGGAATGAGAGGTACATGCGTTACAATCACATTGCACATTCAGCTGCCATTCATTACAGGGTGTGTTACACATATTTACCTAGCAGATATCCATCTCCAAAATCTCCAGCAACTAGCCGTGTGTATATTCCGCTGTTCTGGAAAATGTAGGAGTCGTGCGTGCTCCCAGGAAATTTGGCCACTATGTCGGTGATGATATTGCCTGCATTGCATATCACCTGCACATTAATGGAGTGCGTACACTTACGGTTTCTGTATATGTGTTCTGTGGCTGCAGGTGGGTATAGGGGAATGTGGGTGCCATCTTTGCAGCCTATCACATGCGGGAAGTGTGCCAGTCCATAGAAATCAGTTTTTGTTTTTGCAAGTTCCGCAGGTGTGTCAGGGAACCGGATGTAATGTCCCATTCTCTGTGTCATGGCATCCAGAAGCTTCCTGAAAAAACAGGACAGACAGCTCTGTGATACATCTCCTACTGCTGCTATCACACTCTGGTAGCTCCCAGAGGCCAGCAGGTGTAAGCTACACAGCACCTGGACATGGGGTGGGATGGCATGGGCCCTGGGTGTTGAGTGATCCAGGTATGGGTGGAGGTCCCTTATTAGGTCCATGATGGTCCTGAGGTGCAGCCTGTACCTCTGGAGTATCTCAGGCTCAGTCAATTGGAACAGAGTGATCCTCTGCCTGTATACCTGCTCCTCCCTTTGCCATACCCTCAGACCTGCAGCCTGTAGCCTTCGCCTCCTCGCAATCACATAGAGTGCCGCCATTTTTGCAACACTGTTGCATTTTGGGGCCATTTTTATAGGCTGCACATGGTTACCACCTGCTTTCAGTCCATGGTAAATACCGACTCTTAAATACCGAATTTCAATGAATTTGGTATTTTTGGCCTTTCCTACATCTCGTTGGGCATTTTTTCCGATTTCTTATTTACCGATTCGGTGAATAAGGACTCGGTAAATAAGGTATCGGTAAATACCGAATCGGTAATTATGTATTCGGTAAATACAGATTCGGTATTTTCCCGATTCATATTTACCGATTCGGTATATTTTTAACTCCTACATCACCTATTTTGGCCCGTTACCGACCGGTAAAGGGCTACCTACATCGGGCCCTTAGTGACAGCACTGCACATAATGGTGGACAGGACATATGTAACATTCTCATGGATTATCCTGTTTATCAAAAACAAATGTTCCTTGTAGTTTAGGACGTGCTGTTTAGGAAACTTTCCCAGCATGTTTACCTTAGTTTCCAAGGTAGATATGCTCACTCATTTTGAGGAATGTGGGCCTTGAAAGGCATTCTCAGACACCCCCAACTTGTATCCACAAACTGGAAAGAGTTGGATTTAGCACATAGAGTGCATTAATGGTGCATGAAACACGCGTCTGCCTGAGCCTCATGTGGCGATCAAGGAAGCTGTTAGTGAAGATTCTCTAGGCACGTATTTGGTAATGCTCAGAATGTCGAAGGAGTCAGATACATGACAGGTAGTAATAATGCAGTCAAACTTTTTTCCATTTGTGAAGGTTGCGGACCCACTAACCCATCAAAGTGTCTGGCCATGTGTGTGTTGAGGCTTGCTTGAAGTGTGTTTGTATGCAAGTTAGTTAATGGCTGGGTGAGAGTTGGTTTGATTGGGGATTACATCCTGTGGCATATGAATGCGAGGGACCCTTGAAAGGTGGCGGTATGTTGATATAAGTGAACTGAGGTGTTGAATTGAGCCCCTTGCTGGCGATATGAAAGTCTTCTGTGAGGTGCGTTAACGGCTGATAGAGGTAGATACCCTGGCATGGCTTTACCGCTCCCCTTCAGTAGTCTTGATTTAAAAAAATCTGATACTATGATTAGTATCTGTTCTTTTAAGCTAGCACTTCTGGAGGTGCCAAAACCAATCTTTGTGAGTGGTGGAATTATTTTGAAAGTTCAATAACAACCACTCAATTATTGTTATTTTTTTTTACTCAACACTGGCCACTCGTTTTCCCACAATGCCCGGCAAAACTTGAAAGTTTGCATAAATGGCCAAAATAACTCCTTTATTTCGGAATTCTGTTTTGATCTACAAATTGCACCACCACCCAGCATTTCCACGTCTCCACATCAAATGGAACTCAATTTTTGTGGGTGGCTCTAGTGCCCACAATTGGAAAGTGCAACATGGATATATCAAAATTTTCCACTGAGAGCACCCTGTTTTCAAGATGTTGGTGGTAGCTGTGGATTTTGAGGCTCGTCCTTGCCGCCACTCGGGGAAACCTACCAAACCGACATTTCTGAAAGCTAGACAAATAGCGGAGTCCAGAGGTGCATGACTTGCGTGGCTCTTCAATAGGTAATTTTACCCAGAAGCACTTGCAAATGTCAAACTTTGGTAAAAAAAACAAAAAAAACCTTTTTTCTCACATTATTGGTACGGAAAGTTCTGGAATCTGCTGGGAACCACAAATTTCCTACCACCCTGAATTCCCACAAGTCTCTAGATAACAATGGTACCACACTTGTGTGGGTGGGCCAAGAGACCAAAACATTAACCTACTTCTGCTGATGAAAAATACTGCTGGCTCCCATTGACCTTGTTTTGGTCCATTCCTGTAGCGGACACTAGGTCCACACTCATAAATGGGGCAGCGTTTTTATGGGCATAAGTGGGTTAACACTGGGTGGTAGAAATGTTGAGGAATCCTGCCGATTCTGGAAGGTTCCATCACAGAAATGTAAGGAAAATGTTTGATGTTAGGCAAAGTTTGAAGTTTGTAGGGCATTGTGAATACAATAAACTGTGTGGGTTCCACGCAAGGCACACCACGTTGTAATTCCTCGGTTGTCTATTTTCAAAAATGTCTGTGGTTGGTAGGTTTGCATGGATGGTGCCACAGCCTGGCCCCAAATACTGCAGCTACCCCTATTGTTTCTCTCTCAACATAGTGCTTTACGGCCTTTTGTGTTGTGGTTTCTTGGCCCACCCATACAAGTGGCATACTGTTCTTATCGAGAGGCATATGGGAACTCAGAGTGGTAGAAAATGTGTGGCTCCCCACAAATTCCAGAACTTTCCATCACAGAAATGTGAGGGAAATATGTGTGTTTTTACCAAATTTTAAGTTGCAGGGATTTCTGGGTAAAGAAAGCTGGTGAAAACCATGCCATTAACTCCACCCTAGATTACCTTAGGTGTCTGTTTTTCAACAAGCATTGGAAATGCAATAGGTCTCGCATTAGGAAAGTTTGATTTTTTTTATTTATGTGTTGGTTTTGAAAATAGCAAAATTAATAGCTTTGTCAGTTACAATGTCAATAGTTGTAACTTTCGCAAATGTGACACCTATAGTATTTGTAAATCAATGTGTGTTGTATTTACGTGACTTAGATGTATTGATATTACAAATAACAATGGCTTTTAATTTTGTAAATAATTACTTAAATAAAATGTATTGTAATTTATAATGGCAATAGCTTAAACGTTTGTAAATAACTTTTGTGAAGATTATGTTCAGTGTATTTTATTGTGACGAAAATCCAAGAACATTGCATTTGCACCTACACACACACAAAGCCACACACACACACACACACACACACATATATATAGATGTGGTGGTGGTGGATCTGGGGGATATGGTGGTGATGGATGCGGTGGATGTGGTGGTGGTGGTGGATGCGGTGGATGTGGTGGTGGTGGATGTGGTGGTGGATGTGGATGTGGTGGATGTGTTGGTGGTGGATGTGGTGGTGGATGTGATGGTGGATGTGGTGGTGGATGCGGTGGTGGATGTGGTGGTGGTGGATGCGGTGGATGTGGTGGTGGAAGTGGTGGTGGATGTGTTGGATGGGGTGGTAGATGTGGTGGTGGATGCGGTGGTGGTGCATGTGGTGGATGTGGTGGTGGTGGATGTGGCGGCGGTGGATGTCATGGTGGATGTGGAGGTGATGGTGGATGTGGTGGTGGATGTGGTGGTGATGGTGGATGTGCTGGTGGATGCGGTGGATGTGGTGGTGGATGTGGTGGTGGTGGATGCGGTGGTGGTGGATGCGGTGGTGGATGTAGTGGTGGTGGGTGTGGTGGATGTGGTGGTGGGTGTGGTGGATGTGGTGGTGGTGGATGTGGCGGTGGATGTGGCGGTGGATGTGATGGATGTAGTGGTGGAAGTGGTGGTGGATGTGGTGATGGATGTGGTGGTGGATGTGGTGATGGATGTGCTGGTGGATGCGGTGGATGTGGTGGTGGATGTGGTGGTGGTGGATGCGGTGGTGGTGGATGCGGTGGTGGATGTAGTGGTGGTGGGTGTGGTGGATGTGGTGGTGGGTGTGGTGGATGTGGTGGTGGTGGATGTGGTGGTGGATGTGATGGATGTAGTGGTGGATGGGGTGGTGGATGTGCTGGTAGATGTGGTGGTGATGGTGAATGTGGTGGTGGTGGATGCGGTGGATGTGGTGGTGGTGGATGTGGTGGTGGATGAAGCCGGGATGCTCAGACAGACCGGGCACTGAGCGCGCAGCGCAACAACAAGCACTTAAGGCCTACTTCCTCAAGAGACAGCTTAATGCAGCACCACACCGTGTCTGCAGCTTTCCATTAAAGCTGTTTAATAGTCTTCCCTTGCAGTAAGTGAACCTCGTTTCAAGGACGCGTGGCGTGGTAGTGCGCTATTTGAAGCACACAGGCACTTCAGCGAATTTATTGCATTCATATTCCCTTTCTATTTGTAGCAGAGGCCGCCTAATGTCCGTCGCTGCGGTGTGCTGTGTCGCAGCCTTGTTTACGCTGCTGCACTAATTCAAGCTAATTTATGCCGGTAGGATAGCTAGCGCCATGATTTTGCACGATCGCGGCTGAGACATGCGGTGGTCTCCGTGTCACAAGAACATAGACGGCCCACCAGCCTTTCAACACTCAGAGGTGGCTAGATCGGGTAATATTACATTAGGAAACATTAGCGCATGCCCTTTGCAGCGCTTAGAAATGGCACGGACGCGATCTAAAGCGCTACATAAAAAAACAAGATATCCATGTGCGTGATTCACAAATAAAAATCTTTGCACTGACTTCCATCTGCCTCGGTATGTATTATTATTCTCTACTACACACAGAAAAGGAAATGGCTACTTGCAAAGGAAGCTTTCAGTGTACAGATCGCTTTATACCGCATTCTTCCAGGCGGTGTCACCGTGGATATACTTCAAGAGTACCTGTAATAAAGGCAGGAAAGGGAAGTGTAGTAGGAAAACAAGGAGAAACACGAGAGACGGCCTGCGGCCGTCAAAGTGAAAGTGGGGGAGGAGAAATGCGACATGGCGGGAGGGGGCGGAGCGGGGAGAGCGGCATGAGGGTGTGAAGCAGCCGGGGCCTTTGAAGTGAAGCTAAGCTTCACTTCAAAGGTGTGGGAGGAGTGCGGCTGAGGGAACAGACGGCGATTTGATGATGTGCACGCGCATTTTAGGTCAATGCGCTTGTGCATTGACCTAAAAGCCACGGGCACAGCACCAAATCGCCACAGTTAGGTAAACTTTGTTTAAAGCCCTATAGTCTCGCTTCTCTCAATGCGCATGCGCATTGATAGGTCACGAGACCTAAAAATGTACAGGTTAGCTAGATTTTCGTAGGTGCCTGCTGAGCTGGGGACCAAAATCAACAGCTATTTAGATTGCAAAAAAAAAGGGTCCGTTTTGAAAGAAAAAACTGTGATATGTCCATTTTGCATTTTGGGGCGTTCCTGTCACGGGCACTAGGGCTAACCACACAAGTGAGATGCCATTTTTATCAGGAGACTTGGGTGAATCTTGGGTGGTAGGACATTTATGGCTCCCTACAGAATCCTGAAGTTTTCCTAACAGCATTGTGAGGAAATTGTGTGTTTTTAGCCAAAGTTGTGAATTGCAAGGGCTTCTGAGTAAGAAAACCTAGTGAAAGCCACGCAAGTTACCCCACCCTGGATTCCCCTAGGGGTCTAATTTTGAAAAAACGCACAGGTTTGCTAGGTTTCAGCTGAGTTAGGGCCCAAAATCCACAGCTACCAATATTGCCACAAAGAAAAGGGGGGGGGGGGAGTTTTCAGTGGAAAAATGTGAAGTGTCAATTATGTATAGGCCTATCCACACAAGTGAGGTACCAACTTTAACGGACGACATGTGGGAACTGGATTTTGCTGCATTTGTGCCTTCCTAATGTAAGTCAGTGTGTAACAATGCCCTCTGAATCACTTGCCAGTATGGGTACCCACAAATTCAGAGATGTGCAAATAACCACTGCTCCTAAATTCCATATCGAGTGCCCATTTCAGAAATACATAGGTTTTCTTGATACCCATTTTTAGGCCTCGCGTGGGTGTGGCAGCGAAGCTGCCCCGCCTCTGCGAGAGATATTGTTAGGAAAAAGGGTACGGTAAGCCCCGCCCCTTCTAGATATTTCAATACATGAATTGCTGTATACTCTGTACACAATGAAAACCCATTTTATGGTGCAGCACATGTGTTGGCTCTGGGTACATCGGGTTCGTGGACAACCTACAAACACTATATAAATCCCCACAAACCCGGGGGCTTAAGTTTTCTAAGGGGGGTGCCATTCTCTGGGCAAGAGAAGCATCATGCTTTGTTTTAAGTATTAAAAATATAAGAGGCAGCAATCCACCTTGCAATGGGCCATCACTAACAACTTTTGTTATTTAAATGCGGACTGGGAATATGTGTAAAAAAGGTGTAACAGAGCTTAACTGTAGCGTTTAAATATGTTTAGACATATTTAAATATTGCTAATTTAGCAGAATAATTGTGAAAAATTGAGGGGGGCCGAAGGACTTTTTTGTAGAGCGGGGGGGGGAGGGGGCACAGCATTAAGAAGTTTGAAGACCACTACTCCAATAGATGTAATAGTATATTGAGTTTGTAAATCGACCATCATGACAAAAAGATACAAATAAAACGTCATAAATAGCCGGGTTTTTTCCCTACTCATTTTCAATATTTTTCAGAAATCTATAGCTTTCCTGGATCACCCACAAACTAGAAGTAGGTTGAAAGCACAAAAAATAGGCTCTCTTTGAAAAATGCAAAAACTGTGGTTAAAAAAAAAAAAAATAGGTTTTTGATTCAGCTCTGGTTGTTCCTGAAAGCTGGGAATATGGGGACTTTAGCACAGCACACCTATAATTTTTAGGGAAAAAAACAGACACTTTTTTGTTGGGCACTTTATTCCTATTTTTCTCCAAAAACCCCAAATGTGGCTACATTTTCCCTATTTTCTTTCAGCCTATTTCCCTCGAGCGGATCCACAAACCATGGGTATCTTAAGAATACCCCGGATGTTGGAAGAAAATTTAGCATGGATACATTATGTGAAATAAAGTTATGGAGGACGAAGTACACCAAATAGCCAGGTACCATAAAAATTGCACGGAATACACTAATTTCGGCTGTGTTTAACATGTGCACGCAAAACTCATCCAGTGTAAATTACTATTTCAGAATGGAAGCATGGATTATAAAGGGAGTAAACACAAGCTTGCACTGTCAAAAACGATGTGAACAGTGTTTATTTGCATACCAACCAAGCATTTTCAATAGTTTAAAAAAACTAGACAGTTTTGTAATATTTAAATAGTTTAGGATTTTGTCAATGTATATCATTTTTGGGGCAGCCATCCCAACGTCGGATAGGCAGTACAGGCAATCGACCTTTGCCAGAGGAGCCACAGGCAGAAGCCAGCTGGTGGGCCGTTTTTCCCCGGCTGTGCACAATTAGCAGTTCCACATACCTCAGCTGATTTTGAAACTGACGCATAACTTGAAAGGCTGTTGCAGCTTTCGTTGAGAATTAGTATGAGCCACAAAATCAGGACCATTCACTATCATTTACAGAATGGGATTGAGCAGGCACAGCAGGTGTAACCCCCTCACGCCCCTGGTAGATGATTATTTCATCAGCAAAATTACAAGTCTTTGGTGTGGGGAGGAGATTTTTGACCCTCACATCAGACCACAACGATCCCACAGACAAGCTGCGGATGCCCGCAGCCAGTATTCACGGATTCTATTTGGAGTTTCATTTAAATGATGTGCTGTGGACAGTATAAGAGCAATAGAACCCAGAACAAGCATTGTCTTGCCTACGCAAACTATTGGCTTTGTCAGTGTTTTCAGCCATGTTACACAGGAGCGCTATGCATGGCTTTCAGTGTATTAAAAAAAGGGCATGTATTTAAGAGGTGAGAGTGAAAAAAGTTTTGATGAACTGAGAAAAAGAATAATCTTAGGAACCTGAGGGTGAACTGCATGTTCAGGGACCTAAATGAAGCACTGCCCCTAAAACAAATGTTGACCTACAATGCCAGCTGTGAGGACTGGGGTTAAGCAGGATCTTAAGAATTCTGGCAGTAATGGTGAAGGAAGGGAACTATGCAGAAGTATAAGCTTTGCAGAATCTCCTGGTGAACACTGTTTTCAGGCACTGATGGTACCCTGGGGCTTCTAGGTAAGAGTAAGAAAGAGCAACTGGGCCTGAGACCAAATATGGAAATTGGGTGACCAGGAGATGAGCTGGAATCTGAAGGCATCCGAGAGTGACCTGGAGCATCTGTTTCAGAATGCGAGCAGGATTCTCGGGGGACAGAAGAGTGGAAATGGGCTTAAGGGTTTTATTTGTAAGTGGCTAGTTTATGGACAAATTGATGGTGACTAAGAGCCTGAAGGTCTTAGGAGGAACAGCACCTATGCGTCCTGGAGGGTTAACAGAGGCCAACACACTTGAGGATGAGCGTGAACCTCTCGGGTTGGTCAGTGGCAAGTGATAATCCCTAAGAATGACCAGGAGTTTTAGGACCTGACAGGGAATTCAGAAATCCAAAGTCGTGCTAGGACGTGGGGATGTAAGCGTGAGCAACGGATTCAGGGACCTGAGAGTGAGAAGAGTTATTGACCTGAAGGTGCGAGTCAGAAGTACTGTGGGTGAGCTATAATGGAAAAATTGTGTTTCCAGCCTTGAATATTGCAACTAGCCCTAGAACCTTTAAAAAGTTTCATTTACAACACATTTCTTCCCCAAATTAACCCTAATATTAACAGCGCAATGCTTCATGCAAGGTTGCAATCGGCAAATATGGGCCACTTTGTTTGGGGTAACCGGGAAAATTTGTGGTCCTAGTCCGACTCTGGCCATCCCATGTGGATTACTTTAGTAAGGAAAAAAGGTGGGCATTGTGGTGTTGCTGCTTGCAGCCAGCGGAATGTATGAGGTAAGATAATTGTGAGGTAATATAGAATGTGGGATAAGGCAAAGTTCTCTTCAGGGTGGTAGGGACTTTGAGCTTGGATTAGAAAGGTGCCATTTTCTCGCTGTTTCCAGCTGTTGCAGAGTTGAGAATAAAGGAACCTTTATACACCAATTTGAATGTGTATCTTCACCACAATCTGGCGAAGATCTCAACTCTGCATGGATCACCACGTGGTGAAGAAACAAGGGGCCACCGAAGGTGTTGAACGAAATGAGCAATTGCAAGAAGTTATTGAGAGACGAGGTAATTATGCAAACCAATAATGAGAAGGTGCAGGAGAAGCTGTGGGTGAGTGGAGATGCTACTTTAAAAGAAGTGCCGGCAAAAGTGAGAAAAGCATACATTTCCAACAGATGTGTGTTGTAATCTTGTATGTCAGCCATGGATTGTAGAGCACTGTACCTAGTGCATTCTACATTCCTTGATAGCTGACAGTTCTACTCTCTGGCAGTTGATTGCTGACCAGCCAGAGAGAGAGCCACGCATTTCCACTCGGATGATTGATCCTTAATAAACCAGATAATTTATATCACTAAAAGTCTCTTATCAACTTACTATATTTTGGCGACGTCCTGGCTGTTGTCTCCGAAGTGGAAGTGGCTAGAACCCAACGTGAGCACGAAGACTGCTGCAACGTTGTTCAGAGCATGGATCGGCGAAGAAAATAGAAGGAGCTTTGTTGACTGTAGTTACATGTACTGTGAGTACCGCCGTTTTGGCCAAAGTCGGCATTTTTGATATATCTGGAAAATCTGGCAGTTAAAGTTGGAGTGTAGTGCGAGCAAGTTACAGTGACGTAAGGAGATCTCAAGCTGACACGCTTGTTATAAATGAACACAAGATATTAGTTGGGTTCCAAGGTGTTGATTTATTGGATAGCGGAACAGCTTAACACCCACAGGAAGAAACACGTCTTCTTCCAACAGCAGCCCATCCTTTGTTTAAAAATAACCTTACATCCTTCAGAATATCATCCTGATCCCAAGCTTTAGTCCAAGCAGCCTGAGAAATCAGTTTAGACTGATTATCATTAACAATGATGTTAATATCAGACATAGTAAAAGCCACCTCACATTCCTCAGAGTGATCCACAACTGGACCATCCTTAGCGGGAAAACGAGACATGCAATCTGCATGGACATTAAGGCGACCCGGAACATAGGTGACAATACATCGATATTCCTGCAACTTTGCGGCAAGCCTCGCTAAACGAGCAGTAAGAGTCCTACCACCACCAGCAGATAGCATAGTGACCAGAGGTTTGTGGTCGGTCCTTAGTGAAAATTTAGTACCCCAAATAAACTGACGGAAATGTTGGGTGGCCCAGGTACACGCAAGTAACTCCCTCTCTATCGTGGAATAATTAACTTCAGAACCACGAAGAGACCTTGAAGCATAGGAGACAACATATTCACCTGAATTGTCTTTTTGCATTAAAACTGCGCCTAGGCCTATATTGCTGGCGTCTACACAAAGTATACATTCCTTATTGACTGAATATGGTTTGAGAAAAGGAGCACATACAATTTTTCTTTTAAGTACATCAAAAGACTCTTGCTGGTCATTTCCCCATTCGAATTTTGCTTGTTTCTTGAGTAAAGAGCGTAAAGGGTGTACTAACATGGAGTAATTCTGAACAAATTTCCCATAGAATTCTGTAAGACCAAGAAAAGATAGCAACTGTTCCTTGGACGTGGGGGTAGAAGCAGACAGAATACTTTTAACATGGCTGAGTTTGGGCTTAATACCATTCTCCGAAATCTCATGGCCTAAGTATTCAACTTTTGACTGTCTAAATTTACATTTTGAAAACTTTAAGGTTAAACCTTTCTCTTGGATACAATTAAGAACAGAATACAAGTTCAAATCATGTTCATCACAGTCTTTACCAAAGATCAAAATATCATCTTGGAAAGCCACTGCACCACTACAATTCTTTAGTACATCTCGCATCAGTCTTTGAAAGACAGAAGCAGCACTGGCTAGTCCAAAGGGCATTCTCAAGTATTGAAACATGCCCTCTGGAGTCACAAATGCTGTTAATTTCTTGGACTCTTCATGGAGCTCCACTTGGTGATATGCACTCGCCAAGTCTATCGTAGAGAAAACAGAGGCACCAGACAAGGAGGAAATCAATTCATGAATATTTGGTAAGGGATGTTTATCAACCCATATTTCCTGGTTTAGGCTACGAAGGTCCACACAGAGACGGAGATCCCCAGAACTCTTGAGTGATAAAACAACGGGGGAAACCCAGGGAGAAGACTCAATTGGTTTGATGATATGTTTTAAAACAAGATCATCTAAAATTTCTTTGAGCTTATCTCTGTAAGCTAAAGGGACATTTCTTACTCTGTGTCTAACTGGCACAGCATTCTCATTGAGTATTATCCTATGTTTGAAGTCTGTGTATTTGCCAAGTGTATCTTTAAAGACATTGGGAAACTTGTTTTTAATATTACCTATAAAACAAGAATCATTCATATCGGAAAGTAAGTTCACCTCTGGCTCTATGAAACACACAGGAGGGTTGGCATTAGGATCTAGTTTGATACCTAATTCACGTTGGTGTGGCCATCCTAAAATAGCTACCCCTTTAGTGGCTACATACACCTTCCCATTGGTGACACGATCTTTAACTTGTAGTTTGGCCCAGAAGTACCCTTCCAATTCTATTTTCTTGCCTGAGTAACCTCCAGGATGAATGTCTGGAACACAAAGCTCCCTGTTGTCCCAGAAACTTTTAAACAAATCTAACCCAATGATAGAATACCGTGAACACGAATCCATCATTAGCTCAATGGACATTCCATCCACCAGAATGGGATAAGAGGGAAATTCATCCAGTTCAACCTCATCCACAGAAAGAATGCAATTGAAGCTATTGAGAACTTCCTCTTCCTCTTGTGAAATATAATTCACTCTTTGTGTTGAACGACAAACATTGCCAAAATGACCCTTACGTTTACACTTGACGCATACTCTGTCCCAGGCAGGGCAACCTTTATAATTGCCAACATGGTTGGGACTACCACAACGGTAACATGAAATAATTTTCCTTTGGCCAAATCTATTATCTGGGTAGCTTTTGACTTCACTAGATTTTTTCTCACTATCTTTCCTCAAAACATTCCTGGAAGAAAAATTAGGGTTAGATTGGTTTTTAACCAAGGAGACTTCAGGCTCAGGAACTAAGGATTTGACATTTGAACCTCTAATTTCTGATACAAACAACTCTGACTGTTCTATACCCTTGGCTATGTTAATAACAGCATTAAGAGTGGTTTCTGTTCCAAGCCAAAGTCTCTCCTGAATTTTCTTGCTCTTTGTTCGCATCATAATCTGGTCTCTAAGAACCTGTTCATAGGAAATTGTTTCGAATGAGCAATAACAGGCTAAGGAGCGTAGTGCCGAAACATAGTCTTCTATGGACTCATCTTGTTTTTGAACGCGAGAGTAAAACTTAAACCTCTCCATGACAGTATTTATTTTCCTGCCAAAACGGATTTTCATTTGCCTAGTTGCTTTTTCAAAAACATCGATGTCACCAGCATCTTCAATCGGAGGAAGATTGTCAAATTCTTTAATTCCTGCCCCTCCCAAACAATGTCGTAAAAGGGCTAGTTTGCGTTTAGCAGAACACCCTTCCTTTTCCAGGACGTCTACATAAGCCATAAACATAGGGAACCACAAGTCCCATTCAATGTTTGGATCTCCAGCTGTTTGTAGAAAATGAGGGGGAGCAGCAATGTTCGACATTTCTTTTTTCGAATTTGTTATTAATCAATATGGGTTCCAAAAGCATGTAAAAGTTGTATATTTTAAGTACCTACAATTAGTTGTTGAGTAACTGCCCACTCGAAGAGAAACTGTGATTTAGACACACAAAGAAGCAAAAACTTGTGATCTCCGATGGATTTTCTGTTTTCCCCGATGAATTTCAAGATGGCGGCACGCCTGTGACGTCAGCGCGTCACTGGGGTTGAAGGTTGGAACCCACAATGCTTAGCGTCTTGATTGCGAGGCAGAGAGAGGCGAACGTCAGGCAATGACGAGAAGAGAGTCTCCCTCGAGCCGCGCTGGAACGCTCAGCCAATTTGAATGGTTCAACGGTGAACAGGTGAGCGGGTTGAAATTACGGGTGAATTGTCAAAGAAAGCTCGCTAAACAAGCAAGTGAGAGAAAAAAAAAACTCAATCGAGTGGCAGTACGTTACCCAAACCGGCGAAAAGCCGTTAATTCCCTATGAAGGTGGCAGTTGATCATGTGAACGCTGTTCCGCCGTGAAATTCCGCTGTAAGACAGATTCAGAATTGAAGATCCCGATCGTCGCCAGTATTTGTGTTATAAATGAACACAAGATATTAGTTGGGTTCCAAGGTGTTGATTTATTGGATAGCGGAACAGCTTAACACCCACAGGAAGAAACACGTCTTCTTCCAACAGCAGCCCAGAACGAATCCCCGATTCCACACAGAGGTTCCATTGACATCATAAGTTCTAACATGTCATGTCATGGAATACCACAACGCTGCTGTGTAGTTTATGCTGGATCTCCTGCAAAAACATCACGCAAACCACGCTCGACACGCTACTACAACAAGGCCGATTTCCCATAGAAAACACGTACGAACGACGTGGCGGCCATTTTGTTTGTAAAAGTCAGCTCCGATGAAGAGAAATTTATCGATCGGAACAGAGATCGACATTTTAATTGAAGTACTTTGCGCACTTAAGTGGATTTTGTGAGGTATCAATTTACTTTATCTTCATTATTTAACCATATTGTGCCAACAGTTCTTGGAACTTCAAAGGATTTGAGGTTATTTTGTGGTTGTCAATTTAGTTCTGTTTCCATAGCAACCATCTAACAGTTGCTAGCCTGAGACTTTCTCCTGCAAGAGAACATTTTAACATTCTACTATTAAAACCAAGCTTTTTTTTCTCTCTTCTGATTCTTAGTTCATTTAATTGTTCTTTTGGCATGGCTAGTCAAAGCACTATTGTTACTCCACCTATATTTTTAACTTCACCTGGACCACTTGCAACGGAGTGGGAAGATTGGCTGCCTATGTTTGAGAACTATATAGATGTAATAGATGGATCCAAATTTAGTGCTGAAAGAAAAAAAGCTTTATTGTTGAATAATCTTGGAAAAGAAGGCCAACGTATTTTTAAATATCTGCCTGTTGCAACTTTACCTAATGGTAATGCCATTGAGAATGTGTTTGATGAAACTAAAAAACGCTTGGAAATAAGATTTGCAAGAGAGATTAACATAGTCATGCATCGTCATCAGTTCTACACTCATAAGCAAGGAGAAAACCAATCAATAGATGAGTTTGTGTCAAAACTAATAGAATTATCCCTGAAATGCAAGTTCGGTGCCATGACAGATGAAATGGTACGTGACCAACTCATCGTACAGTGTAAGTGCAGGAAAACACAAGAAAGACTTTAGGCAGCAAAGAACCCAACTTTGAAAGATGCCATTGAAATAGCAAAAGTTCTTGAACACTGACAATTTTGTATGCGTGAGGTGAGCAAAAAAGAAGAAATTCTTAGCTGCAATACTTCTTCAGTACCGAGTGGAGAACCAGAAGTTGCAGCTGTGTCTAAACCCGGAAAGTACTTTCAAAGAACACATTTTCAAAGAGGAAGACAACAATTTAGGTCATGTTACAGATGTGGGGGCGCTCATAATCCCGACTATTATAAATGTCCAGCCATTGACAGAAATTGTTTAATATGTGGACGAAAAGGTCATTTTTCCAACATGTGCAGAAAATCTTTTAAACAAAGGGTTGCAACTATAGATAGTAATAGTGAAACTACACTTGTTGATATTGATGATGCGTCTGTGCAAGTAGATAAGATTTTATGTATTGATGATCCTGATGATCAAATTGGCAGGAAGAATCGACCTAAAGCTGAATTCAGGGTCAATGGTGTAAATGTGGACTTGATGGTTGACTGTGGATCGATGTACACTATTATTCCAAAATGTATATTTGACAAACTCTGGCCTAACCAGGAATTACATCCAAAAGATATAAACCCTGGGGGATACCAAGGAGAAACTATTGATCTTATAGGTTTCATGAAGTCAACTATTGAATTTAAAGGTAGAACAACTGATGGTAAAGTCTATGTGGCAAAGGATGGACCACCTATCTTAGGATGGATGCATCAATTTGACTTATCTATCATTATAGATCCCAGGGCTCCGACACAGGTATTAGTTATAGAAGATCCTTCTTTGGGTGATATTTTGAAAGAAGCTAGGGATGTCTTCAGAGAAGATTTAGGTTGCTTCAAGGGATACGTACATAAAATAATTTTGAAGCCTAATGACATCCCAGCTCAGCATAAAGCATGCAGAACACCTTTAATAGCCAGGGAAGCAGTGAAAAAAATGCTTCAAGATATGCTTGATTCAGGTGCAATTGAGCCAATTGAGAGCTCTTTGTGGGTTTCGCCAGTGGTCATCACTGAGAAATCTGATGGCAAATTTAGGTTTTGTATTGATCTCAGGTCTCTCAATCAAAATGTGATAGTTGATACATTTCCCCTTCCTAATATCAATGAATTGGTTTTGGCATTAAGTGGTGGGAAGTTTTTTTCAAAATTAGATCTTAAAAACGCCTACCACCAGATAAGATTGCATGACGACTTCAAACCGTTGACAGCATTTATTACCACGGAGGGCATTTACCAATGTGTTAGAACGTCTTTTGGATTATGCTCTGCTTCTAGCATATTCCAAAGAATGATGAATGTTTTGTTTAAGGGGATCAAAAATATCATTTTTTTTCAAGACGATATCTTGATATTTGGAGATACAGTAGATCAGCACCACCATACTCTTCGTGAAGCTCTATTTAGGATCAGGGAATCAGGTCTAACACTTAGACAAGAAAAGTGTAAGTTCCTAGTAAATAAGGTGGATTACTTAGGGTATGAAATCTCAGAACAAGGAGTAAAGCCCAAACAGAATCTTTTGGATGCTATTCGATTAGCTACCGTTCCATCGGACAAAGATAAATTGCGATCCTTTTTGGGATTAATTGAATATTACTCCAAATTCATTAAGGATTTTTCTACTAAAACAACTGATTTAAGATCTCTTTTGAAGAAAGGGGTTAGTTTTTCGTGGGATAAGGTTCAACAGACTTGTTTTGAAAACATTAAAAGAGACATTTGCTGTGCAGAGGTTCTTACACCTTTTGATACAAAATTACATTTTGTTCTTACGGCAGATGCAAGTGCTACTGGTCTAGGAGCAGTGTTAGCCCAGATCCACAATGGTAAAGAGAAAACTGTAGCATTTGCATCAAGAACTCTAACTCCTTCGGAGAGTAATTATTCAGTCATAGAACGTGAAACTCTAGCTGCTGCCTGGGCTTGTGAATATTTTAGAACTTATCTATGGGGAACCAAATTTACACTTAAAGCGGATCATAAACCTCTTATAAGAGTGCTACTACCAGGGGGAGATACAAAGTGTTCAGCTAGATTAGCTAGGTTGGCCTCTTGTCTCCAGGAATTTTGCTATAATATTGAGTATATTCAAGGTTGGAGAAATATACAAGCCGATTGCCTTTATAGATTGTCACTAGATTGGGAATTGGTTGATAAAGTTGCTGTTTTGAAGAAAGAAAATGAAGGGGCTGTCGCTTTTATTCAGGATGCTTTGAGCATGTGTGAACCCCAGGCTTTAAATAGAGATGGGTGGATCAATGCTATGCTTGCTGACAATGCCATGCTAGAACTTAAGAACCTGATAAAGAAAGGGTGTAAATGGGAGAGTACTGTTTCTATCACCAATAGACCCTTTGTTAAAATTCTAGATGAATTGTCAATTTGTGAAGATATTGTGATCATGAGGGGGGACACGTTCATTCCTCCAGCTTCTTTAAGACAAAATTTAATCAAATTGGCCCATGAAGGACACTTGGGACAAACACGGACGAAACAGAGGTTAAGAACAAATTGGTGGTGGCCAGGGATGGATACCGATGTGAATCTTTATGTTACAAATTGTCAAATCTGCAAAGAGAGTGATAAACGTTTGAAAATTGGCCTACAGGCATCTTCAGGTCATATTTCTGATCCAGGCTTACCCTGGCATACTATATGTATGGATTTCATTGGTCCAATGAATAGTCTTAAGGAAAACTTACGTTTTGGTATTGTTGTAGTGGATGTTCACACAAAATGGTTGGTAGTAAAATTTTCTAAAGATATTACAACTTTGACTACTATCAATGTTTTAAAGGGGATTTGGAAAGATGAAGGACTACCTTCGGTACTAATAACAGACAACGGTACGCAATTAACATCTCTAGAAATGAAAACATTTCTGTCCTCTTGTGGTATCAAGCACAGCCGTACTTTCCTATACAATCCACAGGGGAACGGAATTGTTGAGAGAGCTAATCGTCTTATTAAGGGTGTTATCCAAATGGCCATTTCTAGTGGTAAAGATGTAGATTCTATGGTATCAGACATGGTTTGGGCTTACCGCTCTAGTGTGCACAGTGTAACTAATAAAACGCCCTTTGAGATGATGCGTGGGAGACTACCCAATACAAAATTGGTTCCCACATGGTTAAAGGAGATTGTAACTAAAGATATGTTTTCTACCAATCCGTCACAAGTTGCTTCACATGGTAAGATGAATTACAAAGGGAACTTAGACAAAATAATTTGCCCTGGAGATTGGATTAAAATACGCTCTGGTAGACCAGGTGCTTCGTTTAGGAAATTTTTAGGCCCTTTTAAGGTTAAACTCACTTTACCATATTGCGTAGTATTGGAAAGTGGGGAAAGATGGAATTACAGGCGGGTGGCTTTATACCAGAAGGATAATGTACATACAGAAGGCATTAGGAATTCTAAGGTATTAATTAAGAACAAGAATGGTGACATTTGTGTTGACAATACGTTTTTGTCCATCTCTGATGGTGACCTTGTTTACAATTCCCAGGAGACCTGTCCTCCTCAAAGAGTAGTACAGGGAGGAGGTGATGCTCCTGCTTCTGTTTCTGTAGATTCTCTTGCGGTGAGTCAACCTACCCGGGAGGTAAGACTTTACAGGAATCGTTATCCTCCTGGTTACTTAAGAGATTATATATGTAAATAACTGAACATGTTTACTTTCTGTTACCCTTATGTGCATTGGTTGGTTATTGAATATTTACTTTTATTCTTTTGTTTAAGAATAGACTTTTGCAATTCTTACTCATCTTTATGTATTTATTTTTGTATCTTCTTCTTTGATCTTTATTCTTCCAGATGATCTTGACTTTGCTTGAGCTTTGTTTTAGTATATTATTTTGTATCTTTGTTTAAATAAAGAGAGAGGATATGTTGTAATCTTGTATGTCAGCCATGGATTGTAGAGCACTGTACCTAGTGCGTTCTACATTCCTTGATAGCTGACAGTTCTACTCTCTGGCAGTTGATTGCTGACCAGCCAGAGAGAGAGCCACGCATTTCCACTCGGATGATTGATCCTTAATAAACCAGATAATTTATATCACTAAAAGTCTCTTATCAACTTACTACAATGTGCAAACTGATGGCATTCAAAGAAAATAATAAGAGCATGGATGTATGTATTGTGAGTGGAAAGAAGCGTTCAGGAAGCAAGGATTCAGATAGTAAAGACGTGAAAATAAATAAATTCACTGTAAAGAGTACAGAGAAGGAATTTAAACAAGAGAATTTGAGTTGCTACAGGTGTGAAAGCCGTGAACACTTGGTAAATAGCAAGAAGTGCAGTGCAAGAGATCAGAAGTGTTCAGTGTGTGGGTTGAATGGACATTTTGCAAGAACGTGCAGAAGGGAAAAAAGAGAGAGTTCTGAGTGTCTGAATCGCAGAAGGAGACCACATCTGATGAGGACCAGTCAAAAGGGGGTCAGTGTATTCTAATAGTAAGAGATGTTATTTTAGATGCAGCTATGGGTTCGAGAAACAAACTTAAGTGTGGAAAATATTTGAAGCGTTCCGATATTCGACCCGAGAGCTTTGCAGGGGAGGCTATACCTATGGTGGGGTATAGAGAGGTATTGTTCAAGTTCAAACGAATGCCAACGGAAAGTTGTATGTTGCTGTATTTTTTACCATAGAGATTAGAATGGACAGACCAAAGAAGTTTGGAGATTATACTGAATTCTTATAGCAAGGAGCAGATGCTGTTAATGGATGACTGTGACAGTATGGGTGAAGATATATGTAAGTAATTTCCAGGAGTGTTCTTGGGCAAAATTGGTATGCTTAAAGGGTTCAAGCACAGAATTGTGCTTAAAGAGAATGCAAAGCCAGTGAATTACAAAGCGAGGAATGTGCCCTTTGTGGTCAGAAGTGAAGTGGAAAAAGAATTGATGAAACGCTGTAATAGTGAAACGCATCGAATCTTCAGAATGGATGTCAAGTCAAAGTAAACTTTATTCGGCCCAAGGCCATAAAAGCACACATAAGATAATAAAACCTAAGATTACATTTCATCTTATACAAAATTCATATACAGTATCCATTTTTCATGTAAAAATTTTGATAAAAGAATGTAAAGCAGGTGCGATAAATCATAGCTAAATCTTGCGGGCACAACTATTAAAATTCATATCTCCTCCTAATATGGGAAACTGATATTATAAAATTTCAAACTGGAAAACAAATTTTGAGTGAACCTAAAGACTGCAAAAAATGTAGACCATACTTAAGCTGCCTCACATTGGCCTTGCACAGCAACTGCACCAGGAAAACAGTGTCTTAGCTCTTGATACAAAGGACAAAACAGAAATAAATGGCTGGTGCTTTGGGTCGCAGTATTATCACACACACAGAAAGATATGTCCTGACGCCAAGCCCCCGAAAAAGGAAAAGCAAGTTTGAAGTGCAAAGTGTTGAGACTTGAGAGTAATTAGCAAATGAATACTTGGCCAGGGCGGTGTCTAGGTGTTTCTTCATACAGTGCTTCAAGAACAGTTCTTTAACGCATGATTTATGATTGGGGCCAATTGTATGAGGGGATTTATAAATATCAAGAAGACACAAGCAAAGGTGACCTTCAGATACCTTAACCACTGTATTTGGTCCACCCCATCTAAAGTCATACCATCGGAAATACAAGTTCTGATCAATCCAGCTTCTGGAAATGAACACGTTTTGACCTGCAGTAATAAAGGGGCTAATCCAAATCTGGTCTTCCAAATATTGCATCACAAGCTCCTCATGACATTCCCAATGACATTGTAACATCCCTGCCACAGGAACTGGCGTCAACAGATCATGTTTTACTGAATATTGCCATTGTATTGACTTATTGTACCCATTTGTGCAATGTATATGATCACTTCCTATCCTCCTTGATGTTGCATATAAGTGTATCACAACCTGAATGCATAAACCAATAAAATATATTCAAACACAAGCTCCTCATGACATATTAAGGTAGCTGTGCCCCCCGGGACTGAAAGTAATCGACGCGAAAATTGATTTTCTGTGTGTTGCAGAATATCTGCCTTATTGTACCCCCAGAGGCTAGCGTTATAAACCCTGGCTGAAGTACAGTTGCTCCTGTAAAGGTTCAGCATTTCTAAAAGGTTTGTTTTGGAGCTTGCCGGCAAATCTAAAAATATCCTCAATATTCCTATTAAAAGCCTGACATCTGAATGTTAAAAGCAAGGTCCAACTTAACGATTGATTAAACAAAATCCCAAAATAATTAACATTTTTCACCTTTAATGAAACCGAATCCCCCATAAGTTTTTGACTTAGTACTAGTGCAGGTTCATGTCATTATGTAAGACTTTGAGAAATGTACTTTCAGGTCCAGATCCACCATGTACACCGAAACCAGTTCTAAAATGGACTGAAGCCTGTCTGCAGTGCGCGCAATCAGAGCTGCGTCATCCGCATATATTAAAATGGGAATTGTTTTTTGGCCCATACGAGGTACATCTTTGCCATATTCCACTAGATAATTGCTAATGCCATTAATATAAAGCAAGAAAAGGAGTCAAAATACACCCCTGCCTAACGCCCCTAGTTGACCTTTTATGGGGTGAGCGTTCGCCTAGAATGTTGTAGCGGACTCTAATAAGGTCTTGGTGCAGACCCATAATAAGTGTCAATAAGTCGTGTTCCACTCTCATTTTGTCCATTAAGTTTCACAACTCAGTGCAGTTCACGAGATTGAAGGTGCTGGATAAACCTATAAAAGCAAGATGCAAAGAACCTTTCTTAGCCTTAACATACTTCCCCCAGATTACATACAGACTGCTCAATTCTCCCGACACCATATCTAAAACCAAATTGGACATCTGACAAGACGTCATTTGTAACAGCCCAGTCTTCGAGGCGGGACAATAAAATTCAACCTAAAATCTTGGCGCTGGCGTCGATCTGGGAAATTGGCCAGCAGCAGGTCGCCTGAGACTGGTCCATTTTTTTTACAATAGTGACTATGATAGCGGGCTTCCAGGACTCGGAAATGGGCAATAGCGCTAAAGATCTAAAAACATTTGTAAGTAGAGGGGCCCATAGAGAGAAGCTTGATTTTAAAAAGTCCTCTGGCACCCCATCTGGCCCTGGAGCCTTAACTGCTATACACCAATTTATAGCATTGACAATCTCTTGAACTTCAGCTGGAGGCTGGAGATCATACAGGGAGGAAAGTGAATTACAATTTTAGCCTTGTGATGGAGACACATACTCTGGAGTGAAGATTCTTGTAAAATGAGAGACCCAAGCCTCCATCGGGATAACAGCATCAATACCAGGATCACTATGATCCTTAAAGAAAGGTCTACGAATCACCTTCCAATATTTGCCACTATCTTTCTGATCTCAGCCTTTCTATCTTCCAAAGCCTGTTTATTAAAACCCCTGGCTTGCTTAACTTCAGATGCTACCCTGGGGTGTTTTTTCAATGTAGCTTAACAAGGTGCAGCTGAACAGGCCAAATTAAACCAACGATGAAGTGGCTTCTCCCCAACAGGAGTGAAAGTCATGAGATTTTTAGCGATAATTTCACAGACTTTGGAAAATTCAAGCTGGATCGGGCTGAGCCGGACTCTTCTGAATGGCTGGCCATAATGGAAGCCCTTCCTTCATTGACAACGAGGTGGTTACATGCAACTGGATTAATCTTTTCCCATTTTAATCTGCGTCCTTTTTCCTAGTCGGGTCTAAATTGTCAGGCCGGTTTGGTATGGAGGTTTTAATAATGGAGTATAGTTTACTAAAAAGGGAATCGTGGTCGCTTACGCAACTACTGGTTATCACAAAGTCAGTTAAATACGGGATTAATTAATTTGAAAAAGGAATATGCTCTACAGTACTCCCCATATGATTCCCTGTAAATGTAGGAATATAAGCATTTTTTGTACCGCAGATATCGTTAGGGAAACCAAATTATATTTAAAAACCAAGTCATTTAGCGACTCTGTAAAAAGCAGAATGAGAAAAGTGGGTAAAGTTACAAAATTGACCGTCACTAAAGCCGCAGACCCTGGGATCTGAAAGACAGCATAAAGAAATGTTAAAATCACAGACCCAGATAATATATACAATAGGTTTAGCATTTTGAAAAGAATACTTTAAAAAGTCACACAGCTGATCCATAATGTCCCTAGATGACTGATTAAATGTTATCATTATTATAGAAATTAATTAACAATATAGCAAAATCACCCCGGAGTAATAAAAGAGAAACAAGAAAGTAAGGGGAAGACCAACATTTTGTAATATTAATTTTAACAGAAAGGAAGGTGGCCAACCCACTCTTGCTCTGCCTGCCTTTGAGGGCAAAGCAGGATGAAAAGAAAAACTGGTATCCATTTATATTCAAATCCGACTGTAGCCAAGTTTCTTGACAACATATAATGCCATGAATGCCTTAACATTTATAAAAATAGGGCTCAGAATTTTTGTACGGGCTCCTGCAATGTTCAATGAAACTATGCTTAAAACCTTTTTCTCCATGGTGGTATCTTCGGTCGTCTGGGTCAGTACCAATTCTCCAAGGGCAGAAACAAAAAATTGCTCCATTGTGCAAACATCCCCTGTTACTTGAGCACAATGGGATTCAGGAGCTACAGATATGACCGCTATGTTACTGGGGGTAGAAAGATTTCCTTATAGAGTCAGTCAATTTCCTCCAGTATGGACAAAGGATCAAAGAAATTTCCAGTGGGGATGTTATACCTGCAAGTAGTCGATGTTAGACAAACTTTAACAGTGGTTAAATTTGGTTTAGATAATGTGGATGGTAGCACCTGGATGTTACTTGAGAATGGAGGTCAGCTTCCCAGAGCGTCCAAAAAAAGTCTTCACCGCCATCAAAGTTCTAAAGTTAAGAATTAAACAATCTCTTGCTGACTCCTTACTGCCGGGGGTTCTCTGTACCATCCTTTCAGAAGTAAATTCCACCATCCAACTCCCCTTAACTTTGAAAAAATGAATGATTTCGTTATTCAAGCCAAAAAAATCCTCTTGTACTTGTAGTTAATTTGTTTAACACTAAAACATGAGGAGTACATTCAGGAGGAAGCTGTGGGAAGGCATGTGTGGTGTTCTGTATCTAAGCTGTGATGCAGGGTGCTGGAATCCAGACAATAATGCAAGGGACTTGGAATGCGGGGTCGTTGCTATGTTGGAATATGAGCTTCTGTAATGAAGACAGTTGGATCTGACATTGAGGTGGATGGGGTCTCTGCTACTAAGCCACCTTATAAACCTGCGTTTATCATACTTTGGAGCCTCCGCCTTCGTCATTGATGAGGAACCTTTCATATTTGGCAACAAGTGACCACCTACGTGCTTTGGCAGAGACCTCAACAACATTTATTGCTGAATTGGCGAGAAGCACTTGACCACCCTCAAGCAGACTTTATTCTCTGCTTCTACATTTTGCGGAGCTTTATTATCGACAAAATCAAACGGTGCCTCTTCCTTCTGATGACAGTATGGACAACACTGATGCATTCACTTTTGAAAACGGGACCAGAGCCTCCACTGCTGCATCCGGGAGTTGAAACGGGAGCAGAGCCGGCGGGTAAGGTGCTAACAGAGGTGAGGACATTCCTGGATCAGTCAGAGTATTTGCGGCTCCAAGGCACTTGTTTCATTAACTTTGGGCTAATTTTAGACACATGCAGCAGTCTCTAAACCAATCAGACCTGATTTAGCATTGCTATCTGTAGTAAATGTCTTCTCTACTGTTCTCCACTAAGTAGAATGTACCATGACATCATAGAATGCCTGGGTGTCTCTCTGGCTCACATGTCAGTTAGTCAACTCAGGCTGAGCTGCTTGGAGCTTGCTCCTGGTGGGGTTACATCTGTACTTCCTATCTTCTCCTACTCATCTATCCTAGAAGAGAGCTACAATAAAGGATTATCTAACTATACAGCTGGACTGTGTATCTTCCTTTACTACACTATCCAGCACGTGATTGTCTCAAAAAACAAGACTCGCGCTCACACCAATGAGACTGGTGCTGACTCCGGTGTGAATTCTCTTTCTGCATCACGCGCATGCAGCGTTACGTCGAGGGTGGCCATATTGGATTGGGCAGTGTAGGGTTTTCTTAAAGCACGTCAAGCTTTTACACTGATGTGCACAGCTTATGTAATCATTTGATTTCCCCTAAGTGCATCAAGAACTCACGCTGACAAGCACAGCTGATATAGTCATTTGAATTTCCCTAGGCATATGAAACTTTCCCACATTGATGTGCACTGCTGGAGCATTTATACAAGAAATGTATAAAGTATACACGGGTGCACATAGTTAAGATGCCGATGAGCACAGTGTTGCTTGACTACCTTGGAGGGAAGAATGTGCATATCCACAGCCTGAAATATATGTACAGTCTCAAGTGAGCAGTTTCTATTCAAGCGCACAGGGATGCGCACAGCTATTCACCTTTTGTTGCATAGCTTGAACATTTTATTACTAGTTGATCTGTGTCTGAAGTGACAGCCATATTTTGTGGGGTGACTAGTGGGTCTCTGCAATTTTTTTGTTGTTTGCATTAATTTACTTACTTACTTTATTTACATCATGCAAAATCTTACTGCGCCCTCTTTCTTCCTATCTTTCCCAGGTGAACCTCCACTCTCCTGGTTAAAATGGAAGAAGGTATTCGGGCACTACACTGTGTGTGTAGGACATCTCTCAGTGCGAAGAGAAAGACTTTGTTGTTCATGTATTGTTGGGTTTGGAAGGTTAGGAAGTTTTCAAACATGTTCCTGACCTTTCGGAGAGCAATATATCAACCTTAAATAAATATGAAATTTGTATAAAAAAAGTAGACTTGCATTTTCTTCCCAAGGTTAGTACTGTTCTTGAATGGTATCACTTTGGGAGGAGAATGCAAAGGCAAGATGAATCGGTAGAACAATATATCACAGTATTACACAAGTTAGCATCCACTTGCAACTTTGGGGTGTCTCTAGAGAAGCAATTAAGAGTCCAATTAATGTTAGACTGTGTTCTTGACAAAGCCAGAGAGAGCTTGTGGCAAAAGGACAATCCTTCATTGCAGGAGGTTCTCACAGTAACCAAGATGCACGAAAACATTTGAAAGCTTGCGCTGAAGTTATACATAAAGATGTCCCCTTTGGAGAAAAATAATGGTGAGGTTGTTAAGGTGGGGCATGACAAATCTACAAAAGTTAAACCAAACACAAGAGCTGGGCCAAAGTCTTCCTATTTGAAAGGTTTTTTATGGAAAATGTTTTAGGTGTGGGAGCTTGGGACATAATGAAACTTCAAAGATTGGCCTGGCTTGAAAGTCAGCCACATGCAACATCTGAGGGAAGAGAGGTCACTTTTCCAGATGCTGCAAATCAAGCAAAGATCTCAAGAAGGTCAGAGAGGTTGATGTATATGAAGTAGTTGAAGAGTTTTTTTTTTAAAATATATTTTTTTATTTTAACAGTAAGACAAGAGTAGGCAATACAGACATCAGGTGTTTCGCAGTGAAATACAGAACAGGGCCAGGCGGGGGAAATGTACAAACAAGAATCGCTGTAAAAAGTAAAAGGCCCATCACGGGTACACATAACGGAAAAAGGAAATAAGCAATCTATTAATCAATCAAAAAGCAATCCCACCCGCGCGACCTCGTCCACAATGTTACAGGATAATTAAGCCAGCGAACACACCCAGACAATAAAGGATCCGTGAAAAATAAACAGCCCATCTCTCGTAGAAGGAAAGGGAAAAGACAAAAGGGGCCATAGAACAAAAGAAAGGCAAAATAAAAAACCCCACCCCTAACCCCCCACCCTGCACCCCTGCAATGGCTACGGCCTAACCCCACTAGCAGCGTGCCTGTCGCCCAAGAACTACCCTAAAGGAAGGGAAAAGAGAGAGCGGAGGAGGAGAAAGCAAACACACTCCCGGTCTCCCATACCCCCCGCCAACAGCGACCACCCCGAGACATGGTAAAATCAATATTTAGCAATTATACAAACCAGGCAGGGGAGGATAAATAACAACCACCCAATTCCCGTCACAATATAGGCACAACCCCGGCATTGCCAAAAGCTATTATATCGGACCCCATCAATAAAGTTCAGCCCTGGCCAGTACGGTCCATAAGAAAAGTCTGTACCACTCGAGCAGCCATTTTGATGGTAAAGGCAAAGCGTCCATAAAAGTTCTTGACAGCACAGGAGGATCGAATACAGGATAAAAGTTCACGGCTCGAACGAGGAAAGGTGTCCAAGAACAGCGAGTATCCGGAACCATCACCAAGGAACTCGTAGCCACATGGAAGACCGTCTATAGATGCGTTGGGCGGCCGCAGGGTCAGGCAAGAGACGCTAGCGAGAAGCACGGGCTGGCTCGTCGGTAACAGGGGACCGTCAAGGTTCCTGAATTCTGGGTTATGCACGGGGACCTCGACCTCTGATGGGCAATGCACCGCTGGTACCACCTCTAGCTGGAAACTAAACGAGGTGTCGTCCTCCGGTTCCAGGATACCGTCCACTTTCACCATCAGTGTCCGGAACACAGCGACTGTGTGCGAATGGAGCGCCCCAATGGCGGCCACAATGGCCTGCAGCGATGGCGTGCCTCCGGTCCGCTCCATCCCCTCTCAGTAGGCGACAGAGCCGGACTTGAACCCCGGAGGCCGGCTACTCCGGAGTCGCAGGCCACGCAAATCTGGTATCAAATAATGGGCGCTCCTCGTCTTACAGAACACACCTTTGCCATCAGAGAGGGCCCGAGCCCGTCGACCCCGGGAAGGCAGCAAGGTCTCCGGGCACCGGGCCCCCACCACAGCAGCCGGCGTGACACGCTGGCGTGTCCCCGGTGTAGATCGTTCAAAGGATCTTCACAAAAAGACAACAATTCAGGCACTCTTCGGGAGACCGGGCTCAGTCCAGGTCTCACGGCCGATGTTGTTCAACTCTGACCCGGGTAGTCCAGAAATCGAGGCCCCGGCTTCCACACGGTGGTAGGCCGAGAATGGAAACACGGCGTATCTTCGTCAGCCGATGAGGTAGAAATCTCGGGATTGCACCTTTGGAAGCAGTAGACCTTCATAAACAAGGAGAGCAGGCGTAAGGTCAGGATTGAAGACAGGATAATCGAGCTGCTGGCGGAGGTCGGCGGAGCCGGGAGCTTACACTGCCATCTTGGTTCGTAGCGTGTAGTTGAAGAGTTTAACATTCTTCAAGTCAAAGAATCTGCTGGTGAGGGTCCTTTAGAGGTGGCTATTATCAATGATGCTCCAGTTAACATTTGTTCGACTCAGGAGCTAAGATAACACTTACACCAACATTATTTTATGAGCAGCATTTTTTGGATGAAGTGAAATTATTGGACCCTGATATTGAATATTGATCTGTTTGGCTATTTTTGATGTACAATTGATTTTAAAGGAAGAGTTATTCCTAGTAGGATAGATGTCTCTATGAACGGTGACTCGATGATTAGATTGTTTACCAACATAATCTACATGTATAACTGGATCCCAATGAAAATCCATCTGTTTGCCTGAAGGAGATGTCACCAGTCAGATCTGTGCCTGGAGGAAATGAAGCTTGGATAAGAGAATTTCCAGAGGTGGTTGTCAAAAAATTGGGTTGTCTTAATAACTATATGCACCACATAAAGTTTTAACTCAGTGTTGTACCCAAAGTGGCAAAAGTTAGAAATGTGCCATTACTGGTGAAAGAAAGTATGAGAGTGGAGTTAAATAAACTCTTAGAGAACTGTATTATTCAGAAAGCTGAGGCCATAGAGTGGGTATCTTCAGCTGTTATGGCTCGCAAGGCCAAGGGGGAGGCCAGGATCTGTGTTAACTTAACAGAGCTCAACAAGGCTGTGGTGGTTGACCGCTGTCCGCTTCCCTACAAAAGTGAGATTTTGTGTTCTCTTTAGGGGGCGAAGCACTTCCCATCCCTGGATTTAACTTCGGCCCACCATCAAGTCAAATTACATTATCTGTCTCAAGACCTCACAGCCTTTGTCACACCCTTTTGCACCTTCAGGTTCTTGAGCATGCCCTTCGGTCTCATCTCAGCGTCCTCTGTGTTCCAGAAGGTGCTGGAGGGCATTCTGAAGGGGGTTGAGGATGTCAAAGTATATCAGGATGATGTGTTTATCTTTGGGGTTGATCTTGAGCAACATGATGGTAGGCTGAGGAAAGTCCTAGGAAAATTATGGGATGCAGGTCTGACACTCAGGGCGGATAAATGCAAGTTTGATGTTCAAGAGATTGAATACTTGGGACACTTGGTATCTGGACCAGGAATTAAACCCAAAGCCTCCCTGGTTGACACCATTTGTAAACTGCATGCTCCCCAAAACAAAGAGGAACTGGTGAAATTTCTGGGGATGGCGGAGTTTTATAATAAGTTTAGCCCAAATTTCTCAGAAAGAACTTGCTGTATGAGAGCTCTACTCAAGTACGGGAGTTGGTGTGTGTGGTGCCAAGGTTGTGACAAAGTGTTAATGTGTTTTAAGTGTACCTAAGGGAAGCTCAGAATTTAGGAAGTTTTGATCCAAAGAAGAAGTCATACATAATGATGGATGATAGCTCAAAAGGGATAGGAGTCTTTCTATTTCAGAAAGTAGATGGGAAAGAAGACGATTTTATTTATCTCCAGGCCCTTGAGAGGGGCGGGGTGTAACTATTATGTCGTGGATATGGAAGCGCTGGGCATTTTCTGGGCGGTAACCAAATTGAAAAGTTTCTTTGGGGGAAGAGGTTTGAAGTTTTGACTGATCATAAACCTTTGAGGGAAGTGTTCACCTAGAAGGGTATAGACTTTGTGTCACACTGGATACAGAAATGGGTGGTGGCATTACAGGAGTTTGATTTTGTAGTTTCTTATTTTTTAGCTCCAGTAACATTTTGGCTGACTGTCTATCAATATTAGGTGGTGGTGAGAGTGAAGGTTCTGAGGAAGGTGAGTAGTTTTGTGGTAAGGTATTTGAGGAAGAGATCAATTTGTGTGTGTGTGATTAGCGAAAAATGGATTTCTGAGGGAGAATGGGGAGAGTGTTTAGTTAATGATGAAGAGTTACAAAAGGTTATGGCAATGATTCCAGATAGTTGGTGTGAGAAGAAAGATTGTGAAGGTGAATTGAAAGGGTATTGCAGGTTAGAGAAGATTTAGGTGTTGTTGATGACGTTCTCATGCAGGCAGAAAATTGGTTCCCCCATATAGTCTGAGGGACAAATTGCTGAGTAATGCCCATGCCAGCCGTACGAGTATTGCCAAGGCGAAGGAGAGATTATGGGAAGCCTATTGGTGGCAGGTCATGGATATCCACATGAAAAGAGAAGTTCGCAGTAGTACGGAATGCTTGTGTAGTGACAGAATTTTAAAGTGCAGGACACAACCAATGGTAGTGAGAGAACAAGCCAGTAGTCCGTGGTCGGACAACGCTGTTGACATTTTATGCCCTGTGAGATTGAAATCTCAGGACCGGTATGTGCTGGTGTGTCTTGATATGTTTTCTTGTTGGCCGGAAGTCAAGGTGGTGAATTCTGTTGAATCAGAGGTGATTATTGAATTTTTGGAAGAGTTTTTTGAAAGCGAGAGTTTTGCGTTGTCACTGCTCTCAGACAAAGGGGTATAATTTATGTATAGGGTAGTGGAGGATTTTCTGAGAACTAGAGAGATTAATCATACAAAAGTAGCTTTATACCGCCCAGAGAGCAATGGCGTAGTTGAGAGATTGGTGAAAGTGCTTAACGAGACTTTAAAAGCAGGCTGTTGTATCTGGTACTAACTGGGAGTTGGCTATGAGAAAGAAGGTACGCATGTACAGATTTACACCACATTCCTCATACTGGTGAGGCTCCTTTTCGTTTATTCAAAGGAAAAGTTGCTAATACTGAGATGACTCCCTTGTGGGTCAATGTTAAAAGGTCTGTGGTGGATGCTAGCAATGGAAGCACGAAGGGATGGAGGAATAGAGGGAGAAAATGCAGAAAAGAAAAATGTGGTATGAGAGAAAGGCTGTGTAAAGTACTGTTGTGAATGTAGGAGATTGGGTTAAATTCACGTCACCGAGGAGAGATAGGAAAAACAAAAAATTCAGTCAACCAGTCAGGATTATCACGGTGTTTAAGAATGTTGTGAAAACCAATGACCAAAGGGTTTGGAATTTGAATAGGGTTGCCAAATGTCTACCTAATGAGGATGAGGTCACTAAAGCACATGTGTTGCATAAGGGTGTGTCACAAGACCACCTGTTGTACAAGAAAGTGTCTCTAAAACACGTGCTGCACAATAGAGAGTGTCGCTAGACCAGTTCGTTAACAAACCATCCGACTCCAGTTGGAGAATTTAATTTGCTAGAAGCATGACTTTTCTTGTCTACATATTGTTTTGCTAACAGTATGACTTTCATTTTCTACGTTCTGTTTGGTTATGTATATTTATGTTTTGGTAGTTTAGTCTCCTTTATTTAGTTGTGTATCTTTGGGAGGGAGGTGATGTGTTGTTCTGTATCAGTGCTGTGATGCAAGGTGTTGGTATCCAGGCAATGATGCAAGGGACTTGGAATCTGGGGTGGTTGCTATGTTGGAATGTGGACTTCTGTAACGAAGACAGTTCGATCTGACATTGATGTGAATGGGGTCTCTGCTACTAAGCTACCTAATAAACCTGCATTTATCATACTTTGGAGCACCCACCTTATTTTTTGAGGATGACCCTTTTACAGCATGCCTGGATTCTAAGTTACTGGAGCATCACAAGAAGTGCCCTTCCTAATGGGTGGAAGCTTGGTCCGGTTTTAGTGCAGCCCTTTTTCCTGGCTGACTCATGCTTGAGGTACTTGAGCATGCAATTGAGGGAATTATTGTTGGCAAAGAGGGGGCCAGAGTTTGTGATGTGACTTGCGAGAGATTGAGATAGGGGTACCCCCAGACCTACCCCCGCACTTATCGAACATTGACATGCTATTTGGCGGGAGGGAGAAAGGCAGGAGGAGGTCAATTCCTTTAACTTGATCTCAATAGCTTCCAGTCATGAAGAAAGGTAATCAAAACTATTTGAAATAGGATCCAATAAGGGTGTTTTAATGTAATTAACAAGGGTCTCCAAGGTCCAGCAGAGGCCATCTGGATCAGTCAAATATTTGCCAAGTACAGGGAGTGCAGGAGATGTAGGGGTTATGCGAGGCAGTTTCCTTTATTAGCCCACTGCTGCTCGTTTCCTTTTGCCTGCCTGACCCCCAGTTGTCCCACTATCTGCTTCTATAGTTGTTTCATCAACAAGAGGTGCATCCGCTGTAGTCTCAGAACTCGAAGCCTCTGCTGGAATAGTAAAATAATTGGTCCCAACGCTATTTTGAGCTGACAAAACTGGTATCAAATGGCCTCACGGTGGTGATTAAAGTGAGGGGCAACATTCCGCCTGCTCAATTTCTTTTTTTTTTTTTTTTTTTTTTATTGGAACACAACAAGGAGAACACAAAAAGAAGCCCTTAAACATACAAAATACACAAGATAACCATTACAGAGTTCATAATTCAAAACAAATTTACATCCTGGGCGGAATGGAACACACAAGCACACCTACTCAAATAAGATACAACTAACGGATAAGAAGATGATGAAGCACAAAAATAGGAGAAATACACAACTGTAGCCGCTTCATTATACATACTTAAGTCTCATAAAAATCAGAAAAAGCCCCCCAAATTTTCAATCCTAATCTTTTTTTCCGTCTTGATTCAGATAGCGAGAAGAGACTCCACTCTAGCTTATACAGTTTATATAATCGAGCTTGCCATTGTTGAAATAAAGGAGGTTTTTCTTGAAGCCATTCTGCCGCAATACATAATCTAGCAACTGTCATTATAACAAAAATAAACTGTCGACAACCAGTGATTTCCTTATTATGACCATCCTCCGGCGTCCTTCCTAACATCATCATTGAAGGAGTGATTTTTAGATCGACCTTAAGGATACTAGATACAAACTTTTCGATATCTTGAATGAATTTCCCTAATATGGGGCAAGAAAAAATAATATGTATACAGTCGGCATTATTCATTTGACAACGAAAACATTTGCCATCATGGCCTCTTCCCCACTTTAGCATTCGAGCCGGTGTATAATATAAATCAAAAAGGCTTTTGAAAAATTGCGCTTTCAAGTTAGCGGACATCAGTAAATCTTTAGACATCAAAATCAAATTTCCCACCTCAATATCATTATCTCCCAATAGTTCCCTCCATTTTCCTTGTACTTTATCCAGATCATCAGTTTTGTCTTCCAAAAACATTCGATAAAGAACCCCTATCCTAACTTGTTGTGTTATACCTTCTACGATTTTATGTGCCCTTAAAGAGATTTTGTGTCTATTAAAATAATCTCGTATCTGTAAAAACTTGAAAAAAAAATCCCTGGTCAACCCAAATTCTTCAGTCATTTCTAAAAACGATTTACATACTCCTGCATTCGAGAAAAAGTCTCCCATCCTAAATACCCCTTTTCTTTGTAATTTCAGAGCAACTCCATCCCTAAATATAGTGGGTAAGAAGCTGGCCGAGCAATATGGTGTATAATATGAGACTTTTCTTACATCAATGAGACGGGCCACCAATTTCCACACTTTATGAGCACCTATAAGAACCTTAAATCGTGTCCTTTTGTAGTAATTGCCATCTAATTCATTAAAAAACACTTGTTTGAATTGTGACCCCATCAAAATCTCAAATATAGAGGGATGGTTATGCATATCCTCCTGAGCATCTCTTATTAACAAAAATCTCATTTTTAACAGAAAACATACTACATAATACAAGAAAAAATCAGGTACCCCCATTCCACCCCTTTCAATTGGTAATGTAAGATATTTCATTGCCCGCCGGGGTTTACCGGGATGCCAAATGAATTTACCACAAAGAGATTGTAGCGCCTGCAATTTAGATTTCGGAAAATTCAAAGGTATTGATCGGAATACATACAAAATTTTCGGAAGAACATTCATTTTGATAACGTTAGTCCTACCAATGATAGTCAAATATAACCGCTCCCATTTCTCCAATGAGTTTTTGATTTTATGGAAAACATTACTCCAGTTAACATTGACCAACTCATCCATGTCCGTTTTGATACGTATTCCTAAATATGTGACTTCATCGACCACCCTTTCGTCCCCCCAAGTTATAGCACTGGAGCAAAGTATTTGAGTTTTAGAGGCATTAAGCTTATAACCCGTTATCTTGCCGAACTCTTTAGCTAACCTCTCAATTTCCAAACTGGCAGTTTCCGTCACAACTGCAATGTCATCCGCATATGCGAAGACAGAAAAAGAAAACTCAGCAACTATAAAGGGGGGGATTAACATATTCTGACTTAGTAACTCAATGAAAGGGTTGATATATAATGCAAATAAAAGAGGGGAACATGGGCAGCCTTGACGGGTCCCTCTGGTGATATTAATCACATCGGACAATCCGCCCAAAGTGGATATCCTAGCTTTAGGTTGGAGATAAAGTGTTTTGATGGCCTTAACATATCTCTGACCAAAACCCATTTTTTCCATTAAGATCCATAAATACCCCCATGCCACCCGATCAAACGCTTTTTCCGCGTCTAATAAAAAAAGAGCTAATTTTTTTTTGTTTACTGCAGCCAAATCAAACAGGGTAATAACTTTATTAATGTGCTCAGTAGTGCTTCTTCTAGGAATGAACCCATGCTGATGTCTGGACACGAGAGATGACACTACCCCGGACAGTCGAATAGCCAGAATCTTAGAGTAAATCTTGTTGTCAACGTTCAACAAGGAAATAGGTCTATAAGACCCTACCCTATCCGCAGGTTTATCTTTTTTGCAAAACACTACAATTGTAGCTTCGGCCCATGTAGCAGGTGGACTGCCACTTTGAGCAGCTAAAATTACCCGGTGTAACTCATCCTTAATATTAAGCATAAAGCGTTTGTATACTTCCGCAGGCAACCTATCGGGCCCTGCGGCTTTGCCCAGTGCTAAACTGTTCACTGCCATTTCCACTTCCCCCAGAGTTATCGGTTGCTCAAGTTCATCTACCATGGCAGGATCTAATTTTACCAAATCTGTGAGCATCCTATCATACCATTGTTCCTCAGGCACTACAATGTCTTCCCTCGCATACAGTTGTGCATAATAAGTTTTGAAAATTCCCAATATACTTTCTTGATCATGGTATATATTGCCATGAGAATCTTCCATTGCCTTTATATATTCCACAGACTGTTTCATTCGGATTTTTGTCGCCAAAATCCGACCTATCCTTTCGCCGTATTCATGGCTTGTCACTTTAGACGTTAAAAACTTTCTGGCAATTTCTTTGTCCCAAAATCCCAGGATGTTGGACCTGGCTTTAATAACCCCATTCTCCTCTTCCACCAAGTCCGCATTACCCAATGCAATTTTTCTGGTTAAAGAAATCTCAGCATTTCTCAGCACCTCATATAGCTTATCCATTTCCCTTTTTAATTTCTTGCGCTGGCCAAAAGCAAAATTAATACATTCTCCCCTAAACCCTGCTTTAAATGTATCCCATACCACAGAGATGCTAGCCGTACCACGATTTTCATTGAAAAAGGTTTCGATCCAACCCTGCATGTGTGTAATAAATTCAATATTTACACCCAATTTGCGATCATATGAAAAACTAGTTGGTATCTTACTTTTGGGTAAGTGATGTATATCTACCACTAGTGGAGAATGGTCCGAAGAAATTCGGGGATAAGTTCTGATCTTCGTACCTTCAATCAAGTTTCGGGGTAGAAAAAAATAATCCAATCTTACTAATTTCTTGTGTGGATAAGAGTAGAATGTATATCCAGAATCCATATTTCTTAGGACCCCCCAAGTATCCACCAACCCTTGATCTTGTAATAAATTCCTAAGGGCAATATAAACCTTACGCTTGCGACCCTTATATACTATTTGTGCTTCTCCTAGTGCACTCGTACTCAAATTAATATTAATATCCCCACAGATCACTATCGGGTGTTGAAAATTAACAAGCTCCTGATTGATCTCTATCAATGGCTCAGGGTCATCCAAATTTGCCCCATATACCGAAACCAGCGTAACCTGTCTGTTTCCAAACTTCAACTCAGCAATGGCCCAGCGCCCTTTCTTGTCTTCCAGCTTGCGCCCGACAACCACAGAGGTGTCTCTAACCAAAATAGCCACCCCCCGTATCATACTCGATTGTTTAGAGACGGATACAACTCTATAGCCGAGATCCTTCAAGAGATCCCTCTTGCTCCATGGGATATGCGTTTCTTGTATACAAGCCACATCAGGCTGTATATATTTTAACTCCGCTGCCACTTTATGTCTTTTTATTACATTATTTAAACCAGATACATTCAGAGAACAAATCCTTAAACAATTCCCCGCCATATTGAGTTCGACCGTCTTATCCAAGATGGTTTAGCCAGACTTAATACAAAAGAAAAATTAAATGATAACATGTCTAAGTCCAAATTCCGCACACTATATCTTGTGTCAATTTTTACAACGCTCACTAGTCGTGTTCCAGATTTTTTCCCCCTTTTAATTACACCCACCCGTGCCGTAGCCCCCCCTAGTGCCCCCCCCCCCCATCTCTGACCCCCCCACCCCCCCCCCTTCGCTGAGGCTTTGGGACCAATGGTCCTGAGATGAAAAGTTTGTCCCCCCTCCCCTGCCGTCCCCCAACAGTATTTTCACAACACTATAATTGAACAACCGATCAATACTGCCGGCGAGATAACCCCAAAAAAAATCCAAAACTGTTAAACATTGGTGTAAGAAAGTACTAATCAATACTGCTGATAGCACTACCAGTAGTATAAATCCAGACAAGCAAAATTATTTAGCCCTTTTGCAACTCATATCCCAATATCAGATTGAAAGCAGAAACTCTTTGGCGGCAGACTCAGTGGTAAAAAATCTAGTGCGTTCCTTGTGCGTAACCTTAAGTTTTGCAGGGAACATCAGGTAAGCCAGCGCACCCTTGCTTTGAAACTGAGCTATAAGCTGTCGAAACTGCCACCGTAATTCCACAGACTGCTTACACAAATCAGGCCTAACAAAAAATTCACAGTCAAGACCTTTACATTTTTTATCTGGGCGAGCCTTTAAAAAAATCTCCTCCCTGGCTTGAAAACTATTAAACGCTACTAGAATTGCACGTGGTTTTTTATCTCTGGGATTCACCCTAAATGGGAATCGATGGGCCCTTTCGACCTCCCTATCCCAATCCCATCTCTCAGATTGCAGCATAACAGATTTTAACCACTTGGCTGCTAAGGGGTGTGCATGTAGGTCCATTGACTTTCCATTGAAATCAATGGGCCCTACATGACGAGTTACCCTTGTCATTAGCACTGAAGGGGTTAACAATGCAACTATAAAACCTCGTGTATCAGAGCCCTCCTTTCCTTCTTCAATTTGCAAAAATCTTAAATTGTTTCTACGGGCTCTGTTTTCAATATCCGTCAGTTTCCAATTAATATCTTGTTTAGTTGCTAGTTGTGTTTCAATAGTTTTCCGCTGTTGGCCCATCTCATCTTCCAATGAAGATATACGTGCTTCAGCTTCAGTCGCTCTAGTAAGAAATTCATTATGTGACTTAACCAGCCTCCTGACCGAATTTTGTAATTTCTTGCATGAGTTTTGAACCTTCATGCTGTCCTCTCGGTTCTCCTCCCTATGTAGCATCATGGTCTGATATATCAGATCTAATGATATATCCTCAGAGCACTCTCCATCTTTATTGCCATTGACTGTGTCTCCTAGATACAGCTCTTTATCATTTTTATCCAGTCTAAGCCTTCGAACAGTGCTTGCGCCAGTGGACTCTTTATCCATATTCTCCCCCGGGCTACTGTTAGAACTACAGCCAAGTTCTTCATCCATCTCATCGTCCGGGCCCTCATCCTCCATACTCATTCGATTTGCATACAACTCGACCAGGCTTTCCGATGAAGACATAGAATGCTCCGATAAAGAAAAGAAATCCGCAGAATCATTGTCTCCAACCATTAAGCGAGTCGCCTCGACACAGCCTGCTTTCTCATGTATCCCTTCACATAGAAGCCCTTTGTTCACCTGTGCCTGTGCCTGTATTTGTGCCTGTATTTGTGCCTGTGTTTGTGCAGCCGCTCCTGTTACATTCAAATCTGCACCGGTGTTCGCAGAGGTATTAGAATCTGCCACAGACCCATTCTCACTTCCCACCACCACCGCCACCGCTCTTAAACTCGGAGCCTGGCTAACGTCAGATGCCTCTTCTCCGGACCCAGTTGTCAAAGCCTCCATTTCTGCAGCAGCTGCTCGTGTAGTATTTGAATCACACAAGTTTTGGGAAACAATTAAATCACCCGCTTTTGTCTTCAAAGCACTGAACATTTGAGGTATCTTTTTGCGCACACTTAACTCCCCCTCTCTCCCCTTTGATTGCGCCAGCACTGCACTGCTCGTACTCACTGTAGGAGACGGGGGGGGGGAGTTCCTCCAGCAATGTCAGTCTCAATTGTATTCACTGCCGTGGCCTCTGGCGTTTTCCCTGGCGTTTTCCCTGCCGCTTCAGCTATAGCGCCTTGTCCTCGCGCTCTCCTTCCCTTCGGCCGCATCTCATGTAATCTGGAAGCAGCAGCTCTCTCCACGTTTAACACCGCAGCCTCAGACTCCGTGATGTCGAAAGCCGCTCTGTCCTGTTGCAAGCGGGACACCGCCTTCCACCAGGTGCGCAGAGTTTGAAATCTAATCCGGGGCAGTAGCCGAGTGCTGTGTACTCGCTGACCAAGCCGCTGAAAGAACCACTGCCACACCCAGGTAGATACTACTCCTTGTACCATCCTAGGAATCCAGTGCAACAGCTACAAAAAACTATTTTAAAGGATTTTTAAACTCTTAATCACAGTTTATTCTCGCCGTAATGACTATTTCTGTGGGGTCCGGCAGGAGCAACAAACTCAAACGTCCGACTCGGACGCCATCTTGCCTCCAGAGCCCGCGACCATTAAATCAATTTCTTTAGAGATCAATACTATAGCGCATTGTAGGAAACCATCCAAGGTAGTCCCATTGCTCCCAGAATGGGCTGCTATGACTAATGTAAGCTTGCGTTTCCACAAATAAACAGCATATAGAAAGGGGGAAGTATATTGAAGAGCTAGGGAATGAGGCCACAACCGGCTCAGGAGACTATCAGAATCAAGCTCCTATAGCCAACCACTATAGCTAAAACAAGTACATGGGTTCATATTAAAAACTGCAAAGATTGAAATCCTACCCAACCCGCTCAGAAGATTTTAGGTGCAAGAGCCAAGGGAGTGGCCCTGCCTCTCCCTGTGGCTGACGGGCTAGGGCACGCGTTCAGTGCTAGAATGATGCTGCCCCACCCCCTCCCATTCAAACTGGGTGCTGTACCTTGCAGGGCAATGGAGTCCTGTTCAGGGGTAGTTGGTTGCGGCGCGATCACAAGCCCCCAAAACTCGTGGTTGCCTGGCATGACTATGGATCTAACAACAGTTTGCTGCTTTAAAGACTGGTTATTTTGTGCTGAGACATTGTGAAAATACAAGGGATAATTATTCTTTCTCTTGTTCTTCTTTTATCTGTTGGTACTTGGAGATCCTCCCCACCAGTTCAGGGTTCACCCTCGGAAGAAAGAAATGGGTCACAAGTAAGTGAACATTGATAAGACTGGTTTATAAGAAAGTCACCACCACAAGTCCTTGGGTAATTTATACAGGTGCCTTGTTAAAGTTGTCACAATGTACAATTCTTTTAACCCCAAAACACATTTCACTGACCTAATTAGTCATTTAAGTACTTCTCAGGTACCTATGGTGGGGGTGGGGTGGGGGGGGATTTGAGGTTGAGATAAACTCTCACGAGCAACCTCCACCAATGTATGCACCCTAGGTGCTCTTTCATGCAGTAGCTCTAGTGTTAGTGATATGCTGCATTTCCTCCTGCGGTTCCCGGGTTGCTATCACCACCGCGCTGCCTCTTTCTCAGAGGCCAAGCATGAATCTGTGCTAGCTATGCTCCTTCAGGAGTGTGGCTCAGTGATACGTGGAACACATGGCCTCCTGACGTCCTCGGGTTACTTGTTGGGCTGGCCGTACCTTCCGCTCTCTGCTTTTTCTCCTCACGGCAGCCCAAGGGGGGGGTCCTCGCAGTTACAGCGTCTTCCCCTCCTCGAGCTCCTCCTATCGTCTCACGACTCCTGGTTCTTCCGCTCTCTACACTCAGCTCCACACCTGCCAGAATGGATGTCACCGGTGATTGTAGTAAGGAAACTCAATGGCAAGCTTAGATTGCGTATCGATTTAAGGGGGGTGAATAAGCAAATTCAGGTGGATAAATAATCATTGTCAAGTATAAATGAGCTACTGTCCAAGAAACAAAATATGGAGAGATTCTCGACTGTTGACCTTTCATCAGCATACCACCAGCTACCATTGCATGAAAAGAGTATGCAGATAGCGGCTTTCATTACATCATATGGATGTTTTCAATTCATTAGAATGCTGTTTGGACTAGAATTGGCTGTGTCAATGTTTTTAGAAGTTTATTGGTGAGATCCTGAGAGGGATTGATGGAGTCTTGTATTTTCTTCTTTTTTAAACTTCTTTATTGAGATGTTTCGATAAATTGAGGTATGAAACAGAGATCAGCATATATATATCATTACACAATCAGAATAAATACATACATTAACAACAATAAATATGGAGTACAAAATGGCGAATTGATCAATCGATAAATAGATAAAAGAAAACAGGCATGAGGGCATCCCATCGTCCTAGACATTTCTACTTACATTTTTTTAACGTCTAGATTCCCTCCATTTCCTGACAGGGGCCCATATGTTTGTACCCATTTCACGTGATTTCTTTCCTTTAAGATCATACAGGCATTCCTCTATATTGTGCATTCCTAAGAGCCTAGTTAGCCACTGCTGGAATGTGGGTACTGTGGTGTCTTTCCATCCAGCGGAAATTAATATACGCAATACAGCTACAGATATAAAAACAAGGGCCTCAGCCCTGCCTTCTGCCCTTCTAAAACCACAGTAGGGGATAGAACAATGTTTTGTGCTAGCAGCCCCGCCAAACAAATCTGTATCTCCCTGATTATTGGGATCAGATTCGGGCAGTTATAAAACATATGGAGTAGATCTGCTGGGCTCGTATTACACCTAGGGCACCTATCGTTGTCTCTTGCGCCCCAAGCAAACAGTTTAGAGGGAGTAAAATACAAGTTAAAAAGAGTCTTATAGTGCTGAGCCCTCAGATTTGTGGACCGAAAGATCTTTTTATTCAAAACTAGGGCTAAGTCCAGATCCACATCTGGATCACCAATTTTCTGAGCCAGATTAGTTTCCGTTTTTTCCATATCATCCTCCAGCTCTTGTTGAAGGCAATTATATCCTATTCTAATTTTACTACCCCCCTTTCTCAGATAGTCAACTATTAGATTGTTTGACGGCAGGGAGATCCTAAGCCTAATTGAGCGAAGTGTTTGAGCGATTTGCCCATATAAAAGCCACTGACTTGCTGGTATACCAAATTTTTGCTGCAATATGGTAAAACCAAGGATCTCATTACCTACCATAACATCTCCCAAGCATCTAACTCCTAACTCCCTCCAAAGTCGACTACTTCTGTTTTGACCTAAATGGGCAAAGGTGTTAGAGTTCCAGAGGTCGATGTTGATATTGATTTTTGGGATGCTCAAGAATTTCCTTACAGAGTTCCAGGTCCCCCATGCCCCCATCAAGATCTTATATCTAGCTCTCTTATAAAACCTGCGGTCAAATTCACGCATTAGTCACCCCACAGCCTTCTTTCCTACTAAGAGCTCAAAAATGGAGGGAAGAATATGACTGCCTGGCTGGGGTTCTGTTTCTTCAGGATCATATTGAAACATAATATTCATTTGTACTAAAAAGGCATGTCCAGTTGTACAGCTTGAGATTCGGCATCCCCAGGCCACCCCTCTCAAGTGGTAAGGACACGCGGGCAATCGACCTTCTGATTTTCCCGTACTGCCAGATAAAACAAATGAATACTGCTTCTATTTTCCTGATCGTCCCCTCTCCCAATAACAAAGGAATAGCACGGAACAAGTAGAGAATCTTGAGAAACATGGTCATTTTCAGAACATTTACCCTACCGATCAGTGATAGATGTAGTACATCTATCCTTTTGAGCTCGTTTTCGATTGAATCTATCAGAGGTAAATAGTTATCTGCAATAATCTTATTTACATTTGCATTCATCCTTACACCCAAATACACAGCTGAGTCCACGAATCTTTGATCCAGCTTCGTTATATTGCTCGTGCAAATTATCTGTGTTTTTTCCTCGTTCAGGCGGTAGCCTGACCGTCCACCAAAATCCTTAGCCAATTGACATAACTTGACCAGAGCCTGTTGGGGGTCCGTTGTTATAATTGCCAGGTCATCGGCATAAGCCAGTAGTTTGGTGGTGTGGCCATTGAGTATTACTGGGACGATCTGTTCAGAGGCCAGAATTTTCTGTATTAGAGGATCAATGTATAGCGAGAACAAAATCGGGGAGCAGGGGCATCCTTGCCGAGTGCCCCTTCTAATTATTATTTCATCCGATCTTTGACCCATAACCATAACCCTCGCAACCGGGTCACTATACATCGCCTTGATAGCCCTCATACTCTTATTCCCGAAGCCTCTTCCAGCCAGAGTGTCCCACATACACTCCCAGACCACACGGTCAAATGCTTTCTCAGCATCGAGGAGGATCATGGCCATATCTCTACCCGAGGCAGCATGGGCGTCAAATAGTGCAATAGCACGTCTTGTGTGGTCCGTAATGCCTCGACCTGGCACAAACCCGTGCTGCCACGGGGAGACAAGACGGCCTATGATCCCCCCCTATCTCTTCGCCCAGATCTTTGAGTATAATTTTGTATCCGCGTTATTAAGGGAGATCGGACGGTATGAACCTGGATTAGTTTTAGGTTTACCTTTTTTATAGAATATGACAATATTTGTCTCTTTCCAGGATTCAGGAATTAAGCCGGTGCATACTATGCCATTGAATAAGTCCACAATGATTGGGGCAATTTCCTCCTCTAAGCATTTATATACTTCGAGGGGAATCCCATCAGGGCCCGCTGCCTTACCGGCTGCTAGTTCCCGCAACGCCATCTTTATCTCTGTCAGAGTCAAATCACGTTCCAATGCCTCCCTACTACATTCATCTAATGCTGGACCAACATCTTCAAGTTCTGGGCTTTGTGCAGTCATCCCACCCTCTTCATCATATAATTTTTTATAAAAAGTCTGGAAAACTCTTAGTATTTCCTTTGGCTCTGTATATTCGATACCATCTTCTTGTATACAGGGAATCGAGTTTTTGATCTCTCCTGCCTAATCCGCAGTGCTAGTGCCCTTCCTGCCTGTTCCCCCATCTCATAGCGCTTTGCTCTAGTGGATTGATACTCTCTTGTCTCCTTCTGTATCATTACTCCCTGAAGGTCTGCTTTTATGGTAGCCATTCTGTTAAGACTTGCCTGACCATCGGCCCCCTGCCCTATCTCCTTGATATGTTGTTCCTCAGCTATTCCTAGCTCCCCAATCAGAGTCTCAGCCTTCCTCTTATCCTCCTTCCTCAGTCTTGCTGAGCAGCTTATTGTATCACCCCTCAAAGAAGCCTTAAAAGTTTCCCAAACTATATTACGGGAGGCGCTATAACGGTTTATCTCAAAAAACTCCCTAGCCCATTGTCTGAGATGTCCCACAAACCTGTCATCCGATAGAAGCTTTCTCTCAAATGACCAGTTTGTTTGTCTCCTCTCAATTTTACCCAAATCACATGTTAAAATCAGTGGGTTATGGTCAGAAATAGATTTGGGTAAATCCGTGATATTGGCTTTACAAAGCTTATCTGAAGAGAGCAGGAAATAGTCCAGCTTGGAATATTTCTGATGTGGAAAAGAGAAATATGTGAAGCCTGGGTTGGTAGGTTGTTTTACTTTCCAGACATCCTTCAGCCCATGCGATCTCATAAGTGAGATCAAGGCCCGAAACACTTTTGGTTTGGACCCTAAGTAACTGTCTGACTTATTCCAGTCAACCAAAATATTCAGGTCACCACACATTATAATCGGTGTCGGACAGTCTGCCAGCTCCCCCTCTAAGATATCAAACACTTCCGGATCATCATAATTTGACCCATACACTGTGCACAGCGTATATCCAAGGGTCAACTCAACTATTACCCATCTCCCTGAGCTATCAACCTTCACTCTCTTAACCCCACCAAGTTTTTGTTTGGCGAGAATAGCCACCCCCCTAACCGTCGATGTTTGCGAAGAGCAGGCCAGTAGCTCATAACCCCTTATGTTTAATAGGTTTCTCCTAGCCCATGGGAGGTGGGTCTCTTGCAGACACAGAATATCCAGATTATTATATCTGGCAAAATTACCCAATCTTTTGCGCTTTCTCCAATCATTTAGCCCACTGATGTTGATGGAGCAGATTTTAATGTGTGACATAATCTTTTATTGAAGTTTCATGATAGAAAAAGCAAACACTCATGATTTACCAATTGTTGTCAATGACATCCACCGATTCAAACCAGAAACCACTTTATACCAAAACATCTCATTTTTTACTTTTTCCTCCCTCCCCCTCCCCTCCCTTCCCGCCCTTCTCCGACCCACCCCCCCGAACCATCCTACCCCACGCAACCCCAAAGCCCCCACCGACACACCCACTCAAGTAAGGCGCTCAGACCTGGTCTGTGCACGTGATGAGAGGCAGTTAAAGCAGTGGAAATGGAACTAGAAAATCGTACGTAAGATCCAAACGATGCGTATGAATAACCCGCCAATAAATGTCTAAGTGGAGGAGGAGCTACGCTCGTAACCAAGATGGCCGCATAAGCTCCCGGCTCCGTCGACCTCCGCCAGAAGCTCATAAATCCTGAACTTTATCCTGAACTCCCGCCGGACTCCCGTGCTGGTGAACAGCATCTGATTCGACAGGTGCAACCCCGAAATCTCTGGCGGCCCGGACGGTGAAGTTATACCGTGCGCCATTCTTGGCCTGCCTCCGATCTGACGCCGGGGCCTCGAGTTTCAACTTGGCCGGGTTGGAGTCGAACAACATCGGCTGTGAAAAGTGGGTGGATCCGGTCTCCCGAAGCAGCTTTTTTGTTTCTCCCTTATTGGATGGTGCTCCGGTGATGGCTTTACCTTGCAACTACAGTGGCCTGTTAATATCGTCTACTTGTTCGGGGATCCGCTTCCCGGAGACCCCGTTGAGCTCCCGGTGGTTCTCTGGGCTCGGTTCCTCGTTGGCGGCGACGGTGCATCTACTGTGCTGTGGACGTGCTTTATAGTGGTTTTTACAACGATTCTGTCCTGTGCCCCGGAGAAGTCGTCCTCTGGGGTTCGGATACCCGCCCGGTCGCTCATTGAGGGGCGATGGAGCGGACTGAAACTACACCGTCGCTACGCACTGTAATGGCCGCCATTTTGCAGCTTCACGAACGGTTCACCGCCAACATCCAAGGGATGATCGTAACTGCAGACCGTATAAGCTCGAGACCGGATTCTGACCCTTTGTTGTTAGAAAGCCGAGATACTCCACCCAAGGATACCGTCTTTATTGGCACCGAGGTCCCCGTGCAGAATACTGATTTGGACCCTCCCAGCAACCCTAAGATGGCGGCTATCGAGGCCGAGAGGATTGGATGTGTGTTAAGCCCTACATTGAAGCCGCCCGAGTTGGATGTGACTGCCATTGTAAGACAATGTGCCTTCTACTACGACTGCCAACTTCGACCTTCGCCTCTTTCTGTAATCGATCGTCACCGCCTTGCTGCTTTCTCACCGGTGGATAGTGGACTTGCTCTGACTTTTGAACTTTGCGTACGTTTACCCTGCTTTTCCTCTCCTTGCATTAACTTTGACACTTTACTGTTTTCTGGTATTCCTGTTGTGATGGCGGTTCGAATGGATGTACTCAACGTGAAGAATCATGGCGATCTATGTGTGCTGGAGGGGCTTTTCGTGATGGATCGTGTGGGTTTGGGCTGAACTTGATTACGCTTCGATGCAATGTCTCCTTTTGTTTTTGTTGGGTTGTATCTGTGGGAGCGGGGCCGGCTGTACGTTTGATTAGCCTGGTCACTGTTTTTCTGATGTGTCTGGACGGGGTTTGCTATTTCTGTTGAGCCGGGGTCGGACGGGATGTTCTCTTCTTCTTTGTTCGCGGCTCCCCTACGGACTATCTCTTGATTTGCAGCGATTTGCTATTCTGCCGGTAGGGGGTGTCTGCTTTTGGCGGGGGGATGGGAGTCTGGGAGCTCGTATCGTACTGTACCATTCTCCTCCTCCACTTTTTTCCCCTTCCATGGGGTGTAGTTTAGGGGGCGACAGGCACACTGCTAGTGGGGTTGGGTCGTAGCCATAAGCAGGGGTGTAGGGTGGTGGGTTGCGGGGGGGTTTATTATTTTTCCTTTGTTATTTTCTATGACCTTTCTATTTCCCTTTTCCCTCTCCGCAAGAGCTGTGGCTTATTATCCTGTTTTTCCTAGCATATCTGGGTGTCACGTGTATGTATCGTATATCCTGTATTTTTGGTGGGTGGATGATGTGGGGGGATGCCTGCGGTCATTGACGTTTAACTGCTTGCTCCAGCCTTTGCTGGTATTGATTTTTCTCCTGCTCATGACTGTATGGTGTTTCATTGCTTCGTTCGCACATCCACAGCTGCGCTGTGTTTCGATTGGTGGCGCCCGATATGTGTATTATTTCTCTTGTGTTAAAAATAATAAATATATATATAAAAAAAAAATAAAAAAAATGTCTAAGTGACACAAATACACCACACGCCACACAGCCATAATTAAAGTGTTGAAAAGAAATTAGAATTGGCCCGTTAGCAAGCTTATCATGCTTATCAATATACCATTAAACATCTTGTTGAAGAAAGAGTTATTTAAACAGAATCAAACCCCTTGAGAATTAAATATTCTTTGGCTTTGATTTCAGAAGTGAAATACAAGGTTCTACCAGCATTTATTATTTTCAGTTGTGCGGGGTTGATCAAGTAAGCCTGCATCTTTTTGTCTTGAAACGGTCTTATCAACTGTCTCAACCTCCATCGCCTCTCCACTGTTATATGACAGAAGTCGGGTCTGACAAAAAACGAAATCCCTTCCACGATCTTTCTTGAGTCTGGTCTTGCTTTTTCCGATATCGCTTGTCTCAGCACAAAATTGCCTAAAAATATCAATATAGCTCTTAGCTTATCCCCTTCCTTTGAATTCCTGCTAAGCTTGAACGGGGTGCGATGAGCCCTTTGAATTTCTTCTGCCCAGTTCCAACCTGGCAGATCTACAAATGCTTGCTCGAAAAGTTTAATGACAAATGCTCTCACATCTGACCCTTCAGCCCCCTCCTGTATCCCCAAAATCCGAAGGTTGTTACGTCTCTGTCGGTTCTCCAGGTCCTCCAACTTCCATTGGATGTCTGTTATTTGAGCATTTTGGGCATCTACCTTGCTGGTGGCAGCCGCTGACTCTGTCTCAGTTGAGACTACTCTCTCTTCGAGGTTGGATACTCGATCACCCAAGTTGACACATACTTTGGACAATTTCCTCACAGCGCCCTGCATCTTTCTGACAGCGGCCTGTGCCTTACGACTGTCCTGTCGAGTTTCCTCCCTATGTGCCAGGATCTCCTTGTGTATCACCTCTAGGAGGGACATCTGTGCAGCTTCTCCATGTGGACTCCCAAGTAGTAGAGTGGCTGACGAATGATCCCAGCTGAGCTCCTGAGCTTTAATCCCAACAGGCGTTTTTGCCGCTGATATAATTGTCTCAAGCTCATGCTCTGGCTCACTTTCTGTATCCAGGTTACTCCCTTCCTGTTCGGAGCTGTCATCCCCCGACCACTCGCCACCTTCTGATACGGAGTAAAAGCATTCATTAGGGGCTTTTTCCTTATCACTTCGTTTTTCAGAGCCAGGATTTATTGCATTATTCTCTGACATGACCTCCTGTGATAGTGCATGTTCCAGATTGGATTTAATTAGCTCTCTTGAGGTCAAATTTGCAGATTCTATATTTTCTCCTGCCCCCCACCTGAATCACAGGTACTTCTTTCACCGATGTCGTGTCATTCGAATGCCCATCAGTCTTTAAATTGGTCTCTGCTAAATTCGGGGATGGGAGAGTGGCTAATCCCGGCAAGGCAGGTGGTGCGGTTACCCCCCCTTCAGCGTCCACGTCTGATGAGACCTCTTCCGCCTCTTTCCCCTGCCCCTTTTCCTCTGACAGAGCATTCGTTTTAGGGCCCTTTTCTTGACCTATTTTGCGAAGATATCAGATATAGGGGTCCCGAACTGCTTCGCTTTAGCTGCAAGTTGGTGCTTCCTTACCGGCTTCGGCCGCAGCTTCGGCAGCAGCTTTCCTTTTGGAGGCAGCTTTAGAGTTCGTATTCAATTTTGGTGCCATGGCTTCTCTCTGACCTTTCTTGCCGCTATACCTTCGATTTCTCGGGTCTCGAGCGACTCGTACTGCTCCAGACTCAGCTGGAACCCACTGCTTGCTCCACGGGCTATGCGATCTTCGTGACTCCAGGCTCCTCCCCTCCGTGTGAACTCTGCCTCCAACCGCGAACACTCTCACGGCCAGCGTTAGCTCCCGCAGCAGCCGTCCAATGGGTCCGCGGCAAGTACGAGGCAGAAACATGAGTCACTCGCCGTTCTCGCCTTTCTCCGCTTTTCCAGCTGCTCCCAGCTCTGTGTAGTCATTCAGACAGCCATGAATCGATTAAGGTTCGCTTTCTTTTCAATCCCGTTTCTGTACCCTTGTGTGGCTTTTGTGGTGCATTCTCGCAGAAATCAGGGCAGAACACACATCCCCACTGCTTCACCGCACACTGCCGTCCTACACGGCCGCCATCTTGCCGCCGGAGTCTTGTATTTTCAAGATGACATTCTTAAAAGGGGAGGGGGCAGGATGAAAAGTTAAAGATTGTAATGGAGTCCTGGAGTCTAAAGGTCTGACTGCAGAATATGCAAAGTGTACATTTGCTCTAAAACCACATCACTTATTTGGGTCATGTCATTAGTGGGGAAGGAATTGGTGGAGGTGGTAAGGGAAGCCCCAGCACCTGAGAACAAGGATGAGTTATGCTCATTCCTAGGGCTTGTGGAGTATTACTCCAAGTCTGTAAGCAAGTTTGCAAAAAACGACATATGGTATGAGACAGTTGTTGAAGACTGAGTACGTTTGAATGGAATGAAGAGTGTGTGAGATAATTTCAGAGCATTAAGGGTGACATTATCAAGGCAGCACCCATTCATGGGTTTGACCCCACATTGCCTAGCATTATAACAGTAGATTCCATCAAGAAGGGTTTGGGTGCAGAACTGACACATAGGGATAAGCAAGGAGGAGAGTGCGTGATTCGATTTGCTTCACAAAGCCTTACTTCTGCTGAAAAAGCCTATTCATTCATTGAAAGGGAAATGCTTGGGTATGGAGCATGGAACATTTCAGGTCTTTTGTAAGAGGTGCGGAGTTTGTTGTGAGGACGGATCATAAACCATTGGTTAACCTGCTCACTTCTGGTGCTATCTTGCAGGCGTCTGTGAGAATTACAAGGTTTTTATGAGACTGCAGGATTTTAACTATTGGATAAGCTATGTACCAGGCGTGCAAAATAAAGTGGTGGACTGTTTAAGGCGCATACCTTACCTGTCAAGGAACTGCCATGCAGTGAGGGGGAGGAATTTCAGGTTGCTTTTGCAGATGAGGGTTTGGGCTCTATTGGGAGGGGAGAGTGGAGAGAAGCAAATGAGGAGGATGTTGAACTGGCAATGGTGAAGAAATATGTCCAGGGAGAATGGGTGGACAAGAAGAGTTTTCCGGATGTGATAAAAGGATTCTGGGAGGTCAAAAATGAGTTAGGTGTGGAGGCAGATTTTGTTATGAGGGAGGAAGCAATGTGCCTCAGCAGTGTTTGAAGATAAAGGTGTTGGAATTATGTCATGAAGTGCATTTTGGTATAGTGAGAATGAAAACGAGAATTAAATATTCATACTGCTGGTCAGCAATGAATCTAGACATAGAGAGAATAGTAAGGGATTGTGTGCAATGTGTTGACTCGGATAAGAATTTGAAGACTATGAGACCAGCTCTGATGCCAATGGAATGTCCTACAATGGTTTGGGGGTAATTTTTGGCAGTAGATTTAGTAGGACTAGTTCAGACAGAGATGGGGAGAGCAAATATATAATTGTACTGGTAGATTATTTAATAAGTGGGTAGAACTGAAGGTTGTGCAAAAAGCCGATGCGGAGACTGGTGACATTTTTGGACACTGTATGTTTGAGAGAGGGTTTGCCTAAAAATCTGTCGAGTGATAATAGACCCCAATTTAAGACTGTTGTAGTGGAGGAGTTCCTAAAAAAGAAATGGTATGAACATTTGGATACCTCAGTTGACTATCCACCTGGAAATGGCGCAGTGGAGCACTTAAATCTAGTAATTAAAGGAACCATTCAGATAGCCACTGGGAATTGTAAGAAATGGGAGGTTGAAATGAAAAATATGTTCTGTGTGTATCACCTAACTCCTTCACTCCTGGAATTCTGCCATTTTGTTCTCATGTTAATCAGACAACCATACACCAAGGATAATTTAGGGTGGATGGATGTGTAAGGGAAATAGAATGGTCCCCAGATAGAGTGAAAGAAAATATTTCGAAAGCGCAGCATGTGTATAAAGATTATTTAGACGTAAAAAAAAAAAGAAACCACTGTGGAGAGATTAGTTGAAGGTGATTGGGTGAAGGTTAGAAAAGTGGGTAAAGTGGAAAGTCTGTATTCAGAACTATTGAAAGTGGTGGAGTGTTTGAAAAATTCAGCAAGGTTAAGTGATAAAGTGTGGAACATGTGCCGTAAGGAAAAATGCAAGGGGACAGAAAATGTGAAGAACTTTACTGAGGGAAATGAGTTCTTTGAGTATGATTGGTTGTGGCAGAATGAGGATGTTACGGTGCATGAAAGTGGAGTAAAAGACTGAAGAAATTCGGAGGGAAGATGGTGTAGGTGTGGAAAGAACGGCAAACCTGGGGAGGATTATTCAAACTCCAGCTAAACGAAAAGATTTTGTGTTAGAATAAAACGGCCGACATTGCTATGTTTTTATTATTAACAATTTTGAGACTTAGTATTGAGTATTTTGTATCTATGTTTATAATATATTGATTGTAATATGCCACAGTGTGGTATCAAAATGTTATGATATAATGTGTCAGTATTGTTGTTGTGTGATGGTATTCTGTGTATATAGATTCACTGTTAGTTATTCACTGTTAGTTATGTGTACAAGAGGAAGGATGTGTGGTGTTGCTGCTTGCAAGAAGAGGAATGTATGCGGTTAAGGCTGGTAAGCTAATTGTGAGGTCATGTAGAGTGTGGGATAAGGCACAGATACCTGGAGGGCGGTTGGGACTTTGAGCTTGGATTAGGAAGGTGATGTTTCCTTGCTGTGTCCAACTGTTGCAGAGTTGACAATAAAGGAACTTTTATACACCAATTTGAGGGTGTATCTTCACTAAATGCATTTTCTTCCAACTGCAGCTCAGAGCGAATGACCTGCATGCCCTCAAACAGTCTTTTTCCTAAACCACTAGAACTTTTTCCGCCAACAAAACAGCTACACTGCGTACCAAGTAAAGTACAACGAAGACAGATTTAATGAGAAGGGCTCAACTGAGGTGCAGAGACTAGGATAAAAGTGTAAGCGCTGACTTCGTTGCAACTCCACTTTTTCCGAAACCGAGGCTGTCAGACCATACAGGATTGCCTAAATGAAGGGCCCAACAAATGAAGGGCCCAACAAATACCCACCTCACTTCCCGTACGGCACATTAGTTCTGATATCATCGCCCCACGTCTGGAATATGTGCCCCCTTTATGCCCTTTTACTTCTCCTCACCACCGCTTTCCTAGTAACACCCTTCTCATATCCCCCCAACCTCCTCCGCCTCATTTTCCCAACATGGCCACCACTCGAGTTAAGGCTGGAATGAATTGCTACAAAATCATTTATCCTCCCAGTCAGACTAAAGCTGCAATAAAATGATTGAAGCATAACACTATTGAACGTTTCCCGGATTCCCTTTTTGTTGATCAATTTTACAACGGTCGTTTTGGGAGGCTCAAAAACGATTTCATTTTCTTCACTCACGACACACCCTCTTGGTCCACCAGCTATACAATTCCCTTAACGTCACCTCCTCCTCCTATATCCCTCATAGGAAACAACTAAAAAGGTCCCCCTCTGCGTGTTTCAACGGCTACCTCACCATCTCACTCTATAACAACGGTACTGTCATGATCCAACGAAAAGACACCTGTCTCTCGCTCTTTGACCACCTCTTCCCCTCCCTACTCCCCTCCTCTGCGACCAGGTTTTCCCCTGACTCTCCTTCTAGCTTCACCCATTAGTCCCTTTCTCCTCCCCCAACCCCCCTACACTCCAATTGGCTGCACTCTCGAGAAGCACAGGTCGGCCCTCTTCCCTCCCACTCCCCTGTGACCTCCTCTCTTATTCCTTCCCCCTCACAGTGTGCCCCCTCCCGCAACACTTCAGCCTTACCTCTAGCTAATATGCTCCTCGTCCAATCTGCACCATCCCGGTACTCCAATCTCTTCTCCTCCCCCATATTCCTTCCTGTCAACCCCCTTTTTAGTCCACCTCTCCTCCAACCTTCTCCCCCAGTTAACTTTCCCTACGCTCCCCTTATTCCTCCCTCCACCCCTCTTTTACACCCCCCCTCCCCTCGTTATTCACCCTGATTTCTCCACAAACGCACTGCATCTCTCTCCTCCCTCCCACTACTCCAGCAATGCTGTGCTACTCCCTTTCCCCCCCTGGTAACCCTTTCCATTTCCCTCCCTCGGGCCAAGCAGAACCACTTCCTTTCCTCAACTTCCCTTTCTCTCAACCCCCCTCACTCTGCCAGATGCCCGTTCCCCCACAGCCACCTTTCCTAGCTGACAAGACTTCTACAACCACCTCGCCTCTTTTCCTCCCAAACCTCCTACATTACCATGACTCCACACAGTCCTCCCCTCTCCTTCTACCCTACCGCCGTGTTCCGCACCCATCTCCCCCTAAATATATCCTTAATTCCTCTCCTTCTTGCAACACCAACAAAGACAACTTTCCCTTCACCTTGGATTCACTAACTCCCGCTCTCAACCTCCACCTTTCCCCACTTTTGAACCCTATACCCCAACTCACCTCCTGTCCCCCCACCTCTCCCTGCCTTCCACCACTAATTCCACCCCCTCCTGTTTCCATCGAGCCACCCAACCTTCCGTGCTCTGCCTTACTCTCTCTGGAAAATAAGCTAGGGTCTCTTATCACCTCCATCTCCCAGCTTGTAACTGCCGTTTCACTTTTAAGCTCCAAGATTTCCACCTATCCATGAACCTCTACTCCTTCCCAACTTAACACGAGATGCACCTCGCCCCCTCACCCCAATACAGCCAAGCTCAACCTGTCGTCTGCAAACTTCGTTAACTCACACAAGCCCTTGAACGCCACCCTTCTTCAATCTGTATCCCCTAGTAACCCTACTATCTACACTATTCCGACCATCTCCTCTGTCAGAACCAGGCATCCACCTAAACCCTCCCGAGCACTCCCGCATATGTACAATATCCCGATCACACTTCAGAGCCCAAGTGCCCTCGTCACCAAAACAGTCTTGACAGATCTGCGCTGTCTGCTCCACAATTGCAGATCTGCAGTAAGACACAAACTTGAAATCTCCGATACTATCACCCATCACAATATTGACATGCTCTTCCTCACAGAGACCTGGTTCAACGATACCTCTCACTCTATGTTTGATCTCCTATTACCCACAGGCTATTCTATATTTAGGAATGACAGAACTGACAACATTGGGGGAGGTGTTGCAGTCATCTTTAGAAACTCCCTTCAACTTAAGGCTTCTCCTAACAGCTCCTCCCACATCTTTGAATGCCTTTCTCTTGAGCTGCAATTGCACCACCGCTCATCCCTCAGATTCAATGTCATTTACCGCCTGCCTCTTAGTGGCCCTTCGATTATGGAGGAACTCACTGACTTCATCAGCGACCAATACTCGCAAAGTGACAATCAGACCTTTGTGGGTGACTTCAATCTCCACTGGGGATTACCGCAAGACTCTTCTGCGAACTCGCTGGCCACCTTCCTCTCTGCAAACGATCTTATCCAGCACTGCACAGAATCAACACACTCTAAGGGCTCAATCCTGGACCTTGTTATTTCTAAAGCAGGCATGCTTTCTATCACTACCCCTATTCATGTACACTGGTCTAACCACCTCCTCATCCCATTCTCTTTTCACCTAGCACACTCTATAACTCTTGGCCAAACTAAGAGGGCTAGCTCCTGGTTCCGTGATGCTGAAAATATTGATGTCGGTCCCCTCTGTGAATCAGCTTTGTTATGACTTCCAAGGCTAGACCCGAACCTAGATGTTGACCAACTCACCTCCCAATGCCTCACAGTCCTTGCAGCCGAAATCAATAATGTCGCTCCACTCAAAAGCAAAAAGATAGGGCCCACTCCCTCAGCACCTTGGTTCAACAAATCCCTCTATTTAGAAAGGAAGCAGCTAAGATTCCTGGAGAAACAATGGAGGCAAGTGCCCTCCTCCGATAATTTAGCCACGCTTCGTTCAGAAAGATCCAAGTACCACAAGCACATCTTCCTTGGGAAAGCGTTGCACTTCAAAACCCTCCTTGACTCAGCCTAAAATAGCCCCAAAAAACTATTCGATCTCATCAAGATTCCTAACTGCTCTCCCCCAACCTCCAAGTTGGAGGATTCTACAAAGAAAGCAGGGGATTTCGCTATATTCTTCGATAAAAAAGTGAAATCATTTGTGGATCAGGTCGCTCATCCTACCCCTCCAGAGGAGCGCAAATCCTCAGCCACTTGGCAGAACTTTGACCCTATATCTGAAGATGCCCTTCTCAAGTGCTTCCTCGAAACAAAGCCCTCCAAGCATTCTCTGGACCCAGTGACATTGACTTCTATACCCATTCCCTTTCCTATTGGACCACTCTGGTCAACCTCTCCCTCTGTCAAGGCTCCCTTCCTGTCTCCTTCAAAACTGGGCAGGTCACCCCTCTGCTTAAAAAACCCACTGCTGATGCGAATGACCTCAACAACTTCCGCCCCATCACCAACCTACCCTTTCTTGTGAAGATCACAGAAAGATGTGTAGCGAAACAACTCTCTTGTCATATCAAGGACAATGTTCTTCTTGACAATTGTCAGTCCGGCTTCATCCAAAACTGCAGCACTGAAACAGCCCTACTGCAAGTGGTTGATGACGCGCTGAGGATACTCGATTCGAGGGGTAGGGGGGTCCTGTCTTCTAATTCTCCTTGACCTTTCTGCAGCCTTTGACACTGTCAATCACAACACCCTCCTCAACACTCTTCAACAGAGAATGGGCATGGAGGCCACTGTGCTTAAATGGTTTGCTTCCTTCCTCTCTGATAGATCCCAAATGATTAAAATAGCGAACAGTCTCTCATCTCCTGTGGCGGTAGGTCAAGGTGTTCCTCAAGGCTCTATACTTGCACCCACATTGTTCAATCTCTATTTAGAAACACTGGGAAATCTCCTAAGTAAATCCGGGATCCACTATCATCTCTATGCAGACGACACTCAAATCTACCTCAAGGTTGCCTCCACTCACGATCTCTCCATTCTAAGCTCTACTCTCGACTCCATTCAAAACTGGATGTCAACTCATCAACTGATTCTGAATCCCTCCAAAACTGAATTCCTCCTCTCCTCCTCACTCTCTCCTCCCCCAGTTCAATCATGGATGGATGGATGGATCAGATGAATCTACTTAACAATAAACCCATCATTGTTGACAGCACAAAATCCCTTGGTGTCATACTCGACAAAAAACTCAATCTAATCTCTCACATCAATTCCATTGCAAAGTCTGCTCAATACCAACTGTGCCTTCTTTGGGGAATTCGTAGCTTCTTCCCGGAGCAGGACCTTAAAACCCTGCTGCAATCGCTGGTCCTCTCCAGACTGGACTACTGCAATTCTCTTCTTACTGGCCTCCCCAAATCCCACTTGTCCCCCCTTAAATCTGTTCTCCATTCAGCAGCTTGTTTCATTTATGGGGCCAAAAGAAGCGACCACATCACACCGATGTTATCCACCCTCCGCTGGCTTCCCATCGAGGCTGGAGCTATCTACAAGACTGCCTGTATCACCCACAAAGCATTGCACTCCTCCTCTCCTCACTACCTGGCGAATAAACTGAAACTCTCTGGAGGCTCTAGGCCATCACGTAATGCGGAAAATCTACTGCTTGAATCTCCCGCTTTCAATAAGGAAAGATCGATGGCCCAATCCTTTTCAGGCAACGCGGTGAGAATCTGGAACTCCCTTCCGCCTCAGCTCCGGACCACCACCTCCTCCCAGACCTTCAAAACGGACCTCAAAGTTCTCCTCCTCCAAAGACACCTACAAAAGTAATTCACACCCTCTCTATTATCTGAAGGAAGACCTCCCATTACTGAGAATTCTATTCTCCATGACTATGGAAGTGCCTTCCCAGTGCGTTCTTGTGGTTGGTGTGTTTGCCATTTATTGCAGTATTATCCTTGTATCTGTGTTTGATACTCTTTTGTAACATGCACACGCCACTTTTCTCTTGTAACTCACTGTTTGCTACGGCTCACATTTTGTTTGCTTTTGATACTTGCACAAGTGCCACCATTGCCTACATACCGTTTGTTCTTGTGCCTGAGTGTCTAGCATATATTGCAGTATTATACCTCTAATTGTACATTGTTTTCTCTTGCAACCTGCACACCTGTCACTTTTTCCTCCTGTAATGCACTGTTTGCTACCTCGTGTGTTTTGTTTGCTCACAATTGTCACTTTTGCCTCATGTAACTTAACGTCTGCTTTTGTAATTTGTTCCCTTGTAATTTTCTCCTCATGTATCATTACTGTTCCTATTGTGAAGCGCTCTGACGCCTTCGGGTAAAGTCCGCCCTATATAAAAACGCATAAATAAATAAGGTATGGGTTCATTGGTGACCAATGCCGGGACTGCGCCACCCCTTCCAATCGTGAATTGTGGCTAGCAACAACGCAACCTTCCCGGGCCGAGACCGAATGTCCCCACAGTCCAGTTCAGGCTTGCCCGGTCCGTGACAAATGCCAAACAAAACAGTATTTATAAACAATATTGCTCAACTGCAGAAGCACGTGGTTGATTCTAGAGCCAATGAGCACTTCGGAATTGTGTGTAGCGAACTAGGATTGGCTGAGGTACACCAATCTTAGATCATGTTACATAATACTCGCTCCTCTCGCCCCAACACTGCTACTATAATATGTATGGTCATGGATTTGTTTGCTTTTGCGACCCGGAAGAACCGAAATGAAAAGATTAATAACAGACGACAATTAGGCTGAATCCACGAACGGTCTGTGTAAGTATCGTGCAGGCGATCAGCATGGTGCACATGCGTGCAGTGTGTCATTGTGTACATAAAACTTGATGGCCATGACAGCTTTCTTGTGCGCGCCGCCGGTTTTCTTGCAATACATCACAGTGGGGCCAAAACATCTCTCATAGTACGCACATTAAGTGACTTTGTCAAAAGCTGCGTTTCCAGAGCTAAAATTGACCAAGCAACGTGATCTTTGTGGATATAGTTTTCTAAAAGCGTACTTGGAATTATACACCCGGTTTTGCAAGAATTATTCATTTTTTTAAATGCCTGTGAGCATATCGTTATAAAGTGCCTTACCATACTAATATTGCATAGCTATTAGTGAATACTGCCTTTTAAACATACACCATATCAGATGTGGAGTATTAATCAGGAATAGGTGAAAGAGCGGGATGCGGATTATATAACTTTCACAGACCGAACTAGTCATCAGTGAACATTTCCAGAAGGTTGTTGATATTAAAAAGACAGTGAGCGCCGATTTCAGTACCAAATTACTGCACCCTTACAGGACTTTGACCGATATTTGCCACATGTTTGTGATTTTCAGTAAAAAGCAGGCAGAGTGCGTATAATTGATGCTTTGTTATTGATAGATGTTATACATTTGTTGGGTGTGGTTGGAAGTCTAACCTAGACATGTTTACATGCAAAATGGTGTATTTGACTTGCTCATTGCCCGACGTGTTTGTGTGTGAATTGGGCTGGTATGCTTAAATGATGTTGTATGAACTCTCCTAACCATCTATGTGGCATGTTCCTACATTGTTGGCTGCGCGAAGTGCTCTGTGTATTATGTTGTGTTGGACGTTCATGTGTGTTGTTATTTATTCTTCACTAAGGAACAGTGAAGCTAAATTTTGTACATGCTGTCCCTGTGACACTGACAAAAGCCTTGCAGTTCTGATTTATGATCCCGGTTTTCTCAACTCAGTATTATGCAAATACCCCAGATGCTGTTGGACTCATTCTGACATATGTATATTTTATGCATGTATAACTGTGAGTTACACGTTTATGGTATAACTTTACAACCCGTTATGCATATTGGGACCTGTCACTTATCTTTTCGTGTCAAAAGGTACTGAGTCAATTTGTTGTGCTGTTTAGCCTTAACTTTTCTTTATATCATTCACAGATCTAGACTGTGAGGTTCCGCTGTCACAAAAACATGTCCTTTCCAATAATTTCACTGACCCTTCATTTGCTTGCTCATGTTTGTAACCAACATATGTATTCATGTTGATCTGTAAATATGTTTTTGCACTCCACCTCTTCCATTTGTATTGTAACGTAATGCATGCAATCCTTTCTGTAAAGATGTTTTGCACTACACCTGCTTCATATATACTGGATGTACTTTTAAGTACAGTGTTCCGACACCCTTGAGTACTGGTCTACGCTATAAAAAACTGTAATAACAAATTGAAAGTGCTATTAGGAGCACATTGACATCTACCTATGTTGAAAGCATGCACAATATCTTTGTACATAGTTGTGTGTAATGTAATATGTAGGTTGTTGGGTTAGAGTTGAATGCTGTTGGTGCTCCATGATAGCATTTTAGATGCATAACCAAACTGTTTTGGGTGCACGTGTTGTGCGCTAAAAGTGCTGTTGGGCTTATCGATGAGCCTTTTACTTCGCTGATACATGGTATTCAGGGCCCAGCTAGCTACCAAACATGTACAGTGAGTCCAAATACCGACCTTCTGTCTCTTCCAAATGGGTTAACTTACAGGTATAGAAAATAAGGAACGCAGACAGCATGTACTTCCTGAGCATACAGCATGTACTTCCTGAGCATACAGATGCATTTTAGTGCCTTCAACCAGTAGTTGTAGCAAGGGCATTCAGGGCACAGCTAGCCTGTCCATCCTAGGCATGTTACCAAGCGGGTCCAGTGAAACGTAGGTCTCATGCTCTGCCCTCTTCGCTTTAGGATTTCATGATCATGGTCAACTAGAAGAGGGTTAGTGAGTGAGTGCCGAGCTATGACGTGTTCTGTGTGTTTGTATGTGGGAGGAAACACCTATCCTTTTTTCCCTAGGATATTAGGATAGATGATCCACTTAGGGAAATTGATTGAGTGAGAGTAAGTGCAGTATTGAACTGCACAGTGCAAAGTAAAGTGTTTGTGGTGGATGAAGGGCAGGGTGCGGGCCCCTTGTAACTTATTAGGGTCAAGGACAGACGGGGGGAAATTGAAAAAGTGCGCACAAGAGCTGTGCAGTGTATCTGTGATGAAGAAAGAATGCAGGACACACATTTTAAAGCAGGAGTAGGTAAGTGAATGAATGAAAAAGTGCAGGGCCTGGGGGTATAGTTGGTAGGTGAAAGTAGTGAGGGGCACCCATATGAAGGAAGCACAGAGATTCATTTCACAGTAATAACTGCCATCCGTGCACTGTTCCCATAAAAGCCAAATCCGAAGTAAGATATGAAGTTTTGAATTTGACACTTTGATGAGAGAAAATTTGACGAGTTACTTTTATGAGTTTTAAAAAGACTCTAAAGTAGAGCCCTATGTAAAGCATTTACCCACCTCCGCATTGTATCTCTCTCCTCTATCAGTCACTTCACCCTCCACTCTCTTGACATATGTGTGAGAAGCTGGCCTGGTATATGATGTCCACTTATGTAAGTGGGCACCCTGCACCAATCCAGACAACCCTTATGGTGATTTAAGAGGTCTTAGACAACCTTAGAAGGCTCTCTAAGTGGTAGCTGTGGACAGCAGCCTTCAGGCTTCGTCCAGAAGTAGTGTAAATCAGCTTGTTTTACCAGAATGCAATCTTATAGTATAGATTAAGTGAAAAAGAACCACACCAAGTATTTATAAAAATATGTATTTATTATATAATACTCTCTAGTACATTTCAATATCTCCAACACGGAGATAAACACAATGCACACAATACGTTAGCAAAGGAACACAATAAATAGCACGAAATACACAGTGGCTCTGGGGGGCGACCAAACCATATACTAAGAAAGTGATATAAGAACCACGACTCGAGTCAAGACAGTGTCTAGAAGACGTAGAAGTGCTGGATCCCCAAGGAACCAACCAAGATGAGTAGATAGGGATCCACGGAGAGCGTGTGCAGTGTGGAAACACGACTGCGTGTTCCGTAGAACTCTATGTGCAAGTCGCGGTTGAATTTTTAAAGATTAAGGATCCTTTCCAGTGGACCCTGAAGAAACCAAGTGGATGACAGAAGGTTGGAGAGCCACCCCACGCGTGGATACCCTAGTGCCCACATTACCTACACCATGGAAGCCGGGCGCATACATGTGAGGTGTTGTCGGAAACCGCCGTTGAACCCAATGGAGGATTTCAGGAAAGTGCCACTAGTGAAGAAGGAGAAAGTGTCCGGTGGAACTCAAGGATGGATTCTTGATGAGAGGTACCTGCAAGCAGAGGAGACAGAGTTTATGTCACTCAGGGGTGACCAGGAGACTTGGAAGATGAATGCAGTTCGATCTCGGGTGTTGTTGGATGGATGACAATGACCTTGACTCTGCAGCTGCAAGGACCAGGCGATGATGTGGAGGACCAGGAGCCATGCATGAGTTGTCCCACAAAGGATAAAGAGTGCTGAGGGGTCGGTGTCCGGCGGGAGCACCAACAAGCCTTGGCAAAGGCACGCCATGCAGAAATAAAAGAAGGAGCAACGTCGGAACCAGCAAGGTCCAGGGGACTCACCAAAGGCAGGAGAGTCACGGCAGCCCCAAGCAATCAGGGCAGCCCAAAAGAAACAAGTGTGACCCTCAAATGGCCCCACCAAAGGCAGGGGAGTCAGGGCAGGCCCAAGCAATCAGGGGAGCCCAAAAGAAACAAGTGTGACCCTCAAGTTGACCCACAGGCCGTAGGCACTGAAGTGTGGAGAGGACCTCAAGCAGCTCATCAAAAGATGCAGGCCACGATGAACACAATGCGGTGTGGCTGAAGATTCTGGTCACTGGAGGTGCTCGAGGTTGGGACTACTTGGAGCCCGAAGATCTTCTTGCAGAGAAGCCAATAAGCCTTTGCAACTGCAAGTTGGTTGCGGTGCACCGGGGTTCAGTTATTGCAACCCCCACAAGGGATACTGGCCTCAAACTTGGTGAGAGAGTAGGGCAGGTCTCTGGAGCTATGGAAAACCACCACCTGTGTTGCAGAGCACATAGAGACCGGAGGAGCTCAGGATCTGCAGACCGGTCAACTTAGTTGCTGTGCCTGCAAAAGCAGTGGAGCGACTCCTTCGCTCCAGGGAAGATTTCTTCAGGTGTCTTTGATACTTTGCAGGCCTTGGAAGGTTTCTGTATGATGCACAGCCACAGACTATGCAGGAGACTGGAAGGGAGACTAAGTCAGGCCCAAACGAAATCCAGTGAAGTCCAGAGTACTCAGATGGTAGAAGGGCAGTGGTGTCTGATCTGAATCTTATCTCACGACGAATCTAGGGACCTACACCCAGGTAAGCCCATAAGTATCCTAGGGAAAGGGTTGGGAAGATTCAGGGCACCCTCCCAGGGGAGGGTCGGGACAGGGGGGAGATACTCCCATGCAGGGGCGGCTGGCGACATTTGAAAGTGGTGGGCCGCAAACTGATTTGCATACTGCACCGTAGCAAGCAAGCGATCCCAAACCCCATAAGGAGGGTTTGGGGGGGTTACCCCTCCCCCCCAAGAAAATTTTGAAAAAAGTGAAGAAAAATTGTGCATTTTCAAGCAAATTTGAGAAAACAGGAAGGTTAATAAAGCAATTGTGAAAGTGCAGTTATTAAATTAATAGATGGCATAACACAGGTAGCTGCTTATTCAGTATAATCACATAGCTTCATACATTCCGTCCTATTACGCTCAGGTGCTGAATTCAGACTATAAGACTTTCATGAAAATCTCATCCTATCATGTTGAACAGAACACATATTTGCAGGCATTTGTGTGAAGTTAACTAAACCAGCCTGAATGCCCACCTCATTATGATGGTCACACAAAATAATAATATAACTCCAAAAAATAAATTATTCAATGTACGCCATAGAACTACCTAAGCCCGGCTCAATCACCCCTCGTTCACCTTTGCGTTATTGCCTGTTATTTGCCTCTGAAAAGTCCCTGCCCACCCTCAGTACCTCTCCAAGCATCACTGCATCTGGCAGAAGGCCTACTTTATATAACTGATTGCTGAGCACTCGACGTCTCTCAAGTGGAAGGTCACAGAGAGGAAAGGATCCCTCTAAAACACAACACCAACGACATTTCACCAACTCCCAACCTCCATTATTCATGTCAGTCAAGACTTTCCAACCACAGGAAAGGGAAAAGGAGGACATACTCAGGGTGAGTTTCTCAGGTCCTACCAGCTTGAGAAGCTCATTTTGAGTATGTCTTCGTGGGACAGAAAATATGCCAGGAACAAAAATAAAAGTGGCCTCCATTAGTGAATCAGATAGCTGAAAAAGTGGCCCATATTTGCAAATTGTTGCAGTTTTGAACTTGTAAAGACATGCTGTACATATGGTTTGGAAGGTATGGACACTGGGTATGCTTTTGTGCTTTCTACAGGCAATGTTAATGGTAATATCATGCGTCTCGACAGTAAAAGTCAGCCCAAACCATAAATCGGGTCCACAAACAGCCCACAAATCGACCTGTCAGACCAGCCCTTCTGACACTGCCACATTGCCCCATTGGCCTGTTTCACCCTGCAAGCCACAAATACAATGTACTTCCAAATCACAATAGATATAGTGAGAGGAAAAGGCAATGTGCAGTACTGGAGAAGGTACAGTCAGGGGTGGACTAAGCTAACATAATAAAGAATCTAAATATGGATTCCCCCGTCAGTGTCGGGATGGGAATGAATTACTTTCAAATTAATGGTAGCTTTAAGGCTTTAAAGCATGGAATGTACATAGCAAAGCACACAGTTTCACTGGCAGTCCTTCTCCTAAAGGACAGGGAGGTACCCTAGAAATCTGAGCCGGGTCGAAATCGAAGTGGCAGAGCTGTAAATCCATTGTTATTCCCAGAATGCAAAATGCCATGAGCATTTCTGAACTACTTTCTTTTCTGTGGCTTTTTCATGTCGGCAGGCTGATTTTCGGACAGTTCAGTACTTTCTGTGTATCTGCTGCTGTGCTCTCACATTCCCAAAATCGTCTACTTTGACCCCAAAGCAAGTCTTTTGCTAAAAACGTTACCTCTCCTGTTTATCTCCCGGTTACTACGCCGCGCAGTCGGTGGCCTCACACCCGTTCTTCTTACCCAGCCTCACTCAGTTACCTCCTAGATTCCCCTGCTCTTGTACCACCTCTCCCCCTACACTTCCCCTTCATTTTACCTACCCCCGTCCTCTCCCCCCTCCATCCCAGGCTCCGGCTACCCCCCACCTAGCCAGTCTGCCTTTGCCCAGCCTCCCTCTCGCCCTCGTGATTCTCCTCTAGTCACCCAGTCACCCCCTTCCGCTGGCCCACCCCAGCCTCCCTCTGCCCTATATCCATCTCCCATAGCCCACCGGCACCAACCCTCAGATTCTCCTGGGCCGCCCCAGCCTCCCTCTCTCCCTTCTATCCCCCCCCCCCTGTCTATCATTCCTGAATCCCGAGGCGCCGCTGCCCCACCACCAAATCCTTCTCCTTTCTACCCTTCGCCTCAATACGAGCAGTACCCAGTGCCTTTTGCCACCGCGGAACCAAGCCTATCCCCATACCTGTCTCCCTCAGTTCGTCCAGCCTCTTCCACATTCCTGTCCCACTCTCCCGTCTACGCTTCATCCCCCCCAAACCAATATCAGGCTGCATCAGGCTTACCTCAAGGTCCCTCTGCCACATATAGTGATTCCTCTGGCTATCAGTCGCTGGCCTGTGTCTGCTCCATCCCCCCTATGGCTATACTTCTCTGCCTCTCTCATCACCTACAGTCTCAGCAGCAGAACCCCAAGCCTCTTCACCGCCCATCTCTCTCAAATCCTCTCAATACCGGTTCTTTTCAGAGTGCTCTGTCGCCAGCACTAAATTATCCATACCAATCCCCCACCCTGCCCCGTACTTCCCTTTCAAGGTCTACCACCCACATCCCGAATTTGTACACCAAACCGGTCTCTCTTTCGTCCACTACTGCACTGCATCGCAGCAGGGTAGGCTTTCAGAACCACGGCCTGAAACCCTGGAGATTGAACTGGCGTAGGCAATGAACTCTTGCCATTATACTGGTTTAGGATGCTGCGCATGTCCAGGCCTGAGACCGTGCAGGCGGGGTGTATGTGATTGAGCTGGCAGACGTGATACTGCACTGGCGAGCACCCGATCAGGCAAGCAATGGCACTGACAGAGCTGGAACAAGTATAAGATTTCGCTGGCAGAGATTATACTGGCCTCAGAGGCTCCGTTAAGGTTGCGACAGGCAATACAAAAATCCGCAGCAGATATTAATTAAAACATATGCAGCACCACGCACCCACCTACTGTGTCTCAGACAGTCGGTGATTTAACTGTGTTGTGGTGTGGTCGTGTGGACTGTCGGACGTCTGCTGGGCTCAGGCTGCTGGCTCACTCTGCACGTGGCGACGACGACGACACTAAGTTCTGTTACAAACAGAAACAGAAACAACTTACACAGAACGTCACGGCGCGCGCACCTGTCCTGAATGGCCCATCACTGTATGGCTTCATGCTGAAGTCACACAGTGATTGGCAATGATATATGCTGTGCTGAGCACTGTCTGCCTCTCTGCCCACGCGCGGCATCCAATAATGGATGTTGCGTGGTGGACCATCCAATCCTGGCAGTGCATGCAGCACCAGGATTGGCTAGAGGGGCAAACTGAGTACTCGCCCTGGCAGCCTTTCTAAAACCCGGGGCCCGGCTGAAGCAGCACCCCCGGCCCCTTCGGACCCTCTCTCTAGGCTGAACTGTTTGACGTGCATCGGCGCATGCTCGGGCAAGTCACAGCCCAGAAAACCTCATGCGCACAGTGGAGTGCTGCTGGCCTGCTGCAGACTGTCTGTCACTCAGCAGACCAGCAGCCCCGCCCCTACCCCCTGCGCACTCCGGACCGGCGGACCGCACCACATAACACATTATCGCCTGTCCCCGTGTCCCGCGCTGCGCTGTGGCGCTAATTTATTGCAAATGTTTATAAATAGCTTGCAAGTTGCCACAGTGCGTCCAGGCTTAGTGGGGCTACGCCCCAATGGACGCACCGCGGCTGCTCCCATGTCCTTTGTCCAGTTTCGCGCCAGAGTCGGAGCCAACGGCTCCCAGAACTGGTTTGATCTGGACTATGCAAGGGGACACCAAGTGAGCCCCTCATTCAGACTTTCTGGCACTGGCAAGCGCACCCACCTGGTCCCAATACACTAAATCCTGTCTGGGAGGTCGTCACGCCTCCCTGTGACAGGATGCCTATTGTTACACCTTCCTCTGCTTGCGCTTGGCTCAGCAGCAGGAGGGCAGAATCGTGTCTCTGGTCGGCAGTAATCATTTTGTGCTGTCCGGGTCCAGAAGTTTGGCACCGGGAACACTAAGCCTAACAAAGAGCTCATCCAGTGCTTGGAATCCACCCCTACACTGTAAATGGAGTATGATTCCAACATGTTTGATACCAAAATTGATAGGATTTGTTTGAGCTGTTTTCGATATGGTCATCGTGTAATTACGTGGGGCCCCTACATATAATGTATGGCTGCGTCACTGACAACCCGGGAGAATGGACTCCGTAGGCTACAGGGGTGTCCTGCACTTACAGGGGCACCCTCTCACTTAGAACCAAGCACCCTGCCTTCCGGATTGCAAAGGCCTGCTGTAGGGGTTACTTATAGGTTTTTAGTGCAGTGACCCTAGACATAGGAAACCTATATCTTTAGTAAGTGGTGCTAGCACCAGCTTACACAGGCTGCAATGGCATGCCGTAGTTGCATTTTATTTTGAATGGTCTCTCATGGGTGGCATCAGACACTGGGGTACGTACGCCCTGGGTACCTTAGTACCATATACTTGGGACTTATAAGGGTACCCCATTGTCCAATCTGGGATGTACCGAAGTTCTGACCACAACAGGTTTAGGGAGAAAGCAGATAGACTGGGGTCCTGATTAGCAGGATCCCAGTCGGACTAGTCAAAATACAGCTTAGCACCAGGCAAAAAGTGGGGGTAACCATGCAGAAGGATTCTACCTTCCTACAATATGTAATTAATAACACTAAGTGTACCCTTGGTAATTGATCAGTGACATTCATCCTACTCAGGTATTGGTGCTGGTCTCGTTGACTGCATAAACAAATTAGGGTCCAAGCCTGCCGGATTCCAGGGATCCATAGTAGACATTGGTTCTTGCCAGTTGGGTAGTGAATGTAAATACTTTGCAAACACATGTCCCTTCAAGACAGTGAGTTATATGGAATACATGGCATATCCAGTCTCTCCTCCAGGAATGTTATGTTCTTTTATGCTATATGTATTTCTATAATGTGCATTCTGCAACTGATATGGCCTAACTGTGCAAGTTGGGTTTTTACCATCAAGGCTCGTTTTTGAGGATTTTATTACAGAAGTCATTGCTGCTTCTGGAGGCCGTGGTCAGTACTTTATGGGTGTCCCTCTAAGATTTTTTAATGAAATGATCTTTATTGAATTTTCTTAGGATACAAGCTGTCCGCATAACAAGCGATTGATACGTGAATCAACATCAGAATGTTGTTGTTAATGTTATCAGAACAACAAAACCCCAACAGTCCCCCAGCCCGTCCGGCTCTTTTGTGGCAGGTCTGATGGTGACCAAAACACAGGAAGCCACGCAGTTTGCTGCAAAATAACTCCCCACAAGATGAAGGAAACACACTTGTTTTCTTATATAACCCTCACCCACCATGGTTGTCCTTGGTGGCATGCTTCATCATTGGGTCCATCCCGTTCTGCTAAAGAATGAGGCGTGCTGCGACGTACGAGTTACGCTGGAACACTAATAGATGTATTAATTTGGCGTAGAATGATGACAATAGGAGTCGGGGCTTGTGTATTTGGCGAGGAAAGAAAACCTTAAAAATACCTGGCTAGTAGGTAAACTATTATTTATTTTGGCCTCGGTATGATTGAAAAATGGGGAGAGGGAAGGGTGGATAACTGTGTATGTGTCTTCCTAAGAGTCAACATGTTTCAAGCCATCCTCTTGGCTTTTCATCAGGGCCAAGGATCCACCTCCTTGATACCACTCCTATAGTGCGGTTGGTGTTAATCGCTCTTAAAAACTTTGAATGCTACATATAAGAAGGTGATTATATCTACTTGGTATTCACTGTTTTGTAGAATTATTTAGACAAATGTTTTGCTTCATGGTTACTCCTGTGGTCAAGGTGAGCTTATAGTCACACTTAGATCAAAGCATTCCCTAAGCCATTCACCTAAGGTCACGCCTCATTCTGCAGCGGAACGGGATGGACCCAATGATGAAGCGTGCCAGCTAGTGGGTGAGGATTATATAAGAAAACAAGTGTGTTTTCTTCATTTTGTGGAGACTTAGATTGCAGCAAACTGACGAGCCTCTCTGGCCCTCTATCTCCCCTATTTTTTCAAAGGTCTCATGGTAAACAATAAGGAATAATCTTTTGTGAATGGATTGTGAAGCAATGTTAAGGATCATTCGCTGTACAACTGGGGCACACCTGCCCCCCGCTGTGGTGACAATGGGGCCCCTGGGAACCTGACTCTGCTGGCCCCTCCGAGGGGACAGTGTCTGGGGGTTCTTTCAAGTCCGAAAGCATGGCCACCCAGGCTCGCCGGTCATCCTCTAACTTGTCATCCCTGCGAACATGTTTCATGCATATCTCTTTCACAGTTGTCCATTCAGTAACATTCCTGCGCCAGCCTGAATGCCTGTAGGAACCCGATCCCTACCATCTAATAACTATGCAGAGTTTTGCCAGCACTAGATAAATATGGATGTACTTTCTGCAGAATTCTTAGACCCAGCAGTATCTGCTTCATTGTAAGCTGAATATTTCATTCTGTGACTCTATTAATGTCCCTCAACACCATTTGCCAGTAGGGTATCAATATTGCACAGGACCATATCATGTGGATGAAGATTGCCTCTGTCCCACCGCATTGTGGACAACAATCCCTACGGGTACTATATATGGTATGTAGTGTCTTTGGAGAAAGGTACGTTTGATGCACATAGTTGTATTATCATAATTAAAATCTGGCATTCGAGCTAATCATCTTTACTTCCTAGTGTACCTGTGTCCAGTCTTTTGGGGACATTCGAGTCCTCCAGTACACCCTCCCGTTTGGTCTGAACTCGGAGCATCCCAATTGGAATGTCGGCACGTAGGGTTTTGTAGATATTAGAAATCAGTTTACATCCTCCTACCATGTTCAGCAGCATCACTAGTGTATCAGAGGGCTGTGGTGTGTTCAGATAAGTCGGCCAGAGGTCCTGGGCAGTTACTGAAATCGTCGCATATTGCAGATATTGCCCTGTTTCCAGTGTATATGTTTATGTGGAGTTGTCTGGTTTAATACATTTTCCTGCAGGATATAGGTCCCCTAATGCACTACAGCCCCCGTCTTTCCATTTCTGGACAGACCTAGATTATGCTATCTGTAAAAAGGGTTGGAGGGACCATATTCGCTTATCTGGGACATATGGCGCTCTCCGCAGTACCTGCGTAACCGCCTCTTCCCACAATTCGCACTCCTGACGAACTACGTAGGGTGTATCCAGAGGCACCCTCTTACCCCTCATCAATAGGATGGGGAGTGTCTTCTCCCCATGGGAGCTTTGTAGGAGTTTCTTCTCTCAGTTACCCTCTGGGTCTAACCAGTGGACCGCATGCTGCAAATGTGCAACCACCTAATACTGGTCCATATGAGGGACTTCGAGCACCCACTCTCCCCGGTCCCAGGTCCGTTTAAGGGCACACTTCCATCTGTAGGCACACAGCAGCTCCTCCAGCCAGTTATCTATGGTTTTAAAATAATTCTGAGGAATCATTTAAAGGATCCCTTGGAGGTCATATAAGCATCTAGGGAGCAGAATCATTTTGATGATCGCAATCTTGCCCATTAAGGAGAGAGAAAGCTCCTTCTAGAACTGCATTGAGAATCATAGTCCGATAATCACCCTCCCAGGTCCAAGAAAGCTTGTACAATTTGGGCCAGTCTGAATCCCAGGTATTGCACTCCTCTCCGACTCCCACGGGAGTCCCACCCATGGAAGCGCCCCCATCGGCCGAGCTCCCAGATCCCCTGGCAGAAACAGCCTGGACTTTGTTGGATTAACACGGAGGCCTGGCATCTCTCCAAACTCCTGCATCACATGTACAAAGTATCGGGGTCGAGTATTCCAGTTGCATCAGATATATCAGGTAGTTTGTGGAGTAAAGGGAAACCACATGGATATTGTTCCCCCTAGTGATCCCCCAGAGGTGCATGGTCCTGTGCAACCTCTCTGCCACTGGCTCCATTGTGAGTGCAAAGAGGAGGAGCGACAATAGGCACCCTGCCTTGTTCCACTATGTAGCTAGAAGGCTGCTGACACCTCCCTCCCTGACCTCACCCTGGCGCATGGGGCATTATACAGTAGCTGGACCCATTGTATATATTTAGGGTCCATGCCCATCCTCTGCAGCACCTGCCACAGGTAATTCTAATATAATTAGTGGAACACCTGTTCGATATGTAGGTCGGCCAAAGTGTAGGTGTCCTGACACAACTGTGGGGCGTGATACACCAGCGAAAGTCTTCTTAAACTATGGAGGGTACTACGCTGAGGAATAAACCCTGACTGGTCTAGATTAATTGGGCTTAGAAGATGACGGAGCAGGCGCACCACCATATATTACTAAGGAATATGACATCTACTTTCAATAGCAATATTGATCTGTATGAGAAGGCCTCCAAGGGGCCATTGCCTGTTTTTTGTATAAGTATAATTAAGGCCTCGTGCACTGAGTGCGGGATAGACCCCCTCTGGAGAGCCTCCTGGTAGCCCTCTAACAGCCAATTTACCATTTGGTCAGGGTAACTGTGGTAGGATTCAGTGAGTAGCCCATCACTTCTTGATGTTTTTGTGGTTTTCATGTTCCTAATCGGCACGAAGATCTCTTCCTGGGTGATGGGCCTATGTAGGTGTTCCCAATCATCAGGATCTAACTTTGGGAGTGATATTTCAGCATACCACTCTGACTCACCTCCTCACCCAGCGTACATTGAGCTCAGATGGAGCTCAAAGACCTGTTTGATGGCCCTCTGGGTGCAAACTAGGGACCCCTGAACAGTACAGATAGGCAGTATCGGAACTTGTTGGGTCTCCTGTCTGGTCAGCCTGGCAAGCATCGCTCCAGTTATGTCGTCCTCTCCATGCAACTGTTGGCGATATGCTATATAAATATGTTTCTCGAGTCAGGGCAAGTCATCAAGTACCACCCAACGACCCTCCCACCAGTCCTCCAATCTTTTTAGATGTGTGTGCAATCCTTTCTCTATGGTAGCTAGGTCTCTTTTGTGTTCCCGAATGTCCCTGTTCAGTTGTTGCCTCACCCCTCAGAATACCACTTTCATTGCCTCCAAGTCCAAGGCTCTGGATCTTTCGGTGCCCCTGTATTCCTAAAAATAGTGCAACAGGGACTCCTGGATTTCAGCTTCAAATGGGGAGGGGTCCCGATAATGCCTCGGCTCTCAATCGCCACAGAGGGATTGTGGTACACCCCCGCTCTCCAACAAAGCTCATTTAAACAGGGGAGTGGTCTGATATATCTTGTGTTAAGTAAGAAATCTAGTTATCCTTCTGTGCCAGGCTGTTGGAGATTAGGCATTAGTCTAATCGACTGTGTGTACCCGCATTGGGTGTATAGCAGGAATATGTTTTCTCAATGGGTGTCTCTCCCACCACACATCTAGAAGGTGGAGGCCCTGCATTGTGTTGCATAAGGTTCTAATCATGTTGGTCTTAGTATGTTGTCTGGGCGGAACTGTTTTGAGCATCCTGTTGAGGATGCAAATACAGTCACCCACCATTATAATGTCCGCATCAAGGTACCGCAGCGTGGCCATGGTTACTGTGGTGTAGAAGTCTGGACAGTAAATGTTCGGCCTGTACATGTCTGAGGCTGAGCTTGTGTCCATTCAAATCACCATGCACAATGACATTTCTACCCTCCGGGTCGGGGACATGGCTTTTGTAGCGAAATGTGTCCCCCAGAGCCATCCAACTCAGTGCACCTCGGACAAACCCAGAATAAGATATGGCAAAGGGTTGTCACCTCCACACATGCATTTCCAGTAGGACTGCTATGGACACTTTATAGCATTTCAATTATGCTAATACTCTGCGGCATTTTTCATATCGAGCAATGCCCCTAACATTCCATGACATGAATTTATTTGCATGTCCCGCCATCACTAGACCACTTTCAGCCACCTCTGAACCAGAGGAAGACCCCACCACCCATCAAGTCCCCAGGAGTACAGAAATCCAGACCACATTTTACAAGAGCAGAACGTAATTCCACAACTCTTTAAACATCTGAAGAACGTGTGTCCCCCCCACCACAAATCCACACTCCCATTGGGCTGCTCAACCCCACTGTCTAGTCTGGCAAAAGACCACACAAGAACCGGCTTTTGCCTCCCCATTCCCAAAAACATGTTTCAGTGTATGAACAGGAAAAACAAATGAGAGAGCTAGGACCGTGTAAGTATTGAAAAACAACTTGGACGGACCAGTCTGATAGGTTGTCCAACACTGCAGTGCCTGGCACCACAAGAGTTAGTTAAAAGAACCGTCACACACCAACCTAGTTGGTGTCATGCTTCATCATCGGGTTCCCAGCTGAGTAGCCGAATGATACTCAGCTGTGCTGCGACACCTGGTTACAGTGGAGCGGGTTTTTGTTTTTTTCTGTGAATGTGATGAAGTGGTGTGATATAAAAATACCTCTGGAACTCATTGTTAGAATAAATGGTAATTAATTTCTGTTCTACATTACACTAGGGGTCAACAACTTTAATACATGTCAGTCCTCAAGATGGTCTCATCAGTGAAAATGTAGAGACCAAAACGTCGACTTATACACTTCTTTCCCAGACATTTATTTGACTTTGACTGTGAAGAAAGAGTTTACAATTGTTACAGTGAAGGTTGAAATATCAAATTGGTACCTTCTTGTTCCATTGTATGTATTATCTAAAAGTACCCTCGATGAAATTTCAGGATAAAAAGTGAATATTTTTATATACACCCGTTTCTGTTTACTTATTGCACTTTATTCCATTTTGATATATACTCTATATGATGTATATTTTTTGTGATCTATTTCCAAGTACAAAGTAATTGAGCCGTGAGAAAATAAGTTGATGAAAGAAATTAATTAGCAAGTATATAACCTATCTTGCCTCTAACTGTGATTGCGAATAAATCAACTGAGTATTTAAGTAAATCCCTTGAAAGTACTTGGTTGCAGCCAAAGAAGTACCCCACAGCCCAGTGCGTCACTTTTATATGTACACAGTATGCTGCTTGTCCTGTTGCGAAGTGAGAGAGTGCACAATACTGGCCACGGGGATAGGGGGTTTCGTACAGCGTGCCCCCTGGCATTTGAGTATTTGAGGTCACGCCGCTTCAGCCGACTCATGGGCCAGGTGGGGTCAGATCATGCAGGCCATTCACCACCTGGGCTGAAGGTGGGGCCTCGCCTATGTCCCCCTGTTGCAGCCTGTGGGGAGTCCTCTCGACCTGCAGCCACCTGCTTCGCAATGGTAGGGTCGTTGCAGAGAGGCTCTTTGTAGCAGGATCGCAATGTCTTTCCCATTAGGCCGAGACCAAGGGGCGACCTACGGTGGAATCCCTGGGCCCAGCGCGGCCTTGGTCTCTCACCAAGTTGTGGCACAGCTGGGGCTCCAGAGCGGATTTTATGGCCCGGGACACGATTAAAATGTTGTTGGCATCATTGTGGCAAACTGGGGGTAAACACGACCCCGGATGGGTATAGATAAATACAGGATATTTTTTATGTCGGCAGGAACACCGTTAAGAAACATCTAGTCTGCCATGTTGCCTTGCCACGCCCCCACATGGGTGGCCATCTAGGATGGTTTGCATTTCTATATTTTTGTACTGAGCTTACTATTCCAGATGGGTTTGGGAGCATTTTCTTTGATGCAATTATCTGTCTAGACCATATACAAAGAATCCAAGACTTGAGGAACCTCGAGTTAAGTAATCCTTGAATAGATTAGTGCCCATGCTTTTTGACTTCATAATTCACATGATCCATCTGACAGAATAGGGTTATGAATGAGAGTTGTGGGGCCTAGGAAATATTAAAACTTAATGAGGCGAGAAAATTCTGAGATTACATGTTCTGTGATTGTATTTATTTGAACAATGAAGCACACACAACTCGAATGTTCAGGAGCAGCATAGAGTTTTGTTGTGAAGCCAGGAAAACATTGGAGAAGCCAGAGAAATGCCATGCGGTATGGCAATTTTCTTGGAAGTATTGCTAGTCGTCTTCCAGCTTTAGAACATGATGTAATAGGAACACAGCTGAAATGAAGGCTTTTCTTTTGAGCTCGACCTGTTTGGTATTGAAATGATCTTAGACATTGAGGGTAGAAAATATGTATTTGATGCAGGTGACCATTTAATTTGGATAATCGTTGTAATACTCTGATTTGCTGTCTATGGGAAATGGACGGTATGGTTACCACAAATTCAATCACCCTGCCAATGATTGTTGCCTCCTTACTTCTTAATGCTGTTGTTTAAGCCAAAGTTTTTCTGTAACCTACAATTAACAGAAGGAGTTAAGTTATTGCTAGGTAAAATTCTTTAATTTGCACCTGGATCAATTTAAGCCATTTCTTACCGTGAAACTAGTCTTGGAGCTATTCACTTTCCATGCAACTAGACTTAGAATACAGTCGTAATATAACAATGTAACATTTTAATGGACCAAAAGAGGAATGTTGATGTTTATTTGTACTTGGCTGAAATATAAAAAGAATGATCAAGCTTGAGGTTGTGTAGTTATGTTATGAAAACCCTAAAACACACCGTAGGTCTTTATCCAGTCTTAAATAGGGCCTGAAAAACATGGTTAAAAGGTATGTTTAATGTAGCGAGTATTTAATCAATAATAGACAGGGACACTTCTAACACAAAGGAGAAACAAATGCTACATGTAGCTTAGTAGTTAAAACCAGGCTCATAGCAGAAAAACTGCTGGATGTGTCACAAAATTATTGCCCGAATTATACAATGCTAATTTCTGTGGCTATAGTGACCAGACACAGAGGGTCAGAGATCATCTATTCCTTGACTCCGAGTCTTCTTGTAAAAATATTTTGTATAAAGCTGTGAGTAACCTTGTTTTCGTTTTTAGAGCATGGCCAGCTAGATGGCTGTCCGGCAGCACTAAGGGAGCGCTCTCTGCTCAGCCTCACGATCCTCCAACATCCTGCTACCCCAGGGGCCCTACAGAGCCGACGCTCCGAGGGGTATGCGTGGGGGTTGCCTCATTGTCCCCCTCGTTCGACGTCCGTAATGTTGCCGCTGAGCAGAGGTACCTCCCCGGCGCAGCTGTAGTGAACGTGGCCTGGGCGAGGTTCGTGCCCTCCGGCCGATATCAGCAAGAGTTCCAGCTGGAGACGGTGGCCTCTGCAGCAAAGAATTAGCCAAGCAGTGACACGCTGCTGGAAACAGAGCTCGTCTCCAGGGCACAAGTCCTAACAAGCATTTGCCATGCAATAGGTCTCGCATTTACGCGAGTTTGAGCTATTGACATTGCAAATAACAATGCCTTCTTTTTGTTTTCGTTTTACACACATAAATAAAAGGCATTGTCATTTACAATGCCAATAGCTTAAACTCGCGTAAATGCGATACCTATTGCATTGCAGGTGCTTGTTTTACAGAGGACCGGGGCACTGGCCTTCTCGGGACAAGGTTTGAGGGGAAACACTGGAGGAGAGACGCACAAATTGAGCATGTTATGCACCAAAATATTTGTGAACTGGTGCTAAAAACGCATTTACTGCAGATAAAATTGTGCATCTATCATTTCGTGCATCCGTGAATCAAGCCAGGTTTCAAATGGCAGGGTTTTACATAACACCCTAATGCATTCTGGGAGTTGTTGGTTGGCTGCTTTTTTATACTGATTAATTAAAAGGGGAATTTTGATCGACACTTGGACTTTTTGTCATTTCATTACGCTTCAGAGTGGGCTCTCCTTTAATTAGATTAATTGTATTCTGTTATTGTAGTTCAATTGAACTCACTGGATGACTCGTCTGTCGGTTTGTCAGACTGCGGGAATATAGCGACCTGAAGCCGCTTGTGTTTTTTTCTGGGCGCTAGATAGAATTGAGCGCGAGAGATCTCCTGCTGAGTGGAATCCTCTCTCCATGGCGTTTCCTGCTGGGTGTTTAGGGTCCAATGCTTGTTCTTGCTGGCTCCAGGCACAGTGTTGGATGGATACCAGGGCTTGCCGCTGGTACGCGTGGCCCTGGCCTGCAGAACACCCTTTTTTAGGGCTCGGGCCTAGCGTACACTGCGCATGCAGTGTCGCGCAGCGAGAGTCCTTTTCCCAGCGTTTTGAAAATGGACCTGGAAATTCCACGCAGCTCGTGCGTGTTATTTCCAAGGTTCATTTTTATTGGCCTTCGCGTGCGTGCTGTTTTTTAACAGAACACGCAATAGGCCATGGGCGGTCACGTAACTCTGCCCATGGCCTATTGGTGGCTGTTACGCGCACCAAAAGGCCATATATCTTCAATTATCGCGGCCGTGATGGGCCGCGATAATTGAAGACATATGCTGGGAGTGGCGCGCGCGCACCACTCGCCAGTTACTTTTTTTTTGTTACAAAAGGGATCGCGAAAGCGATCATTTTCAGTGCTGCTTGCTTGTTTGTTTGTTTGGTCAAGTCTCTGTGGCTGGTAGAACGGACTGCAGAGGTTCTTTTATTTGCATGCGTTATATAGAATGCCCACTCGTTACACTTTTTTTTTACACTTTTTCAGCCCGGTTTTGAGCTCTACTGCCAGACCGCCCCTTTCCCCTCCGGCCCTCCCCCGTTGCCATAGACGCTCAATTGGGATGCCGCTGGTACCACGTCAGGACCCACGTCACTGGTAACGCCACTCTAACATTACTTCTTCCGGCCGATCCTCAGCTACTTCTCCCAGCTGGTCTACCCGTGATGGCAACCTGTGGATCTGTCTCTGACCCAAGCCCAGCACTCTGGCAATTGGCCGCCTTCGGCTCCTTCCACCCTTCACAGATAAGATACCGCCCTGACTCAGCCCTCCTACACCCCCTCTAGGCCACCACGCCTCTTCCTTTTCAACATCGGCATCGCCGTCCGTCTGTCCCTTCTCGTGCCAAATAGAGCGTCATTTGACCCATCAGGGATCTTCACCTGGACCCATTTCAGATCACTGATTACTTGTATTCCCACCGGTAAGCTCCACACCTCCGCGTTGCATTGCCCCTCTCCTGGCCTTCCTGGTGCACTCTTTTTCTCAATCTAACCAAGCCCCCTCTGTTTCAGCCTCTTCTGCCCCGGATTCTACATGAATCGGGCTGCGCCTGCCCTCGGTGGACCCTCTCCAGGGTCCCATCGTTTGCACACTAATCAGTCCCTTCATTGGTAAGTCTTGCTTCCCAGTGACCGCACTGCCCCTGTGCCTCCGCGGCTGCCTGGCCATCCATTGACCATCCCGACAGTAATTATGATTTTTCTCCCCTTCAGTCACCTACGTCCCAGGATCCCCTCTGAATGGGATGTGCCATCCTTTTTTTCCACTTCCACGGCTGAGGTTTTTCCAGCACACGGACCTTCCTTCCTTGTACTATAACCCCTGGTGAGTGCCTTACCTTATCTATGACACACTTCTCACTTCGAGTAAACTGATTCCCAGTGTGGCCGCTGCAGTGCTCTCGGGTTTCGCAGTGTGGCTGCATCTCAGCCTGAGAAGGGCTGTGGAGCCCGCGGCGCAGTGCACCAATGCAAACCAGCCATCGCCCTCTGCATTTAAGTTCTCGAGAGTTTTTACTTTAGTCAAAAATTATAAAGATGCACATGACGCTGGTTTTTTCTACTTTTAAATACTCTTTTTGCTTCCAGAGCAACCAGTCGACCCTGTGTTCAATTTCGGTGTACTTTATTGAGAACTTTCTAGCCCGTTCGGGTTTTCTTGCTCTCTGAGTTTTAAGTCACAAAATCTTGGCCGTTGGAATGCAAAGCTAAAGTTCAGCCAAAGAACTCCTAGCAGGGAGTGAGAGTTAATGGACCAATCTGCTATGTCTTGTCTGTGCTTTTACTGTTGACTTCTGGAATGTGTTTGATGAGACGAGAGTGACTTAAGACCGAAGATACAGATGCAGCATGGTGGGGTTAGGGCCTGCCGGAACTATAAAGCAGTGGTATCAGCATTGTCCAGACCCCGTGCATCATTCCAGGGCGCCCACAGGGCAGCATTAACTCTTACATTTAATATTCTTCAGATTAACTCTCAAATGTAATATTTTCAGACCTTAGCACTCGCAACGAGCATCTGACTTAAGTTGATGTATTTCCTATTGGTTCCATCTCTGAATGCATGATAGTTTCGATAAAGTAAAGCATTATATCTGCAGCCCCCCCTCCCGGTGGACGTGACTGCTAAATGATCCATGATGTTGTATCTCTGCCTCTAGTTACTGCTGCAGGGCTTCCACTGCTGATAAGAAGGCCCCTGCACCACGAATCACTCAAACGCACGCACCCCTAAAACAGACTCGCATCTTTCTTTTCAGCAGATCTCTCACTTTTTTGCATTCATTCTACAATATTGCATGTATTTATTGTCTCACACTCTTTCTGAAAAGTAGCTTGCAAAGTACCACATCCAGGATTTTTACAGCTTTTTTTACACAATATTTAGCTTTTTTTATGACTGCAATTGTTTAAAAATCACACTGACCTATTTAAACTATTCTAGCCAATAACAATCCGCTAGGCTAGACGTAACCATTAATGTATGTTGTTTGTACTATATGGTTTGTAGAAATTATGTGGTGCTTCTTATATTGTCGGAGTGCATGTTTGAAAGATTGGGGTTAACTTTAGCCTTTGTGTGGGGGTAGAGTGGAGTGCATACATTCTCCATTCAAGGGGCACTAACATTCTAATCTAGCTGAAGTGCTCTTCAAAAGTGTGAACACAGAGGCAAAACCTTTGTACCTGCTGGTACCTACCAACCATATCCCTTAGTCGTGGTCTTATAATGTGTGAATGGAAAAGTCAGGTTTTTATGTATATTGTATATAAACAACTTGCATGCAGTATTATAAGGAAACTGCCTTTCATTATTCAATAAATAATCACATCCACTCCACATAATTTGACATCAATCCACATAATTCAACTCAACAACACACCACATACAACTAATCCACACGACAGAATTCCACATCATGCCACAAAATTCTACAGCACACCACATAATTAAACTCCACCACATACCATTCCACAACACAAAATACCATTACACATAATTACACTCAATAACACACAATCCCACTCAACACAATTCCAGTAAACTCAATACCACATAATTACTACCCACAACATTCCTCATGCCACGTCATTTCACTACACAAATACACTCCACACCACACAATTTCACGCCACACAATTCCACAACTAACAATTTTAATCCAACACACATAATTCCACTACACACCACGTGCATACACTCCATAACACACGGCTAAAAGACATTGCCATTTACAATGCCATTAGCTCTAACTCAAATAAATCCGAGACCTATTGCATTTCCAATGCTTGTTTAAATAATGACCGCAACACGAACAGCATGTGTAGCTGCTAAGAGCGCTCAAGTGGTTAAAGCACCTGCGCGCACCCACTGAAGGGGTGGGGGACACCAAATGGCACTCGCACACGCCAACAGCTGCAGAAACACGACGACACTCCGACTCAACTCCAAGTTCCGCTCCCCACCCTCCAGTTGTTGTTGATTGACTGGTATACCATGCATGTTATAGCCAAACCAATTCCAATAGATTGCTCGTCACGTAAGCAGTGCTTTAAATGGACAAAAATAAGTGCAGGTACACTCCTCAAAATGAGGGAGAGACAGGGAGTGGAGCTTGGGGCGGGCATAAGGGTGGCGCTAAAGGCGGAACAAGGGGCGGGGCTACATTTTTAACCTTTCCATGGTTTTTATGCAAGAAATCTGCATGCATTGTTAGAATATCGGATGTATCTGTCGATTAGCTTTTTGCACTAATAACCATTTATATCGCACTTACTTATAAGTGTTTATTACTACCCAAAGTAACACTTTTTTAGCAACCTTAAAAAAATAAAAGATTGAGAAAAAAACAGTAAGGTTCTCTATATATGCCTTGTTGTTGCATGCAGGTCCCTGCTGCAGCGGCATAATTCACTAAGGTATATGCCAAAGATGTTAACTTGCGACCTACAGGAAAGACGAGGATCTATGCAACAAAAACGGTATCTTTATTTAGTTATCTACATAAAAATAATCTGATCTACATGTTGCATGCTGTGCTTTCCAGCAGGCACAATGACCCTCTGGGCAATTCTATGGTGAGTTGAACGTTAGATTAGAATGCACACAGATCCTTCTAGCAAGTGCATTAACCACCAGAGCTATCCACTTTATTGCTACTTATAGTGCCTCGAACTTACTTACGAGGAAAGGCACTGGTTTCCTGTGTCATACCATTAGTAAATGCTTAGCTGCAAAAAAAGCGAGCAATTTATCAGGCAGTCTTTTCATTCTCTGCACTAGTGGATGTTTCTGTCTAAAATGGAAACCAGTGTGGCTTTCCAAGGGACATACTTAGTGTAACTTCAGTGAGCAGCATATTCTGTCTCTCGCTGCCACTGGATAAGAAATGTTGACACTTGCTGCTGGTGGCTCAATCTTTCAACATTCCATTTGATGTGATTGAAAAGGAGTGGTGGACAAAATAAACAGGTTGCACATGTGATTTTAGATGAATAAAGGTATCTAACTGGATTCTCTGAATACACTCTGTGTAATTAAATATACACCCATATATGTAACACTCAGCAAAGCAAAAAGGGGTAACCCAGTATCCCTCAGAACCTGGGCCTATATACTGTAAACAACAATGGTTCTGTCGGGTATAGCTGTTTCTTTGTGAGTTAGAAAAAATCATGCAAACAGTGAAAGATTGACTGTTTGCATGATTTTTTCTAACTCACAAAGAAAAGACTATACCGACAAAACCATTGTTGTTTACAGCATATATAACACAGCACACATGTTGAAAAAACGTCTCTGTGGATAATTTGAACTGCTTTAAAATCTTTTGTTGACTTTTAAATAGTGCTCAACGTCTTGTCTTGTGATAGATGTACTGGCGAATTTGTGTGAAAGAGTCTAATGGCAGCAGTTTACATACAGCGATTTCTCCTACAGAAGCGTCATTGCAGCGCTGTGTTACTGAGAACAATGCCTCTCACACCTTCGCCCATTAGGTTTTATAGCCACCTCTCAGCGCCCGCTGTGGAAGGACAAGGGATAAACCAACGCTCTGCAGACACACCTCTGCTCTGATGGCTCCCAGAGCATATGCAGATCACAGTGCACTGGTGACAAGAGCAGCTGTTCTCTTGTACGAGCCCAACCCAGGCTTCCACTGTGATTAAGAGTGGAAGGGGCTGCCGAGGTACGAGGTGATTGATGACGGAGCGCCACCTGCATCAAAAGCCAGCCAGCCAGCCACCCCCGTGAGTACCGGTACTCTCCTTATTCAAGGAAAAGTGCTGGTACTCATGCGAGAAAATGAAAAGTTACTGGTACTCAGTACCGGTGAGTACCGGACCGGTTCATTTAAAGCACTGCACGTAAGTTAAGCGCAGAGGAGCAGGTTGACTGTGCACAGCACGGTCAAGCAAAGATTCCTGCCTAGTCACCATGCCTACCGCTCCACTACATGTGCAGCTATCTCCTTTGATAATGTAAGTATTGTAGATGAGGCTATCCTTGCATGTTGCAGCAGAATGTGCTGATTATTGGCGATAAGCATGTAAACGAATAAAATCAATAAAAATTTTTTTTTTAAAAAGTGGTTAAAGCACCTGCTCCGGCTATCTGTTCACAGCGGGCCAGGGAGTCAAATACAGGACAGGGCCACCCCGGCTGATACCAGATCCTTCCTTTGTATCTGGTTAGAGAAACTCTTATCACAGTGCCAAGAAGAATTGGCCTTTTACAAACTACTATATTCAAAGCACAAAAAGATGGAGCTAGCTCTGTGCTGTAGGCTTTATAGAGAATATCACTTAGGGAGTGGAGTATTCCTATTTCTTACAGCACCTAATAGCATCTTAGGCTGTTAATATTGCTCAGTGGGACGGGCACCTGCTGCAGAGATAGGTGTAGAGAGCCTTAAGGTGACAGATTCGGTTCCAGGCATTAAAATGTAACCTGAGTTCCTTAGACTTGTTAGACTCTGGGGCCCGGCACAGGAAGATCACCGGAAATGTCGGACATTTAACCCTGGATTCATGCCGACGTTTGTATTTTATGTACTTATTTTTACTTTTAAGGAATTCGGAGAGTACTTCAGTTGTACTCCTCAATTTATACAAACGTTGTACTAAAAGCACGATAATGCGTACATATAAAAATACAAATGGGATGTAAATACGTATGTAGAAATGTAAAACTGGTAAACTTTTTTTCGGATTTGTCCACTGCAAAGTCATTTCACTCCCCTGAAAGGTCCTTCCCAGACACCACCAGTATTTTTTGAGGGGCACTCCTTTCGATTCCAGACCGTAAACGCATTGGCTCTCGGAATTAACTGGAGTAAATGTATAATTGTATACATGGTGAGAAAATCAAAATGCACCATTTACAAATACATTACATATAAATCAAGTTATGTATAAGGTGCGAGGCAGGTCGACGGCGTTTCAGTCCCACTATTTTAGATCATGGGGACCATCATCAGGACATTAATTAATGCCTTAACGTTTTTAAGCCTCTAATTGCCGCGTAAGGATACAGAACCGATGGATGCGGCAATGGGAAGGTCCCGGAAGAGGACAGTGAGCCCCGGGAAATTGTTAAGATAATAATCACCGCGTTACAATGATGCAATCTTGCGGTACCAGGAGTATGCCGGTTTAGTCGGCGGTTGGGTCCGTTTCCAGGATGGTCCCCATGATCTAAATAGTGGGACCGAAACGCCGTCGACCTGCCTCGCACCTTATACATAACTTGATTTATATGTAATGTATTTGTAAATGGTGCATTTTGATTTTTCTGTACATATGAATTTCTGAAACAGAAAACGTTACTTTGCCTTAAAAGCCTTTTTCCTGTCTGCACGGGATCTAGGAGTGTCTGGGTACAGGCTTGTGCCCCACACTGTTGAATGTTGAAGGTATTGTTTCTGGTTGTAATTCATTACTTACTGAGTAAACTTGAAGACCTCTGTCCGGCTGGACATGTCGCTCTAAATATAGAACCGATTCTGTCTATATTTATTACTTTGCATTATTTTGTACGCATGGGACCGATGTTGTTCTTAATAGTATGCTCCCCGAGGTCCTATGCTGACTGATTTGGGGCCCCTTGTTGTTTCTAACTTTGCATGTGACATCACAGCGCATGACATCACAAGAAGTGACATCAGATCTTAAGCCCTTACATATATGTTTAGCAGGTGCCTCATGAGTACATTTGAGCACATTTCGAGTATACTTGCAAACCCTCCTGATTTAGGCCAAAGATTCCCACTTTTGTATGCTACACATAAAATAATGTTGCCTTTTGTCAGCGAAAAGCTTCCTCTAGCCATAGTGCTTTAAAAGAAATAGTGATATTTAAATTATTATAACGCCTCCTCAGGGGTAGTAAGCGCTATATAAATGCTATTGATTTTGGGCAAATACTGGGAAAGATCAACACTTCTGACGTTCTTACAATGCATGCATATCTCCTAAACAGAGCCTGAACAAAGTGAAAGCTGCCCTCTTAAGTAGGTGTGAAGTGCTAACAAGGTGTGAGCCTTTGTTTCCCCTGTGTGCATTTGCTTCTAGGTGTGAGGCTCCTGACTGCTGCCAGCCAGAAGACTCGAACAAAAGGAAGCCTGATGACCCTCAGATTCGGCCCAGCAGGAGTTAACAAGCATTTACAATGCAAGGGTTTCGCCTTTGAAAAAGTTAGAGCTATTGGCATTTTAAATGACAACATTTTTATGTATGTGTTGGTTTTGAAAACAGATAAATAAATGGCACTGTCATTTACAATGCCAATAGCTTAATCTCTCGCAAATGCCACACACAAACACCCAGACCCACAGAGTACCACACACATACATACCTACAGAGCCACACACAGAGCCACACACACACACACAGAGCCACACACACACATACACAGAGCCACATACACATACACAGACACACACACAGCCCCCCCCGCCCGTCGGGACGCACCCTCCAGGGCCAGCATGGACGGGAAGTCCTTGCAGTTTGAGATGCCGGTGGAGTCGGTGATGCAGGTCTTCCACAAGTTGGACCAGAAGGTGGCCGTGGTGATGACTGTGCCGTCGATGCTCGACACCTTCTAGTAGTCGGTGGGCAGCGTGGAGCAGACCAGCACCCAGCCTGACAGGGCCAGCAGGAAGGCTACGATCTCCCCCGCCATGCTGGACATGGTCACCGGCAAGGGTCACAGGGCACAGATGTCAGAGCTGAGGGCACGGGTGAGGGCAGAGGGCAGAGGGGTAAGAGCTGAGGGCAGAGGGGTGAGAGCTGAGGGCACAGGGGTAAGAGCTGAGGGCACAGGTAAGAGCTGAGGGTACAGGAGTCAGAAGCGAGGGCCTAGGAAGAGCTGAGGGCACAGGGCAGGGTAAGAGCTGAGGGCAGAGGGGTAAGAGCTGAGGGCACAGGTAAGAGCTGAGGGCACAGGAATCAGAAGCGAGGGCCTAAGAAGAGCTGAGGGCACAGGGCAGGGTAAGAGCTGAGGGCAGAGGGGTAAGAGCTGAGGGCACAGGGGTAAGAGCTGAGGGCACAGGGGTAAGAGCTGAGGGCACAGGTAAGAGCTGAGAGTACAGGGGTAAGAAGTGAGTGAGGGCCCGGGGTGAGATCAGATGGCAGAGGATTTAGAGCTGAGGGCACCTGCGAGGGCAGAGAGCAACGCGGTAAAGCACATTTACCTGCGCTCATATTTACTAAATTATCTTATCTGAATACTTTATAACTCATATTGCACAGGTGGAATTTGCTCGTCCTTCACAGTATGCTTAGCAGGGGTCAAATATGGTAAATGGTTCCGGTGCTGGGTAATTGTGCACAGACATTAGTAGCGGCCAGCGAGTATGAGAATGATATTCACACTGACCTTCCGGTGCGAAAAATACAATCTTGACGTGTGTTGTGCAAAACTCTATTGCACCATTTCAAACCTCCATAGCACTGACGCCATGACCGCAATCAGATCACCAGATGGTTATCACATTGTGTAAGTGCAAGAGACGTCACACCCGTCTACGCCTCCCTGGGTGGAAGGTACAGAGTTAATGTTTCATCTGCTCTGCACTTTACCCTTCCTGGTTGAAGAATGCGACCAGCAAGTGAGATCAGGCGAGGCCACCCTTCGAATACAGTGAAGCAAGCCAGACCGACCACGAACGGCGCCACAAGAGATTAATCATTGTCTGAGAATGGGGAAGCTGATCTGGATCTGCTCCCCCTTACGATCCGGGGCAACAAGTGAGTGCCTTCTTATGAAAATCCTGGGCCTGCTGAGGAGTGGTAAAGACACAATATTTTCCCCGGTGTGTGACCCGCAGATTGGCCGGATATAGCAAGACATAAGGAATACTGGTCTGCTGCAACTTTCGTTTTACAGGTTACGAACGTCTTGTGTAAAATCTGGAAAAATGGAAATGTAGTGACCGTCATAGTTTAGATCTCGCTTTTCCTGTGTCATTCGGAGGATAGCATCACTGTCATTGTATTTCAAGAGAGGAGCACTTATGGGTCTAGGGGTAGAGCCCGGAGGGGACTAGCAGTGAGCGAGCAGTGGGCTCGCTACACTATCAGGACTTTAGAAAAGACAGAGGCAAGATGGCGTCAGTGTGAGTGGTCCCTGAAGGAATCGCTCTGTGGACTCCAAACCTGTGTGATGAACTGCGCCTAGCCCAGCCGGCTTCTGCATCGTATAGAGAGAACGCTGTGGAAGATGAGGGGGTCTGACAGCCTATAGCCTATAGATTTAACCTACAACTACAACTACAAACCGATGACCTACGATCGGCCAGGCAGCGCCGAGGTGAGGTAAGGTGAGGTACCCAGCGAGGTACGTGAAGGGGTGCAGTCTCCAATCCTCTATCACTGTCTGAACTCGCTTTCACCTTCTAAACCCGCCGCTGCTATTTCTGCTATTGCTGCTATTTCTGCTTCTGTTGCTGCTGCGGGAGAAGGCTTGAAGGCATGAAAGCAAGAAAGACTCACCGGACAGAGCGGCCTGCAGGATTGGCACTGTGGCGGGATGAAGTGCATGATGAGTGCGGCAGTTGACTAATGGGTGCGAAAAGACCGTAAAAGCCCGTAAAAGTACTGACTAAGCTCATGCAAAGTTATTTAAGGCTATTTGGCGCCCTCAAGTGGAAACAAACATTTACGGGACTTGCCCTGGTTGTGACTTAAGGTTAGCTCTGCTCCGTTCAAGAAACCGATATAGATGGTTTCTGATGGTCGTAGGGCAAGTCTTGTGGCCGTGGCTGGATCAGTGGGGTCGATGAGTCATCCTGAGTGTAACATCGGCTCAGCTTGCAAACAGTAACATTGTAGCGCTGTAATAATTTCAATTACCGCAACATCGTGAGGGGGGTGTATTCGGAAAACGATAAATTACAACAAACATAAACACTTACTCAGCTACTGGAAAAAGCTCTGCCCTCTTCTGCTCTGCTCACCAGCACTGTACCACAGCCATTTTCTCTTCTTCTACCTCCGAGGCATCGATCACAATCAATCAATCACTCGCTCTACAACTCTGCTGATCTATTAAACCCCTGCCCCTCGGCTGGTCTGTCTTCGGGCCCAAGTCTGACGATCTGCCACACTACTCGACTTTCGGCAGGGAGTCCAAACTACTCGGATGTCAGAGCAGGCTGTTGCGGGAAACATTGAGTAGCCAGCAGCGTGCGAGAGGTTTGGCATAGTCAAAAAAAAAAAAAAACAAGCATTTACAAGTGGGGCCGGAGACACGGACAGCGGGAGGGGGGGGGAACGGGCACACGGACAGCGGGAGGGGGGAGGCGGGAACGGGCACACGGACAGCGGGAGGGGAGCACTCACCTGGACTTCTTCCGGCGTCGGTCTGCCTGGAGAAATGACCCAAATAAACCTTAGAAGAAAAAAAAAATAAACCACCGCCCACCGCCGCATGACGTTCTAAAAGGGGCGGGATGAGTAAAAATCGCCGGAACGCCCACGAATCTGCTCCGGCATGACGGACAGATCTCTCTTCCAATGGCTAACCTCCATTTATGGAGCTAGCCAATGGAAGAGCAGGCGGGACAAAGCCCCCGTACTGTTCTAACATAAGATTTCGTATGCGCGAACGCTGCTGTGCAGCGGACGCCAGGCGAAACCTAAAAATAAGAGAGTCCCATTCCGTCCCCGCCTGCATGTTGTTGCCGATCGAAAGCAGACAACGTGCAGGCGCAGCTGAAAGTGTCCAGGTGTTTGGAAATTACACCGGGTTGAAGAACTGCGACCCATGCTGGGTCTGCTGGACACTAAATGGGCCACGTGATTGAATAAGTGAACTCAACTGCGTCGGCCTGGGCTAGTGAGTCCACTGTGAATCTGCAACTACTGAAGAGCTCAGAACAGAGACAGTGCCATTGTGGTTCCTCCTTCCCTCCTACCCCCCAAATGAGGCTACCATGTGTAGTTGGGGCACCTATCACAGTCTTGGAATGCCTGGTATTCTGTGCACGCAGACCTTAGGGCCCAGCTTGCTGTCCAGCTACACCAGGACAGAAGCCTAAAGGAGATCAGCCCTGATTGATGCTAGTAGGGAAGTGCTCTGTCCTCCTCCTGGGCCTTTGAGAGAGGAGGCCCACCCTTTGCCCTGCGTCCGGGCAAAGATTGCTGACGGAACTGTAGATTGAAAGTTTGTGGAGCGCTGGCTGCTAGAGCAACGTGAGGGGAGAGACCCTCGGGGAGCGCGGGGAACAGCCTGGGAGTGTGACGCAAAGAACGCCTAATACCCTCACAGAGGAGAGTGTGCAGACAACTGCATCCAACGACCCAGGCCCTGTGATCGCTTGCTTAGCTCCATCCTGCTGCACACTATGATCAAAGACCGAGTACCCAGAGGTGCACAACAAGTACACGGCACGCTGGCAGATGGCTGCAAGAAACCGCGAGACCCGCAGGAGCTAACCGGGGCCCAGATCCTAGCAACTATCGAGGCATCCAGCACGGTGGTGCAGGCAAAGATCGAAGCCATGTCGCTGGATGGTAACCTAGTGAGAACGGATATATGCAAGGTGGCAGGAAGATCAGTCAAAATAGAACAGCAGGTGTCCAAGACGCAAGAAGCACTGACTGATCTGAAGGTCAAGGTCATCACTCTCGAGTCCCAATCACAAACATTGGAGAAGATGCAGAGTGTCAGTCCCACAGATGCAACTTACGGTTTGTGGGGTTCCATGAGGGGGGTGCCCCAGAGACATTACTTGAGGACTGAGTCAAAGTGGCACTACCGACTGCGAGGCTGTTCCAACTCTTTGTGGTGGAGAGGGCACACAGGTCGTTAGCACCTCCCTCCCCCTCCTCCCACTCCCAGGACCCCCAAAGAACAGTAATTGCAAAGATCCTTAATTGCAGGGACCGGGACTCCATTTTACAGGAAGGGCGTCAAAAAGGGGATCCCTACTTTGAGAACTATACTGTACGCATTTTTCCGGACTACACAAGAACTGTCCAACTAGAAAGACAGCCCTTTAGCGGTATCAAACAAAAACTGAAAGCAATGAGTCTCACATTTTGCTATACTGGGCTACGATCGCTCACACTTTTTCATGACACCGGAGGGCACATGGAACTGGTAGAAGGTTTGGGGTGGTGACTGAATCCTGGCATCCACATCGGGAGGCGTCCCCGTAGAGGCCCGAAAGAGTCGGAGAATAGTACTTGCATTGAGAAGGAGAAGCAGGTGATGGTGACGATCTGTCCCTGGGGTAAAAGTGGTGGTCTGTCAGGATGGTACCCTGGACTTAGAGCTGCAACAACAAGCGAGGGAGGCAGCTAGGGCACTGGTGGAGTCAGTCACCTCTCGTGCATCCTCCAAAGCTGGTTTGGATCTGGTGGACGATGCTCAGATCCCAGGGTCTGAGAGTGACTTGGTCTAACGGGAGGTGACGTAAGATGTCTTCTGCCCACAGGATGACAGCTAGCAGGTTCAGTGAGTCGAGAAGATGGACCCTGCGGTGGGTGCTAAACCCATAATATACTGTTTATTGAGGACAGTGCTTTCGCCCCACATGGGGGGAGAATTTGAACTTGGCCATTCACTAAGACACGGCTTGGGACACATGCCATAAGCGGGGCAAAGTAGGGTACACAGGTGCTGCATCATTGACCGGGCCGTCAATGAATCAATCAATCAATCAATCAGGTGTTTGTTAGGTGCTACTCCTCAAGGTGCTGGGAGAGGGGGTCACAGTTTCCAGTCCATCAAGGAGGGGGTCTGTCGAAGAGCCAGGTTTTGAGTTTTCTTGCGAAGATGGGGAGCGATGTTGTCTGTCTGAGGTGGAGCGGAGGTTTGTTCCAGGCTCTGGCCGCGAGGAAGGTGAAGGATCGCCTCCCTATCTGGTCATTCTGGCGGGGGGGGGACAACGGCGTGGAGAGCTGATCAGCTGATCATAGGGTCCTTTGAGGTGCATGGAATTTGAGTCTGCTGTTCAGGTATGCTGATCAGGTGTCGTGGAGGGCCTTGTGAGCGTGGGTTAGCATCTTGAAGGTGACTCTAGCTTCGATGGGGAGCCAGTGGAGTGTGCGCAGGTGCTGAGAGATGTGGCAGTGTCTTGGCAGGTTGAGGACCAGTCTTGTGGCGGCGTTATGGATGTTCTGTAGCTTGCGGGTGTGGTTTTTGGTTATTCCGGCGTAGAGTGTGTTGCTTTGTTCGAGGGGGATCCATTTGAAGGTAATACTTATGAGGCGGAGGGTGTGGAAGCAGGAGGACGAGACAGAGTTGATCTGGTGGTCCATTTTGAGCTCTGAGTCCAGGATGATTCCCAGTTTGTGTGTCTGGTCGTGGGGGTGGGCGGGCTTCCGAGGGCGGGGGGCCACCAGGTGTTGTTTCAGGCGTCGGGATTTGGGCCCATGATGAGTACTTCCGTTTTGTTGGTGTTTAGTTGTAGGCAGCTGTTTTTCATTCATTTGGAGACAGCTTCCATGCCTTCTCGAAAGTTGTGTGGCAGTGTTGGGTTCGTTGGATGAGAGGATGAGTTGGGTGTCGTCTGCTTATGACACAATGTTCAGTCTGTAGGTTCTGACGATGGGGGCCTTGGTCACGATTGGTGTCTCACCCCCTCTTCACTTCTTCCTCTTTCCCTTGTTCTGGTTGATTGGTATGGGGAAGAGTGTGCAGGGCCTGGAGTGATATCTTGGGGGCTGGACTGCACACTGAGCCACCTTAGTGCTCACTTGGCCGCACCCCACCCCTTGGAAGACTCTCGTACTGCTAGAGGGACACATGGTAAGTCCCGTCACACACTGATAGGATCCTGGTTTAAGTTACTTCAGATGGGTGTTGCTATACATGGCTGGGGAGAACCTAGTTCGGTTTCAAGGTGTTTACACGGGTATGGCATTGGGTGCGCGGTTCTGGGATTACATTTATTTACATACAGTGAGTGGTGGTTCTTGTCCCTGTGGGTGGCGGGATGGGTGGTGGAGAGTGGGGACTAACGTGATTTACTGAAGGACTAGATTGGAGAATGGATATCTTAGACAGGTGGGAGCCCACTCGCACTACTACAACAAAGAGACATACTTAATAGATTGGGTGGCCCAGAAATTGCAGAAGAAATGGAGAGGGCAACTTTTTTCTTCGACGTACTCCTCAAATGCCAGAGGGGTATCCATATGTTTGGTGCCCGGGGTCCTGTTTCAGTTGCGCGGACACTGCAGATGTGGCGGGGTATTACGTGCTCCTCCATGGTGTCCTGGATGGTAGGGAGAACTGCCTCTTTAATATATATGCACCCAACACCGAACGCGGTGAAGACACAGCTGGCTCTCAAATGATGGCTTTCTAGGGGGTGTGCGAGGCTGGTAAGCGAGAGGAACATTGCCCCCTATCCTGTCTGTGAGGGCCCTAATATCCACGGAGATGCCATAATAGCCACCACGATGGTCGTGTATTTTATATAGTCACTTCTCACTTTCTGGCCCATTCATCGTGCTGCCATGTTATGATGGGGAAGAGGTATCCTTCTGATGTTTTAACATGACAAGGCTTTGTACATTAACTGCTGCTATGATTGGTCGGATGTGCCCTAGCCGGTGTCTTTTTATTATGTTAGTAAGTATCTTGGTCGAATACTTTTAAGGTCCCCCCCGTACAGAAATAAGAAGATCAGGGCCAGGAGGAGAATTTGTTGCACTTAGCACTTTGCCATGCACTGTGCACCTTATAGTATGATATCTATGTGGCTATGTTCCAGGTTTATAAATGTGCTTCTATTCTGGGGGGAGAGGTATCTATATGAGGTAAATTAAAGGTTAAGAGTTGTGTTTATGTCACCATATGATGCACTCAGATTAGCGAGGCTAAAGTGCTGTGTTTCCCAAGTGCTGCTGTGGCCAATCTGATTCTATATTGTTCTAATTCTGCGCTTGTATCAGTTATTTTTTTTTAGTTTTAGCACTATGCACTTTATAGTATGATATCTATATGGCTATGTTTCAGGTTTCAAAATCTGCTTCTATTCTTGGGGGAGGTATCAATATAAGACCTGTTAAAACAGTGCTGTGTTTATGTCATCATACAATGCCCTGAATTCAGTGAGGCCTACGCTCCGTGTTTACCATTTTATACTATGGGTTAGTCTGCCTTGATATTTGTTTTAAGTCTGTGGTTGTATTATGCTCTTATACTTTTTATGATCATTTGGTCGATAGTATGTTTAATGTTTATGATTTTTATTAACTAATAAACTAATTTCCACTAACTGATGGTAACATGGCCTTACAGTGTCTAGCTCCCAAGAGCTACTTTCTCTGTGACAGGCTTAACTGCTTTATGTTGAAAACCAGACTACAGATTAAAATACTGTTACTGTATTACTGTATCTCAAGAATAGGACTAGCTGGAAAAATAATTAAACAGCTATTTTTATTAGTCATTAAAAATCCAATGAAATGGTGGTCATATTTTTAATAAATATTAACGAAAAAGCAACTTTTATAAAGTTACCTTTTCCCTGACTGAATGTCTGGAAGCTAATTTACATTGGCCCGCTACCTTCTCTTAGCCAGTAAATTTGCCTTGAATAGGCTTGAACTACCTCCCAGGAGAAAACAATAGGTTGACCTCCTGAATGGGCACAGGTGACGCTTCTGAACTCCACACAACATGCAGGTTATGGCTGTGGGAATTCTTTTGACACTATGGTGTCAAATACTGCTTAACAGGACTGCTGGCTTCAGATATAACACTTGAAGCACACTTGAAAGGTGAGAGAACATGATGGTAAGATAATTCTTGTTCAACCACTGTCTGATTGCTGAAGGACTGCTTTTGTCCTACAGGACTTCTAGCTCTTAGTTTATTGTGGGTATAGTGTCTACCTCAAACTGGAATTTGGTCTTGGATGTGGGAGGACTTTGGTGAAATAATTCGCTATCTTCAAAATGCCCAAAGTGAGTAGGGTTGACTAAGGGAACTTTTTTTTGGTAAACCAACTTTGTTGTCACATAACAACACTGAGCAATTTCGGTACCAGCATCAGTGTACAAGAGACAACAAGGCATTTGTTTTCAGTTAGACTGTCATTTCTGCAAGTGAAGCCAAAATTGCCCTCCAACCTGTGGTATGCCCACCACTTGCCCGAGAGCTTGGAATGTTTCTGGGGGCAGCCTTGCATTTGCTAAAGTGGCTGTTCCAATTTAGAGCACCAATCCATCCCAGCCTGCTAATCTACCAGGGTGGAGAGATGAGGGCTTCTCCAGCACTGGACTGGATTAAATCTTATCTGTGCAACCTGACGTTTCAGATCTCGTCTTCGCAGGCTCAGTCAGACACCTTTGCTTCACCCCATGGCGTGCCCCAAGGCTCAATATTGAGTCCGCTATTTTTTAATTTGTATCTCCGCCCTCTCGCCGATCTAGCAGAGCGAGTTGGTCTAGAACTTATGACCTATGCGGATGATTCGCAAATAATTTTTTCTCTCACCAATTCAGACCCTTCATCCCCCTCTGTGTTGAAATTAGGTCTTCATGAAGTCTTCAGCTGGATGTCAACGAACCAGCTGAAGCTCAACGGGGAGAAGACGGAGATTCTTCTTTTAGGCAAACACAGAGACCTTTGGCAGGACACTCATTGGCCGCCATCCCTGGGCGCTTTTCCTATCCCAGCTACCCATGTCAGAAATCTAGGCGTGCACATCGATGACACACTATCGATGAAACAGCAGGTCAACAAAGTGGCTGGTACTTGCTTCACTATCCTCAAATGGCTGCGGAAGATTATCTGGATGCTGCCTGTTGATACCCAGAAGACCGTAGTCAATGCCCTTATTACATCCAGGCTTGACTACGGTAACATCCTTTACCTGGGTTCCAACCTAGCCGTGATCAGGCGGCTTCAGCTAGTCCAGAACTCCGCAGCCAGGTTGCTGTGTAAAATCCCCAGGACAGCAAGGATTTCTAAGCACCTTAAGGACCTGCACTGGCTCAGGCTGGAGAACCGGGTTCGGTTCAAAGCCCTGAGCTACATGTTTAAAATAAAGGCAGGAACCGCACCAAAGTATTTGCAAAAACTAGTGAGGCCCTACTCTCCTGCACGTAATCTTCGCTCTTCCAATGCAGCAAACTTTGTGGTACCCAGGTTTAAACTGGCCAGAATGGGAGGAAGATCCTTTTCCTATTTGGGACCAGTTCTTTGGAACTCCCTTCCCCCAGCTCTACGAAAGGAAGAAAATTTTGCCAGTTTTAAGAAAAGCGTTAAAACCTGGCTTTTCAATCAATAAATCATTGTGGTCTCTGGTCCGTTTTGCTTTCTGTGTTGTTGATTTCGGAGTCCTGGCGCCGGGAAACCCTTTGTGGGTATCTGCGCGCATTACAAATGCAAAAAATAAATAAATAAATAAATTTATACTCAGTATCGAGTTTGGCAATTATTGAGGCTACTCCCACCATCATTCCTTCACAGCGGGGTCTGTCAAGATTCTCTAGTGTACAGAGGAGTCACACATTCTGGGTTAGTTCAATTGACCAGTCTAATACTTGGGACTGTTATGTTATACGCTATGTTATATTGTTTTGTAATTCGCTCAGCCACTCAGCAGAGTGTCCCGGTGCTAGGCAGAAGAAGACCATCCAGGCAACTGGATTTAGCTGTTAAAAAGCCAGGTTTTTAGTTTCCTCTTCAGGGCTCGAAAATTCCACTTGACCGCTCGCATAGTCAAGCTAAATTTAACAAGGTTGACCTGTTTTTAGGTCCTACTAGCCCTTTCTGGCGAGTAGGAAAACAAACCAACTTTTGTCCTCTTGTCTGTGAAAACGGAGCAAATGTGACAAGATTACAAGATTTAAAGGCATTTTTATTGCTCACAAAGTTAATGAGCAATAAAGGCGCCTTTAAATCTTGTTATCTTTTCACATTTGCTCCGCCTTCACAGACGGAGGTCAAGTAGGTTGCAGTTAGGTCGAGGACATTTTTTAAGGTACTAGTTCTGCAGGACTAGTACCATTTTTTTGATTTTTCGAGCCCTGCTCTTGAAGATATCCAGGCTGTGTGCTAGTGGAAGGTCTACATGAGTTTATTACGATGGAGTGGTCCCAGTTAGGAAAACAATCTCCCACCTATTCAGAGGCGATTAATGCGAGGCACTCTTGCAAGGTATGCTGAGGAAGAACGAAGGGTGCGTGCACGGATGTATGCGCTGATCCTCCCACTGAGCTAGGACATGCCTGTCTCGTGCAAGGCCTTGTGCATTAGGATCATAGCCTTAATGACCGCCCTCTTTTTTTTTACCGGAAACCAGTGCAGGGCCCTCAAGTGAGGGGTCATGTGTGTGACCTAGGTGGGAGTCTGAGTAGCAGTCTCGCAGCGGAGTTCTGCACCACCTGTAGTCTGTTAAGGAGATAGTCTGGGAGACCAAGGTACAGAGTGTTTCCATAGTCAAGTCTGAACGTAATCCGGGTTTGCTCTACCTTTCTACCAGCAGACTCAGATAGAAGAGGTAGACATTTTTTCAGCATGCGAAGCACACTGAAGCAGGACCCAGCTAGGGCTTGGATCGGAGGTTGGAAGGAAAGGGAGCTGTCGATTTTGATCCCTAAGTTCTTCATGCAGTGTTGTGGTGAACCTGCGTGCAGCACCTTGCTCGGCCATCAGGTTTCCACAAAATTGTGGGGGACATCTCCGAAGAACACGATCTCTATTTTGGCCGGATTGCACCTCAGATGGTGCAAATCCAGCCAGTGAAACATCTTGGTGAGACAACGTGAAATCAGATTCCCATCTAAATCCTTACCCTTCTCGCAAGCAAACAGAAGTTGCATGTCCTCTCCATAAGAGATTACTTTTGTGCCTAGGGACTCAGCGAGAATTGCCAAGGGCTTCAGATATGTATTGAACAGGGTGGGACTTAGAGCCGAGCCCTAGAGCCGAGCCCAGTGGAACGCCCACCGCCAGGGGTCTGGCTTGTGTGGCTGTTCCTTTTCAACTCCACGCCAGAAACAAGTTATATGAGGGCATGCCCATACTGTGTCAAAGAAATCTGTGTCTATGCTGTGGTCACACAATCAAGTGGGATAGGTGCCAGGTTGTGCAATACGTGGTATGCTGGTAGTTTAGCTTGATTAGTCTAAGTCTGGAGGAGATGACTATTTCCCGGGCAGCCACCCGGGCATCATGCCAATCGGCCTCATCAAGGGAGCCTACCCATTCTTCCCACTCTGTTGAAGAGGTAGTGAACACATCGGGTGCGTTAACTGCTAGTGTATGAGATCTGTGGGATGTTGCTCTCTTTCCCAGTTGACCCATAAGCAGTTTGGCTTCAGGTGGGTTGCGTGCAGAGAAATCAGTTATTCCACACAGATGGAAAGCGAGGGAGTGTCGAAGCTGCAGGTATTCATGGAACTGTGTGCATGATAAGGAGAACTGAATCCAAAGGTCTTGAAAAAGGCACATTGTTAGATTTGAGGGTCTCTAATTGGCACAGGTAGGTACTTGTGACAAATAGGGACCCTCTCCTCTAGTCAGGACAAGGGGATTACACTCCTAAAATAACCCCTGCTCACCCTCTAGGCTGCGTGGCGCGAGCAGACAAGGCTTATTTCAGAGGCGTTCTAAGTTAAGCAGTTGTGACCACATACAGTAACCCAGTGTCAACACTACAAATGGACACCACACAGGTTTTATATAAAAAATAAGTAGACTTTATATCGAGTTACCACAAGACTATAAACGACAAAAATACACACTATGATTACTTTAAGATGGTAGATTTAAGCTTAGTTCAGTTCAGTTCTTAGATGCGACAATCTGCGTTAATGTACCTTAAGTTGCGTTGCGCTTCCACGGCAAGCAATGTCGCAGCGATGGGATATGCGGCAAAGTCAGGTGCAAAGAAATAAAGACGTGAAGATCTTCCAGATGCGGCACGCTTCTCGGGGATGCGAGAAGTTCTCGGTTCGATACGTGGACTGCAGCGGCGACACCCTTTCGAAGCGACGGCAACAGCTCCAGCGGCGACGCTCTTCTCCACGATGCGTGAAGCTTCCGCTCGATGCGACAACTACAGCGGCGACATCCAAGATGCGACGGCAGTAGCTCTGACGGCGGTGCGCATCTTGAGTATGTGAGGTGCTCTTGGTCAATGCGGTGCAATGCGACAGTTCCAGCGGCGACACCCTCCTGCTTCGGAGTTGCGACGGCAGGCACAGCGACGGCGACCCGCTCCGACCTCGTTGCGAGATTCTTCTCTTGATGCGGTGCAGTGCAACAGCTCCAGCGGCGACACCCTCCTTCTTCGGAGTTGCGACGGCGACACGCTTCCTCTTCGTTGCGGCACGCTTCTCTCCGATGCGGTGCAGTGCGGCAGTTCCAGCGGCGACACCCTCCTTCGGAGTTGCGATGGCAGGCACAGCGACGGCGACACGCTTCTTCTCGTTGAGTCGCGCTTCCAGCTCCTTGCGACACGCATTTCCTCAGAAGGCCCAAAACGGCAGCAGGCACTTCCACAAGAACTCTTGGGAGCTGGGGGTGAAGTCTGTTGTCGCTGAGACTTCAGCAGGAGGCAAGCTCTTTTCCAAGCCCTTGGAGATCCTTCACAAGTTGAAAGCAAAGTACACAAAGTTCCTTTTTTCTTCCTTTGGCAGTAAGGCAACCAATGCAGGCCAATCTCCCAAGCAGCACTTCAGCTTGGGAATAGTCTCTCCTCAGTTTCTTCAGGTTCCTCTCCTCAGTAAAGGTTTCTTCTTGTAGTCCAAAGTCATCTAATTTCATGTGATCAGCGTCCCAATATTTATACCCCAAAATCCTTTGTCCTCTGGGGGGAGAGGGACCTTTGCCGAGTCCAAACCAGTTCTGAAGCACTCTGTTTACCAGACTTCTCCTTTCCTTCACAGTGCAGGGCAGAAACATCAGACGCTCCACAGGAAGTGGAGCCAGCATTGTAGAAGGCAAGTACAGTCCTGGAGCACTTTGCTTACAGGACTCCTTCTCTTCTTTCAGTGTGCAGGGCAGAGACATCAGCTGCTCCCCGGGAGTGGAGCCAGCATTGTGGAAGGCAGGCCCAGCCCTATTCAAGGTTCAGGTGCAACTCCTCCCTCCCATCTAGATGCAGATCTCTCTATTCACCACTGGGTGACTCAGCCTCTCTCCTGGAATTCCCCAGCCCTGTCACTCACAAAACCACACATAGGAATACACAAACTAGCAGAGGCAGGTTTGAATGGTTAGATAAGCAAATACCTACTTTCTAAAAGTGGTATTTGCTAACACCGAATATTAAAATAAACTTCACTAAAAGATGTATTTTATTATTCTGAGTTCAGGCATACTAAACGTGAATTTCTACCATGTTCTCTGAGACAGTTAGGATTATAAAGTGTAACAATTCTATCAGCCCATTCTATCAGCCCATTATGGAGAACAGGTAGCCTTGCAATAGTGAAAAACTAAAATGGCTGTAATTCACTATTAAGACATGCCACACACATCAGGGCTTGTCCTACCTTATACTTACAATCCACCCTGCCCTTGGGCCTACCATAGGGGTGACTGATATGAAGAAAAGGGAAGGTTTAGGGACTGGCAAGTGGGTGCACTTGCCCAGTCAGCATGACAGTACCAGACTGCACGCAGACTCTGCAATGGCAGACCTAAGACACACTTTACAAGGCTGCTTCTGTGGGTGGCACAACCAGTGCTGCAGGCCCACCAGCAGCATTTGGATTTACACGCCCTGGGCACACTCAGTGCACTAGACTAGGGTCTGACAAGTAAACCAAATAGCCAAACATGGAACCAATCATTAGTACTTCAATTTACAGTAGGGACCACTTGCACTGTGGCACTGAATAGCAGTGGCACAGTGCCCAAAGCATACAACACCAGCAACAATACATGAGGCAACAGCAAAAATGGAAGAGACCCACGCCAATGGTGCCAGGTCTAACACACATATGCCCACCCTGCCTAACATCGCCCAAAGTTGTAATTCCAATTCTATCCCCTTTCGTGAAACCCTCTAGGTGGGCAGTGTGATGTAACCACTGTCCCTCCCTCCGTGGGCTGTGTCTAGTCTGTTTCTTGTCCCAGCCAAGAAATTGCAGTGCTGAATGCAAGAATTTTGAAGACCACTGCAGTCACGCCTGGGAGGTGGTGTGGGAAAAAGTCTCAATAAAGGATCCCCAGTATGGTATCCATGCCTAAGTAGGAGCAGTTCTACGCAGTATGCTGGATCACCCCAGCCTCCAATCAGCCATTCGTTAATAACCAGCAGCTGGGACGCCCAGTAGCGCAGTTGGATATCAGTCATCCCTAGTATCCAGTTGTATACTGATTGTCTACATTTGTCCAGCGCTAAGCAGGGTGGTCGATTTGGCCAGAGGAAGTTGTGAATCATTGTGGTAAGTTTGCGGAACCAATGATCTCAGTCGGAAAGTTTTGGAGGACGTGTAAAAATCGTGAATTATCATCATTATAAATAATGTCACTCTCCAAAGGAGAAAGAGCGGAAGCTGCTTCAGTCTCTGGAAGTCTGGCTTCATTTTAGTAACGAGGGGGGGGAAGATTAAGGCTCTAAGTCGGGGTTTGTCAAAATATGGTCGCTTGATCTCCTAGGAGAGGGATCAGGAGGGATTTGTTCCAGTTCACTTAAAGTTCGTAGATTATTCGTTTAATCTTAGTATTTCCAGGGAACGAGGCCCGAGAGAGTGAGGGCAGGTAGGAAGAGATGGAAATTGTCTGCATAGAACACCATCCTTCCTTCTGCCTGCCCCTCTCATTCCCTGCCTTGCATTTGTGGTTGCAGAGGATGAGTTGTGCCAGAGGATCGATGGTTAGGGCGAAGAGGAGTAGAAAAAGGGGACATCCCTGTCTGCGTCCCCTGCCAATAGGAAAGGGGTCGAAGACTATCCTGTTCTCCTGCACTAGTAGGGGGGTTTTCAGTGTATAGAAGTTTTATGTGGGTCCGAAATTGCAAACCAAAGCCTATTCACTACAGGACTTTGGTCAGGAAGGACCAGTCAGCTGAGTCAAATGCCTTCTCAAAGTCTACTAGCAAAGGACCACCCAGGTCCTGTATAGAATGAAGATGGGCAAGAGCCACGTGTACTTGGCATATACAGTGACGGGTACTGTGATTGGGCATTGTTCTAGGTGGATTAGAGTAGTCAATGTCTATTGGAGTCTGTTGGCAAGGATTTTAGCATAAATCTTGACAGGCATATCGGTTGGTAGGAGAAGCAGGGAGTGGGTAGTTTTCCTTCCTTTGGAAGAACTACAATTGTGACTATTTCAAGTTCTGGGGGAAAGAATCCCTTGGAGATCGCTTCTACATAGAGGTCTAGGAGGTACAGGTTGAAGATCTTGCCGAATTTTTAGTGGTACTCCAAGGGGAAGCCATTATGCCCGGGATTTATCTCAGGGTTCACACCCAGTAGGGCCTCCTGTATCTCTTAAAGTGTAATAAAGCTTTCTAGTTGGAGACCAGAGAAGGTGTGAGCCGTGGGAGAGGGGTATCGTTTATGATCGATTTGGTTTGCTCTGACTTGGGTCTAGACTGTTGGACCTAGAGCTTTCAGTAGTATCAGATAAAGATAACCACAATCTTGGTGGATTTATGTCCATAAACACCAGAGAAATCAATAATTTTGTGAACGACCCTGGAAGCCATCTCTCTGCTAGTCAACAAGTATAGCTGTTTCCCACTCTTGTCTCTAAATTGATATATCTCCTTGTTTATGCCCTTCAGCATTGACAGACTTCATCTAGTGAGATCTGTCTCTGCAAGGCTTTTGTCAGATGTAGCCGTGGGTCCAGGGGATCCGATGGCGCAGTAAGGTTTTGCCTTTCCATCTGCAATAGTTGGTCTTTGAGGGCAGTTACTTGGTAGAGCCTTTCCCTTTCTTTGCATTTAAGGTAACTCTGTGTTATGCCCCATATAATAGCTTTCTCTTCCACCCACAGTATTCCTGACATGAGACTGTGCCCTTGTTAATCGCAAAGTATGCCTGAAGCTCAGTCAGTAAATACTCAGAGCACTGAGTATCTACAAGGTACCAATTGTTGAGTCGCCAAACATAGTGTTGGGTTCTGCTGGTCATCCCGAATTGGGGCTGTGATAGGTCAGTAATCTGAAATTCCCCAGGGAAGCATTGTGGTACCCGTAAAATGGAGAACGCCAGTTGCTGGAAGTAGAAGTAAGTTTATATGGGGTAATGTATTGTGTGTTGCTTAGGGTGGGAGAGGCCCGCTGTTTAGTCCTCCGAAAGGCGCGTCTACTCCGAGGATCAGCCCAGTGGCTGCCGAGATTTGCTGTCTGGTGCCCTTCCCGGAGCGCGGCCTGGTGGCGTGGCTGACGTGAGCAGCGTTGCATGAGGCTTGGGCCCGGCGTGAAAGTTGCGCAGTGGTCGCCGAGAGCGGAGACACCCAACATTTGAATATCCTGGCTGAAGACTCCCAGACGCCGAGGGTCGGTGCAGGAGTGCGCGATGTTGCCAGTGCCTGCAGGGGTGAGCTGCTCCTGAAGGATACCATTGTTTTCAAGCGGAAAACACTGCCTTTGCTATAACCAAAGCAGTAACTTTTGCAGAACGGGGAAATGCGAAAGAACAAAATGGCGGACGAGGTACACCCATATCATCACTATGAGAGATCTTCAGCTCTAATTAGTCAACCAAGCTCCCATCCCACAGAGACCTGAAGTCCTCGAACTCTGTTGAGGTACAAAATAACCTTTGCTGCATCGAAAATGTCATTAATGTTGCAGGGTTATTTAACAGTGTGACCTGACCTTAAGATGGCGGCCGTTTGAGTGAGTTACGGCAAGCGCCTCACCCTTCGCCTAGGGGCCCGTACTGTATTGTCTAAGTAATTGGGCTTTCACCAAAAGTGTGGCGGCTGCTGGTGCACGAAGCGACTCATGCTTAACTGTATTGATCGTCACGATGATCTCTCGATGATCTCTTACTGCGTGCGGCCTGACCTTAAAATGGCGGCCGTTTGTGTGTTACGGCGAGCGCCTCATCCTTCCGCCTAGGAGCCCTTGCTGCATTGTTTAAGTATCCAGATATGCACCAATAATGTGGCAGCCGCTGGTGCATGGAGCGACTCAAGCACAATTGCTTTTATCGTCATGATGCTTTCCTGCTGCGTGTGGCCTGACCCCAAGATGGCGCCCATGCTACTTCGTGAATTCAACCTGCTCTGCTTTGCTCGGTAGCCCTTTGCAATTTAATGGCACATACGTCAGTCTCCAGCCTTAGGGAACAGTACTTAACCGTCAGATAACCAGCATTCTTGGAGGGTCTTTATTGCCAAACGATTTGGCTGTAAAACTCTGTTTGCCATTTGATCACCTCTGCATACCAGAACTGTAACCTCCTAGTTTGCATGTCATTGATGCCAGAGTCTATAATGGAATGACCCCTTTGCTTTGAGGACTGTAGGACCCGGAGGGAATGAGACATAGGGTGGGATCTGATGGTGGCAGCAAAAAGCAGCAGCAGAAGAGCCCGAGAATGGTGGGCGGCCTGAGAAACAAGGGAAGCAGTTTTGATCTCAGATGCTGCAATAGTAATCCCTTGCCTGACCCTAAGATGGCTGCCACAGTTTTCCCTACCACCGGATTCCGACCAGACCTTGATCACATCCCCCATCGGCCTAATTGGCAGCCCCAGCTCCTTCTCTGGTTTGTTTGTACTCCCACGCCTCCACCTCCTTCTTTACCTCTATCCGCTAGTGGGGACATGCTCTTCCACTACTTGACTCTGTTACTGTAGCCTATGTATCTATTCAAAATGGTTTTTACCTAACATTGAGACCTGAGCAATATGGCTGATGCCCTGTGGAGCTGCTAGACAGCTAATGAGGAGATTGGCCCTGGTTTCCCCCCTCGACCGTCACCTACCCAGCCGGACATTGGACACAGTTCTTCCTCGTCTTCCTGCTATGCCTTCTTTCTCCCCTCCTTTCCCACAAATTCTCTCAACCTAGTTGTTTGTTTACTGTACCTTATTACACTATTGTAACTGATGTAACTTGTAACGCAATGTTCCTCTGGTTTAGCGCTCTGCTACCTCCGGGTCTTTCCAGCGCTATATAAACCTTTTTAGATGTACATTGTATTGCAACGATCCTTTGGTTAAGCGCTCTGATACCTCCGGGTCTAGCCAGCGCTATATAAACTTCTTAAATCAAATACATTCAAAACTGGTTTTCCTGAACACTGAGACCTGAGCAACATGGCTGATGTCAGGTGGAGCTGCTAGACAGCTAATGAGGAAATTGGCCCTGGTTTCCCCCTTGACCGTCACCTACCCAGCCGGACATTGGGCACAGTTCCTCCTCGTCTCCCCGTTATTACTCCTTCCTCCCCGCCCTCCTACGAATTCTTGCAACATTGTTTCTGTGTACTGTACCTTACTATGCTCTTGTAACTGATGTAACTTCTAACGCAATGTTCCTAAATGTAAAGCGCTCTAATACCCTCTTGGGTCAAGTTTGCGCTATATAAAACTTTATAAATAAATAAATAAATAAATTCTCTGTTTTTGGGGTGCTACACCCTCCTGCCGTCGCCCAACGCCAATGACTCTATCAAAGACGCAAGTTGCTTGGCCATTGATGGCTTTTTTTAATTTAAATCTTTTTAATAAGGTTTTGCAGGTCAAGACCCCTGAAGAGGGGTAATACAACAAACCTGAATCCATTATCTCACACATTAAAGGGTTGCATGAGATTCACAATTAAAAAAACCTCTGCCCAGCATCCAAGTTATATATGAATTGTCCATAAAAGCATTGGTCCGGGATCTAATTATGTCGTGGAATGACACTGTACGGTTCGTCCCTAGAGCTGTGCGCTGGCGGAGGTGGTGTGGATGTTATCCCGTGTGTTTTTATGTAAATCTTTATTTAAGTGGCAGTTGTGGCAATTGAGAAAAGATTAAGAACAGTGCGTCGGTGTCCAAACTACCGACTAAAAACTAGGCGTGAAACTGCGGGGAAAACCAAAACTGTTCCTTGATCCATGGGTGGTAGGGAAGTGCGTGGCAGGCTGACTTGGGCTAATGGGCATGGTGGGCAGAAGGTGTTGGGGTCTGCGGTCGAATGGGTTGGGAGTGCAAGGATCCTCAGGATCGAATGGAGCAATCTGCCAGGGGTGGCGGGCCGTGGTTCCGGGAGGTATCAATGCTCATACTGACCCGCCCGGCTGGGTCGGAGTTCTGGCGTCGGGCGAGTGATATGGGGGGTTGAGGTGTTGTGGGGAAGCTTGGGCATGAGGCGGGGAAGGTACAGGTGTGTTCTCCGGAGCTGTCTCCTGTCTAAACTGTATGAGCATTTGTGCCCATTCCAGTGGGCACAAATTCCATGGGGTGTTTGTGTGTCCCTTTCACTTTTTCCTCTCGCAGGATGTCCTCCTCTGCTGCCCCCCATTTGCTCACCGCGCCTGTCCACGCTGCTTCCGGTGGGCCCGATGGGGCTCTCCAGTGCATAGCGATGGCCCGCTTTGCCAGCAGCAGGGCGAGGGATGCAAATCGCCATTGCAGTTTTTCGGACTTCTTTTTCCTGTATGTCCCTAGTGCACGTACTTCCCAGGAGTCGGTGTGTGGCAGGCCGGTCAGTGCGAGGAGTGTTTGGTGTACTGTGGCCCAGTATCATAGCAGGGATGGGCAGTCCCAAAACATGTATCGGAAGTTTGCCTCCGGCAGTGCTCAGCGTGGGCAGTGAAATTGTGTGTCCGGGCAGTACCGGTGTAGTTTATCCGGCGTGAGGTATGCCCGGTGAAGTATGTTAAATTGTATGTTTTTGAACCGTGTGTTCCTGGACACTTTCTTTGTATATTCCAACGCATGCGTCCATTCCGTGTCATGGAACGCTCTACCGACCTCGTCCTCCCAGGATTGGCGTAAGTTAGCTAGGGAAACATTTGTTAATTCCCTGATGGCCTTATAATGCCATGTAATTAGGTGTCTGCCCACTCCCATGCAGAGTATCGTGTGGAGCACCGGGTGCATGGGTGGTTCTCCTTCGCGTAGGGTCCAGAGCGGTCGCCTGCTTTCCAGGAGTTGCCCATACATAAGGAATTGACCTCGCGGGAGGTCATACCATGCGACCAGCTGCTCATAGGTACGCAGCTGTCCTTCGTGGAACAACGCTTCCATTTCCTTGACATTGTGGTCGGTCCATGTTTGCAGGGCTCTAGTAGTGTAATATTTGTCTCTGCGAGGGAGACCCACCAGGGGTAGCAGTTGGGAATAGAGTGGCCGGTCTGTGGACATTCGATGGATACGCATCATGCATTTTCGTGCGATGGAGACTTGGATCGGATGGGAGCGGGATGGCTTGGTCCCGGGTAGGAGCATTCTTCTGATGGCCGGTAGGGGTATTCTACCGGTTTCCGCTATCGTTTCCCCGACACATCTCTCTGCCGTCCAGTGGGAAAGCCACTGAAGTTGTGCGGCCAGGAAATAGGATTCGAAGGATGGGGCCCCCAAGCCTCTGTCTGCGGCGGGTAAGTACAGCGTGCGTAATGCCACTCTGTGTCGGCCGTTCCCCCATATGAGCGCCGTAAGTAGGGTGTCCAGTTCTCGGAAAAATGACCGAGGTGGGATCACCGGAAGGTTGGCAAAGTGGTAGAGCAGTCTGGGCACCATTATCATGTTTGCTATGGCCACCCTGCCAATGGGTGCCAGGGGCAGCGTCTTCCAGAAGGCTACCGCCGATCGCAGACCTGCTAACACCTTGCTGTGATTGCCTTCATAAAGATCCGTCGGGGAATGATAAAGTCACACTCCCAGGTACCTGGGGGCAGCCCCACTCCAACGCAGGACCCGAGTGCCCAGCATCACCACGTGCAGCGCCAAGTGGGGTCCGAGCGGATAAACGGTCGTTTTCTCCCAGTTGACCTTGAGGCCTGAAATGGTTTCAAAGGCTTGCAGAGTATCCCATATGGATGTGAGATCTTCCGTCACGTCGCGAACGTAGATCAGCAGATCATCTGCATATAAGGATACGCAGTGCGTCGTTCCCACGATTGGGATCCCCCAGGTCGCCCCTTCCAATCGTAGCCGCGCGGCCAATGGTTCAACTGCCAGCGCGAAGAGGAGGGGGGAGAGTGGGTACCCCTGCCTGGTCCCTCTCTCCACTGGGAACGGAGCGGAGATTAGTTTGCCGATCCTCACTCTGGAGGTGAGTCCCCGATATAGGAGTCGCGTATAGGCCATCAAGACTCGACCTATATCCAGCGTCCGAAGGACCTCGAATAAATGGGGCCATAGTAAGGTGTCGAACGCCTTCTCTAAATCAAAGATCAGGCACGCTGCGTGGGGGAATCTATCCCGTGCACTGTCTTGGATATGGAAGAGACGCCGCAAGTTGTGGGATGTGTTGCGTCTAGGTAAAAAAAAACGCATTGGTCGGGGTGTATTAGGGCTGGCAAAATTTGACTATAGCGGTCGGCCAGAATTTCCCCCAGGATTTTACAGTCCGTGTTCAGGAGTGTGATAGGTCTGTAGGAGGACGGGTGCGTGGGGTCTCTGTGGGCTTTAGAAAGGTCACCATCACGGATTCCCGGAATGACGTGGGCAAAATCCCTTTGGAGAGGGCTTCCTCGTATGTAGACGTTAGATGGGGCACTATCTGGGCCACGAACGTACTATAATATTCTAACGGGAGCCCATCCATCCCCGGCGTTTTTTGCTTGGCCATTGATAGCTGACCCACTATGGGTGGTACTGAGGAATCACTGGCTAGAACTCGGGAGGCATTAAAGTCTCCTCCTATCATTGTGGCTTATGTGAGAAATTCGGGATAGTCTCTTCTATTTCCTGCAGTGGAGGAGCAGGTAGCTAAGGCATTATGTAAACACTCAGGAATTTAGTGTTTCCCCTTGAGTATCTTGAGATGGTGGAGGTCACCACCAGCAGGAAGAAGGTCCTACACAGAAGGATTAGAACTCCTCTCGTACCTGTCGTGGAAGACCCTTTCATATCCAAAGTGCTTCAGAAAGGGGCATTGTTTTCCCTTCAGGTGGGTCTCCTACATCAGTAGGACAGCAGGCGTGAAACATTTCGCATAGCGAATGACTCCCCTCCTTTTAATGCGGTCTATGTGCCGATGACATTCCAGGGCATAATCGTGAAGTGTGTCATGGAGGTTTTAATAAGAAATTATGTAGGTTGTTAAAGGACGTGGGTTTCTAGTGTGGGTTTCTAGGTGTGAGTGCTTGTGCCATGAGCAAGAGAATGTGAGCATCAATGTTACACATGCTGTGCAGGACTGTGGAACAGAAATAAACAACAAAAACATACAAAACTACCACTCCGCAATTTGCCCCTCTCCCTATACTTCACCCATCACAGCATGTGTCGCCATGAGATACCCTATAACATAAACCATTCGAACAGTTTGGGCAAAGGCACTGAGTGTGACCTCCTCCTTTGCAGGATATGATGTCAGGGCCTAGTATTGTTCTACTTTTTTGGATCATTGTAGCATGTCTAATAGTGGGATAAAGTAGTGGAATCCCTGGGGCACCCTGAGCCCCAGTCATAAGGCCCTTGGGCGGTTTCTCTGCTGCAGGTTAGCCAGTAAAGAGTGGTTTGGGACTGGAGTGCGAGGAGTTTCGACCCAGCTGAGATCTCTCCCCACTATGGGAGCGGGTCTTCCAGGGTTGGAGGTTTCAGAGGTGCTTTGTTTGCATCTCTGTTCTCTTCTGGACCCTGATAACCGACGAGGTCTTTGTGGTGTCCAGGGCAAGAGTGGCCGTAGCGGGCACCGGGCATTTCCTCATTGGGCTGCCAGGGTGGGGGTCGGTTTTAGACTCATGGTGGGCCGTTTTTGTTACCAGTGGCCGGTTTTGCATTATCGCCCCCCAGCAACAAAAGCAGCACAAAGCTTTGCACAAGCAGACCCCACACCCGGTCCAGCTGAGCTCTTTGCCAGGCACGGTTTTGGTTCCCAGTCCGATCCTGGTGGTGTCTGTCAAGTACATGAATTATGGCACCCTGGTTGAGATGCGCCATGCTTTTGAGATATTCGGCCTTTCAGTCATCCATTCTGAGGCCTCTTCTGAAGTTTCAAATAAGTGCGTTTTTCAATTGGTAAGTACTCTGTTTGGCTGGAAATATGAGCATATACTGTATTTTCGAAGCACAGAGTTATAGAACCTCCGCCTTGTTGGACAGCCCTGGCATAGTCAGGAAATATCAAAATGTGGATTGGTTCAAAGGTGAGGCTCTCTGGCCTGGGGAACTTTTACCCCATTGGTTAGAGCACACCCAGGGGTCATTCATACCCACTAGCTAGTGCCAGGCATAATTGTGGCCCCTCCAAGTACCCACTTCAGAAAACTTCCTGGAATTGTAGAAAATAACTGGACCTGCTGTCTCTGTCCTGAGAAAATCCCTGAAGGACTGGACCTACTTCCTCTATCACCTTAGACAAAGAAGTGGACTCCAAGGTTCATAAGGTTGACCTCCTGCTGTCAGGGGTATAATGCAAGCTACTGCACCCACTGTGGTGTGGGGGGGGCTTAGCTTTACCTGCGGTTGAGGGCCCCCCGCCCCCACTTGTAACCCCAATGGAGGGAGGCCCTGATTCATTACTGCAACCTCTGTGCACAGTAAGAGAAGCAGCACCCTTCTGGCTACCTTCTGCTCCATGGGAAGATCCAGCACAGAGCCTTTCCTGACTGAGCACTTAGTATTGTTAACATTGTTGCTAAACGGGAAACCTGGCGAAAAAACAGCCCAGTGTTTCAGAAAGTATGCATGTGAACAGAAAAGGAACTGCAACAGAATCAGAGAAGGTGAAAGGAGGGAAGAGCGGGTAAGTGGAGTCTACATACACACAAGTGAGTGATGGGGACAAAGTGTGGGCAAGAGTGAGGTGAAAGAGACAGTAGTGACAGACAGTTGTTAGAGGGATAATGAGGGCACTGAGAAAAAGCAGCGGCGAGAGAGACACTTTTGGTACAATTGTGAGGTAACAAATGGACATTTGTGAGAGAGGAAGGGACAGACAGCTGTGAGAGAAAGAGGGTGGATGATGTGTGAGTGAGAGAGAGCAACAGGCAAGACCTGAGAGAGGCTGAATAGCAGTCCAGTGAGAAAGAGGCGATGGAGACACATGATAAAAAGACACCTGAAAGTGAGCGGAAGGCAGGTGAGCGAGAGACAAAGGTTCAGACAAGTGAGAGAGTGGTGGGTGAGTTAGCTAAGAGACGTTTGAGGAGACAAAGAGAGACAAAGCTGAAGAAAAGAGGGTTGGAGATTGGTGATAAAGAGAGAGACGTGAGAAAGGTTTATCAGAGAGGGCCAGAAAGATGCAAGATAGATGATAAATAAACAGATCTGAGGAGGTGAGTGTGAAAAAGGTCAAGACATCCACATGTGATAGGCAACAGAGAGAGAGAAAAGAGGAGACAGATGAGCGCTGATAAAGAGATAAGGATGACAAACAGCGGAGACAGGGGGAGGCAGAGAGATGCGAGATACTGAGGTGATCACAGAGATAAGTGAGAAGTACAGCAAAGGTAGATGAGGATACTTAAGAAAGAGCTGAGAAAGGAACTGCTGAGAGAAAGAGAGCGAGAGGGAAACAGATACAAGAGATGGCAAAGACATAGACAAGTCAGAAAAAGACATCTAAAAAAGACAGTGGGAGGCATGAGAAAGACAGCTTAAAAGATTGATGGCATGTTGAGACGAGAGAAAGGTGATAGCGAGCTACGGCAAAGTACTGCTGATAGATAGTGAGGTGGTAAAGATATATAGGCAGGTGAGGTGAGAAAGAAACAACTAAGAGGGAATAAAGAGGTAGGTAAAAACTTAGTTGAGAGGGGGGGTCAGGTGAGGGAGGTAATAGAGAGAGAGGCGAGGAAGCAACAGATCAGAGGGGGAAAAACGTGAGTTGAGAGCTGATAAAGAAACAGAAAACAGAGGGTAGGTGAGAGGTGTGAAAGATGGTGGCTGCTGGCATGTACCGAGGGTGGGGGGCACAACTAAAAATAATAAAATTAGCTTGCCTTTCTTTCTTCAACGTACGCCTTCCTTCTCCCTCCGGTGTCTTCTATAAGCACCGGAACCAGCATGAAATCAGCGCCAGGATTGGATAGAGCGGACTCTCTAAGCACTCCTAAGAGCACTGGAGGCCTGCGCTCTCTCTAGCTCAGCTGCCTAAAACAGCTGTGCTAGTGAACTTTAAAATGCGCATGTCTGGCTGGCTGGGCCAAGACAGCCGGCTAAAGAGGCATGCCCATTTAAAAGCGCATAGCTGTTTGCTGCTGCCACTCAGCAGTGCTGCACACCCCTCCCCCAACCGCTCCCGCCCCCCGTCTTGAGACTTAGTTCAGGATGTGTTGCTAAAAAATAAAACGATAATAAATCAACTTTATTATCGTTTTGCTTTCAGCTCTGGGGCTTGTGGGGCGACGCTCCTCCTTTCAAGTGGAGGAACTGCCCCTAGAAAGATGAGCTAGTGCTTGAGAAAGGAGGGGTGTGACAAGACAGGGAAGATGCGAGGGACAGCACAGAAATTAGACAACTGAGGAAAGAGATGGGGGAGCAGAGATACAGGGAGAAAAGGAAAGGTAAAGAAGAGAGACAATGGAGAGAAATGTAAGGATGTTCACTTCACAAGATACATTCATAATTGACACAGCATAAAGGGCATTGTGTCATGGTGAATTTGTATACATGCATATGCAGAGTGTAAGCAACTTCAGATCGTGGAACAAAGAAATGCCAGTCCAACCAGTGATGAGTACATCTGTAATGATCTATATTCTCCTGACATACAAAGACAAGAGGTTCCATAGTGAGGCTGTACAGGAGATAGAAGAAGCTCCACCGTAAATATTTTTGAGGTACCTGTGTGAAAAGTCACATTTGAGTCAATAGACTCCATTGTTTTCTAGGGCAAACTCTTATGAAGACTCTTAAGATAGAAAAGCGTTTGTCCCAAACATCTCTATGGACCAAGCAATTTCTTTAATCTGGCCATCTCCGGACAGTAATTGGTAGTCTGTAACTCTGTCCTGATGCTATCCCCATAAGAAGGGCACTGACATTTAAATTTTCTGGAAAAAATGATTGCCCTGATAGGTAGGGCCCTCTTTGTTAAGACCATGAATAGAAGGACATTTCTGGCTACTCTGTACCATACAGCTTTTTAAAACTACCGAAAACTATGAATGCAGAGAGTTGATAGTCAATATGTACCTAGGCTCTTAAATGATAGTCTGATTAATGGCCAAAGAACCACTAACCATGAAAAGAAAGGTGGATATGGAACATCATTTTCTAGTTGTTAAATTTCTGTTTTTCTTTATCCTCTCTACCTTCCTCCAGATGAGCCAGCAGTTGATGGTCATCTGCATAGAGCAGTAAGTCCAACTCAAACATCCTAATGAGTTTTTGATTTAAAAGTAATGGAACTTTTGTGGACCTTTGAGGGAGCAATCGTGGAGCCTTGGTCAAGTACTTTATACCCTGAGAACACAAATCCTGATGGGTAAACTCAGGGCATTACCACACTAACCCCCATTCTGAGGTGTATAAATCTGAATGATGCCGCAATAGTGCACTCAGTAAACAGACAGCCTATATGATTGGTATTTGTCACATGTTCTGATACCATCCAGGGGTGCACACGAGATATAATGAGGCCCTTAGAAGAGAGAAAATGACTGGTGGGAGGTGAGGATAAAGGAAAAACAGCTGAAGTGAGTGACAACTGTTGGGTGATAATGCACTATGCCTTAACCAAACCTTCTACACATAATAGTAATCAAAACAACCCACGTGAAATATCATCATCCATTTGAGAATTGGGTAGTGAGGGAAGTCAGACTAGGTTATGGAAAGATCCCTTAAAGGCTGATCTTCAGATATAGTGTTCCCTGCACCTTGCTGATCCTGTGTATGTTTTCTCACTCATCGAAGTAAAGTTTAAGCAGCCATGCAAAAGATGCATTGATTCTGGGGTACATCTCTTCTGCCAGAATGTTTAGGCCAGGTTTAGGGACAGAAAAAAGACCTGTAATGGGGGAAAACTTACCACACGCCAGGGGAGGCTTTGCACGCCGAGTCCACCGCCAAGAGTCACTTTGAGCGGGGATAATCCGACGACACCGTTGCTGGAGGCGCAGCCGCCCCGGGACTGCTAATCCTGGCAGCCTCTGCGGCGGCGCGCTCTCAGTGACGACACCAAAGCGCCAGGAGGCGCATAAAGACGCCGGAGACCCGGCGAGCTCTGGGGAAAACTTACCACACGCCAGGGGAGGCTTTGCACGCCGAGTCCACCGCCAAGAGTCACTTTGAGCGGGGATAATCCGACGACACCTTTGCTGGAGGCGCAGCCGCCTCGGGACTGCTAATCCCGGCAGCCTCTGCGGCGGCGCGCTCACAGTGGCGACACCAAAGCGCCAGGAGGCGCATAAAGACGCCGGAGACCCGGCGAGCTCTGGGGAAAACTTACCACACGCCAGGGGAGGCTTTGCACGCCGAGTCCACCACCAAGAGTCACTTTGAGCGGGGATAATCCGACGACACCTTTGCTGGAGGCGCAGCTGCCCCGGGACTGCTAATCCCGGCAGCCTCTGCGGCGGCGCGCTTACAGTGACGACACCAAAGCGCCAGGAGGCGCATAAAGACGCCGGAGACCCGGCGAGCTCTGGGGAAAACTTACCACACGCCAGGGGAGGCTTTGCACGCCGAGTCCACCGCCAAGAGTCACTTTGAGCGGGGATAATCCGACGACACCTTTGCTGGAGGCGCAGCCGCCCCGGGACTGCTAATCCCGGCAGCCTCTGCGGCGGCACGCTCACAGTGACGACACCAAAGCGCCAGGAGGAGCATAAAGACGCAGGAGACCCGGCGAGCTCTGGGGAAAACTTACCACATGCCAGGGGAGGCTTTGCACGCCGAGTCCACCGCCAAGAGTCACTTTGAGCGGGGATAATCCGACGACACCTTTGCTGGAGGCGCAGCCGCCCCGGGACTGCTAATCCCGGCAGCCTCTGCGGCGGCGCGCTCACAGTGACGACACCAAAGCGCCAGGAGGCGCATAAAGACGCCGGAGACCCCGTCTCGCGGGACGCAGGCGGGACGCCGGGCTAAGCCCGGGCAAAGGGCGGGCCCTCTGTGGCCCTCAGAGGCCGAAGGAGGACGGGACGGGCGTTGCCCCTTAACATTTCCACTCTAAGGTACCCGATTACTTCCTGACTTTGTGCCCGGGCAGATGCACTGAGGATTATTGACTTACTGTTCCATACCTGCGTGGGAAGCACAAATATACTGACATTTAGTTATCTGTTTTGCTTTGCTTGTACTTTGTGTGGCTACTTATGTTCTGCCCCACATATTTGTTTGTTTATTGAAGTACCTAACAGATCTCATACTTGATTCCTCTTGTGTTAGGTTTAGCATATTACCCGCATTTATTAATATGTCTCCGAGGGGGAGTCGCAGTAGAACAGCAGCTGCTGGGGGGGGTCCAGTAACTGGCCCTATTGACAATTTTATAATTAAGGCCAACGATGCTATAAACCAGTAGGGTCTCACAAGATCTGGCCCATGCAAAACGTTCATCCCTTGGTCTTATTGCTTCTGCTGTCACACCTACCCAGGCCATGCCTATTAACATTAGACCTCTAATAAATGCATGCGCCGATATTCACACCATCCCAAATGAAGTAAACTTATATGCCTCAATTCCCCTGTTAGACTCTGATACAGATATTAGCATGGATTTGGAGAAAACCCCAGACTTGCTTATTAACCCTACCCCTGAAGTTATGCTAGCGGATAATACGAGGCAATTAAGGGGTAGACGTGAGGGTGCCATTCAAAAACAAAAACAATATGCACCCAAGCCTCGGTCTTCAAAGGTCAGAAAACATGTCTTGCCCCAAAGGAAAACTGGAAAAGATGTAAACTCCAAATCCAATCATAGTACGAGTAGGACAAAGGAGACTACTGAGGATGATGAGAATGATGAAAAAGAGGAGGAGCAGCAGGGTGGGACCTCAGTTAAGGATGGTAAAATTAATGACCATATTGAAACTGCAAACGACTGTATGTTGGCAAAATTGGGCGAGCTTCTTAGTATCTATTTGTCCCCCATTGAAAGTAGGCTCACCCGGATAGAAAAGCAAATAGCTGAATTAAGTATCCCCATTAAGAGTTTAACCAAAGTGAATACTGTAAATGGTGCAACTAAACCTACTTCCATTCAAACAGTAGGCACTGAACCTAACATCTTACAAGCACCAATTACAAATACAAATATAAACTCTGTACCCAAACCGCCATTAGTCCCACTTAAAGGGACAACTTCTAGCCAGTTATCAGGTAATTCTAATAATGTAGCCTCAGTTATAAGGAAGGATCATAACTCTAAACAATTGAATGGGCCTACGGTGGGCCAATTTCTGAATCCCGCAAGCAGTTCCCCCATGGTCCAACCGCCACAAAAAAACAACTAGACAAGCTCCTTCCCGTATTAACCTTCCACCAGAAGGCGGGGCCTATGTGCTTGTTCTAGTTAACGTTCTTAAATTAAGGAAGGACCAAGAGGAAACTCCTACATCCCTTAAAAATAAAACCTTACATTGGTTAATTGCAAATTGCAATTTTCCTATAGAAAGTGCAAGGGAGATCATCAACACCCAGAGAGTGGTCTGGATAGGCCCACTCAGGAAAAAGTTTGAGGGTGATTGTGTCACAATAAATTTGAAAAATCCTCAATGGGCAGAGAAAACACTAGCAAGTGCCCCATTACCCTCACCATGGGAATTCAATACCACACTCCTTCCATTAGGCTATTTTTATAGACACTTGATACCCCCAAAACAAGCTATGGTGAATCACCCCATTACTTCTTATCAAGATCAGAATTTTGGTGCAAGGATTAAATCACCGCTTTTTTCCCAAAATCAGGATTTTGGTCATTTGTATGGCCGTAATTGGCGGAACGAGATCCCAATGTCAGTACCTTTTTCCCATCCCTCGCATCATCCCCAATTCTCAACTATGCACCAATACAACTATAGAGATAGGTCTTACCCTGTCCCTGACCTCCATCAGTTCACACCGATAACTGAAGCCAGGTCAACATTCAATATTCCTACTCATAATCGGTTTGATTATTTTTCTAATCTAGAGGAGCAGGACTGACTAGATACAATGGCTAATAGTAATACTCATAGCCAAGTTACAGTCAGTACACAAGAGGGACATCCAACATTAGCTGTAGACTGTCAGGATCTGAATGGTCCTGTGGAAATTGTGGAAATTATGCCTGCTAACAGTATTCTCCCTGCTGCTGTTAATACAATTCATGAGGAAGCGGGGAGTACTGGGGGTAGGCTAGGTAAATGTTGTAGCACTCACGGTCTATCAATTTTAAGCTGGAATGTTGCAGGACTGGAATCTAAGTTATTGGATTCTGCATGTATTGAGATAATTAATGACGTGGACATTCTTATGTTCCAAGAAACATGGGCTGTTGGGAATTTGTACATAGAGGGCAACCACTGTTTCAGTTTAACATCACCTAAACCTAGTTTTGGCCGAGCAGTGGGTGGCCTATTCATTGGGATTAAGATTCTAGCAGGTGGCACAATTAGAGACCTGCAGAGTGATAATCCTGACAACTCCAATATTCAAATTCTTGAATACAAGTTAAAATCATGACAACTCCAATATTCAAATTCTTGAATACAAGTTGAAATCAAAGACCACAGTTTATTTAATTAATTTTTATAACAATGATTTTTATTATGTACCGAACAAGAATCTTCTGGCATTATCAAAGGTTTTAAGTAAATTGGAATGCTCCCTATCAGCAGACACTAAGTCAGGTATTCTAATAGGGGGCGATTTCAATGCGAAACTAACAGAAAGTGTTGGATCTGATAATCAGACCTATTCTGATCCAGCGGAACGCAGGGGTTCGGAACTGTCCAAAATATTAACCGAATTTGACCTTGCTGACGCCTTGAGAATAGGGTATAACCCTAACTCCCCTTATGCCCCGACGTTCATTGGTAGGGATAGTAGCTCTACTATTGATTATGTATTCACGTCACCACTGTTAACAGATTGTATAGTAAAAACTTCTGTGGTACAGACACCTTTTAGTGATCATAATCCATTGGTTGTAATCTTGAATTTTGCACCTAGTCCGATTTTTATGAATCTAAATGGTGCAAGGGACATTACGCCGTCAATTGACGGTCTTCGGCTGAAATGGAGGGGGGTTGATTGTGGGGCTATTTTAGACAGTGTACAAACATTACATTCACACTTGATTGATTCTTGTTTGTTTCCAAGTGGTAATCATGACAAATTAATTGTTGATTTTGAAGTATTGTGTTCAACCATCAAAACCCTTCTGTCAGTTCCATTACCCAAGGAAGGCAAAGAGCCAAGGTGGTTCGATTCATCTTGCTCCTTGGCAAACAGAGAATTAAGAAAGGCACTTTCTGCCAAACCATAGGTGCAAAGTCACCGTTCAATTTGCCAGGAAAAACTATAAAGCTAAAATATCTGAACGGAAGGTTAATTTACTTTCTGAACAGTGGGACTCTTTGGTAATTAGTGCAAATTTGGGTGGTAGTGGCCCATTTTGGTCCGCTGTCAGAAAAACGAGGGAAATGGGAAAGAAGCTCACTCAAATCAGTTGTAATATAACAAGTGCAGTATGGGTGACCCATTTTTCTAGAATTTATGCAGCCCCCTCAGAGGAGTATCCTCTCCCCACCCTAGGACAATCAGGTGGTTTACAAATTCTAGATCATGAAGTTAAAACAGATATTAAAGAGAGTCTGGGAAATAAGGCGCCCGGACCCGATGGTCTCCCCATTGATATTATTAAACATAACGCTGACTTGTGGACACCAATACTTCTTAACATTTTTAATAGTCTTCCAAAAACAGACAAGCCGACCACATGGGCAACTAGCATTATTGTCCCAATCTATAAAAAGGGAGATAGGACGATAGTTCGCAGGATCAGACCTATCTCCCTTTTGGACAAAACCTTAAAAGTGTTGGGCCGTATAATCTATAATAGAGTACTGGAATGGGCAGTTGACACAGACTTTTTAGTCCCTTGTCAGATGGGGTTCCGGAGTGGGGTAGGAACAGTGGAGCAATGTTTAAATTTAAAATTGATAATTGATAAATATAGTGTTGCCCGCTCCTCCCCCACCTATCTCGCGTTTATGGATCTTTCATCCGCTTTCGATCTTGTGAATAGATCGAAACTTTGGTCCATTCTCTCAATCAATGGCCTTGATGATACTCTTGTAAGTTTCTTAGGCTATCCCCATAATAATAAAGGGATCTTATCGTGCGCAAACTTAGCCCAATGGGCGTCAAGGCGCCTAATTCCAGAGCCAGCTCATAGCAAAAACCCTGCGGTTCAGCCTGTGTAGGCTCTTGAGAAGCACCACGTTTTTAAGGCCTTTTTAAACAACGCTAGAGAGGGTAGGGTCTTGATCTCCATAGGCAAGATGTTCCAGAGCTGGGGGGCAGCGACAGAGAAGGCCCTGGCTCCCCATCTGGTGAGCTTGAAACGAGGGACAACAAGCTGGAATAGTCCCGAAGAGCGAAGACACCTTGTAGGATGGTAGCGGGTAAGCAGGGAGCTGATAGCGCCTTTAGGTCCATCCTCGAGAGCTCTGTAGGTCAGACACAGAATTTTAAAATAAATTCTGTGCTGAATAGGCAGCCAGTGGAAGTCTCTCCTCGCAGTAGTAGCAGAAGAAGCCCTAGAGAGGTCTAGGACAAAACGTGCAGCAGCATTCTGCACGAATTGCAGCCGATGTATAAGGCCCTTGTTGGACTCCATGTAGAGAGAGTTGCAATAATCTAACCTGGATCCAACAAGGGTGACTGCAATCTGCTTACGTGCTTGAGGAGACAAATAGCTGCGAATTCTATTGAGCGTCCTGATCACACCCCAACAGGTTGCAACAGTCCGATTCACCTGAAGAGACATCGAGAGTGAAGTATCAAACACCACACCCAGATTTCTGGCAGATTGAGAGGGAGTGGGGCAGGTGCCGAGAGAGGAAGGCCACCACTCACTCGACCATACTGGCCTGAAAGCACGGGTACGTATTGGGATGGATGGAGAGGTCTCAGGAGCCATTGATATAGGGAGGGGGTGAGACAGGGGTGCGTTTTAGCACCCCTGTTGTTCATCATTTACATTAATGGTTTATCCAACTGTCTGAAAAAAGTCACTACAGATGTCCCAGTAATTTTAGGGAAACCACTTCCATTGCTTTTATACGCAGGCGATGCGGTGCTTATGGCCCGCACTCCCAATGCTCTTCGTCTGCTTGTACACAGTTTTGTTAATTTTATGGAGGGTCTGGATCTGAGGGTAAATTAAAATAAATCTTTTATCATGTCCTGTGGCCCAGGCAAAAGGAAACTCAACACTATACAGTTAGGTACAGACAAATTAGAATCTGTTCCTAAATTCCCTTATTTAGGGTTGGTTTTCGCTGCGAACGGCTCGTGGCGTGGGCATTTGGCCCACGCCACGAGCAACAATTCTGTTTTGAGCCTCCCTCGCCCAAAGAAAATTGGTGCCACTAAGGCCATCTTAAAGATTTTTAAATTACAGTGCTCACCTGTTGCCACGTATGGAGCGGAGGTATGGGGATCAGGAAGCAGCCTTTGTATTCAAAGAGAGGAAAATCGCTTTTGCAGAAAAGTGTTGGGCGCACCGATCTCCTCACCTAATTTTATCTGTCATAGTGAATTAAACCTTCATCATATAAGTGATTTTATTAGAGCAAGACCAGCACTTTTCTGGATTAGAATCTGGAGGAATGATGCTGCTGCTCTTACACAAAATATTATAAGGGACTGTTTAAACTGTGACCATGGAATGAAGATTCCATGGTTCTCAGAAGTTTTTAAATCACTTAATGAAGTTGACAGAGGTACATTGTTCACCGATCCCACGACAATTGAACCAAAGGATAAAGTTGAGGTCAAAAATGCACTGTATGCACTTTACAACAATGAACGGCTAACAAGTGAATCACAGAAATCAAGTGTTACGAAATATATAGGAAATGAATTGTGTAGCCACACTTTGCCGCCCTATCTCTCCCTTCCTGACTAGTTGGGAGCGATCATTATTGTTTCGCCTAAGGGCAGGTACTGTAAAATTTCTGTTCTGTCTTTTCCTTTGGGGTATCGTCACAGTGCTGATTTCACTCCATGTCCCTGCGATGGTGTGAGTACACAGGATGATTTGCACTTTTTATTTTTTTGTAAATTTTATCTTAAATTTATCAAATGGTTTTTAACTCCCTATTTTAAAAAACTTAGACCATTGACACTCAAAGAATCATATAGTATGTTGGTTGCTCTGGATACTGATGAATTAACTTTTCGCACCAGCACTTTTTTAAGATCGGCCACACGAGCACGCAAAACTATGGAAAATCCCTGAACACAGTAATCAGTTTTAATTGTGTTACTATAAAAATATTATATAATGATATGAAATGTATTGTATTGTCACTGTATGGAATCTAATATCATGATATTGTGAAATATTTTTCTGTATAACATTGTTTTTATTATTTGTATGTACATATATCAAAATGGTTTGTTGCTATGATCGGTACTTTTATGAATTTTAAGAAATTCGAATAAAGGTCTTTTGAACTTGAACTTTTTGACAGAAAAAAGACCTGTAATGGTCCCCACACCTGGGGAGACAAATCCATGGGTGTTGGGGTCATTAGTTTTTTAGTTTTCAAAAACAAACTCCTCCTTTCGAAGATTGTTTTGAAATACAAAATAAAGGTAAAGGTTTGGTGGATGGCCTTTAAAACCAATGTGATAACGGTTCCCTTCAATTTCCAAAGATGACTACTGGTTATCTCTAAATTTGGTGAGTATACACGTTCCGTGCTCATGACGAGCTCAGCTCGTCATGAGGCACGGTCGCGCTGTGCTCATGACGAGCTCAGCTCGTCATGACCGTTACGCCGTGCCCACGCGGGGATAATTCCCCTGCTGTGCTGGGCGTTCCATTGGAACGGGTGTGGTCGTGACGAGCTCAGCTCGTCCTGAGCACAGCGCCACCGTGCTGCATGATGAGCCGAGCTCTTCATGAGCAGCGCGGCGCTGTGCGCGCCTCCCCTCCCCCCAGCACAGCGGGAGAATTAGCCCCGCGGGGAAGGGGTTAAGTACCATTGAGATGGCAGAAGTAAAGTCCTACACCATCTCGACAGACACTACTCCGTCCTCCAAACGTTAAATCAGACTCATAGATAGGCCCACTCAGAGTGAAATTAACAAAATAGATTGTTTTTTAGGATTTCCCTAAAAAATAGAGTAATCAGACATTTGGTGAAGCTGGCAGAAGAGGGCATTCCATAGTTTAGGGCCAAAAATCCCGAAGACTCCCCTTCCACAGCAGGATTTATTAATGTGTGGAATTTTGAGCTTCAATAAAGAGCCTGATTTGACACATCTAGTAAGAATGTGAACGGGAAATCAGATCAGATAAAAACGTAATACTGGTTAGTTAGAAGACCCACTGGATGAATCACCATGGTTAGTAGTGGATCCTCCGTTTGATCATGCACCAGTGCAATTAGCGTTGAGCAGCAGAGACATAAATGTATTTACACAGTTCACAGTTGAGCTCGATCTCCATAGTTTTGATTCTTTGGAGCTTCCTAAGCTGTGCCACAGATCGAGAGGGGTGTATGAAATTTCCATAGTTTAAGCAGGCTAGGATCATTTGCCTGACAATAGGGCTTGCTTCTCTTGTTTACTGGAAAGTAAAGTGGAGAAGCAAGAAACACAATGCTCAGACTTTCTGTAATCTTGCAGTTGAAAGTGAGTTCTTGATCGAACTATACGCTGTATTTTTAGCTATACCTGCAGGGGCAAAAAGGTCTTGCAGCGAGGCAGGACTACAGCCTCTCATACCAGATTGAATGGTCTGCATTAATCCCCAGGCTCACCATCTTGTTCTAGTTGAGGTTAAAATAGTTCAGTAGGGGGCTTAAATGCCCTGATTCTATTTAATCTTTCCACCACATTTGATGCGATGGAACACTCCACCTTGATCCTGAGATTAAGGGAGATAGGACGAGTTTACGCTGTGGCCTGGCATCCATTGCAGTCCAACTTTATTCCAATTGTGGATGGCTCTTCATTATCTACATTGCTATTCAGCATCTTCTTGACTTCTGAAGCGACATAGGCATCATGATTGCCATGCAGTGTGTATGCTGAAAATGCACACCTTGTTGTTAGGCTGAAGAAGAGGCCCCTGATTCTTTACAAAATGTAAACCTATGTCTACTAGACATCAAAGCCTATATGGGTCAGAATTTCTTAAAACGTAATGGAAACAGAGCAAGGCTACTAGTATTGGTAATTATATGGAGTATTGACAAGCTCCTATCTGGCCTACCTTTCTTGCCTTCAGCCCATTCCCATGGGGAAGGTGAAATCAGTGGGGTTTTGTATTGACAGTGCTCTATTGCTCAATGAACACATTAATGCCATTTCCTCCTGAAGCTCCTGTGTTTGCACTTGCTAAGAAAATGCTTCTGTTCATTTCCATGCCGTTACATAAACCACATATTCTTCCTTGCTTTGATTATTGTAATGGCTTGTTCCTTTAAAAATCAAATGTCATCTTATTTCTAGGTCCTTCAGGTAAAGCGGTTGAGCAACTACCATTTTTTCAAAACCTTGTGGTCAGAGTAGCAGCAGGGTTAAGAACATTTGATCTGACTGAGGCCAGGAGAATGCTTCACTGGCTTCTGGTGAAGCAAACAGCTAAGTGTAAAGTGGCCTGCATCATGAATGAGGTCTTCTATGATATTAACAACTGTCTTCAAAGACCACCTCACAAAATATGTACCTCACATACTCTAATGTCTTGCACTCAAAGTGCTTCCAGGTGTCTAAAATACAAATGCACAGGCAAGAGAATGTGATTTCACTTACTTTGTCCCTGTTACCATTTACCTTGCATTAGAGATCTACCCAGATTGTGCATCCTTCTATCTTTCACAGTTATCACCAGTGACCACAAACACAAGAACAGGAGAGGAGTGTTAAACACTTGGAAAACGGAATGTAATAATAGGGGGGGGAAGTGATGCTGCATTCCACCAATCAGACTAGTCAGTTCTGTTGAACACTGAGGTTGTGTAGTGTGCTGTCTAAATGGCAATAAGAGATATCTTTAGTTACTAAATTGTAACTTTAAATGGTTCTATGTGATTGATATCTTTGTGTAATCATCACTCTGTACTTTGGTGTGGAACTTGTTATTCCTGAAAGTAAACATTCAAGTGACGAGTATCTTAAATTTGTGTTATCAACACTCTCTTTGCGAATTGGATAACTACCTCACCTTTAATCATCTCACACTCTCTCTGAAAGATGAGTTATAGTTTCTACTTTAATTGTGTGCCACTGTAAAGTAATTCACGAGCAATATCTTATAATTCCTTACTTGACAACACATATAAACATTGGAACTACGAACACTTAACATAATGTTCATAAATGCTTAACATTTGCAACTTTTTTCAAACTTAATAAGACTTCCTGTTCTGTCAAAGGAAAACCTTTTGTGATAGTGGCAACCCTATTTAAAACAAAAGTTCAATATAAAGGATCAAATAGTTCAAAACGTGTTCATGACTCTACTTCAGAATACTTCTCAGCAATCCCAATGTCCTTTAAGATCTCCAATGGGAACCAACAGTTCTATACGAAGACAATCCTAGCTAGGTGTAGCAAAGTTCTGGCTTCAGCAAAATAGTATAACGATTGAGGGAAGTTATACCCATATGTCCAAGATGGCCGCTGCATCTCCAAAGCATCTTCATGGGACATGTAGTTTGGTATTGTCTCTTATTCAATCAATCAATCAGAATACTTGTAAAGCGCGCTACTTACCTGTGAGGGTCTCAAGGTGCTGAGGGGAGGGGGGTTGGAGGGTGCTGCTACTGTTCGAAGAGCCAGGTCTTGTGGAGTCTTCTGAAGACAAGTAGGTCTTGGGTCTGCCGTATGTGGGTAGGGAGGGTGTTCCAGGTCTTGGCAGCGAGGTAGGAGAATGACCTGCCGCCGTAGACGTTGGATGCGGGGGACAGCGGCGAGAGCGAGGCTGGCGGAGCGGAGCTGGCGGGTGGGGGTGTGGAAGCTGAGTCTGCTGTTCAGGTAGGCTGGTCTGACGTTGTGGAGTGCTTTGTGTGCGTGGGTGAGGAGCTTGAAGGTGATCCTTTTGTAGATGGGGAGCCAGTGTAGGTCTCTCAGGTGGGGGTGATGTGGTTGCGGCAGGGGGACGTTGACAATCAGTCGGGCGGAGGCGTTTTGGATGCGTTGTAGTCATAGTTGTTTGGCTGGGATTCCTGCGTAGAGTGCGTTGCCGTAGTCCAGTCTGCTGCTGACGAGGGCCTGTGTCACCGTTCTTCTTGTTTCGGTCGGGATCCAATTGTAGATCCTGTGGAGCATGCCGAGGGTGTTGTAGCAGGAGGAGGAGACGGCGTTGACCTGCTTCGACATGGAGAGGGAGGAGTCGAGGATGAATCCTAGGTTGCGTGCATGGTCGTGGGTGTTGGTGCTGTTCCCAGTGTGGTCGGCCACCAGGAGTCGTCCCAGGCTGAGGGGGTGGGTCAGATGATGAGGACCTCCATCTTGTCCGAGTTCAGCTGCAGACGGCTGCTCCTCATCCAGTCAGCGACGGCCTTCATTCCCTTGTGGAGGTTGGTTTTGGCGGTGTCCTTGGTGAGGGAGAGGATGAGCTGGGTGTCGTCTGCATAGGAGATGATGTTGAGGTTGTGGTGGCGGGCCACTTGTGCGAGGGGGGCCATGTAGACGTTGAACAGCCTCGGACTGAGCCCTGGGGGACGCCGCAGATGATGTTGGTGGCTTCGGATGGGAAGGGTGGAAGGCGGACTCTCTGGGTTCTGCCTGAGAGGAAGGACGTGGTCCAGTCAAGGGCTTTCTCTTGGATTCCGGCTTCTTGGAGGCGTGTCTATAAAGTGCGATGGCCGACTGTGTCGAAGGCGACTGACAGGTCCAGGAGGATGAGGGCTGATGTTTCGCTGTTGTCTAGTTGGCGCCTGATGTCGTCTGTGGCGGCGATGAGGGCTATCTCGGTGCTGTGGTTGCGTCTAAATCCGGCCTGGGACGGGTCCAAGATGTTGTCTTCCAGGTGGCGGGCCAATTGCATGTTGATGATTTTCTCGATGACCTTTGCCGGGAACGGGACAGGGAGATGGGCCGGAAGTTCTTGAGGTCCTTGGGGTCCGCTTTGGACTTCTTGAGGAGGGCGTTGATTTCGACGTGCTTCCAGCTTTCCGGAAATGTCGCTGTTTCGAAGGAGATGTTGATGACCTTCCGTAGTTGGGGTGCGTTGGCTGCGTCTGCTTTGTTGAATACGTGGTGTGGGGTCTAACGGAGATCCTGAGTGAGTGGCGTTCATGACCTTGCGGTTCTCGTCGTTGTTGACGTTGGACCAGGAGGTCAGGCGGTTGGTGCTGGTGTTCACAGGAGAGGTGGAGTCTGGCGTAGACGGGCGGTCGTGGTGTTGAAGCTGTCGTGGATATCAGCGATCTTGCGGTGGATAAGACGGCTAGTGAGTCGCACAGTTCTTGTGAGGGTGGGATGTCGTTGGCACTTGGGTTGGAGAGTTCATTTACGATGCTGCAGAGCTCTTTGCTGTCGTGTGCGTTGTTGTCCAAGCGGTCTTTGAAGGAGGATGTCTTGGCTAATCTGATGAGGTGGTGATGTCTGCGGGTGGCGTCCTTGTGGGCTGTGTGGCTGTCCGGTGTGCGTTCGTGGAGCCATATCTTCTCCAGTTTCTGGCATGTGCTTTTGGAGGTCTGGAGCTCGTCGGTGAACCATGTGGCTCTCTTGCTGGCGTGGCTGTTGGAGGGTTTCTTGAGCGGGGCGAGGATGTTGCCGCAGTCGTCGATCCACTGTCTGAGGTTGCGGGATGCGGCGTTTGACTTGGTGGGGTCATTGGGTGGGTTCTGAGCAAGGGCGGAGATCAGCTGGTCTTCGGTGACTTTGCTCCAGCAGCGGCGAGGCAGCTGTTGGGTGCAGTGGTGCGTGGTTGGTTTCTTGAAGGTGAAATGGATGCAGCGGTGGTCGGACCAGTGGAGTTCGGTGGTGTGGTCGAAGGTGATGTGGGGGCCTGTGGAGAAGACGGGGTCCAGCGTGTGGCCGGTGGCGTGGGTGGGTACGGTGACGAGTTGTCTGAGGCCAATGTTGGCGAGGTTGTCGATCAGGGTGGCGGAGTTGGCATTGTTGTTGTTCTCGAGGTGGAAGTTCAGGTCCCTGAGGAGGATGTAGTCCATGGAGGCGAGTGCGTGGGTGCTGGCGAGGTCGGCGATGGAGTCGCTGAACTGAGCCCGGGGTCCGGGGCGTCTGTAGATGAGTGTTCCTCTGAGGGTGGTGTTGGGGTCGGTGTGAATCCGGAAGTGCAGGTGTTCGGCGGTGTTGAGGGTGTCGTCTGCGTGGGTGGCGACCTTAAGGGTGGACTTGTGGACGATGGCTATTCCTCCTCCGACTCTGTTGGCGCGATCCCTGCGGGTGATCTTGTAGCCGTCCGGGATGGCTATGGCAATGTCGGGCGCCGAGGAGTCGTTCCACCAGGTCTCGGTCAGAAGGCCACGTCTGGGGCGGAGTTGTCGATCAGATCCCAGAGCTCGACGGCATGTTTGCGTGCGAAGCGGGTGTTAAGGAGTATGCAGCGGAGGTGGTTGGGTCCAGTCCTTGGAGGGTTGGTGGTTCTGTTGCAGGTGAAGCTGCAGGTGCGGCAGGAGAAGGGTCCGTGGGTCCGTTTCGGGCTGCTTGGAAGCAGCTGTGGTTTCAGCCGGTGTTAAGTGCGAGGAGGGTGGTGGCGTCGTATCGGAGTCTGGTGGCGTGGCGTTCGCGGGGTCCAGGGGTTCTGGCGCTGGGCGTGGTCCAGGTGCGGACGGGCGCAGACGGGGTTGCCTCTGGCATGGCGCAGGCGCACGCGGCCGCCATTTAGGTCGAGGAGGGAGGGAGGAGCAGCTGGGAGGCGGGAGCGGGGCAGCGAATGGGAGAGCAAGGGGTCGGGGCTGTAGGGAAGCAGCGGCGGGAATGGGATGGCTGGGATACAGAAGAGAAAATGGGGTAGGGGGAGAGAGCAGAACAGCGATGAGGGCACGACAATTAAACAAAACACGAAGGGGCAAAGCAGTACAGAAGCACAGTACACTTACAGCAGTGAAGTACAGTTATGGCAACAGAATACACTTATAGCACAAACCAGGTACGGCTGGGATACAGAAGAGAAAGGGGGGAGAGAGAGCAGAACGGCGATGAGGGCACGACAATAAAACAAAACACGGAAAGGCAAAGCTGTACAGAAGCACAGTACACTTACAGCAGTGAAGTACAGTTATGGCAACAGAATACAGTTATAGCACAAACCAGGCAGCAGGGGCACAGGGGACAGCAGCTGCGAACTCGCGGCAGAATCGGCAGCACGGGGGAGGGCACAGACACACTGGTGGTGCTGTGTGGCATGGGAACGACCTGGCCCGCAAGCAGGGTCACGGGTCGCTTGTGTTCTCCATGCATGCAAAATCTCTCTCCAGACAACATTGACATTCTGCAGGGCTACCAGCCTCTCCTTCCCTGGGTGGACTCCTTGTGAGTTGGATTGAAGTATTGTGCTTCCGCTCTTTCTGAGTCCTAGACCGTAAGCCATGTCTCCAGCCGTGCTCCCTGACAGCCCACTGCTCTGTAATTCTCTTCTCCTAATTGTTTGACAGTGCCAAAGCCATGACTTGTTTAGGAAGACTGATACGTTTTTTAGGTCTCGCAGACCTGCGTTGCAGCACATGCGCGTTGCTCGCTCTTCGAGGCTTCTTGTGATCGATTTACTTTCAGAAGCGGAGTGTAGGCTCCGCCCCGTTTCTATTGGCTTGCGTCATCCTCTATGCTAAACGCTGGCTTCACAATGTAAGTGAGGCTTTTTAGTCCATCCTGGTTACCACCCTGTCCAGTTTTAGCCCCGCCCACCCAGACTGACTAATACCCCATCTTGACTAATACCGAGATAGTGTAGCTGGCCCGATGCATCAATTTAAGTTGAATGAGTTTAAATCTCGAGCGGAACGCTGCATCGCGGGGGAGGCCAATGCCTCCCTCCAGTCATGGGCATCCAAGTCTCCTAAGTCGTCGGCCCACTTTGTACGTATTTTCTCCTAAGCATCTGGAGTAGGAGTGAGGATTTTACGGTAAGTCCATGAGATGGCTCTCTCCGGGAGATAGTCATCCAACAATCTACCTTCTAGAGGCGAGGAGACCGGCAAGTTCGAGTCCTTTGGAATAGCTTTGTGCAACGCGTTTCTGGTCTGGAGATAACAAAAGGTTTCCCTTTAATGTAATTGGTAGTCTCTTTGCAGAACGCTAAACGGAATCACTCTACTCTACGCCCACATTTCTCCAACTTTCGAAAGACCGATCAAGTCCCATTTATCAAACCCTGGTTGTTTTGATAACATACCTAACAGGTCTGTTTCCAATAGTGGAGTAACTTGCATTATTTTGCCTTTCCACCCCAGAGTTTGCGTTGCCTTGTGCCATAAAGCTACCGTAGAGGATGCAGGAGTGAATCTAGGCGCCTACCGTACCCCATAGAGCGCCCTTCGATAAGTGCCAGGAAGCATATTGTGCCTGTCCATTCTGTAAGCAGGGTCCGATATGGGTCGACGGACCAAGTGATTTAAAACAACTAATTGTGAGGCTCAATAGTAAGATCTGATATCGGGTAGGTGTTAGACCTGACACCTTTTGGCGTGGTTCTTCCCCCATCTTTTTGCCTCTGACTCATGTGTTTTGATGCTGTGCTGGATTTCGTTTTTGCTGATTTAGATGCTTTGGACACTCTGCCACTGCTGATCAGTGTCAGAGTGTAAGTGCTCCCTCTGTAAATTGTGATATTGATTGGCATATTTGTATCACCACGAAGTCCCTAGTAAAGTGCACTGTGTGTGCCAGGGCTGGTGATGACAAATGCTACTAGTGGGCCTGCAGCGCAGATTGCGCCACCCACATGAGTAGCTTTAAAATGGTGACTCAGGCCTGCCAGCGCAGAACCTGTGTGCAGTCAGTGACTGCCATGTCAGCCTGGCCAGTGTCCCCACTGGCTAGGCCTAACCCTTCCCTGTCTGTGCACATCAGTCATCCCTATGGAAGGCTCAAGGTACCCCCCTGGGCAGGGTGCAGTGTATAGCTAAGGTAGAGCATGTACTAGTGCAGGTCACATGCTCTGGTAGTGGGCAGCAGCCATTTCATGTGCTCACTGCTGTAAGGCTCTCTTGCTCCATAGAGTAACATGGAGGAGACTGGCCCCATGTGATGCCAGCCTATCTTCCCATAGGAACAAGATGGGACATAAGTGAAAGATATCCCTGAACTCAGAATTTAATGACACATCTGTTAGTGAAGGGTGTTTTTAAATCCTGTGTTGGAGAATAGCACTTTTAGAAAGTGGCTGTTCTCTTGTCTAAACCTTTCTGTGTGCCTGAGTTTGTGGAATGCCTGCCTGGTCTGGATGTGACAGGGGGGGCTGCAGAGCCCCGGAGGAGAGGGTCGGAGCCAGCCCGGGGATGAAAGGGCACATCTGCCTGCCTGGGAGGTGGGAGGAAGGCATGCCTGATAAGTGCTGGGCTGCGCTGGCCTGCCTCCCCCTGCTAGCTCCCTCCTGGTGGTCAACTGACACCTCTGGCCCTGAAGCTGACAGGAAGAAGAAAACCAGAGACACCTCAGTGCTCCGCAACCCCCAGAACTGGTTTAGACTGGACCCAGGGCCTCCATGCACAAAGACTTCAAAGGACTTCAAAGACATTGAGGGGTATAAGGAAAGGACCCCTGACTACAGAAGTCAGATTCTGAAATTCTGCAACCAAGAAGGAACCTCGGCTGGAAGGAGGACGGCTAGAGAACCAAAGGAAGATTGCCTTGCTGTGTGCTCTAAGGGCTGACCTGTTCTACTGTCTAACTGGAAGCTGAGGAGGAGAAAGGGACTTTGCTGTGTGCTGTGACCCTGCCTGCTTACAACTGCCAAGACTTTGCTGTGTGCTGTGTCTACAATCTTGAATCTCCAAGGGCCTGAGAAGAGCTGGCCCCCTGTCTGCAACCCAGGGACATAAAGGTTGCCCAAGGACTACAAGACCCTGCTGTGCCCCCTGAAGCTGCTGTGTGGCGAGGAGATCGTGAAATTCTGTAGGTTGCCCGATCAGTGCGTGGGCTGCTCTCTCATCTGCTTGAGAGCGCTGCGCTGACCCAGCCTGCTGAGGGGCCAAGATCGGCGTGTTCATCGACACGCGTGTGTGTGTGTGTGGCAGCCCGGAGACTTGTGGGCCTTCCCAGTGCAAGGCGCACTGAAAACGACTGTGAGCTGTGTCACCACCGCGGCCCGGGGGCCAGGAATACCCCCCCCAAAATCGCCGAGCGTTGGAGAGCTGAGGCGCCAAAGAACGAAGGCGCCGCGCTCCCATTGGTGGAGGAAACCGAGCCCCCTCACTAACGCCGCGACGGGATTGGCCCGTGCGGTGCAGCGTCATCAGTGGTGGTGGGCCGTGATTGGTTGACGGCCCCGCATCGTCAGAGCCGAGTCCCGGGAGCCGCTCTGCCATTGGCTGACTCCCGGGTACTGAAGGGGCTCGTCTGAAGGGCCGCGACCTGATTGGTCCGCAGCGTGGAGCAGCCTTCAAGCCGCTGAAGAAGCCGTGATCTGGTGACCCCCCCAGCGAGGAGCCGACCGCCGGAGCAGCGGCCTGACCTGTCCTCGCCGAGGGAGTGAGTCCGCGTGTGTTCCCCACCCCGGGCCGGTCGTCCCCCGAGGTGTGCTGCATCCCCCGCCGCTCGTTGGATTGTCGAGAGCGGGCGGGAGGGCACGAGAGGACCGGCCGGGGCAAGGAGCGAGTGTGCTCTACGGGGTGCGAGGCGCCTGAGACCATCCGGCGCACGTAGCAGCCCCAAACACCAGGAAAGGAGCCCCCCTTCCCCCAGCAACCGGGTGAGACGCGCAGGAAGCGCTTAGAGTCCCTGACACCAGGGGCTCGTTATAGGGGCTTATTTTTGTTAGCATTGGTATGGTTTACCCTGCTCTGGGGAGAGCGCTTGATTAGGAATCAGTGGCCATATTTTTTTAACTACTGATTTAAGGGACTTGAGACTATACATGTTTTTGGCATAAGAACTTCCTATTTACAAGCACCATTATTAAGATTAAGTGCAACCCGTAAAGATAAAATGCAACAGCTTTCTGAAGAAGTGTTTATCATGCAACTGCTTTAATTACTTGCTGAAACTAGATAAAGTTATATATTTATATAAAATATACTTACCTGTGTGGTCTCCGTTTGTGGTGGATTGGGGATTATTGTTGTGTTAAGTGCAAATGTTATCCACATTGCCTCTGTTTAGCCTAGACTGCTCGCGCCATGCTACCTAGAGGGTGAGCAGGGGTTATCTCAGAGGGTTATTCCTTCACCCTGACTAGAAGCAAGGGTCTCTACTTGGCCTAAGGGACTTACCTCTGCCAACCAGAGACCCCCGGTTCTAACATTGGTGGCTCGCGGTGCGGATTTTTGAACTAATAATTGCACTTGACCGGCAGTGATCTCTTGTACATCACTAGTCTAGTTTAGCGGCACAGGTTGCACAAGATTTTTTTTTCTTTTTGGTGAAACCTTTTTAGTTGAAAAGGTTAGGAAGCATCATGTCTCGGAAAGCGCTAAGCGTGAATGGAGACGTGGAAGTGGAATTTGAAATCCAGGAGTTGTTAACCTATAACAAGGAGCAACTGAGAAAAGTCTGCAGACAGCTTGAATGCCCAGTAAGGGGCGGCGCAAATAAGGAAGAGCTACGGACAGCTCTGAGGGCCTGGTGGGAGGCCAAACTTGGTGACCCGGAAGCTGCTACTGGAGAGGGAGACACACAGGAGAATGGGTTTTTGCCCAGTGAATTGCCAGTGAGGAAGCCAGGGTCTAGGACCGGCAGCGACCACTCCAGTAGGGTTATGTCTCCAGAGGAAATAGAGGAGAATCAGCGAGTTAGGGCCCATGAGATTGAGCTTTTGAAGCTCAGAGCGGAAGCCGATGAGAAGAGACTGCGCCTGGAAGTGGAGAAAGAGGCGCAGGAGAGAGCGGCGCAGGAGAGAAGACATACTCTCGCTTTGGAGGAAAAGAAGCTCCAATTGGCTCATGAGAGGAGCATGAAGGAGTTGGACTTCAAATATAAAGAGAGGGTGTCCAGTTCTAATGGTGGCAGCGCACAACCAGTACAGGCGGGTAAAGTATACATACCAAAGGATCTGGTACAGAATTATCAGAGGGGTGAGGATATTTATGCGTGGTTCAGAGCGTATGAACTTGCCTTAAAGATGAATGAGGTGCCTGAGAAGAATTGGGAAGCAGGATTGTGGAAGCATTTTGAGGCCTCTGGGAGGGATGTTTTGGCACCCTTAGAAGCAAAGGATGCTTTGTCCTACTCCGCCATGAAGGAGGCTTTGTGCCTCAGGTATGGGCTCACTGCTGAACAGTACCGCCAGAAGTTTAGGAACTTCAAGAAGCTTGATTCAAGTACTTGGGTGGAGTGTGTGAGTATGTACACGCGTGCACTGGAAGGTTGGATGAAGGGCAGCAAAGTTACTGATTATGTGGGGTTGTGTCACTTGATTAGTAGGGAGCACTTAAGTAGTTTATGTGTCCCAGAGCTGCGCCAGCATCTTTTGGATAGCAAGTTAACTGATCCCAGTGAGCTTGCTAAAGAGGCGGACCGGTGGACGAGCACCAGGGTCCACAAGGGGGTGGTAAGTACCCCAGCCAAAGGTGGACAGGGTCCCCAGCAGAAGAGTGGGGGGGACACGGGTAATCAAAAGGAGTCTTCTAAAGGGCCCCAAAGTAGTTCCCAGGAGAAGTTGTCTCAACCCCCCAAGCCTAAGAAGTCCTGGCCCCATAAGGGCCCGCAGGACAAAAAGACCCTTACTTGCTATTCATGTAGGGAGGTGGGGCACATTGCTCCAAGCTGTCCAAAGAAGAAATCAGCACCCACGGGTGCTCCAGCTCCAGCCCCAGCCCCGGCGTTAGCCAGTGTAGCTTTGGGAGGGGATTTGATTTTTAGTGGGGAGGAGGGGTTAGCATTGATGACCCTTGTCTCTCTAGGAGACCAAGAGATGGCCCAGGAAACCTTGCTGCCCCAAAATACTAAGAAATACGGGCAGAAGGTGACCATCAATGGACAGGTGGTGGAGGCTCTGAGAGACACAGGGGCCAGCGTGACATCTGTTAGGTGTCGGTGGGTGTCTGAAGAGCAAATTGTTCCCCAGGTACTCCGGCCTGTGGTGGCAGCTGACAGTTCAGTGCGCTACTGCAAGTTGGCGAAAGTTCCATTCGAATGGGGAGGAGTCTCCGGTATTCTGGAGATTGTTGTAAGTGATGCCTTGCCTGTAGATTGTCTATTAGGTAATGACCTGGAGAGCTCCCCCTGGAAAGAGGTGGAGCACAGGACTCACTTGGAGATGTTGGGTTTGCCGGCGTGGATCTGTGTGTCCACCCGTGCAATGACAGCCAGAGAGGGCGGTCTAGCAGAGCTGGAGCCTGGAACAGTGGCCCAGGAACCTGCCAAGAGAAGGAGGGGTAGAGGGCGCGGGAAACCGGCCCCCACTGTTCCCACGGTCCAGGAGGAGGCAGACCCGGAAGGGGATGCCCTGGAACCTACAGGGGAGCAGGTGGCCGAACTAGGGGATTTGCCTGAGCTGTCCCAGTGGCAGCAAGAGGGTGGTCCCTCCAGGGAGGAATTCTGCCAGGCTCAGAAGGAGTGCCCTTCTCTCATTGGTGTGCGGCAGCAGGCTGCAGACCAGGCCGCAGGCCTGGGGTCCAAGGAGCATTTGATCTACTGGGAGGATGACTTACTTTATAGTGAGCCTAAGTTCGCTGAGCCCGGCGCAGCCCGTGTGCTGGTGGTACCGGAGCGCTTCAGGAACTTCCTACTGGGTCTGGCTCATGAAGTGCCTCTCGCAGGACATCTGGGGCAAGACAAGACCTATCACAGGCTTGTCACCCATTTCTACTGGCCCCAGATGAAGACACACGTCTATGCCTTTTGTAAATCTTGCCAGACTTGTCAGGCCAGTGGCAAGAGTGGAGGGAAGCGCGTGGCCCCCCTCCAACCCTTTCCCGTGGTGAGCACCCCTTTTGAGCGGGTGGGCATTGTCATCGTGGGGCCCCTGGATCCCAAGACAGCCCTAGGCAACAGGTTTATCCTGGTCTTGGTGGACCATGCCACTCGGTACCCGGAAGCCCTCCCGCTCAGGACAGTCACCGCCCCAGTGGTGGGCCGTGCCCTGATGGGGATCTTTTCCCGGGTGGGATTTCCCAGGGAGGTCGTCTCAGACCGCGGGACAAATTTCATTTCTAAGTATATGAAGTCCCTGTGGAGTGAGTGTGGGGTGACATACAAATTCACCACTCCTTACCACCCTCAAGGAAATGGTTTGGTTGAGAGATTCAACCGCACATTGAAGGGCATGATTATTGGCCTGGAAGAGCCCATGAGGCGGAAATGGGATGTCTTGTTGCCATGCCTGTTGTTTGCCTACAGGGAGGTGCCTCAGAAATCCTTAGGGTTCAGTCCCTTTGAGTTGCTGTATGGCCACCCTGTCAGAGGGCCTCTGACTCTGGTGAAAGAGGGGTGGGAGAAATCCCGTGGGAAAACCCCTCAGGATGTGTTCAGCTATGTGCTGGCCATTCGCAACCAGACCAAGCGCTTCAGGAAGCTCGCTCAAGAGAACCTGGAGGCTAGCCAGGAGGAAATGAAGAGGTGGTATGACCAGAACACTTCTCTAGTTGGTTCCAACCTGGTCAGAAAGTGTGGGTGATGGCGCCAGTGGAGCCTTGTGCGCTCCGTGACAAGTGGTCTGGGCCATATGAGGTGGTGGAGCGCAAGAGCGAGGTTACCTATTTGGTTAACCTGAAGACTCCCAGGCAGCCCCTGAGAGTGCTGCATGTGAACCGCCTCAAACCCCACTTTGAGAGGACTGAAGTGACTATGCTCATGGCTACAGATGTTGGAGGGGAGGAGGATAGTGATCCTCTCCCTGACCTCCTGGCAGTCAAGGAGCAAGATGGGTCAGTGGATGGTGTGGTCCTCTCCCCCACCCTGACTCCAGAGCAGCAGGATGACTGTCGCCAAGTCTTGGGTCAGTTCGCCCCCCTGTTCTCCCTGACCCCAGGTGTCACCAAGTGGTGCGTCCACGACGTGGACACTGGAGACAGTCTGCCTGTGAAACAGAAGTTTTACAGAGTGGCTGACAAGGTCAGAGCCAGCATCAAGGAAGAGGTTTCCAAGATGTTGACGCTAGGGGTTATTGAGCCCTCCAGCAGCCCCTGGGCTAGCCCAGTGGTCTTAGTGCCTAAGAAAGCTGCTACCCCCGGTGGCACCCCAGAACTTCGGTTCTGCGTGGACTACCGTGGGCTCAATGCGGTCACCAAGACTGACGCGCACCCCATCCCCAGAGCTGATGAGCTGGTGGATCGGTTAGGAGCTGCCCAGTACCTGAGTACTTTTTATTTGACTTCAGGGTACTGGCAGATTGCCTTAACTGACGGGGCAAAGGAGAGGTCAGCATTTTCAACACCAGAGGGGCACTTCCAGTTTCGTGTCATGCCCTTCGGGTTGAAAAATGCCCCCGCCACATTTCAGAGATTGGTCAACCAGGTACTGGCGGCGCTGGAGCAATTCAGCGCAGCCTACCTGGATGACATTGCTGTGTTCAGCTCCACTTGGGAGAAACACCTGCAACACCTCACTGAAGTGTTGAAGGCTCTGCAGAAGGCAGGCCTCACTATCAAGGCCAGTAAATGCCAGATAGGGCAGGGATCGGTGGTGTACTTGGGACACCAGGTGGGGAGCGGCAAGGTGGCGCCCCTACAGGCAAAAATTGATACCATTCTGGCTTGGGAACCCCCCAAGACCCAGACTGAGGTGAGAGCCTTTTTAGGTCTCACCGGGTATTACAGACGGTTTGTCAAAGGCTATGGCACCATCGTGGCCCCTTTGACAGAGCTGACATCTAGAAATCAGCCCAGGAAAGTGAATTGGACGGAGGCCTGTCAAACTGTTTTTGACACCCTCAAAACTGCCATGTGCACAGCACCGGTGCTTAAGGCACCTGACTTTTCCAGTGAGTTCATTGTGCAAACTGACGCTTCAGAGCAAGGCGTGGGAGCAGTGCTCTCACAGATTAATGATGAGGGCGGAGACCAACCAGTGGCTTTCATTAGCCGAAGGCTAGTCCCCAGGGAACAGAAATGGAGTGCCATTGAAAGAGAAGCTTTCGCTGTGGTCTGGGCTCTGAAGAAGCTGAGGCCCTACCTGTTTGGGACTCACTTCCATGTTCAGACCGACCACAGGCCCCTCAGATGGTTAATGCAGATGAGGGGTGAGAATCCGAAATTGTTGAGGTGGTCCATTTCCCTACAGGGGATGGACTTTACGGTGGAGCACTGCCCTGGTACAGAACACGCCAATGCTGACGGTCTTTCCAGATTCTTCCGCCTTAGTGATGAGGACTCCCAAGAGGTTGGGTAGTTCTCCCCACTTTCAGCTGGAGGGGACACGTGTTAGACCTGACACCTTTTGGCGTGGTTCTTCCCCCATCTTTTTGCCTCTGACTCATGTGTTTTGATGCTGTGCTGGATTTCGTTTTTGCTGATTTAGATGCTTTGGACACTCTGCCACTGCTGATCAGTGTCAGAGTGTAAGTGCTCCCTCTGTAAATTGTGATATTGATTGGCATATTTGTATCACCACGAAGTCCCTAGTAAAGTGCACTGTGTGTGCCAGGGCTGGTGATGACAAATGCTACTAGTGGGCCTGCAGCGCAGATTGCGCCACCCACATGAGTAGCTTTAAAATGGTGACTCAGGCCTGCCAGCGCAGAGCCTGTGTGCAGTCAGTGACTGCCATGTCAGCCTGGCCAGTGTCCCCACTGGCTAGGCCTAACCCTTCCCTGTCTGTGCACATCAGTCACCCCTATGGAAGGCTCAAGGTACCCCCCTGGGCAGGGTGCAGTGTATAGCTAAGGTAGAGCATGTACTAGTGCAGGTCACATGCTCTGGTAGTGGGCAGCAGCCATTTCATGTGCTCACTGCTGTAAGGCTCTCTTGCTCCATAGAGTAACATGGAGGAGACTGGCCCCATGTGATGCCAGCCTATCTTCCCATAGGAACAAGATGGGACATAAGTGAAAGATATCCCTGAACTCAGAATTTAATGACACATCTGTTAGTGAAGGGTGTTTTTAAATCCTGTGTTGGAGAATAGCACTTTTAGAAAGTGGCTGTTCTCTTGTCTAAACCTTTCTGTGTGCCTGAGTTTGTGGAATGCCTGCCTGGTCTGGATGTGACAGGGGGGGCTGCAGAGCCCCGGAGGAGAGGGTCGGAGCCAGCCCGGGGATGAAAGGGCACATCTGCCTGCCTGGGAGGTGGGAGGAAGGAATGCCTGATAAGTGCTGGGCTGCGCTGGCCTGCCTCCCCCTGCTAGCTCCCTCCTGGTGGTCAACTGACACCTCTGGCCCTGAAGCTGACAGGAAGAAGAAAACCAGAGACACCTCAGTGCTCCGCAACCCCCAGAACTGGTTTAGACTGGACCCAGGGCCTCCATGCACAAAGACTTCAAAGGACTTCAAAGACATTGAGGGGTATAAGGAAAGGACCCCTGACTACAGAAGTCAGATTCTGAAATTCAGCAACCAAGAAGGAACCTCGGCTGGAAGGAGGACGGCTAGAGAACCAAAGGAAGATTGCCTTGCTGTGTGCTCTAAGGGCTGACCTGTTCTACTGTCTAACTGGAAGCTGAGGAGGAGAAAGGGACTTTGCTGTGTGCTGTGACCCTGCCTGCTTGCAACTGCCAAGACTTTGCTGTGTGCTGTGTCTACAATCTTGAATCTCCAAGGGCCTGAGAAGAGCTGGCCCCCTGTCTGCAACCCAGGGACATAAAGGTTGCCCAAGGACTACAAGACCCTGCTGTGCCCCCTGAAGCTGCTGTGTGGCGAGGAGATCGTGAAATCCTGTAGGTTGCCCGATCAGTGTGTGGGCTGCTCTCTCATCTGCTTGAGAGCGCCGCGCTGACCCAGCCTGCTGAGGGGCCAAGATCGGCGTGTTCATCGACACGCGTGTGTGTGTGGCAGCCCGGAGACTTGTGGGCCTTCCCAGTGCAAGGCGCACTGAAAACGACTGTGAGCTGTGTCACCACCGCGGCCCGGGGGCCAGGAATACCCCCCCCCCCAAGATCGCCAAGCGTTGGAGAGCTGAGGCGCCAAAGAACGAAGGCGCCGCGCTCCCATTGGTGGAGGGAACCGAGCCCCCTCACTAACGCCGCGACGGGATTGGCCCGTGCGGCGCAGCGTCATCAGTGGTGGTGGGCCGTGATTGGTTGACGGCCCCGCATCGTCAGAGCCGAGTCCCGGGAGCCGCTCTGCCATTGGCTGACTCCCGGGTACTGAAGGGGCTCGTCTGAAGGGCCGCGACCTGATTGGTCCGCAGCGTGGAGCAGCCTTCAAGCCGCCGAAGAAGCCGTGATCTGGTGACCCCCCCAGCGAGGAGCCGACCGCCGGAGCAGCGGCCTGACCTTTCCTCGCCGAGGGAGTGAGTCCGCGTGTGTTCCCCACCCCTGGCCGGTCGTCCCCCGAGGTGTGCTGCATCCCCCGCCGCTCGTTGGATTGTCGAGAGCGGGCGGGAGAGCACGAGGGGACCGGCCGGGGCAAGGAGCGAGTGAGCTCTACGGGGCGCGAGGCGTCTGAGACCATCCGGCGCACGTAGCAGCCCCGAACACCAGGAAAGGAGCCCCCCTTCCCCCAGCAACCGGGTGAGACGCGCAGGAAGCGCTGAGAGTCCCTGACACCAGGGGCTCGTTATAGGGGCTTATTTTTGTTAGCGCTGGTATGGTTTACCCTGCTCTCGGGAGAGCGCTTGATTAGGAATCAGTGGCCATATGTTTTTTAACTACTGATTTAAGGGACTTGAGACTATACATGTTTTTGGCATAAGAACTTCCTATTTACAAGCACCATTATTAAGATTAAGTGCAACCCGTAAAGATAAAATGCAACAGCTTTCTGAAGAAGTGTTTATCATGCAACTGCTTTAATTACTTGCTGAAACTAGATAAAGTTATATATTTTTATAAAATATACTTACCTGTGTGGTCTCCGTTTGTGGTGGATTGGGGATTATTGTTGTGTTAAGTGCAAATGTTATCCACATTGCCTCTGTTTAGCCTAGACTGCTCGCGCCATGCTACCTAGAGGGTGAGCAGGGGTTATCTCAGAGGGTTATTCCTTCACCCTGACTAGAAGCAAGGGTCTCTACTTGGCCTAAGGGACTTACCTCTGCCAACCAGAGACCCCCGGTTCTAACAGTAGGGCAATACCGCCATCATACCAGCTTGTTGTCAATTTTGTGAGGGCGATATGGGGAGTTCCCTGGTTCCAAAGCAAGGCACGTACTTCAGAGTCGATAAACTGAAAATACTGCGGTGAGACTAAATATGGCATATTTTGCAGGGAATACAGAAAGCGCTGGAGTGACATCATCTTGTAGAGGGCAGCTCTACCTAAAAGCTTAAGGGGTAGTGATTTCCAATGGTGTATATCTGCTTTAAGGCGATGCAAGGGGGCAACAAGTTAAGTTTGTGGAAAGCAGAGGAATCCGGCGTAATATATATTCCTAAATATTGAAAGCGTCTATCACTATTTGGGCGTCACAGCCTCCCGGTAAATCCGGAGGGTTCCCACTCAAAACATAAATCAGGGATTTATCCCAGTTAATAGTGTAACCGGAATATTTTGGGAAAAGAGCAAAGATGTGGAACCCTCGTCGAATAGAAAAGGGGGGTTTAGCCAGGTACAGCAAAATGTTGTGGGGGGGAAAGGGAAATCTTGTCCGTTCAATCCAACGACCAATTAAGGCCCCTAACAAGAGGGTCTCCCCTTATACAGATCTTGCCTATACAATTTTGTGTGATAGTTTGATAGCCTAGAGGAATGTTTTCATGCAACACTTGAGCCATGTCATCAGATAACCATGATTCAGATATGACGAGTAAGTCAGGTTGTGTGTCAATGATAAGGTCATAGATATGATGCTTGTTCTTTGAGAGTGATTGAGCATTTATTAATAGACAGTTTAGAGAATGTGTTTTGGTGATGGTGTGTCTTAGTATTTGTAGAAAAGTGAGCAGTGTTTTTTTGGAATTGTAGTATGTGTGACCTTAATGCTGGGATTAGCTGTATGAGAATAGCAATAGTGTTGCTGTTCTGTAGTGTATTCCTTATCCAGCAGACGAAGAAGTCATTTTGATAGGTCTGCATGTGTAGGTGGTGGAGATGGTGGTTGAGAGCTGTAGTTTTTGTAGAGTAGCCTTGTTGTGCAGTAAACCTGGAGATGCAAAGTTGTGAAGAGTGGCATGTTGCTTATGTTGTTTGCATCGGTTTAGGGTAGAAGGTGTATGGGTAAGGTGTGGTAGTGCAGCATGTAGGTCATATTGTAAGGTTCTAAATTGTCCAATGGATGAGAGGCGGTTAAAAGAGAGTTGCTGTATATAGGTGTAGGGAAAGAGCAAAAGCTTGGCATTGATTTGGTTTAGGGTGTGTATTAGTTGAGATTTCTGTAGACCAGCACAAGTTGTGTATCTTCTGTTACTGCATGAAGAGAGAAACACTGATTGTTGGACAGTTTTTTTTTAATATTTAAAAGTGATGTATTCAATTCTAACCTGTTAAGGTGTGGATCAATTTTTTAAAATGGCTGCTAAGCCAGGCATGGTGCAAACTCACCTCAGATGTTATTCTAGAAGAGCCTACCCAGCTCCTTGATCTTAGGTGATGCTATGTCTTTACACTGAATAATCTGGCAAGTTAGGCAGCAGAAACCTTGAGGCTCCTATGCAACTCAGTCCGTTTGAACAACTGCTCCACAGATTTTTAATCAACTGGTCATTTTAAAGTACTATATGGCAGTTAGGGTTTACTCCTTTCCTTGCTTGGCAGTTTAGCTCCCCTTTTTGTGGTCGCATTACCACAGAAAGTTGTTCCAGAGGCTTGGGTTTAATTAACAGAAAAGGAATTGTGCAATCAATAAGGTTGTACTTCTGATTATCAATATGTTAATGGTAAATTGTATTTATATATCGTTTACTGCACCTAACGAGGCATTGAAGCGCTTTGCAGCCTGCAGGACCCTACTCCAGAGCCCAAGATTGGAGGTTAGTAGTAATAGCCACAACATATGAAGAGAAATACATACAAATAATCTAACTACTGGCAATTGCTCAGGATAGCCTTCTAACACATTGTTCTTTGCCCACTGTACCGCTCTAGGCAAAGTAAAACTGACCCTGCTCCTCATGGGAGACCATCCCAAATCTGCCAGATGAGTCCCATTTGTCTAGGGATCTCACTCAAACTCAAACCGGTTTCAGCTAAATAGACATCATCACTGAGGTTTAGCTTGGATTCTGTGTCACACTGAGCAAGTGACCCATCTCTGGGCATACTCTTTGCCACGTATGGCGTTACATAATACTTAAAAATGCTACTCCGAGTGACTGCCAGTGGTTAGACGATTTTCAACCATTTCTACTATTATCACCTTTGTGTGTTTTATGTACTTGTGACAGCTGACATCTCTGCAATGGAATGTAGGATTAATTTCAAGCCAGATGAAGTATGAGTTACTCGGTCGAAGAAGGCAGTATTTAAACCACTTTGGGGGACTGATAGGCCACTAGAGCCAACTAAAGTGCATACAGGCTTGTCTTGAGATTCAAAACATTTCTCCAGTCAATAAGAAGTGCCTTTTTGCCTTTTTCTAATCTTGACATTTTTTTCCAGTAAGGTATCAAATATCACACTGGTCAAAAAGAACCAAAATTGACATCAGGACCTGACTGGTGAAGCCACACCACTCCATTTTGTGCATGAGTTTTTAAAACAAAGCTTTTAAGAAACTTCTGGACTTTTGACTCCTTTTAAAAAATGTATTTATGTTGCAAATAAGACTTGTGAGAGTGTTGTCATTGCATGTGGCATCCATGCTCCTTTCTACGTGCTGGAGGTAGTCGATGATTGCTAAAATCTTGTACTTCGTAAAGTAATGTGCATTGTTTATTTCATGTTAGGTGCGTTACTGGTCTTACTTTCAAATGATGATGTTTGGTCATTGACTTAAATTGTAACACATTCTGCTGCACAGCCTTGTTCAACACACAGAACCTTTGTATTTTTCAGATTTGACCATGGATCTTACTGGGCTACCTCTGCCTTTCAAAGGACCGGACCTGGAACTCTCTCAGAAGAAGCTCAGGTAAGAGTTGGTTATTGTTTGAATAGACCTTTAAAGGAATACTTCAGTCTCATTCTTTAGGATTTAAACCAATACCTACTTCAGATCTAATGGGCGCTTTTATTTCAAAACATAACCAAAAGAGTTACCCAAAAATCAAAGTAAAAGATCCTTCCTTAAGAACTAACCACAATTAATAACTAACCTTGATTCCATCGAAATGAGTATCACAACACCAGCTTAGATTGAAAATAACATCACTGCTTCAAAAACAAGCAATAGAACCAGTTCCCCCATTACAAAGACCTAACATCATCTATTCCAGATCTTTGTGCACCCAAGAAAGGCCCCAAATTAGAATTTAGACTTGTCTTGAACCTGTGACAAGTCAACAAGTACATCAAAAAGGGAATAAATCCAGATCTAGGCACTGCATCAGATCTATCCACAGCACATGAAAGAAGACTGGATGAGGACTTCATATCCTAGCATGCCCTTCTGCACTAAGCAGCACTACTACAGGACATGACACGCCTTGCCAGGAACATAAAAGAAGGTCTGGCCTTTACCTCTTGATTTCATGAAGCAAGACCCTAATGAAGAGGAGCCAATCCTTGAAACGCGTTGGGCACAAAGTAATTGCAGCGTGATGTGAAGGGCAGGTCAAGGAGAAAACCGGATTGTTGGGACTCTGTGTGTGCCCTCCAAAAAACGCTTTGGGCAAATTGGTGATATATATATATATACTTATATATATATATATATATATATATATACACACACACATACATACACATGCATATACATACACACATTTACCTGATCTATATTCACAATTTCGTTGTAAAGACAATGCGTGGTAAATGATGCCTGGTAAAGGAATTGCATGGTAATGATGTGTTGTAAAGGCTGTTTCCCTCTTGTAATATCCGTTATTGACTCTGGTAGTGTGGCCCTGACTGGTCGACTAACATCCACACAATCCCCTATGAAGCCCATTTTACATACAACAGCACGCCTCATTGCAGAGAAAAAAAGATTCAACCACATCTCTCTGTAGCCTTCCTCAAGAGGTAAGGATAAAGTTCAAACTCTATTGTCTTACTTACAAGGCTCTTGAACATCAGAAACCAACTTATCTCACAGATCTTGTGGTCATATCAGGAGGCGTGAGACATCCAGAAGTAAAAATTCTCAAATCCTGGAAGAACTGAAACTTGGCTCTTCCTGAACCCTGAAAAAATCCTTCTCTGGTTCACCCTCTACCACCTGGAACTTGCCAACATTTTATAGTTCAGAAAAGGTCAAAAGATCCACTTCTTCAAAACATATTGCTGTTACCCTGGTTATTCGACGGCTACATCATAATGGGATTAGGAATGGCCCTATCTTCACTACAGTATCAGAACTGACTGGGATCACCCCATTGAAGTCATGAACACACCATCATTTTTTTTTGTTCAGAATTGAGACCTGCTTTGGGGCACTTTATTTTCAGTTCAGGGCAACTAAAGCAGCTTTTTATCCTCTCTTCTCCTTCCCCGCCCATCCACTCCTCCTTGTTCTCCTTCATATTTTCAAGAATAGCGATATTTTTACTATGTAACGTGCTTGATACCATAATAGTGACATTACACTGTTTAAAATGGTTAAAATAATAAATAAATAGGGGCTTGGTGTGCAACAAGCATCCAACCATTTTAATGTTATGGCCTAATGTGGATAGCACAGGGAAAAGCCTTGTGCGTTACAGATGGAAAACACACCTCGAACCCGTGTTGAATAGGCCCATAGTGGCACATTCTGTGCAGAAGAGATTTCATGGTGCTTCCGTTAAGTAAAGTTCAGATTAGATCAGTTTGGCTGGTTAAAAGCAGGGTTGGGCAGTGGCCTATAGGACAATCAGACAGTACTGAAGTAGATAACACTTACAATAGAAGTGTTCAAGTCCAGTCTTTATTGGAGCATACACATACAAGATAGACTAGTCTGAAACTGAATAGGAACCCCAAGCCTAGGACCTGGAATGCCAACAGAATGATACAGCTCAGCCTATAAATACAAAGGCTGACAACAATAAGGTAAGGAATACCTGCAGTAAAGAAACTTGGTTAAAGAACATGGAATTAAGAATACAAAGAATGATATGAATAAAAAAGCTAACACTAGCTACAAGAAGGGTCTGAGTGGGCATGTTTTATGGTCTGCTAGGCGGGTTTTTACTGTTGATTTCCCTGACATTAAAGCAAACATTTCTATTTCAATTATTATATCCATGCAGTTTTCCATATGTTGCAGAACACTTATTCAGCTTATCTTTACAAGTTAAAAACTTCCCTAATTTGCAAACATGTCTTGTGACCAGGCCTATTTTCTGTCCCAACCCTACCCTGGTGGAATCACCCCCAGTCACAGATCTGGGATGAATCCATCATCGTTCTTTAGCTCACTACACACCCCAGCCATATGCAAATCAGTCTTGACCCTGTTCCTTATGGTAACAGTCCAGCCCGAATTACCAAGACAGGTCTTTCCTGGACCGGAACAAGCATCCTGGGATCGGTTCTGGGGTAATGCCCCTCACCATGGGCGTCCGCAGGGGGGGGGACAAGAGGGGGCGCTTGCCCCCCCCTGGATCCAGGCCTGGTTCTAGAGGATGAGCCCACATACTTGGGCCGACTTTCCTGCTGGGGCGACTCCTGAAAGGCTGCTACAGCAGCCCGAGTGTGAGTCCCAGCAGGTTACAGAGTCATCCGTTCCATTGTCATGGGCAGTATGACAATGGGCCGGCAGAGGAGACACAGCATGGAGCATCTCCCCCCATCCCAGGCCTCAGGAGATGACGTTGAGTTCTTGGGGAGCTGCTGATGCTTTCAAGCAGCACAATTAGCAGGGGCCGTGAGCTTTAGTCCCTCACAGCAGGCCACAACGATCACATAAAAAGCTAAGAGGCGTGGGTGGAGGCGTCGTTTGGGGAGCGGGGTTAGTGCCAAGTGACAGACCGGATTGAAATTGAAAGTTTCATTCTCATGAATTTGTGCAATGGGGAATACTCAGAAAAAAACACTAATGTTATGTTGTATCTTTGTATTTGCCTTTAAGACAGGTGCCTCGTGATAGGAATGCTATGATGCTTATGGAATGTCATGAGTGCATCTATCGAAGAGTGGGGCAGTTGCAGAGGAGTTGGACTGCTTGGTGGCTGCTCCCTGGCCCTCACCTGTATTATTTATATATGTTGCAATAAACTGGAATCTATATCTACAATTGTTCTCCTCATTACAATTGGCGACGATCGGACAGAAAAAGACCCAAGAACAATTTTTTTTTCTCGTTCTCCTCATTACAACTAAGGACTGAAATAACTACATTTAAAGAACAATATGACTAAAAATGGAAAAAAATGGAAATTCGATTTTGACAATGTTGTAGTGGAAAAATGTAACTAACCCTCCATGTTGAGGCTAAGGGAGACGTAAGAGCAGAGGAGAGATAAAAGAGAGAGACAGAGCCAAAAGGAAAAATAAGAGACGGAGTGGCGAGTAGAGACAAACGGAGAGGGGGAGAGGAAAGAGGGAGAAATGATTAACGAGAGAAGATAGTGAAAGAGGCGAAGGGGGGACATTATTATAGATAAGCACAATGAGGCAGGGAGACAGAGGGCGACTGACAGAGGAAGACAGACAGAGGGAAGGGGCAACAGAGGGAAGGGGGCGACATAGGGAGGGAGACAGACAGGCAGGGAGACAGATAGAGGGATTTACAGGGTGGGAGACAGACAGAGACAGACCGAAGAAGAGAGACCGAGAGAGAGGGAAAGAGAGGGAGACTGAGAGAGAGAGAGACCGAGAGAGGGAGACCGAGAGAGGGAGACCGATAGAGAGGGAGACCGAGAGAGAGAGACAGAGAGGGAGGGAGACAGGGCAACAGAAAGAGGGAGGGGGTGACAGAGGGAGGGAAACAGACAGGGAGATAGATAAAGGCAGACAGACAAACAGAGGAAGGGAGACAAACAGAGGGAGGGAGACAGACAGAGGGAGACAGACAGAGAGGGAGGGAAACAGAGAGAGAGGGAGACTGAGGGAGGGAGACTGAGGGAGGGAAACAGAGGGAGGGAGACAGGGAGGGAGACAGGGAGGGAGGGACACAAAAGGGAGGGAGACAGAGGGAGGGAGACAGAGGGAGGGAGACAGAGGGAGGGAGGCAGAGGGAGGGAGGCGGAGGGAGGGAGGCAGAGGGAGGGAGGCAGAGGGAGGGAGGCAGAGGGAGGGAGACGGAGGGAGACTGAGGGATGGAGACTGAGGGATGGAGACTGAGGGAGGGAGACTGAGGGAGGGAGACTGAGGGAGGGAGACTGAGGGAGGGAGACAGGGAGGGAAGGACACAAATGTGAGGGAGACAGAGGGAGGGAGGCAGAGTGTGGGAGGCAGAGGGAGGGTGGCAGAGGGAGACAGGGAGGGAGACAGAGGGAGGGAGGGAGACAGAGAGAGAGGGAAACAGAGAGAGAGGAAGACGGAGGGAGACAGAGGGAGGCAGAGGGAGACATAGAAAGAGGGAGCCAGAGAGAGGGAGCCAGAGAGGGAGGGAGCCAGAGAGGGAGGGAGCCAGAGAGGGAGGGAGCCAGAGAGGGAGGGAGACTGAGGGAGGGAGACTGAGGGAGGGAGACTGCGGGAGGGAGACTGCGGGAGGGAGACTGCGGGAGGGAGACTGCGGGAGGGAGACAGAGGGAGGGAGACAGAGGGAGGGAGACAGAGGGAGAAAGAGAGAGGGAGAAAGAGAGAGGGAGACAGATAGGGCAGGGGACAGATAGGACGGGGACAGAGGGAGAAAGAGAGAGAGAGAGAGAGAGAGAGAGAGAGAGAGAGCGAGGGAGGGAGACCAAGAGAGAGAGAGACCGAGAGAGGGAGACCGAGAGAGGGAGACAGAGAGAGAGACAGAGAGGGAGGGAGGCAGAGAGGGAAGGAGACAGAGGGAGGGAGACAGAGGGAGGGAGACAGAGGGAGGGAGACAGAGGGAGGGAGACAGAGGGAGGGAGACAGAGGGAGGGAGACAGGGAGGGAGACAGGGAGGGAGGGAGACAGAGGGAGGGAGGCAGAGGGAGGGAGACTGAGGGACGGAGACAGACAGAGACAGACCGAGGAAGAGAGACCGAGAGAGAGGGAAAGAGAGAGGGAGACCGAGAGAGAGAGGGAGACCGAGAGACCGAGAGAGCGAGAGAGCGAGAGACCGAGAGAGCGAGAGAGCGAGAGACCGAGAGAGCGAGAGACCGAGAGAGCGAGAGACCGAGAGAGAGAGAGACCGAGAGAGGGAGACCGAGAGAGAGGGAGACCGAGAGAGAGAGAGACCGAGAGAGAGAGAGAGACCGAGAGAGAGAGAGAGACAGAGAAGGAGGGAGACAGAGGGAGGGAGACAGAGGGAGGGAGACTGAGGGAGGGAGACTGAGGGAGGGAAACAGAGGGAGGGAGACAGGGAGGGAGACAGGGAGGGAGGGACACAAAAGGTAGGGAGACAGAGGGAGGGAGACGGAGGGAGACGGAGGGAGGGAGACAGGGAGGGAGACAGGGAGGGAGGGACACAAAAGGGAGGGAGACAGAGGGAGGGAGACAGAGGGAGGGAGACAGAGGGAGGGAGGCAGAGGGAGGGAGACAGGGAGGGAAGGACACAAATGTGAGGGAGACAGAGGGAGGGAGGCAGAGCGTGGGAGGCAGAGGGAGGGTGGCAGAGGGAGACAGAGGGAGGGAGACAGAGGGAGGGAGACAGAGGGAGGGAGACAGAGGGAGGGAGACTGAGGGAGGGAGACTGAGGGAGGGAGACTGAGGGAGGGAGACTGAGGGAGGGAGACTGAGGGAGGGAGACTGAGGGAGGGAGGCTGAGGGAGGGAGACTGAGGGAGGGAGACAGAAGGAGGGAGACAGAGGGAGGGAGACAGGGAGGGAGGGACACAAAAGGGAGGGAGACAGAGGGAGGGAGACGGAGGGAGACTGAGGGACGGAGACTGAGGGAGGGAGACTGAAGGAAGGAGACTGAGGGAGGGAGACAGAGGGAGGGAGACTGAGGGAGAAAGAGTTGAGGGAGACAGATAGGGCAGGGGACAGATAGGGCGGGGACAGAGGGAGAGAGAGAGAGAGAGAGAGAGAGAGAGAGCGAGACATATGGAGGGAGACAGGGCAACAGAAAGAGGGAGGGGGTGACAGAGGGAGGGAAACAGACAGGGAGATAGATAAAGGCAGACAGACAAACAGAGGAAGGGAGACAAACAGAGGGAGGGAGACAGACAGAGGGAGACAGACAGAGAGAGAGGGAAACAGAGAGAGAGGGAGACAGAGAGAGGGAGACAGAGAGGGAGGGAGAGAGGCAGACAGAGAGGGAGGGAGACAGAGAGGGAGGGAGACAGAGAGGGAGGGAGACAGAGGGAGGGAGACAGAGAGGAGGGAGACTGAGGGAGGGAGACTGCGGAACGGAGACTGAGGGAGGGAGACTGAGGGAGGGAGGAACACAAAAGGGAGGGAGACAGAGGGAGGGAGAGGGAGGGAGACTGAGGGACGGAGACTGAGGGACGGAGACTGAGGGAAGGAGACTGAGGGAGGGAGACTGAGGGAGGAGACTGAGGGAGGGAGACTGAGGGAGAAAGAGTTGAGGGAGACAGATAGGGCAGGGGACAGATAGGGTGGGGACAGAGGGAGAGAGAGAGAGAGAGAGAGAGAGGGGGGGGAGGGAGACAGGGCAACAGAAAGAGGGAGGGGGCGACAAAGGGTGGGGAACAGACAGGGAGACAGATAGAGAGGGAGCCAGATCGGGTGGGGCACAGATAGGGCGGGGGACAGAGGGAGAGAAACAGAGGGCAACAGACAGAGGGAGGGGGGCGATAGAGGGAGGGTGACAGACCGGGCGAGAGACAGACAGAGGGAGGGAGACAGAGATAGAGGGAAACACAGAGAGAGGAAGCCAGAGCGAGGAAGCCAGAGCGAGGAAGACAGAGAGAGGGAGACAGAGAGAGGGAGACAGAGAGAGGGAGACAGAGAGAGGGAGACAGAGGGAGGGAGGGAGACAGGGAGGGAGGGACACAAAAGGGAGGGAGACAGAAGGAGGGAGACGGAGGGAGACAGAGGGAGGGAGGCAGAGGGAGGGAGGGAGGCAGAGGGAGGGAGGCAGAGGGAGGGAGACAGAGGGAGGGAGACAGAGGGAGGGAGACAGAGGGAGGGAGACAGAGGGAGGGAGGGAGGGAGACAGAGGGAGGGAGACAGAGAGGAGGGAGACTGAGGGAGGGAGACTGAGGGACGGAGACAGACAGAGACATACCGAGGAAGAGAGACCGAGAGAGAGGGAAAGAGAGAGGGAGACCGAGAGAGAGAGGGAGACCGAGAGAGAGAGGGAGACCGAGAGAGCGAGAGACCGAGAGAGCGAGAGACCGAGAGAGCGAGAGACCGAGAGAGCGAGAGACCGAGAGAGCGAGAGACCGAGAGAGCGAGAGACCGAGAGAGAGAGAGACCGAGAGAGGGAGACCGAGAGAGAGGGAGACCGAGAGAGAGAGAGACCGAGAGAGAGAGAGAGACCGAGAGAGAGAGAGAGACAGAGAAGGAGGGAGACAGAGGGAGGGAGACAGAGGGAGGGAGACTGAGGGAGGGAGACTGAGGGAGGGAAACAGAGGGAGGGAGACAGGGAGGGAGACAGGGAGGGAGGGACACAAAAGGTAGGGAGACAGAGGGAGGGAGACGGAGGGAGACGGAGGGAGGGAGACAGGGAGGGAGACAGGGAGGGAGGGACACAAAAGGGAGGGAGACAGAGGGAGGGAGACAGAGGGAGGGAGGCAGAGGGAGGGAGACAGGGAGGGAAGGACACAAATGTGAGGGAGACAGAGGGAGGGAGGCAGAGCGTGGGAGGCAGAGGGAGGGTGGCAGAGGGAGACAGAGGGAGGGAGACAGAGGGAGGGAGACAGAGGGAGGGAGACAGAGGGAGGGAGACAGAGGGAGGGAGACAGAGGGAGGGAGACTGAGGGAGGGAGACTGAGGGAGGGAGACTGAGGGAGGGAGACAGAAGGAGGGAGACAGAGGGAGGGAGACAGGGAGGGAGGGACACAAAAGGGAGGGAGACAGAGGGAGGGAGACGGAGGGAGACTGAGGGACGGAGACTGAGGGAGGGAGACTGAAGGAAGGAGACTGAGGGAGGGAGACAGAGGGAGGGAGACTGAGGGAGAAAGAGTTGAGGGAGACAGATAGGGCAGGGGACAGATAGGGCGGGGACAGAGGGAGAGAGAGAGAGAGAGAGAGAGAGAGAGAGCGAGACATATGGAGGGAGACAGGGCAACAGAAAGAGGGAGGGGGTGACAGAGGGAGGGAAACAGACAGGGAGATAGATAAAGGCAGACAGACAAACAGAGGAAGGGAGACAAACAGAGGGAGGGAGACAGACAGAGGGAGACAGACAGAGAGAGAGGGAAACAGAGAGAGAGGGAGACAGAGAGAGGGAGACAGAGAGGGAGGGAGAGAGGGAGACAGAGAGGGAGGGAGACAGAGAGGGAGGGAGACAGAGAGGGAGGGAGACAGAGGGAGGGAGACAGAGAGGAGGGAGACTGAGGGAGGGAGACTGCGGAACGGAGACTGAGGGAGGGAGACTGAGGGAGGGAGACAGAGAGGAGGGAGACTGAGGGAGGGAGACTGCGGAACGGAGACTGAGGGAGGGAGACTGAGGGAGGGAGGGACACAAAAGGGAGGGAGACAGAGGGAGGGAGAGGGAGGGAGACTGAGGGACGGAGACTGAGGGACGGAGACTGAGGGACGGAGACTGAGGGAAGGAGACTGAGGGAGGGAGACTGAGGGAGGAGACTGAGGGAGGGAGACTGAGGGAGAAAGAGTTGAGGGAGACAGATAGGGCAGGGGACAGATAGGGTGGGGACAGAGGGAGAGAGAGAGAGAGAGAGAGAGAGAGAGAGAGAGAGAGGGGGGAGGGAGACAGGGCAACAGAAAGAGGGAGGGGGCGACAAAGGGTGGGGAACAGACAGGGAGACAGATAGAGAGGGAGCCAGATCGGGTGGGGCACAGATAGGGCGGGGGACAGAGGGAGAGAAACAGAGGGCAACAGACAGAGGGAGGGGGGCGATAGAGGGAGGGTGACAGACCGGGCGAGAGACAGACAGAGGGAGGGAGACAGAGATAGAGGGAAACACAGAGAGAGGAAGCCAGAGCGAGGAAGCCAGAGCGAGGAAGACAGAGAGAGGGAGACAGAGAGAGGGAGACAGAGAGAGGGAGACAGAGAGAGGGAGACAGAGGGAGGGAGACAGAGGGAGGGAGACAGGGAGGGAGGGACACAAAAGGGAGGGAGACAGAAGGAGGGAGACGGAGGGAGACAGAGGGAGGGAGGCAGAAAGAAGGGAGGGAGGCAGAGGGAGGGAGGCAGAGGGAGGGAGACAGAGGGAGGGAGGCAGAGGGAGGGAGACTGAGGGAGAGAGACTGAGGGAGAGAGAGGAAGAGAGGGAGAGGGAGAGAGAGAAAGAGGAAGGGAGACAGAGAGAGAGGGAAGGAGTCAGAGAGAGAGGGAGGGAGACAGAGAGACAGACAGAGAGAGAGAGAGAGAGAGAGAGAGAAAGAAAGAAAGAAAGATGTGTGTATGCCGGGTCTGGTGGCTCAGCCGACGAAGGCGTCTGCTGCAGGGACCTGTGTTCAACCTCATGGTCATAGTTTTTTTGTTGCTCTAGCCCCACCCCCTCCCTCACTGACCCCGCCCCCAACAATGCGGCCCTCGGCCACAAACCACACTGTAAATTTGGCCACTGAGAGAAAGTTTGTGAGTACCCATGCTCTAGAACCGCATCAACCTGATTTAGAATGTTTTTGGTTTTTTCCGGTCATTTTTAGTTTTTCCCTCTGTATTATTACTAGCCAGGTTGTCTGATGTGGCGCCTCACAAGATTTTTCTCTTCCCCTATGGATTTCTTTGTTTATTTAAGCTCTTTGTCTTATTAGATTTTTTTAAATGTATTTAATACTTGTGCTCAATAATGTCGGAGGATGGTGATGAAGTTAAAATGTTGCCCCCCCTCCTGGAAACATTTCTGCGGATGCCCATGCCCCTCATCAGCCAGGCTATCATGAATCCAGTGGCAAAGTGAACACGGGACCCACACCTGGGCATACCCAGCCAATTTAGGGCGAACAAGGCAAAGACTCATTTGTGTGTTCAGATATTACTGCTTATTTCCCTTTGTGTTAGCACAACATTGAGGCTTCGGCGCCGAGTTGCACGGCTGAGTGCTGTGAACATGATTCTAGCTGCTTAGCGGATGCTGGTGGAGGGCAACCTCGATAACCTACTCTGCGCCTGGGAATGAAAGGCCCATTGATGACGGACTTACGTAAAGGGCTCGCGCCCGCCAAGGCGTGGGATTGCTGTCTCAGCTCGTTAACGGGGAGTTAGGCTAATGACACGCTCGGCGTTGTCACGTGTAGCACCCTGGCTGGCGCTGTTCTACATCTCGAAGAATACTTTTTAGGAGCGCGTAACCGTCCCCTGAACAAACTCCCTTTTGTTTGTCCTCTAAACCGGGACTTAAGCGCAAGGCTCTGTCACAAACCTGCGCCGTTTTTAGGGGCGATAGAATTCCGTTCTCAGTACAAGCCTTTGTTTCCATTGCCCGCTGTCGAGCTGGCACCTCTTGCTTGACGCATTGGTTTAGTTCCTCAAATGCTGTGTTGATACTTATGTGAAGTCGCTATTAATTTAGCCTTCATAATCTATTACTTTCATAATAGTTTACCCCTCAAATGATATCCATGCCTGAGTTTGTTGCCTCCTGTTGGCACCCCACACACAGGGGATGTAAAGATAGATGCCTAAGGTATGTGATTCTGCCTGTTGTAAGTGTTCAACACAGCACTTTTCTGGGAAAAGAATGCTGAGCTAGAAAGTGTTATTTTTCTTTGAAAATAACACTTGAGATCGCTCTCTTTCCACATTTCAGATAAAGGTAGATAGTGAATATAGTCCTGTGCATTTATATATGTGATGATCAGTGCTTCCTCTGCTTGCAGTTTCTTCCTACTTGTAGCTGGTGATGGAAACTGGAGGGAAACCTGCCAACAGAGGAAGTGGAGTGCTTAAAGTTTCCCAAAATTAATTAATCGTTGATATTAAAAAAATGCCAGTATAAATGGGTTAAAAATACATTTGTGTGATGATTTTCATATGTAACTTTTTTGCATTGAAAGACTCTTACTTACTACTGCAGTGGTATATTCAGTTTGTAGCTTTTCTAGAAACACGTGTTACCCACATCCAAAAACCAAGACGCGGTTTACAATCATTTTTCGTTATGTAGCAAGCACGTAGCGTTTGACAATGAAACAACAGACAAATAGAAATTGGATGTGAGGGGGAAATTATACATTTTCTAAATATACCCTAGAATCCCGAGTATAGGATTAGGAGTAATTTTGTACCACTCCATATCTTGTATTATCTATAATAGGTTGAGAAGCCAAACGTATGTCAAAAGCAATTGATAATAGCAAGCGCCCTACCTTTCTGCTTTCCAACACATATAACAATAAAAGATGTACCCCACTGGTGTGGGTAGACCTCATGCATCTAACAAGAAATTAAAAGAAGCACAGCTGGGTGAAAGGAGGAATCGATCCTGGTGAAAGTTTGAATTTTGGGATGATCGTTGGCTACAGTATTTGGACCTACAGTTTACCGGGAAAACATACTAAGCCCAGACAATTTTGAGACCAAGGGTAATACAGGTTGGTGTTGCTCCTACCATACTAGTTTCCCCGGGTTCTCTGGTTTTCAGAAATGCTGGGGTTGGTACGGTTCCATGGGTGCCAGCTGATCCTGGACGCAGATACTGCGGGATTTGATATAACAAGTACATTGTGCAGTTCGTTGTTGATAATATAGGATGTACCGTGTGGCCTCCTTCTGTGTGAGAAGATAGGGGGAGAAAGAGGGAGAAGGGCAACACAAAAATTCAACATAGTGAAAGCTCTGAAGTATGTAAGAATCAAATTGTGAAACGCTAAGTCCCCTCACTCTTACTGCACATGTATGGCTGTTGATCAATGCCGGATGTCAGCAGAAATTTTCACCACAACTTTGTGACGTTATGTGTGTTCGGTAGTCACCAAGGGTGCCACAAAGAGGAGAGTGGAGGGATCTCTGTGTCAGTGGAGAAGGGCTTTGTGACCCGGTGGTCGTGCATAAGGGGAGAGGGCATTGTAGATGATGGTGCGAGGGTTACGGAGCACTGCGTGTAGAGAGGAATAACGGTGTGATCATTATGATGCAGCCTGTCAGTGTCGCTGGTGAGTATGTGCGTTCACAGTGCATTCAAGGTGGTCACTCACTGGTCTTAGCTTCAAGTGCAATCAAATACGTCTCCCAATCTTCACCCCCGTGCGGGAGTCGCCCCTCATGCGAAGTAGTCTAAGAGAGTGTGCCTCGGCTCTGGTCCATGTCAGTAGTACACAAAGCCCACCCCGAATTCCTGGAGGAGCATGGGACTTCCAAGCCATGGCTATATTCTGTTTGAACAGAAAGGAGGCCAGATCAGTGAAGAGATGCACATGTTTGTCTCCCTTCGCCCAGGCTCGTAATTCCTATAGGCATGATTCAGGAGCAGTGAGAGCATGTGTAGACAGCTCTGCCACTGTCAATGTGACATTTTTCCACACCAGTGATAATGGCGTGCATGAAATCTGCATTCTGCAATTTGAATCGCGGACATTCCAGGCAGAACGCCAGAATCATGCCTCGAATACGGCCAGGGGAAAGATAAGTGTGTTGAATATAGTTGAACTTAGGGAAGCAGAACCTGGGGTTGCGGGAGATGTTCTTGGTCATCTGTAGGGCGTGAGCCCAAGCTGCATCAGTAAGTGGATGTTGTAACACTGGGTCCCACTTGCTAACAAACATTGTTATGATTCATACATGCTATTACTCCCTGGAAGCCCCTGTGTCTCCAGTCAAATACCTTATTATTATTAATATTTTACCAGTTCAAGAAGTCTTTATTCGATTGATTTATCATAAAAGACATACATTACATAACAAATAAATAAAAAGAAAAGGTACAATTTGATATATAACAAAGTAAACACCTTTTAAAACCGTATTAAATTACATTTGCAGACTTCCTACGAGCAAGTATAAAAATTCAGATAATTAATAAAAGAGAAAAGAAACACAAAATCATACGTAATACAGCTACCCAAGGGTAACCAAGCATTAAAAACCACCTAAGAGACTTTAATATATCTGGTTCTAAGGATCCAGGCCCAACCAAGGTATTTTGCTACGCCAGTTACAATTAGAGGTGACACATTTGATTTTAAAATTCTACTAGCAGTAACCGCCGAGCACGTTCCCAAGGTTCTACAGACCGGTTTCAACCATCTGGATCTGGGAGCAAAATACAGGGGGCAAACAAACAAAAAGTGGTTTACACTTTCACTGTGACCCGGACACTTAGGGCAGTGCCCGGTCTCACCTAAGCCCCACTTTTTAGTAAATTCCTTTAGGGGCAAGGATCCACATCTAAATTGGTGGAATAGTTTGCGGTCCAGTGGCTTTGTTATGGAATCCCAATATTTTTCAAGATTGGGAGCATCCTTAGTGACCACAAACTGACTAGTAAGAGTGCTGGAGCCCAGTCTTGAGTGTCTTGTTGAACCACCCATTCCCAATAGCGAAGTTTAAAAGCCTTTTTTGGGGGAAATGTTACATTTGCCGGATCTAACCACAGTTCGCCATACCCCATGGAATTAAGAGTGGTTCTTGGGTCCTTAAACCAACCTATATTATGTGCATCCGGACGCTCTCTGACATCCAGACAAGCTCTAGCATAAAGATGGAGTTCAGGCGTTGTCCATAGTCGACGCCAGAATGCTAGGGGACGAAACCTAGCTTGGTCCTCCACAGGTTGGAACCCAAGATCATACAGGAGTGGGATCCTTGGTGTTGATTGTGGTAGGCCCGTTGCTACCCTAAGGAATTTGTTTTGGGCTATTCTCAGTGGTGCCAGATTACTGAAGCCCCATAGCTCAGCCCCGTATAGAACAGAGGGGAGAACCTTAGATCCATAGATTTTCACTAACGGGGAAATTGGCCGGGTATGTGAGCCTTTGTGCTCTTTGATCAGGGCTCCTCCTAACTGCGTATGCTTAAGGGCCATAATATCAACCTGGTGGGACCAATTTAGGGTCTCATTGAATGTCACTCCCAAATAAGTAAACAGCTTCGTTTGCTCCAGGGGAATGCCCCCCATGGTAACCCTTGCAGAAATTGGTTTGTTTCCTCTTAAGACCATAAACTTGGTCTTAGACACATTCACCTCAAGCTCATGTTCGCTGCAAAACAGTTCAAACCTCGTCAGGGCCTGTTGAAGACCCTGTCTAGTCTGTGAGATTAGAAGAGTGTCGTCAGCGAACATGAGCAAGGGGATTTTCATACCATCTAACGACGGGGCATCGGTCGGATTGTTGTCAAAATACTTAATAACCCTATTAATATATAAGGAAAAAAGGGTAGGTGCTAGTACGCATCCTTGCCTAACACCTTTGGCAACAGGAAACCTGTCCGTTGTCTCCCCTGGTTTGCCCCAGCGTACTTGAGCATAAGTGTTTGCATGTAAGCTCACAAGAAGATGAACAAGGGGAGCTGGCATGCCCTGTTCTACTAGACATTTCCACAACCCAGCCCTCGGGACAAGGTCGAAAGCAGACCTAAGGTCCACGAAGGCTGCGTATAGGTTACCTTTGCCTAGGAGCACCGTCTTCCAATATAGAAGTATAAAACGGAAGGCCTGATCTAAAGTACTCACATGGGACCTAAAACCAGCTTGAAGTGGGGTAAGGATGTTAAATTCGTCCAACCAGTCCTGGATCCTGCCAAGTACCAGACGGGCTGAGATTTTTTGCACCGCGTCTATAAGGCTGATCGGCCTGTAGTTGGATGGAACAGACCGATCGCCTTTCTTGTATATTGGCAGGATCTCAGCCCCTGCCCAGGACTCGGGAACCTTTGCTCCTGTGGCCAGGGCATTAATCAGTTGAACAAGGTAGGGAACCCATAAGTCCTGATCTTGTAAAAATAGGTCAGCTGGAATACAATCAGGACCTGGTGCCTTTCCCCTTGGTATGGATTGCAGAACAGTTTTAACTTCTCCTGCAGTAAACTCTAATAGGTCACCGGGCACGTGACAAAAAGTAGGGTCATATACACTATCACTGCACCTAAATTGTTCCTCAAAATATAAAACCCACTGACTTTGACCCACCGCAGCTGAGCATGGTCAATCTTCCTGCGAGGAACCCCATTTTAGAAGGTGCCAAAACCGTTGTAGGTTCCTAGCACTACAAGCTTCTGTCAACGAAACCCATCGTTCCTCATCCCATTTTGCTTTTGCGGTGCGTTTAGCAGCGTTACACGCCTTCCTACAAGACCTGATTAAAATATAATTCTTAAGCTTTATAGCTTTGAACAGATCATCATGGGTTCGACGGCACTCATCATCAAACCAGTTGATACTTTTCCTTTTCCCCCTGTTACCCCGTTTGGAAATTGACTTTATAAACAGTTTTTTTAGTTCAATAAAAAGTTTTGAATGAATGTCTGTGATGGCAGCGTTTAGGCCCTCCCTGGAATCACATTTAGAGATATCAGCAAGTGAGTTGGAGACCAAGGATCTAATCATTTTGCGTGCTTCAACATCTACGGAAATTTTAGGCCAACGAACCCTTCTCATATCATTGGCTAAAACAACTTCCTCCTGTACTATGTTGGACAAGCTTAATATTGGACCAGAAAAGCTGAAATCCTTTAGTTCCGCCCCCAATGGGTCATGATCACTTTCTGGACGAGACTTAACCTCCATATCCATAACAGCAGCCCACATGTTAACATCGATCAAAATATAATCAATTCGGCTGCTAGATCTACCATTACTAAAAGTGTGACTACCTGACCTATCAGAACTCACTCTACCATTAAGGGCACGCAAACCCTGATCCAAACACAGTCCTTTGATAAAGATGGCTGCTTGAGTCCATTTTTTTATCGGGGCTAACTCGAGCTGGGGAATCCCGAAAACCAGATCTTCGGCCTCAGTAATTAAGCCATCATCCACACTCAACGGTTCAAAACAAGTATTAAAATCGCCCATAACAACCTTATGACATCCTGACGATACCCCACTTAGAAAGTCATCCAAAACTAGGAGTGTTGGCGAAACCCTTCCACCCTGGGTGCCCCTAACATAGATGTTAATCAAAAGGATATTCAATCCACTAGTTGATCTAATTTTAACAGATAGAATGTCGGGACTGTCAATGAACATTTCCTCAACTGTCACACCCTCTTGCTGTCGGACCCAAACAGTCAAGCCACCATGGCTCGACCTCTATTGCTTTTACTAGCGGGTTTGCTAAAATTCAAATAACCTGTGAGGAACAATGGTGAGAGGGCCCAGGTTTCTTGGAAGGACCATACGTCAACTTGCTCAATGAAGTTCACCCAATCCGGAATGCACATGCGGGAATCAAGGCCCGCTGTGTTCCAACTTCCAATCTTAAGTCCACTTGGATCTACCAGAGCGCTAGATTTAACAATAGGACCTGTCAAAGCACTAGAATTAGTTTTAGGGGGAGAATATTCAATGTTAATTAACGAGGAGGCAACATTTTCTGAGACAACATTTACTGAGACAACATCTCTCCTTGTTTCGATGGAGCAGACAGGCCTTCCCAAATAGTCAGTCCCCCCTGCAACATCCTCAACAGTTGAATCAACAGGTGGCGCCAGATCTGGTTCTAAATCCATACCCACACTCTCACTCAAGGGAGAAAAACATCCATTAACACTCTGGGTAAGCTGGCCCAGTGAATCATCACAATGGCAAGGTACATTAGCTGGGATAACAGTATTACCCAAACAGACTATGTTTCCCTTGCCAGCATGTGGTAGGATGGATGGTCAATCGTTATAATCCAACCCCGAGAATGGTTCATAAAAATTGCTCAGAGGAATATTCCAGTACGGGTTCGATTGAAAATAATTACCACAGTTGTTTGGGGGAGTGTTCCACCCATTATGCTGGCGCGAACGTTGGAGAGTAGGTGTAGGGGGATATTCAAAAAGACAAGGTTTGGGGTTGACCAGATTTGGAACATGTGTGAACCTATTATGGCTGGCTTGGGTGTAAGGTCCAAACCGAGCCTCCATATTTACAGATGGTCCTAGGGGGCTGGGTATATAAGAGGACCATTTCTGAGCATGGGATGCCTTATTAGTGCGTGGATGAACGTGTGGATTAATCAAACTCTCTGGATAGAAGTATGTTAAGTTCCGTGTAGATATACTTCCCACATTGTTTCCCAGATACCAGTCACTGATATGGGTGACAACTCTATGGTCTTTGAAGTTAATAATCACAATGTCACCCTCTATGTCCTTGGGGCGAGGACCTACCCATTCACATCTTCTGACTGAGACAATATCCCCATTTAAATGGGCTGGAATGGGTCTATTAGATCTCAGCCAGAAGATGACTTTGTTTTTCAAATTTGCATTGGTGGCACACCCGTCAAAACAATAACAAAGCTAGCTGAATCTGGGGGGAGGTCTACTGTGTTTTTATAGGTTTTTTTGTATCTAGGAGTGATACTAGTAGGTTTGGGAACCACTTGCTCAGCATCGTGTATTCCTCCCATTTGAGATGGCTTATTTAAAGCAGGCATAGGCTTATCTCTAATAAGGGTAATTGAACTCAAAGGTTTTTGTATCGGTTGGGAGACGTTAGATTTGGTATTGATATTACATTGACTAGTTTCCTTCAGTGAGTTGCTAGGACCAGCAGTGCTAGCACTAGTTTAAAGTTGTGGATTGGGCTGAGTAATAATGCTATTTGGAGGAGATGTTGCAACTGTATCCGAAATGCTATCCAACTTTTCTCCCAAGATCCTAACCCTCTCCAACAAAGGGAGCATATATGATTTGAGAAGTTTCTCAAACATATCGATAAGCTCCTTGTTGTGCCCATTAGCATTATCATGTGGGGGAGATATTTGTGATGGAGTAACTGCGAGCGCCGCGGTCACAGGAGAAACCCTAGTTGAGGTAGTTAACGTAACTAGAGGCGAGGCAACTAAGGGTGAAGAAGAAACTTGATTGTTAATTCTTTTCCTTTTGGCACCACCCCTTTTCCTCTTTTTCCTTGGGGGAGAACGCACAGCCCTCTTAGGGATCTCAACCGTGGGACCAGACTCACTACTGGTGGTGTGGGACCGGATGTTTTCACTGGTACCAACACTACCCGGAGAACAGTTGGTAGATGTTGAGTGCAAGTTGGGCATTATGGTCTGGGCAACAGGAGAATTAAGATCAATAAGACTGGTGGAGACATTGGAATGACTGCTAATATGTCCCTCGCAATTAGTTACAGAGAGCGGAAGGGAGGTATCGGAAGCCCGAAAGATGCTGGGGATTTGGTCAATGCTAAATATATCTACATCACCAATCACCCTGCCAGTACTGTTGGTGTCTGGTAAGGTGTTTTTGTCAGGTTGACTAGGCAGTGGTATGTTTTTTAGGTGTTCTATGGAACGGCGACGCTCCGCTCGTTTCTCGGCTAATAACAGCTCTTTATCTATCGCCTTACTAGCTTTCCCGAAGTATTTGTCGAGCGGCCCAAGGATAGATACACCAACACTGGGTAAAAGTAGATTAGACATATCTAAAACAAGATATAATTCAGCAACTAAATACCACGCAATTTATATCACCACAGGAACAAATCACCAGAGATACTGTGGACAGGGAGGAGATGTCATAGACCGGGCCCGGCCCGGCCTCCTTCGGCCCCGGACGGCCACAGACAGTCCCGCCCTTGTCCCGGGCTTCTCCCGGTCGCTCCCGCGCGCTCCCGCGCAGCGGGACTAGTGAGCTGGCAATATACAGTACTATGTGAGGGGGGCGGAGCATGCGGGGAGGGCGGCCCAGGTGTTAACAATTGGGTCTGGCGGGCGCTCCTGGGACTTGTAGTCCTGCGCCCGCACTCACTCGCAGCCCCGCACAACACAGTCACCCACAGAGGCTTCCTTAGGAGAGAGACGATGTTCTTAGCAGTTCTGCCTTGCTGGGACAAGGGTCGGCTCCCACACGAAGCGGGACCCGCGGAGCGGGTTCCGCAAGCAGTAGGCTGAAAGGCAGGAGGGCAGAAATAAATCCACAGGCGTCGGCACTCACAAACAGTGTCCCAACAATAACCAGAGGAGTAGATTTTTAACAGGCACTGGTGGGGAGGAGCATGCGGGGAGAGCGGCCCAGGTGTTAACAATTGGGTCTGGCGGGCGCTCCTGGGACTTGTAGTCCTGCGCCCGCACTCTGTCGCAGCCCCGCACAACACAGTCACCCACAGAGGCTTCCTTAGGAGAGAGACGATGTTCTTAGCAGTTCTGCCTTGCTGGGTCAAGAGTCGGCTCCCACACGAAGCGGGACCCGCGGAGCGGGTTCCGCAAGCAGTAGGCTGAAAGGCAGGAGGGCAGAAATAAATCCACAGGCGTCGGCACTCACAAACAGTGTCCCCCGGCACTCACAAACAGTGTCCCTCGGCACTCACAGTGATTATTATTATCATTATGAAGTTTTATATAGAGCTAGCCAGACCCAGGGGTATCGGAGCGCTTTACAACCGCCAAATTGCATAGACCAAACAAAAATTCACAGTAGGTACAATGAAGGTATCAGCACAAGTGTCAAGAGTCTCGAGACAAAATCTGGTATGCACGTTGAGTTTTAGTGGGTTAAGTAGCCAGTGTCAATGAGTACTAGTAGTACCTTATCTGGGTGACCATAGTCTGGGGTCACACCCCCATCAGTGGGTATTGTCAACAGGTCTTCTGCGTCTCATGACCCTTTGCTAGGGACCGATCTAGGAAAAGATTTTTGAGTTGATCTTTGAATTTTGCGAAGGAGGAGATAGTTCTGATAGGGGAGGGATAGCGTTCCAGTTTTTGGGCGCGTTTCCCGCGAAGGATCGGGCTGCGTTTTTTTTTTTTTGCCTGCTTTCAGCAGGATGGATAGTAGTGTGTTTGAGCTCCGAAGGGTCTTGGTTTGTCCAGTTTTTTTTAGTTTAGAGGCCAATTATTCAGGTTTGCCTGTGTGAAGGGCTTTGTGGGTTAGGCAGGCTGTTCTGAAACTGGCACACATTTCAACTGGGACCCATTTTAGTTCTCTGAGTACGGGTGAGATATGGTCAAATTTCTTCACTCCTGTGACCATTCTAGCTGCTGCGTTTAGTGTTGTTTTAAGGGGGGCCAGGTCTGCCTTTGATGAGCCTGAGAGGGCTTTAAATTCAGGAAGGCACTCTTGGCGGAGATCTTAATGTGTTTGGTCATATTAAGTTTCGAGTCCAAAGTGATCTAGAGTTCCTTGGCTGTCAACTGATCTTAGACACACATATTTAGTAAACCTTCACATTCGTTTTGTCCTGTTCCTGTCCCATGTGGTATGTCCATTCGGACTTGTTGGTTACCATTTTTATGGTGAAAAGAGTGAGAGTGTACATGGTAGAACTTTTGCAATTCTCCTCTAATTCTGGATTTTGTCTTCAAATAAATGTGAGCTAATCCTGTTTCTTTTCCATCATTTGACATTTCCTTGGTGGTCTGGATATGGCAAATTGATGAAATCCTTTCAAGCGTCAAACCTTCCTGCATTACCCAGGATCTCTAATTTTCAAAAATGCCAGGGTGAATATTCTAGATGTTTGCAAGCCCCAAACCCTAATAATAAACCAGCTCCACCCTGACTTCCATGGGTCTAAAATTTCAATAAAGCCCTGGTTATCAGCTGGCCCTGGGCCCAAATGCTGCTGTAATCCCCTTTATGAAGTATTAAGACTTGGAACCCACAGAGCTCATAGAGTAGCAAAGAACCCAAGTTCCTTAACAGGAAGCAGCTATTAAGTACATTGTGAATATCACACCAGCAAATGCCATGCTCCTTCGAGGACAGGTATGACAAGGCATGTTAAGAGCGTACGATAGGCCATGGGAAAGGGGCAAAACAGTGCAGCCTGGTGACATTTTCGTGAGATATTGCTGTGCCATCTTCTCTTTGGCACCAACCCTGACACATGAACATGACATTAAGTGGTAAATAAACATTTCATTTGAGGATCAAGGCAAGAATCAATGTTGTGACTAGTCGTGGAGAATCAGACTTCACTGCTTAATGTGTGTTGAAGTCTGACAATTTGGAAATGTTTTAGGTATGGTCTGCAGAAGAAACACACAGATGCATCCTCATTGTGGTGAGCAGGGTTGTGCAGAACCGACACAAGTTGACTCATTCTTACTAGTATATTTGTCAGATTTTTACCCTGTATGCATCAATCAGCCCCCTCTTCTGGGACTTACGTTTTCATCATGTAAATTGTTATTTGCACGTCTGTCACCATTCCAGAACCGGACCTAGGACACCCATTGACAGTTTCCTCTGGTTAACACTCAAAACCAAACAATAGTGAATGTGACATTGTGTGAATGCAGGGTGATAGAACATTTGCTGATGGCAGTGGATTCTGGCTTTTATTGTTGTGCGCTTATAAAGAAATAGTGCTAGTCTCCAGTATTTAAAAATTCCATGGTTTTATAGGAAAGGAGAGGTGGTGCAAAGCATGCGAGTCAAATCTCCTTAGCTCCACCTGCATCTTTCCTTTTAAAACGTGTGGGGTTTCTTGTATTTCCTGACTGGTGGTAAAAGAATGGAAAAAAACTCCAGACTTACCACTTATCACATCTCAATGACAAAGGGTGCTTTCAACACATGAGTGCAGTTTTCGTCTCTATTTCTCTCCGCTGAGGTATGGGGACCCAAACATGGGCTCTAGTTTTGCCAGAGTGACATTTAAGATATATTTGGTAGGTGGCTACAAAGGAGTAAGGCACTAAGCCAGGTGGATGGTGCCTGTAAATTCCCCAGTTCTAGAAAATACATTATTTTTTCCAGTTATGAGGGTCTCCTCTCCCATAAGCTGCAGTTTTGGAGTTGAGTTCTTTGATCCACTCCCACAGGTTTTCCTCTTAACAAAAACATGATCTCTGGAGACCGGGGTGCATTTCAGGACCACTGAGAGAGACAGATGGGGAAAGGGAAAGTTGTGTCTTGTACCAAGATACCTGGCTTACCACTTCATTCCTAGTTTTTTATCTTGGCAATAATGATTTCTGGTGTCCAGGGTCCATTTCATGTTTCCCAGGTGGGAAAATCAGAGGTAACACCCTCATCTGTTTCCAGAGGAGGCTGATGTTCAGATGGTGGGTGGCTGCCAGAGAGAGGCACAGCATGTGCCAGGAAGCCTGGCAACCATTCAGTTTATATATTTTGTTTCACATAAAATACACCTTGGTACCTAGGGTGCATTTTCCATTCCAGGTCCTCTGAAGGGGACAGATCTAGAAGTAACACCACTGAACTGTTCTTCCGGGGCAATCTAATTGCAGATGGAAGTTAATAGCCAGGGAAAGAGATGGGTCTTGGACCAGAAAGACTGGCTTCTCGCTCCCTTTCTACCTTTGCTCTTGACAAAACGTTTAACCTGGTGTCAATGGGCATGCTATGTCTCCAGACGAGGCTTATCAGGCGGTAGCACTCCGATCTTCTCCAGGAGAGCAACACAAGTGAAGTTGAGGTGCGGAGCTCGAAAGCCTTCCTTATCACATGAGCAAACGTTTCATGGCATGTAATGTTCTTCTAGCTGTTGCATGTGGTGGAACAGTGGATAGTGCTACCTGTTTCTACCCCACTCCCTGCAAGCTAAAAGGTTGGTTTGTGAGAGGAGCCCAGCCTCGCCATGTGGGTCGTTTTCCAAGCCCTGGATTTGGATTCCGACATTGCACTCTAGACATTTTCCATACCAACTCACAATCACACTCAAGGAATGGCTTGGGGGGGCAGATTCTTTTCGAGGCCATTTTAGAAAAAAAAAACCCTCGGTGTTTTTACAGCTGACTTACGCAAATATTTGGGTTAAAAGCAATGGCTTTTACAGGCAGTTCTTGAAATAACAGACATTGCAACAAGTGCCATCTAATTGACGAAATTAGAAGAACTGCCTATTGATTAGCACACGTTCTGGGAACGCAAGTGCTTTGTCCCAACACTTCAGATTAACGCTTTCAGAAAAGACACCTGTTTTGTTCTGAAATATTAGACTTACATGTTATCAATTTTAAAAATACCCCCCTCCCAAATGCCATCTTCTCATTCATTACATTTGACCCTAAATACCGGCTTGTGAGTTTAATCAACTACTCACATATACTGCTATCCTATGTAAACAAAATCTGTCTCTCAGGCCCATGTGTCATAATCGCATGGAAAACAGGCCCACCCAGCCGCTAAATGTCAGGGGTGCCCTCCTTATACCAGGATGCGCAGTATAAGCAATGGTTTCCAATAATATGGTCAATGACTTGTTCATCCAATAATAAATATGATTTGAGCACCTAAGAATGTTGTCCTGGCCTGTTGGTTCTTTTCCTAGGTGTGATTAGCTGGCTTGTCTTTATGTGTACATTTGAACAGAAGGTGGTGCTGTTTTATCACGATGGACTTGACCAACAAATGTAAGAGAGAGGTTCTCCAAGGAGGTTGCTGGGACACCCCTTTCTTTCAAGGTTTGGTTGTCACATTCCTGATTTATTGGCTTCTGTTTATATTGTAGCCCTCAGTACTCCCCATCCTCTGACTGCACATAGGTGGTGACCACTGACAGTAAGTGGCGCTACTTTGTACAGGAGTAGGCTGACCTCTTTATTTGAAGTGCTAGTTGGCTAAATGCATGCTAGACTCCAACACTTGTACTCAATGCCAACTATTGACATAATTTATTAACATAATGTATTAAACATAATTTATGACAGTAAATCCTATGTAAAACTGTACTCACACGGTCACCTGAATCATGTTGCATATGGATCCTGAACAGAGTGGATGTAAAGACTCATGTATGTTAGGAAGAGTGCATCACTTGCGGCTGTAATGCATACATATCTGACACTGAGGGGCAATCCATATAGTTCCATCACATTCAAAAGTGTATCATCACTCAGGGGAGCAGACACCCTCCTCGCCCACCAGGCTGTAATAGCCCTTAAGTCCCTTGGGAAAGGTACAACTACGTCTGGGTGTTTTGACCACCTCCCCCCAAAGCCGCCTATTCCAACAAGCATTGGCATTGCCAATAGGTCTCGCTTGTGGGACCTTAGAAGTATTTAGTTTTGCAGCACAATATCCTTGTTGCACAATCGGATATTGTGCTGCAAAACTAAATACTTATAAGGTCCCACAAGCGAGACCTATTGGCAATGCCAATGCTTGTTGCTGCATTCTGTTAAGATCAGTTCCGTGTACGTGGGATGAAGTTAGAGCTGTGTTGACACGAGAAGAAACAGGATGAATCATGATTGGAGAATTTCTTTAATTTGATGAACGGAAATGTCATTTATCTCCCTGGAAGTATCGTGTTAAAGAGGCTTTATTTAAAACTCCACAGTAAAGTCATCCAGTAGATTTCACCGAAGGAAAAATGTTTCAACTAATAATAAAAATAGAATTGTCTTTTACCATTTCTGAATAATCTTTCACAAACATATACTTCTGTTCATTATTTCATTATTACCGGATGTTACTTTTGCTAAAAAAAAAAGTGAAAAATATGAAAAACAAGTTTGCTACTGCTGGCTTACAACTCTCATTTGAGCATTTACACAAATACGAATGCCCAAACCGCACTTAAGAAAATGAATGGCAGATGCTGAAGGCATCATTTAAAAAGCTGAAGGAGGAGGGGGTGCGAGGGATGAGGGAACACGGCCTGGGGGAAGCTGGCTGGGGATGGGGAGGAGAAATGCATGGAAGGCTGTGTGCGGTGTAATTAGGGGAGGAGAAGCCGAGAAGCCGCAGAGCGCACGCTGGGCAAAGCCCTTTGATGTGCTGTGCGGCAAATGGAGGGAGGCTGATGCGCGTTCATGTTTGAACACGTGGTTCACGTGAACTTCATGAAAACCGCCAGCAAAAAGCTGGTGGTTTCACAAAGATTTTGGCCACTTGAATTCTCGCTCCGCTCGATGCGCATGCGCGCATCGATAGGTCGCGAGACCTAAAAACCAAGGCTGACCTAGAACACCAGGAAATCTTCCATCCATCTATCGAGTATCAAGATTGCGAATTATTGAACAATACTGGATACTAAACAGGGAAGGCTACCTGAAATTGCTTTCGTGGCAAACCACGCTTCTCCTCAGCTAGCAAGTCCGAGAATTACAGGTGTTCACCGTAAAGGAGCTGTACCTTTCATTCACCAAAGACAAGATGATTTCACGAACTGACCCAATAATTGAAAGATCGAATGCTAGAGAAGAAATTAGTCAAGGGAGCATTTACCCTCCTAAGTGGATCCAAGGGAATCGATTCACCTCTTCCCATGTAAAGTGACTCTGTTTGTGGGGCATGCATGGCATGTATATTGTGTGTATGTGTTTGTTACAGAAAGGTAAGAATGATTGCTAAGTGCATTTGAGATGGACGGTGTTGCGGCTCGGAGTAATTACCAGTGGATGCGGTGAATTCAAGCTAACCACCATCACGTCTTTCTTTCTGTCACAGCTGTGAAAGCGCGCCTCCCTGCAGGTTTGTCTTTTTTGTAGACTAGACCGCCAGCCTGCTCCTTCCATGTGACCTCTTCCTGAACTGGTCCGTCTCCCTTTCTTTAAGAGTAATATTTCTACACCTAGAGAGAAACCCACCCTTCCCTTATCTTCCTGCGTTCCTTGTAATCAAATAGAAGAGCAGTGGTGGCCATTTGCTGGTGTTTGTCTGAGGGCAATCCACATCCACGCCTTGACTAGTTGTCTTTAGGATTCCAGTGCCTGACCCTTGCTGTCCAACAGCGTCCTGATGCCTCCAAACCCCCTTCGTGGGCTTAGGTGCATTTGGCAGGAGCCAATTGTTCTAATTCCCAAAACATTTAAATTGTCTCTCTAACCTAAAAATTCCGCCCTGCATTCCAGTTCTCAGTGGGAACTGGTGAAGGCTTAGATTTCAGTGACTGCTTCCGTTCCAGTCGGAGCACAAATCTTCCAGAAATACAGACCCTGAAGATATGCAACACATGGTACTTACAACTAGGTACTGATCTGCAACCCTTGCAACAGCTAAAAACTCGTTGGATTTTAGCTGTTTTTTTTAGATAGTTGACCCATGTCCTACTCTCACAACATTAACCATATCTTTTGTCCCCATTGGCACACCAGGACTCTGAAATATCCACAAAAGACACCAGGGACTGCAGTGCTTTGGACCCTTGTCTGGGTGCTGGGTCCTTGAGTTCTGGAACATTTTACTTTTTGTTTGTGACTTGAAACCCTGTAGCTGAGGGTTCGGCTCAAGGTCTGACCCTGTCCTACAGCCAGAGCCAATTAAAGACAGTGCTACTGCTAAATATCAGGCTGCTGAATACAAGGCCTGCCTGACCTTGATTCCATTGTGGAAATCTTTCATCCCTACGCTTTGTGTCTTTAACTCTCTCTTGCAAGGCAAGACATATCCTGTCTGTCTCTTTCTCCCTTTTCTGGCTTTCTGGCTCTTGATCGGGTCAAAGTCTTATGTTGAAAAATAAGACCTGTTCTCCAAAAACGAATCCTGGTGCCCATTGCTTACACACACTGGCACAAATTAAGGACTGGTAACTAGTCGCCCTATCTAATGAGCTGACCTCAGTCACTCATACTGATATCCTCAGTATTGTTGTCACTACTGCTTGCAAGTGTCCATCTTTAGTTTGTGGGACATAAATTGTGTGTGTTATGTGCAGTGTCCCTTTATTATTGTTACTACCAACCAACAATTAGTGACCTCACAAAAGACATACTATGACGCGAAGTAGCATCATATGCAGCCTCCAGACTTTATTCTTTTCATTTGCTTGGAAGTCAGGCAGGGGTGCCGGCACGGTAGCTGGGGAGGACAGAGTCGGTTCCGGGGGTATTTTTTTATTGATCTACTAGAATTGTTGCGGGTTTTCGTTCTGAGTGACTAGGTCTTCTTTGTCGTTATATCACACCATGACTGTATATGTAGCTAAAATAATTAGATGGTATGGTAACCTTTGAACTTTAGCAGAACACGTTTGTAGAACTAAGTGGTATCGATCTTAATCAGGCTATTCTTTTTTAGCATTATAAACATACTGCTTGATCTCTTAGCAGTTTGCATCGATGCTTTAATGTGAGCCGGGGTTCATTTGCTCCACCCACAGAGGCAGCAGTTCAGAAAACGGATTCAGTTTCTCAAGGGCAGGATAACTGAATACAATTAGGGCTTTGATGGGTCTGGCCGGGAGCGCTTGTGGGACATTGGCAAGTGCCTTGTCTGGAATTGCTGTGATAATGTGACTGGGGCTGAGCCTGTCGTGGCCCTCTAGGACTACGGGTGTTGCAGGATCTTTCTGGCTGCTGTAAACAGTTACGCTCATCCCTAGTGCAGTGTTCAGGTGCCACGATGCGGGTAAAAGTGCTTTCCGATCTCGTGATGTTTGGTTACATAGCCTAGTAATCTGTGCGCCTTTGTCAGTCGCAGGCAGCATGGTTCCCATCACATGATTCTGTGTTAAATCCACAGAGTGCCTTAATCCGCAGGCGCGCTCAGCAGCACTTGTGTGCCGTGGGAGCAGTTCATTAGAGCTGCAGGACGCTGACTGCTCCGGGAGCACTCGAAGGCCTGCAGGCTCCCCAGACTGTGCTCTCACCTCCTTCAGTCTTAGGGCTCCCCACCACTCTAGATACCTCAGAGTTTCTATGCGCTGCCCTGACTCTGCGCTCCCATGACAGCTTTCCCTTGATTTTAGGTGCCCCTGCAAGATCCTCTGTATCCCTCACCCCCTTTTGCTCACTTTTTGTGCTCCCCCTTGACCTGCACAATTTATCCCCAGACGCTGGGTGCTCCCCATCCCCGGCTCCCTGGACTTTCACCTCCTAGGAACTAATTTTTTTTCCCAGGACTTCGGGTACTGGGCCTCTACCTCACACCTTCTCGCGTGCTACCTGCTGCACATTGAGCCATGCAGAGCCTCAGCGCCTGGGAAGCAGAGAACGACGAGCCATCCCTGGCCCTGCATGGCTGGGAGGGAGTGCCTCGAGTCCGTTCAGACAGCCTCAGCAGCGCCGGCTCTACTGGCCGCTTCCAGCTCCGCCAGCGGGTGGCCGAGCTCATGGCCTGTGTTGAAGACATTAGCTCTGATGAAGAGGTGGAGGAAGAAGTGTCGCGCACACTGGATGAAGCTCTGCTCATACTGGAGAAGAAGCTGCCACCCAAACCCAAGGACTTCAGGTTTTGTATCTTGCACTGATCCTTAAAGGTTTGGACCATGTGTCTAATACCAAGTTTTGGAAGCTTGGGCATCTGCCTGTTACCCAAGCTTTGGGAGGCTGCATTCTGTTTATAGTCAAATCTTTTACAGTTTGGTTTCTCTACCTAGTAGTTAGTCTTGGATGGTCATGCCCTCTAAGGACAAGAAGGTCTTGGGATTTTATGCTCTGCGCTTATTTCTAAGTTTTGCTGGTTCATATTCTGCACCCAACAGTAAGCAAATGTTCTGTGGTTGTCCATTCTTGTTCTATACCTGGTCCAAGCCCTTGCAATCCACATTCTGAATCTAGCACCAAGCCCTTGCAGTGCATGTTCTTGATCTAGTATCAAGATATGTGCTGTATTTAGCACTAAGCCTTGTGAGATTATGTACTGTATCTAGCAGCAAGCCGCAGGAGTTTAGGTCTGTATTTAGTCCAGTCCTTGTGAGTACACATTCTGTATGTAGTGCTGAGCCAAAGAGGTTAGCAATCTGCAAATAGCCAGAGGCTTGTTACTACTTATTCTGTGATTGATTTGTATGTTTTTGTTCTTTTCCTAGTACAAAGTTTTTGAGTTCTGCTTCTGAGTCCAGTCTGTGGCTTGAGCGTTCCTAATTTGTATGTAGTGTCAGGTTGAGAGGTTAAATTCGGTATTTTCCACCAATTTGTTGGTTGTGATGCTTAGGCTCATGTGTTTCATATAAGATCCAGCAGTCTGCCAGCCTCACCCACAGAATAGTCTAACAATGTCTAAAACCTTGGGTCTCTTGCACCCTCCCCAAGTCTCAATTCTCAATTCTCAGATACGTTTAGAAGTACCTTTTCACCGGCTCTGCCCCTTCCTAAATGCTCCCCTTCATTCTTCCTTCTTTACATCAGAATATTGTGGGCGCGCTGACCGATGGCATGTTTGGTTGTGGTCTGCCAGGCACACAGGCTGCAGTGGGTGGAGGGTTCTGTGACAGTCAGAGTTAAGTGGTTCTGTATTTGACTGACTCACGTAGCCAACTAGAGCTGATCTCGTCATGGCTTGCCTTACCCCCTTCAACAAAAGTAGAAGTTTACATTATCATCCATTCATCCTTACAATCTGAATAGACTGCACAACAATTAATGTCCTTAAACGGATTTTTATATGTAGCAAAGTCTAAGCCTTGAGGAAGCATTGTGTAACACTGACTATCACAAAGCACGTGCTAGCCACTTCTTTATTCATTTGTTGATTGTTTAAAAAAAAAATCCCACCTTCTACTTTGCGAATTTTGACGCTAGCAGTTGAGCATTTTAAAAAATATATTTTACGGAAATTGATAAAATAAAGGACTGCTGAGTAAATCTCACAGTTCAAGTTTGTTAAGTAATTTCAAAGACCTCATCCTGTATTTTGTTGTCGAGCTGCATTTTCCATTGAAAATAATTTTTGGGATTTATTTCTAATCTATTGACCCCATTTGGACGGACCTGCACCACACTTGGCACTCGATCATTGTAGTTAGCTAAGGTTATTCACGGCAAATTGTGTGCGGTTCCATGCAAAACATAGTAAAAGGAGAAGAGAATAAAAATGTGTTTTTCAATTTTAACTCCCAAAAGAAAATTTGTTTTCACCTACAGCCAAATCACAGAACACATTTACACTAAACTTATCGTATAAGCAGAACATTATTCAGAAAGTGTGTCTTTGTTGGTTTGATGTAAATTTGTCCAGTAGTGGTTGAGATATTAGCATTAAATAAAAAAAAGGTGCCTGGTGAGCTTTAAAGGGTTATTTTTTTGTATATCTTGGTCGTTTTAGTTCGCAGCCGGTCTGCATATCCAAATTTGAAAAAAGAGGAGTCCTATTAGGTGAGGGAGCTTTGTTTTCTGTTGACCTTATCAGGTCCAAAGACCCACAATCTTTGAAGACCCGAACTTTCTGATTGTCTAGCTGCAAGACAACATTTTGTCTGTGGATGCCATTTCAGAATACAGTCATGGCGCCTGCATTAAGAACAAGGTTTAGAAAGCCACATAAGTTGGCAAGGCTAGCGCACCCTGTTTGCCAGGTCACCCCAGACGACAATAGTTAAAAATAAAAGTAAGCCTGTATCGCAGCGCTTGCGTCCACGTGAATGGATTGTGGACCTCGACAGGCACAGGTCTACTAAGTCAGGACCCTTCATCTACAGCCTCCCCACTGAGGCAGTAGACTATAAGTATCATCTTGAAAGTACAGAGTCCTGGTTCTACTGAGTCTGTGGCCTCAAGAAGTAGCCTGCAGGCCATGCACACGTTTGGGGTCTTTATACAATTAACAAAATGTAATTTTCCCTATATTTAAATGGCCTCCTAGTTGTACCCTGCCATAATTTAAAATCTTAAAAGGGGTCATTGACATGAAACACAACCCGGACCTCGTGCTCCCCGGGCTGAACTTCATGCATTGTCTGTGGTTGGTCATCATCGGACTATTTTGTATTTCAAAGGGCATCCTGAGCTTCTCATAGGCTGAGAGCTCAGGTATCCTTACACCACAGCAACACATGCATTTCCCTTGTCAGCAAGAGGCCATCTGCCATTTTGTAAGGAGCAAGAGAACTGTTAAAGGGTTGCTGCAACTTGCAGCTTCCAGAAAGGCACAATCTGGAGGGGGAGACGTTAAAGAGGACCATCTACTACTGCAAAGCTGCAGGTAGATGTGCAGTGTCATCGTTAGACTACAGAGGAAGAGAAAGTATGCAAAGACCTTGACATCTAGGAGGTCTTCCATTTTCTAGAAAAGAGAAAACTTAATGCATGCCACGTTTTGTGGAAAATCTGACCAAGAACACAGCAGAGGAACATCAGATCACAACGATATGGTGATACATAACATTTTAACATGACATAGTAAGGGTGGCAAAAGGAGAGTGTACATGCTGAGGCACAGGAGTCTGAACAATTGTTCAGTTTTCTTGGAGAGGTTATGAAGACAGAATAGGAGGAGATACTTACGCGTTTGGGCTATTGACAACACCAATCAACGAAAGAGGTTGCTGCTTATTATGTCTTAGGCCCTGTACCACTCTCCATGGTGGGTTGAGTGCAAAGCCTTGCAGCCAGTGCATGAAGTGGGTTGAAAAGTAGTGCGGCAGTATTATCAATTCAGGTGCTGCGATTTAAACCGAACTCTTCGTCCTGGATCTTTACAAAGTGTCTAGTGCGGGTGGCTGCCTTCCTTCAAATTATATCTATTTTTTAACAACTGTCACGTCAAGGCTCTGTCAAAGGTAGAGGCTTGTGCCCCTACCGCCGCCTATTCCAAGAACTAGGGCAGATCTAGAACACCGGGAAATCTTCCACCATTCCAATAACAAGATTGCGATTTCTTGAACAAAAAAGGATACTAAACTTGAAAGGCCACCTGAAACTGGTTTCGTGGCAAACCACGCTTCTCCTCAGCAAGCAAGTCAGATAATTACAGGTGTTCACCGTAAATGAGCTGTACCTTGCATTCACCAAAGATGAGATGATTTAATGAACTTACCCAATATTTGAAAGATCCAATGCTAGAGAAGAAATTAGTTGCTAACTGTAACTCCAGATCTCCAATGTTGGTATCTTTCATATATTCACATACGACACTTCCTCCTCCCCGGTCAGAATATTTCAAGCATGTCCCTTTAATGAAACATACTAACTCTGGAGGACTGGAGTTACAGGTTAGTTCTCATTTCTAGTCAAGGGAGTAACAGAGGTTCTTGAATTGAGATAAGGATACCTAGGTGAATTGAGCAGTGGAGTGTCTTGAATTAAAAGGAGGTCTTTTTAGTGAAAGAGAGAGAACAGTTAACCTTTCAGTGAAAGTTGGAGGAGCAATGGAGGAATGAGAATAGCGAGTTGTTAAGTGAGGAATGGTGGTGACCCTTAAACCAGAAGGGGGGTGCCAGGTGAGATTATTGCCGGAGCAGGTTCAGCGGTGTTGCATGACAGAGTGTAGTAGTCTTTTTAGCAAATGTAGGACTGGTTATATTGTAGTGAGAGTGGAACCAGTTGTGCTTGCAACGAGAGTGAGGCTTTGTGCCTCACAGTAAGAGGGAGAGTTGCGGACTCCTATGGTGAGATATCTGTAGGTGGTTCTTGTTTTACGAAGGGGAGCAGTGACCCTTCTGGCAAAAAAGAAAGCTTTGGCCCTTGTTAGGCATTGTTTGCTCTTCTAGTGGACAGCAATGGCCTTGGTGTACTGGGGGAGTGCAGCTCCTTATGTAGTGAAAGGGGGAGCATTAGATATTGTAGTGATCTGAGGAGAGATAACCCTTGTGGTAAGATGGTGAGTGGTGGCCATTGTTGTGATATGGCGAGAGCTGTTTCTGTCAGTCTGCGGAAGAGCAGAAGTCTTGAGTTGTGAAGTTGTTTTAATGTACATACCAGCCTACCTATCCGACATTCCTTATGTTCCCTGTCTGGTCTTCCTTGTATCAGAAAAACCTGCTTATGGTGGACGATACACCCTACCTTGCCTCATCTCCTGGCCCTGTCCCTTGCAATTGTCTATGACTCGAAGGACCCTGCACCCTGGCAATCCCTTTTGGGCAAGCCTGGGAAGCATGCTTTGTCTCACTATGGCATGACGCCTATTATTTTGTGTGCTGATCTTCCTGCTGTATCATGTTTTGTCCTGTTCTACCCTCATTGGTAGGCTGGCCTTGCTAGTGTGAGGGTCCTGTTATCACCTTGACCCACTACGGAGCTTTCATGGATTCATTGTGCTCTCTGTATTATCCTCATTACTGTTCCTCTTCTTGCAGGCTGCACGTGGTTACCTGGAATGTGGGCACTGCCGGTCCCCCTGATGATGTCTCTAGTCTGCTGCATATAGAGTCGAGCGCGGGAACTGGTGTGGACATGTACATCATTGGGTGAGTGTAAATGATTTAGTCCTTCTATGGTGAGTAGGAGTGGATTAGAACCTTCATTAGAGCATGTCACACAAATTAACATTTAAATACAATGCCTAGTAAGAGCTATCACTTCCAAGAAAAGGTCTTTATTTACTGGTAAGTTAACTAGGGCTGTTTAAATTAGGGCAAGTACAGAAAACTATAAAGTGCTAGCACCTCCAGGTCAAAGTTACAAATTCAAACATTGCATCAAAACGCTTAGTACTTCAAAAATGAATAACATTAGGCCATGTGATATGTTATCCCATGGGCCAACTTTGAAGCAGATTTGATTAGTTCTGGTCTATGGCTCGAAGATTAAAGACTAGTTCCAGCATTTTACTAAGAACTGTTTACAAACTCTCAATCAGTGTAAAACACATAGCCCCACTGAAAGATGGATTGGCTTCAGGTTATTATTATCTATCTACCACTTGCTCTAGTTTCTTTGTGCAAGGTTTGGCATATCAGTAAATTTGAGACCCTGCTGCTGAGTATCTTGCCAAAACACTCCCCAGTCTCTCAGCTCCATACAAAACAGGAACAAGAGCCCCACTCAAGTCACTGGTGAGTTTATAGGATACCTAGACCAGTATATTTTATTTAAATTCATGGTTTAATATTTAGTGGGCATTGTCCAACAGGACACCGTTCTGGAGTGATACTAGTTAAGGGTGAAACTGGTCTCAGGATTTCAAAAGGGAGACAGCGTGCAAATAGGGTACCAAACTACAGCATTATGTATCTCGCAACAGCCCCATAAGAGAGATTTTCAGTTAGCAGGGTAACCACAGGACTGGGTATCCACCGATTCCACCAATTAATGGATTTAGGGCTGGAGTACCATTTTCCAATGTAGGTATGGGGAGAGCTGGGTGGTAGCCAGATTTTCATTCTATCTATGTAAGATACAATGAAGTGCAAGGAATCTAAATGAAACTCACTTGCACTGTCACTTAAGGCAAGTTGAGGGGGGTAAGGGTGGTATTACCAGACAGGTTCGGGATGGTGCTGGATTGCTAACCTTGCCGGTTTATAACACTTTTCTGCAGTGTCTCAAGCGCTGCTCAGAAAGGTTTCTTCTGGAGTAGTTCTGTCCAGTTGGAATGCAAGGTCCTTGTGCTCCCTGGCTTTTTCTGCTTGTGATGAAGTCCACTGAGGCTTCCAGGTACCTAATCCCTATGTTGACTTCCTCATGGTCAAGGACCTGCTCTTCTTCATCTTCAAACTGATACTCAGCAACTGGGATCGCTTCATCAGTCGATGGGGGAGACAAAGGTATTCTGGACCCAGTCCAGTGCAAAATGTTTTTAAGCTAGTGCAGGCAGTCATGTCTCGAAGTTTAGGCAAATACTATTTAATTGGCCAAGAAGTACAGTATGTGGACATATTCAGGGATCGTAGGGGAAAGCAAGAGACCATCAAAAGGGGAGCTTCAATCTAATTCTGAATTACTCAAGTTTTGGAACTTTCATAAATTCACATACTTGAATCATTCCCCATATTCAGTGGCGGCTGGTGACATTTGAAAGTGGTGCGGCGTAACATTCTTGTCGTACTGCACTGCGGCGAGCGAGCACAAACACCCTGTGGGGGCGTTTGGTGGGGCTCTCCCCCCATGAAAAGTTTGAAAAAAGAGTGAACAAATGGTGCATTTTCATGCAAATTAGAGGAAGCAGGAAGGTTAATTAAGCAATTAGTGTTGGGCCTAATAAACATAGATCGGTCACTGCACCTCCCCTCCCCTCACTTCACACAGCTTTGGTCTTGTACCTTCACCCAGCTCCACAGAGACCAATGCTCACTCACAGGTGTACACACACCTCTCTACTGGGGAAAAGTTAGTCAAACGTTCAAGCTTGTACCTCTGAATTCAGGCACTAAAATCCAAGCTTAAATATTATACATAAAATTCTTCATTCCACTTTTCAAGTGTCATATTTTAAGAAATTAGAAGTCATGGCAATGACCGTAAGGTTTCTTACAATAAACGAGTAGAATTGTAGGTTTTGCATGTCTAATTTCACTTTTAATCGACAATCTTGTTCACTTTTTCAGCATGTCACAGAAAAGGGGGTGAGTGGACAATGTGCTTAAGACATCCATTTCCGCATGGCAAAAAACACAAGACAAAAAAATGCCATCAGCTGATCCTCCTACGTCCCCAGGAAACATTTAGGTAAAATTGCCTGCAACAGCCGATTCCTGCATGCCAAGAGTTAAAGCTGATTCAGAAAAGGGGGTAGTGATGAACAGAGTGTCTGAATTAAGCAGACCACTCTTACCCAGTCCAAAGATCAGGGCTTGATCCATCACCGTTATTTAGCTCACTGCCCCATCCCAGCTCAGAACCTGGCTATATGCAAATTAGTCTGTCCCTGGCCCAGTGCATCATGGGAACAGGGCAGACCAAACTACCAAGCCAATTCTTCACCAGAAAGGAGACAAGCTTCCGGGGACCGGTTCCTGCCATTTCAGGCGTCGTCGGCCCGGCTTGCTTGAATCCTGATGGAGCAGTGAGCAAGGGACTCATGTCTGAGTATACCCTTCCACGCTTATGGTGGACAAAATGATTCAGAAAAGGGGGTGGTGATGAACAGAGTGTCTGAATTAAGCAGACCACTCTTACCCAGTCCAAAGATCAGGGCTTGATCCATCACCGTTATTTAGCTCACTGCCCCATCCCAGCTCAGAACCTGGCTAAATGCAAATTAGTCTGTCCCTGGCCAAGTGCATCATGGGAACAGGGCAGACCAAACTACCAAGCCAATTCTTCACCAGAAAGGAGACAAGCTTCCGGGGACCGGTTTCTGCCATTTCAGGCGTCGTCGGCCCGGCTTGCTTGAATCCTGATGGAGCAGTGAGCAAGGGACTCATGTCTGAGTATACCCTTCCACGCTTATGGTGGGCAAAATGATTCAGAAAAGGGGGTGGTGATGAACAGAGTGTCTGAATTAAGCAGACCACTCTTACCCAGTCCAAAGATCAGGGCTTGATCCATCACCGTTATTTAGCTCACTGCCCCATCCCAGCTCAGAACCTGGCTATATGCAAATTAGTCTGTCCCTGGCCCAGTGCATCATGGGAACAGGGCAGACCAAACTACCAAGCCAATTCTTCACCAGAAAGGAGACAAGCTTCCGGGGACCGGTTTCTGCCATTTCAGGCGTCGTCGGCCCGGCTTGCTTGAATCCTGATGGAGCAGTGAGCAAGGGACTCATGTCTGAGTATACCCTTCCACGCTTATGGTGGACAAAATGATTCAGAAAAGGGGGTGGTGATGAACAGAGTGTCTGAATTAAGCAGACCACTCTTACCCAGTCCAAAGATCAGGGCTTGATCCATCACCGTTATTTAGCTCACTGCCCCATCCCAGCTCAGAACCTGGCTATATGCAAATTAGTCTGTCCCTGGCCCAGTGCATCATGGGAACAGGGCAGACCAAACTTCCAAGCCAATTCTTCACCAGAAAGGAGACAAGCTTCCGGGGACCGGTTTCTGCCATTTCAGGCGTCGTCGGCCCGGCTTGCTTGAATCCTGATGGAGCAGTGAGCAAGGGACTCATGTCTGAGTATACCCTTCCACGCTTATGGTGGGCAAAATGATTCAGAAAAGGGGGTGGTGATGAACAGAGTGTCTGAATTAAGCAGACCACTCTTACCCAGTCCAAAGATCAGGGCTTGATCCATCACCGTTATTTAGCTCACTGCCCCATCCCAGCTCAGAACCTGGCTATATGCAAATTAGTCTGTCCCTGGCCCAGTGCATCATGGGAACAGGGCAGACCAAACTACCAAGCCAATTCTTCACCAGAAAGGAGACAAGCTTCCGGGGACCGGTTTCTGCCATTTCAGGCGTCGTCGGCCCGGCTTGCTTGAATCCTGATGGAGCAGTGAGCAAGGGACTCATGTCTGAGTATACCCTTCCACGCTTATGGTGGACAAAATGATTCAGAAAAGGGGGTGGTGATGAACAGAGTGTCTGAATTAAGCAGACCACTCTTACCCAGTCCAAAGATCAGGGCTTGATCCATCACGGTTATTTATCTCACTGCCCCATCCCAGCTCAGAACCTGGCTATATGCAAATTAGTCTGTCCCTGGCCCAGTGCATCATGGGAACAGGGCAGACCAAACTACCAAGCCAATTCTTCACCAGAAAGGAGACAAGCTTCCGGGGACCGGTTTCTGCCATTTCAGGCGTCGTCGGCCCGGCTTGCTTGAATCCTGATTGAGCAGTGAGCAAGGGACTCATGTCTGAGTATACCCTTCCACGCTTATGGTGGACAAAATGATTCCATCAGGATTCAAGCAAGCCGGGCCGACGACGCCTGAAATGGCAGAAACCGGTCCCAGGAAGCTTGTTTCCTTCCCAGTACAAGAATTGGCTTGGTAGTTTGGTTTGCCCTGTTCCCATCATGCACTGGGACAGGAACAGACTAATTTGCATATAGCCAAGTTCTGAGCTGGGATGGTGCAGTGAGCTAAAAAACGGTGATGGATCAAGCCCTGATCTTTGGACTGGGTAAGAGTGGTCTGCTTAATTCAGGCACTCTGTTCATCACCACCCCCTTTTCTGAATCAAGAGTTAAAGCTGGCCTTGCACCGACTGAAATCTCAAGTTCTGTGATTTAGAAAGATGTTGGCAATGAGGATTCAGTTATAATAGTCACATTCCAGGCTCCAAAGGTGCCAAATTGTATGAACTATAATGTACCTGGTCCAGTGGCTGATACAATCAATCAATGAATCAATCAATAAACTTTATTCGGTTTTTGTTTACAAAACCATAAAAGTTACACAAATACAATACATACAAACAAAGAATTGTTAACATAATTTAAAAAACAAACTCCGTTACCACACAATAGATCATCTGAAAACATGTCTAAATGAGTAGACTCTGCATGTCCATAAAGTGCCTAGATTTAATAGATGCTTTTAAAAACGCTACTATAAAAATTAGATACAATCATCCTTCAACAATTGAAGATACATCAGTGCTGGTCTTACTTGAGTAAAATTCAATTTCTTTAAAATAGGAGCTAAAACGTTCCTCCTGGGGACTTCATACAATTTACAAAAAAACATGAAGTGCAGCAAATCCTGAGTAGACATTCTGTCGCAGCCACCAGAAGCTAGCCCTTGGCCTCTGGAAGCCCCCTTGGGTCTTGCTAGCAGGAGATGGAAGAGATTTATCCGGAACCTGGTTAAAAGACATGTTTCATGTGTTGTCAAGGACCCAATAAGAAATGGTTCTGACAGTGGCGTCGATTAAAGCAATAAGTATGCCCGAATACTCGTTTCCGTGCCTCTTCTGCATCCCGATCTGCTTACCTTCAGCTCAGAAAGGCTATCTTGGTTAATTCCACATCCTTTCTTACAATAGCATCTGGCTTAAAGAATAAAACGCCCCACCCAATCCATTCAAACCCTCTTTTAATATAATTAAGCCAGGGCATACTAGCCACATTATCTAAGGACAGGCATTCTCTTAAGATCAAATGAGTGATACAGTCCGATTTTTTTGCTTGGATAATCAGCCTTTGTCTAAATATTCACCCAAATAAGTGCAGGCCGGAATTCACCTCCAGGCATGTCATGTGAGCTTATTACCCTGCATCCCGCAGTAGCAGAGCTTACATACACAAGAGGAGGATTATTTTCCTACTTGCTGCTACCGTAACACATAATCACTCTTTCTTCCCCCTCCATCCCCAGACCGCCACTCAACGCAATTCTTTTTCTTGCAATTGCGGTTGCCTTTTTCTGTCTCCGGCTGAGGAGCAGTCTGTGCCACACCTGTTCCTGCCTTGCATGCCCGGCAGATTGCATTTCTTTCCACCTCATTATTTTTGCACAGCTACAAAACACTGAATGCCAAAGCGCAAATACCATCTGAGCCGCAAATCCCTATTCCTAAAAAACAGCACGCACAACACTCGCATCGACTTTCAAAAAAAGTGAAGTGGCGTCTTCATGTAGGAGAACCTGGAACTGAAAGACCATCACTGGACTGTTTCAACCATATGTAAAAGCACACATCAGCTACGGTCAAGAGGCATTATTGTTCCCTGATGAAGGGCATGGTATATGCCCGAAATGCATTGGACATGCATTTAAAATGATAATGCCTTATTTGTGGATTATTGAATGAACTTAATGAATATCATGGAAAAGTATTACAAACAATGAACATTAAAAATCTATACAAAACATTGTAAAAACCGTGTGGGAATCCTCTTGTCAACAGAGAGGAGAATTTGGTGTTCCTACAGGGATGGTTCCAGTGACTCACTGGAATCACGTATATGACTAAGGCAGTGTGTAACCTGGCATTAAAGTATGAAAAAATAGCACTAGATTATTTGGCTTCTGAAATCCTGATATCTGACAGTATTACATGTCACAATTCTAATTACATTTGGTGTCCCATCGGACGAGCTCGTTGACATCTGATGAGTTAAGCGACTTCGGAACATCTGATACTACCCAGGCCCGCAGATTCACGTCCAGTTCTGAGCATTCATGTTGACAATCTGCGCGTTGCTTAGGGATTTCAGGGGTGCTGACTGCGAAGATGGACGTAAGATATCGCCAACTCTCTGCGTCTGCCTGCCACACTTTCTTAGTGGCATAAGGTGTGCGCGGTGGTGGTGTGCTGTTTGCTGAAGAAACATGTTTTTTAATGTAACACTCAAATAGTGCCTCAAAGCGGCCTCCAAGCACTGTAATTTTGCAAGTCTGCCACCTTAGGAACGGTCTTCATTTGCCCCAGGTGGAAGGATAAACAGCAGAGTCACGTTGAGATTCGATCCCGTGCAGTTCATACGCACCTATCTCGGCTGCTTACGCTAAAATTCTGCAACTGTTTTAAAAGCCAATGACGCAGAAGTGTAGAGAAACAATATCCGTATTTATAAAGTGCGCAAGGAGAAACTATAGCCGCGGTGCATATCGATACATAAGCAGAGTTGAGGATGTACTTGACCGTGAAGCAGCCAAGGAAGGTGTAGGCATTGTATTAGTGGGATCTGAACCACAAACTTAGGATGTCTAGCGTGTATTTCACACCATAAGGCTTCTTGTTATTCAAAAGCACTTCATGAGAGCGCGGCTAAGATGCATGTCCTTAAAAAGGCATTTTCATCCGGGAGCAGGTCCCGCTGCTCTCTGCCCCTTCCTTCGCTGTAAAGACGATGAAAATGACACCTTGGCCCTGCGCGTGGGGGGAATAAAAAATAAAAAGTTACCTACCTTACCGCCAGTACCGTCCCGCGTGTTCGGAATCCTGGAGGAACAGGAAGCAGCCAGCAGGCAGCCTCCCTCCCCTACCCTAGGCTAAGCCAATCACAACGCTGCAAGTCAGCGTTATGATTGGTGAGGCGCAGCGGAGAGTGCCCCAGCCAGGCCATTTTCTCTATGTAGGCTGCATCATAGGGAGAGTGTGCATGACTGGGTTGGTCGACCACAGTCAATACCCACAACAGTGGGCAAAGCCACTCCCCCCCTGCCCTCGAGCAGGACCGCCTACCCTCCCGCCCACAACCAGGCACTCCAGACACTTCTGCTTTCTCGCAGTGCGAGAAGCAGAAACATAAATTGGTAGTTTTACCATTTTATGTTTCTGCCTTCTCGCACTGCGAGAAAGCAGTGGGGCGATGCCCCCACTCCCCTATAGAGGAGCTGCCACCTCCCATATCCGAGAAGCGAGTCCCCAATACCTTATTAAAGCATTGTCATAATAAACACAGACAATAGAGACCTAGTTTAGTAACATTTCACTGTTCTTAATAAAATAGGACCAACTTTAAAAGTCAACCAATCAGATGGTACCACCCTTTAGAACCTTCCTGAGAGAAGCTGCAGTCCCTCAGATTTTCTACCGCATGTTGTGCTAGGGCATCTCCTCTGAGCTCTGCTTGGTTTTCTTCAGTCACAAATATCTAATGAAGATTTTCACATAGTTTTCTATTCTACATCAGTGGTTTCCCTCTACAACTACCTACACTTGGTCTTTTGGTGCTTCAAACTAGTTTCAACCATGTCAGATCCTTTGGCACTTGCAAGAAGAAAAGGCTCTACATTGGTGACCCTTATAAAGACTGTATATACTGTCTCTATCCGGAGCATAAAACAAGGGACTGTAAGGTAGGTTGCATGTTTTCTAATAAGACTTTAAAGGACAGAGAAGGATGTCTCCTACACTGGCTGCTGAAACCCAAATGCAGAGAGAACCCTCTGTCTGATGCAGAAAGCGACACCTCCTCTATGTCATCTTCTGAAACACCCGTTAAAAGAGCTAGAGAGGATCCATTACCTCATACCTCTCAAGAACCTCTAAAAAGGTGTCAAAAACTTCTTCTGAGGGTGCTCATAAGCACAGAAGCCCCTCCATGTCAACTTACAAGTGGGTCCTACCTCCATCTAGAAAGGAGAAAAAGAAGCCAGACATCTCTTTAAAATCACTTCAGAGGTCTACTTTGGAGCCCCCTACATCTCCTCTTGTGGTGCAGCATATCTTTAAAAAAAAACACTGACGGGTGGCTCGTCGATGGCATCTCCGTTGACGAAGACATCAATGAAGTCCTCCTCAGCATCTTCAGTGGCATCTACAGTTATCACCATCACGGTGCCCATGACGGTATCATCACCGTCAATCCTTTTGTCATTGGCTTCAGTGCCAGTGCCGGCGACGATGAACGTATTACTTTAGCTGGTGCCGTCATTGACGGGAGACCCACCATCGACAGAGCGCTGGTTGACTACTCCACCAATGAAGACGCAGCAACTGAACACTTCTCCTTTGCCCATAGGTGCCTTCCCGTCTACAGAGCCTAACCTGTTGACGATCCAACCGCCAATTATCAAATGACCGTCTTCCTTGCCTCTTTCATCGTCGATGACTCAGGTACAGAAATTCTAAAAACGGATTACGCCATCCCTTCCCTTCCCGAGTAAGATGTCCTCACTGCTCCCATCACACCTCCTAGATCAGGAAGATTTGGATGAAGGTAACCATTATGGAGCACCTCAGAGCCTATTTGAGCTTCATGTAAAATGCCAGGATTACTCGGATGAAGGAGAATATTATGAGTAGTACTGCTACTTACAGGGCTATCACCACCCTCCGCTATGCCAACAAGATATTATATGTGTACCGTCCACTCTCCTGACGGATATACAGACTGTTATCTGACTTCAAGACTCGCTTCCATTCAGTCTCTACTCCAGGTTGCCATGTTCCTGTTGCAGCAACTTATGTACCTTCTCAGCCTCTCTCTCCTCAGCCAATTATTACTCTGCCTCCCACTGCAGCAGTGCACAGATCTCTGTCTGTGCTACGATTAGACAATGCAACTTCATCTGATGAGGACTGGGAAGAAGGTGAGCTTCTGGATCACCATGATGAATGGGACGACTATGTTCTGCCAACACCAGCATCTCCATCACCTCAAATTATTGACTCACCTCCTGAGGATATAGTAGTTTTCCGCTGCCTCCTAGAGTGGGCGACCACTCACTTTCACCTACCTATGCCTGCCACGCGACAGGATTGTTTCCTGTTTGCTTTTTAGGAGCTCTTTCACAAAACTGTAAAAGCCATACCCATCATAGACTATTTATTTTATTTATTAATTTGTTTGTTTGTATAGCACTAGAATCGACCCCCAAAGAGGTATCTCAGCACTTCAGCGATATATGGGTGGCGGAAAAACTCCAATGAGTTAGTAAGTGAGGAAAAGGATGGTCATCAACTGCTTTCGGAATTGTAGATGGTCCAAACACTGCCTCAAGGGCAGCGGCAGCTCATTCCAGTAACGAGGGCCAAGATGGGATAGGCCTTTCCTCCCAATCTTGCTCTTCTTACTCGTGGCACCACAAGCTGAGCTTTCGTACTTGAGCGAAGTGATCTTGAAGGGCCATACAACATAACTTTCTCAGAGAGACATAAAGGTCCTGAGTTGAACAATGCCTTATGAATGATCCAGCAGATTTTAAACTTGACTCATAGGGAGCCAGTGCAATTTTATCAGATGAGGGCGGGAGGGAGTCCTAGGGGGGACATTAAGGACTAATCGTGCCGCAGTATTCTGAACCACCTGTAGTCTTGCCAATGAAGCATCATTGGCAGAGACTAACAGGCCGTTGCAGTAGTCCAGGTAACTTAATACAAGTGCCTGGACAAGTGTTTTTCGAGTAGAGTCCGGTAGTAGGGGAAAAACTCGGCGGAGTAGGTCTATTGTATGGAAACAAACCCTGGCTGTTTGAGAGGCATGCTCTTTCAGCGTAAGTGCCTGGTCCAGCCGGATCCCTAGATTTTTTACTGACATCTTAGGGATAGGAAGGGGGCCTAGATCTGTCGGCCACCATTCAGGAGTCCATAGAAGGGGTGCCTCTCCGAAGAGCATAATTTCAGTTTTCCCCACGTTGCACTGGAGGAAGTTGTTTTGCATCCAGTCAGATATTGCTCTCATCCCCTTAGAGAAGGCCGCCTGTACCGCTGGAGTGAAGTTGTTAAATGGAAACTGTAGCTAGATATCATCAGTATATGAAATGGGGATGAACCCATGGGCCCTCACAATATTGGTCAAGGGAGTAATATAGATATTAAAAAGTGTAGGGCTCAAACATGAGCCCTGTGGAACTCCTTTGGACAACCTAGCGGGAGCTGATCGGTACGGGCCCAGGTTAACTATCTGAAAACGGTCGGATAGAAAACTCCTCACCCATTGTAAAGCTGTTTTCCTTAACCCAACCTCTTCCAGTCTGTTAGTCAGGATGTTGTGCGAGATTGTGTTGAACGCCGTCGATAGGTCCAACAGCACCAGAATCATAGAGTGGCCCTTATCTAGGGTCATCCTGATGTTATCCGTGACCACTAGAAGAGCTGATTCGGTGCTGTATTTGGGCCTAAAACCGGACTGGGAAGAGTCTAAACATCCAGTACGTTCGACAAAATTGGAGAGGTGGTTGTTTACATGCTTTTCCATTAGTTTGCTTGTAAACGGAAGGAGTGAGATAGGGCGGAGATTGGAGAAATCCTTCCAGGGAAGTTTAGATATTCTTCCGGATGGGCCTAACCTGTGCAATTTTCCATTCCAGAGGTACTTGTCCCTCTCCAATGGAGAGATTAATGAAGGATTGCATGGGATAGGACAAACTTTTGGCCAGGGAGGGAAGAATCCTAGCAGGAATGAGATCGGCAGGAGAGCCGGACTTGATTTTATTAATCAATAATTCAACCTCATTCAGCGAGATTGCGGGGAAGTTCTCCAATAGCTGAGGTCCCATGGGATTAAGTTGGTTAGTGCCCTTCTGGATCTACATCATACCTCCTGATACAATGATTTTTCCATAAACCAGTTCTATTTTTTGAATAAAGTAATGGGCAGTGTCGTCACATAAAGATTGTGACGAAGCCTCTACGCTTTCACAGGCTACCAGATTGATGAAAGATTGCAAGATTTGGTACAAGGTTTTAGAAGAGTTGCCAGCCTCCGCTAGCTGTGTAGTGATGTACAATTTCTGTGACGCTTTTCTATTTCTGTGATAGTTGGATCGAGCCAATTGAAACTGCTCTCTGTCTGTATCATTATGGGAGGGACGCCAAGTTCTCTCTAATTTCCTGCATTGTTGTTTTTGGGCTCGTAGTTGGGTAGAGAACCAAACTGCCTGTGTTCTATTAGAAGGACTCGGGGTAGCCTTTAATGGTGTGATACTATCAATAGCTGTTAAAACTGCTAAATTGTATCTAAACAAGGCATCCTCGATGTTACCAGATGTCCGAATCTGAGATCTCTGAAATCTTGTTTGAAAGCTTTCCTCTGTGACCTTCTTCCGCTGCCTATGGAGGAAGTGTATTGGAGGTGTGGGTTTTTCTAAGTTCACGAGGTCCTGAACAGAAAACTCAACCACTGAGTGATCTGACCAAGTGAGTTGTTGCGTGGAGCCGCACTGAATCAAGGATGAATTTGAAAAGATAATGTCCAGGGGATGCCCTGCTACATGGGTTGGGCCTTCATTAACCTTAGCCAAACCTAGCAGAGATGGATCATTTAAAAGTATTTGTGCATCGGAATTGGTGAGGCATTCACTGTGAACATTAAAGTCTCCTAAAAGTAGAACATTTTTACATGTGTTCACATATGGGGCTAATAGTTTAACCAATTTCAAGGAAAAATCAGCAATGGGTCCCAGGGGCCGATAGATTAATGCCCCTTTCCAGCTAGCTTGCAAGGAGGATTCAATTCTGAAGATCAATATCTCCATATTAACATCCTCACATTGATCCAGAATGGAAATCTTAATTCTTTCTTTGTGCACGATTGCAATTCCACCCCCCATTTTTGTGGTCTAATCATCTTATATCCTTCTGGGAGTCCTAAAGTTTATAGCGGGGACAAAGTGTGGGTTCAGCCAGGTCTCTGTAAAAAAACTCAGATCGGGTTGGACTGATGACAACAAATCCCACACCTCAGTCGCATGTTTAGACAGCGAACGGATGTTACATAAAAGATTTGTCCATCCTTTTCGTGTGGGGAAGATTGGTTCAACAAGGTTGGCCGAGCCTAGGTCTACTGGGGAAAGCTCAGCCTGAAACTGACAATCCCGACAGGAAGAAGGGCCTTCTACATAGGGCCAGATATCCTGCCGGCATACATGAGAGGGATCAGTCTGAAGTTTTATGAGTTGTTGTCTTGTGTAATATTTATGTTTAGGGGGGCTACATTGGACGGGCAGTTGGCCAGGGTCACTGGCTCCTGGCGACGGCTTGGCGCGGACGGGCGGCGCGCCCGCTGCGCGGCCTCTGGGTCATGTTCTTTTTATGGCCCTCCTGCCCCTCGGTGAAACCAGAAGTGTGGCTCAAGCCTTCCCCGCCCTCCGCGCAACAGCACTAACTGCTGCGTCAGACCAGGATGGGAAGGCAGAAGGATAGAGCACCACCACTGCCGGTAAGTAGCAACCTCTAGCTAAGTTGAAGAATGGCAATAATTAGAATGGGTGAAATAAAAAAGAAAGTAAAAAGAGGACTAATCACCAAATTGATTGAAAATTTCTTTACATTTTATTGATTAGATATTTATTTTTTGAATACATTTGTTAAATAAAGTTCATAGACATAACGTTTGAATTTAAAGGAGTAATCCACTATTTACAAGACAACATCATAAAAACTCCTAAAAAACATAATAGATATAGACATGGCATTAGACAAGAAAACGATGGAGGCAATGCGGTAAATAGGGACTACGCGCGTTTCGGCTTCTGGGCCTTCATCAGGTAACCGTCTATTGCAAGACAGGAATCAGATTAAAAAGCGAGGTAATGACCAAGTTGGGCATACCAACCATCGACCGTAAATACTCCCGAGAATGATAAAGTGAAGGGCCGATGACAAAATAATGAGAAGGGACAAGTCCTGAAATTCAGAAGGAGTGCCTTCACTAACGTACGTAAGTTGCCTGAAGATGGGAACTCAAGTTATGGAACAGCGAGAGGAATATCAGATAATAGGCGGCGGTAATCTGAACATGTGCGCTACAGGTAGCCTCAGCTTGACATAATAAAGTAGCGGAAAAAACGGATAGGTCCGCACCTTGAAGAATATCTCAAAAGATCGGCGAAAGTGTGTTTAAGCGAGGTTTCCAAACACACCTGGCAAGCCAGGCGCTCAATTCAGTTGCATAGCGCGGCCGGTATATTGTACTTCCCTATGTATAGCAAGTTCATTATTATATAGGGGTCCCCTACTTTCAAAACAAGGTAAGTAGCAACCTCTACAGTCCCATTCAGTGATAGTTTCACAAATTAAAAGCAATTAGAGCAGTATCTTGTTTTTAAAAACGCCGTAGCAATAAGAGTAAAAAGTGAGGGTGAACAGCCTCTCTCACCGGCCGCCCTTGTCGCTGTGCGCCCGCTGGGTCATGCTCTTTTTATGGCCCTCCCTCCTGCCCAGACTAGAGCGCTGACCTGCCCCTCGGTGAAACCGGAAGTGTGGCTCAAGCCTTCCCCGCCCTCCGCGCAACAGCACTAACTGCCGCGTCGGACCAGGACGGGAAGGCAGAAGGATAGAGCACCACCACTGCCGGTAAGTAGAAACCTCTACAGTCCCCTTCAATGATAGTTTGTATGAATAGAGGCAGGGCCTAAAGATTATGCACAACCCTGCAACAGTACCAGAAGTATATCCCAAGTTGGAGAAGAAGTATAAGGCCCCAGAGGATGCACCTGCTTGTCTCACGGTTCAACACAAACCAGTCTCAGTCATTTTCCAGGCAGCCCAACGAAGATCAAGCATTCCGTCTTCACCCGTTGTAGCGCCTCCAGACAATGATGGTAGGCATTTAGATACCATCAGCAAAGTTTTTCATCTATGTCAGCCCTCGCAGTAAGAGCTGCCAATTCTTTAGCCCTCCTTGGATGCTATGACCGGCAAATCTGGTCTGATATAGCCCCCTATATGAACAAGCTTCTTAAGCAGTTTAGAGGAGAAGAAAAGAAGGTATTGCTGGAAGGTCAGCGTTCATCCTCCGAGATAATCGACTGCGCCATGGATATTGCCTCCACAGGCTTTAGGCAACTCATGGGTGCAGCGGTCCTATGCCATCAGGGCTGGTTGAAGGTGACCAATTTCCGACTGGAAGTCCAAACAAAAGATTAGCCCTGCCATATGATGGAGAGGCTTAGTTTAGAAAGCACATTGATGAGGCTCTACAAACCATCAAGATGAATACTGACACTGCCAGATCATTGAGTACTTCACAGTATAAAAAGTGCCTTGTCGAGGTGCCTGAGGACGAGGTCAGCCTTCCTTTCGTGGAGGATATCAGCAATACAGTTGTCCAACATATTCCTCCAATACTCAACAAATATGCACAAAATATCAGCAACAGCAAACCACCGTCCTCAAAGGAAAGTCGGAATGACAGGGCAAAGACGCCAATCGTAGACAATGACTTCCATCAGGCGCCAGCTACCCCCCTTTTTATTTCACCTAAAGTGCCAGAAAGAATAACCAAACACCTTCATAGTTGGAGACACATCACAACGGACCAATGGGTCCTAGACCTTATTCAATTCAGACACCTGTTAGAATTTATGCAAATCCTTCCCCCAACTCCACCTCATCCATACATCCAGAAATATCCATCTTCGGATCAGAGATCAAAATGATGCTGCAAAAGGAGGCAATGGACAGAGTTCCCGTTTTCCAAAATGGGAAAGGATTCTACTCCAGTTTCTTCTTAATACGCAAGAACTCAAGGCAGTGGAGATCAATTTTTGATTTGAGGGTGCTCAACAAATTTCTCAAAAATCAATCCTTTCACATGATTACACTCCAAGACAACAACAGAGATTACATGTCGTCCCTGGATCTCACAGATGCCTACTTTCATGTACCTATTCATCACAAACACATAAAGTTCCTCAGATTCAAGGTAGCCGGCAGTCACTTTCAGTTCCAGATGTTACCATTTGGTCTCAAATTGGCCCACATTTTTACAAAATGCCTGGCACCAGTCGCAGCTTACCTCAGACAACAGCATCATCAAGTCTTCCCATATCTTAATGACTGGTTGCTGAACGCACATACAAACCAGTCTCCAAAGGCATCCACCAAAGCCTGCTTACGCCTATTCAAAGAGCTCGGATTCACTCTCCACCCGGACATATCAATCCTCTAGCCATCACAGTGGATAATATTCCTAGGATCAATACTAGACGCAGACCTCCATATGCCATAACCGACAGTTGAGAGGCAATGGAAGTTGCTCTCTCTGGCATACTTAATACAAAAAAGGTTACTTTCAGTTTGTCTCTTCAAGTCTCTCCTACTTATGATGTCCTCTTGCATTCACCTCATAACATACTACCGGCTACATATGCTTCCGCTTCAGGAAGTATTAGACTCCAATTGTCTCATGCGAAAGGCTCGTTCGAAGACATCCTTCATGTCACGCCACTCATGATCAAGTCGCTCGACTGGTGGACTCACCCAACAAATCTCTGTGCAGATCTCCTGTTTCTTCCTTAGCCATCTCTGCTGGTAATTACAACAGATATCTCCATGGACGGGTGGGAAGCTTACTTCCAGGACCTTCAGATTAGCGGCAAAAGGCCTCCTTTACATCGCAGTTTATACATTAATCTGATCAAACGCAGAGCAGAATACCTTGCTCTGCAAGCCTTCCTATCAAGGATTTGAAAATCGCCAGTGCTCGTGCGGGCGGACAACCCACAACGATGGCCTACATAAATAAACAGGGAGGCACCAGATTGCGCCTACTGTCCCAAGAAGCACAACTAATCTGGCAATGGTGCATCCAACACATGATACACCTAACGACGAGAGCACGTCTGCCCCCCGTTTTCCTCTTCCTTCTCCTCCCTTGCCTCTCTTGGGAAACCGCTCTAGTTCCACCTTGTTGAGCCATGGGTTCCTGAGTGAGGTCATGACTTCCGACTAGTGGGTCATTCAAATTGTGCCCCATATCTCCCTCCAGTCACAAGAAAGAACAGATGCACATCATTCAACAAGTGGTGGAGATCCTCATGCAGAAAAGAGCAGTGGAGATGGTGCCAGAGCAGGAAAATAGGCAAGGGTGCTACTCTTAGTAGTTCCTGGTTCCCAAAAAGATGGCGGTCTATGTCCAATTCTAAACTTCGGAGCCTTGAACTTCTTCCTTTATAAGGAGATTGTCAAGCTAGCTTAGGTGAAGTAAACAAGAAACTGGATGGTGCCCCTGGACTTCAAGAACCATATTTCCACATACTCCATGCTTAATTTATAAAAGAATGAATGCCGGTGCCCAAAGCTCTGCTCAGAAGTCTGTGGCCAGTGCTATTAAATGTCAGCATGTTAATTAGCAAGGCTTGGTGGTCTTTATTCCACTTTATGTCCTTTTCATCCACTATCAGACACTCTCTGCCCCTTTATCTCACTCTTACAGGTTGCTTTCTCCCTTTGTGATGCTTTCATCCATCTTTATTTTCCTCCTTTGTTTTACCTCTCTTGACCTCAGGAAGTGACTAATGAGGAAACATAAGTGCCTGTCCCAAAACATGAGTACCAGTGGACCCCAACATCAACCACTGCCTCAAATTGAGCTCTGCACATACCGAGTCTGCAGTCACACAGTAGGTACCTGTGGTTTGTGTTGGGTTTCATTCACTTTCAGTTTGCGGTCCTCTCCTTTGGTTTGACATCAGCACCACGAGTCTTTACAAAGGTGTTAGCGACATAAATCTCATGTACCTGTACTTGAATGACTAGCTGGAGTAGAGACTTTAGATTTGGTGTCCCACCGCCTTCGTACAAGAGTAGCACTGCTGTTCGGCCTGGGCTCTACCATCAATGTGCCCAGATCTCACCGGGAACCCTCTCAGTGTCTCCTGGACATACGGGGAGTACTGGATACAACATCAGTTCAATATTTTCCCCCTACTTGGAGGATCCAGGATAACCAGGATATGATTCTAATGTTTCCAAAAAGGATTTGAATTCTACTCCTGGTGGCTTTACATCTGGTTTTTCCTGGTTCACATGTGCCAACTTGTACATTAGAACCATTCAGTGGTGCTTCTGAAAGCAGGGGTTCAGCATGGAGGAGATCTGCATTCTCCCCGGATACTGGTACAGTGCCTATCCGGTGGGATGGTGAGGAGAACCTTGTGGCATCGATTGCACGTCCAACCCCCTCCAGCTGTGGACACAGTGGTAACGGATGCCTCCAGTCTAGAGTGGGATGCTCATCTGGGGAAGCTGAAGATCAGAGGCCGTTGGTCTCCAGAGCAGCAGCTCCTACTCATCAATCTGGTGGAACTGATGTCGATTCGATTCGCCCTTAAGGCAGTCCCCCATCCCTAAACGATCGATTTGTCTAGATCTTGACAGACAACACAACTGTGATGTGGTGTGTCAACATGAAGAGAGGGGGGTATCAACTTCTGTGTCAGGAAGTGGTGAGACTCTGTCTTGGGGTCACCAGCATGTAATTTGGCTGGTTGCAAACCATCTGATATCCTCTTCAAACTCCAGAAGTGACAGTTTCAGTGGGTATCTTCTTGAAGATCATGTGCGGTGTCTCCACCCAGACCTGGTCCAGCGTATCTTTGCGCAGTGATGTACCCCTCAAGTGTGCCTGTTTGCCATCTGCGGGGACATACATTGCCCACAGTTCCGTGCCCTCCAGTGTCTGTCACAACAAGGCTTGGTGGACTCATTTCAGTTGACATTGAGTTTTCCTCTTCACTATGCATTTCTCCCCATACCCTTGATTCCTTGTTTTCTGAGTAAACTTCTCCAAGACAGGCGCATGCCATTCTTATGGCACCGGATTGGACAAGAAAGGTGTGGTATGCAAACCTTCTGTACCTCCTTGTGACTCCCTGTCAGGCTTGGGCCGACCTCTCCAAGTTGGAAGGACACATTCTGCACCCCAACCTTCACGTCTTGAATTTCAAGTGGGGTATTAGACTTCTTAACAGCTACTAGCTAAAGTGGTAGATGTCTTTCTTTCTGCTCATTTTCCTTTCGCCAAGTCGGTGTATTCCAGAAGGTGGAAAGATTTGTCACTTGGTGTGCTCAGAACAAAGTGGATTCCCTGAAAGCCCAACTGTCTGACTTAGTCAGGTTTGCCTTACCTTCAGCCCAGCAAGGCTGTGTAGTGGGTACTATCGAGGGATAGATAATGGCCTTGCCGGCTTACTGCGTGCCGGATATCCATATTTAAATTGGCTATTGCATTGTGCTTTCTGAAAGGCTTGACAAATATGTTTCCCCATCCCATTTCTTTGACCTCAGCCGGGCCTTAATTTGGTTGTAACCTTTTAGATGGCATATCTTTTCAGAGTTGCCACTTGAGGGTTGTAAATGTTAAAAGTGTTACTATGTGATATAACTTCAGCAAAGAGAGTCAGATACTTGCAAGCGCTACGTTCCGGGCCTCACGTCACTTCCTTTTTCTCTGAAAAGTTGGCGATTCTATCCAGAGCTACTTTCCTACCCAAGGCAGTGACCCTATTATACCTAGGTTAGTCCATTACTCTTTCAACTCCCCTCCACGCCCCACCACTGAGAAGGGGAGGTTGCACTGGTGGGCCCAAAGGGGGAGGTCAGTTTCCCACCAAATATGGAATTCAGAAAAGATGTCCAGCTTTTTAATGGATATAGAGCAATAAAAAAGGGAAAGCTGTACAGAAGAGAACCCTATGTTGGTGGATTGTTCTGTGCATTAAGATATGCTCTGATCTGGCCCATAAAGATCCTGGAGGGTATCAAGGCTCCTTCAATTGGGGCCAAGTTCTCCATCCTTACTTTGGTCTGAAGAATTCCTGCAGCTGATATTTGCAGGGCAGAAACATGGAAGTCCCCTCATGCTTTTGCTAATCACTAATGCTTGAACTCCAAAGTGCAAAGGAATGGCCATGTTGCAAGGTCTGTTCTCCAGGTCTTCTCAGTAAAGCCATCCTTTCAAGATCCACCTCCAAATATTTTTTGTTTGGATATCTATTCAGAATGTGAAGAATCAGTAAGTAGAAGTATCCATCAACAGAAAAAGCTATTTATCTTCAGTAACCATCCATCTGATGGATACTTTATATCTGCCTGCTCCCACCCACCACCCTACTCCCTGACTTGAAGGATGGTCACTAACCATTCAATGAGGCTTCAATGTTATTATTCTGCCTATAGTAGCCTAATAAGGATTCAATCATTTATTGCACTAATGTTGTTCTCATCCTACTGGAATGGAAAAAATGAATGGGAAACTAATGTAATACAGCCGATGGGGTGCTTATAGTGCCACTAACATCACCATGATGTCCACTCCGGTGCTGATGTGGAATAGGTGCCCTCTTCCGCTGTGGGAGAGCTGTGAAAAGTTTCTGGATCCAGTCTGCACCTGGGGATATACAGAAGGTGCGGCATCTGCAGGTAGATAGAATAACCAACAGATAGATCCTTACCAAAAGTAATTGTTTCTTTATTTCTCCTCGCCAGCCCCATTTGCTACTTCCTCATGATTTGTTTCTTAAAGGTGCATTTGCTTCTTCACCTTTAGGCCCTTTTTTACCCATAGTGTTTTATTGATTAATTCAACCTTTAAACAATCAACTCCTTTCAATGGGACCTTTGTAAATCTTGCATTCTATTGATCAGATTACATGTTTTGTTCAATCCTGTTTGTCCTTCAATAACATGAAGAAAAAAAACAAGTCGGCATCAGATCATTCTTTGAAGCAACATATAATATATGATCACAGTTGACCGGTAGATAAGTCTAAATGAGTTAGTCAAATTGTATTGGGGTTTAGGGTTCTAAGTTAAGTCTAAGTGCACTCAGTGATCCAAGGCCGGAAGTCTCAGCTGAATCACCATGCAAAATACCTGCACTCCTGTACCACATTTGTTAGGACTTTCACTGCAACTATTTGTCACAGGTGATCATCTACAAGTGTTTGCATGGCTCCCTACACTGCCCTGTTCCCCAGAACAAATATTACCTCTTCTGGGTTTTCTGATATTGAGTACTCCAACACACTCTTGATCTGAGACAAAACATCCATCCAGAAAAGACCCAATCTAAGACATGACAACCAGATATGTAATCAACGTTCTATTTTTCCACATTCCCTCTAACAGAGCTCTGAGGCATTCAGAAAAATAGCTCTAAGTTTCCTATTGGTTCTGTATCAATTAGTCATTATCTTGTAAATTGTTTCCCTGATTTTGAACAAACTTTGATTATCAAGTTTTATTGAGTTAGAATTGACACAAAAGATCTTTGTCAATATGTTTATTCGGAGGTTATTTTGAATGTGACACTTGATTATCCTGCCACTTCAAGTGCTTCTGTAAGAGTGGTGTAGTAGATGAGTAGGATCTAAACCTGGACTTGGAGGGTAAGTGGTCTCATACCTGCTCACTTCTTAAAAGAAGAATGCATCCTATGTCTAATTTTACACTACCCAAACATCTCCCATTAATCAATGCAAAATCATGTTTATATCTGTCAAATGTTTTTTTCTTACTATCGTGGAACACGTCAGCTATGGCACTACACCTGCTGTTTTTCCGGTCATTGAAGGGGCATCGGCACTATGTGGGCTAAACTGGAGATTATAATGTATGAGGATGTAAGGAGACGGAAAGAGGTAATTGTCAACTTCACTGTCACAACATCCCATATTTTTAACAAGGGGCCCATCACCGCACTCCTATACGTTTTGTGGCGGACCTTTCTTGTGTATCCACAATGGATCCCACTACTTGTCCTGCCACCTCTAGATCCATATGTGTCCAGGGTTTCCTAGAGTCCAGTAGAGGCCATTAAGCTACCAAGCTTGTCTCAGCTACCTTGGAATAGTCTTTGAAGTTGAGAACCTCCCCAGTTCCTAGTTGCAATCAGAATTTTCAGGACACTGGTTGGATTTCCACACCCTGTAATACCTGCATCCTGGAGCTCTTGTATGACATGGACTGGGGTTCTTGTGGATGCAGCCTGGCAATGTTACAGAAGTATGGATAGGATATAGAATTTTTCACAGAGACCCTAGCCAAACATACATTGTAGAGTGGATACTATTTATATAGGTTTTTCTTCAGAGTGTCTATCAGTGTCAGGTAATTAGCTGTACTCCACATGAGTGTTAGGTGTAAACATAATAACCAGAGTACTTTATTTCCAGATCTGCCCACTGGAGCATGGAAATACCTTTAGGCTCTATCAAGTCTGGTTCTTGTACATGATAATCTTGAATCCAGACAATTCCTGGGGCTCCTGAAACTCCACAAAGGTTGCTAGCCAGCAAGATACCGGGTTTTATAAAGCATAAGTACATAATCAGCAAAAGGATGTATTTTATGTGCATCCTCCTCAAATACAAGCCCTCTAATCCACCTATTATCCCTTATTCTGATAGCCATGGTTACAATGATCAGAGAAATTAGGCAGCCCTGATGTGTCCCTCTAGTGAGGTGAAATCTGTATTTGGACATTGAACAGGATTCTAACCATGGGAAATGAGTAGCTCACATATACAATCTTTTTTTTTTTTTAAATATCTTTTTATTAACAATAGCTCAGAACTTGTTTGAATAGCCAGGCAGGGCAAAATGTAGCACGCACATTTTAGCCAATTAACATCACAGTTCGCTATCTTACCCTCTCCAAATCTCGGTCCTTATCTATTGTGTCCGCTGGAAATGGAGACTTTCAATACATTTGATCTCTTCTCTATCCTCCCCATCCCACCCGCATCACTGTCCCTGGTATGCCCTCCACCTACCCCAGATCTTGTCCCATTTACATGGGCATCCTCTGGCCTTATGTATCACTTTCTCAACCGATGAACACCAATCTAAGTCCTCCTCCCATTCCAACAGATCCGGTGGATGGCTCGGCTCCCACTTTTTTTTTTTCAGCCCTCACTTCTTGACTATGTTTCTTTTCACCACTATTGCCGCCACATTATTCAGACCCTCCAGCTTATCGCGATTTCGCGATTTGCAAAAAAATCGCGAAATCGCGCGATCTCTGCAAATGCCGCGATATTTGGCATAAAGCCCGCGAAATTTGCCGTTTCTGCACCCATTTTCCATTTGATTTGCGGCTTGCGGCGAGAAGAGAAGGAGCCAGGGGGTCGAGGACGCGCGAGGGAGAAGACCACGGCGGCCGAGAGAGGGAGAAGACCACGGCGGCAGACCAGCACCACACCAGCAAGAGGGGGAGAGAGCACGAAGCGGCAGCGACACAAACGAAGACTCTTCCTCTGAGACTCGGACTCGTCGGAGCAGGAGGAAAGCCGGCCGGCGGCGAACAGAACACTGACAGGTACCGTCCGTCCTTCACGCTGGTGGGGGCCCGCCGCACACATAGCGAGGCTAGGTAGGCAAGTTTAAAACCAGCTTCGTTAAGAAGCGCTGCCCGGGTGGGAGGGGGGCAGTGGAGATGTGGAAGAGGAGAGAGGGAAAAGCTTTTATTGCAGGCCTCGCCCGGCCTTGGGTAAAGTTTTTATTATTTATTTATTTATGCATTTTTATATAGCGCGGACTTTACCTGAAGGCATCAGAGCGCTTCACATTAGGAACAGAGATGAAACATAATGAGAAACATTACAAAAGAACAGATTGCAAAAACATACGTTACTTACATAAGGTACTAGTGACATTTGTGAGCAAACAAAATACATGAGGTAGTAAAAACTGTGAGCAACCAAAAATACATGAGGTAGTAAAGGTAATAGTGACAATCGTGAGCAAACAAAATACTTGAGTAAAAACTGTGAGCAACCAAAAATACATGAGGTAGTAAAGGTAATAGTGACAATCGTGAGCGAACAAAATACTTGAGTAAAAATTGTGAGCAACCAAAAATACATGAGGTAGTAAAGGTAATAGTGACAATCGTGAGCAAACAAAATACTTGAGTAAAAATTGTGAGCAACCAAAAATGCATGAGGTAGTCAAAAGTGCACAAGAGGAGATGAAAGTGACAAGTGTGCAGTTATAAGAGAAAACAGAGTATAATTTGAGGTATAGTACTGCAATAAGTGCTAGACACTCAGGCACAGGAACAAGCGTTACGTGGTCAAGGTCAAACAGTAAGATATCTGTGTTTGGTGTTGCAAAAACCCCAAAATAAAATGCCGCTAAATTTCCATTTTTGTGCCGCTAAATTTTCATTTTTGTGCCGCTAAATTTGCCAATCCATGCCGCTATATCCTGGGGGGTCTGATTATTGTATATTTGGGACATTTAGCCTCGCTCGTCAAACAAAGTAGGAGCCAACGTGGCCCCACCGGGATCTCAAATTCAGTGACATCAGACATGACTCGAGTTACCTCCCTTCAGTAGTTATGGATGTAATCTAGACTCCCAAGTAATTTGAAAGAAAGAGCCTATTTCACCTCACCCTCTCGCACAATATCCGGGTACACAGTGGCCCAACCGATACAAAAGCGTTCTTGAAGCATAGGACCTATGAAGGATACATAGCTGAATGAGACAGAATTGGGCCCTTATAGCTACTTCCCGAGGACTCTGCACTGCCTCCTCCCAATCATCCTCGTCCAGAAGTCCCAACTCTGTATCCCATGCCTCCCTCAAAGAGTCTATGGGATTTGGTGAATTGCACATGATTTTCTTGTAAGTTAGGGAGGTGGCTCCCGCTATTATTGGGTCCATTAGTAGTCTGTCTTCCAGGGGTGAGTAGTCTGGTAAAGATTGCCCCTCCCTGATGTATGTGCACAGAGTGTGGCCTAATTGTAAACATTTAAACCTTTCTGTTAATGCCATTTCGTATTTGATTTTTAGATTCTCGATTGTGATCATTGCCGGTCCCCTCCAAATATCCCCCAGGCTTTCGATGCCCAACAGTTCCCACTTTTTTAATCCTTCCAGGGTCCCTCCCTCTCTTAACTGGTCGCTGTCTCACAGTGGAGTTTTACCTGTCACCTTTCCTTCTCAGCCCAAGTGTTTGGTTGTTTCACGACAAGCTTGCACTATTGTTTGCGTGTGGGGTGGGAGCAATTTTTCTCTGGTTCTACAGTACAGTGCTGCTGGATAGCCCCTTTCTCCCATTGCCCAGTGGTCGACTCGAAAGGCTGGATCATTGCGATCAATGATTATCCAATCATTCACAGCGATCAATTATGAGGCCCAATAGTATTTTCAGATATCAATGCACTGCAAGACCTCCCTCATACACACCCCTCTGAAGTTTACAAAGTGCAATTCTGGAACTACCTCCATCCCATAAGAGTTTTCACCGTTCACTGTTAATACTTTGAAATACTGTCATAGGTATTTTGTAATATATACAGTAGCCGGGGTAAAGACATCGTTTTGAATGTAATCTTCCTGCCCATCAAAGACACTGGTAGTTTTCTCCAACATTCCACTTCGCTTTTTAATCGCTGTACTTGAGGGAGCAGATAATGTAATAGAAAGTCATCTTCTTTCATGGATATCTTTATGCCCAGATATGTAAAATTATTTTTACTATTAGTTGGTAGTCCCTAACAATCTCGGGGGATGTCTCCCGCCAAGGGGAAGATAATAGATTTGTTCCAATTTATTGTATTTCGGAGTGAATTCCGAATAATTGGAATATATGAAGTACCCTGTGTACCGATCTATACGAGTTAACCAAATATAGCAGGATGTCATCCGTATACAGGGATCTTCGTTCCTCCCAGTCGGCCCCTCCCTCTATACCAAATATTATTGGGTCATTGCGTACCCAGCCTGCCAAAGGCTCTAATGCCAGGGCAAAAATCATCAGCGAGAGTAAGCAAGCCTGCCTCGTACCCTTTGAGTGGCAAGGCATGAGATACCTCTCTGTTCACTCTTACCCTAACCTGCGGGTCTTGATATAGGAGTTTAACCCATGCACAGAAGCTCAATCCAAAGCCCAATCTGTGTAAAGTTGCGAATATGAACTGCCATTCAATACTGTCGAATGCCATTAACGCATCCAGGGAAAGGAGCACTGCCTCCCCAGTCTGTTCCGCTCTCGTCAACTGTAACACTCCATACAATCATCTTCAATTAATCTGCGTGACCCTGTGGGGCATGAAGTCCGACTGGTCTGGGTGGACCAGTGTGGAGATCACCATTCGAAGTCTGTCTGCCAGTGCCTTTGCCAGCACTTTTGCTTCGATAATCAACAACGATATTGGCTTATATGAACCGCAGTCGTCGGGAGGAATAACTTTCATGTGCGTCTGAGGCATACGTATACTGCCGGCCCGCCAGGCTATGGGCGTGCCACAGGTCAATCATACCCATCGCCTCTACAAAGCCCCCCAGTGGCTCTCTTCGGGTTGCCTCTGTGGCCCTTGATGACCTATCCATCTCCGGATCCAAAACTGGGTTCATGTGTCCTCCAAGGATCAGCCTGCCTAAGGGTAGTTAAAGCAGGATGGCACCCAGTGCTGGCAGGGTGTCACTATACAATTTTGGAGGAGCATACACTGAGCAGAGATTCAATGTTTTACCTTCCCATGTGCCTGTCATTGCTACATATTTTCCCAAGCTGTCACACCAGCTCCTACCCATAATGAATGGAATGGATGACTTAATTAATATCCCCACTCCCCTAGATCCCAATGTTTCCCCCGTGTGTGCAAGGAGTTTGTATCCATACTCATCAATAGCTTTACTGTGGTTCCCCTCAAGGGGTCTCCTTGAGCAGTACCACATCTGGGGCGTGCCTTCGTAGGTAATGTAGTACGAGTGTGCGTTTTACTTTACTGCCCAAACCATTGACTTTCTGTGTCAAATTGGAACAGTGTTTGTGATATGGTGATGAGGATCAGCAAGATTATGTGGTCAGAGGTCCCCTGTGTCTGCCTGTCTGTGACTCTGTGCACCCACCAGAGGGAAACTCCCACCTTCCTTTCGCTTCATGGCTCTGTGCACTTGAGTAGGACTATTTCGAGAACATCTGAGCATATAAGTACCAAAAACAATGCAAACCAGTCCAACTTGGCTAACTACTATCCCCTCAACACATACTCCTCTCCCTGCTTGGCAGGTCTAAAACCACCCACCACCCCAACTTGCAGAGAGCCTGTCGCCCCGTTGTAGTCCTGCTTTATGCTAGGGTAGGCTGGAGCCCCCTGTCGGCCCCAACTAAGGTAATACGCATAGCCCATCATTAGTCATTTGTATCATTCCCCTGCACAATGTTTATATCAGTGGGACTCCCTTTCCCCCACCCTGGAGCATCGTCGATCACCCCCAGGTCCATCTCACCAGTTCAAAAGAAGTACACTCAATGCTTCAGAGTTCGTCTTCATGTGGACCCGATTCCTACCCAGGGGAATTAGCTTCTCATTCAGTGAGGGCCAGCCCCTCATATCTTCATGATACCCCGTTCGTGCTCCATTTTTCAGTGACTACAGCTTTACCACTCTCCACCCATGTAGCCGCTCCCAGGCTTTCTCTATTGTGGAGAAGTGCCAGGATTTCCCTTCAGCCACTATACGTAGTCACGCGGGATAGCGCATCAAGTATTTAATGTCTTTGTTCCGCAGCGCTCTCTTCACCGCTCCGAAGTTATAGCGCAGTTTTTGTACCTGTAAGATGAAATTAGGGGAAAAGCGTATCGTTGCATTCTCGTAAAGGAGATCACCTTGGGTCCTCACTGCTTGGAGTATAGCATCCCGCTCTCGGTAGTTAAGTGTCCTGGCGATAATCGTTTGGGCGGCGGCCCCAGTCTCGGTTATGGGATGGGGGTTCTGTGCGCCCGTTCAATGGTGAAGAAGTTTGACAGGCGCTTAGGTAGTAGATGGTTTAGAATTAGATCTTCCAAAAATAAATCAATGCTAGGACCCTCCTCTCCCTCTGGAATGCCCACCACCTGTATATTATTCCAGCGTGCTCGCCCTTCCTGATCCTTGAGCTTTGCCGCCATCCATCTTGTTCGCTTGTGCTGTGTATGGGGCCTTTGGTTTCACCATCTCTTTTGAGTCAGAGATTGGTGGGAGTCCAGAGACACTCCCTCGCTGTGGTCAAATGTTCCCACCTGTGTCTATTGTCACATACTCCGGGCCTCTCTCTGGCGATTTGCGGGTCACAGGCCGGTGCTCCCCAGCCCCTCCCGTGCAGCCGGCAACTTCGCTGTATAGGCCCCAGTCTGGTCCACTCTCAATCCCGGCTCTTCCATATAGTCGACTTCCGGGCCTACCTTCCACCTCAATCAGGCAGTCTCACAGGCTACTTTCGGGAGGCAGAAAAGGGATTCCTGGGATGCAGCGCCGCTGAGAGTCCCACTCTCTAACTGCCTTGCTGGCCCAGTCATTCCCCGGTAACTTAAACTTTCTGTTCACTCCCCAGGCTGTCTCTGGCCCAGGCGCTCTGCTCCATTTATTGTGATCTGTGAATCTCTGGGCCCTAGCCTGTCTGACCGGCCAAGTGCTTCCGGTGTCAAGCAAGTTTTTATTTCATCATGTTCTCTCCTATGGATGCTTTTGGTCCATGTGCTCTGTTCAGCCTGCTACGCCCGTTTGGTCCCCCAGCTAAGATCAGTCGGCCCCTCGTGTGTGGAGTTTTGGCCTGACCCTCTGTCAGTGTCCAGGCCCGGGCCTCACTTTTGATCTCTTCCGTCCTTTCTGTGGCCTGGTTCTTCCGTCTGCTGTTGTCTTGCCGCCTGCCATCGCGGAATCCCACGTTGATGCGGCCTTGCCTGTTCCCTAGGCCGAGGATCTTCTATGCTGCTGCTACCGTGAGGCCAGCCTTCTCCTCTTCTCCGTGGGTGGGGGGCACCTGCTGTGCCTGGGGCAAGAATATGCAGCCACCCGTCCCGTTACGCCCTCTGATTATGGGCCTGGCTCTCTTAACACCGAGGGCCATAACTACCTCGGATCTAGCTTCTCCTACGGGCTTTCGTGGCAACCCTGGCAAGAGGAGTTGTTTGTTGGAGCTGTGGTATTCACTGCCGCATTATACACCCTGTGCAGGTCCGGATATGTGGATGGATGTAGGGCTATCGCCAGTGTGCGGCCATTACAGGCGGCACCAAGCCACGCCCCCCACCCATATACTCTTGATCATTTTGAACCTAGGCCAATTAAATTCAATATTATCTGGAAAAACGCTACCAGATCGAATGATTTCCTGCTTCTAAACCTACAATAATTGCAGGGTATTATTTGATCATATATTTGCCTATTCCTTATAAAACCTGTTTAATATTGATCAGTCCAGAATAGTATCAAGTTCTCAGTCCTTCATACCAAGATTTTGATTTAAAGCTTCCTATCAGTATTATATTATGCAATAGGTTGATAAGATAAACAAAACACTGTAGCCTTGCCATCTTTAGAAATCAATGTTCGAACAGTGGCCGTAGCCTGGCAAGATGGCAATCAGACACTCTAAAAATATGCTCCTCTGCTCCAAGTAACAGTCCTTTATTAGCCTGCCCAGATGAGACCCACAATACTCAAGAATTAATACTTAAAAGCTGCTGTAATGTCCAGCGGCCTATCTGAGAATTTCGCTGGACCTGGAAGCCAGAAGTGCCCTGCCATGAGTTGCGCTGTAGCGGGCCCACAGGAGCGGTCTGCGGAGGGAACTTGCAGTGACCTGCAGCTGCATTGTGGTGGCTCGACCTGCCTACCTGCCATCTTTCTCCAGGCAGAGTGTTGCAACCAGAGACTGTGTTGCACCGCTGCATCATGTGGTTTGCCTGAAACTGCTTCAAGAGTTGCTGCAGCCAGGACCAGGGCTGAGGCCCGACCCACCACGAGAGCTAGTGATGGTGGTAAGGCGACTTGGAGCCCAAGGAGGGTGTGGACTTGATAGGTCGCGCTGCATGAAGTAACTGAATGGTGGTGCTCAGGGGAAGACGGACCCCTTATTAGCTGGGACTGTGAGCACCAAGACTGGAGGAGGAAGGAAAAAGATAAAGGATCCAGTAAGGGCAAATCCTGAGATCTGGAGACAAACGACTTGGTGAAGATAAGGCTGTCTCACCCCCCCCCCCCCCCACCCAATCCTCTTAGTATCCCCCAAAGTAAGTCCCTCAGGCAAGGTGGCATCAAACTGTGCTGAACAGTGGGTGCCTGCTTTCTCCATGGCCACCCAAGACTGGAAATTGCAGTTAGGTAATCCAATGGTCATTGGCGCTCTGAACTGGGAAGCCGTGGTGCATTCGGTGCTGCAGAGAGGACACACCTGACAGTAGGCCACAGCAACCATAGAGGGGTATAGCCTAAAGTGATCCTGAAAGTGGAGTTTGAATTGTGAGTTATTCTCCTCTGCGATGCGGGATTGACAGTAACACAAGAGACCCTCTAGGTGAGTAGCCGGGGATTACGTGGGAGTTGCTGCCTTGGAAGAGACGGACTCTCCTTCCTCACCCCCTTGAACAGAAGATTACCCTGCATGTACCCTTCAGGTGGGGTGGCACCCACAAGATGGGTAAAGACAAGAGCTCCAGAAACCACCAGGATAACACCATCATGCAATACACAGCCCTGCAGAGTTTCGCCTCATGGATTACCAGGCAGATGAGCCTTAAACCGAATGAGCAGGAGGAAGAGGCATCCCGGACTGCCATCCTGGATACCATATATGACTCTCACACTGCCTTGAAGGGGAAAACAGATGCATGCAGATTCTCTAGAAGTCAACCTCCTGCGCACAGACCAATGCAAAATAGCGGATAGAGTAACAAGTGTGGAACTATCGTTATCCGATCTGAGTGCAGAAGTGACAACGCTCAAGGACCAAGTAATACGACTCATGGCAGTAACCAAAACACTGGAAAGTCGAGCCAAGGATGCCATGGGCTGTTTGCACAGGAACCATTTACGACTCCTAGGCTTCCCAGATAAGACGGAGTGGGACTCTGCTGAACGTTTCTTGGAGGAACGGATCACACGCAGTCTGAAACCGGAAGGCATACTGACCATGTTTGCTATTGAGAGCGCTCACAGAGACTTGAGGGTGAGAACGTTGCAGGCCCCCACCAGGGCACTTATAGCCAGAATCTTTAGCTATAGATACAAAGACAGCTGCGAGGCAGTAGAGGTGTATTATGAAAATCCAAAAAATGCTATGTTCCTACATTACACATGAAAAGTGCAGCTGCAGAGGAAATACTATATGGTCGTTACATAAAAACTCAAAGCTATTAATTTACCATACATACTGATGTCTCCTGCATGACTCTGGGTGATAGCTAATGGGCAAACTAATTTTTAGAGAGGCCGGAGGAAGTGTGGCCTTGGTTGGTAGTGCAGGTTTGTATATCCTGGCTTGAAAAGGAGACTCGCTGACCTAGACGAAGCAGGAGACGCATGAGAACCTGGAAACTGGAACTGAACTGTCTCAAAGACCAGAGGAACTACAGGGCTAGCACACACCCAGAATGGTGGTGTGAGAAGATGGCACACCAGAAAGAAAACCTGTAGATCGTGAGGAGCACGAGCAGTCAACAGATGAAAACCACACATAAGGAAATCAATAATCGGTTTTGGAGGCTGAACAACATATAAAGCAACATGAATGCTTGAACGACGGGAAGATTAAATGTCATCATAAATATTGTATTTAACGAGTGGGTGGGGAGGAACAATAGGGCAGTGAGCATGGCTGGGATGGAGAGATGAGGGATAGTGGATCCAAAATGACCATGCTATACATGTAACAGTCTGACCCATTGGGCAAATGAGGTAGGACCTTATAGAACAGCTGGAACAATCTTGAAGTGGTGCCTCGCCCTTAAGGGACCAGAGACCTGCTGGAGATTGCCTTGCTCCTGTGCATTGTAACAGATAGTATTTGGGCGTTAATTAGATCCAAAAGTTTCAGTACTAGGGAGACAGGGAGGGGTAGGTTAGGACACTGGTTCCATCAATACGGGATGGGCAAACACTGTTCTGTTGTTAAGTGTTTACCCAAGAAGGTTGGGGGAAGGGGAAAGGGGAAAGTTTCAAAATGCATTTTCTGTTTTATTCCTGATTAAGGAAGTAGAAGGGAAAGAGGTAATCTCAGATTGTTCTCTGAAGTCAAGTGTATACTTTGCAAGATGTCCAGAGAGGGGCGGCGACATCTGGCCATGGATGGGGTGGCAGGAGGGAGTTAAGGGGGAGCACGGGAAATGTCCAGAGAGATACCATATGCATCTACAGGATGCAAGGGCACAAGATAATGACTGGTAAGATCAGGGGGCTCGGTGGGTAGGTGAAGAGACATAGGGTGATGCCCTTTCTGCGCAGATGCGATAAGCATAGCCTTTTTGCAGTAAACACATCTAGTAGATGAGGAAGAAAGCATGTATATTCGTAAACATGCTCTATATATGCTCTATGGGTAGATCCTGCACTACTCGGAGGCGGACCCTAGTGGCAAATGTGTATTCTTATACAGAGAACCTGAGATGGTACTGACTTTACATTCTGAACATCTATGCCCCCAGTAGCGCCGATAAAGACTTTTATCTTAAGATGCGCAATTCATTGACTTACTGTATGGCTGTCGAAATTCTATGGGTCGAGGACTTTAATTGTGCACTTGACGGAGAGATGGAACGGTCGTCCCAAAACACTCAACAGAACCAGGTATGGTTGAGGCGCTGCGCCAGGGAGTGCAGAACGTGGGTTGCGTAGACAACTGGCGGGCAGCGCACCCGGAATCTAGGGAATACTCATGCCACTCCCTTATGCATAGTACGTACAGTAGGTTGAACTGTGCCTTCGGGGCAATGGCGGTGAGCGTTGACATACAGTCTGCCAAATACCTGGGGCTGTTTATCAGATCACTCTCCTCCAGCTTGAACTCAATGAGATGGGGTTGCCAAGTGGTTCCCCAATATGGAGATTACTGCCCGATGCTCTCTTACACCCAGCATGCTAGGAAATGCTGGGTGACGCGTTGAAAGCTTACCTGACTGGTAACTGGGGATCACCGGCCGTCAGGGCCACCTTGTGTGAGGCGATAAAAGCAGTAATGCGGGGAGAATGCATGAGTAAAATCTATGGTATGAGGTGGCAACTACTTAGGCAACTGGGGACATTGGAAGGAAAACTGGCAGACTTACAAAGATGAGAAACAGAAAATCAGGAGAGAGCAGGTGAATACCAGGCAGGCACTATGGGAAACATTGGATAGACTAGACAGGTTTACATGGCGGCAGTACAGAAAGAGTCTGCACCGGAAGGGGGACAAACTCAGCAAGCTACTGGCTTGGATACTAAAATGAGAAATTAACAGGCCCCCCCCGCCCCTTCATTGCTTTGAGAAAAACAGATGGGATGTTGGCGACAACGGAAGGAGTGATCAATAACACGCTTGGACATCACTTAGCAGGACACTATGGTGAGGAGAAGCATACTGACCAGAGAACTCCCCATGATCCGGCCGATACTCAGAGATTAGCTTGAAGTGGAGATTGTGTTTACGGAAGCCCTGGGGAAGATAGCCGGAGGGAAAATGCTAGGCGGAGAGGGCTTCCCAGTGGAGTTCTATCAGGTTTTTGCAACACAGCTGACAGAGTCGTTGCTGGATGTGTATGGGGAAGCCAGAATGAGGGATATAATGCCCTCCACCCTGCAGGAAGGAGTGGTCTGATGGTGTCCAAACTAGGGGGTGAACCAGTAGACTCTTCCTCCTATAGAACACTGACCATGCTTAATTCTCATGTGAAAGTACTATGCAAGATATTTTCAGAAAGACTACACACAGTGGTGGGAACACTGGTACCCGAGGACCAGTGTGGCTTTAACAGGGCCATAGGCTTTAACAGGGACATAGTGGAGCCATAAATTTGAGAAGATTGGCACATGTCCTGCATTTCGGTAGAAAATAGTCGAGAGGAACCTGTGTTGGTTTCGGACGATATAACGAAGCCGTTTGATACACTTGATTGGCTATACCTCATGCAAGTCCTGAGACAAATGGGCTTTGGACTGAACTTTTGTAGCTAGGTACAGCTTCTTTAGAGTGCCCCTACGGACAGAGTTAGTAGCGGTGGAGTAGTCGCTACTGACTGGGTGGTGGAGCATGGTATGCAACAGGAATACCCCCTCTTCCCGCTACTGTACGCCCTTGCACTGGAGTCTCTGGCCGTGAAATTTAGGAAAGACATTAGAGACCTGGGTATCAAGTTTAGCGACTGATATCCCTATACTCTAGACAATGTACTTTTTTTTACCTCAGGAGACTGTGTCTTAATTGTTAACTTATCTAGATATTTGGAGATGTGGCAGGCCTCAAGATCAACAGGTGTAAAAGGCTGTTGTGCTGGGAGCACTGCATACTATTCCCGTGTATGGACTGCCTGGGAACATTGATAAGATTCTGTGGAACCTGACACAGTCCAAAAAATTTTGGAACATGCTACCGCTCTCGGTGGCAGAAAGGATCGCAGTGGCAAAGATGGTCTTCCTGACCAAATGGTGCTATATAATTAGGAACTAGCTGAACCCACTCACTTAAGACATCTTCAAGATGCTGAATAGCCTACTGATATCCTTAGTGTGGGCGGGAAAGAGAAGCAGAGTAGCACTGCCCACCCTTTAACTGGACCTAGAAGAGGGTGGCATGGGACTACCCAACATTGAGTTGTACTACTATACAACTAAGCTACAATATGCAATGCGTTGGGTGGTAGGAGGTGACAATTCGGAGAAGCAACAGCTACGAGGTACCTATGGGGACAACCCCCCTAATGGATTTGTTTATGAGAGGCTCAGTAGTTGCCGTAAACGTCTCTTGTATAGTCCTCAAATGGCTGACATATAGGATAGGGAGGTTAACCCCTTTAGCGTGGCGCAGAATCCGCCGCAGTTCGGGGCCAAGAGGTAGTGCTCGCGACGGCCGTTGGCCGATGCACGCGTGCAACGGGTTAACGGAGTTTGAAAGCGAGTCCCGCTTTCCAAGAGATTTCGACTTCTGAATTCTGTTACAGTTCAAATTTATGTCTGTCACATATTGGAGGGAGGGCAGATGTAACATTAGGAAATCTGTACCGTGGGGAACGATTCAACAGAGAGGCCTGCGAGGTGTTCTCTCTGGGGACTAGGTAGTTCCTGAAGTACTAAAATTGCAGGAACGGCACATGAAATCTGGACAGAGTTCCCAGAGACCCCTCCCTGTACAGAGAACCTGCCGATGTTACCGACAGTAGGCATTGTCAGACACCTCGTGTCTATATTTTATAAAATGTTTAAAAGGGATAGGGTCAAGGAGAGTCATGGACTGCTGAAGTAGAGACCCTAATGACGACACATAGGGAAGATTTTACCTGGGAGCTGATTAAAAAGGTATTGTGCAATGCCAGGTTCAAATTAATAAATTTCAATTATGTTCGCTATACATACCTGACACCATTTAAATTAAGCAGAATGTATAGGGGTAAGGCGGGGAGGGGAGCTGGCCAAGATGCAAAGTGATTGTAGCCTCCTTTCTGTATCTGTTTTAGTTGTGCCCAAGAGTTCGAGATTTGTGGATGATGGTAGTGACAAAACTGTAGACAGTGACTGGAATTGACCTGGCGGATGCCCCATGACAATGACTTCTGGGTATCATACCAAAATCCTCCGGGAAGAAAGTGCTGTGAAAATTTCTAAAGCTTGCAGTGGTTCTCGATTAAAAGACGTATAGCCATCTGATGGCTGGGTGATAGAGACCCCTCGATAAAACTATGGTGCAGGGATATATTAGAATGGGCATTAGCAGAGAAGACCCACATATAAATAAGTAGAAGGGACTAAAAATTGCTAGATGAACTGGAAACATGGGCTGCGGTGCTGGGTGCATTCCTGGAAGCAGAGGAGGGCATACAAGCCTCAGGATATAGACACATGGCACTGCCAATGGAACACAGCACCCTGATAATGGGATTGGGAAAGAAGGAACAAGCACAGTGGGGCCCACTGCTCTGGAAGAGTAACCAAGAAAATGGAAGAGACTTAGTGAAGGTTGGAGGGTTGAGAGGCTACTGATAAATCAACGGACACCAGGAATGGATGCATTATGTGTACAACCCTGACATGGGAGGGGAAAGATCCACATCTGGCCTAAAACATTGGACTACAATGCAAGTGAACACTGTGATGTTTTTGATCATGGTTTAAGGCTGCCTGTTCAACACCATGTGTAAAAGTGAAAACAGTAAATACAAATATTTGTTAAACATGCTATCACAGATTCTGCCATGGTGCCTGTAAGTATCTGTGGCTTAACATCTTATGAAATGTCCTCTTGGAATCAATACCTTATTTGCATTTAGAATCTTAATGGGATTCTTCATCTCTTCCTCAAAGATAAGAAACACTAACGTTTCCAACAACTTGGTATACTACAAAGGCAGATGTTATCCTGGGACCTTTCTTGTATACTGAGAAGCCCCAGCAGAGGCTGGCAGAGACCTTGTTGGAAGATGTGTATTTTACAAGCAGTACAGTAAATAGAAAGTTTGCAGAAACCAGTGTCATTTTTCCCCAACTCTTTTCAAGAATCATAGTTGATGGAGACGCTGTAGATGAAGTAGCAGCTGTTGACTTAGTAGAGGACCAGGTGGAAACATGCTGCTAACAACAACAGTTGGTGGTACAATAGACAGTGGAGACTTGAATGGAAATTGAGCATCAGGGATGAAGCGGACGTTGACTGGCCTTAAGTGATTGCTCTGCTAATGTTGAAGCCAAATCTTCAGAGGAATCTGATTTTAGTTGTAAATTCTCCAGATAGAGGCCTTTTCTCTAGTTTCTTCAACTCAGAAAGAGCACTTGGCATATACCCAACACTTTGAAGAGGAAAACACCCTCCCTCACTTCGGTCTTTTCCTGGAGCTATCTGACAAAGCTACGTTCATGTTCGTTGTGAGTTTTGAAAGAAAATGTTATGCAAATCTTTCAGCCTGTAAGTTTCTTGGGTAGGTTAAGTGAGTAGACATACACCTTGTGGGGGTCAGCTCAATAAATCTTCTTACCACATAAGCTACAGGGCCTGAACAAGGCTTTCTTTGGAGATTGTTATTATTGAAGGGGAAATCTGATGTTCCAGTGACTACATTCTAAAGACAACTTCCCTAGAAAGGAAAGGCCAGAAGAGATAGAATAATCCATGGATACAACTGGTAAAACTCTGAGGGTACTCCCTTCCACCCAACGTAGAGTAGATATCTGAAATCTGATGCTCTCTGGGGCGAGTGGAATTCAGAATAACTGACTGGAGGTTTTTGTTGTTTATTTCGCTGAGATGAATGTGCTAGTAAAGGGAAGCTAGTTTCAGCTTTTTATAGAGCTTCTTGTGCTGCTTTGTACAGTTACCTTGGGGGTTTCCAGCTCAAGCACCTGGAATGAGGCAAGTGTATTATTTTTTTTAAGATATCACTATGAGCAAGTAACTTGGTTTTATCTGGACCATCATTGCATTTTCCTTTTCCTGGCAATCTTTGCTTCTCCTCTTTGGGCCCTCTTTGCTTCCATTCTTCCTGTTATCCAGTATTGGGGTATCTTTCATAAATTCACATGCCTAAATCATTTCCCGTCGTCGTAGTGGGAGTCCCAGGGTACATGAATAACAAAGTAGTAGGTAAAAATAAGTACCTTTCCACAGGCTTTTATGGTAGCAACCATATATTCTATAGCCTATTAAAGTCCTTTTACAAAAAGGACCAAAGTGAAAACTCAGCCAATAAGCAACCAGCACCCTCTAGAACCTTACCCAGAGAGGCTGAGTCCTTCAGATTTTCACCGCACTTCGTTGTGTAAGGGAGTCTCCCGGAGTTCTGCTCAGTTTTCTTCAACATTTCAGATAAGTTACTTCCAGCTTTCTTTACTAAGAATGTCTGATAAAATCGGATTATTTAGAGCCTGTAAATCCTGTGGGAAGAAGAGAGTGCATGTGGATGATGCCCACAAGGACTGTCTATATTGTCTCTATCCCAGCCATGAGACAAAACAATGTAAGATCAGCCGCACCTTCTCTACTAAAACCCTGACGGATAGAGAAGGAAGACTTCTAATCTGGCTGAAGAAGAAGCAGTCTCATGCTTCTGATGTGGATAGCAACACATCCTCTTTGTCAACCAAGAAGCCCAGGTCGCCTGAGGGTCAGCCTGAAGAGAGAAGGAAACAATCTAAGATCTCTCAAATGGCCAAAGAATCTTGAAAAAAGGAGAAACTGCCTAAGGTCTCATCAGAGATTGGTTCCCCTCAGTCCTCAGGAGCGCCATCCGAAAAACCAGGATCTTCTGGTCTTACCAAAGGGTAAATCGGGCCATAAGTCTTCTTCAACGTCAAATTCATCGTCGATGCCTGCTTCCACGTCGATGACGACTACTGTGACGCTATCGTAGTTGAAATCGTTAACCATGTCAACGGCGAGTATTAAAGTTCCCTTAATGTCGATGCTGCCTTTATCGTCGACAACAACGCCATTGACAAGAGCAAAGTCTTCATCGTCGGTGAGCCTGTCAACAACGCTATCGACGATGACACCACCGGCGACCAAGTCATTGTCGTCGATGATGGCGACGAAACAGTCGACGAAAATTCCATCGTCGCCAAGAATGCCCCAGTCGACGCCAACGTCGACGACTGCAGTTGTCCCAATGGCAATCTCAACGGCTGTGACTGTACCGTCAATGGTCATTACTTTACAGTCGACGACGAAAATTTCTCCGTCAACGACGAGATTAACAGCGCCGTCAATTCCATTTCAACAATCTGCACAGCCTCAATTCAGGACACACACATTTCTCCATTACCTCCAAGCCATCTTTTGGATGTTGAGGATTCAGATGACGACGAAGGCCAGTTTTGAGCCGCACAAAGTCCTTCTGAACTTAATGTGAAATATCAGGAGGAGGAGGACGAATATGAGGATGAGGAGCAGTTTTACCATCATTATCAAGCACCTCCTGTTCAGTACCATCAGTACTTTCAGCAGCCTAAGCAGCAGCCTCCATAATTTCCTCCGGCATTAATTTTAGATCTCCAAAATATGTTGGCAGACTATAAAAGAAGATTTCCTCCTCAGGAGGATATCCTTACGCCTCTTCCACCTCCGCAGATGCCTCCATAAGCACTGCAGCCTCCACCTCCAATCACTCCTGCGATGGCACCATGTCTCATTATTCTTCTGCCTCCCAGAGATGAACCTACTACATCAGAGGATGAGCAGGATGAAGGAGAAATTCCAGACCCCACTCCACCAGCGGATGAGTGGGATGACTATATAGCACCAACGCCATCCCCTCCGCCTCATCATCCCTCAGACTCACCTCCGGATATCGGAGGGTTTCACAACATTATGGATAGGGCTGCTAGTAGATTTCATCTTCCTACAGTGGTGCACCAGTTGGACTGTTTCCTTTACGATTTTAAGGACCAGACTAGAAAAACTGTCAGATCAATACCCATCATTGATCAGATTTGGGAAGAAGGAATCAAGGTCATGAAGACTCCAGCTTCTGTGGTTCCTGTACTTCCAAGATTGAACTAAAATATAGAGCACCAGAGGGTTCTTCTGGATGTCTTATAAGTCACCCTAAATCAGACTCTGTGATCTCGCAGGCGGCTCAGACAAGGTAAAAAAATCCATCTACGTCTATAATTTTTCCACCAGATAAAGAAGGTTGACGCCTCGATTCAATTGGAAAGAAGTTCTCATCGATGGCAGCAGTCTGGCGAATAATGCTTTGGCCATTTTAGCCCGTTATGATAGGCAAGTGTGGTCTGACATAGGTTCACTGAAAGAAGTCATCCCTGAAGATAGCAAAGAGGAGTTTCTCAAAATTCTCACAGAAGGAGAAAGAGCAGCTTGTGCGATCATTGACATTGCTATGGACTTTGCCACAACAAGTTTCAGACAATTAGCTGGCGCTGCCATTTTAAGGCGTATGGGGTGGTTAAAGGCAACAAATTTCCGGCCTGAAGTTCAGACAAAAACTTTGGATATGGCCTATATGATGGGGGCAGTCTTTAAGGCAGCCATATTGATGAGGCGCTGACTTCCATCAAAAAAGATACGTATACTGCTAAAGCGCTTGGAACCTTACAATACTGTAAAGCGCACTTTCGGGGAGCCTGAGGCAGGGGCTTTTCCAATTATAGAGGGAATTACCAACGTTCCCAATCCTATCAAACCTATCAACCGCAATACCGTCAAGGGTACCAGCAGCAATCTTACCGCCAGGCAAATACAGCTGGTTTTTCCAAACAGGGCTAAAAACGAAAGCCAGAATCTCAAGGCCGGGACACCGGTCGCAAGCAGTGATTTTAGCTGGGTGCCAGCTGCTTCCCTTTCCTTTTAGACTTGTGTGACAATCTCATAACACATCGATCAATGGTTAGACATCACTTCGGACAAGTGGGTCTTGGATCTCATCTCTTATGGCCATACATTGGAATTCACCTAAAAACCGCCCAATACCCCTCCCAGGGGATCGCACCCCCCTCACCTTCACTTAATCAAGAAAGAAGCCATGCTTCAGAAAGGGGCTGTAGAAAAGCAATGAGGAGGAAAGGCTTCTACTCCCGCTTTATTCTCATTCGCAAAAAGTTGGAAGTGGAGGCTTATCCTAGACCTCAGAAAATTGAACAAATTCCTAAAGAGCCAGGCTTTCAGAATGGTCACCCTCTCGGACATCCTACGACGCCTCAACAAAGGAGATTTTATGACTTTGTTGGATCTCGAGGATGCGTACTTCCAAGTCCCTATCCAACCAAAACACAGAAAATTCCTAAGGTTCACAGTGGCTGGTACCCACTATCAATTCAGAGTTCTTCCATTTGGCCTCAAATCGGCTCCACGGACGTTCACATAATTCCTCGCTCCAGTGGCAGCAACCTTGAGAAGCAAGGGTCATCAGGTATTCCCTTACCTCGACGACTGGCTGCTAAAGGCGCCGTCTTCTCGCCTAGTGGAGAATGCAACAAAAGATTGCCTATCTCTCTTCCACAAGCTGGGACTCTCAGTCAATTATCAGAATTCAATCCTCAATCTTCCCAAACCAGATAACAACATTTCTGGGAGGCAAACTGGACACCATCCAGTACAAAGCTTTCCTTTCCGAAGAAAGACAGTACAGATTACGGACACTGGCACTCAAGCTGTGCAGAAAAAAGTGTGTTTCTGTGAGAGTGTTCAAATCTCTACTGGGAATGATCTCTTTTGCAATAGATCTTCTACCACTAACTCGTTTGCACATGAGACCTCTTCAAGAGGTACTGCAACATCAGTAAATTCAGACCTCAGGCTCCTTCAATGGCTTAATCATCGTCACTTCTCGGATGAAGGAGGCCCTAAGATGGTGGACCCAGACTTCCCATCTGACCCAAGGTCAATCTTTTCTTCCAGTCATCCCGGATTACGTAGTAACAACGGAGGCTTCTATGGAAGGTTGGGGAGGACACTTGCAGGACCTACAAGTTCAAGGGAAGTGGTCCTTTGCCCAAAGGCAGATGCACATAAACCGACTGGAACTGAAAGCCATTTTCCTATTCCTTCGGGCTTTCCTTCCTCGACTACAAGGGTCTTCAGTGTTGACCCAGACGGACAACACCACAAGCATGTTTTATATCAACAAGAAAGGAGGCACAAAATCTCTCACTCTGTCGCAAGACGCACAGCAGTTGTGGAACTAGCTGACGCTCCATCACATCTCATTGACAGCAGAGCATGTCCCGGGTCTTCAGAATACCCTTGCGGACACCTTGAGCAGGTCGAGCAACAGCTGTCACGAATGGGAGCTGGAACAAACACAACTAGACAGGATATTTACAATCTGGGGGAAACCGACGCTGGATCTATTTGCGACTCACCTCAACTCCAAATGCCAATTCTATTCAAGCAGGTTCCCTCTCCCCAACTCTCGAGGGAATGCCCTTTTGATGAGATGGTCAGGGATCTATGCATAGGCTTTCCCCCCCATTCCTTTAATACCCAGGATCCTCACAAAGATGTGAGAAGAGCGTTGCCGCATCATTATGATAGCCCCCAGGTAGTACAGGCAACTCTGGTACACGGAACTCCTTCTTCTCTCGGAATCGGAGCCCATCCATCTGGTTCCAACGCTGATGACACAGAACAAGGGACAAGTGCGTCACCAGGAGCCAGCTTCTCTGCAGCTGCATGCGTGGCTCCTGAGTTCTTGGAATTTAGAGGCTTAAACATTGCACAAGACTGCAAGGATATTATTGGCAAATCTAGAGCTGAAAGTACCAACAAGACTTACAAGCTTAAGTGGAAGCGTTTCTGTACATGGTGCAAACATAGAGATAGATCCATTTCTCTCTGCTCTGAAAGACATCCTACCTTACGCTTTCTCTTGCAAAATCATGCCTTTCTCACTCATCAGTGCGAGTTCACCTAGCGGCCATCTCACCATACAGACGATCGCCACATACTACGACTTTATGGTCATCAAGAGTAGTAAAACAATTCATGCAGGGACTTTTGAGCTTTTCCACCCATTAAAGCTCCACCTCCGGAATGGCAGCTTAATGTGGTGTTGTCTCAGTTTCTAAAACAACCATTCAAACCCATTCACAAGGCAGCATTGAAGTACTTGACCTGGAAAGTTGCCCTTCTAGCACTTACTTCGACAAGAAGGGTTAGTGAGATACAAGCCTTCACTATCTCCCATCCATTTTTGCGATTTACTGATCAAATGGTCATTCTAAGAACGAACCCCAAGTTCATTCCTAAGGTCCCTACTCAATTCCATTTGAATGAACTAGTCATACTGAGGACGTTTTTCTCTAACCCATCCATGCCTGCTGGAAGAGCACTACACACACTGGACCTGGATCTCAGGAGATGTCTTAAATTTTATTTGCAGAGAACTAAGGACATAAGAAAATCGAATTTATAGCTTATGGTCAAACCTGTCTCTAAAGCTACGATAGCTAGAAGGATAGCGAGTGCAATTCAGATTTGTCATGACAAGGCGGGCAAGCCTTTATCAAGGACTGTGAGAGCGCACTCCATCAGAACAGTTTCAACATCAACTGCTCTTTTTGCCGCAGTGCCTCTTGAAACAATCTGCAGATCTGCTACATGGCAGACGACTCACACTTTTGCCAAGCATTACTGCCTGGAATCATCACAGCATGCTGATGTATCAGTGGGACAGTCAGTGTTGAGAAACTTATTCTCTTATGGTAAGCCTCTTTCAAGGGAGGTTGGATTGTTATCTATGTCTTTTGAATGTATAACATGTTTCATGATGAGACGCCATCCCTGTGAGTACTGCTGAGGGAGCGAAGCCACTGGCGGAGAGGAGGCGGCCGGGGCTGCCTAGCACACAGAGCACTTGAGGGCGGTCATGCCCTGGTGTGAGGCCTTGTTCCCTGACCAACTCTGCAATTGAGCTGGGCTTTTCTGGCGGGGCTGGACTAAGTCGCCACCCACTGGCCGATATCCTAGAGGACCTGACGGCCCAGCACCAGTGGCATAGTACGGGCGCACCTCACCTTCTCCTGCGGGGATGCGCGTCTGAATCCTATAACCTGGGCAAGTATAGCTGATGCAGTGCCTGACATCTTATTAGGAATGAGCTATTGCAAAGCCAAGCCATCTATGCAGTGATCCCCATGAGCTCAGAGCCTAACCTTAAGATGGTGCCCTTGTTTGTTAGATCTTGGCCTCTTTAATGAAAGATTTGTTTAACTGCAACCTGACCTTGAGATGGCGCCCTTGTTTGCTAAACGTCCCTGCCAGTGAATATGCTAAGATGGTGCCCGGGGATCTGAACGAAGGTTCCTTGGCCCATTGCGGGACCGGTGTTCCTGGCCGGTGGTTGGGGGGGACTCTGAGGCATCGTTCAGCGGCATTACTTGGCCCGAGGTGAGGTAATTCACCGCCCCTATCCACCCCCCATGGTGCGGCCAGCGCTGAAAGTTGGCGCCTGACATTTTCGGCTTGCCTTACAGGCTGGAACTCCATGCGAAAAGGTCCTTTTGAGGTGGCACTGACACTGCACGGGGGACCGTTAGGGCAGCTCCTGAGTGTCGTGGAGGCCTTACTGTACCATGTGAATGACCCGTGGCTGCCCACAACTGTTCTGTGCTGGTTAAGTGTGGCCCGGAAACACCAAACCTGTGCCGCTGGATGACCCCCTCACCTTGACTTAATCGGCTGCCGGTGAGACTGTGGGGGCTGACAAACAATCTCAATTAGGTGCCGAGATGACTCTGCATAGTGTGTGTAATTGGCAATGGACAGAGTATCTATGTGGCCCCACCTTGGTTTTGGTCCCTCTTGCTCTAACTTTTGGACCCCCATGAGACACTTCCTCCATGCCGGTCTACCAGAACTGATCTGCTTCCCTGACCCCTGTTTTTCTTCTCCCTTCCCTTATTCCCTCCTTCCTCTACTGGGGTCTTTATGTCCGATGTTTGATTATGCAACTGTTAACTAACCTAACCATGCAAATCTGTTATCCTTGTTATACCATTGGAGAAAAGCCGAATCTGTTTGTAATTACCGCTGAACCCAAGTACCATTGGCCGTTACCCGGTGGAGCTGTCCTATGCAGCTATAGAGGAGTCTGGCTTGGTTCACCCCTTCGGTCGTCACCTACCCAGCCGGACATCGGACATTGTTTTTAACGGTGCTTCACGGTCTTGTCTATCTTTCACTTTGACTGCCTGTTTCCCCTGAAGTGCCTTCCTCCCTCTGGTCTGCCTGACGCGATCCGCATTCCTTTTCCCCTGTTTACCTTTCCCCCTCTACCTTCTATTCCACATAAGACGTTTCTGTCCTGCAATGTAACTCGAAAATAACCTATGTTGTCGTGTATTCTCATGTTTTTCTACTGTCTGTTCTCACCGCGGACTCCTAACAACCTTGGCCGATGCCCGGTGGAGCTGTCCTATGCAGCTATAGAGGACTCTGGCTAGGGTTCACCCCCTCGGCAGTCACCTACCCAGCCGGACATCGGACATTTTTCTTAACGGTGCTTCACAGTCTTGTCTATCTTTCACTTTGACTGCCTGTTTCCCCTGAAGTCCCTTTCCCCTCTGGTCTGCCTGACGTTATCTGCATTCCTCTTTCCCCTGTTTACCTTTCCCCCTCTTCCTTCAATTTCACATAGAACGTTTTGTCTTTGCTACGTAACGTGAAAACAACTTATGTAATAGCATGTTTTCTACTGCCTGTTTTCACCACGGAGTCCGTACAACCTTGGCCGATGCCCGGTGGAGCTGTCCTATGCAGCTGTAGAGGAGTTTGGCCCTGGTTCACCCCCTCGGCCGTCACCTACCTAGCCGGACATCTGACATTGTTTTTCCTCGCCTCTCCGTTATGTTTCCTTCTCTCTATCTTTCTCTGATGTCTATACTTGGAATCTGTAACAGAAGTAATTATGTAATCTTTAACTTGCTGATCCTCATGTAAAGCGCTCTGATACCTACAGGTCTCGCTAGCGCTATATAAAACTTTGCAAATAAATAAATGGAATATTTGACCTTTTGAATACTATTGCATGTAACATTATTGTAGCACTATATAATATACTATGGCTACATTATATGCGTACTCCTGCATACGTTTCCAAGTATGTTATATATAAAAAAATATATATACACACACACACACACACACACACACTTATATATGCAGACAAGGAACTGCTTACTATTCTGATTCAGGCATGTGAATCTATCAAAGATACCCCAATACTGGATAAGAAACAGGTTACTTACCTGTAACTACAGTTATCCAGTAACCCACCATCCTCCTCGAAGAGGCACCTCTAGGATACAGTGCTAACTACACTCGTGCTGGAAAATCTGAGGGACTCAGCCTCTCTAGGGAAGGTTCTAGAGGGTGCTGGTTGCTGATTGGCTGAGTTTTCACTTTGGTTCTTTTTTATAAAAGTACTCTAATAGGCTATAGAATATATCGTTGCTACCATAATAGCATATGAAAAGGTACTAATTATTACCTACTACTTTGTTATTTATGTTTCCGTGTACCGTGGGACTCCCATTACGACGACGGGGAATGATTCAGGCATGTGAATCTATGAAAGATGCCAATACTGGATAACTGTAGTTACAGGTAAGTAACCTGTTTCTTATTTTGATTCTTTATCCCTAATCCTCTTGTATTCCTTATTACTATGGGATCTCAGTGTTTCCTTTTATACATCAGTGGCATGTTCTGTCCCGACCTAGTCTGTTTCCTGCTCCACCCAGTGCTCATGCTGTCCCTTATGTTACTGTTCTTCTCACACCCACACTCACTGCACACCTACTTTGTCTTGGCAAACACTCTCTTGTGTGTACACACACTACAATTTTGAGTAGTCTTTCATGCCCTTCTTCTGCTCATGTTTGAATTGTACTGTCAGGTTCTTACCATGTATTACTCTCCTCAGTTGTGCTCCCTGCCCATGGCCTGACAATTGCTTATTCTGACCCTTGCTGGTTCTCACCTTGCTCTTTCTATTTCACACTGTGCTCTCCCTGCCCTTCTCTGTGCTCTTACGTATTGGTTTTTCTTCTTACTCCTGGTGTTGCCTGGTCTTGCAAGTTGCAAGGTCGTGCCCCTCCCAGCAGTAATAATGCTTGACAGTCTTCTTGATGTTTGGTTAGTTTACAGGAAGTGAACTCCAAGATTGTGCGGTTCCTGTCAGACTTGGCTTTCGATGATCCCTGGAGTCTGTTCTTCATGGATACCCTGGCTCCTTTTGGTTATGTTAAGGTAACTATATGCTTTGTTCCTTCTTACTTAATTGTGTAGTGTTTATCTTCTTGTACACTGAGCATAACTCTAACTTTTCCCCCAGCTCTGTTTCTCTGTGTGTGGACAGCTCACTTTGCACTTCTTTCTGTGAATATTTGTTTAAAAGAGTTTTACAAAGAAAAAATATGACCCATAAGCAAAAACTGAAAAATAAATAACCTGGTACATTACAAATATTATCAAAACAATGTTATCTCAATAACAAACCGTTACGCGAACCCTCTATGGTCCTTCTGGAGGCCAGTAGTGATTTGGTGCAAGGCAACCAGATCATGATCCCTCATAGCCATTTTACTGATTGGAGCTGAGGAGGTGCTGCCGCCAGTCATGTAGTCTGAGTATAGTCTAGAGGGTCATCCTGGTAGTCCGGCTGCCTAGTGTCATCTCCGGTTTCCATTGTTATAGTAGGAATCTGCTTATTAGCATCCTTTTAACCTCCTTTTTGGAAATGGGGGTCAATGGGTTTGACCGAATTTCTGGCTGGAGAGCGTTCCATATTCTTGGGGTAGATTCTCAGAGAGGGGGTGTATAGTTCTTCTGTTTTCTAAATCTGCATGGTTCCAGCCAGAGGGAGGTCGCACACCTGAAGTGGCGAATGTCCCTGATATTTAGATCTATTCTGCTAAGTACTTGGGTGCACCATAGTGCAAGGCTTTGTTTTCAGCTGGGTCCCAGCTTTGAAGGGGAGCCAGTTTGAAGCACGGGTATTGTGGTCAAAGCATCTTGTACCGATTATCAGACTTGCTGCTGCATGGGGTACCACCATGAGTGTTGCCGTTCTGGAGTTAGGAAGTCGTGTTAAGGTCAGACATCCATATTCTAGCCAGTAGACAGCTAGGCAATGTACTGCTGTATTGAAGACTGGTGGTGATTTGAACAGTTGTGCCGTATACAGGAGGTTGAGTTGGAAAGACGCACTGCACGTGGCTGTGCTGACTTGTGCTAATGCAGACGGATTTAGCTGATTCTGAGATGACGGGTTTGAAGGCATCTAGGTGATTTTGCCATTCTTGGATGGGTGGGGAGCTGTTAGGGAAAAAGAGTAGGAATTCTGTTTAAAGGGAGTCCAGCTCTAGTTGGTTCCAAGAGAGCCAGGTTTTTTACGGGAGAGTTGTTGAGTTGGATGATATCTTCCAGGGAGGATGTGCTGAACTATAGCTGTGTATCATTCACATACATGTTTTATGCAAGGTTTGCTTCTTTGAAGATTTCAAACATCGACTCCCTATAGAGGTTGGACAGTGTGGGGAAGAGGGTTGATTCTTGTGGGCAAACAGTAGCGGGGAGAGGGGGTATTCCTATCCATACCATGCTCCACCACCCAGTCCGTAGCGACCACTCCACTGCTTTTGACTCTGACCCTAGAGACACCTTTCATATTGAGCTATGCAATTTCATTAGTTGTGAGCGATTCTATGAGAAAGATGTGAATAATTGAGGACATTTCCTGTCAACCCCATTCTGCTGTCTAGTAGTTCTAACAGACTGTTGTGTTTGACCACGTCAAACACAGAGGAGAGATCAAAGAGGATGAGTAGGCAGGATTTGTTACAATATAGCATTTTCAGGGCATTGTCCATGATGTTTACGATGGCTGTTTCGGTGCTGTGTCCTGGTCTGAATCCTGACTGGAACTTGTTGAGTAGGTTCAGCTGTTCAATGTGCTGACACGGTTGTGGACACATTTTTCCAGCAATTTATCGAGGAAGGGGCTGTTCGACACTGGATGAAAACTGCTCAGATCTACACCAGCTTTTTTCGAGAGGGATGTCAATCTCCAGAGAGTCTGGGGTTGTGTGTTGATTTAGCGACGAGTTTACGAACATCGTCCAAAGGACGGGAAAAAGTATAGGAATCTTTCTTTCAGTGTCTCTCTTTTATATTTAATATATATATATATATATATATATATATATATATATATATATATATATATATATATATATATATAACCTATCAAATTTCGGCAGACTAACTTTTATACTGTTATAGTAAGCAAGTGCAGCTAATGCAAGGTGGATTTGGTGGGCTTCTCTCCCTAAGAAATTGTTGATGAAAATAGAGAAAATTATATATTTTTCCATTTTTTTTCTCACTACATGTAAATAAATGCCACACTTTTAAAGCATAGTGAATGTTGACCTTACAGTGCACCATGATATTCAATCATGTTGGGACTGCACAGACATTCTTATGGAGTGCAGTCTCATCTGACAGTCTTGTTTTGTGAGATTGTAAATACAGGGTGGGGGGCTATATAGTTTACAACCAATCCCCTTATCGCTCACGTATGGTATTAGTACTGATATTGTAAACCTCCATCCCACCTTGGGCTTTAGACCGCATGCCGCTGTTACCAGACCATCACCTCACAGAGATGTCAAGTTTCCCAAGTGTACGCATGAGTAGACCCAATCCAGATTTTTGTTTCGCTTTCTGGGACATGTAGTCTTTTTTATCCCAATAATTATCAAGACAATCTAGAACGCAAAGCAAAAAAGAAAAAAACGGAATTAGATGAGGTAGTCTTGCATGTACCTCAGAAACAGTTGAGGTCTGCACCACCTGTAAACTGATTAGAGGATCTTGCGGGTCTCCACTGCTTCCTGACCCCCATCATCGCATTGTGAACAATTACATTAAGGGCCAACATCTCTCACTATGTAGACAGGGGATCAGCCCTATTAATTTCTCCCTCCCCGTGGTAAATAGATTATCTTCTCTTGCATGGCGTGCAGAGACAGATGACAGAGACCCCCTCCCCATTATTTCCCTACATCTTTGAGTGTGGTTTCACAGCCCAGGTGGAATTATAAAAGGAGATAAGTGGGAGGGCCTCAACTGTCATCCACTCACTCGCCATGCAGTCTAGGGGTGCGGTAATGGCATCAGTACATGTTTCCTTGGTTTAAAATATATTAAGGGCTACTTCCAGTGAAACTAAAACAGACCAGAAAGACTGGTATCATTTGGGGGAACTTCCTTTAAAAGGAAGTTCCTTATCGTCCTCAATAATAACCCATTAGTATACCTCAGGTGCTATATCATGTATGCCGGAGGAAAAATCAATTTCCCCGTTTCTCTCAAACACAGCTGAATAAAAAAATATTGTATTGCAGGTTGTTTTTGCTAATATCCTTTCTTTAATTCCTTGAGACACGTTTTAAACATCACATTCTACAATCACTAAGAAGACCAAAATGACGAACATTTTTTATTAACCCTTATTGGTTGGGGAATTTGTACTTGTCCTTCTTGGTTTTACCATCTCTTTTCACTTTTATTATATAATCTATATCAATTTGTACAGGATTTGTGTTATGTTTAGCACTTTACTTATTTCTGTAGGCTACATGTGGACTTGTCAAATTCTCCCTCAATGTTTCAGGTGACCATTTCACTTTCCTCGATTTTCACATCCTTTCCACATTGTCCTTTGAAAGAAGAATTGAAATTTGCCTAGCCATGTAACGGTTAGTTTAAATTCTATTAAGGACACGAAGGTGAGGATTATGCTTTTCTTTCTTCACTTTAATAACAATTTTCCTCCACAGCAACGAAAAAATGAACACTAAAATATTTCCCATTTTTATGGAAATATTCAGAAGAAACAGATCCTAAAAGTTCAAATATGTCCAAACGGACTACAACTCCCATGAGTCCATCACATAACACCCGATCACAGTCCTTCCTCCATGTCGGTACATCCTAGAAAGGTCCTTCATAGGTTGTCCCTCCTCTTTGTCCATCATGTCCTAAAACACAAGACACTGGTGTAAAGTTCCTGAGATACCAAAACCCATCAATCAATGATAACCAAGTATGCAAATATTTGCTCGATGGCCCCCACGCTGTTCACACTGTATATTATTGGAGTTGTTGCCCGTATGTTGTCTGAAAATGTGGACGCCCCATCATTGGCTAGCACCAAGATACCGATTTTAATGTTTGCAGATGACACTCTGATTTTATCCTAGACCCCCAGTGGCCTACAGCACGCCTTATCCATCTTTGATCAATTCTGTGAGGATCATGGACAACAAATCAATGTGTCCAAAACAAAGCTTATGGTTTTTAATCCATGCCGTGGCCGTAGATCTCGCATCGTTATGAATGGTCGCCCATTAGAGGTTGTCAATGCTTTTACATATTTGGGACTCCATATATCAAATGATTTAAGATGGACCAAGCATATAGACATTACAACTATAAGACATAAACAAATAGCAGGTGCCCTTGACTCTGAGCACAGAAAATCCCTAACAAAACCAGTAAAACCAGCACTTCAGGTGTATGAGGCCAAAGCCCTCGGATCATCACTTTACGGGGATGAGCTGTGGGGATACGAGAACCTTCGGACACTGCAAATTTCAGAAAACAAATTCTTCTGACTCATTACTAGCCTCCCTAAAGGTACTCCTTTGTTGCCGCTTAGGTTTGATTTGGGCAGGAAGGCTGTAACTGATTTAGCAAGGCTGCATCCAATCATGTACTGGCGTAGACTCTGGACTACACCTGAACTCTTGCATTATGCTGAGGGATTTAAGGACGTAATCAATGCAGATGTGTTCCAAAAAATAGGATGGCTGAAAGATCTTAGAAAAATGCTGGGTCTCCTCGGCCTCCACATGTTATGGGAAAATCCAGAAGGAGCCTTATTTCCATCAAGGTCTATTCTCAAGGAGACCTATTGGGAAAAGGTGGCCGAACGAACCTGGAATGAAACTAGTTCAGAGACTATTTAATTTAATTGCGGGTTTATATAGCGCTAGGAATCGACTCCCGGAGGAGTATCTCCACGCTTCGACCGCTGGGGAACCCGTCCTGGCTCACCCTGAGAGATGGTCCCTGATGGGTATCTCTAAGGTGCGACCAAGCATCCCCGGCGGTCTGGGGGGGCCGTTGTGAAGATGAGGCAAGCTGATGCCCAGAGTTGCCGAGTGTGGTTTCTGACTAGAGTAGGCACCGAGGCGAGAATTATCGAGTCCGCTGACCCTGGTCCACGACCCTGCCGCGTCGGGAATCGAACCCTGGTCCCGGGCCGTTCTCTGCTTACGGGTCTGCCGCCTCTAACCAGTGAGCCACACTATGGCTGGAAGATTCCTGGAAGTGAAGTCCCTCCCCACCCTCGAACTTTACTGGGATGTTATCACTAGTCAGAGGGATAGGAAGTTGCTTTTCCAGATTAGAGCAGGAGCTCTTCCCCTAAGATCTCTGAAAGGCAGGTGGGGTGGCCCCTCGAATAGTTCTTGCCCATCCTGTGGAGCGCATGAAGAAACAGTTGGTCACTTCCTATTTGCATGTAAGACGTATGCACAGCCCAGACGCATCTGGCTTACCCCGATGTGTAAGAACTTAGGAACGACTAGCAGTGCGGTGGCCTTAAGAATTATATGTACCAGTTCTTTACTGCCTATAGTAACAGCCACAGCTAAATTCCTCGGTTGGTCATGGTCCATTTGACAAAAGTTTCTAGACAGATGATTACAGATGAGGTATAGCCAGAGTGTTTGTATTGTATTTTATCTGTAAAATTTTACCTGATAATGCAATTGATGTATTTTTATCAACTTTTAGCTTTATTTTTAAACATAAATGTTTTTAACGGCTTTATCATTGTTTGTAAATGCTTTTATGAGTTAACCTCGAATAAAGCAAATTTGAATTTGAATTTGCAAATATTTGCATCCACAAAACAGACGTCAAGGAAAATCTTTCACTTAGCGCCGTACGGGCGGGTTCGCACCACAGTGCCACAGGAGGGATAATCCTCGCCTCCGTGTCCTTAATAGAATTGAAACTTACCGTTACATAGCTATGCAAATTTCGATTCTATGTCCAGACAGGAGGCTCCGATTATGCTAGTTTAAAGCTTACTCACCACTAAATGTGCCACATCCACCACTGGTTTAAAGTAGAACCTTTTAAATGTGGAATCAGAGGACCAATCCGCCGCTCGCATAAGATCTTCCAGGCAAGCGCCTAGAGAAAACGCCTTCGAGGCCTCGGCACCCCTGGGTGAGTGAGCTTCGAACTTCGAACTTTTTTGTGTCAATACCTGCCTCCGGCATGACCCAGCACACCCACCTTGCAATGGTGGGGGAAGAGACAGCCTTGTGCGGTTTCTTTAAAGCGATCAGAAGCTGCTGCTCGCCCGGAGGGCGGAGCTCTAGAGTCAAGTCCTCGTAGGCTTTGAGACACTGTACCACACATAGTTTGGGCATTTCTGCAAAAGTCGGATAAGAGATCGTCCTAGAAGCAGACTTCGTCCGCCGACCTATCGTAAAGGTCACCCCCTCTAGAGAAAAAACATGTGCCGAAACATCGAGAGCACGCACATCAGACACCCTGCGGCAGGAAACCAGACACAACAACATGGCCAGTTTAGCTGACAGCTCTTTCAAGGAGATATATCTGTCCGACTGCCAGGACAAAAACAAATTGAGGGCAGGAAACCAGACACAACAACATGGCCAGTTTAGCTGACAGCTCTTTCAAGGAGATATATCCGTTTGGCTGCCAGGACAAAAACAAATTGAGGACAACATTCACGTCCCGCAGGACTGAGTACCTCGGTTCCGGGGATAATGACAAACGAATACCCCTCAACAGCCGGCACACAAAAGGATGTTACCCAACAGGGGTCCCATCAACCGGTTCATGACCCGCCGAAATAGAGGAATGCATAGCGTTGATAGTGCGGTACGCCCGACCGTCCATTGCCAATTCAGCCTAGAAATTCAAGATGGGAACGATTCCTGCGACCACGGGATCCAAGTCCTGTTGAAGACACCAACGTAACCATTTCGTCCAGGCGGACCGATAACGCTTCGAGGTGCTGGCTGCCCATGCTTTTGATAATAGAGATTCAGCTGGTCCCGAAAGACCTGGGAGCGACCAACGTCGCCGGAAAGGTGCCATGCCATGAGAAGGAGAGAGCCCTGAGCCACCAGGTGATGCTGTTCTCCTTGCGGATTCCGAAGTAGAAGAGGAAACAGGGGGAGTAGGATTGGAGAATCCCAAGAAAGTTCCAGAAGAACTGTAAACCACACTTGGTACCTCCAAAGTGGTGTAATCAACACCACTTCCGCCTTCTGGCGGCGTACCTGAGCCGCCAGGCGGACAATCATGGATAACTGTGGAAACGCGTAACCCTTCTCCTGACTCCACTCCTGCAGAACGCGTCCGTCGCTTGTGCCAGTGGATCCGGCCTCCAACTGTAAAACCTTGGGAGTTGGTGGTCCAAGTGCGATGCAAATAGATCCACCGAGAAAGGACCCCAAAGGTCGGACAACCACTAAAAGACCTGAACATCCAGCTTCCATTGGCTGGAACCTTCCAGATACCGGGAGTGCCAGTCTGCGACCTGATTGGCTTGACCTGTAAAGTATTCTGCCGTCACCGACACATGATGGGCCAAACAAAACCCCCAGAATTCTTTCGCCAAGTTCGCCAGAGCTTTGGACCGGGAGCCCCCTAAGTGATTGATGTAACGCACCGCGGAGACGTTGTCCATCTTCAACAAGACGCACAAGCGAATCCTGTCCCTGGTCCAGCACCGGTCCGCGAAAGAGCCTGCTAACAACTCCAGGCAATTGATGTGAAGCTCCTGCTCGTCTAACGACCAGGCGCCTCCGGTAGAGGAATTGCCGCAGCGGGCCCCCCAGCCTGACCTGCTGGCATCTGATTCTATGACGATGTCGGGGGCCGCCCCACAGATGGACCTGCCATTCCAGGCGTCCATGTGGGCGAGCCACCACAACATTTCCTCCTTGACCTTGGCAGATAAGGGGACCAACAGGAGATGGTGCGCTTTCAGGCGCTGCAGCGCGCGATTGTGCAGGGGCCCCGGGAAGATTGCCTGGATGGATAACTACAATAGCCCTACCACTCGGGCAATTTGTCGGAGAGAAATGTGAGTCCTGATCATGGTCTGACGCAGGAGATGCCGGATCTTGGTCATCTTGCAAGGGGGAAGGCTTAAGGATTCGTGGACCGAGTCCACCACAAAGCCCAGGAAGATGATGGATTGTGTCGGGGAGAGAACTGATTTGTCCCCATTGATAACAAACCCCAGGCTCTGCAAAAGAGAAACAGTCTGCGGCACCTGACCGGACAAAGTCTGAGGGGACTGAGCCATCAGAAGGATGTCGTCCAAATAAACGAGCATCTGAATTCCCTGTCCCCGCAGGAACTCCACTGCCGGATAGAGAACCTTTGTGAAGCACCAGGGCGCTGAGGACAGTCTGAACGGAAGGGAGGTGAACTCGTAAATCTGCTGTCGCCATTGGAACTGCAGAAAACGGCGATGAGGTTGATGGATTGGTATTACCAGGTACGCATCCTTGAGGTCTAGTCTCGCCATCCAGTCGCCCGGCCGAGCACATCCCGGAGGAGGTGAATCTCCTCCATTTTGAAATGTCGGTACACCAACCATCCGTTGAACTCCTTCAAGTTGATCACCGGACGCCGCCCCCCGTCAGTCTTTTTCACGAGAAAGATATTGCTCAAAAACTACCGGGGATGCAGAACCGACCGACAGATGTCCCCTTTGCGTAGCAGCTCAGAGACCTCCTCGTCGACCAGACGAGCGTCCGCCTCTGAGAATGAAATAGGCCGGGGAGGACTCCGCTGGAAGGGCGAATCGTAAAACTCGACGTGAAACCCCTGGATAGTTTGCAAGACCCAGGCATCGGACGTGATCGCTCCCGCCAAGCACCCTGAAAGGACGCTAGCCAACCCCCAATGCGAACTTGAGAATGAGGAATCAGACTTACTGCCGGTTGCAGGTCTGCCTGCCCCGTTTCGGTATCCTCCACGGCCATGGGACTTCTTTCCCCTTGTCAGATAAAAGTTGGTAAAGTTGGCAGATGTGCTGTACTGCCCCCGCCCAGAGCCTTGTCCCCTACCGGGATTGGATTGCTGGCCACGGCCAGTCGCGCGGCCCCTGCCACAACCGGCCCAGTTGGGAAAACGGTTCTGGAAGACCCTTTTGATATTGGACTTGGCCTTGTCCAAACTCGTGAAGGTGGCAACGAACTTGCTCAGCTCCTTCACAACTGCACCGGTCTCCGAAGATGTCAGGTCACCTAACTTGGGGTCCAGCTTTATCAGGAGCGAGTGCCGTCGTTCCGTCGAGAGGCCACAGTTGCCATTACCTGGGAAGATAATTGCCCGCTGTGCCCAATTCGAGAGAACATCTGGAGATATGACGGAGCCGGACACCTTCGCCTCCTCCGCCATTTCCAATATTTTTATCCTGGGTCCCACTGCGTCAAGGAGTTTGTCCTGGCAGGATCGCCAGGACCGATCTGTACCCTTGCGGGGGTCCTTCATACATTTGGCCAGGAAGGTGGCCATTTTGGAGTCAAGCTCCGGTGTACAGGCCACCTTCCCTTCCAAGGTGGGTCGAGGAAATTCAGCCCGCAAGCAACCCCTTGCCTCCTTCTGTAAGGGCTTGCGGAGGCGACCCGCCACAAACTTGGCCACCTTGTCCCCAGGCGCCCAAGCAGCCGACCTCGGATGAACTTTGTCATCCGGGTAAAGCATGCCTGAGGAGTCCTGGGGCAAGTCGGCCGCCGAACTGGACGGTCGCCAAGACCGCGAAGACCCTTCCTCGTCGTCCGAGTTCGCTGGGGAGCCCCCATCCAGGGATGACGAGGCTGACCCACAGAATCTGCGGTAGTCGGGGTCAGAGAAGGTACCGGGGGTAGACTGGACGGCTTAGCAGCAAAGGCGTCCCTGAGACGGTCGAAAGCGTCCAAATCCACCCCCCGGGATCCTCCCGAGCCCTCCTCCACGCGTCCCTTCTTAGGTAACGGGGGACCCTCTCCCTGGGGTAAGGCAGGACTAGGGGGATCCAAGAGGCCCGGGGCCAACTTGGCACACTCGGTAATGATGCATGGAGGAGCATCTGATTCGTAAGACGCTCCTCCATGGGCGCCACCACATCATTTACACATTTAAATATGGACTCATCCACAGCCTGAAAAAACTGGTCATCCAAAGGGATGTACTGTTGCTCCTTCTCATAGAACTCCTCTGCACTCATACTTGCCCTACAGCTCAAAGTGAGGTCACACCCCATTCCTCAGCTACAATACCAAGGACAGGCTCTTGCCTGCACACCCAGGACTCACTGGCCCTGAAAAACCACTGAAAATGTGGCACAAGGGGTTAAACCCAGGGGCGGATTGGCACTGCGGGCATTCGGGCATCGGCCGAAGGGCCAGTGTCTCAGTGCCCTCTGTGGGCCGTTTTTTTTCTCCCCTTTCCCATCCACAGAAAGTGCTCTCTACTGTCTGCTCTCTGTGGACTGGGAAAGGGGAGAAAAAAACGGCCCACAGAGGGCACAGAGACAGAAATGAAAGCGCTTCACTGTGCGGCCGTACAGCGATGATCAGCTGTGGCCTCCTTCAGCCCCTGCCCTGCAAAGCAATCACGCAGAGGCTGGGCTGGGGAGGGGTGATTGTTTACAAGAATCGGCCTCCCTGGGGGCCAAGTGTTGCTCAGGCCTTTGAGCCATTTTCACCTCGGCCCCCCAGGGGCCCACGCAGCCGTGGGGGGGGGGAGGGATGGGGGGGGGGGGAACAGTGTTAGTCTTAACACCTCGACCACAGCCCCTCACATTCAGGGCACAGTGGGCGAGGAAGAATGGGTCTTTCTGTGGGGGCCAGGTGATGTTTTGCCCCCCCCCTACTGTGGATGACCCAGCAGCTGTGTGTTGTGCTCTCCCCTGCCAGGACATTGCCCTGAGGCCTGGAGGGCTGGGGAGGGCTAATTAATTTACAAATTGCAGGGGCCTTACTGCTGTTCATTTGCTCCTGAGCTGAAGGTCTGAGGAGGGCTGAGTATGTTAGTAATAGCAGGGCTTCGCTGCTTTTCAGGTGCTCCTGTGCTGGAGGGCTGGGATAATTTTGTGATGGAAAGGGCCTTGCTTGTTTTTCAGTTGCTCAGCATGTAGGCCATTGTCACCTTGGCCTTGTGTCCTGCGCAAGAACAGTATCCTCCCACTTTCATTCCCTGTCTGTGCATAGGCATAGGTGGCCTAACACCAGAGTTGCAGAGATTGGGATTCAAGTTTGAGTCCCAGCGTCTGCTTAACAACCTGTGATTCTGGGTAGATCACTTCATCTCCCAGGCCCTTAAATAAAAAATCAGATCATGTGTACTGTAATTGGTACTCATGAGTAGAACTCAAATAGCCTTTGTCTTGGGCTGAATTTACACTATATAAAACTGCCAAATGGTAAAACAACTATAAAAAATAACCATTTGTTCATGCTTTATGATTCTGCAAAGGGACCATGATAATTAAAGAGGAGACTTTATTAAAACATGTCCATATTTTTTAACACAGCTTTTCTGATGCAAATTGTTTATTTTTATTTAATTCCCCTAAGTGCCTCCCTGTCTGGTTTTCTTATGTTGTGGAGGCTGCACTCTGACCCTTAAGTCATTCTGTACCTCTTACTGGGTGCACCATTCTACTTCTATGTTCTTTTTGTTATTCTGGGCGAGTCTAAGCTTGCACTAAGATAACATTTCATAGTATTCATAATTTCCAGTGACTCGCTCCTCAATGGGGGATCTTGTTGGGTGTTTGTGGCCTTCCTTTCCCTCCCCAGCTCCTGCCTCACCTCCATATGGACACACCCCTTACTCACTGCCTGCATGAGTGGGAAAACAGCAGGCCAATAGGTTTCTGTGATGATTGGAGTCTAGGACATAGCTGGTTGGGAAAGAGTATCTAACGACATTGTGCAGGGCGTTAAGACTGCAAGTAAGTATTCAGTTATCAGAACTGCAGTGCTCCTAGTCTTTACCAATGTTACTTGCTCTGTAAGCTTTAAAATGCTTAATTTACTAAATTTTTCTCTACGAATTAGACCTCAAAGAGTAACCAAATAGTGTTTCATGAAAGGGCACGCCCCTTGAATGTGGGCCACGCCCCTTAACTGTAGACCACGCCCCTTAACTGTAGACCACGCCCCTTAACTGTAGGCCACACCCCTTAACTGTAGGCCACACCCCTTGCATGTGGGCCACTTTTTTCGTTAGTGCCCGGGCCAAATTGTGATCCCAATCCGACCCTGGTTAAACCCTTATTACTGTGGGCAGGCTGAACGACTGCAAACAATAAGAGGCGGGGTGAAACCCCGACCTGTGGGCTGTCCTAGCCCCAAGCGCGCGCAACCTCAGGCAGAGCCTGACAGGCCGCCACCCGGCGAGCTAATGACACTGGGGACAAAACCCTGCCCGAAGGCGATGCACGCGGCGCTGCCACAATACGGACCACCGCCGAGCGTTCGAAATTTAGTAGGGGAATCTGTCTAGCAAAGGAGAAAAAATCCATCAGTTAGCAAACAGAAGTCCCCACAAGGCGGGCCGCGGCCCGCTAAACCCCGCATATACAATCATGAAGCGCCCAATAACACTTAAAAAAAAATCAAACAGCCCAAGCAAGCAGAACAATAAAAGAAGGTGACTTATCTGCTGCTGCGGAGCAGCGAAGAAAGAGGAGGGACAACCTATTTGAAGGACCTTTCTAGGACGTACCAACATGGAGGAAGGACTGTGATCGGGTGTTATGTGATGGACTCATGGGAGTTGTAGTCCGTTTGGACATATTTGAACCTTTTGGATCTGTTTCTTCTGAATATTTCCATGAAAAAGGGAAATATTGTTGTGTTAATTTTTTCGCTGCTGTGGAGGAAAATTGTTATTAAAGTGAAGAAAGAATAACGTAATCGGAGCCTCCGGTCCTGACATAGAATTCTCCCTTTCATAAGATCAAATGGGCTGTGGCCTGGGGAAAAGCAATTGTGGCTCTGTATGCCCGTAACATGCACATTGCCTCCTTTTCCCAGCATCTACTGCTTTTCTATGACAACTTTTTTTATTCCTTAATGAATCTAATAAAGCACTATAGAGGGCCATCGCCCTCGGGACGATAAAGCGTTTTTTAAAGACATTTTGATAGCGTCAGACATGAATTGTGATCCACTGTCACTAATTATATTCTTCCGTAGACCTTCCTTCGCAAATACCTGATCTGAATACGTAATGACAGCACAGCAGTCAGCTCTGGTTATGACTTCAGTTTCTGGTCACTTTGAGGAATGGTCCATATCATCAATAATCTATTTCTGTTCTTTATTCTTACCTAAGACTGGTCCTAGTTTTTCCCATGGCATACTGGGACTGCTCCGAATTGTTGCAGTGTAAACAGTCCCTCACTTTTCTTTCAATAGCCTTGTCTAAACGAAGCCACCTATATAAATGTTTCATCTTGCGCTTGTTTTTGATAATACCCAAATGTCCATCATGACAGATGTCTAATTGTTTTGCCTGTAAGATTTCTGGTGGAATTACACGCCCATCTCTCATCACCTTATCATGTTTTATAGGTAATTCATGACTCACTTTCCAAGATCTTTGTAGTTTTTCATTCAGTACCTTCTTCAAAGCCCTTCTCTCATTTATTATCCTGCAAACCTCTCCCAACACTCAGTTCTTACTTTGAGCATCCATCCATTCCTCATTGGATATACCTTTTACTTCCTCCTCACACAGTTCTGCAATGCTACATTTTTCTAATTCGTTCGTGTTTTTTCTAGAAGTACAGGCATGTGACTAATAAAGTTTGCAATCTTATTTCCTACTCCCGACATGTACAGTACTTCATAGTTTTATTTGATCAATCTAACCTATGTGGGAGCTAAACAAGGAGAGGCATTATGCAAACTATTAGCAGTGAGTTCCTTCGTAGAGGTTTGTGGTCAGTGCGTTAAACCACATATGTATTGATGGAAATATTCTAAACACATGCTGGAGTTTCCTGTTCAATAACGCAATAATTCTCTTCTCTAGTAATTAGAGAATGAGTAAAGAAAGCAATAACAGTTCCCCTTCCCAACTTGTACACTTATGTCAATACAGCACCTAAACCTTTATCCTGGCATCAGTGATGACAATGTTGTTACAGTTTGGATCAAATCCTTGGTAAGTTGGGGCTAAATAAATGTTTCCTTTGGTTACCTAAATTGCCTTTTGGCAATGCAGAGACCATTCACATTTACTCTTATTTCTTAAAAACTGCCTTATAGGAAAAATTGTGCTTGCAAAGCTATTTACAGACATAGAGTACAATTCAACAAGTCCCAAGATGCCTTCACGTCATCTTTACTTTTAGGGGTAGGAGAGCCCTTTATGGCTTCTACTGACTCCTTCTTCGGTCTGATATCCTCACTGCTCATTTTATGGCCCAAATAGATAACACTTTCCCTTGCAAATTTAATTTAATGTATTCTTCAGTGAGACCTTTCTTTGTAAAATTGACAACAAGTTTGAGCTGTCATTCTCTGACTCTGATTTACCTATTTCTAGAATGTCATCCTGAAAAAGTAAGTTATCTAGTCTTTTTAAATATCTAAAACATTTCCACTGCAGTAAGCTAATCCAAATGATTCTCTCCCAAACTGAAAGCATCCAAATCGATTAATAAAAGTAGTTAACCTACTTTCCAGATGTAGCAGTACTTGATGATACACAGCAATGTGGTGAATTGACACAAGCCACTTGGTTAACAAGAACAGTTGGTAATCCATGGTAATCTAACCCCTTGACCGCAGCGAAAATTCTTCCACAGTGCTTGGGTTTTAATGAGCGGGCGGGGTTGGACGGCCAGGGGGCGTCCTCCGCACACGCCCACCGTGAGGCGTGACGGCTCCCTGCCATCACGCGCACACATGGGGTTAAATTGATCTACATAGATCTTTTCTTGTCAATACACAACCTCAACTCAGGTCAACACATAGGACTACTCATGGGCTCAAATAAAACGGTTATAACGAGACTTCAAAGGGTACAGACTGCGGCTGCTTGCACTCTTTTCGCCTTCCCTAAGTATCGTCATACCTCCCATCTCCTGTACCGCCTACACTTGCTGCCGATCGAACAGAGAATTCAGTTCAAAACTCTCTGTACCACTCACAGGATCCTACATGGCCAGGGCCTCCAGATACTGCAGGGGCTCTGCACACTATATGTCCCAACGTGAGCACTGTACTCCGCAGATCTACATCTGGCCTGCACTCCTAGGGTGCGCAGGAGCAGAGCGGGGGGGGGGGGGCACTCATTTAGGTCCCTGGCCCCAGCCCTATGGAACCCTATTCCAATCACGCTGCGCAGCACACAAGATCATTGGGCATTTAGAAAACAGATTAAAACGTGGCTGTTTTCATCCATCTAGCATAGGATGCGCCTGCACCCTACGCTCCTGCTCCCTGAGTTTAGAAACAGACATTCCTTGGCTGTATTTCCATCTGGCTAGCAGTCACCATCTATGGCCACCCGTTCGCAAGCGCTGGGAAGCCCCATTGCTGGGGCAGCCCCATTGCTGGGGTAGCCATGCTCTATACAAGCACTTCTAACATAACATAACCTCAACTTTCCATTGGCACTTCATGCCAGTACACGCGGAGCTACTGAGTCTGAGGATTGTACTGGTTCTATTATGCTGCATTTGTAATTTTCTTATTTCTGAGGCAACTTCATCCTTGATGATTGTAGGTGTTTACTCACTTTGTGTATACCTTGTACAATGTGTCTCTTTATCACAAACAGGTCTCGAAATTCCTGTAATTTCCCAGTTTTGCCTGAAAATCAGTGGCATCAGTCTAACATCTGCTGCCTAACAGTTTCATTCTTCTGAGTAATAATAAACACCAGTTCCGGACTGTTTGGATCTTCAACTGTACCAAACTCTCCCTGATTCATCATGTCCAACATTAATGGTCCCTGTTCTGACACAAAAAGTGTGAATTAACATTCCCTGTTCATAAACCTGAAGAACAACTTCAGCAAACCAACTATATCTATAGTTTGCCCATAAAGCTTTTAAGTTTGATATCAGGGTCTTCGAATTCCTCATCTTAGCTTTCAACAAATTTAATTTGCCATACTTCCTTGTTTATAATTGTGTAGGAAGATTCCGAGTTAATCACTATCATAGCACTATATCTGATTTCTGGCCTCTTTTTGAGATTGCTGTAGCCTTTGTAGGTACCATGTTTTCCCTGGTCTCTCATCTCAATAGGTACAGTACTCGCTTCAGCTTCTGTCCTTTGTATATACCTCCTTGATTTCCATCAATTGCTGCATGGAGTTGTCCGCCTGTCCTCCCTGCCATTATTGTGCGGTGTCAGCATCTTTGCCTTTCTCTAAATTGCTTCATTATTTCTGCTCTGCGGGTACAGATCTTGCTACAGCCCATCTTCGGAATGTAAAGAGCTTGCTATTGGCCTCCATGCATGAACAAACATTCTTGTATGATATTAAAGCACCTGCTCTGGCCCCTTCCCCTTATGACTGACTGACTGACTTAAAGAAGTTGGATTTCTAATAAATACTAAAGGGCAAGAGGTAACCAAAATTCTACTTCACTCTGCATTAGTTAAAGTAGCTTTGGAAAAAGCCGAACCCGAGATGTTAAAAGAAGGCATTAGAATAATAAAAAGAGAGGAAATGCTGACAGATAAACAGGGGAAAGATTTCCTTAGGAATCATGCTGGGTTGGGGGATCGGCAAATAAGAATGATCAACTCCGGATGGGGTAAGAAGGATGATCTTGAAATTACAATAGCCCCTAAGCATCCGGGGTGGGAGGATGAAGATAAGCTGGTCGGGAATAGATATAGAGAGATTGCATACATGGAAGGTGAAGAAAATGGGTATTTGAGTGATATTGACTAGGAGTCGGGGTCGTCGCACAGCTTGGCTATAGTATCCTGGAACGTTAATGGCTATAAAAGAATAGTGCTCCTGGAAAGTTTAAAAAAGATTTTAAAGAATACTGATATCGTATGTTTGCAGGATACTTGGCTGTGCGATGAAACCCTAAACACCGAAGGATTCACATATCACGTAAAGCCAGCAAGAAAGAACTCATCTGGCAGACCTTCTGGGGGTCAGTTGACGCTAGTCTCTACAACGATTGCTAGGAAAATAGAATCCATTGAACTTAAATGTAAGTGTGTCCTAGGTAGCAGAGTGTTAACATTGAGAAACAATCCATGTTATGAAGGCATATGTATCATCAATGTGTATATCCAGAAGGGAAAAGGGAAAGATTACAAAGTGCACCTGGCAAGTCTCAAAAGGGATCTGGAGGGCCTCTGTGATACCTATCCGAGAGATGTGCTTTTGATTCTAGGTGATTTTAATCACAGATTAAATCCCTCAAAAACAGACTGGTGGTCTAGAGATTTGTTAAGAGCCTACAATATAAAGACCGCTATGTTTCCCAGTAGTGACATTTCGTCCCAAGATGTGGTACTTGGGAAACTGTTGGGCTCTTTAGGCCTGGTGTGTGTAAATGGAAGAAAGGATGCGGATAGACCCGCTAAGCGTACTTTTATGATAGGGCAGCAAATGTGTCTGATAGATTATATGTTTTTACAGGCTTGGAGCTTTGAATTAGTCACACATTTTGAAGTAGCAGGGGTGGAAAGTAGTGATCATTATCCTCTACTGATGAAATTATATACAAAAAGGGCGCCTCGGAGACAAAAAGCCATACAAGTACAGGTAGAATACCCAAAGCGACTAATGACTCGAATCGCAGAAGAACATATAAAAAAACTAAGGGAAGTCCAGCTGTCATTCATATTTGAAAAACCGCTACCAGAAGAGGGTAATACCTGGTATGAAAACATAATAAGACAACTGGTAGAATGTCTCAGGATAAAAATTAAATTGGGTAAACCCGGGGCAGTAAGTAAGGAAAAATTAAACGCTAATAATAAACCTTGGTTTGACGAGGACTGTCGCAAAGTAAAAGCTAACATTAGGCAAAAGGAAAGAAGCCTAAGGGGGAAATACAATGACGATCTGTTACTTAGCCTCCATGAATTATGGATAAAATATAAAGCAATTATTAGAGATAACAAAAGAACTTATAAGGACAGATGCTGGGTGAAGTTACTCGAGGTAATCGAAGAAAGAAATGTGAAAGGCTTCTGGAAAATAGTACAAGAGAGCACTGGTAAAGTACTGTGGTCTTTACAGTGCTCGGTGCCGGAGGATATGTGGGTGGTTTATCTGGAGGAAACTTATGGGAAATGGCCAAGAGTGGAGGAAACAAATACCATCGTATGGCCAGGTGTAAGGGAAGAAGTAAAAGAGTACTTCTCCCTCGGCCATATTAGAAGTATAATATCCAGGTTAAACCTAACTCGAGCTGCCTATCCAGATAATCTGCCGGCAGTGATTATAAAAACGAACCCAGATTGGTGGTCACAGTTCTTTTCGAATATGTTTCAGGGGATTCTTAATACAGGGGTCATACCAGATAGCTGGAAAGGGGCAATTGTAAGACCTATACATAAAAAAGGTGATGTAAATTCCCCTAAAAATTACCGTTTAATAAACCTCCTGGACATAGGCGAAAAGGTGTTTGCTAAAGTAATCTTGGGTCTGCTTAAGGACTGGACAGAGGAAAATCAGATAGTGCCCCCAGAACAGGGAGGGTTTAAAGAGGGACACTCAACTGTGGACCACTGTTTTGCGCTCTGATCCATTGCGAGGCAGTCTATCGAGCAGAGGGGTAATTTGTTCTGCTGCTTCGTGGACTTCCGCGCAGCTTTCGATCTGGTGAACAGGGGGCCGTTGTGGTCAACCCTGTCAGGGTACAAAATGCAAAATGATTTGTTGGCCCTCATCCAAGCCCTGCACACTAAAAATTGGGCCCAGATAATCCTAGATGAAAACGGAGGACTGTCCAGGAGGATTCACATCGGTAATGGGCTACGACAGGGGTGCGTGCTTGTCCCCTTGCTTTTTTCCCTGTTTATAGCTGACCTCCCATTGGAATTAAGAAAGGTTAGAGGGGCCAGCCCAAAACTAGAAGGAAACCATATCCCCTGCTTATTATATGCAGATGATCTGGTCATTATGGACCAGACGGAGATTGGTCTGCAAAGAAAATTAAATAGGTTTAAAGATTACTGCGAAATCAAAAAACTAGTTGTGAACATGGAAAAGACCAAAATCCTGTGTTTTGGAAGAAGTAAAACAAAGTTCTCCTGGTATTTGGGCACTGAGAGGTTGGAAAAAGTGACAGAATATAGATATCTGGGGATGTGGTTCCCAAGCAGCCTCCATTGGTATACCCACCTTGATGCATTAAAAATGAGGGCTTCTGCAGCAGTGAAGGGATTAAAAAGATTTAATAGTGTACACAGCGAAATGTCTGATAGCCCGATGTTAAAGGCCTATCAAGCAATGGTCCCTCCTCAATTTTTGTATGGCGCAGCGGCACTTTATATAAGTGGCAAAAATAGATGGGATAAAGAGGAGTGTAATATACTTAAATGTATGTTCGCGCTGCCAAGATCGGCTATGGTACAGGCGGCAAGATTAGAATTGGGAATCACCGCATGGAGTATCATAGCCTGTATGTCTTTATTACGTTTCTGGCAGCGACTGGGTTTGGATGAGGACCAAAAAATTTCACAGTGGTGCAAAAATGAAATTGCCAACAGTGAACTGATCTGGGCTAAAGGGACTAGAGCTACGATCAAGGAAGCGTATGGTGTGTTAAACCTAAAGTGGGGCCCTCAGTATCTTGAACCTAGGTTAGATAAGAAAGATCTTAAGAAGCTGGGCTTAGAAGTGTCTCAAACCCTTGATCAAGAATACTTATTACGGAAAAGTTCAGTCTCCCATATGGCTATAGCATGGAAAAATGATTTACATTATCCCTATATCGACAGGTTACCTAGCTTCCAGTTAAGGCGCGAAGTGCTACGATTGAGAATTGGGAAAACCCCGTGTTATATGAATAAAGGAGTAATAAACTTTATGCTAAGCAGCGATGGAAAATGCACTTGCACTTTAGGCACTACCTGTGATATCTTGCTGGATTGCTGGAGTACATTAGATATTCGAAGAGAGATTTTAGGCCCGATTTAAAAAAAAAATGATATCAAAAATAGGATGCAAGCTGCAAATCTCCTAGTGGGAATGATGAATTTAGATATAGCCTGTGCCATTGGCAAATATCTAAATAAAGTTAAAGAGTTCCTTAAAAGTAAAGAGTACTGAGGAAATAGAGATCTTTTAAGCGATAGGGAGTTTCAGGTATTTATGGATAAGAGTATGGTGTAAAACATACTTGAAGGGCGATGTGACCCAAGAAAGGACAGCTTGTTTTAAAAGTAAATTTTTAAAGATATTTATTTCTTATTTTAAGGATATGTGAACTAAAAGTTTAAGAAATGTATTGTATATTTTATGGCTCTAATTGCTCATTTTATTGTTTGAGATGCTACTTTGTGTATACTTTTATGGTTGTAAAAAACCGAATAAAGTTATTTTTGACTGACTGACTGATGGTATTTGTAAAGCGCACTACTGCCAAGGCGTCTTGGCGCTGGGATGAGATGACTGAGACATAACAACTGATGTATTAGGGTTGGTAAAATTGCCAGGTTTTAATTTCTTTCCTAAAAACCGATCTATTAGGTAACCTTCTCAAATGTACAGGTAGTGTGTTCCAGAGTTTGGATGCTAGGAAGGAAAGCCGTTTTCCTCCACATCTTACTCTTTTTATCTTGGGGAGTTATACTAGGCCAAGAGTGGCTGACCTTAGAGGCCACAGGGGAAGGTAACGTGAGAACAAGGATTGCACATCCTCAGCCCCACCACCAAACAAGGCTTTGTGCACAGGCAAAGCGTCTTAAAATCGATACGTCGTCGTATTGGAAGCCAGTGAAGCTGTTTTATAGCTTTCGATGTAGGATGATGTTTAGGTAACCCAAGCAGAATTCTAGCTGCCACATTCTGAATGGATTGAAGTTTAGCATTGTACAGAGCTCATTTTGACTTCTCCGTGTAAAAAGCTCTCTCTGGCCTATCACTTTGGTAGGTACTGAGCTTACTTTGTCCTCTTGTTTCTGTCTGTATGGAGCCGGTCTCTCTTCTCTATAGAGCTTGTTCCGCTATTTCTTCTTCATTTGCTCAGTTCTCTCTTCGACATCTATCTTTTGTATCTACTGACCTCATTCTAGTCAATGCCATTTATGCGTACAAAGCATGCTGTAGCCACTGTCTTTTTAGTGCACAGAGCCCGCTTTGGCCTTATATACTTACTGTTTCACCCCCTTGTGCTTTCTTTTCAGGTTGCCTCCCTCCGTCTTCAGGGCCTTCTTCTACTGATCTTTGTGAAGCACCAGCACATTCCCTTCATTCAGGATATTCACACCAACTACACCCGCACTGGCATTTATGGATACTGGGTAAGTCCAATTTCTGTTTGAACATTTGAGCTCCCGGAATACATGCCACTTAATGTGCTCAGAGCTAAGTCCCTGTTGATGGTCAAGCCGTGAGAAGATTCAGGGAGACTGAAGTACTATCAAGATTCTTTATTCCGGTCCCAGAGGACACAGACAAAGCCTGCTGCTCAGCTCACTTTTGACCTGCTGCCAACATCCACATAACTCTCTCCCCTCAGCCATTACACTTCACTCTCAAAGTCCTCTTGTAAATCCAAGTCCAAATACAAGCATAAAAAAGTGAAGCGGGAAATCAGACCCATCTTCCAAGTCCCGACTCCCATGAGAGTGGCATTCCATTGAGGTTGGCGGATACTAAGCTGAGTCCTTACCCGATCCTGGTGTGCGTCGAGTTCCTCATGCCATCTTCAACCCACAACTAGGTTGAGACCTTCAAAGCAGCCATATTCTGAATATTCAATGTCCTTCTGGGTCACTCTGGTGTGCCTTCAGACCTCACAAAATCACTGGGGCCTCAAGTCAAGTTACTGTCAGCAGGTCTGTTAGACTTGGCATTTTTTGGCGTGTTTCCCCTTAGTTTTTGCTTTCTGACCTCCCCGTTTTGACTGTTTGTGCTGGCTTAGTGTTTTTGCGCAATTTTCTCACTGCTGATCAGTGGTAAAGTGCAATTGCTCCTGTTATAAACTGTGTTATGGATTGGTGTTTCCATGATTGGCATATTTGATTTACCTGTCAGTCCATAGTAAAGTGCACTGAGCGTACCAGGGCCTGGAAATCAAATGCTGTTAGTGGGCTGCAGCACTGGATTGTGCCACCCACACAAACGGCCTGTAAATGTAACTCTGGTCTGCCATTGCAAAGCCTGTGTTCAGTCCGGGACTGCCATGTGGTCTTGGCAAGTGTGCCCACTAGCCAGGCCCTAACCTTCCCTTGTCTTACATGTCAGTCACCCCTAAGGTAGGCGGATGGTACCCCTGTGGGCAGGGTGCAGTGCATGGGAAAGGTAAGACATGCCCTGGTGTGTGTGGCATGTCCTGATAGTGAATTACTGCCAATTTTCGTTTTTTCACCATTGCAAGGCTACCTGTTCCCCATAGGACAGAATGGGGAGTTTGTTTAAAACATTTTAAAATATCTTACAAACATAACTGGCCCTGGGAACTAGGTAAGAAAATAAAGTTCAGTATGCCCAAACTCAGAATCTAAAGATGCATCTTTTAGTGAAGGTGATTTTTACATTCTGGGTTTGAAAATACCACTTTTAGAAAGTAGGTCTTTTCTTGCTCAGCCATCCTGCAGGCCTCTGCTGGGTTTGTGGATTGACTCTCTGGGTTTTGGATGACAGGGGCAGGGGAGCAGCAGTGGCTTTGGATAGTCTAGGTTGGTCAGGAAAGGGCTGAGTAGACCTGGGATGCATTTAGAGTAGGGGGAGAAGATTTCCTTGCACCTGAAGGGGCCTGGTCTGCCTCTGACAATGCTGTCTCCACCTTCTGCCAGAAAGCCACGCCAGAAAGGGCAGAAGTGGTTCTAGCTGGGCACAGACACTCTCTGCCTGAGCGGACAAAGGATTTTGGGCTATAAAAAGTGGAGCCCAAACCCCTGAGTTTTAGAACTCTTTTGGACCAAGAAGACTGCCAAGAAGAAGAGCTGGAGAAGGTGTGAGGAGGAACTACCACTTTGCTGAGTGCTTTGCTGTGTTTTCTTGCAGTGACTGCTTCTGTCTTGGGCAGTGAAAGGACTGGATTGAACTTTCTGCAATCTACTTTTGTGAGTTTCTCCAAGGACTTGAGGTAGAGCGTGCACCCTGTTCAGTAAGTCTCAGGAAAAGCAATGACTTCAAGTTCTTCTGCCCTCAGCACTGGGGACTATGTGTTTTGTGCTGCAACAGAAGAAAAAGCAACCTGCTGCCGACTCCTTGTCCTGAAGGCACTGCAGAGGGCACCGCCGCAACAATGCACCGCGACCCTGGTCTCACCGCTGATGCCGCCACCGAGCCGCTGCCCGCACCGCGACCTGTGGGCACCGCACGCCACATTGCCTCGCTTCACAATGCCGCCTTGGTATCCCCGACGATGACGCTCCCCGCCGAAATAAATGCCGCTGCTTGCACCTCGGTTCGAGGGCACTGCTCTTAAAGTTACACCATACACTGCCCTAGTCCCGCACCGCAGTCTTGGCCTACCGACGCCGGCGCCATCTACTCCAGGTCGTCAGTCAATGACAGCGCTTCAGCAACAACGACGCCTCTGCTTGCACCGTGACCTGCCAGCACAGTGACGAGCACCGCATCACTTCGCACCGTGACCCTGGTCTCACCGACGACGCCATCTGACGCCGCACCCGAGCCGCTGCTATCACCGCGACCTGAGGGCATCGCATGCCGCACTGCTGCACTTCGCACAGCAGCACCCGAAGCCTGCCGACGCCAGCGCTCCTGACTTCAACTGCGAGGAGTTCGATCTGCAACGGGTATGACTTCAAGGGCCCGATGACTCCTGCACCGACCTCCGGAACCGACGCCTGTGGATGCCGGGCTTTCAGAAGCTCAACAAGAGGTCGCCGATGCCCTGCATTTTTAAAGATACTGTTTTGCGGGTCTTCCCGACACCGTTGCTGGCCCTCGACGCCACGGTCAGCCAGAACTGTGTGGATTTGTTTGTTCACGAAGCCGTGATAGCCCCAGAGGGACTTCAGTAACTGCTTTTCAAGGTTATTTTCATAACTGAAGATTTCTAAGTACTGCATTACGGATTTTTTTTATCGTTTTTGGTCTTGTCTCAAGTATATAAAACTATAATATTGGATATTTTTAGGTCTCGTCCTTTACCATTGCGAAGCAATGGGAAATGGGGGAGAATTATAGTGCTTGATCGGCTAGTGAAACCACTGGCATTTCTTCACAGTGCATGTGAGGTCACGTGGCCACAAAGCGGGTCACGTGACCACACAAGCACGAGCATCTCCCTAATCCATCTGCCCCCACCAGGCTCGCATTCCCGCCCCCTCACCAGGCCGCACATCTGCCTGCCACACTTCTCCTCCCCTCGCACGCATTCCGCTGCCCCTCCTTTCTCCGCCCGCCCCCCCGCCAGAAGCCTCACAAAATCACCCCTCCTTTCTCCCCCTGCCCTGCTGCTCCCTTGATCCATTTTGGCTCTCTTTAGGGCTCGCCTGCTGATGCGCTTCAGGCCCCTTCGCTGCTAACCTCGCCATTGGTATGCACAGCGCACTCTCTCCCCCCTCCCTCCTCCTCACAGCGCTACACGAAGGTTGGCACCCCGGCTTGTTTCTCTCTACCGACCTCTCTTCCCATCTTCCTTCACTTTCCTGCTGCCTGCCCAGCCTCTTCCCCCACCATACCCTCCCAGGCGCACACCACTGCTCGCAAACCACTCCATTTTACATTCTCTCGGTGACCTTCAGTTGCACTGCAGCTAAAACTCGCATGTAAAAATACAAGTCAGTACCTACATTTTAATTTAATGTTCACGGATGTTCTGAGATGAATGCGGCGCATTTGCGCTTTTCTAACTATCCACCCACAAAAAAAAATATTCAGAATATCTGTACAAAAAACATGCAATACAAGTGCGCAGATTGCTTCCTGTCCCCCAAACTAAATGCCAATCTGAATTTTGCACATGATGTCACCAGCCATCCGTGTTCAGCAAAGGTTCCAATTTTTTACTTAATTGCACACACAAACAGACAATATGCATGTTACTCGCCTTTCTTGCACACAATTGCTCTAAAAAATGACGTCTGAAAGCTAGGAAATAAGCCTTTCTCTGTTCCGGTTTTTACTAAAGATGCATTTCCTATTTACACAGCTGTGGAATGCAGTTAAGTTGTTCTTCGCCATAAAGGGAGCATCTAATTCACTTGTTGTTTCTTGTTGGCCCTACTCCCCAGCACTTCTCAGCCACAAGCACATTCACAGCCTTCTAAGACGGAGTCACACGTTTGTGAAAGTATTTAACAATGCCACCCGTGGCTCGCTGCCCCTCATCCTCGTCCCTCCCCTCCCCCTCGGCGCGACATGCTTTGGCGCCTTCTTTAACCATTCCCTCCCTCTGTCATGCCTTATCTTCCCCCGCTCTCCCTCCTGTTGTCCGGCCCTCCTCGCCCTCGCATGTCCACCCCCCCCCCACCCACCCATAGCAAATACTTGTTTCCTTCGTGTGCAGAAATCATGCTGAGAATATGGGAGTATGTGTAGCTTTTCGACTCTGTTTGTTCGCTTTCAGCACTCTACAACATTATATTTATGTGTGCATAGTTTGTGTTATGACTTTGTGGGTGTTCCCCATCACCTGGCATTTCCCCAGTGACTACTAATTCCTGCAAGGAGATTTTCTCCATCGTGCGCGAATTCACTAGCCCCCGGTCCATCTCTACTCAGGGTGCACCAGCAGAGACCTGGGCTAACACAATTGCCAATTTTTTTACCACCAAAATTAGGCAAATCCAGGTTTCCTTTCCGCTGAGAGCCCCAGATGATGTGTCTGCAATGCCGATTGAGACAGCGTCTCTGTCTCCCTCAGGCCCAGTCCTGCTTGACTTTCCCCCTCTCTCGGTTGCTACATCTTTAGCCTTGATGAGGAACCTCAAGTCGGGCTCACCTCTTGATCCGTGCCCGGCAAAATTTTTGGCAAAAATGGCAGATGCCATAAACCCTATAGCCAATCCCATTCTTAATCTCTCCCTGAGCGAGGGCTTTTTGCCTCAGACCTGGAAGCAAGCTATGGTCATCCCTCTGATTAAGAAGCCCAATCTTGACCCAGAGGTGCCTTCCAACTACAGGCCAATCTCGCTCCTTCCAGCACTGACTAAGATCTTGGAGAAACACGTGCACAGCGTGCTTTCCAACTTTCTGGAGTCTAATGATTTATTTCATGAATCCCAATCGGGATTCCGCTCCAACTTAGCACCGAGACGGCGCTTTTGGAAGTCTCGGAGATCGTAAAAGAGGTGCTGGACATGGGAGGTAGGGTGTTGTTAGTTATGCTAGATCTGTCGGCGGCGTTCGACACCGTCCCCCATGAGGATCTCCTCACTAGGCTCCGTGACATCGGGCTAGGGGGGACGGTGCTCGATTGGTTTTCTTCCTTTCTGGCCAACCGCCGCCAGACGGTCTGGGTCCCACCCGGATCCGCCGAGATGCCGCCACTGGGAGTCGGAGTGCCTCAGGGCTCTATTTTGAGCCCCACTCTCTTTAACATCCTGATGACCCCTTTGGCGACATTGGCGGAGTCCTGTGGGGCCCGGATCGTCTCTTATGCTGACGACACTCAGCTCCTCTTCACCTGTCGCAAGGGTGAAGAGTTCGATGGTGAAGGGATTCGCGAGTGCCTTGGGGCTGTTTTTAGCTGGTTTTCACAAAACAGCCTTAAGTGCAACTCGGACAAGTCCGAAATACTATTCTTCGGATGCCCATCAGAACCAGATTGGCGAGGTTGGTGGCCTGCTGACATGTTCCCTCCCACACAGTCCTCTAAGTGGGCAAAAAACCTGGGAATTAAAATCGACAATGAGCTCTCGCTCAAATCCCAGGTCTCCACCCTCACGGGAACATGTTTTGGGATACTTAGAATGTTACGTAAGTTTTTTCCCCTTCTGTCGGAGCAACATCGGAGGATTACTGTTCAGGCCCTTATAGGGTCCAGATTGGACTACGCCAATGTCTTATATCTTGGCTTGCCTGAATATCTCCTCCAGCGCCTACAGATTACCCAGAACGCCGCGGCGCGTGCCATCTTTGGCCTTCATCGTCGCACCAGCGCCTCTATCCTTCTTGCATCCCTCCACTGGCTTCCGGTGCGGAAGAGGATACTGTTCAAGGCCATGACTCTTGCCCATAAGGCCTTACATGGCAATGGCGCTAAGTATCTTCAGAGGAGGCTGGACTTCTATCGACCCGCACGATCCCTCAGGTCAGAAGCCTTGGCTCTGGCGCGGGTACCACGTATTAAAAAGGCTCGGCTAGGCGGCCGGTCTTTCAGTTTCCTCGCTCCTCAGCTGTGGAACTCGCTACCGTTGTTCCTGCGAAACACCTCAAATTTGCTTGTTTTCAGGAAAGACCTGAAAACCTGGTTGTTTGCTGGATAATCTTTTCTCTCTTTGGGCCCCTTTCTGTTACTGTTATGTTTCATGCTCTCCTCTATGGTTTGGAGCTTAAAGCGCCGGGACACTCCCTTGGAGTAGCCGTTGCGCTATAAAAGTCCTATTTTTTTTAACATAACATAACTACTTATGTCCCCCTGAACTTTAAACTTGCAACCACAAGAAATCTGTTATGCGGGTTTTATGAATTGGGAGTCCTACTCCCGGTCACACTCGCACCTCTTCCAGCCCCATCTGCATTCACCCTGCTACCCTCTCAAACGCTCTGTATCTCTCACTCCAACCAACTCCTATACACCCCTCATATCATTCCGCTTTACCACACAAATTCACTCCCCCCCCCCCTTTTTTCCTCTGAACGGAGTACGTCATCTCTATTTTACCCCCAAACATTCCTCAACACATACCTGCTGTAACGGATTCACGCCTCCACTCGCTCTTAGATTTTCCCATAAAGATTCCCCCCCCCCCCCGCAACCGATCTATTTTAAACCATTCGTACTTGAGACTCACCCCCATTGGGGCTGCTTGATTGCCACGCCAGTAATCCTCTACCACCTGCGCGCTATCGCTCTTTGACCAAAGTGTATCTAAACTACAGCTCCCATAATGCAACACAGATATTCAACTGAACAAAATGCTACTCGCAACATAACTTACATTTTGTACTTTATCAACACTTTAACACGTATTAGTGTAACATGTTTAAAGGGATTCAACAGTAAATGCCTTAATGCTCATTTACATTTACATGCAGCGAGTCGCGTTGCCTCCCATGTTGCATCTGTGCGGCAAAACACAGCTCTCCAACTTAAATGTCCTTCATTATCACGCTGCTTTTTCTTCTGCTTTATTTATCATAGAATATTTCATGCCCTCTCCTGCTTATATGATTAGCCTAAAACATGAGCCTCCCAGTGTTAAGGAGAGGATGTGGTCCGACGGCTAGAGCTGCCGCCTTTGGTGCTGGAGACCAAGGTTCGAACCTTGGGGGTCCTGTCCACATCCTGTGATTCAGGGCAAATCACTCTGCAAACACCCACACCATTTCGGATATTTAAAAGATCCGTAGTTTGGGCCAACATTGAATTTACATGTCACGGAGCGCATTGTTTACAAGGTTGTCGCCACAATGCACAGTACAACCCACATCTGAAGCAGAGCAGAAATACTCAAACATATTAGCTGGCGAGCCGGTTGTGCACGGGGAGAGGTGACCGGGTCTCACCACGCCAGGAAAGACTAATTATATGTATAACCCCAGTGACTCTAAAAAATGCGAGACCTATTGCATTGAAAATGCTTGTTCTAAACTGGTGTAGTGTCCTTTTGTAGTCCTTACATTGTATTACTGTTGGAAATATGCAAATGCTTTACACACTGCCTCTAAGATCAGCCTGATTGCTCTTGCCAAGCTGCGAAGGCGGTGACCAGGGGTTATTCTAGGAGTGTAACTCCCTTATCCTGACTAGTAGGAAGGGTCCCTACTTGGACAAAGGTGCAAGTTCTTGCCAACTAAAGACCCCCATTTCTAACAAGGTCCAACCTCCAACGCCATGTGTCACCTTGATCTTCATTACCTGGCCCATACTAACTTTCCCGCCAGCCTCACAATCCATGCCAATGCCCGACGCCGGTATCAACGCCGGAGGATGACTCAGTGCTTGCACCCATGTTAGACCCCTAAACTCAACAATATTGCGCTACAAAATTAAAAAAGTGCAGTTGATGAGCATGCTTCCTAATTGTAACCCTGGGCCTCTACCGTGTTGCAGCTATTAGCAGAGGCTCCATTATTTTTGTTCTGACTCTGAACCTGTGTCCGAGTAGGGGCTACCCCAAGATGTTGATGTTGAATATGATGGTGTTGATGATGAGGGGGATGACTTACTCTCTCTTATTACACTGAATGCACCGTAAACCTTCATTTACAAAATTCCAGTAGACTTGGCACCTTATCTCAGCCAGAGTTTGACTCACCACTTGGGACACCAACTCAGGAGAGTGCCTAATTCGCTGTGGTGGTTCGGAGGACAGCTAAGGTGCTAGAGTTTCCACTGCTCTCTGTTGAGATTACAGCAAATGTTTTGCATATACTGCAGCCCAGGCGAGAAACTTCTGAGCCTTTACTTTACTTTATTTATGCCCTCACTAATACTCTGATGGCTAGTTGGTTGAAACCATGTTCTTGCCGTCCTACCTACAGGGAGCTGGACAGACATCATAAACCAGCTCCTAGTGACCCAGATTTTCTCACCAAGCACCCCACTCTAGAGAGCCTTTTTTGTTCAGGTCTCAATCAGCAAAGGAAATCCTAATTCCCTAATTCCCATCACTTGTCTGGATAGAGAATCTAAAAGGATTGATGCCTTTAGCAAACCTATGTTTTCTTCAGCCAGTGTGACATTGCAGTCTGTAAACACAATTCATATACTATGCTGATATACCCTTGCACTATGGGACATAGCCAGTGAGTTCTTGTAGGCAGTCCTAGAAGATCATAAGGCCTTTTTGACTCATACAATACAATGATGTGCTAGACTCGCTTAAAAATGTTATTTGTGCAGGTTTGGATACCACAGTTTGCCCTGGCAGGGTTGTTGATACCATTGTGGTCCTTCATCGTCATGCCTCGATGAGGTTCACTGAATTGTCCAACAATTTGCAGGCTTCACTGATGGGCATGCCCTTTAATTGGGCCCATCTCTTTGGTTAGAAAACAGACTCCACTCAACTGCTTTAAAGACAATAGAGTCACACCTTGTTCTATGGGGTTGTTAGCCTCTGCCAAAGATTTCTGCACCAGTTTCAGACCTTTAGGGGCTACTTGAGACTTCTCTGTATAGACAGAGACATCTTCCCAAACCAGTGATGCATGAGATCAGACAAATGCAAAAAGAACAATTGATGGACAGAATGCAGAACAATGTCATACATTCACCCCAGTACAGAGATCTAGGCCTAAATCCATTGGTTTTTTGCCCACCATGCTATTCCAGTTTGGACCCAGCCATATGCAAGTCAGTCTTGACCCTGCGCCCAATGGGAACAGTCCAGCCCGAACTGCCAGGCCAGGTCCTCCCTGGACTGGAAACAAGCATCCTAGGACCGGTGTCGGGCTTTCAGCCTTCATCAGCCAGGATAGCTTGACTCCAGTGGCATGGAGAGCATGGGATCCACGTCTGGGCATACCCGTCCCACTCGGGGTGACAAATGCAAAAAGAACAATTGATGGACAGAATGCAGAACAATGTCTTTCATTCACCCCAGAGATCTGGGCCTAAATCCATAGTTTTCTAGCTCATCATGCCATTCCAGTTTGGACTCAGCCATATGCAAATCAGTCTTGACCCTGTACCCAATGGGAACAGTCCAGCCTGAACTGCCAGGCCAGGTCTGTATTCTATCCATCAATTGTTCTTTTAGCATTTGTCACCTCCTAAATACCTGATGTTAATGGGTTCCCATCTCATGAAGTCTCCAACATATATTGGGCAATCAAGCTAGGTCTACAAAGTCCAGTAGTAACTGAACCAATTACGGAAGGCAATGCTCCGGGTTTCGCTGAAACAGTAGCGCATCATCAGTGTACCCATACGCCTGTATGGTATGTATCCTTGGATCTGGATTCCCCACTATGTATCCTGGATCTGGATTCCCCACAACTGGCTTCTGCTTTGTGGCAAACAGGCAAGAGGCTCGAGGGCCAGGAGAACAGTATAGGGAACAAGGGGCATCCTTGCAGAGTGCCCCTATTGAGCCTCCATCACTCCGAATATACCTATACTGTGCCCATCCAGGCCAGGGGTTTCCGTGTACAAGATGGTGCCCATGATTACCATGGCAGGCAGCACTTCAAACAAGCATGGCCATGAAAGAGTTTTAAAGGCCTTTTCTGTGACCAAGGATACAACTGCTGGGGTCCCTGGTTGACCCATGAGCTGATCCATGATATGGTCACGGGACGGATAATAAAATGTTGTTACGTCCAGGGACAAACCCGCACTGATTGGGTGGATCAGCCCCCGCACATAGGTAGTAGCTGATTCACATTAATTTCCCCAATATTTTGTTGTTTGTTCTAAAAAGAGAAAGCAGTCTAGATTATCGAACATCAAGTGGCACCCGCCCTTGTTTTTGCAGCACCACTATAGTGGCTTCCTTCACGGAATCTGGTAATAGCCGTTTCTGAGGCACCCCTTTGTACATGGCGTGTACAAAGGGGTGCCTCAGAATCGGGTCGCCAAACGGGGGCATAGATTTTCAATGGGGGTCCATCCAACCTTGGAGTTTTTCCCCTTGTTAGTTGGTCTATGGCCACCTTCACCTTTTGTATCCCCGAGTAAGCGTTCAAGGATGACTTTTGATCCTCTGTGAGACACGGAACCTGTGCTTGAGCCAAGAATTGGGTGATACTGGCATGTTGTGTGGTATGGGGGGACGCATATTGTGTCACATGATAGTCTGCCAACCCTCTATTGATCTCAGACTGTGTAGCAATGACTTGCGGTGCTAAAGAATCCAGGAACTGTAGTTGCCTCGTGTTGGGTGCATAGACATTAGCTATCAATACCGGTATACCATCCAGCACCCCTTCTAGGAATGTATATCTACCCTCTGGGTCTAAGTGCAGTCGATGAAGGGCAAAAGGGACCCCCCCCCGGCAACTGCCAAATTAACGTGCCCCTTGCAAATGCTGAGATAACTGTGCCATATAACTCCAGCGATACCCTAGTTTTTCCAGCCCTGCATTTACCATATGTGTCTCTTTTAAGCAGGCATTGTGAACCCTCTGCCTATGCAGAAAGGCATACATTCTGTGATGTTTCGTCGTAGTGCCTAGTCCCCTGACATTCCAAGTGATGATATTTTATCTCTGGGCCATGTCCGTATTATGACATGGGGAGAACGGGGAGACTCCGGTGCTCACCAGGGCGCAAACTGTGTGGCTAGTCATGTTGAAATATAAGAAGTTTGATGTACGTCCCAGGTAATGATCATGTCTCAGTGTCACTGTGGGTGTTTCCCAACGCTCTGATGAATGCAAAACATGCATCGACCCTTTCAACAAAAAAAAACAATTAACAAAAGCAACAGCATAACATAACCCCAAATGTACTTGCCCATTAGCACTGTTCTGTGGGAGTGAACATGTTTTCAACCAGAGCAGCTTTGCGACCTCTACCACAACAGAAATGCTGCTTGCACACCAGACAGCGGACTCTCACAGCCTCTCCCAATGTCATCTTGTAAAATACCCTACCAAGCCTGTAGGGTCTCAGATCAGAACATCTGCTGACCTGGGCAAAACCATTGGGTGACTTGTTGAGGACTCTAGTTCATCTGGTACCTTTGTCTCTGTCTTGCCGTCCATCTCTTCTGTACCACCGGACCCTGGATCTCTTCTCATGCAAATGGTAGACGACAGAGTTCCCCTGCCCCCTACAGCCCTACCCTTTGTGGGGGCTCCTGTTGGTGGTGTCAGTCTCCGCTGATTTGGGCATCGGCCTTCCTTGATATTTGGTATGTCAGGATAGGTCCCTCAGACCACATCCATACCTCCTCATGGGTGGTGAAAAAGAACGATTTGTTGGGAAGTGCGACACATAGGCTCGCTGGCTAGAGGAGGCCACAAAGTAGGCCAAGGGACTTGATTGCTCGCGTTACCTCCATGTAGCTTTGGCATTTCTTGTGCAACACTGTGGTATAAGTGGGTAAAGGTGTTACTGATGTGGTGAGGAAAAGGATCCTCTAAAAGCAGCAATAGGCCACAGGTAACATGAGTGATTGGGGTAGCGGAACCTTAGTGGGTGGATGGAAGAAGTGCAGTGTACAGAGTAAATCCCATGGGGGAGAGGTTGTCGCAGTGTCCTCCATCTGGCCACCCATTGCAGCTGAGAGGCCTTGTAGTAGTGTTTAAAGTTTGGCACGCCTAGAACTGGTGGAAGCTTGAGTTTAGTAAGGGCCACACTGCGGCGTAAGGCATGCCAAATAAAATCTCTGGTTAGTTGTTCAAGGGACTGCAAAAACAGGTTGGCCATATATAGGGGCAGGTTGGCGAAGTAGTACAGGAGACGCTGTAAGATAACCATTTTGATGAGGGCTACGTGGCCAGTTACTGAAAGCTATATGGTCCTCTAAAGTGCCATCTGCTCCCGTATAAATGTTTCTGCTTGGACCAAATTACTGTCCATGCGGTCGACAGGGGTGTTATATATGCCGATGCCCATGTAGCGGAACGTAGCAGTTTGCCACGGTAGGGACATTTTGTTGATTTAAAGGGCAGGATCTGGAGTTGTGGCCACAAATGGGGAGGTATGATTTGGTTCAATTGACCCTAAGGCCGGAGGTCACCGCCAACTTGTCCAACAAATGTGCTCTAATGTGTGGAACATCCTAAAGATCCCTGAGATATAGGAGAATGTCTTCTGCATACAGTGACACAGAGCGTTGTTGATCGCTCAGGGGTATCCCCCACCGCTGGCCTCGTCTCCTAAGGATGTGGACCAGGGATTCTATAGATAGTAAGAAAAGCAGTGAGGACAATGGGCAACCCTGATGAGTGCCCCTGTGGAGAGATATTGGGTCAAATATAAATTGTCCAGTCTGGCCCCTGGCTGTTGGACTGGTATATAATAGCTCGACTAATCGGGCAAAGCATTTGTCCAAGCCATAGCGAGAGAGCTTTTTGAATAGGTAATTCCATTCCAGGGACTCAAAGGCCTTTTCTAGGTCAAGTACCAGGCAGCCTGAATGTGGGCATGTGGCTGGGGCATGAATAAGAATACTGAAAAACCGGCAGAGATTTAGAGAAGTGTTCCTGGCCGACACAAACACATTTGGTCAGGGTGTTCCAGATGTGGGAACAGAGGAGCCAATCTATCAGCCAGTGTTTTTGCTAGTGTCTTGTAATCTGTGTTACGAAGTGCCAGCGGTTGTAAGAGGACAGCTCCTCCGGATCTCTGCCTGGCTTAGGCAACGTTATGATTAGGGCCTCACATAGCCTGGTCGGGAGGTGAGAATTGGCCAGAGCCTCATCATAGAGTGTCTTTAATCTAGGGGCCAGCTGTGTACTGTATGTGTTGTAGAATTCCTGCGGTAGCCAGGGGTCCTGCCATGGCAGGGCACAGACGGCCTCCTGAATCATATGTAGTGTAATATCCCCATTGAGTTCCTCTTGCTTATCTGGTGGTGCACAGAGGAGGACTACGGGGGCCAGGAAAGATTTGATGTCTACGAGTGTGGCTACAGTCGTCTACTTGTATTGGGAGGTGTAGTAATGTGTGAACTTTTATTGCCCTCTGCAAGTATATGTGTGTTTCAGTCCCTGAAAGTATAAATAGTATAAGGTAACGTGGATGCTAACTGACATATCAGCCAGACGAGTAACGCTCCTGCCTTATCAGAGTTGCAGTGCGTCTTAGCAGTGTCCCCTAACTACCACCTTAAACCGTCCCACTAAATTAGGCCGGAGGACGTGGTATCCGTGTTGACATCAAAATATTCGGATAGGCAGCAAACAAGGGAATGCAGCCGCCTGGAGTGTACTCCTCCTCTCCTGTATTAGCTGTTCCAGGCCAGGGGAATCGGGCGGTTGCGAGGCTCTCCACACCCATGGCTCCCTGCGTCTACGCCGGCCTTCCTCAGAGGGCTATGTGATTGTAGGTAGTGTCTGTGATGAAGAAGGACCAGCACCATTGTGGTGCTCTACTCACTCCTTAGCCTCTTTAGGGTCAGTAAAGACATGCAATTGCCTGTTTGCCTTGATCCAGAGGTGGGCCAGGAACAGTAGTGAGAACTTAAGGTTTGAGTCATGTAGTCTGTACTTGACTGACAGAAAAGTATGTTAGTTGGGGCCTCTCTTTCCTTCCACTCTTCCCCTCTCACCATGCTTTGCCTGTGATGGAACGGTGCCATTTCAATGCTGCACTAGGTGTCACGCAAAGTACCCCTAGGCCAATCTCCAAAGTTTTGTAATCTCTGCCTCATTCAAGCACGACGGGGCTTTTTGTGATGTGTCCCGGTCCTTTTGGTTGAAGAAAACCCTTTGAGACCACCGGGCCCATCGACTCGAGATGTTGTGGAGGAGTGACGAAGATCCTCTAGACCTCTTCAGCAGCCAGCACCTCGAGGGAGAGCATCATCCTGAGCCTTCGGCCATTGACCGGGAGGCTTTTTCGCCCAAAGAGAGTTCCTTCTCCAACCTCGAGATCGAAGACCTCCCACAGCTCAACGTGTCGAGAATACAACTCCCCTTCCCCTCAACACTGCTCCGAGCTTCTATCCCACAAGGGCAAAAAGAACAATCGAAGGACGGAATGCTGATCAATGTCAAACATTCACCCTCAGTACAGAAATCTTGGGCTAAATCCATCGTTTTGTTGCTCACCATGCTATTCCAGTTTGGTCCCAGCCATATGCAAATAAGTCTTGACCCTACTCCCCATGGGAATAGTCAAGCCTGAACTGCCATACCTGGTCCTCCCTGGACCGGAAACAAGCAACCTGGGACCGGTTTCGGGTATCCCCCCTCATCAGCCTGGCTAGCTTGACTTCAGTGGTATGACGAGATTGGGACCCACATCTCGGCATACCTGTCCCACTCGGGATGACAAATGCAAAAAGAACAATTGATGGGCAGAATGCTGAACAATGTCACACATTCACCCCCAGAGGACAGAGATCTGAGCCTAAATATGAAACCTGTCCCAGGATACTTGTTTCTGGTCCAGAGAGGACCTCGCCTGGCAGTTCGGGCTGAACTGGTTTCATGTAGAGCAGGGCCAAGGCGGATTTTTATATGTCTTGATCCATTATGGGGGAGGGGCGTGGTAAGCTAAAAAACGATGGATTAAACCCAGATCTGTGACTGGTGGTGGAAAATAGCATTGTTTAGCATTCCTTCTGTCTTCTGTTCTTTTTGCTTTTATCCCACAAGGAACGTTTAGTTGCTATGGGCCCACAGAAGCAACCTTCTGAACCGCCACTGCCTTCAAGCTATGGTTCGGCACAGCCGAAAATTCTAAAACTCACATCCTCAGCACTGCCAGCTTCCAGCTCAGTGCCAGCCCGACCATCTGACCCGAAACCATCCTCATCAAAGCACAAGTTGGTGCTGGCAACTAAACATTCGGTGCATACCAGAAGAGCAGCCCCCAAACCAGTCCTCCAGAAGCTGCAGGAGCAGTTCAACCACCACCAGAAATAAAATTGTCATTCACCCCTAAACAGGTCGGATACTGACACAGCCTTCAACATGCATGCATGGTAAAGGGATATGCATGGTAAAATTTTGCATGGTAAAGAAATGCGTTGTAAAGATATCTGCATTGTTAAGAACGAGCAGTGATGGCATGCATGGTAATGGCATGCATGGTTCTGTCATACAACCACCACCCTCTTGCACTCCACCTAGAATCTCCACCATAACCTTCCCCACCTCCTTCTTTGCCTGACCCACTATCTTTCACTCCATGGGGATCACCCCATTCTGACATGGGTGAACACGGTGGGGGGGGACACTTAAAATGTACCCTAACACGGAGATCCGTTTGTGGATACTGATGCCGACCTATCTCCTGCCGACCTTCCCTGCCAGATGACACCTCTTCTTACCATGAGGTTCAAGGTAGGGCTGCTGCTTTCCACAACGTGCAGTTGCATAAATAACTCCTTGAGGAGGATTTACTCTTTCAGACTCTTTCTTCCGCTCATCATTCTATGCAGTATCTTCCCATGCTGAACAGGATGCCCAAGCCCACTCCTTATATCTTCAAGGAGGCGGTCAAAGTCTGAGTTATTACCTCATGGGTTGACAAAAAGTAGAAAGCCTTCCCCTCATACCCCATATATGTTATTGGCCAACTCCCACCAGATTCCCTAGTGTTTCATACGGCTCGTAAGCGGGCAAATGCTCAGTGCTTGGGCGATGCTCCTCCACTGGACAAAGAGAGTAAAAGAATAGGTGCTGCTTGTGAACGAGTCCCAGCACAGTCTGCCAACCACTGATGCATCGCCAACTCCATTGTTTTGCTCTCTAGATATGCCCGGGCCCACTAGGACAATATGGAGGAACTCTTCCTACACCTTCTGGAGTTGGTCAAAGAAGGCAAACTGATTTCCAACACCACCATCAGGTGTGCCCCAGAAGCTGCTGACACCGCTGCTCGTAGGGATTAAATCTAGTGTCCTGCTCCGCAGGCATGCCTCTTTCCATGTCTCCGGCTTCAAGCTAGATATTCAACAGTATCTCCTCAAACTGCCTTTCCATCGGGAACTTCTATTTCGGCCTCAGGTTGATGAGATGCTGGAGAAAACGACATGAAAATGGCGAAAGCCATGGACGCCTTCCCCACGGGTTTTTTTTTGCCGCTCCAAATATTGCAGAGGCTCCAAGACAATATCCCCCGAGCCCTCCACATTTTTTTACTCTCCGCCTGCCCAACCAACTTCCACAAGGGTCTACTTCAGGCGTGCCTACTATGGAAATATTGCCAAATAGTGCAAAGGTAGCCCCCCCAAGGGAGCTGCGCCAGCCAAATGATGGTTTGCTACTCCTTCCACCCCAATCACATGGGATCTGTAGGAGAACGACTTCAGAGATTTCCCCTGCTTGGCATATCTCACCTAATACCGGTGGGTGTTAAACATCTCCAACACGCTTACTGCCTAAAGCTTACCTCCACACCACCCAATATACCAACCCACAGACATGTCCTCTCCCCAGAACACCTGCGTTTGCTTTGGGAAGAGGTCCAAGCACTCCTTCAAGGGGGCCGTTGAGCATGTGCCACAACACCTACTGGGCTTAAGGGCGTTTTCCCTGCACTTCCTCATTCCGAAGAAGGACAGGTTCCTCAGGCCAAATCTGGAACTTAGACCCCTCAATGAATACATCTCGTCAGAACACTTCCACATGGTCCCTCTTCAGGTTGTCATATCTCTGCTACAACAAGGTAACTTCATGGCTGCACTCGACCTCAAAGACGCAGACTACCACATCCTGATTCACCAGGCACATCTTCGCCACCTCAGGGTTATGGTAAGTGGTTAGCAATACCAGTTCAAAGTTTTTCCCTGTGAGGTCACCACTGCACCCCAAGTTTTTACTGAATGCCTTACAGTAGTAGCCGCACACCTGCGAAGACAGCGAATCCATGCATTCCCCTACCTGGACGATTGGCTGATAAAGGGCGCAACGGCAGTGCTGTCCATCTCCAGCCCCTTCAAATTCAACCCTACCTGGGAGCCATCCTGAATGCTGTGGTCAGCAAAGTCTATCCCAGTCCAGAAAGAGTCCAGTCCTTCCAATCCTTGCTGCCTCTTTTTAAGCCAAATCAATAGTTTACTGTACGGACAGTCATGCACCTCCTAAGCATGATGACCTCCTGTATCACCATTGTACCACATGCAAGATTGCACATGCTCCCTCTTTAGGGATGCTTATCGCATCATTTGTCTCAAAGGGAGGTTGATTTGGAGGATCTAGTGTTGATCAGTCGCTGCACTGATCACTCTCTGCAGTGTTGAAACATCAACTTGTTTCAGGTGTGGCCATTTCTCGACCCAGTTCCGCAGATCACTGTTACAACAGACGCATCTCTTGGTGGTGGGGGGGTCGCTTACAAAACCAGACTGTCCAGGACCAGTTAGGTCTCATCCACAGGGATCTTCACATCAACTATCTGGAGCTGCTAGCTGTCCATTTAGCTCTGAAAGCCTTTACTGGGATAGGTAGTCCTCATACGGACAGACAACATGATAGACATGTATTGCATTTAGAAGCAGTGGGAACTTGCTTCCCTCATCTTTCTCTGATAGCTCAGTCCATCTGGTGCTGGGCTCTCCACCACAGGATCCATTTATTGATGGATATCTTCCTGGAGTGGACAACTACTTTGCTGACCTTCTAGGCAGACAACTAGTGGAAACTCCATCCAGCACTCCTTCACTGCTTCCAGCAATGGGAGTTTCCGGACCTGGATTTCTTCACCACAGCAGCAAATGCAAGATTTCCACACCCAGGATCCATGGGCAATGCACTACTAACGAACTGGTCAGGGATAGTTTCCTCCCCCTCATTCCATTTGTGGTTTTGAAGCTATGACAGACTTCCCTAACCCTCCTGCCAGTGGCGCTCATGTGGGTCAGACAATCCTGGTTCACCACACTCCTTGAACATTTGGTTGTTCAGTACAAGAGGGTCCCCAACAGTCCGAACAGCCGCACGCAGAACCATGGAGAAACCAGGTGGCTCCTGAAGTCTGATAATTTGGTAAGCTCAATCTACCTCCAGAATGAACATTCTTAAGGAAGCACACAGGCCAACTACTCGTGCCCGCTATGCTGCCATACCGGAAAGGTTTGTCTGTTACTGCCTCTCAAACCTCAATGACCCCCTTGCTGCCATTGTTTAGTACATTACTTTTTACCTACTGCTCCTCCAAACATGTGGTCTAGCCTGCATATCTCCTAAATAGGTAACATGTGTCGCTCTTCAGGATTCCAGTCATTAAAAGGGTTATGGAGTGGCTCAAAAAAAGTAAATCCTCCCGGGTGCCTCTGGCCACGGTGTGGAATCTTAATGTTGTTTTCACCAGACTTATGGGTCCCTAGTTCAGGGTCCTTCATTCTTGTCCCTTACAATTAATTTCTAGCAGCTGTTTTTTTGCTTTTTGGGAACCACATCAAGGAAAGGCCTTGTCAAAATCAAGCATAACCAGATGGATAGATTAGTGCATCCAAAGCTGGTAAGCAGAAGCTAAAAGAGTTTTGCCTGTTCCTCCTATGGCTCCTTCCACCAGAAAGAAAGTGGCCTCTATATCCTTTCTTGGAAACATCCCAGTAGCAGACATTTGTAAAGCAGCAACTTGGTTTACACCACACACTTTCACTAAGCATTACTGTTTAGACGTATTATTATTTAGGAATATGTAGAGCGCGTCAGCTACTCAGAGTGTCCCAGCACTATATAGCTAGCCTTATTCTCTACACAATGGAACTTGAATTCGGAGCTAAAGAGTCAGGTCTTAAGAAGTCTCATAAATGTCATAATATCTCTAGCAGCGTAGAGCAGAACTGGAAGGGCATTCTACTCACTGGTGGTCAGAAGAGAAAAGGAGCTGCCGCTCAACTTTTTTCATCTGAGGTGTGGAATTGTAACCCGCAAGGCAATAGATGACCGAAGAGGCCGTGCTGGTTGATAATGTGTAAATCTACTATACAGACACTAAGGGCCTTTGTCATAAAAAGCTCTGTGTGCCAGGACCAGACATTTGCATCTCACACGTTCTTTTATAATTAACCAGTGTAGGTACTTAAGACCTGGTTGAATGTGGGCTCTCCTGGGAAGGCATATTAAAAGCCTAGCTGTGGCATTTTGCACCAGCTGTAATCTCTTCAGCTGGTAGAGAGGTAGGTCCCAGTACAGAGAGTTGGCATATTCCAGCCTTGATGTAATAAACGCCTGGATCACCAGTTTCTGCTGTGGGAGGAGGATGAGAAACTTTTAAATCCTTTTTAGGAGGCCAAAGCAGGTGCCTACTACCCCCGCAACATGAGGGGCAAAGGAAGCCATGGTATCAAACTTTACTCCAAGACTGCGTGCTACCATAGTAGAGGGGGCAGGCAGGGGAATGTCTTTAGGCCAAAGGTTGCTGACCCAGCTAGGAAGGGGGCCCCAAAGAGCAGAATTTGTGTCTTATTGGTATAACATTGGGGGTTGCTATTGTGCATCCACTGAAATACAGACGTCAGACAGGCCTGAAAGTTATGCAGTGCATTGTGCGAATTTTTATCAAGAGTAAGAAGCAACTGCATATTGTCTGCAAAAGATATAGTCTGTACTCCAAAAGGTTCTATCATGAGGTAGCCAAGGGGGTCATATACACATTAAACAATGTGGGGCTAAGTGCAGACCCCTAGAGGACCCCATAACACAGTTGTCATAGGCAAATTGGGCCATCCAGACTGACTGGGACCTACCTGTCAAGAAGGAATGGAGCCAGGCCAAGGCAGAACCGCAGCCACCTATGGCCTCCTGGGCTCTGGGTGCTGCAGAAATATCGACTGGGAGACTGTGTCAAAAGTAGATCAAGGAAAATCAGTGCTACCTGCTTCCCCTGATCTACTGCTAGCCTTGTTATGTCAGAGTCTTCTAATAGTGTTGTCTCCATACAAAGTCAGGGCGGAAGCCTGAGTAGGATAAAGAAGTGCATTCATCAATTTTTCCAAGCTCTTGGTACAAGATTGCAACAAAGAGTTGGGGCGAAAATTGGCAAGATTGGTCTTATCTTCTTTAACAAAGGAATCAGCCTAGCCTGCTTCCAAATCCTGGGCACTGCGGCCAGACACATAAATTGGTTTAAAAGCTAGTTTAAAACCAGGTTGATGGCCATACAATTGGCAGAAAAAAATGTGTGGAGAACAAGGGCCATCTGGAGACCCTGATTTGCAAGCGCTCAAGGCCTGAGAGGACTTCTCAAGTGAGACCAGAGCAAATTCTTGTAGCACTTGGCCACATGAGAGCATTAATTCAGCCTACGTTGCCATAGCATCACTAAACCTTGACCAGGCAGTGTCCGTGAGATGTAGAGCATCCACAGTGGTTTGAATCTCTCTGTCAAAAAAGTCAGACAATTGTGTACTTAGCTTAAGATAAGTTATAAAAAGCTGAAGCAAAGCTTCTGGATGCGTGAACTTTTTTAACAATCTCAAATATTTCTCTGGACTTGTTTTGAGACATATTTATCTGATCTGTAAAGAAATCAGATTGAGCCTTCTTGATTGTGCGATGGTAGGTATTCAACGCCTTCTTATAAAGCGTGTTATCATTAGAAAGATAGCGACACCTCCAATCTCTTTCAAATATCTTGCAATGCTTGCAAAGCATTTTTAGATCCTCACTGAACCAAGGAGCTGACTAACTTTTTCTTGAGGAATTTGCCTCTCTATGTTTAATTGGCGCGAAGAGATTGGTCGCCTGTGTAAGACAGGAATCTACCTATCTGTCGTTGACGTCTATGTTCCCTGACATGGACGGTGAGTGTTTGCTCAAGGTAAGACTAAACACTGTAGAGGAGACATTGGCCCAACTACGAAAAGGTGCATGGGAGCGAAACCCAAGTCCATGCGGGCCACGATCCAGGAACCACTGAAAATTAATCATACCAAGTCAGGGGACTGATATTGAGTCCCAAGACTTGGGTATTATAAAATATAGTGTCACGGTGTGACACGCAATGTGAGTAGGCTGTGTGTCCCACGATATGAGTTGACTGAGTCACAAACTGGGTCATATCCCAAAATTACATCATCTCCAAAAGAAGTTGTCCATTCTGGTCTGAAGATGCGTCCACATGCACATTTAAGTCTCCAAGAACTGTAAAACTCGAGAATTTCAGCATATACTTCGAAGAAACTTGTCCAGGGAAAATAAAAACTTCCCTGCATGCCTGGGGGGCGATAAATCAATGCGGCAGCTAACAGTTTGATGTAAAAGCCCATAGACACAGCCCCTATAGGCTCCCGTGTATCAAAAGTTGCTCAACCAAGAGACTGTGAGAAATAGTGATACTGCCCCCTTTTTTACCCCCACTCTGCCAAGGTGTAATACAGAGTAACCAGCAGGGGTGGCAAGAGCAACATCAGGTGTAGAACTCTGACATCCAGGTTTCGGTTAGAAAAAATAACCTATTTTATTAATATTAATACTAATAATAATTCATTATTTGATCATCATTAATAATAATAATAATAATAATATTAGCCCACCAACAAGCACTTTTTGGTCAAGCTGTACCACGTACCCTCTTTCAGTCTTCTGCATAATCCACATGCTAGTCATTGCTTAGGGGATAACTGCTTTACAGTCAATGCACAACATGCATATCTACAGCCACATATGCCTCAAATGGAAAATGTTACTTACCGTATAAGCATCTGTTTGTAGCATGTAGTGCTATAGATTCACATGTGCCCACTCTTCTCCCCGGATTCCTCTAGCTGTTGCAGTTACCATTACTTTGTACTTCTTTTGCATGGTCATCTTTATATGTCTCTCTTTCCTGTGTCGCTCTGCTCCAGTCTCATCTACACCCGTCGACTCCTCAACTTTCTAATATTACGAAAGCATCAGTCTGGATTCTAAAAGTTTCATGGCAATGCACCCATGTGCCTCTAGGTGGCACCATGCAGGTGTACTCTGATTTACGACCCACACCAAATGTGCCCCTGCTTGGGGCACAACTCTATAACGTGGGAAGAATGTGCCCTTATGTTCCCATTGGTGTTCTGGAACTGTGAAGCGTAGCTGTAGATTGCTGAACACCGAAATAAGTCTTGGACCTCACTTAAATCATGCTCTATGTCGACGGTACAGACTCGTTCTCGCTCTTGAGGCTGCTCCCGCAATAGGTTTTCGCAGTCGAGGTTGCCTTATAAGTCAAAGATTTAAGCATGATTCGACCCCATCCCATCACTTTATCCAAAGAGAAGTCGGGAGGGCTTCAAGGTGCCCACCGATTTCACTTCTATTTCCTAGTTACTCAACTGATTCCTCAACTAATCCTGTTGCGCACAGACATCCCTGGATCATGGCGATTCAGCAGATTGAGGCCTTCAAAAAGGCCATACTGTGTATTTTTGTCACTCTTCCAGTTGCTCCTCAAACCTGCCTCAGTAGATGTCAGAAAGTGAATATAAAGGACATGCAATCTCTACAAATGTGTAAAAACCAAGGGATCAGGAGTGGAGGGTGTTGCAGTGGGCCCAGTGTGGTACTATTTCCAAGGGTCCCAAATCGGGGTTTGTTTAGTGGGCCATTCCCTCACCTTATATACCATCTCTTTTGCGATGGTGCAGCGGTCCATACCCAGGAGCCAGTCTGTCATGGTTAGGGGATCTGTATTTCAAGTCTTCCACACACACCAAAATCTGTTGAGTGAAAGCTTGTCATACTTCACCTATCGCAGGTCAAGTCTATTGGATGATCAGTACAGTGATGTCTCTAGTGTAACTGTGGAGAACAAAACCTATAATAAAATGCTTGTCTTGACCCCCCCCATTTCACTCTCCCTATAATTTGACTCACAAAGCATCTGTCACCCATTAACTCCCATGAACACAATTAGTAACAAGAACCACACTTTGTATCAGTGGCTCCCACACACACTAACATAAGAGTACATGCAGGTATGGGATCCGGCATACCCAGTGCCTCCTTTCCCACAAAGGGACTGTAGTGGGCTCATTACAGTTCTTACAACAATTTGAAAACCCCTACTTTCCAGTATCCCACGGGGAAGACCTAGGTCAATTGCAGACAGTTTCTGCCAGCATGGAATAAGGCTAGAATTTATCAGAGTTTAGCGGTCGAGAGTCTACTCTAGGGTGCAACATCAGTATCAGTAATTTCAGCTTCCTCCCTCTATAATTAGTCTCTTAAGGTCCTCACCTCTCTCTCTTCATTCTTGCTTCCAGGGTAGCACGTCCTACCCCCACAAGCTTGACATGATCTTATTCTTTTGTTTCTAGGATGGGGAAGTCAAGGGCTTTCACACCCAACCCCCGGGCATATTCCCTGGAATGCCTCTGGACTTTCCACTCTTGTACCCATTCCCAAGCCTCCTCCAGTATCTCGAAGAAAAGGGTTTTGCCCTCAACTGCACTCTGAGTCTGGCGATGAACATCATGGTGTAGTCTAGCGGCATAGTGCAAAGCTTTTGCTTGATGGCAAGAAAGGAGCGGCGCTGCTGCACCATCCTCATGTAGCCCTGAATTATGAAGATACGTGCATTCTCGTGAGTTAAGGAATCCAACAAGTCGGTCGCTCTTAGGATAGTGTCTCTATCCAAGTAGTTTAGGAGTCGAACTGATAGAGCGCGCGGGTCACCCGACCAATAATTTCGCCACTTCTGGCTTCGGGCCCATATATTTCAAATCACCATATACATTGATCAGATGACCTCACGCTCTGCTATCAGATATTTGTGAGTTCCCTTCGTTATTCTTCAGCGTACCCGACTTACCATCCACCGACACGGGTATCTATGACCACAATGGATCAGGGAGCTAACTGTAAAAGGAAAGGCAGCAAAATACAAACCCAACAAATAACATTCAATACTCTTTGTAAAATGACCACGGACAACTGGAAGTTTTAAAGTCTTTATCTAATTTAGTAAAATTCAGAAATCATCAAATTCACAGTAATTAAGCAATCGATAATCAGAAGAACAGAAAGTACATAGCTGAATAGCAAATAAGTCAGTGCAACCATTTATAAACTAGTGGAAAACCAGGACACTTAAATGAAGGATCAGGAATTTTAAACGTTAAAATGAATCACTCAAGATGGGATAGGCTTTAATTAGGACTAGTATTCTAGAATTATTTCAAGAAAAATGAGACAGGAGTTCGGGACATTTATCTCTATAGGAGAGTCTATGAAAAGAGACACGCTATGCTTTAAGGCAAAAGTTCTTTAGACAGTTTAAGTAAGGAGGTTCTAGACCATATGAGGAAATGACAAACTGCAATGCAAAATATAATTTCTAACAGGTAGGATAACATAGAAACACGTTATGGAATAAATGCAAATGACTTTATGATTTAATGGTTGCGGAAAAGCATGGAAAATTAACATATGCAAAGATATGTCTTTATTAAAGCAAAAGACAGAAATATAGGAAGGTGCAAGGTTTCAGAGCTTTCAGAGTGATATTTACCTAGACTGGTGTGGAAACCAAACCCTGGCCACGGGTCAGTTAAGGACAGGAAACCCTCAAGGAAGGATACCCCTCTATGGACAGCAGGTGCAGAAGGGACACCCAGGACAGGACAGGAAACCCTCAGATTAGGAATCAGGACAGGACCTCTCGGACAGGACCCTCAGGACAGGACCAGCACCCGCAGTTCGGAAGCAACGCCTGCGCTCCACCCTCTCTGCAGCTATCGATCAAGACCCCGATTGGGTCAGCGAACTCCCAGCAAAGTGCTCCGCCAGCACTTTAAGGTTTAGTAAAACCTTAGTCTATGGTCAATTTCGGACAGAGTGCTCCGCAGTACTCTGTATCTTCAGTCACCTATTGAGTGCGTTGGGTCAGTGACAGGTCAGCTAAACCAGACAAGTCGGACAATTTCCCTAGGTGAACCCAGGGTAGTTATACTGTTTTGGGACGGTGTACCACCCCCCAATGTTGCAAAGTGTCAGAATCCCTCAATTTGGATTGGTCCTAAGGTAGGCTTTGGGTAACACACCAATCAGAATAGAATATTTGGAGGCCTAATTTACATCTCTGGGTACCGCCTAGCGAGATTGGGGTTCCCATGAGAAAGACCAGTGGAATACAATGAAGAGAATACATTTAGTAACAATTGAACATAATCATGATGCTTCTGCTGGGTGAGGTGTCCCTTTCCCAGGGTGGCTCTGGCATCAACCTTCTTTGGCCTGAGTTCAATGCCATAGCAACTTCTGGCGAGTCTGCGCAGAAATACCCTCCAAGATGGACTCCCCAGCCCAGCACCCCTCCGAATCGAGGATACATGAAAAGTAAGCGAAAACAAATTAATACATAGAAATAAATGTATGTAAACACATCATTGGGTTTGTACTTTAAACTTATCATTATAAAAATATACTATGCAATTGAAATGTTAGCAACATATACACGCTCACAAGAGCATTACCACGTTATTCACGAAAGCTGTGTATTACGCATGCGCACCCTTTCCCACCAAATCTTATAACTACGTCAGGTCATGTGAGTGTGACTGACGCATGCGCAGAAGCACTTTTCAAGCGGCGGCCATGTTTTTAGAGACATGGATTAGTTGTATTAGAAAACACATACGTAAGCTTCCTCTACCTCGTTCGAATATAAAAATAAAAGATTAGTAAGACGTACAATTTATTAATTGATTACACACGGGCGAGGTTCTTGACTCGAGCAAGTCGCGATGCGATGCTTGCTCTATCAATCCCCTCTTTGATGATATTTACTATCATCACAAAAATAATGGAACCAGATGCCAACTTCTCACACCTTATACATCTCTATCTCTTCCAACAATCGATTTAGCTTTTCTTTCTCATTTTTGGTAGGGTGAGAATTTTTCACCCTTTTGTATATTTGATTATTCATTTCCTCTAATTCAAGCTCATCCACACTTCGTTTCACTCCTCTTGCATTCACTTGATGCTTTCCGGTGTGTTTACGACATTTGCAACAGACAAATATGAAAAATAGGATAAGACCTATAATTCCAATTGGCATCAGTACCTTGAACAATAAGCTTTTTCCTAAGCTAGCAAACCAATGACCTACATTTGAGAGACCATCTACCAGTCTCTTCCAGGCACTGTCAACCTCGAGTGGTTTGAGTTCCCTTTCCAAATTAGTAATGTTTTTCACATATCTTTTGAGCTGCACACTTTTGTCCGGAATATAAGTGCAACAATGATGCGCCTTCAACATCCGGCAGACTCCGCCCTCTTTTGCTAATAAGGTGTCAAGCGCAAGTCTGTTCTGCAAAACCATTGATCTGATCGCAACCATTTCGGTATTGACCAGCAGAAATCCATGAGCTGTGTCTGTAGACAACACATCCACTATAGTGGACAATTTGCAAATTCTGTGAGTGTTCAGAACCACTCCCACTCCAGGTATCAGTGCACTGAAAATACTACCCATTATTTCACCTACACTTTCTCTTCTACTACGCACTAAGCCATTAGTATTTTCACTGCTTCCAGCAACTTTGTTCACATGGTATATTTTCGGGAAGACAATGCCAAAGTAGCAGCTTCCATACCAGTGATCCGGCAATTTGAAGTAAGCCTTGTCTCCACATATATAATATATTCCAGGAAACACAGGCTCTGACCCATTTTTGAAACCCCATCCTCCAATTACCCTGTAATTATGTTCACATTCACTGGAACCAATGAAAATGTTATTATAGTAGCTAGTCTTCTCGCGGTGAAGACATAGCTTTCCTTTCTTTTCAAAATCCAGCAACAGAGCAGGACCCGCCCCACCATTTGAGGTGCCTTCCATGTTTTCAGCCCATTTTGGCCTTTTCTGTTTTTCGTCATCTGCCTTTCTTTGTATTTTTATTCTCCTCTTCTCTGCCATGTTCAGGAACATCTTTTCCTGCTCACGCAAAGAACAGGTCAAGTTATCTCTGTGTGCGTCACCTATGTCTATATTACCTATAGTCAGAAAGTATTCGCCCATATAGCGAGTAACGTCACTTTTAGTATGTACAGGATTCAAGTTCCCACGTATAGGGAGTTCAGAAAAGATCACGTCATTGTTAGAGTAATAGTACTGTAACGGTCCTCTTTTGTAAAATAAGCTTGCTAAAATGCTACAGGAAATTCCATAGGTCAAGGGCAGGTGATGGTATGTCACGCCTTCAGCCACCGAGGTAGGTAGCTTCATGCAGACATAGCAATCTTCAATTTCCATAGTCTTTACATAGTGTATTAACAAGTTTGCGAAAACATTTAAGTGCGTTTTATTCTTTACTCCATGATAATGTAGTCCTCCCTCATCTGATGCTTCTAGGTCTCGTTTTGTTTGTCTGAGTGCTCTCTCATGTTTTGCTACACTTTGTGTTGTTAGTTCTTCAGTCTCAGTATTTACAATCTCAGTAGGGTCAATATTAGTATTTTTGCTCACTGCAAAAGGAATGAAAACTGTTAGTCCTATCCAGAGTAATATCACTATAACTATACTACATACACATACCTTACAGCATGTTTTGCAACGACTGTAACTAGGTCTACCATTCACGTTTGAATCAGACATTTTGGCTCAGAAGAAGTTTCTCGACCCCTCTTTGTGTCTTTACACCAGTAGCTTACTTTGTGCAAATTCACGGTGGCTCGTCTTCTTCTTCGGCAGAGTACTCAGCGACTGGTTCTCCGTCGCTCTCGTCAGTTATATCAAGGTCTTCAAATTCCTCCAACACGAGAGTCCATTCAGGAGACTTGTACTTTTTGTTTTGTCTTTTTATTCGATCGCTCCTTCTTTTGGAAGTGTCTTCTGGTTGTTCTGCTATGCGAGCACTTCTCCTTTCTTCTGCACGTTTTTCTTCTACTGTTTTTATTCTCAGTCTCAATTTCTTTATGTATCCAGGCTCAATGTGCTTTCTTTTCTTAAGTCTTTTAGTTGGCACTGAGACTTCGTTCTCTTCTCTTGCCCTTTTATTTTCATTAGTTTGTGGCAATTCTGCTTCTTCTTCCCTTCCTATCTCACTAGTTCCAGGTCTTGCATCTATTTCTTCTGCTTGGTTACTAATCTGGCCTTGTTCAGGAGAATCTTGTGTTTGCTTTTCAAATGTCTCTGTTTCTGTTTCCTGAACACTTTCTCCTAACCCTATCTGATCCTGCTCGAGCACTTCGATCTCTTGACTTTCTTCCGCTCGAATCTCTTTACTAGGTCTAATCTGTCCCTTTTCGATATCAGGAGTCAGTGGAGGAGTGTCGATCACTTGTTCTGTCCCTGTCTGACCTTCTCCTTCCTCAGATTTGATGTGAATCTCAATACCCTGAGGTTCTTCGCCTGTGCCTTGCTTTTCCTCTCTATTCCACTCTCTACCTTCACAAATTCGCTCTCTTGTTCTGATTGGGTCTTCGGTGAGGTCAATCAAGGGTATCCACTCATCTGGCCATATGTTTGTCAGCTCGTCATCAGCTACTTCTGGACCAACTTCTGGGAACCCCTCAGCAGGCTGGACTCTTGGTAGCTCGTCATCAACTACTCCTGGACCAACGTCTGCGGACCCCTCAGCTTGACTAGTACTGGGCTGTACGTCGTCAGCTACTTCTGGTCTTGCTTCTGCAGGCCCCTCTGCTGGACCGTCTTCTTCTCCAGGCTCTTTGTCGGGTTGTACCTTCTGGGTGTGGCTGGCGTGGATCCAATGGGGAACACCGGCACACTTCACTGCTGTGGTTGTTACCAGGATTACTTGGCGCTTCGGTCCCCACCTTGGTGCCAGGCAGCTCGACCGAGTATGCTTCTTTATTTTGACCCAGTCCCCTGGAACCAGTTTGTGGAGAGGAGTCGTTGGATTGGTGACGGCGTCTTCTCCGATCTGGCGAGAGATATAACGTACTTGGTCACCTAATCTCTTGCAGTATTCAAGCACCAAATCATCAGTAATACTCAACAATTTGCTTCCTGGTACCCATGCTTGTCTCATCACTCTTCCCATCAGGATTTCATGAGGGCTCAGGCCTGTCTTTCGGTCTGGAATACTTCGGAGTCCCATCAGAACCAGAGGCAGGGCCTTTACCCAGGTCATGCCAGATGCATCACACAATTTCCCTAGTCTTGTTTTGATAGTCCCGTTTATTTGTTCCACTACTCCAGAAGCCTCTGGATGATATGCACAGTGGATTTTTTGTGAGATCCCAAATGCCTTACAGAGTTGGTCGATCACATCATTCTGAAAATGTCCGCCTCTATCTGATTCAATAGTGACTGGAACCCCGAACCTAGGTATCAGTTCTTTCAGTAAACACTTTGCTACTGTCAGTGCGTCACTTTGGGGAGTAGGGTAAGCTTCCACCCACTTTGAAAATAGGCAGACAATGACAAGGACATAACGCTTCCCTTCACAACGTGGCATGGTGATGAAATCAACCTGTATTTTCACAAAGGGACCCCCTGACCTCCCAATTTTCCCTAGTTCCACCATTGTTCTCTTGCCTGGGTTCATCTTTTGACATGATAGGCACCTCTGGCAGAGGGACTCTGCTACTTTCCTGAACTTTCTGCTATACCAAGTCTGTTGGAATACCAGAATCATGGCGTCCCTACCAATGTGTGATCCCTCATGTATCAATCTCGCCATTGTGCCAAGCAAGTGTCTGGGTAACACAGGCATACCATTTGGGCCCAAGATGACACCATCCTCACGTCTTGGTCTACACCCTTCTTCCTTCCACTTCTCTCTCTCTTGCCAGGGTGCCGCCTGCTGCCATTCTCTCACTTCATCCCATGTAGGCACTTCTTCAAACACTCGAAGTTGGCAGCTGGTTCCAGGCCCCCCCCGTTTTGGATTTATGATATATCGATCTCTGGCGCATAATTTTGCCACTCGATCCGCGAAATCATTTCCCAAAGATACAGGGTCAAAGTCCTTCTTATGGGCAACACACTTGACCACTGCCAGTTCCTTTGGTAACTGGATTGCCTCTAAAAGGTCTTGAACAACTTTTCCATTTCGAATAGGGGTACCTGATGAAGTCAGGAACTCCCTCTGTAGCCATAATTGGCCAAAGTCATGCACAACCCCAAAACAGTACTGACTGTCAGTATATACTGTTAGGCGTACGTTTTTCCCCAATTTGCAAGCTTTTATCATAGCAATCAATTCGGCTACTTGTGCAGACTTTACTTCAAATAAATAACCTGCCTCTACAATTTTTGTTAAGGAGACTACCGCATAGGCAGCACTCAGGCCTCCTTGTTCATGTCTTAGACATGAACCATCCACAAGCAATTCCATGTCATGTTTAGGCAAAGGTGTTTCTTTAATGTCTGGCCGTGGCTTTGTGCTAAATTCTGTCAAATCAATGCAGTTATGCTCATCTTCCTCCCCATCTTCCATATCCATTGAGTTGGGAAGCAGAGTGGCGGGGTTCAGAATGTTGCACCTGACAATTGTTAGATTTGCAGCACCCACGAGAATCCTCTCGTATTTAGTCAGCCGACTAGGGGTGAGATACTGAGTTTTCGTTCTTGTTAGCAAAATTACCACTCCATGGGGAACATACACAGTTACAGGATGTCCCATTACAATGGATTCACTCTGCTCTAAACTTGTGCAAGTAGCAGCTACTGCTTTCAGACATCCTGGTAATCCAGCAGCCACTGGATCCAGGGTGGCAGAGAAATATGCCACAGGCCTTCTGGTTGTGCCATGTTCTTGAGTTAGGACTGATAACGCGCAATTATCGCGAGTGTCACAGAACAGGGCAAATTCCTTGGAATAGTCTGGCATTCCCAACGCAGGGGCTGTACACAGACAATCTCGCAATTTTGTGAAGGCTGTTAAGCTTCCTCATCCCATTCTACGATATCCGATGTTCCTCTTTTGGTCATTTTTATCAAAGGCCTAGCTAGGACTGCAAATCCCACAATCCATTGCCTGCAGTATCCTATCACTCCAAGGAACATTCTGATTTCTTTCTGAGTACGGGGTAACTGCATCTTTTGAATTATTCTTACTCTTTCTGACGTTACTTTCCTGATGCCTTTCTCTATCTGGTGCCCCAGATATTTCACTGATTTTGCACAGAACTGTAATTTTTCAGGGGCCACTTTATGTCCCTTCTCACTCAGGTGATTCAGTAGGGCAATGGTGTCAATTACACAGTCCTTATGACTTTTGGACGCCACCAAGAGGTCGTCAATGCATTGCACCAAGACAGAATTTCCAGGTAAGACCAAAGTTTCCAAGCATTTTTTCAAGATCTGATTAAAGATAGAGGGGCTCTCTGTGTACCCCTGGGGGACCCTGTTCCAGACATACACGTGACTGTTGAAGGCAAATGAGAAAAGAAATTTGCTGTCTGAATGCAAGGGAATGGAAAAGAATGCATGACATAGGTCTATCACAGTGAACCACTCAGCATCCCAGGGAATCTGGTACAGAATCACTGCTGGGTTCGGGACAATAGGGCAGCAAGGAATCACTATCTTGTTTACCTTTCTTAGGTCCTGCACTACTCTGTACTTGCCACTAGGCTTTTTGATGCCCATAATCGGTGAGTTGCATGGGCTACTCATTACTTCCTGTATGATGTTTCCCTCTAACAATTTCTGTATTTCCAGGGCAACCCCTGCTCTTACTTCCGCATTCATTCGGTAGGGTTTAGTATTAGGGTATACTGCATTGTCCTTGATGGCTATCTGTATGGGGTCTACGTTTTTCATTAATCCTACATCCTTTCCGGTAAAGTCCCATACCTTTGGCTTCACTGTTTCTTGGAGTTCTTTGGGCAAATCCTGCAAAGTCATTCGTTTAATTTCTGAGTCAGGTCTGATTAACATTAATTTATAAATACCATCTTCATCTGGGGTCTGAATTTCAACACCCTTTGGTGTGCAAAAGATGGTACAGTTCATTTTGCACAGCAAATCACGTCCCAGTAAGTTCACTGGACTGGTGTCACAAACAACAAATCTATGCATTTCTTTAAAGTTTCCAATTGAGATCTCCATGGGCTCGGTAACAGGAGTACTAATCAATTGATTAGATACACCCACTACTTGGATGGCTTCTCCCGAGAGGGGTAGGTTTGGAACGTCCACTGTTCTCACAGTAGAACGGGTAGCGCCAGTGTCCAACAGAAAAGTGACATCATTTCCGTCAACCTTTCCTTCAATGTATGGTCCGGACTGGTCTACCGGCAAGGAGGCGCCAAGTACGCACTCCTCGTCCTCCCCTCTCAGGCCCCTTCAGTACTGGTCATCACAAAAGAAGGTATCATTTAGTAAATACTGCGAAGTTGCTGTATTTCTGTTCTCATTGCTTTCCCAGACTTCTACGTCCTCACCCTGCGTGGATTTTCCCTTAAATACTTGCTTTGGTGCTCGGGGCAACTGAATCGTTTTTACCTGTGGTTGGGTCTTTCTTGGTCTTTCTTTCTGCGTCTGTGGAGTGAAATCAGGTGTTTGGGAGTTATCATCCTGCAAATAGGGACACTCGTCTCGCCAGTGTCCAATTTCTCCGCACTGGTGGCAGGGAAATTTCTTTTTAGCCTCCTCCCTGCTCATCTTGGGCGGGGCTTTCCTTCTCCCCCTCCCCCAGGACCTTTGTTCTCATTAGATTTAACCATTTTACTCAATTGTTTTTCCTGCTGTTCTGCGAGCTTCACTTGAGCCCACATAACCTTCTCCTTAAGAGCCTTTTTCTTTTCTGCCATCTCGTCCTCACAGTACTTGGCGTACCGTAGTCAAGTCAAGTCAAGTCATAAAATTTGTATAGCGCACTACATACCCAGAGGGTTTCAAGGCGCTGAGGAAGGGGAGGAGGATTATTTGTCAAATATCCACGTTTTAAGCTGCTTTCTGAACGCTAGGTGATTCTGGGTGAGGCGAAGGTAAGCGGGGAGAGAGTTCCATGTTTTGGCAGCCAGGTATGAAAAGGATCTGCCTCCCATGGTGGTCTTGTTGATGCGAGGTACAGTGGCGAAGGCTTGGCTGGAAGAGCGAAGTTGGCGGGAGGGGGTGTAGAAGGACAGTCGAGAGTTGAGGCAATCTGGTCCGATGTCGTAGAGTGATTTGTGTGCGTGGGTAAGCAGTCGGAAAGTGATCCTCTTATTGACGGGTAGCCAGTGGAGGTCTTTAAGGTGACCAGAGATGTGTTCGTTGCGTGGGATGTCTAATATGAGCCTGGCTGAGGCGTTTTGGATTCGTTGTAGTTTTTTCTGGAGTTTAGCGGTGGTACCTGCGTAGAGGGTGTTTCCGTAGTCCAGTCGGCTCGTGACTAGAGCGTGGGTGACTGTTTTCCTTGTTTCGGAGGGGATCCAGCGAAATGTTTTTCTGAGCATGCGAAGAATGTTAAAGCAGGAAGAGGATACGGCGCTGACTTGTCTGTTCATTGAGAGTGAAGAATCCAGGATGACGCCAAGGTTCCGTGCGTGGTCTGTCGGGATGGGTGCTTTTCCGAGGGCTTCCGGCCACCAGGAGTCGTCCCATGCAGAGGGGGATGTACCTAAGATGAGGACTTCTGTTTTGTCTGAGTTCAGTTTCAGACGGCTTTGTTTCATCCATTCGGCGACTTTTTTCATTCCTTCGTGTAGGTTAGTTTTGGCGGTGCTGGGGTCCTTGGTGAGAGAAAGGATCAGTTGAGTGTCGTCCGCGTAAGAGATGATGTTGAGGTTGTGTTGGCGGGCGATGGTCGCGAGGGGGCTCATGTATACGTTGAAGAGGGTGGGACTGAGTGAGGATCCTTGAGGTACGCCGCAGATGATTTCAGAGGCCTCGGACTTGAATGGTGGGAGGCGGACTCTCTGGGTTCTTCCGGTGAGGAACGAGGTGATCCATTCCAGTGCTTTTCCTTGGATTCCGATGTTTCTGAGGCGTTGTAAAAGGGTGCTGTGGCAGACTGTGTCGAAGGCTGCAGAGAGGTCGAGGAGGATGAGGGCGACTGTGTCTCCATTGTCCAGTAGAGTTCGAATGTCGTCTGTTGCTGCGATGAGGGCAGTCTCAGTGCTGTGTTTGGCTCGGAAGCCAGATTGTGAGGGGTCGAGTGATTTGTTGGCTTCGAGGAAGGCGGCGAGCTGGTTGTTGACGGCTTTCTCGATGACTTTGGCCGGGAATGGAAGAAGCGAGATGGGGCGGTAGTTTTTGAGTTCGGTGGGGTCTGCTGTTGGTTTTTTCAGAAGGGCGGTGAGTTCAGCGTGTTTCCAGTCTTCTGGGAAGGTAGCGGAGTTGAAGGAGCAGTTGATGACGTCTCGGAGGTGCGGAGCAATGACGGAGTCTACTTTGTTGAAGATGTGGTGAGGGCATGGGTCTGTGGGGGATCCGGAGTGGATGGAATTCATCAGGCGGATGGTGTCCTCAGTGGAGATTGGGTTCCAGGCGTTAAGGGTGTTTACGGGGGGAAGATGGTCAGCAGATGGTGGGGTGGGTTGGCTTCCGGGTTGGTTGTCAAAGCTGTTGTGGATGTCAGCAATCTTGTTGTGGAAAAAAGAGGCTAGGGAGTCGCAGAGGGTTTGAGAGGGGGTGATGTCGTTGGAGTTGGCCGAGGGATTGGAAAATTCCTTGACGATGTTGAAAAGTTCCTTGCTGTTGTGGGCGTTGTTGTCAAGTCGATCCTTGAATGCTGTTTTCTTGGCTTTACGGATAAGTTGGTGGTGAGTACGGATGGCGCTTTTGAAGGCGTCCTTGTTGCTGGTGGATGGGTCTTTTTTCCAGGCCTTTTCAAGGGAGCGGCACAGTTTCTTGGACTTCTTGAGATCATCGTTGAACCATGAGGCCTTCTTGTTGCCAAGTTTGTGTTGACGTTTTTTCAGTGGTGCTAAGGTGTCGGCGGTGCTGGATAACCAAAGGGTGAGGTTGGAGGCAGCTTCGTTGGCGTTGGAAGAGGGGGCTGGGGAGGTTCGAAGGAGCGATGTGGAAATCTGATCCGTGGTGATTTTGTTCCAGTTTCTTTGTAGAGTTGGTTGGAGGTGGATGATGGGTTTCGGCTTGTTGTAGGTGAAGTGAACGCAGCTGTGGTCAGTCCAGAGGAGATCCGTAGTGTGGCTGAAGGAGACATGGTTGCTGGAGGTGAAGATGGGGTCGAGTGTGTGACCTGCGATGTGGGTGGGGGAAGTGACCAGTTGTTTAAGTCCGAGGTTGGCGAGGTTGTCTAAGAGGGTGGCGGTGTTGCGGTCGTTGATCTTTTCAAGGTGGAAGTTGAGGTCTCCCAGAAGGATGTAGTCTTTGGAGGGGAGCGCGTGTGGGGTGATGAAGTCCGTGATGTCTTCACTGAATTTTGCGCGGGGTCCTGGTGGTCTGTAGAGGAGGGTGCCTCTGAGAGTTGTCTTGGGGTCGATGTGAATCTGGAAGTGAAGGTGTTCGGAGTTAGCGAGGTTGGCGTCGGAGCTGGTAGAGACGCGGATTGATTTCTTATGGACGATGGCGATTCCTCCTCCTGTATGGTCGGTGCGGTCCTTGCGTGTGATCTTATAGTCATCAGGGATGGCGATGGCGATGTCAGGGGCGGAGGAAGCGTTCATCCATGTTTCCGTCAGGAAGGCGACGTCAGGGGAGATGGTGTCTAGTAGATTCCATAGGTCAATGGCGTGTCTGTGGACCGAGCGGGTGTTGAGAAGGATGCATTCTAGGTGGTTGGGGTCGGGAATCTGTGGTGTGGTCGTAGCGGAGATGTTGTCGGTGCCGCTATATTTGCAGGAGATGCAGGAGAACGGTCCATGGGTGCGTCCAGGAGCGGCTTGGACGCAGTTGGGGGCGCGACCGGGGTTAAGGGCTAGGAGGGTGGCGGCATCGTAGGTAATGCGGGGGGGCTGGGCAGCGCGAGGGGCAGGGGGTCTGGCGCTGGGCGCGGGCCAGGCGCGGACGGGCGTAGACGGGCTTACCTTTGGCGCACCTTCGGCGCGGATTGGGCGCGGTCGCTGCGCGTGAACGCTGCGCGCGGGAACTACTGTCATATATGGATGGTGGAGGGGGAGGGGCGAGGGCGTCTCAGCTGGGAGGCGGGTCGGGCACACGAGGAGGATGATAAACAAACAAAATGGAGGCGGGGGGAGGAGCAGGTCGGAGCGCTCTAGGCAAATGCGCATACAAAGTTAAAAGCAGCCAAATTGAAACACTATAGCGCTAATCAGGCAAAGCGCTACACAAGGCACACAGCAGGTGAAAAGCAATTCCAAGAATCACAGAGATAATGGCAGAGCAGCGCTACGATACCAGCTTGAAGTCAGGAGTACAGGGAGCGACCACTCTATCCTTGAGGAGGAGCGAGTCACAGCGTTTGCAGCGGAGCAGCGCTGTATTAAGCTCGTGGGAGGGCGTCTCAGCTGGGAGGCGGGTCGGGCACACGAGGAGGATGATAAACAAACAAAATGGAGGCGGGGGGAGGAGCAGGTCGGAGCGCTCTAGGCAAATGCGCATACAAAGTTAAAAGCAGCCAAATTGAAACACTATAGCGCTAATCAGGCAAAGCGCTACACAAGGCACACAGCAGGTGAAAAGCAATTCCAAGAATCACAGAGATAATGGCAGAGCAGCGCTACGATACCAGCTTGAAGTCAGGAGTACAGGGAGCGACCACTCTATCCTTGAGGAGGAGCGAGGACCTCATCCATCTTTTTAGTATGCCAACATATTTTGTTATCTTTTATCCACTGACAAATTTCTGGTCTTAAACCATTTACAAACCTGTAAATAAAATGTGTCGTATCCTTCATCTCGATGTTGTCTATACCGCTGTATGTTTTGAACACCTGCAACAGCCTTTCATAAAAGGAGTGCACGGTCTCGTCTCTTTCCTGTGTTGTTCTATCTATCTTGGTCCAATCAGTTTCCTTTGCTGGCACTTTTAGTTTCAAATGCTGTATTACTTGTTCATATTTTTTCATCACTTCTTTCGATGGTTCCCCTGTGTTGCCATCTCTCGGGTATTCCTCACTAGGCCAAGCTATGGCTATTTTACACTCGGTCCACAGATCTACCGGGACCACAATGTCGAAAAACCCATCCAGGTCTTTCCACAGGCATTTTTGGACCTTTACGAACCTTTCCACCTGCCTGTACCAGTCTACTGGTTTTTCGCGCAATTTGGGGAAATCGTTAGTAAAGGACACAATATCCTGTCTGGACCATGGAACGTGCACATACTTTCCACCTGGTACTTCGCGCATAGGGCATAACTGTTCTGGTTTTTCAGCTTCTTTTAGCAAAAATTCGGGAGTTGCCTGCCTAGACCTGGCCTCGTCCTTTTTCTTGGCCCATCTGGCTTTCCACCTTTCCACATCTCCCCATTTTTGCAATACAGTCAATAGTTCTTTGACCTGTGCTTTCTTCCCTGAAACATTCAAGTTTTCCAAATCTTTGTCTGAGAACTCTGCCCTATATGGTTTCTGCAGCGGTTTTGATCTTGAAATATCTATTCCCATGCTAGCAGCTGTGTCTGTCAGTTTTTCATGAAGTACTCTGGTACTTCGGGTGAGACTTTTGCAGATAAACAGCATTTCGTCTTCGGAGTAGGTATTTAATCTGTCTAATCCTACGTTTCCTGCCATCAATTCCTCTATTTCTATTCTCAGCTTGTAGAGATCTAAAGGTTTCGTTGGAGACGCTTGTTTTTCCAATTCTTGACTCCATCTTTCAATTTCTTCAGGAGTCACCAATGTGACACTCCTAGTACCTGAGGTTGATTCCATCTGAATTTCCCTCGCATTAAAAGTATTTTGTCCTTTCGGTATCCTTTTTCCAGTCTTTCTAATGGGCAGATCTAGCAGCGAGACCTCCGACTCACACTCACTGGTCTGGTCATCTACAATTAAGGGTTCTGGTCTGGTCGGTGCAATGACAGGAGTAATTACGGGAGGTTTCGGACTCCCTTGACGGTCCCCGTACAGCGGAACCACCGGTCCGATTGTTACTGGGATCGTCAAGGCTTCAGGACTTGCATTTAGCTGTGACATTTTCCGTATTATTTCAGCTCTCTGATTCCCCAGCGCTTCTCGCTCTTTCTCTTCTAATAACCTGTCTAAAGTGTTTCCATGTAACACCTGCGGGGTCAGAATGGGAGCATAACTCGGGGCAGTGGGATGAGTCTCACTCGGCCCTCCGCCATAGTTAGGCTTCTGAAACAAACTCCCTGTGCCTAAAATTCTCGGATCTTCCTCACTCTGGGGCTGTAATAACGGCATTCCTGAACCTACGGACCTCACCTCTCCTCCATAAGGGGGACGAGGGAAAAAATCTCCTTCACGTGAATATCCCGTTTCCCCACCCATGGGTCTCCTGGGGTAAATATTTCGGGCTTCTACAGGTCCTAGATTTTCAGTATAAGGAGGAACTAGATAATCCCCTCCTACACTTGCGGACCTGACCTCTTCCCTTTGTAGGGGTCTCCGGGGAATATCTCCTGCACTCGAAGGTCGGTGCCCCTCATTATAAGGAGGCGGACTTCTCATGCACATGTCATCTAACAGTTCGTCATCTGATTCTCCCAGGGGCCCCCAATGTTTAGTCTTTTCTGTTCTTTCCCCCCCCCCCAGGAGGATCTTCTGCTGACATCATGGGAAACAGTCCCTCAACAATCATGCTCTGTCTCCATTGTTTCATCTTTTTATCTCGGGATTCTTGTCTCAGTTTCGGGTAATACTTTGTCAGCCCTTTGTCCATTCGGGGCTTCTCTCTTTGGAAAGCCTCAATCTCCCATTCCTCTAATGCCTCATACTGCGTTAGTCTCGGTCTGGGATGTAACTCATTCATTCGGGTTCTTAAGTTGAATAAGATCCTACCATTAAAGGTACCTTCTAACGGAAAGGCCATATTCCGTCATCTTTTGTGTATTTTACCCAATTTTCTAACCACACACACGTATTGTACCCTCTGTCAAACATCATGAAAGAGGCGGGAGTATTTGGTGGTGGAATAACAATGCCCTCCTCTAGTTTGAATCGGCTTGTCCTTTTTGAAGAAATTCTTTACCTTATTTACAAGGGACATTTTTCTCTTAGTTCCGTACATAATATCGTATCTATTAGCTTTCCACTGATCCCTTTCAAACCCTTGGTTTCTTGGATCGGGTCTAGTCTCTGGAGAATACGAGTGCCACATACGATTTCTACGCTTAACTTTGTTTACAAAATTACCTCCAATCAGAATGCGTCTTGCAATTCCGTGCGACCAATGGGTGCACGCGTTCAAATAATTTCGGCCAATGGGTGCGCGGCCTTTTCGCGAGACAGTTCTCACGCTTCAGCGCTCACCCCTCCTTCACAATTCCAGCCCCGCTACCCGCCCGCTGTATCTACCAATCCCAGCGCGGCACGGAGTGACGTCAGAGACGCTTCGCGACTGACTCCCTCCCTTCACAAGGTAACGGAAACTTTCTTTCTTTCTAAAGTGCTTAGTACTTGGTTATTTTACAACGAATACACATTCGCCACAGTGCTCAAGTGTCTAGACAGGAAAGAGTTATTTTACTGCAAGTAAACTACTTCCATTTACTTTTCACACGCTGCGGGTAGATCTCTTCTGCCTACCCTTCACTCTAGCATCAGTGAACCTGTTACTTCCCTAGACCCATCCACTCTTTCCGGGATATATCCGAGTCTAAGGTTTCCCAGCGGACCCCTTTGCTTTCACTCAAGCTCCGATGAACCTGCTACTCTTCCGATGTGACCCTTACTAGGTTACGCCACTATTGGAATTTTGCCAATGAACCTCGTTACTAACATTTATTCACACACGTATTCAGAAAAAGCCCTAGTTAGTGCTTCTGGTTTTCTACCTAACCTGCACCTAACTTTCCTTGAGCCTGCGACCTCAAGGCAATGGATTCTATTCACCACTTGCCTATTCAATTCCCCGGGGAGTTCTGACAACACTGAACAACACGTTTTACATAGGCTTGGATTAATACATATAACAATATAAGAACAAGAAAAACAATTTTTAAACAATTCATAAATTTCAAAAACAGCGCATACTCAAGAGAGTGATCAGGTCCCTCGGAATGGCCGCTCTTATAGCAGCATCAATATACTAGCAGCTACCGACTTGACTTAGCTTTAACTAGTCCTACCTAACTTTTAACTAGTCCCTAACCATACCTCTGCTACCAGAAAATACTGATAGAGCGCGCGGGTCACCCGACCAATAATTTCGCCACTTCTGGCTTCGGGCCCATATATTTCAAATCACCATATACATTGATCAGATGACCTCACGCTCTGCTATCAGATATTTGTGAGTTCCCTTCGTTATTCTTCAGCGTACCCGACTTACCATCCACCGACACGGGTATCTATGACCACAATGGATCAGGGAGCTAGCTGTAAAAGGAAAGGCAGCAAAATACAAACCCAACAAATAACATTCAATACTCTTTGTAAAATGACCACGGACAACTGGAAGTTTTAAAGTCTTTATCTAATTTAGTAAAATTCAGAAATCATCAAATTCACAGTAATTAAGCAATCGATAATCAGAAGAACAGAAAGTACATAGCTGAATAGCAAATAAGTCAGTGCAACCATTTATAAACTAGTGGAAAACCAGGACACTTAAATGAAGGATCAGGAATTTTAAACGTTAAAATGAATCACTCAAGATGGGATAGGCTTTAATTAGGACTAGTATTCTAGAATTATTTCAAGAAAAATGAGACAGGAGTTCGGGACATTTATCTCTATAGGAGAGTCTATGAAAAGAGACACGCTATGCTTTAAGGCAAAAGTTCTTTAGACAGTTTAAGTAAGGAGGTTCTAGACCATATGAGGAAATGACAAACTGCAATGCAAAATATAATTTCTAACAGGTAGGATAACATAGAAACACGTTATGGAATAAATGCAAATGACTTTATGATTCAATGGTTGCGGAAAAGCATGGAAAATTAACATATGCAAAGATATGTCTTTATTAAAGCAAAAGACAGAAATATAGGAAGGTGCAAGGTTTCAGAGCTTTCAGAGTGATATTTACCTAGACTGGTGTGGAAACCAAACCCTGGCCACGGGTCAGTTAAGGACAGGAAACCCTCAAGGAAGGATACCCCTCTATGGACAGCAGGTGCAGAAGGGACACCCAGGACAGGACAGGAAACCCTCAGATTAGGAATCAGGACAGGACCTCTCGGACAGGACCCTCAGGACAGGACCAGCACCCGCAGTTCGGAAGCAACGCCTGCGCTCCACCCTCTCTGCAGCTATCGATCAAGACCCCGATTGGGTCAGCGAACTCCCAGCAAAGTGCTCCGCCAGCACTTTAAGGTTTAGTAAAACCTTAGTCTATGGTCAATTTCGGACAGAGTGCTCCGCAGTACTCTGTATCTTCAGTCACCTATTGAGTGCGTTGGGTCAGTGACAGGTCAGCTAAACCAGACGAGTCGGACAATTTCCCTAGGTGAACCCAGGGTAGTTATACTGTTTTGGGACGGTGTACCACCCCCCAATGTTGCAAAGTGTCAGAATCCCTCAATTTGGATTGGTCCTAAGGTAGGCTTTGGGTAACACACCAATCAGAATAGACTATTTGGAGGCCTAATTTACATCTCTGGGTACCGCCTAGCGAGATTGGGGTTCCCATGAGAAAGACCAGTGGAATACAATGAAGAGAATACATTTAGTAACAATTGAACATAATCATGATGCTTCTGCTGGGTGAGGTGTCCCTTTCCCAGGGTGGCTCTGGCATCAACCTTCTTTGGCCTGAGTTCAATGCCATAGCAACTTCTGGCGAGTCTGCGCAGAAATACCCTCCAAGATGGACTCCCCAGCCCAGCACCCCTCCGAATCGAGGATACATGAAAAGTAAGCGAAAACAAATTAATACATAGAAATAAATGTATGTAAACACATCATTGGGTTTGTACTTTAAACTTATCATTATAAAAATATACTATGCAATTGAAATGTTAGCAACATATACACGCTCACAAGAGCATTACCACGTTATTCACGAAAGCTGTGTATTACGCATGCGCACCCTTTCCCACCAAATCTTATAACTACGTCAGGTCACGTGAGTGTGACTGACGCATGCGCAGAAGCACTTTTCAAGCGGCGGCCATGTTTTTAGAGACATGGATTAGTTGTATTAGAAAACACATACGTAAGCTTCCTCTACCTCGTTCGAATATAAAAATAAAAGATTAGTAAGACGTACAATTTATTAATTGATTACACACGGGCGAGGTTCTTGACTCGAGCAAGTCGTGATGCGATGCTTGCTCTATCAGAACGATAATTGGATGGGGTGGGGCCCCAGACTGAGGTTTAGGCATCTGGGCTGTATGTGCTTGCTCTTGGTGCAAAACAGTATGAGGGCTTATCTGATGGGACCCAGGTTTTGATCAAGATAGACGAGCGCCTCCATCGAAGCTCCTGCTGCACCCTTTAAGTGTCTGAGGTGTTCAGTACTGAGGTTTCTTTATATATACATTTGTTTTGGTTGTGTATTCCAGTTCCTCACAAAAGTTAGTTCTTTTTTTTTTTTTTTTCTTTTTTTAATCTTTATTTCGGCTACTTTTAGCCATAAAAGATACAATATAACACAACACATTATACATAATAATTGCCGAGTCAATTTGAAGCAAGAACTGTACATTTCAGACAATAAAACTTGCATTATACTTAATAATTACACAGTCAGTTGGAAGCAGAAACTAAACATTCCAAACAAAATAGAAATTATAAAACATCCCCGTTAAAAAGGCATAAAGATGAATAAAAAAATATTACAGTTTCCATCTCTAACACATCTAAAATCAACCTAGCCTGTGTCTGATATGCACATGTATATTGTCTATAGATCTAGGGCCATAATTTTACGTGCATACCCAACATTCAAAAGGAATCTGCTTAGACAAAACACAATAAGGCGTCTGGTGTCAGTCTTAGCAATCCTATATGCTTCCTGGTATACGCGGATACCTAAGGCTTTACACAGAGGTTTGATCCTTTTTTCCTAGCATGTTCATAGGCAGTACAAAAGAACAATATGTGGATATCATCTTCATTTAGATTTAAATCACAACATGTACAATTTGTACTTTTTGATTGACCTTGGATCTTATCCCATTTAGCTAGTACTACTTTTGTTTTCAATATACCATATCTAAATTTTAGATACAGGCTTTTAGCTAGGGCTGGTTGTATCTCATTTAAAAATTCCTCAAACAATGGAACATTCTTAAAATCAAGAAAACTACAAGTAATGGACCCACAAGAAAGATTATTTTGGTAATGATGTATTATATAAAACCAGAATCGATTCTTAACCTCAATCTTACATCTTTGCGTCAAGCTTGCTGGGTCATCCCAATAATGAGCAAGGCCTATTCGATGCAACCAATGATTAACATGATTAAGCCATGAGATTGTATTATAATCATCCAGACACCTGACTTCTATTATACCTTGTCTGTAATCTGTAAGTTCAGGAGTACTCCAGATTCTGACCCAAAACAACAGTGGCCTAAGTAATGCGATATGATCCGTTCTTTTCATGTCTAAATCCAAAAACAAGGGTATAAGAGGTGTAAGTCTAGGCAACTTCAATAACCTTCTGAAGAAATTATTTTCGCAATTCATAAAGATGTTACCTGCTTTATACCCCAGAGTTCTGCTCCATACAAAGCACCAGACTGCACCTTAAATTTGTAAACTTCTAGTGCTTGAGATATGGAATAACTTAAACTGGCCCCATGGCGCTTTAAAATAGGTAGAGAGCTGTTAGTTGTTTAAGTGACATCCTACCCTGTGGTGGGTTATTGAGCCAACAATGTTTGCCTTCTAAAGGACCTCTTTGGTGGGTTTCCTCATCTCTAATCAGAAGAGGTAAAGAAGACCTAAAGGTGGTGGAATGAGAATTTTTCAACAAATGACTTAAACATGGAAGAAAAAAAGGTATTGGAAAAGGTCTAAGCTTCTGTCCAGAAGGGCATCATAATGTAGGAAACAGTGTTTTTCATGTCCTGTTCGATGTACTGTGGTACAATTATGGAATGTGACATTTGTACTGCTCTGGAAAAAACTTTCCTGGTAGTTACAATATCTCTTGAGTGTGATTTTAACATGCTCCACAATATTAACCCCTTGCTTCCTGGGTTTGGTTAAAATAAATACATTTGTTAAAGTAATACAGTAGAAGATATCCCATTGGCCATATATGCAGGTCATTGATATTGGAGGGGAGTGGCATCATGATTCACTCAAGTCTTCGCCTCTTGTGAGTCCTGGCTCTCCCCGCACTTAATTTTAGTAAAACAAATAATCATGGTTCCTTGCATATGTAGCTGTGGATTGCATACTTTGCATACTCCTGCCATCTAGAGCTGGGCTCAGAAGTTTGCAGCTTGTTTTCCTTCAAATAAATCTTCATGTCACGAGGTATGGTGACTCCAACTATTGATGGTAATTCGCGTGGACATTAGCTCCATTGTTAGATTGTTTCTTTCAAGCGTCTGGTTTGGACTTCCATCAACCGAGCTCTGAGTCAATGCCCTTTGCTGTTCAGAACCGGTACCTCCTGGTTGTTTCACCCAAATCCGTTTTGAATCAATCCTCTGCAGCTTTGTCTCATCACTTGACTTTGCCATCCGAGTTCCTTGTGTTTCTCTCCAGAGTATGAGGAGGTATTCTTCACCGCCTGCCCTTCCTTGACATCCAAAAAGATGATCCTACCATCGCAATCAGTGCCTAGCTCGATGCACCGTCAGGAAGACGAACCACCCACATTCTCTTTGGGCAACCAGGACATCGAGGAGGTACAGCTGGAGACCTCTAGCCAACAGGCCCACTCCTTCAGTCCAGAACCTCAGACTCTGAGGTGGAGGAACTGCCTGTTGCTCAGCCAAAAAAGTGCCTGAGAGTACCACCCCTCCCTCCACCTGCACACTGACAAACTGAGCACCGCTGTCGAGAGGGTCAGGCGTTGAGCCTCAAAGTCGGCACCCAGAATTCTGGGCCGCCTCTGCCATATGGTCAAGGTCGTCACTGAACGTAGGCCTCAAGAGCCATCCATGCACGTCAAAACAGCCGCTCCAGCCCTGGCCCTTGGCACCGTTAGTGGCTTCAAGCCATCCTCCAATTATGTTTTGCCTCCCAAGACTACTTAGGCTCCAAAAAGAGCCACTCAATGCAAGACATCCAGAAGTCTGCATCAGCATAAAAAAGTTTGGCGCCCAAAGCCCCGTTGTCGGTGGGGTCAGAGGACCACAACCAATCTAGCCTGCTTTGGCTCCAGGAGGAACTCGACACCAAGCAACTGCACCTTGCATACATCCTCAACAGGGAAAATCGTTACGAGCCCTCCCCAAACGAGCAACTTTCCACCTCTCAAACGGAAACTCATCTTTGAGAAGGACCTTGCACAGGAACCCCCTGCTCCACTTAAGCTCCGGAAACATCGGGACAGGGGCACTAGCCCTGCACCACTTCGGCACCCTAAAACTCCTCCTCCTCATCCTCTGCCACCTCCTACTCCACGGCCTCCTCCTCCTCATCCTCCTCATCCTCCTCATCCTCCTCATCCTCCTCCTCCTCCTTCTCCTCCACCTCCCCACCCCCACCTTTTCCTAGTTGATTCCTCAGTCACACTCACCAGAAGGATACCCACGGTCCTCTTATAGGGGTGGGAGCCCAGTACATACCCTTGATCCATATGAGACACTCTTTGTCCCAGGGACAGGGAACAATTACACCATTGGCCCACCCACAGACCAAAAGGTTATATATAAATAGAGTTTCAGCCTTTCACAAAGTCGAGCGGCACAAATCAAGAGGATGAGGACTTCTACTGGAAAAACTCTCCTCTACCCAAAGGTCACTGCAGTATCTCCCGCTGCTTAGAGGCATGTTAAGAACAGTGCCTGATACCTTTAAAGACCCTGCATCACTAGAACGGTAACCCCCAGGTTTGATAAAGAATACCCTCTGACGTACTATACTTTCAGAGGCCAACTATCACCAGACTCCCTGGTGATACCTATGGTGTGAAAACATGCTAATACACAGGCCACCGGTGATGCCCCTCCGCCGGATAAAGAGTATGAAAATGTATACAGCAGGCAAATGCATCGCTGCCCAATTGGCAAACAACTGGAAAATTGCCAACTCAATTGACCTACTCTCATGCTATGATTGTACTCACTGGGATGAGAGGGAAGAACTCCTCCAGCATCTCCCAGATGAGTACAGAAAGCGGGGACATAAGCTGGTCTCAAAAGGGTAACCCACATCGGACACCACATCCACTGTGCACTGGACACAGCTGACACTGCAGCGCAGGATTTTAACTCTAGTGTCCTGATTCGATGATATACCTGGCTGCATGTCTCCGGTGTCTTGTCAACCTGCCCTTCGATGGGGAGCACCCCTTCAAACTGCAAGTTGACGAGATCTTGGAAAAGAACAAAAAGGACATGGGCACTGCAAAGGCAGTGGGAGCCTTCCAGATGCCCTCTCCATGGGATCCTTTTGTAGGTTCAGCTTTAGAGGGAGCTCCAAAGAGCAAGTTTAAACAAAATAGTTTGATAAAGGTTTGTGTCAGTTTACTTGAAAAAGAAAAGATCCAAACACCATACAGGCAATGACATTGTTCTCTGGGCCCATGCCTAGCTGACCTTTGTGGACTGCTTTTCCCCAAAATTTCACGTTGGTCCTCATTGCCCTGCACTAATACAACAATTGTGAACTTGGTCAGTGTCCTTACAATTCCCTTTCACGTAGTCCCCAGCAGATCCCCGCATACATAGACCATTAAATGTACAGTGGTATATTTCAAATGTTTCCAATGACTTTGTTTGCACTTTATCACTTGTTGTCCATGATCTGGGGTGTGAGAATTCTAGTTTTTACCGACGTCTACTCTGTGCGTTCTCACAGCCCATGTTGTCAACCAGACCAAAGTACTTTGTCCCCCATCAAATTAAGCAGGTTATGAACAATGCAGAGTTGTCATCATATGATTAAAAATTGTTAATAACACTTTTTATGTATTATGAATTTGATTACATCAGGGTAACAAAGGTGGAGTCACCATCCGTATGTGCATCTATGGACACATGGTGTGTTTCATGAATTGCCACCTGCCTGCCCACATGGATAACTCCAGTCAGCGCCTGGATGACTTTGAACGGATTCTGGATGAGCAGCAGTTTGAAGATAATGTGCCAACCATCCTGGACCATGAGTGAGTCAGTGGCAAAGTGTTTTTATGTGTTGGGCAATTAAATGTTTACCTTCAGAATAAGCAGTGCTGGGATACGCACAGGTGTTGCTTGTTGTGTACACAATACCTACATTAACAGAGTTAATCCAGGAATTTCTTCTTAAGTGCATTATCTGCATGCACCGTGGACTGTGCTTAGTATGTTTAAGTGCAGCTCCTGTGTATTAGGTATGTACACAACTCACTTTGTGAAGATTGTTATTTTCTGTGTACACAATATTTGCATTTCCCGAGTTTGAACAGGGGTTGCAACATGTGTTCAAAATATATGTTATGATAGCATGTATAGCATATACTAAGCTGCGTCCCATCTCTTCAGTATATGCATTTGCATATATTGAGGAGCAGCTGCTTCCTGTGTTGACTATACTGTAGAATGTATTTTTTGTGTGCTGCCCCAGTATGTGTAGAATGTTCTGATAATGAAACATTTGCATAAACAAAGTATGTCGTCTGCTGTCCTTGGGCTCAACACATGCCTTACCACACTATATACAAGGGCTACTTTCTTGGTAATCCATATCTATTGTACCCCATATTGTTCCTGTCTTTACCAGCGTTTGTACATATGCTTCTGCCTGCATGCATAATGTCTGAATTACCAGAATATGCATAACTTGCTGATTTCTCTTTGCACAGTGACTACATTACGGAATATGCTTCTTGTGTACCCTTTATCAGTTGGTCTCATGTTCTGTGTGTTGATGGCTTTCCCTGTCTGCATGTGAATGGCTACTCTCCTTCCCTGTATGCAAATGGTGGTTACTGCTGGAAACAGATAAATATTACTACTCTTAATCTAATCATGTCGAAAAAGGATTTCATCCTTGTTGATTAACAGATTTTTGCAGACTGGCCCGACTCGTGACCTTGCCTCCAAATTCACATCACACCCACCCTTATTTGCTGAGAATCCAAATGCGAATGACGCTTACAAAGTATTCACTTATATTCTGTCTGAAGTTGTCAACAAAACTATTCTACTAAGGGAAAAAAGGATTACAAGTAAGAAGGATTCCTCTTGATACATAAAGGAGCAAAATGAACAAAACTACTTTGACTGACTGAACCCACCTTGACTCTGAAGTCTAATTTGGAACTTCATATATAAAGCACACAAATGCAAAGCACATACCAAAAAAACATAATTTACAAGCTAAATCCTCATCCCTCAAATCTAAAATTGAATCATCCAAAAATCTTCTTAAAGTGTTCTGCCAAATCTGTCACTGTTGCTAAGCCTGAAAGATATGCCCAGAATTTAGTCAAATCAAATTCAAATCTTTATTCGATCTACGTACAAACAGATCATAAAAGCACAATTTCATCAGGTAAGTCACAATAAAAATAAATTACATAAAACCAATTTAGTCAATTCTTTAATACCAAGGTCAAAGCTGTTAAAAAGTCCCTACCTCCACTTCTCACCTCCTAGAATTTTCAGAAAATCTTTGAATAGTTGACCTTGTTTGACAGACATATCTCGAACTGAACTCCATCCCATTACTGCCAAATCCAGGACTCCCGATCGTGTATCTGATCGAATATGCCATTCAACCTCACCAAAGGCTTGAGTCCATTCTTCTACATTTCTGTGTGAATTTAATTAATCTCTCACAATCTCAAGGAGTTTCTTCGGACTGTTTCAAAGTGTGCCAAGTTTCACTCCTTCAGAAAGCCATCTGCTGTCCCGGGAGATCTTAACAATTTTTGCCCAGTTGGTGTTTTACTCTTTATTTCAAAGTACTGGATGCTTGTGTGAATATCCAATTGAGGCAAATTGCAAATGATAACAGGCTCCTCAAAGCCTTTCAATCTGAGTTCAGAAATGGGTATAATACCAAAACTGCAATTTTAGAAATTAGCAGTATGGGCCTCCATATGCTTGTGAAAGGTGATTCCTGTTTTGTCATTGTACAGGACATTTCTCAGCCTCCTTCACTGTTAATTACAGTATCTTCATCCCTACCCTATACAAAGGTGTGGGCTTTGAAGATAAGGTGCTTGCATAGTACAAACCATTCTTAGCAAATAATTTCCAAGTGACCAGAGTTCATAAAACACATACTCCAGGCTGGCTCGCTTGTCCTAAGGAGCCCCAAAGAGAACAGTCGTACCTATGGCACTTTTATTCTTTTGAAATCGTTCTTTATTGACTGAAAAACAAATAACGCAATAGGGAATATATTAAAAGCATGATAGGTTTGCCAAATTTGATTGAATGCAAGTGATACCCTAAAGGTTATAGTAATCAAGTTAGTGATATATATAACAGGTAAATCATCCACCCATTAATACATTTCCAAACATCGTACTTAAATTAGGAGCACAAGAAAGGACAGGAGGAGTAACGGCAAAACGAAGATAAGGGCCAGAGAGATAACAGGGAAGTGGATGATGGAAGGAGTAACCAATATGATAAGGCATATGTACGTTGAGCTCCTCCGGGTTTGCAGGCTCTCATTATCCATTAATTTGATGGCAATACATAGCCCTTCAAGAGCCTTGAATTGTTTTTCAGTGGTCAGCTTCTATATCTATAGATTACACAGCATACATGAAGGCAAGCAAATGGTACGCCAGAAAGCAGTAGCCGTAGTCAGGGCATATAATGGACAAGGTCAAAAGTCTCCAATTTGTCATTCATTTAAAATGCATCTTTTTCTCAGGATACAATTCTTTGAATCTTGAGTAGCCATTTCCTACCTATAGATCCGGTATTCATCTACCAGCGCCTCAGAATGCACAACAGCTGCGCCTAGTGATACTGCTGCCCGTCTCTGCTTATGCATAGCTACACCTTTCAGATCTGATACATTGTACAACAGAGGCTGTTGTAGAGATCTAGACCGTCACTTCCCACACTTCTGATAACTTAGTCCACAGTGCCCTCCAATAACTAGATAGTGCAGTTCAGCCCCATAGGACATATGGAGTATGTTACATGCATCAGTCTCACAATTCCAGCACTTACCATTATCGGACTGCCAAGCGTTCCTCAATTTTGGCAGGGCTCCAATACCAATCATTAAGTAATTAAAGTTAATAAATTTCAATGTGGATTCCATTTTATGCTCCTTTAACAAGGTACACAAATTCTATGGGGTATATTCTATATGTAATAGGTTCTGCCAGTACAACCTCGATGCATTTTGACTAGGTATTACATACATATTGGCGATAGGCACCTGATACAGCCTAGATAACACCCCACAATTTAAACCCCAATTCCTTAAATAGAATGGGCGATTGTCCAGTGAAGTCTAGTGAATGGGGTGTCCCCAATCTATTCCAAATACAGTACATTATTTGCCAATGTCTAGGAGTCACTGTGTGTCAGACCTTAGTCCCTTTGTAACTCGTGGAAGGCTAGAGGCATGCCTTCAAGGACTAACTCAAGATATTGTAATCCCTTGCTGCTCATTTTGACCATTGCTATCTCATTGTCTGAATGCCAGTATTATGGCATAGTGGAGACTTCTTATGTAGAGTTGACAGTAACAGTTAATGACAGTACTCCCATGCTAAAGACATAGCTATTAGTATAGGATTATGCATGCTGTATGGATCTAAATCAGGGGTGTGTATCCGAACCATTGAGGCAGGATATGGAGGGAGTTTTCTTTCTAGGTCCACACACATAGGAGCTGTATCATATTGTGGCAGAAAGCATGCTAACTGTGATAAATTGAACGCTAAGCAGTAGGAGGCCATATGCCGCAGCCTAAGGCCACCCGCTGTTGAATGCGCATAAACCTTTGCGACTTTCATTCTGGGTTGATGGCCACTCAACGCATATGCTCTTATTTCTTTGTCAGCTTGATGTTGCCATGTCTGGGTATACAGATTGGCAGTAATTGAATCTAGGGGTGACTGTCATTTTCATTATCCTAGAGTGTTAAGGTTTGCCAATTTGACATGGTCTAATTTAGTTTTAGCTATTAATGGGTTCAAATTGTCTTCCAATATTCTTAAACACCACTATTAATACAAACACTCAAATATTGGAGCCCTCTGGCACCCTTCCCATGTTCAAGCCATAAAGACAGGATATAGTTGTAGAGCTTTTCTTGAGGGGCTCAGATTTACTCCGTTAATGTTATAGCTGGAAAAACTGGAGAAGACCTCAAAAAAATAATTTACTGCTGGCAAGGATGTAAGTGGGACAAATAGAGTAAGTAAAGTGTTATCAGCCTATAAGAAGGCCTTAGTTTGCCCCATTACGGTGTCCACTCCTTTGGTGATTGGCACATTGCTGCTGATAAGGGCTCCGGGCTATTAAGAGAAATGGGATAACCCAGTATCCTTCAAAACCTGGGAAATCTAGTGGTATGCAACAACAATTGGTTCTGTGGGGGAGAGTATTTATTCTACAAAACCTTAATTAATATGAGCATTCTTCAAACAATGTTTTTAAATTAATACCAAATATTCCTCATAGTGGGGTAAATGAATTTGCACCCCAATGAGAACAAATTAATAGAAGAACTTAAATATGACACCAAAAAGAGACTTAACATGTAAGATATATTGTCAACCATATATCATGAAGTGATGCAAAAAATAATAACAAATCACAAAAAACACACAGGACTGTTATAAAACAATACAATGATGAAAAATACAAACATGAACAAAGAAAAATACAAACATGATCAAAGAATGAGAATAGACATACACTGATACAAAAGTTACACCAATAAATCAGTAGGGTGTCCTAAGAAAACAAATAACTGCCTAGGCAATTGTCCTTTTTAAATTGGAAATGAGATTGGCTTGGCAGGAAAGGGGATCACCAATTGTTATCATCGATGTTTCACCCCTTTGTGTTGAATAAAAAAATATCACACCCTGCAGATACCGCAGGTCTTCATCAGAACTGATCACCAATAATAGTCTGAAATTATAGTGAGACGTAACCTCGAATGGAGGTATTTGGATCCCGCAATTAATGGGGCATCTGGAGGTTAAAATCGGTCCCCTTACTATTCTGGCCTTAGGAAACCGGGTGAATTTCATCAGGGGCTTAAAATACTAGTGCTTACAAATCAGCTCTTAATAAGCAAAAATGCCAGGTTCAATTTGGTCTGAGACCCGTGTTGGATTCTTTATTAAGCAGTGAATGAATAGTTTCAATACAACACCGGAGCAAATGTAAGCCCATAAGGGATCCAGGGCCAAGAGGAACAGTAACTGCAATGACTAGCATCCCTACTGGGTGCCTCGTTTAGTAGTAAATGTCCGGAGAAGGATTTCACTACAGTTGATGTCTGCAGTCAGTGAAGTGTGGAGCCAACAAACTTTACTGATAAAGTCATTATCAAGCCCAATTTTCCCTAGCATCATGAAGAGAAATCCTATTCTCCAGCACTGGATCTTTCATAGATTCACATGCTTCAAATTATTCCCCATCGCCAGACTTGGAACCCCCTTGGTAATTTTACAAACAGTGGTCATATACACAAATTAATAAACATAAACACATTAACATTGATTAAAAACAATGTTACCTTTTCACACCTATCGACATTATTATATGTCCCAAACCTCATCCTATCAGAAACCACCTCACCCAGCTGATCCCCCTACTGAAACCTCCAACTGTCAGATTTCGTACTGCACGCTCAATGTGAGGAATCCTTTAGACATATGTTTAAGATCTTACTATTGGGAGAGTGAAAAAATATTTTGATCGTATCATGCCTGAGACAGAGGTTACCACAAAGAAGTCTTTTTTAAAGCTTAAAATGCCTGTGGCAAAAGATGATTTATGTGGAAGATTCACAAAAGAAGTGCCTTTATGGTTTACATCCTGATCACAAGCCAGCAGAATGTAAGATTTGCCAAACATTTTTAGCCAAGACCCTGAAGGATAGGGAAAGGCGCTTGTGGAGAAGGAGTTAGAAACTAAAGGAATGGAGAATGGACCCTCTGGTTTTCTTCTAAAAGTCAGACTGCTGGTGTTGTTCACTCTAGTGTGAAGGAACGCAAGAGACAGGACGTGCAGAAGGAGCACAAATAAAGAGAAAAAGATGAGTCAAAGGATGAGGTTCCATCTAAGAAGCCTAAGGTAACTGCAGACTTGGAGCAGAGGTAGTCGTTGATGAAGAGGAAAGAAGATGATAAGTCGTCAATGGAGGAATTACCGTTGATGAGAGAGAAACTGGCAAGATTGTCGTGGATAGAGCCGTTAGCATCTAAGAGAAGGCTGTTGGCACAGAAGGCACAGGAGCAGTCACTGTCAATTACGTTTTTGGTGGTGGATTTGTTGTCAGTAGGGAAACTCCTGCCACAGGGTGGAAAATGTCAACAAAGGTTTTCTTGTTGACAAGTTAATTGTCATTGATGACTGAGTTTTTCTCCGCGAAAAGGAAGCAGGTAATGTTGATGCCCCCGTCAACTAGAGGATTGATAGGGCAGGGTTCATGAAGCGTCACATAGAACGGAATAACCCAAATTACAGGGTTTGATGGTGGCTCCAGTACCATTACAACCGATAATGAACCAGATCTGGTTCAGAAGGAGGCAATCTTCAGTGAAGCGGAATATTCAGTACATTGATGATGATGATGATGATAAGTAGTTAGCAGAACAATATAGTTATGAGAGGCAAGAGGTATAAGGAGGAAGGAATGCACATTCTTCTGAAGGCATGGGGCAGGTGCCAACCCATATCTACACAAGACTGCTGAAGGATGATCAGCAGCCGGAGTTTTTTTAAAAACTATTTTTATTAGAGTTTTCTGCTTAACAATACATGCTGCAGAACATCACATCCATGAATACTGCTACGTGGCATTCATTGTACAATAATACAGTACGGTGTTGGGTTATCTACAACGCTCTTACCACAGTGAGTTGCAGACTTCACCTTTTTTAACAATACACTTCAGGGATATCATACAGAGGTAGGCCCATCACCATAATCTCCCATATCTATATCATAGTGTTTGATCCAGGGGCCCCTTATCTTATATAACCTTTTCAGACATCCTCCTGCCTTTTTGGTGACGTTTTCCTCTATCAAATAGAGGTCTACCCCTATTCTCCATTCTCTGAGAGTGGGTGACTCAGGGGCATCCCAGTGTTTGTGCTTGCTTCACCACTACGAGACCCAAATTGCTAAAGAGGAGTTTCGCTTCGGACACGTCTATCTCCGTGGATATCCCCAACAGTCCCAACTTGGGGACCATCAGTAGGCACTCGCCATTATTAAGTTCCTGCACTGTGGTATTCCCGTAAAGGCTTATCAAAGGGCAAGACCACAATGTGTGCATGGCAGCCCCATCGTCTTCCCCACATCTCAGACAGTTAGGAGCCTCTGCCCTACCAAATCTATATAAAAGGGTCCTATCATAATATATTCTGTGGAGCTGTGGAGGACCTTAAACTGAATAAGTCATAGGTGGGACTTGATTGCAACATCCCTTAGGTGCATCATGCCACCCAGTCTATGTTGTCTAGTTCCCCCACCACTCCCTCCCATGTTGCCCTCAGTTTCGGTAAGGTGTCTTCAATGTTAATAAGAATAGTTGTATACGTCCTTGAGACCACTTTCCCTGCTATCTCAACTTGTAGGAGACTCCCTTCAAATTGTACGTATTCCAGGAGGTCTTCTATTACAATCTTTTCCACCTGCCAGGCATGCTGTAGTTGCAGGTTTTTAAAATATTGGGTATTATGTAGGTGATATTCCCTCTGTAAGGAACTAAAGGGGATCACTGTGCCTTTCTCTCTATCTTAGAGATTCCGATAGTGTCCCACTGTCCAAAACACTTCAGTTTCCCAAATTCCTTCAAATGCTTTCCTACCCAGAGCGGCCCTCATCATCTGTCTTATGTCTTGAGTATCATTTGTGGTAGGTTCTTATTAATTAATATTGTGACTTCACATGTCTTTAAGCAGCTGCACGAGTCAGGGTAGGCACCATATTCAGTTAGTACTCAGCTGCTACAAGTAACTGAACTGATCTAGTCATGTCTCAATTTCAGATATTCTATTTTTAAAACATGTTTTTCCTGTATAAGTGCCACATCTACCCTTTTAGTGTGAGTTGTTGCAACTCCTTTTCCCACGTTATATAATGGGATAAACTATTAACATTCCACCATACAAGCTTCTTTTGTGCACATTACTCTATAAACTAATATGTCATTAGAGGCCGGAAAGTAAGTGCAAAATAGCTCAGAAAAATATTATATTATATTCTGCAGTTTGTGTATAGCGCATGGCTACCAATAGGCCTAGCGTATGGCTACCAATAGGCCTCCAGGGCTTTCATAGCTACCGTAGAACAGCCCAGGAATGACATTATTCCTTAAATAGCATCATTGATCCTATCACAAACACAACTCCTTTAGGTGTAGCAAGCTTGTATTATGTGCATCATTGACTCTATACCACTACAGAGGTATCCTAGTTCACATTAACAATCAACCATAGATATATGGGAAGCCCTTTTTTCACATGGTGTTCAATATTTATACAGCTGTTTAGAGAAAGCCATGGTATGTTCCAAAATTAACAGCTTTTATCTGTATCTAACCCCTCACAGTAACCAAAACTACATTGAGAAATGAAGTTGATATGAGCAGAAAAGTGGGTGCTGTAAACAGTGTTTTCTCTATCAAAAGAGTTAACTCTATACCCCACTGTTTGTAGACAGTGAAAGTATCATGAGAAATACTCCAAAGAGTAGTAAAAAATATATACTAAAGACAGTGTACACTCTATGCAGCATGTGTAAAAAACACATATTCACTTAAAATATCCAAGGCCTGAAGGTGCTAAAGATCATACTGCCTGCAGCCTTCATATTGTGGTGAAAGTTTTACAGATAGCCCCAACTTCTGACGCAAAACAAGCACATGCATATAGGTTAGTATGTTTCGTAGTAATTGCCATGCTGAGATGATCCACTAACTCAAGGCTGCTTATAATATTTAGTATCTACTATGTAGAATCTTTGCCCTGTAGCAAACTTTTTCTGAAGGACTGTGAGGAAATGGGGTGTATTATATGGTGTGGGTGTGCAACCTCACCTTGTAGGTATTGTTATTCGAACTTGTATCTCTTTCTCCATTCCATATGCGGTCGAAGACTTTGTCTCCAGTGGGAGGTTTGTGGATTGGTCTCACTGCACATGGCCCCGCGCCCCTTCAGGGCCTTTGTTTCTCGGGCCTTCCATTTGTTCCAGGCAATGTCACGAAGGTAATGGAGCGACCCCACCCCTTAAGATTTCATCCTCAATGCCTTTCCAGAGTCCCACAGACCAACATTCATCTGGTCTGTAATCTTTGTCTTTCGCCCAAGCACCACGAGCTCGAGTGTGACACCTGCTGCACCTTTTGATCTAAAAAAAAAAACCCTCTGTGGCGGTCTGGCCTAATATTTGGATATGTCCCAGAGAGGCGGTGAAAATCCAGTTGACGTCTTTGGCACGGAGAGCGTCCGGAACACCATGCCAGGGTGTCTGCAGCCGAAGAAGAGGGGTTCTCACAGCAACAGCTCTAAATTGGAAATCAAGGACTTACCAGATGCACGAAAGGTTGTGAGTACACAACCCCCTCCTCAATACAGCTGCAACACAGAACAGGCCTCCTCGGAAGCCCGGTCAGAGGATATACAAAACACTCCAGAGGGCCACCACTGCCTTTGGGCCATTGTAGACATTCATTGCTACATGACGTCGGGATTACACAGAGTGTGTAATTTGGAATTTATTGACCTTTTGCCCATTAAGAAATCAATAAGCTTTTCGAAATTAAAGTAAGATTTTAACTCGAGGGATGGACAAGGAACTTTTAAGAAATAAATAGTTATTTCGGCTTTGGATCAAGGATCCATTTGATTGGGAATTTCGATTTGACTTACGATTAAATGGTGACTCCATCCAGGTAAGGAGGAGTGCCTCACATAATCTCTTTCACTGTCGACAAGGCTTAAAAGTGTCCTGAAGAAGACGTAACATGACGCCTACTTATTAACACACACCCGGGGTCGAAATGTCTACTCTTAATCAAGTTCAGGTCCTGTGTTACTTCACCCATAATTATTAATAATATTTAAAACGGGTGTTTGTGGAATTCCATATGCTTAGAAAGGACGGATTTCTGTTTACATTTGTTATCTATGTTTTACTGAATTTCGTGTTTGTTTGTAAATTGTACTATATTTACTATTATTATCTTTGTTGTTTGTCCTGTGATTCACTTATGTAGCAGTCATACATAATAGGAGACATTTAAATGAAATATATTCGCATGAAGCAGAGTGTCTTTTTGTGGTGAGTTTTTGACTTACATTTCTGTTTTTCAAAGTAATTGATCAAATACAGTTACACCAAACATTCATTGATTTTGAGTAACATCGCTATTTATACTAAGCAAGACGACCCAACAAAGCACATTGTAGACTTTATTACTTAGACCCAGGTTCTGAGGGACACAGAGTTAACCCATTTACTTCAATGGCCGAAACATATATCCGCACTGAAACCACTATCGGCCCGAAGCCTTTGGCACCAAAGACAGCTGCCACCACAGTAGGTGCCAAAACAGTTGAGCCATCTACTATCAGCTCCAAGACAACGATGCCCATCAAAGACATTTGGCAATTCATCCCCAGATGGAGAAGGTCATTGCTCAACCACCTAAAGCTGCTACGTATCCACCAAAAAGGCAGCTTTCTTTCCAGGAAGTATTAGATGAAGACCTAGTTCCTAAAATGAGAAAGAAAGTGGATAGGGCCACAAGCCCATAACCTGCAACTCCATCTTCAATTCAGCCTATGCAGGAACCTCCTTCTCCACATTCCTTTTATTAAGATCCCCTTTCATACATGCCACAGTGGTCACCGCTTGCATCCCTCGAAGAATTAGAGGGTGAAGCCCCAACCGCACCTTTCACCACAACTAGGCCGCTGGGAAACTTACGATGCTGAGCACCCATCAGACACCAACCCCGATCTGCACCCAGCTCGTCCACCCCCGTTGATTTCTCCACTCACAAAGAGTTACTTGGCCGAGCATATGGTTCCTCTTCATTCTCATCCTATAGAGGAGGATTTTTTTTCTGAAACACTCCACCTAAAAATAAGACTTCTTCTTCTGACCACCCTTACATTTGAGGTCAGCTTCCTCCAGACTCTCTTGTTGTCCATACATCTAGAAAGAGGGCCAACTACCAAACAACTGGAGAAGTGTCCCACCAGCGCTGACAAACAGAGCAAAAATACTAGATGCAGCAGGGAAGAGGGTAGTGGCACCATCTGCTGACCACTGGTGAGTTGCCAATTCTGTAGGCCTCTTTAGTAGGTATGATAGAACCACATGGTACGAAATGGAGTAACTCCTTTAGTACCTCCCTGAAGGTCACAGTAAGAGAGGACAGGAACTAGTGTCTGAGGGGAAATTGATATGTAACACTATTGTAAGATGAGCCCTTGACACAGCTCTCAAGGCTGCTCGGGGCATCAGTGCAAGCCTCCTTCTTAGATGCCATGCATTGCTGCCCATATCAGTTGTGAAGCCATTCAGCAGAACTTATTAGCTCTCCCATTTGATGCAGAACACCTTTTTGGGCATCAGGTAGATCAACTGTTGGAGAAAATGAAAAGACACTGAGACTGCAAAGGCGTTGGGGGCACTACAAACATCCACTTTTCACGGGTCCTTTCGCTGCATGGCCTTCCTTGAAGACTCCAAACAGGCTTCATCTGAAACCTCACTGAAAAATTTCAAAAGATGTCCCCAAAAGTAAGCAACAAAGAGCAGAAGCTCCAAAGTATTGAAAATTACACCCACAGATCAGCTCATATACTTTTTATTTATTTATCATCATTAAATATGTTATCATTTTCTTTAAAAAGGAATCAGATTAGAAAATTAGAAAAATTCATCTATAAAGGTACACAAAATATCACATAAAAACATATTCATATATACTATACACAGATCTTCCTAAAACATGAATACAGCCCACAGTAAACACTGTACAAAATTGAAGGTACACACTAAATGTCCAGCAACCTAGGGACAAATACAACCAACACATACAATGAATATAAATCACATACAGTTACAAAAATGAGAAACATCAGAAATTTCAAGAAACAGAATCTACAGTTCACAATATACCATACAAAACGCACACAAAGAGAAGCGCTGACGCGCATTTCGGAAAGTACCAAAGTGTTTTAGACATTCCTTCGTCAGGGCGCACGTTTCATGCGTTAATTTTTAATCGTGACCCGGAAGTGGTCATCAATGTATAAAGACGAAATACAGTGTGAACAGCAGGGCTGAGGAGGCTGTCTGTGGGAGAAAGATATATGGGGTGTAAGAAATTTAAAAACAGGACTGAACAAGGTCAAACATTGAGCAAGACATACAATTGGGACACAGAATTATGATAAAGAAGCTCAATAAAGATAAAAGGACACAATGAAGAAAGAAAAGGTGGGTAAATAACACCTAACAATCCAACCATGACTCGAACCTTCTATCCCAATCAGCTGTGCGCAGTCATAATAGCATGTCCACCACCAATGTTGTAGTACACAAACCTTGAAAAATTGTGAAACACAAGCTTTCTCTGAACCTGAGGTCCGGTCTGAACTGTATAATACTCCAGAAAAAATGAAATTCTGAAATAGATATAGGAAAAAAGGGGGAATGAAGTAAGGACTAATCAGCGCAAGGGAATAAGCACTACGAGTAACCAACCAGGGGACATTGAACACGCCTACATAGTGGACGGACTAGCCCGGATTGCGGCGTTTATGCAACACAGGAGTCTAAGGCAGAAGGGGATATACACGGACAACCAAGAGATTAATGAGATAAGGGCAAAAATAGGGAAGCCTGCCATAAATGTGCTGACTGAGGACTGGAAGGGTTAAAAGAGGGTAGTGTACCTGAAGAATAAAGGAATTACTCACAGGTAACTGTGCTAAGGATCCAATTGTGGATACAGGTGGGAAGTACTCCAGAAGAAAAAAGAGTGTAGAACCGCGCCACAAAAATAGAGTGAATCCTGTCACATCAATGATGGCGAGCCACAAGGAGCCGGAATCAGGAGGCTAAAGAAAATTTTGTAAACAAAGCAAGCGCAAAATGAGGAAGGAGAATTCATGCGAGTATCTAATAAGGTCTAGGGCGCATAGTGGAAGGGATACCACATGACGCTTACCTGATTTTAAGGTGAAGGAATACACAGGCGCAATCTTAAATGGAGTGCCCAAATGACAAATGCAGGGAAGTTTCAAGCAGTACAGTATTTCCTGAAGAGTCGCTCTTTAAAGTTTGCATTACACAATGTGATGTTAATTGAGTGTTCGAGGCATGTGGGCTGCTGAATTCATATCTTGTGCATAGATCGCCCCCTAGTGTTGGGTCCGGATGATTGCACATTGTTGTCCACGACATAGGTGGCTCCTCCCTCGGACTACAGTGCGCATGGGCATCCTCTCCATCCTCAGATTGTTTTTTTCCGCCATTGGGTTCGGATGTACTTTTCTTTACTCAAGTTCGGAAACTTTCTAAAGGCCAAAAGGCCTTCGGGGTCGTCGGTATTGTCTTTCGATTGGTGCAGAGTTCTTGTTCCAGTTCTTTGCGAGCAGGACGTCGAGGAGAGCCGCGTGGCCTTTTCGACACCAGAGGCCCGATCGTCGATGGAACGGAGCCCGTTCAAACGATGCCCCCTCTGTAACTCTAAGTACCCACACATCGATGTACACCCGGTGTGCAACAAGTGCTTATCACCCGACCACAATGAGGACAACTGTCTAGCTTGTGCTCGATTCCGGTCAAAGAAGACGCTTAGGCTCAGACGTGCGGCGAGGCAAACGATGTCGAAGCCAGCGCCCGACCCGGTGAATATCTTCGGTGAAGAAGACGATGAGGTCGTCGAGGCTCAGGATCCAGGACAGCAATCGGATCCCGGTTCGGAGCATGACTCCACCTATTATGAAGACGGCGATAATGAAAACGACGTCGAGGTAAGGGACGACGTATCCCCCATCGGAGCCGTCGATGACGACTCAAGCGATGAACCAGGCCCAACTGTGGGCACGGAGCTCAGAACAGACACTGAAAGGCTTCCAAGGGCTCAGGTCGAGGCATCGCCGGAAGGCCTTAGGCAAGATCAAGAGGAACGTTCGATAGCCCCGCGTCTCGGCCCGGCTAAGAACATATCACACGAGCCATTGGTCGCACTACTGAAAGCGAAACCGAAAGCCATCGAGTCAAAATCAAAACCGAAACTGCTGAAGACAGTCTTCGGATCGAAGAGTTCGAACATGTCGGATTCTACAAAGAAAGCAAGTGTCGACGACCCTGCGAGGTCAAAAATGAAGGCCGTCGAGCCAAAGATCGGTGCGCTGAAATCCATTACCAAAGTCAAGCAAGTCGAGCCGACGAGGTCGACGTCGACGGACAGCGACACTAACAAGGGACTCGAGTCTCGGAAGGTTCTCGATCCGAAGCAACGAGTCGACAGGCCGAAGCTCGTCAAAGCCCTCGAGCCGAAAACCAAAGGCGTCTCGAAGGAGCACGTCGAACCGAGGCAAAAGAGCGCGCCTCCGACGCCTCAGGCACCGACGTCAACGCAGAGCCTGCGGCATACTGACGAAAGGGCTACGTCGGTTGGACCTCTATCGACGCCGGCCCCGAAAAAGGTCAGTCTGTCTAAAGACTCGCAGCCAGCGATAAAGTTTGGACTGCCCCCAACTGCACGCCCTAAGGCGCTCGATCCGAAAACCGGGGTCGAGGCACCCAGGTCGGTGTCAACTGGAAAAATAAGTCATCCCCCAGAGGAGGACATTGTATACCAAGAGCCCTCCTATGATGAACAGTCGAAGCTGTATATCGACTCCGAAACTGGCAGACTTTCCATCTACCAAAGGAAGATCAGTTCGGAAAATCCTCTGGAATCATATAAAATTCTACTCAAAAGGAAAAGGGATTCTTCTACATCACCTGTCCTTTTTGAGACTGTCAGCTACCATGGCCAAGACACTTCTGCATACTCGCCCACACACACTAATGAGGATATGGGGTATGACTATGGTGGACAATATGATTACCCTGCGGACACAGATCAAGATGACCAAACTCAGCCATGGGCAGATACTATAGACCCTGGTGAGTCACAGACTATTCCTGATACTCCTTCTCATCCTGTCAAAACTTCCCCGACAGAAGATACAGCTGCGTTTAACACATTAATAGAAAGGGCAGCACTGAATCATGATGTGGAAATGCATGCTGACCCAATTGAAGAGGACTTCTTGTTTGACACTTTCTCCGTTTCAGAGAAATCTGTTAAGACATTGCCAATGTTGAAAGGTGTTCTTAAACACGCAGGAGACATTTTCAAAGAAACCACAAGAGCAAGGGTTGTTAACCCCAGAATTGAAAGAAAATACAGACCGGCGCCTGTGGACCCTACATACATTAAGGGACAGCTGCCATTGGACTCTTTAGTGGTATCAAATGCTCGTAAGCGTGCCAACTCACAAACTACTGGTGATGCTCCTCCTCCAGACAAAGAGTCTAAAATCTTAGAAGCATCTGGGAAAAGGGTAGCTGCTCAAGCAGTTAATATCTGGAGAATTTCAAATACACAGGCCCTATTAGCCAGATACGATAGGGCGCATTATGACACACTAGAGCAACTGCTACAGCATTTGCCTGATGCCTACAAAGATGGAGCAGAAACACTTATACAAGTAGGGAAGCTAATATCCAACGGATCCATTAAATGTGCGATTGACGCAGCAGACACCGCAGCCAGGGCCATCAACACAAGTGTCATGCTCAAGAGACATGCTTGGTTGCGCATCTCTGGCTTCAAACCTGAGATTCAAACCACATTATTAAATCAGCCTGTGAACCCTGATTTTTTATTTGGTCCTGATGTGGACACAATCTTAGAGAAGATTAAAAAGGACACAGAGACAGCCAAATCTATGGGTGCCTTGCAGTCACAACAATTCAGAGGCGGCTCCTTTCGTCGCTCCGGTAACACAGGAGCTACAAGAGGCCAGGCATCCCAGCAGACTCCATACAGTAAAGGGAGCACGCAAACCACCTATAATAAGAACAATAGAGGTGGATACCGTGGCAACAGCAACAAGGGCAGAGGACGAGGGAATAACAACACCAGATTCTCCGCCAATACTAAACAGTGACGCCTTGTCACTGCCCCCAGACCATGTAACACCGGTCGGGGGACGATTACAACAGTTCCTGCCAGTCTGGGAGAGCATTACCACAGACAGGTGGGTGAGACAACTTATTCAGTACGGCTATTGTCTAGAGCTAACGTCCACTCCACCCAACATACCCCCAAGACACCGTCCTATGTCCGCAGAGCACATAGACTTATTACAGCAGGAAGTCATCAGCATGCTGCAAAAAGGGGCCATAGAACTCGTCCCTATACAGCAACAGGGTACCGGGGTGTACTCTCTGTACTTCTTAATCCCCAAAAAGGACGGGTCTCTCAGGCCAATACTAGACCTCAGGCCCCTAAACCAATACATTTTGTCAGAACACTTTCACATGCTCACTTTACAGACCCCCCAGGATATAGCGGCATGGATTGGCAAATTTAGCGGCACAAAAATGAAAATTTAGCGGCACAAAAATGGAAATTTAGCGGCATTTAGCGGCATTTTATTTTGGGTTTTTCGCAACACCAAACACAGATATCTTACTGTTTGAGTTATTCATTCTTCATAGAAGTGTATTTCTTTTATATGGGGGTGGGTGTTGCATACCTTTAATGATGCCGAGACCATTGCATTGTAAATGCTTGTCCTAAAGTGGATGGCCGCTGAACACAGAAGGTGAGCATCACAGAGCTACATGCTGTAAATAACACACCCCATAGATGTCGGAATGACTGAAAAGACATTGAATGAAAACGATTACTATTAACAGACAGCCCCCTAGCCATGGATTTCGGTTCCTCTTCGCATTGGAATTCGCTTCTGCTCGAGCACAGCATGACATACCTAAATAAATGTAAGGACGTAATGCATTGTAGTATGACTAAACTGCGATCTGTGGCGAAATTAGATTGCAATGGGCCCTAATACAAACAAAGGAAAATAGGCCGCTAACCCCCGAGTGAGTTGTAAAAGCAAGGGCGCCATATTTGATCTTCAGTGGGCATTCCACAACCTGGGGTCCCGGCACCACTGCACCTGCTGCATCATTTATATCCCTCCACCACCCCTTATTGAGATGTAATAATAAATGGTGCTCAACAGATCTCTATATTTTCCACTAGAGGGGGCACTTGGCTTTCTCAGACTTTCAAGGAAGTTTCATTCTTCCATTTCAGCAGTATTGGTCCCTACAATATTATTGAACTACAGTGTATTTTCTTTTGCTCTCCGTGGCGAGTTCCATTCTGTTGTATACTTTGTAGCTATAAATCATTTGGGTGACGCACACATTGGTTGAGGTTGCACGACGAGCATCGATTACACCAGACGACAGAAGTGCAGCGCCCAGCGCTCCTTCGAAGCCCCGTCTTTTCGGAATGGTCTGTACATTTTAATCTCTATTTCAGCACCTCCCAAATCCCTCCCCTCTATCTGACCTCTCCACGCACTTACTAAGTCAGAAGTGTTTACTCCAGTGATTGTTCGTCTGTATTGGTGAAGAGGTGGACAGATTAGCACCCGAATGAGGGTGTTACCCCCAACACCGACACATCAAATGCGTTTCAGCAACAGTCAGTCAGTGGGGGGCCCGCAGATCACCTCACCACAGGATGGCCGATGAATGACAGAGGGCGTTTCACAAAGGGTCGCGCTCTCACACCTTTTAGCTCGCCCTACAGCTGGGGAATTGAAAATGGGGTGGATTTTAAGGCGGAAACGGCAAATTTCGCGGGCTTTTGCCCAAATATCGCGGCATTTAAACAGATCGGCCGATTTCGCGATTTTTTTGCAAATCGCGAAATCGCGATAAGCTGGAGGGTCTGACTTTACAGCAGGTTCTACCATTACTCAGTCAGGGAGACTTCCTCGCAACATTAGACCTAAAGGATGCGTATTTCCACATACCAATACATCCAGCACACGGGAAGTATCTCAGGTTTACCATACAAAATCAGCACTACCAGTTCAAGGTTCTGCCTTTCGGGGTGACAACTGCCCCAAGGGTGTTTACCAAATGCCTAGCGACAGTAGTGGCGCACCTGCGGAGGAACCATATTCACGTCTACCCCTATCTGGACGACTGGCTTATCCAAGCAAAGTCGGCCCAGCAATGTGCCGACCACATGTCCCGCACTATTCACCTCCTGCACAGCCTCGGATTCTCATTAAACTACACAAAGTCTCATCTCCACCCCGCCCACGTACAACAGTACCTGGGAGTGACAATAGACACTCTGGCAGCAAAGGCTCAGCCAAACTCAGCGAGAATCAACAGCATTCAATCGCTGATCCAGGGATTCAGACCCCAACACTCGCTCCCGGCACGGGTATTTATGCAGTTGATAGGCATGATGGCCTCCTGCATCTTCATAGTCCCCCACGCCAGACTGCACATGCGTCCGCTTCAGGAATGCTTAGTTCAGCAGTGGAACCAGGCTCATGGACAATTGAAAGACCTAGTGTTGGTGACCGGTCGCGCATACAACTCTCTGCATTGGTGGAATCCACAAAACCTTTGCAGGGGTCGACCGTTCCAAGAGCCTGTACCACAAATAGTGCTCACGACGGACGCGTCTCTCCTGGGATGGGGAGCGCATGTCCTCCATTACACAGTCCAGGGGCTGTGGACAACCCAACAGAAGAAAATGCACATCAACCTGCTGGAACTGATGGCAATCTTCATGGCAATGAAGGCGTTCAAGGTACACTTGTGCAACAAAGTCGTGTTGATCCGGACGGACAACATGACTGCCATGTACTACATACAGAAGCAGGGAGGGACACGCTCTCCACAGTTGTCACATCTAGCGCAAAGCATGTGGAAGTGGGCCATTCAGAGGAACATCTTCCTCATGGCAGAACACCTTTTCAGTTAGTTTAGAGAAAGAGATGCACACCATGGTCATCTATGTTTCATCATGTTAGTTAGTCTGTTAGTTTTCTTCAGCGTGCATACACCTGCAATGCGCTTCGTCTCAGTGCGCTGTTTGAAACTGTCATTCACAACGAAGGAATCTCTCTGTCTGATTCCATCAGGTTGCACAGTACAACCTGATGGAATCAGACAGAGAGATTCCTTCGTTGTGAAGAACACCTTTTCAGGCGAGGACAACCAGATGGCGGATCTGCTCAGCAGACACAGCCACCAGATGCACGAGTGGGAGATACATCCCTCAGTGCTGCACCTGTACTTCCAGCAGTGGGGTCACCCAGAGATAGACCTGTTCGCCACAAGGGAAAACGCAAAATGCCAAAGCTTCGCCGCCAGGTTTCCACATTCGCAGTCTCAGGGCAATGCGATATGGATGAACTGGTCAGGCAGATTTGCGTACGCTTTTCCACCAGCCCCGCTCATACCGCTAGTGCCACGCAAACTGCGACAACACTCGATGACACTCATCCTATTTGCTCCAACGTGGGCAAGGCAACCATGGTACACCACGTTCCTAGAACTTTCCGTGGTGCCTCATCAAAGGCTGAGATTAACACCCAGTCTTTTAACGCAGAGCCATGGCGACGTTCAGCACCCAGATCCGCAACAGTTGAACCTTGCGATCTGGCTCCTGAAGTCATAGAGTTTGGTTACCTGAACTTGCCTCCTGACTGTATGAATATTATCAAAGAGGCAAGAAGACCTACTACCAGGGCATGCTATGCGGCAAAGTGGAAACGATTTGTCATCTATTGCACCAATAATGACATAAATCCGCTAGACGCATCTACTCAAAACATCATATGTTACCTGTTGCATTTGCACAGATGCAATCTGGCTTACAGTTCCATACGTATACATTTAGCTGCTGTGGCAGCTTATCTTCAGAACAGGCAGCACCTTTCCCTCTTCAGAGTGCCTGCTATTAAAGCTTTCATGGAGGGACTCAAACGAGTAATTCCTCCTAGACACCCACCTTCACCTGTCAGGAACTTGAACGTAGTTCTCACCAGACTAATGGGACCCCCTTTTGAACCTCTACACTCGTGTGAGATACAGTTCCTAACGTGGAAAGTGGCTTTTCTAGTGGCGATTACATCCCTTAGAAGAGTTAGTGAGCTGCAAGCTCTAACTATTCAGGAGCCATTCATACAAATTCACGCAAATAGGGTTGTGCTACGAACAAACCCTAAATTTATGCGAAAGGTGGTATCCCAGTTTCACATCAGTCAAGCTATAGAACTGCCAGTGTTCTTCCCAAATCCAGATTCAGTGGCAGAAAGAGCTCTACATACCTTAGACGTTAAAAGAGCTCTCCTGTACTATATCGACAGGACAAAACATTTCAGAAAAACTAAGCAACTGCTTGTTGCCTTTTCACCACTGCACAAAGGCACCCCATTTCCAAATCAGGTATAGCCAGATGGATTGTTAAGTGCATACAAATTTGTTATCAGAAAGCTAAACGCACATTAACAGTACCCCCAAGAGCGCATTCAACACGCAAATTAGGGGCATCCATGGCTTTCCTAGGAAACATTCCTCTAGAAGACATATGTAGAGCAGCCACATGGACTACCATACATACATTTACCAAACACTACTGCGTAGATGTACACTCCAAACAGCAAGCGGCTGTAGGATAGGCTGTTCTCAAGACTCTTTTTCAGACTGCTGCAGCTGACTGCTATACATTCAATGCACAAGATATGAATTCAGCAGCCCACACGCCTCGAACGGAATATGCTACTTACCAGTATGCATCTGTTCTTGGCATGTAGGGCTGCTGATATTCATATCGCCCTCCCTCCTCCCCGGTGCCTGTCACAGCTGTAGCACTCAGAATTAATCTCTAGCATGGACATCACTTACTGTATCATACTCCATCCCTGCCACAATGGCGAAAAACAATCTGAGGATGGAGAGGATGCCCATGCGCATTGTAGTCCGAGGGAGAAGCCACCTATCTCGTGATACTTCGAAGACTCTTCCAGGACAACAATGTGCAATCATCCGGACCCAACACTAGGCGGCGATCTATGCACATGATATGAATATCAGCAGCCCTACATGCCAAGAACAGATGCATACTGGTAAGTAGCATATTCCTTTTGACCTTCTGTTTGAACAGAAACATTTTCTAGTTCCAGAAACAATATTTTAGACAAATCATAGGGTCGGCGATGGGGCCTGCTTCGCCCCCAGCTACGTGAACTTGTTCGTCGGCTGGTGAGAGACGCAGGTCGCATGGCCTGATGAGAATCAAAAATGGGTCTCTTCAGTTATTGGGTGGCACCGATATATTGACGACCTCTTTGTTTTCTGGAAGGGTTCTAGGACGGAAGCCGAAGCTTACATAAAACACCTGAATAACAATACTGTAAACTTGCATTTCAGTGGCAATATAAGTGCAACTGAAGTAGACTTCTTAGATCTTAAAGTCTTTATCAAGGAGGGAAAAATCTGCACCTCGCTGTTTCGTAAGACCACAGCAGGAAATTCTATACTGGAAGCAAACAGTTGTCACCCCAAACCCTTAAAGAATAGTATTCCGTACGGGGAATTACTACACCTCAAGAGAAATTGCACACTAGAGAAAGACTTCGAAGCGGCTGCCCAGGAGCCAATACAAAGATTCAAAGACAGGGGATATTCAGATCAGATTCTGCAACAAAATCTTGACAAGGTCCAAAAAACACCTAGATCATGTCTATTGAAAGATAAAAGTAAACAAAGTAGTAATGATGACAACAGTCCCCGTTTTATCACAACGTTTTCATGTGATTCGAAACAAATCCAACACACACTTTCTCGCAATTGGCACATCTTGAAGGCAGATGGTATAATTGGAGCTGACATACCAGATCACCCAAGAATAACGTATAAAAGAAGTCGATCATTAAGAGACCTCTTAGTGCACAGTCATTTTGATTCAGTTCCTAGAACACCCAGTTTGGGGCAGAGCAACACAGAAGAAAATCAATAAATTTCTCACATGCACTACACCATATTGTGTGCACTGTTTGGTATTCCCGTGTAATCTTCATTATATCGGTAGCACAATACACCCCGTCAAATGAAGAATAATGGAACATGCAAGAGCCATAGAGCATAATGACCCAAACTATCCCGTCGCTAGGCATTTTGCCAAAGAACATCAAAGTGATCGTAACCTCCTCCGCTTTTTCTACCTTGATCAAGTCCCCATTAAAGATCGTGGAGGGGACAGAGAAATTCAGTTACGAAGACTCGAATCGAGATTTATTATAGACCTCCAAACTAGAACACCGTTAGGCCTGAATACTGAGGAAGAGTTAGCCATACATTTTTTAGACACTGATTAATTTTCATTATTCACATAGATCTTGTAGTCACATATTCACCTTATAGCACATGTGTATCATAGGAACTGCCTATTCAAGGCTTAATTGTTGCTCATAGCTACCAAAATTGATCATGAAACAGACAGCGTAGTTATACTGGGCAAACATATTATGCAATGAGATTAATTGTATATATTTCCTACAAATCATGAGGAAATGAATTGTATAATAGTGTATATATGTACTTAACCATTTTATTTTCACGAATTCGAATTTGTGTACTATCACACCTACAATCATAACAATTATTGAATATGTGACCGTATGCTAATCAAAGTAGAGTGTTTGTCCATCCAGGGCTCAATTTCTTTTGATTGTCCATGCATTTTGAAGGAAATCATGTTTGCATTTAGTGCCCTTCTAATCAATAGTAATGATGTGTTAAGATGGCCGCCACTAAACCGAATGAGACTGAGGAAATGATGTAATCTGATGAACTAAGTTTCTTTTGTGTAACTTCATTTATAAGTTGAACATTCAAATTGTGCGTTAACAGTTCGTAGAAGGCCCGATGCCGAAACGCGTCCTGTTTTTTGTTTTGCGGTAAATAAACCCGTATTGCTTCAACCTCAGAGTGCGGTCTGGTCTTTTACGAAGTCGTGAAGGAACTTGAGCGAAAAACTTTTTGGGGGAGTCGCGCACCCAAAGCGCACCTTTCTCGATCACTACGCGGAACCTAGCTGCCAATTTAGGATTGTTATGTAGGATCCGCGTAAGGTGTGCAACGGGTACGAAGTTTCCTACGCGATTGCTATGCGACTGGTATGCAACTTGTGGCGCATACGCGACATGTACGAATTACGCTACGCGACAGTTGCGCGGTTGCGCGTGATATCATACTCGTGTTGGGCGCGGTATGTGCGCGACTCCCGCAAAAATGTTTAATATCCCAAAACATATATATATATATATATTTAATATAAATATTAAGGCAAGACATAATCTGAGCTAATCATAAAAATAATATTCTTTTACTTTTAATAAAGTTACATTACTTTTAAATGCAATTTCGCGAAGTTGCGCTCTTTGCGAGCTGTGTGCGCACACCCTACGCGGACCCCATGTGACCAGAAAAAAAGATTTGATTGGTTCATAACACTTCCTATTCTAAGTATTGAAGAACCCCACCTATTTCAATCACTCTTCTTAGACCTTCCTTGAGAGAAGACCTGTCCTGAGAAGAACATCACATTTTTTTCATTGGAAACCTCATTTTGGTTTTTTGAGACAAAAATGGCTACACCAGTGGTAGAATCTTCTGAGTCTGATCATTCTGGGGCAGAAGAATTTCTACTAGAACCTCCCCCTCCTGAAAGATATACATCCATGTTTGGAAATGTTTTACTTTCTCGGAGGGGCAAAAGAAAGTAAATGCCACCAAGGTCACATGCAAGATTTGCCAGGCAGTGCTCTCCAGAGGAGATCCAAACAAGAAATACTCCTGTGGCACTGCTAGCATGCGGAAACACCTGCAATCGCTGCATCCTGTAAACTATGCACACGAGGAATGCATAAGATTACGTCGAAATGCTCCTCCACCACCGGCAATACCTAGTACCTCTGGGGCATCAACATCAGCACCAGAGATACGTCCTGAATTTGGGAAAGTGAAAATGCATTGTGTAAACTGCAATAGTTTAATTTGTTATGGGGAGCAATCCGTGGACCTTGTTTGTCGCGCCATGGATGACCATCAATGCTAGTTTTTGGGGGGGTTTTCCCCTCAAAGTTTTTGGTTTTGTTCGTCCTGTTAACTTTTTCTTCCTGTTACAAAAAAAAAAGTTCAAAAAATATGTAAAGCTACAAAAAGAAAAAAAAGTTATTTTCAGAACCAACTACTCTGGTTAAACAGGAGCTAAATTTGTATGCTAGTGTGTGAACGTTTACATTAATGTATGTCTAGTGGATAATTGATTGAAAGAATGCATTTGTGGTGTATGGTGAATGTATAAGTGCAGAACTATAAGGAAGTGCTGCAGCATGACACTGTAAAGTCTTTAGCTACAGCGTGCTCTTGTACTTCCGAAGCACATGGATGTAACATACGTACATAAATATGTTGCAAGTCTGTGCTTCCCTCTGCACTGCTGTTTAAACTGCAGCCAGGTGGTGACACAGGCCCCCTTGCACCATGGTGCAGGGATATCTGTGTTGTGTGGAGTTTGTTTTTGTGCAAAAAGACACACCTTCCTGCACAAAAACAATTTGTGAAGGCACTTTTCTCCTTCAATGTATACTGTACATTTTAGCATACATTCAAAGAGAAAAAATTAGGAGAAATGAAAATAATTCTTGTTGTTGTGCCGTGCTACACCAATTGGAGGATGCTGCAGCATTCACACACATGTCCAGATTTATGATTTCTAATTAAATCTGGAGATGTCTTGTTCTATCAGTGTTCCATGCAAACACGCACAGCAACACCCATAGAACCCCCTTTCAACGCAAAGTGGTATGTATAATAAGGTTGTATTTACATGGAGAAGAAAAGGTACACAGACTGCCTTTTCCTCTCTTTGTAAATATGAAACAGTGTCTTGCGCTATAAGTTTGATGTACATGCATAGTATATAAAGAAATTAATTTGTACTAGAGTTAATGGCTAGGCCAATTCTTATTATATGAGTAATAAGTAGAAATTTTTCGTTACTGCAAACAGATAACAAGATAAATTTATAAGTACTTACGTTTTGGCAAACTTATAGGACATGTTTATAGATTACTGAAGGGAAGGGATGGGGCCTGATATGACATGTGCAAACACACTCAGTGATGTGTTTTAAGTTAAGGAATTTTGTCTCTTTTTTTTTTTTTTTTTTTAAAACCTTTATTGAACAATGAAAGCTCACAAATACTGGCCTACAACCCCACGGGCTGGCCAGAACAGAATGGTAAAATAACCAGCATACAAAAAGAAGATCTGCACAGGATATAACATCAGGAGTACTGGTGAAGCAATAAAAACCATCGAGCGTTCAGCAAGAGCAGGATAATAAAGGTTAATTTTCTAGCACGGGGAGGGGACCAAAGGAATAACGGGCCGTATATGAGAGTACAAGGGAGGGACCGTGGCAAGCCGCCATTTTATAGACACAACGTAAGAAAATGAAACCATATAATCAAATCTAGCAAAGGACAGAAACAGAATCAGACCATCAAATAGCGACAGTGGCAACAGTCAACCGAGCTCACTCACCTCCGCCCCTACCCGAACAAAGAAGACGTGGTCAAAAAAGCCCCATCACAAAGAATACGCAATACGCACCCCAACGGAAAAAGGGAACCTCCATAAAGGAGGAAGGGAAAGAGGGAGAAAAAGACAACAAAAGGAACACCCGCCAGACCATGCACCCCCAGGGGGAAAAACAGGACAATAAAACCGGCATGCGATGTAACAGAAACACGATACCAGAATAGGCAGCGAACCACAATCAGCCACACACCGGAAGAAGGACAGAAAACCCCCGGGGGAGATACGAGGTGACAGAGTCCCGAAAAAGTGAATACACAAGAGCCATAGAACAAAAAAGGGGAAAATAAGGGGGGAAAAAGACCCCCCGACACAAACAGACCCCCCCCCACCCACCCTTAAGCCCACCCTGCACCCCTGCAGAAGGCTACGGCCTACCCCCCCCGCAGCGTGCCTGTCGCCCTAAGTAGAACCCGAAATATAGTGGAGCAAGAAAAGTTGGAATTAAAAGACAAAAAAAGGGGGGGGGGAAGGAAGGGAAGGAAAGAAGGGAGTAAAGACATACAAACATACACACGGGGAGGGCCAAAGACAGGAGTAAACGCACCCATCCACCCGCCCGGGTTAAAGGTCCAAGTCCTCGGGAAGCCAAAGAGTATCAGGCCAAAGTCCAGGAGCACTAACCAGTTACACAGAACCATATCAGGACACAGAGATCATCCAAGCCGTTCATGAGCTACCGCATATAAGAGTCAGTTTTCATCAGCCCTGACCCTTTTTATCCAAAGCAATAAGGGTCCGATCCAACGAGGACCCTGCCAGAAAGAACAGAAGGCAGGCAGCAGGAGAGTCCAACGGCAGTCCAAAAAAGTCACAGGAAGAAAAGCACGGAAGATCCAGGAAAATCACAGAATGTAGCAAACGATGCAGGCACAGTTCCAAGGATATATCCATAAAAACCGACCCATCCGGGCCGGCACAGGAGACGTCATCGGGCAGTGGTGATTGAGAGGGACCAGGAGAATCATGAAAGTCCGGCAAAACAAAATCCAGCTCCCGGGCCAAGGGCAGAGGAGGCAGCACAGGAGGAGAAGGCGCCATCAGGTTACGCACCTCCGGGGCGGCAGCCGGGACCGAGTCCGCCAGGAGAGAACCAGCCACACCCCGCGATATCAATGCCTCATCCGGTCGTGGGGGCCCGGGAGGCCCGCAGTGAGGAACCGTCTCCAGAGCCAGGAGTGGCGCGGCCACCGAGAGCCGCCAGGATAGCAGGATGTTTAAGATCCCCTTAAGTGCAGGAAAACCTTCACAGTATCCGACACCCGGGCCTTGCGGCGGGCCCCCAGTGCTCGTCCGGGCCCGGCCCAAACAAATGGGGTTGGTCGCCATCTTGAGAGCCCGAACAGGCCGCGCGGCCAACAACCTCCGCCGGGGCGGCAGTCAAGCAGATGAAGTCCCGCCGACAGGCAGAAGAACACCCCGGACAGGAAGGGGGGCCACCAGAAGAAGGGGATTCGCCGGCCCCCCAATGTCGCCAGTCCCGATCTCCGAGTCCGGGCGGCAAAGAACAAAATGGCCGGACCGGAGAACAAAGGGGGAGGAAGCTGAACACACGAGGAACCCCAATAATGAAGGGCAGCGTCACCATCCAAGGCTGCCGCCACACAGGAGTCTCTCAGCCAGGAACCTCCGGCTCACACGAAGAGCGGCCCTCCAATCACCTCCAGTGCGCCCCGAAGGGCAAGCCCGCAGGCTGCATCCGGCCCAGGAGCCGGGACGAAGAACCAGGCCAGTCCGCTCTCGAGTCCCGGGAATAGTCGGGGGCACTGCACCGGACCCACAGCAGCCAGGATAACCGGAACAAGTGGTAAGTGCCTGCAGTGCGTCGTAGTAGTACCACACAGCAAGGAGGGCTTCCCGGGGCAGGATAAATGCAGGATAAATGTGAAAAACACAGGCGGGCGAACGGAGCCGAGCTAAAGCGCGGCCATCTCGGTCGCGAGCTAGGCTCCTCCCCCCAATTTTGTCTCTTTTAATCCTGAAATTCCCTGGGCCCTACTAGTCCACCATATATCTCTATTGAATACCATCTCATGTGTGTTGCAGACAGGTGCTCTGAAGCTGTGTCCTATTTGATACCTGTCTGCAACGGAATTCTCTGGCCCATATCTACTCCATCCATCTCCCCTTTTGTCAACTGTGTGCAAACACAGGCCATTGTGCATTTTAACACTTATTTAAACTTACCTCAACAGTGATACACCTAAAAAATGCTACACATTTTATTCAGTTGTTTTTTATAATCTAAATTGTGGTAAATTGCATATTTTAGAATTAGGATCTGTGAAAGAAAAGAAAAAATAGTAATAAAATATAATAATAGCACAGCATAATTTTAACATTTTACAAACTATTTTCTTTGCCTTTTTTGCTGTTCTCAGAATATATTGAAGCACCCAAATGCTTCTCTCACAATTTTCCCAAATGCACACTGACTCACAGTGTGATTCTAGACAAATAACAGTATCCCTTGCACTTTAGCAAAAAACATTTACTAGTCTGGAACAGGTGACATAACTGCACACATTCCACATATTTTAGAAATGCACTGTACTGTGAAAGCCTTACTCATTTTGCAAATACATAAGCAATGGCTGCTTTCGAATTCTACCAAAACTTGGCAACAGCATAAGTTTTTAACCAGTTATATATCTGCAAGCACATGAAATACCCACAGGCTTCTCTCACAACAATTTCCAAATGTACACAGACTCACAGTGTGATTCTAGACAACCAAGACTATCCCTTAGACTTTATCAACACATTGACTGATCTACAAAAACTAAGGAGGCAGCACACATTCCACATATTTCATTACTGCATTTCAGTATTAAAGCCTAATTCATTTTCCAAATACATAAGCAATGTCTATTTTCTAATTCTACCAAAACTTAACAACAAGAAAGGTTTTTAAGCACGTATGTGTCTGCAAAAACATCAAGCAACCAAATGCTTCTCTCACAATTTTCCCAAATGCACACTGACTCACAGTGTGATTCTAGAGAAATAACAGTATCCCTTGCACTTTAGCAAAAAACATTTAGTAGTCTGGAACAGGTGACATGATTGCACACATTCCACATATTTTAGAACACAGTCTTACAAAGTGAATCTAGACAAGCAAGACTACTCCCTGGACTTTACTGAGAGAAACACATTAATCTTATTAAAAACAAACACACCACATACAACCTCTCACAAAAGAATAAGTTAACTTTCAAATTGATTTGTAGATTAAGAAGTATGTCAGTCACACACCAGATTTTCTTATACAGAATCTCTGTACTGGGCAGCTATTAGCAAAACCAAAACATGTCAAGCTTTCCCTCTCATTCTGCACACATGTACATGTAAATATCAAATCACATTGCTTCCCACATTCATTCAAAAGCTAACACACATTTCTATGGGTTACACATTTCAGCCCTTTCCAAATGACATACATTTGAACTCCACCCCCAATCTGCTCACTGCCTGTTACCATAGAAACAGTTAATGGAACACTCAACTAAACTCATAGGTCACAAGTTCAGTAACATAATGTTGCTAATCCAAACAGCCAGTGTGCTTGACTTTTCAAAATATCAGCTTATCCTATGTAATGTTCCTTTCAAATACCTTTCTTAACCAATAAGAAATATGCTTTTAAAAAATAAAAACATGCAACCTACTTTTCAGACTAGAATGATCTCAAACAACCAATCATTTCTTTTCTTTTTTCAAAACTGCATCTTATCCACCATTTTAGAAAAATCTCACTTCTCAAACTGCCATTTCACATAAAGAGACCGTCTGAGTGCATCCAGACCTCCCTTCAAGATGCTTAGAGTGTGGATTGTGAGACACAGGTATATTTTCTGGAGCCAAAGGTATGCAGAAAACAGAGGCATGGACATAGACCTAGCTTTGCCAAATGTAGACATTAAATGGATTAGACAGAGAGGGTTAAAGTGGCACTTCTTAATGCCATTGGTTAAATCGTTTTTGCATCTCCAACACACTGACCTCATAATTGTGCACTGTGGTGGCAATGAACTAGGCACTTTGACTGGGGTAGGTCTGGAAATGCTAATAAAGGACACCTTTACAGAATTGATGTCACTTTTCCCCTAAACTGCCTTTGCCTATTCTAACATATGCCAAAGGCAGAAATGGAACTGGTCCAATCAATTTTGTCCACAGATTGAGAAAGCTAGGAAACATGTCAATAAATCTGTTTCTGCTTTTCTCCGAGATTATAAGATGGGGTCCATTTACCACAACAATCTGCGTTTCAATATGTATGGCATCTATAGGAGAGATGGTGTACATTTTACAGATGATGGTAACAGAGTCTTCCTCTTGAACTTTAGACTCTGCATAGGTACTTACTTGTAGGTACCAAAATCTCTCAATAAACACAAGGGTTCTTTTAGAGCCACCCAAGAACTAAACACAAAAGCTTGATATATATCTGAAAAATGTATATATTCTTTTGCTTGGAGTCGCACACCCAAAGTGTCAGAGTCGCACACCCAACGTGTAGAAGTCGTGCACCAAACACGCTGGAGTCGCGCACCCTGCAGTCGCACACCCTGCACGTTAGGAGTCGTGCATCCAACGCGTGCACACCAGGGGGCCGTGCTGGGTGCGTGACTCCTAATTTTACCGTAAAAAAAATAAATAGACCCTAGCGGCTAACTGCCGGTAAGAGAGGCTGCAGAGGCTTCGTGTGTTACCTGCTATTTTAAAAAAAAAACTTTTAAGCACTATTTCTTGTTGGAGTAAGCGCTTTTCAGCGCTTTGCTTTGTTATGCACTGTTGATTTTAAAAACGCATACTCACCCTTTCTGATCGCCGCTCTGGCGCAACGTGTGTAATTGATCGCCACCTATTGGCGCAACGTCCTTACTAGCATCTGTATTTTGATCTACGCTCCTGGCACCGATCCGCCACGGCTTGTGCCGTTTGCAGCGGCGGTGGCCACACGAGCGCACTTTGACTTCCGCCCTACATCCCCACTTCCGCCCTGCTCCCCAACTGGCAGGTTAGCGGTGTAGTGGTTGGAATAGGAGGCACTATTTAAATCCAGCACTGTTGCTAGTTCGGAGCTAACTGCCGGTAAGAGAGGCTGCAGAGGCTTCGTGTGTTACCTGCTATTTTAAAAAAAAAACTTTTAAGCACTATTTCTTGTTGGAGTAAGCGCTTTTCAGCGCTTTGCTTTGTTATGCACTGTTGATTTTAAAAACGCATACTCACCCTTTCTGATCGCCGCTCTGGCGCAACGTGTGTAATTGATCGCCACCTATTGGCGCAACGTCCTTACTAGCATCTGTATTTTGATCTACGCTCCTGGCACCGATCCGCCACGGCTTGTGCCGTTTGCAGCGGCGGTGGCCACACGAGCGCACTTTGACTTCCGCCCTACATCCCCACTTCCGCCCTGCTCCCCAACTGGCAGGTTAGCGGTGTAGTGGTTGGAATAGGAGGCACTATTTAAATCCAGCACTGTTGCTAGTTCGGAGCTAACTGCCGGTAAGAGAGGCTGCAGAGGCTTCGTGTGTTACCTGCTATTTTAAAAAAAAAACTTTTAAGCACTATTTCTTGTTGGAGTAAGCGCTTTTCAGCGCTTTGCTTTGTTATGCACTGTTGATTTTAAAAACGCATACTCACCCTTTCTGATCGCCGCTCTGGCGCAACGTGTGTAATTGATCGCCACCTATTGGCGCAACGTCCTTACTAGCATCTGTATTTTGATCTACGCTCCTGGCACCGATCCGCCACGGCTTGTGCCGTTTGCAGCGGCGGTGGCCACACGAGCGCACTTTGACTTCCGCCCTACATCCCCACTTCCGCCCTGCTCCCCAACTGGCAGGTTAGCGGTGTAGTGGTTATCTTTCTGGGTGTATATAATGCCACAATGGCGGAAGCGCAGTGGGAGCGCCGACTTCGCGCCGAAGTCGTGCCAAAGTCCTGCCCGTCTGCGCCCGTCCGCGCCAGCACGTGCCCAGGGCTCAGCTCCCCTGCACAGACCCCTATCTCCTATTCACGCTCCGCTTTACTGCATTTGCGAGAACCACTGTGCCCCTCACATACCGTGCTGAATTGTAATAATGCTCCCATATCTTGTTCCCATTGCTCTTTGGCTCTAGACTCTCTGGACTCATGTATAGACAGCATGTCATCCACTTTTTGGAATTTCTCCTCCCCTACGTGCACCTTACCATCCACCTTGCACAATCCCTCACCTGCTCTGAGCTTCATCAGTATTAACTGTCGGTCTCTCTCAAAACATAAGAGAGATATTTTCGACCTCTTGGAGACAGCGAATCCTGCTGCCATGTTTGTCACCGAAACTTGGCTAAATGATAGCTCTGGCCCCGATATCGCCATGGCTCTTCCCAACGACTACACCTATGTGGGACGAAATCGAGCACTTAAAGACGGCGGGGGAATTGCTATCATCTTCAAGAGAGCATTCTCTTGTAAATGGGAAGATTTAGATTTTCCAGACTGTGAAGCTGGCCTATTTAAATTAACTCTTTCTCCTCAGTTCACCCTAACTGGCACCCTGATTTACCGCCCGCCAGGTTCAGCTAGCTGCTGGGCCGCTTCATTTCCTGATCTCATCGCCCCTTTCTTAGCACAATCTATCAACTTCACCATTGTTGGGGATTTGAATATCCATTTTAATTCTGTTTCTTGTGCCATTGCGAAACGACTTATTCCGGATCTTGAAGCCTTGGATCTGCACCTCTTTAACTCCGACCCTACTCATAAGGCCGGTAATCTTCTAGATCCTATCATCTCCAACTTGATTGGCATTTCCTATCAATCCTCTATCCCTGTCCTCTGGTCTGATCATTTTATTGTTAATTTCTCGATCAAAACGTGTGAAGCTGTTCCGTTTAGGCCTGACCCCCCTCACAAAGCTAGCAGGAACTGGAAGCGCTTAGATCTAAACAAATTAAACTCTCTTCTTGTCAGTTCCAAACCCTCGGTTTCCAACTTGACTATCAAAGAGTTACCGGTGGTTACATCATGGCTAACTACTGCTTTAGACTCATGTCTCCCTACACAAAAAAACAAATCTCAAATTCATTACCCTCCGGCACCCTGGTTTAATGATTCCCTCCGTTCTGAAAAATCTAACTGCAAAAAATTGGAACGAATTTGGCGGTCAAATTATAACCCTGAGCATAAAGCAAATTATAGGTCAGCTCTTAAAATCTATCATGCGGCATGTGATACCGCTAGAGCTAACTTTGCCAACAGTACCATACTCACAGCTCAAAATAGACCTAAGGCCTTGTTTAAAATAGTCAAGGAGCTCTCAGGTGCGTCCTCTGTTCCCAAGGATCCCTGCCTAGACACGGCCCAGTGTAACGCTCTAGCCGACTTCTTTTGTGTAAAAATTAATAAAATCTATGCGAATTTCAACTCAACTCACGTTGCTCTTACCCCGTGCAACTTCCCTTCGGCTATTACCCCTTGCTCGTTGCTTACTACCACCCCACTTCACGCTTGGGATCTTATTTCCCCCGTGCTTCTAAAAAAGTATCTTCAGGACATCAAATCTGGTTCCCCCCTTGACCCTTTGCCCCTCAAGTTCTGAACTCCCTTGACCCAGCCCCACTCCACATTATTTTGGACGTCCTGAACGCTTCCCTCACAGAAGCAATTGTCCCAAATGAATGGAAGCACGCAATGGTGGTACCATTACTAAAAAAGGCTAACGCAGACCCCAATAATCCTTCCAATTTTCGCCCTATTTCTTTGCTTCCTTGCTTTTCCAAGATTTTGGAGAAGCATGTTAATTCTTTGTTGTCTTCCTTTGTTGAATCCACCAATTTTCTTCATGGTTCTCAATCCGGGTTCAGGGCTGGTTTTTCCACGGAAACAACTCTCCTTGGTGTGTCAGAAACCATCAGACGCCAAGTGGATAATGGTGAGACGGTGGCACTCATTCTGCTTGACTTGAGTGCCGCTTTTGACACCGTCTCCCATTCCATCCTATTATCCACCCTGGAGGCAGTTGGTGTCGGTGGTACCGCCCTGGCCTGGATTGCCAATTTTCTTTTGGAGCGCACTTTTCAAGTTTTTTCCTCCACATCTGTCTCATCTACTCTCCCTTCCCCTCACGGTGTCCCTCAGGGGTCTATTCTTAGTCCCCTCTTTTTCAACCTGTACGTGAGGCCGCTTGCTTTCCTGGCGGAACAAGCTGGCCTCACAATTTATTCCTACGCTGATGACACTCAAGTCATCTACTCTCTCTCCGCCAATAAAAATCTCCCCTCTTCCTCTCTGCAAGTTGGATTGAAACACATATCGGACTGGATGTTGAAGCACAAACTAAAATTGAACGGGGATAAAACAGAGCTGCTCCTGTTTGGCCCAGACACTTCTCTCTGGGGCCCACACCATTGGCCTCCAGAGATGGGTCCTCTTCCCGTTCAATCTGTGTCTGCCCGCAATCTTGGTGTAACCTTCGACAACCAACTCACTTTCAAACAACACGCTGTGAAAGTCTCAGCCACCTGTACTACCATCATCAGGTGGCTGAGAAAGATCACCTGGATGTTACCTGCGGACACCTTGAGGACCGTAGTCCAGGCTCTTGTCATCTCACGCCTGGACTATGGGAACATCCTGCTCCTAGGTGCTGCCAAAGAGGTAATCAGGAAGTACCAGGTGGTACAGAATATGGCTGTCCGCTTGATCTGTCACCTTCCTGCCCGATCCTCGGTCGCTCACCATATGCGGAATCTGCACTGGTTGCGGATTGAAAGCAGAGTTAACTTCAAAGCACTCTGTTATATGCACAAAATTATGACTGGTAGAGCCCCTTGCTATCTCTCTGCTCTGGTGCAGCAATACATCCCCCCCCGCACACTTAGGTCTTCGACGCAGAATAAATTTAAGATTCCGCGCATCAACAGAGCCAAGATGGGAGGACGTTCGTTTTCCCTGTTAGCCCCATCTTTATGGAATTCTCTTCCTCAATCTTTGCGCACTGAATTGTGTTTTCTGAAATTCCGTAAGGGAATAAAAACTTGGCTTTTTAACAACTAATTTGATTTTATGATTCTCCCTTCCTTTCTCCGTTCAGTTTGCTCTAGCGCCGGGAAACCTCCGGGTAGCTGTGCGCTCAACAAATGCAATTATAAATAAATAAATAAATACATTTCTTATTTCCCCAGGGACCCCATCCCCCGGGACATTATATAAAACGTTGGGGACCGTGGGGAGAGCCCCAATGCCCAATGGTCCCAACCGGCTCAACGCGTCCTTCGGGAGCCGGCATTGCTTTTCCACATGGGGAGCTGCTAACATTCAGCTCCCCGTGTGGAAAAGCAATCTGGTTTGGATTTTGAAAGAGTGAGCAGGTTTCCCTGCTCTCTCTTTCAAAATCCAAACCAAGTTTTCTATGGGAGGGCGGAAGCCTCCGCTCCCGCCCTTCCATAGCAAACAGCAGTGGCCCGGGGCTGGGCACCCCGGGATACTGCAGGAGCGGTCCCTGTGGGGTGGCGGTCCCCAGGGACATAACAAGGCTCCAGGAGAGGGGCCGCACAGCCCCCCTCCAATAATACACAAAGCCCCGGGGGTGGTGGTTTCCTTGAGCCCCCGCACCCACAGATTTTGCTGGGGGGCCTTGGAGCCCCCCCAACCATTTATTTGTAGCCCCGGGGGGTGGCGGTCCCCTGGGCCCCTCTGGGCCCCCCATACATTTTAATAATTTGCCCCCGGGATTTGGCAAGGAAGCTCCGTTATATTTATTTATTTTTTTACGGCAGAATCCGCGCACCCTGCGCGTACTTTGCAGTAAAAAAAAAAAGAAAATTGTATTTTGGGCCCTGGGAGTCCTTGTAGAACCCTCTAAGCAGGTATAGAGGGTCAGGGTATTTCTACCCTGCCCCCTTTATACATTTTGCACAATTATTCCAGTAATTTCTTCAGCCTGGCATCTGCCGAGGCACAAAATGGCTGCCAACACGTCCTGCTTTCGAATGATGACAACCACTTGACAGCCAATTAGCATTCAGCGGGCAAACGGGATGGTGCGCTTAGGGTGCGCTCAGAATGGGCGGATCCTGCACGGCCATAGATATTTATGTACTTTTAAATGGCATTTCCTCAGGAACTACTGAACAGATTTACACCATTTAAGCAAAAGGCACGAGTCTGAACTAAGGACTACCTCTTTGCCAAATTTGGTGTAATTTCGTTCAGCAATTCGGGCTGTAGCTGCGATGAACGGTTCCTATGGAAAATTGCATGGGGAAAACCAGTTTTGAGACCCCCCCTCTTTTCTCAGCCCCTGCTTCACCAATCACCCTGAGACTTTCAGGATAGGAGCGGACCAGAGCTGGCCATTAGTTTTGAAAATGTTGCGAAGATTCGTCTACCGGCGCCAAAGTTATTCCAAATAGAATGTTGCGGATTTCCTATGGAAAATAGGTCCTAACTATAACTACCTACTGGCGCCATTATATATATATATATATATATATATATATATATATATATATATATATATATATATTTATCCCTTAGAGAAAGTGCACCTAAAATCTTTGCATTAGGTTCGTATAAGTATTCAATGCAAAAAGTATCTGACACACGGTGCTCGGACACCCCAGTAATCAAGGGATTAACAGAATGAAGACAGGCATGTAAAGGTGCAGATCTTGAGATATGTGTAGGAGTGTCATCTGTATTGCTTTTTCCCAGAATGATTGGAAAAAGAGTAGCCAAATAGATGTTAAATAGCATGGATGAGAGGGGAGAATCGTGTGGCACCGAAGAGGTGATATTTGACCCCTCAGACAGAAAGGGACCTCATTTCAATTGTTTCAGGGAATTGCTGGACCTGCAAAATATGTTTCTATCTAGGTGACCGTGTGAAAGAGGCAAAAGGGCACTTCTTAAACCAATGGTGACACATTACATTTTATTGACAACTTGCTTTCAGGGAGATCCATATTTGACGATTGTAAAAATGCACATCATTGTTTTCAATTGACCAGGTTCAGGCTTAATATAATCCATTGGTTTTTAGCCGTCCTTAAAGGGTTTCACAAGCTAGGAGATTTGAAACTGTGTCCCTGTGACAATTGTTATGCTACTTTAACAGTTTTAATGATTGTATTGTGATATTATATTTTGATGGATGGACTGTATCTGTATTGATACATTTTTACTTTTTTTAACATGCCTGGTTTTTGACTATATGTGGTCTTGAATTGTCAAATAAAATATTATTGACTGACTGACTAGCAAATGTTTTCCCACCTGAAAGGAATGAAACCAGTTTCTAGCCATGTGCAGTCAATTAACATTGTGGAGAACCTATTCAGTCGTATTACATGGTCGATAGTTTTAAGAACAGTTGAGAAATCCAACTTCATAACTGCTGCTCGCCCATCATTAATAAAATTCAGAACATCAGTCCATAAACCTAATAGTGCTCTTTCAGTCCCCTGCAGAGTTCTAAATACAAACTGTAAAGCGTCGAGACAACAATAGCATTTGAGAAAATCCTGTTTTAGACCAGCTAACGTCTTTTCAATTTCCTTGGTTAATATACGCTGGTTGTTGTTTGAACGGAAGTTAGCCATAACTTCGGGTTCAAGATGAGGTATCTTCCGAAAAGGTATAACCAGCCCATCCTTATATGGAGTGGAAGATTAGCTATGCAAACTAAGCCTGTGAGGAGGTCTGCTACGTGGAACTCCGCAAAGAGCAAAAACAAAATTCTGCCGCACTACGCGGAGCTCCGCAAGTGGTGGAGTGTGTTGGATAAATGCTGTTCGCTGTGATTTTCAGTGCCAGGTGCTTGTCTGCACTGATCTCTAATCGCGAACTGCACCATGCACAGCACAAGCGGGCACTGCTTCCTTTTTGCCGCTCGAGTAGAGTCGAGCGGCAGCTTTCTCAACGCAAACGGACAGTTTCTCAACGCGAGCCGTCGGGAGCATATGCGACCACTCGCAATGAGAAATCTGACCGCCTGCTTTAAGAATTCTCACCGGGAGGTTGATTTTCCATGTTCGCGCTAGCCAACTTGATGTTGACACTCGCGAACAATGAAAAATCTTGCCGGAGGTGGATGTTCCTCGCTCGCGCTCACCAACTTGACGTTGACGAACGCGAGCAAGGGAAAAAACTCTGCTCCACATAGAACTAGGTGAGCTAGGTATAACAGAGCGGAGTTCATCGCCCAGACTTAGTGCAAATGTAGGTTGTTTGTGTTCATGTGAATGGCTATTCTCCGTTTTTGAATGTCTTTTTTTCCCTCACTCGTATAGCTAACCTCTGTATGCTGATGCCTGGTTCCCGTTGAAAAGCCTGATCGTTATCTGCATGTGGGTGGCCAGTGCCTGCTTGTTCGCAGATGGCTTGCTCTTTGCATGGATAGGTTGTCTATTTGGATATGTAGATATTTGATCTCCATGTCATGTGAATAGTTACTATCTCTGTAAATGGATGGCTGATTTTTGTGCTTGGAGGTACTTATTTTTAGACAGATGACTCTTCTCATCATATCTCTGTGTAACTGTTACATTATTCTGATTTAAGTGATACATTGTTGTAATCTCAATGAACACGCAAAAACAAAAGACACTCCGTTGTTACTGGTAAACCTCACTGAATTTCATTTTTCTGATTTCTAAAATAGGCTTGTCGTCTGGTTCGGAGATCTGAATTTCCGTATTGCAGATTTTGGGATGCACTTTGTCCGTGAAGCCATTACCAGTGATAGGTACAGCTTGCTATGGGACAAAGATCAGGTATTACAAAACCACTTTCTTATTGAATCTATTCTGCCAGCGCTGAGTGAAGTGCTTGTTACATAGCCATCTAGAGGCTTTAAACCGAAAAGCCAGACTTCATAGTGTGAAAGAACAAGTCTCTTTCGAAAAGATTTACATTCAGAGCTAATTTGTGAAAAGAGAGATTGTAAGTGTCTATGTTGAAAACCTTTCTCTGGTCTGAAGATATGTAAGGGTGTGTTGCATCTTGAGTACAATCAATCCAGGGGATAATAAAAAGAGGTTATGGAACAGATATTTGAGAACTGGAAGAAGGTATGGTCTTGTTTACAATGCATGTAATTATTTAACAGGATACATCTTAGGGAGGAGCCTAGAAATGTTGTGCTATGTTGTGCTATGTTATGCTATATTATACTATGCTATGTTATGCAAATTTGTAGAGTACACTATCACTTGGGAGGCTATCCTGGTACTGAGGAGGTGCGAGTCTATCCACACCTAGGGTCAAGTGTGACTGCTTGAAGGGCAAGTGAAGCTTCTTGCTGAATTTTGTGAAGTGAGGAGGAGGCTCTTATGTGCAGCTGGAGGTTGTTCCACACTTTAGGAGTGATGTAGGAGAAGACTCTACCATCAGGTCTGGTTTCCCATATGAACGGTATTTGTTCAAGTAGGAGTAAGGACGAGCAGAGGTGTCTAAAAGGTTTGTGAAAGCAGATGCAATTGTTGATGTATGCTGGGCCAGTGTAATGTAATGCTTTGAAAAAGCATGGGTAAGAAGTTTGAATAGAGCTAGTTTGTTAATAGGGAAGCCAGTGGCTCCTTTTGGTGTAGTCTGATGTGAGTGCAGCGAGGGTGGTAGAGAGTGATTCTGGCTGCCAAGTTCTGAATGGTCTGCAGCCTTTTGTTAAGTTATTTGTTGGCTTCATGAGATCAGCAGTTCTTTTAGCAACTGACTAGGGCCATGAGAATGTTTAGTGCCTTCTCTTGTTAGGAGATATTCATTGGGTAAACTAGCAGTCTCAAATATGAGGCTGCCCATGAGATCCTAAAACACCAAAAGCCTGCAGTATTGGTGAATGCAGTGCTTTACAAAATTGTCACATGACATTGTGTTTACTAGCGTATGCTTAATGTACTTAGTATACATCATCTCTGAGCTGGTTCTCAGACTTTTATGTACAAGTGCTATTTCACAATTCAAACCCCATCCTTTACTCAGAAGGAAATTCATCTTCCTATTATTTAATCTTTTTTCCTGTGTTTTTCTGCCAAGGAGGTAAAGATAAGGCTTATCTAAACTGATCAAGATGGTTTGTCTGCTGTACTCAGGCAGCCTTGGTCAGGTATCTTTAGTTGGTAGGCTGCCCCCAAAAGTACACAAAAAGGGGGGTGGGAGAATGGGTTTCAGTACAAATTGAGGGAGATTACTTAAGCGTGGAAGGCAATTCGAAGGCAGTTGTATTGTCCCCCAGCCTACCAGATCGGTAAAGGTTTTGGGCAAGGACGCTTGAATAGAGAACAAGGAGGTTATGACCATGGAACATGAAGGCAATCTGCAGGGAGTCTTCTGTGTTGTACAGACTCACTCACTGACTGATTGTGTTTATGAAACTTGTGCTTGAGACAGGATGTTTCTGATGGATACTTCTTACCGCAGATTCCACCTCCCTAGAATAATTCCAAGCACTCTACTGGATCCACCAGACTTTGCAATGCCTCCCGCCACCTCTGAAGTGATGGCTGGCAGCTGCAGTTCCTTTCTTTTTGTGTAGCTGCAGAGCTTTGCTTTCAGCTATGGTTGCCTAATTTCAAAGATACATTAACACCAAAACGAGGAAAAGAAAGGAGAGATAGGTTGCCAAAGGTATCACCTGTCTCTTTGCAACACTTTGAGAAAATTTGAGGTTTATCAAAAAACTGCCCTCGCCCACTAGGTAGTGACATGCTTCATCATAGGGCTGCTACATCATGCCTGCGCAGACCAACTCCTGGGATGGAGCAAACGGAGGGGAGGACATAACAAACATAAATGTGTTGGGATCCGTGCAGTAAACAAATGGACAATGAAAGAAAAAGTCTAAAACTAACTCAGCGATACCCTGCATCAAATTTTATTTCTGGGTTCCCTGGATAGAATTAAAAGATAAAGAGACAGAGATGGTCTAGGGAGTATTAGGGCCCCCTTCCTCTCCTGTACTGCTTCTATGTCAACATGTTTTGGCCTTTTACTTGGCCCATAATGGGTTGTTTTGGCCTTCCTCAGGACTAGCGATCTCAGATCTGAGTCAATCCCTTTCCTGGTAAATAACCAAATCTTCAAGGGAATGTGCGTGATTTGACATGATAAGTGTTCCTACATATAATGACCTAGCTTGTCAATTTCTGTGTAGAGACACTCATGTGTTACAAGTTCCATCAGTACGGTTGCTCAAAATGGAGTACTAGTGGGAGCATCCCTCTGTAGTAACACTTTCCTCAAGGGTTTGTTTTGGCCTGCCTCAGGACTAGCGATCCCAGATCTGAGTCACTCCCTTTCCTGGTAAATAACTAAATCTTCAAGGGAATGTGCGTGATTTGACGTGATAAGTGTTCATACATATAATGACCTAGCTTGTCAATTTCTGTATAGAGACACTCATGTATTACAAGTTCCATCAGTACGGTTGCTCAAAATGGAGTACTAGTGGGAGCATCCCTCCGTAGTAACACTTTCCTCAAGGGTTTGAATGCCGCGTAATCTGTGCCTCTCGCTGCTCCATGCAGTTGTCATTTCAAAGATAGACTTTGTGCCAGTGAGCAAGTTTCCCCTTGGTTTTGAATCGTGCAGGAACTGCAGAAAGCACATGCTGGTCATGGAACCGCACACATTTTGTTCGCGGTTCTTACATTCTGGTCACGATTGGAAACTGTGTAACAAAGTGATCTGACAAACCCAAAGGCGATCCAGGAGTGGTCAGCAAAACTCTGTGTTGCGGACTATAGGAAAAGGTCATGCTTGAGACAGTAATCCTGCTTCAAGTCTGTGGACCATTCCTTCTCCAAATTATGGTGTAGTTCCTGAGCCTAGTCCTGAGCTTCATCCAGGTCTTTGGATAAGCCTAAGTCCAAGTAATGCCACAAGCTCAATAAACCCAGTCTGGATTTTTCCACTTCACCCCTTCCAGGACAGGTGAAAGAAAAGCCATGCAGTTGCCAAGCGCATCAATTTGACTTCAATTGAATTTAAACAAGCTCCAACCTTCCCATTAAATAATAAAATAAAAGTATATTTCTTTGTGAATTAAATGAAGTATTTAATCATTTGTGTATTAGTTTGATGAATGCTTGTTTCTTTATCATTGTATATTATTTTGAGATTCAAATCATATAAATTGCATACACCAGGATTCCTGGATTCCAATAATGTCTCATTTGGGGTCCCTGGGTTCTAGGATTAACTCATCAGGTGTATCCGGATTCCAGTAATGATTAGTTTGGAGTCCATAGAAGTCAAACAATTAATAACTACTGGTGTAACACGTCCGGATACTGCAGTCATGCTAAGTGTAAAGGGTAAACCATGTCGTGTCTCTGCTTTATGCCTCAACGCCCTTTTAGTAGTTTGTGGTGCCACGTAAAGGCGTGCTGAATGTACTGAAATGTACAGTTCTTATTGAACAATTGCTTCCACATAGGGTTCTCTAGTATCAAATTGAATACCCGTCGTTCGAAAACTTGTTCTCCTATCTCTATTTGTAATTTGTTCTATGTGTTATATTTTGGGGCTGTTTTATCTTGTTTTTATGTAACTGTGTTATGAATTTGCAAACAAAATCAATGTGCAAAATATTACCCCACCGTTTTTTATACCATTTCAAGGAGAGCCTGCTTTAAAGTGTCCAAAACGGAAAATGTTTTTTACTAACTATTTGATATGTTCCACGACTTTGATGGCAGAAAAAAAATTGTATGTGGATGCATTGTCTAGTGTCCGAAGGGTAGGACATTTTTGAAAATGTACCTATTTACTCTGAAACCTAACTTTTAAACAGCGTAAGAGAGATACCATTTTGGCTTACTCAAAATTAGGATGAGATTGTAGACAAATATGTCACACCTCTTTAAAAGCTCTCCTCTACCTCTAATGTTGGTGATATTAGTGACAAGAAAGTTTATGACCAGTTCATATTAAGATGTAAAAGTGATAGAGAGGAACTATGGCTCAAAGTCAACCCATTATTATAAGTTGTGTTAACGATTGCCAAACATTTTGGATCCTTTGCATGCATGCCTGAAGTGCACACATTACGTTCCTCAACTACTTATGTTGATAGTGTAGACAGCAATCTTAAAGTATTCTCAAACTTCAAGCAGGTTTGTAATAGGTTGGGTAACCCTGGGCACATGGCCATCTACAAGGAGTGTCCCACAATGAAATGTTATTATAAACATTGCTGTAAGAAAAGACACTTTACAAAGCTCATCCCAACCAAGACAGAATTCCTGTTATTTGCCAAGAAAAATAAACAAGATACAGTACAAATATAGCTCAGTGACATGTACCTTGACCGCTTTGAAACCAAAATATCAACAGATATCTGATAGAGACATCTAGCCGCAGATTTCTTACATTTGAACTTCCAGACATCAGGCTGGACCTGGAAGATTTTTCTTAGCTGTACCCCTGTGCGCCTGTAGGTGGCGTTGGTCGGCGTTGTGTTTGTCATCGTCATGATGTCCGCATCGTCAATATAACCGCCACCCTGGCAAGCTGACGTCAGTTCTTTTCTTTCCGCGCCAACCAGCGCCGATCTGTTGAGGAGAGCTACCCCCTGTCAATTTTTGACAGACTTTTTCAACTTTATGTCGACTCCTTTTGGTGTGTAGGATGTCATTGAAGAAGACCTTGGGGTTCAAGCCATGTGGCCCCTGTCACTGTGCCATGTCGGTCACGGACCCTCACTTAGTGTGTCTTTGGTGCCTGGAGCACGACCATGACTCAATTCGGGCTCTGACAGCCGGGCCATGGCGCCAAAATCTTTGAGGGAGCGGTGCCTAAAGTCCATCGTCCGGCACCGCTGAGGTCGCCTTGTCGGTCTCGAAGTCTTCTTCATCGAAATCGTCGAAGTCAGTTAAGAAGCACCACAAAAAGCACAAGAAGTTGAAGCATGCTTTGACTACACCCCGCCTCGTATGACTCGGCAGAGGAACCTCGGCGTTCGGAGCGGGTGCCTGGGTCCGCTTTGCGTTTCCCTCCCCTTCTGTGTCCAGGAGCGACCCCCGCCCAGCTCAAAGAGTTTTACGCCATGTGCGCTGTATTTGGGCAGCCAGCCAGTGCCAATGCACCTTTGGGCCCGCAGGCTCAGGTAATGGAGGAGTCCTCATAGGCTCCACTCCTGAAACTCCGGCCCTGATGCCAGGGCCTCTGAGTGGTTGCACCTCCACAGTGACCTTTCCCGGCGCCGCGTCCAGCGCCGAGGTCACCCTGCCCACCTGCGGTGCCTCCCCACTCCTCATACCCCATGACACGAAACCTGTCAGGCATCTCTTGACGCCGAGACCAGAGCTGTAAGGCACGAAGTCTTTCAGCCTGCCCTTTTCTGAAGAGTTGCGGATGGATGAAGAGGACTGGGAGGAGGAGCAGGATCCCTTAGAAATCCAGCAGTCACAAGTGATGGACTGGTATGAGGAATTGGGTAATGCCAGTGGTTTGGACATCCCCCAACCACCCTGGCTACCGAGGAGGGGGCATAATTTTCCATGGTGGTGCATAGAGCTGCGTCTCCAGCTCAGAACCCTTGCTGCCTTTTAAAAATACATTGATGAACGTTCTCCTGGGTACCTGGCCCAAACTCAGCAGAGGGGCCCCTGTGAAAAGGACGAGTACCCGCGCCATCACCCTACACTGGGCGACCCACTTTCCCTCGCCACCCAAGCTTCCACTTCCCGTGGCACGTTACTTTCTGCAGCTCCGGACATTGAATCCGAGAGAGACTGGAGAATGTTTTCTTCCACCAGTCTTGCATTGTGGTCGGTGAGGACCGAGCTCTACTCTCCCAAGTTATTTCTGACTGGAGAGACACAGCAAAGTTCGCCATCAGATGTGGCTTGGACACGACAGACTTGCTGGGCAGAGCAATTGCTACAACGGTGGCTGTCCTTACCAACACCTGGCTGAGAATGTCTGGCTTCTCGGGGAATTTCCACACTAAACTCATGGGCATGCCCTTCGATCACTCCTGTCTCTTCGGATACAAGGCAGATGCCACCCTTGAGCACTTCAAGTACTCGCGGACCACAGCCTAGTCCTTGGGCCTCACCACAGCCTCCCTGCCGGCATCAACTTTTTGCTCCTTTCGTGGCTACAGAGGGGCTATCAACCACTCCAAGCCTTTTCCAGCCAGAGGGCCCGCAACCTCAGCAGACTCTGCGGGGCCATGGATACGGTTCACCCCGACCCCATGGGTCGGGAGGCCAGAGGTCGAGCCAAGCCAAAACCACCTCCTCCACCACAAAACTTTCCTAGTTTCATCCTCAAGGATAATCTACAGCCAGTTGGTAGCAGAGTATGCCATCATCTCCACCACTGGCAGGATATCACATCGGACAGGTGGGTGTTGCAAATAGTCCGAAGGGGTTATTCCCTTCCCTTTAAGACTACCCCTCTATCCATGCCTCCAGTATACGATCGGCTGACGTAGGATCACCTTGCCCTACTCTGCGAGGAAGTCCAGACTCTCTTGGCCAAGGGAGCTATAGAGAGGGTTCCCAGGCCAGAAGCGGGCTGTGGTTGTTATTCCTGCTACTTTCAAGTCCCAAAAAATGATGGACGCCTTCGACCTGTCCTAGATCTCAGAGCCCTCAATTACTTCCTCAATAATGAGAAGTTCAAGATGCTCACCATAGCTCAGGTTCTGTTTGCCTTGGACCCAGGAAAGACGATTATTTTTATATCCCTAGCCTGCCTGCCCATTGTCGCTATCTGCGGTTTACAGTGGCCCACAAGCACTTTCAATTTGCAATGCTCCACTTTGGTCTCAGCAGTGCTCCTTGGGTGTTCACAAAGGTAATGGTGGTGGTCGCTGCCCATCTGCTGACATCAGGAGCTCCAGTCTTCCCCTATCTCGATGACTTTTTGTTGAAGGCTGGCTTGCCCCAAACAGTTGTCTCCCACCTCCAGACTACAGCGAGCCTCCTGCATTCGCTGGGGTTCACTATCAATGTGCCGAAGTCACACCTGACCCTCTCAGATGTTCCCTTTCATTGGAGCTGTTCTGGCCATGGTGCAGTTTCGGGCCTATCCTTCCGAACGGCGAGTCCAGGATATTCAGGCTATGATAGCAATGTTTCAGCCTCTATCCTGGATTTCGGTGAGAATGACTCTGAGGCTGTTGGGACTCATGGCCTCCTGCATCCTGCTAGTGACCCATGCACGGTGGCACATGCAGGCTCTGCAGTGGTACCTGAAGTTCCAGTGGGCACAGCATCAAGGAAATCTTACCGGACTGGTTCAGATTTTACACGGCACTGCGAGAGACCAGCAGTGGTGGCTAACTTGGTTCAAGGGCAGACCCCTCCACCTTCCCCACCTAGATCTCACTGTAGTGACGGATGCGTCTCTTCTGGGATGAAATGGCCATCTGAGAGAAGTGGAGATCCGAGGACTCTGGACTCCGGCGGAAGCCAAGCTCCATATCAATCTGTTGGAGCTTCGGGCTATCCGGCTGGCACAGAAACCCTTGCCGTCAATAAAGGGAAGGCTCTTACAGGTGTTCATGGACAACACTACCGTCATTTGGTACTACAACATACTGGGTGGGGTGGGGTCATGGACTCTTTGTCAAGAGGCCCTGCGTCTCTGGACTTGGCAGGAATAACAGGGCATTTCCCTTGTGCTTCAACACCTGGCTGGTTCTCTGAACACAAGGGTGTACGGTCTCAGCCGAAGGTGCCTTGCGGCGTCTCCATCAGGAGGTGGCACATGGTCTCTTTCAGCAGTGGGGAAAGCCTTAGTTAGATCTGTTCACCTCTGGAGAAAACAAACAACGTCAGCAGTTTTGCGCGTTGGAGTTTCCAAGGCGGCTCTCTCTCGGCGACGCTTTTCTCCATGAGTGGAGCTTGGGCCTTCTATATGCCTTTCCACCCATACCACTTGTACCCAGAGTGCTCAAGGAGATCAGGAGCGACCAGACACAAGTCATTCTTGTAGCTCTAGACTGGGCATGTAGAGTTTTGGTATCCCGAGCTTCTAGACATGAACATCGATCCTCCTTCGGGAGGAACTTCTGTTGCAGCAGCAGGGGAGGATTCTCCACCGAGCCTGTCCACTCTCCACCTCCTTGCATGGAGATTGAGCGGCGATAGTTGACAGCTTTCGTACTCCCTCCCGAAGTCAGTCAGGTTATTTTGGCAGCCAGGCATTCCTCCACAAAATCGGTATACTCCTGCTGATGCAACACATTTTGTAAATATTGTACATACCGGTCTATTGACCCCCGTCTGCTCCTTTATCTGAAGTCCTTCTGTTTATAATTTCCTTGGCCCAGCAGGGCTCTGCTCTAGGCACACTGAAGGGTTATCTTTCGGCCGTTTCCTCTTTTCTTCGACTGCCTGATGAGCCTTCTCTTTTCAAATCACCTCTGGTGTAGAGATTCGTAAAGGGGTTAACCCACGTGTTTCCTCCTTCACCTTTTATTATGCCACAATGGGACCTTAATGGTGTTCTCACCTTTCAGATGGGTCCACCGTTTGAGCCGCTGCACAATTGCCCTTTGCGGTTGCTCACCATCAAAACATGTTTTTTGGGTGGCAATAACCTCTGACAGGCACTGTCTTCACTGCCTCCTTACTTGACGATTTTTCCGCACAACAGCATCTTTTCTGCCTAAGGTGGTAACACTGTTTCACATAAAGCAGTCTGTTACTCTACCCACTCTCTATGCACTCCCGCACCCTTCCAAGGAAGAGGAACGTCTCTATCTTCTGGACCCAAAAAAGAGCGTTATTGTTCCACCTTGATGGATGGTATTGCCTGGGTATCTGTTAAAAGGTGAGGAATCTGAGACTAGATGTTTCTATCAGATGGACAAGTTACTTACCTTCTGTAACACTTTATCTGGTAGAGACATGATCTAGCGGCAGCTTCCATACCGACACATCCATCCTCCCTTCACTGTGGAATTGGTTTTAGTTTCAGTGCTTTTCCCCTTCAGGGTCCTAGCTGTTTGTTTTTTAACACACCACGGTGAGTTACTTCATGGCTTTGTGCTTCTGGCCTCGAAAGTCATGAAAAGTACTGACGTCAGCGTGCCGGCGTGGCGTTTTTTTGACGATGGGGACAACAAACACGACGCCGATGACATCACTTGCGGTCGACCAACGCGCAAGGGTACTGCTAAGACAAATCTTCCAGATCCAGACTGACGCCTGGAAGTTCAAAGGCTAGATCATGTTTCTACCGGATAAGGCGTTACCGAAGGTAAGTAACTTGTCCGTCAAGTCACTTCTATTCACCCCAGACAGAAATCTCAACATCAAGGAACAGATTGCCAAAAAAACAAAGATGGCCTAAAGAAAGCCAAGGAAAACACAAGGAGATGATGGACGGAGCGCCAAACCTTTTCAGTCACTCACCCCCAGTCACAAATCTGGGTTGAATCCATCATCGTTCTTTAGCTCACTTCACCACCCCAGTTCAGACCCAGCTATATGCAAATCAGTCTTGACGCTATCATCATGGGAACAGTCCAGTCTGAACTGCCACTGGATTGGTGCTAGCCTGGCTGATAAGATGTGTTATCCCTAAACCGGCCCCTGGATGCTTGTTTCCGGTTCAGGGAAGACCTGGCTTGGCAGTTCGGGCTGGACTTTTCCCATGAGGCACAGGGTCAAAACCGATTTGCATAAAGCCGGGTCTGAACTGAGGTGGCGAAGTGAGCTATAGAATGATGATTGATTCAACCCAGACCTGTTACTGGGGGTGAGTGTCTGAAAAAGTTTCAGCGCTCCGTCCATCATCTCCTTGTGTTTGATTTGTTCTCTCTGAATTGGCAGGGTATGCCCATATGTGGTTCCCTTGCTCACTTTGCCACTGGATTGAAACTAGCCTGGCTGATGAGAGGTGTTACCCCGAAACTGGTCCCATGATGCTGGTTTCCGGTTCAGGAAAGGCCTGGCTTGGCAGTTTGGTCTGGACTGTTCCCATGAGGCACAGGGTCAAGAGAAACCGGTCCCATGATTTGTATTTGTATTTGTATTTGTATTTGTAAAGCGCGAATTGTTGCCCTGAGGCGTCCAAGCGCTAATGATAACCAGAACCATCCGGAAGCACAGAGGGGAACGGGGTTAAATGGGTGAGTTAAAGAGGAAGGTTTTAAGTTGTTTGCGGAATGAGGTAAGGTTGGAATTGGCTCTTAGGTGAAGTGGCAGAGCGTTCCAAGTCCTGGAGGCATTATGGGCGAAGGTCCTACTGCCAGACCTAGATCTTTTTATTCTAGGGGTCACGGCTAGAAAGGTCTGGCTGGAACGGAGACTTCTGTTGGGGGTGTAGTGAGTGACTAGGTTACGAGTAATGATTGGTCCAGTGTCCCAGAATGCTTGATGGGCAATGCACATTGCCTTAAAAAGAATTCTTTGGCAAACTGGTAGCCAATGAAGGCTGACCAGTCCGGCCCTTACTGGGTGTCTACGGGGGATCTCCAGCAGTAAGCGGGCTGCGCAGTTCTGTACTGTCTGCAGCCTGCGCAGGATGTAATCTGGGGCGCCGAGATAAAGCACATTCTTAAAATCAAGGCGAGATTGTATAAGCCTTTGTATAGCCGCCTGTTTGGCCTCCATAGGGAGGACAGGAAAGATTTTCTTTAACATCCGTATGATGCCAAAACAGGTGGCTGACAGTTTCGTGACCTGTGTGTTGAACGAAAGGGATCTGTCCAGCCAAACTCCGAGGCTCTTAATGTTGTCTTTGGGAGATGGTGGAGGGCCCAGACACGGGGGCCATAGGGCAGTGTGAAGTCGAAGATCCGGGGGGCCTAGGAGCATCAGCTCCGTCTTGTCCCCGTTCAACTTGAGGGATGAAGAGGACATCCAGGTCTTCACCTCTTCAAGGCACTCTCTGAGCCCGCCTGACGCAGGAAGGATATCATCCTGCGTCAGTGAGACCACCAGCTGCGTGTCGTCCGCATACGAGATGATCTTAATCCCGAAAGGGCGGACGACCTCAGCCAGTGGCCTCATGTATAGATTGAAAAGTGCAGGGCTCAGAGAGGAACCCTGGTGGACTCCACACTTCAAAGGTCTGCTTGAAGAGATGGACTCACCCTCGAAGACTCTAAAGGATCTGTCCTCTAGAAAGGACTTAAACCATAGCCAGGCTTTGTCCTTGATCCCAGCACAGGACATACGGTGCAGCAGAGTGTCATGGCTGACCGTATCGAACGCTGCGCTTAGGTCAAGGAGGAGGCTTGTTTCCGGTTCAGGAAAGACCTGGCTTAGCAGTTCGGGCAGGACTGTTCCCATGAGGCACAGGGTCAAGACTAATTTGCATCTAGCCTGGTCTGAACTGGGGTGGCGAAGTGAGCTAAAGAATGATGATAGATTGAACCCAGCTCTGTGACTGGGGGCAAGTGTGTGAAAAGTTTCAGCACTCCATCCATCATCTCCTTGTATTTGCTTTGTTTGCCATAAGTTAGCAGGGTATTCCCAGACGTGGGTCCCTTGCTCACTTTGCCACTGGATTTACGCTAGCCTGCCAGATGAGGGGTGTTACCTCGAAACCGGTCCCAGAATGCTCATTTCAGGCTCAGGGAAGACCTGGCTTGGCAGTTTTAGCTGGACTGTTCCCATGAGGCACAGGGTCAAGACTGATTTGCATATAGCCTGGTCTGAACTGAGGCGGCAAAGTGAGCTAAAGAATGATGATGGATTTAACACAAATCTGTGACTGGGTGAGTGTCTGAAAAGTTTCAGCGCTCTGTCCATCATCTCCTTGTGTTTGCTAAAGAAAGCCAAACAGAGATGGTTAGTTAACTTGGTGGTATGAAATATTTCACTGAAGGGTGATTGTTCCTCAAAGGTTGAGAAAGCAGGCCTATTCGGTCGCTAGAAGGACTAGTGAAAGAGGCTCTCTCACAGAAACGGTTGGATGGAAAATTCTCAGGCGGGGGAATTCCTCCTTTTGGAAAATATGGTGAGAACTTCATCAATTCTTTCGAAAGATAAGGCTCCGGGCTTTTTTCCAGAGTAAACTCGAGACTCCTGAAGAGGGCACTGGTCTACGGAAGAAGTCACAGTTTACGCCACCCGCGGCAATGACTCATCACAAGATTCTAACGATCGAACAGACCATTATAAAAGATGTCTCCACTATTACCAGTGAAGGACCATTCAACAACCTGTCCACACAGGAAAAGGATCGGCTCAAAGGACTCGCGGGAGACGCTACCATCCTGATAAAACCAGCTGATAAAGGCGGTGCTATTGGCATCCAGGACATGAGCACATACAATGAAGAATGCCAACAACAATTTACGAACACTCGCTACTATCTCCCTATCGAGGACGACCCGACTGGATGCCTCACAATGAAGATGAGGAGCCTGGTATCAGAAGCAGAGACAGAGGGGTGGATTACTTCACATGAAGCGGAGTTCCTCATTAATGATCAACCACGGATCTCGTACTACTACACCCTCCCAAAAATACACCAAGGAGTCAACCCTGCGCCAAGATGCCCAATAGTTTCAGCTATCGAATCCCTCCTCATACCACTGAGCAAATTCTGCAACTTCTTCCTCAGACCTATTGTGATGAAAACCCCTACTTACCTCAGAGACACAACCAAAATCTTGAATCTGATAAAGACCTTCCCGAATCCTAACAGAATTAGTCTCCTTGTTACCTTGGACGTGGAAGCGTTATATACGAACATCCCCCAGGATGTCACCCTTAAGGTCCTAGAGACAACTCTGGATAAAACTGACTGCTGGCCTCTCATCTTAGAGTGTGCAGCCATATCCCTTAAAGAGAACCTCTTCACCTTCCAGGCCCAACTTTACCACCAGGTACAAGGTACCAGCATGGGAAGCACCTTCGCTCGTAGTCTGGCTTGCCTTTTAAATGGATGCCTTTGAGAGGAAATTCTTCTTACATGAGAGCAACGCTTTCCAAGACAATTTACCAGTGTGGTGTCGCTACATGGATGACATTCTGATCTTTTGGAGGGGTGACACAGAAAGGTGTGAAGCTTTCTGCGACTGGGTCAATACTTTTGACCCATTCCTGAAATTTACTAGCACTCAGACAGCAGCATCCCCTTTATCGACCTATCGATCTCTATCCAAAATGGGTTAATACTTACCACCAACTACAGAAAACCCACTGACAGTAACAGTCTCCTATTGTACGAAAGCCACCACCCCAAGGCCCTCAGGGACAGTTCCTTCATCTCTGTAGGAACTGCAATACTGTGGCCGAGTATGCGAATCAAGCAACTACCCTTACATCTAACCTTGTGGAGCGACATTACCCGCAAAAAATGATACCCCTAGCACACAAAAGGGCCAGGAACAATCACAGAGACAGCCTTCAGGGTCAAGAAACCAACAGCTACTCTAACATGTGTCACCACATTCAAGCCCAGTTCTAACAGAATACAAAAGTGATAAAGAAACATTGGGGTGTATTGAAAACGGGCAACTTCTCCCCTCGACCCACTCCCCTGTTTGCATTTAAACGCAACTAGAATATGAGGAATCTGCTGGTACACACTCGCCCACGACCCCAACAGACGAAGCAACGGACCCTCTGGGCACTCCCCCGGAAGAGGGACATTTCCCCTGTGGGTCTTGTACTGTGTGCCACTTGACTATAGCAACCAAACATTTAGATCTGGGACTGCAGAGGCCATGGCATCAAAAGAGACATACCAATTGCAACACTAAAAATTGTGTGTACCTTATCACATGCCCTTGCAACCTTCATTACGTGGGCATGGCCACTAGACCTATCAAGGTACGGATCAGTGAACATAGGAGCACTATCCGATGCAAAAAGACGAATACCAGAATGCGCACTCTTTTCATAGAGACCCACCATTCACCGGATAGCCTATGTTGGACCATTATCGAGTCAAATCCCAATTGGTCAGCCAGAACCCTTTTTACACAAGAACAACGCTGGGTGTTCTGTTTATGGCCCAACACCAGAGGCCTGAATTAGGATATCTCCTGGGCAGAATTCATCAACTGATCATATTGTCTAGCTCAGGCTTTCACCCCTGTCATCAGGAATCTTACCACCTTTACAGAATAAGCTGACAGATGATCCCGCTCTTTGGCACCTCTTAAACGTGGGGGCCCACTGCGGTCTGTATGATAAAAACATCCACCACCCTTTTCAGCCCCTTTAGAGATTCTCTCAGAATTATACATGATTCTCTGTATATTAGCCATCAGTACATATCCCCGGCCCTTAGTGGTGATCCTCACTTTAAAACATATCAGGAGTTTCAGCATGTATTTATGTCATAGACACACCACCACAATAGGTTGACTGTCTGATACTTTTACTACCTGTCTTCTAGGTTTGTATACCCTTAATATGGCAGCCAGTGAGACCACATGCATACCAAGGGTTACACTCCAGCATTTCCTATAATTTGGCACTAGAACCAGTTACCCTACAGGTCTTCATACCTTAAATATGGCCGCTATTGCGGCCACTCGCATAGATTAGGTCACGCTCCACGATCACCAAACACTGTGGCACCTATTGCCCGACTCCACCTATCTGGCTTAGTGGCTCCTGTACACCCAATATGCCCGCAATTACGTTCTGAAGCGCACGTTGGGTTACGCTCCATGTCCCCACATCAGGTGAATCCTCCGAGCGGACGTTCGGGCAGTTCAAATACGGAAGCAGGGTTACTGTCTGTCTCCCACTGGCATTCGAGCAGCGGATGGCAGGTAATACACTGCAAATCCGGAGAGGCTTTTGTGAATATTTTCCATCCTACATCCACCACGAGAGAGGTTTGCTTTTACCACAACCACTGAGTGGTCATATTTACCATATCACCCAAAAGTGCTCTCCTTCATACCGCGCTCTACGCCGATGAGGCCACCCTTTACTACTCATTGGGGTAGGATGATTATGTTGTATGTCTAAGTGGTTGTATGTCACACTATTCTGAACTGCTCCGTTACTCACACTGGAGTACCTTTTTATCGGAATATGCTCAGAAAGTTTGGCTTTTAATGAACCGCACCACCAATCACGGCTCCCACGCCACCTTTTAGATGTTACCGGCATTGTGTCATTGTGCCTTTACCGAGTTTCTCTCACCTATGATTGGGGACACAGATGACCAAGTATGGGCACGCCAGCATGCTGACTATGGCAGTCTCTTCTAGACATCTCTTATGTGTTGAGATGCCATTAGTAATCACTGCAAACAATATAACTAAGGGCACAGATGTGCAGTGAGTGTGGCCACTGCATTAGCCGGTTCTCGACGAGTGAAGTATGAATGTGCCAGCATGCCTCTCCTTTTAAGAAACCCATATACCCGTATGCTGAGTTTTTAAACACATCTTGATAGAATACTCATTCTGACACAACTGTAGTATTCGAGTCAACGCGCTTAATGTGTATGATACCAGTCAATGCGATTACCTTCTTGTTAAAGGATTAGTGTTGCTTTCTCTTTTTCTTTTTTTAGGTTGAATTTAGGAACCCAAAGTGGTCGTTCCCCTACGGAGGCAATGTCGCCTGACCATAACTGAATATAGGTACCATAGGTTGTACTGAGTGTCGTCGTCTCAGACCCCTATTCTTCACTTCAATCTTTTCACATATTTCAGGGTCCTGATAAAACGCCAAAGGATCCATTAGGGACCATCTTGAGGCGTGAAACATGTCATCCTAAATTGATCCACCTTCCTCTACCACTATCACTTAAACAAGGCAGAAGAAAAATACTCTCTCCTCTGATACCTAGATCAAGGGGTCTTCGCTTGTCGCCTTTTTAACCATACTACATGGACCCCAGAATAAAGTTTTTTAGGGTAATAGTGCAGTATTTTTAAATCACTTTCGCCACACGCCACACACCCGCACTCACCACTGCATCGTTTCTCCATAAAAAGATCTCCGATAAAGAGCCCTCTTGCGAGGCTCGTGGGGGACTGCAGCGCCACCCCCACAAGGAGCAACGCCCGATGATGAAGCATGACACCCGCCTGGGTGTGTGAGGGCACTTTTTCCAAAAGGAGAAATTTCCCCGCCTGAGAATTTTCCATCCAACCGTTTCTGTGAGAGAGCCCCTTTCACTAGTCCTTCTAGCGACCGAATAGGCCCGCTTTCTCTACCTTTGAGGAACAGTCACCCTCCAGTGATTATAACGTTAGTCTTGGGAGCTTGGGTACTTGACCTCTCCTTTCCTTCCTCTTTGTGCGATTTTTGATGAAATATTTCACAACACTTTCCCTCACCTCAAAAAAAAATTGTTGTGTGAAGAATCTAATTACTTGACATCTTTCATTAGACCTTGCAAAGTGTTTAGGTTTAACTGTATGCCTTTTTGTCTATGCTCTCTAGCATCCATGTTTCATAGAATTATCTCTAACTTACTTGATGGTATGGGCTGAGTGCACTTTTTTTCAAGACAACTTCTTATGGCCCAATTCCGATGCGGTTAGGAAATCATTCTGAATGAATCGGTTTGGGAATGGTTTCTGACTGACTCGGATCGGGAGAGTCCAATCGACCGATTACGATGCATCCTGATGCTTCCAGATACGATGCGGTAGGACACCTATTGACTTTGTAGTGTACTTCCTATATTCCCAATAGGCTCTGCGCATTGGAATAATATATTCAGCAGTGTAGACGTAGGACTGGGGTTATCTAGGTCTCTACTGACTATATTAGACTTAAGTTTTTGCCAGCTAGCTCAGAGGTCACTAGAAACTTTCTCGAATAAACGAGGAGGAGTTTAACCTCCCTGGATAGACAAGAAGGGATTAGCTTCTGACAACCATATAACATGACAACTTTGCTCCCTCAGAATAAGAGTGTTTCTCTAGAATAGTGTGAAAACAATAGACCGCTATTTCACTCAGTCAAGTGTGCATACTTAGTTTCACCAGAGTGCAGAGAAAAGAGAGACGGGCGTTTTCAATAAAAGGTTGTTATTTATTGAGCAGTCTTCTTCCTCATACAAGAGAAATGAATTGCCACAATTGCAATACTCATAGTAAAGTAAAGTGCGTACAGTAAAAGGAGGATTAAGAAATAATACTGTAAAAGCATTGATATGGTTTCTTAGCCATAAGATACTTTAAAATAGATAAAATATATACATACTTATATACATTGACTAACGTACTCAACTGGTGCTTCTAAATACGCCTACCCCGGTGTACCTGACCTAAGCCTAATACGTGGGAAGGAGTAAGTAAGTAGCAGTTTAAGTTAACTTTTGTTTTGCCAAGAATCTGACTCAAGAATTCTCTTCCAAGGTTTTAGTCAGCTCCGTACCTGGGTAATAGAAAGCAGGAGGTCTTGTATCTCTCTCTCAGGACTCGATATCCCAGTAAACCGCGAAGGTATCTGGAAACACCGGAGCTGGATTTCTCGGCAGGAGAAAAGACAGCGTCTCTCTCAGTGCGTCAAAAGAGGAGGGGCAGCGTCCGTGGGTTCTCGCATCAGCTGGGCTCTCGGGCAAGTAGATAGCTGCTCTGCTCCAAAACCACCACCGTGTGTTTGCTTAAGGCAACGTTGGTATATTTATACCTGAAAGGTGCCGGGTTTGACGTAAGGTTGGACATAAGACGTCAATAAAGATGTCACTAAGAACTGGCCGTTCTTACAGTGCTTTACAGGAGTTCTAGGATGAAATCAAAACAAAAGCAAGGGGGATTTCCCAGGTTGCTGGAGGTTTCGATTGTTTAGAGAACTCGTGCTTTCTAGAGGGCCGGGGAAGTAGCCTTGCTTAATGTGACAGCATGTGCTACGACTGAATATGGATATGATTATTATGCCGTTGTATGGATATTATTGATTATAACCGGACAAGGGCATAAAATAGGAATATCGGTTTAGGCTCCTGGATAAAAACACAATAACTTCAATGGGAGCCTATGTTCCGACCGAATGCATAGGCTTCCATTGAAGAAAGGAGTGGCTGGGGAAAACTGGGCACTGGGTGGCAGGCATACCTCGGTGCCTGCCACACTGTGCATGGTTGGTAAGGGGTACCCTCATGGGCCTGATTGAGAAGGCGCCAGGTTCAGGGGGTCCCGCTATGGGCCCCCGAAGTCTTATTCCGACTGCCGAGACGGACGGCACGATTCGGAAAGGCTGTCCGAATCCAGCATCGTAATGGGTTGTGCGGAAATGCAGCCCGTAGATACGTAAAAGTCTGCTCTGTACGGCTCGGTCATTCCGAATGCCATTGGGTTCAGATTGGGATATTTCTAACGACTAACTCGCATCGTACTCGGTCGGTGGGAAACCTTTCTGATTCGGTCGGAAAGACACCTTCTCGATCGGATTGCCGTTAGGAGGCCTTCCTAAACGCATCGAAATCAGCCGCAAAGTGTTTGACTATGGTTTTGAACAACACCTTGACTGAGTCAAAAATACATTGAAAATACTAGATGTGAATGGATTAATCCTTAATATCAGTAACTATAGGTTCATCAAGTCGGACATTATTTAATTGGACCATGTCATATTACATGAGGGTGTTAAAGCATAGAAGGATTTGGTGAGAACCATCCATGATTTGCCAAGGCCCACTAAAAAGGAATAAGTTCTGACCTTTTTGTGGTTGACAAAAACGATTTGCTCGATGTACCAAATTTTGCTGACAAAGCTACTGCCATGCAACAATTGCTGATAATGTGGGTGCAATTTCAACTTTCCGAAATTGTGAATTCCAATTCTTTCATTTAAAGAATTGTTTATAGAATGTCTTCAAATTACGGCATTTTAAACCACGTGTATCAGGTTGCTTAACCGCATGTGCGCTAGCGGGTTTTCCCGCTGCGCGCTGAGATTTTAAAAATCGCGCGTTACGTGACAAAGTCAGCTCGTCATGCGCGTAGCGCAGGTAACGCCCATGACGAGCTGGCTTTGTCATGCGCGTCGTAGAGGTTAATCACAGACACAAGTGAAGAGGGACCTGGTGCTGTTATATAACAGAAATAGGAAGGTAATGAGTATAAAATTGCATTTGCCTCCAAAGCATTGAGTTGTGCAGTGAATAATTATTCCATGATCAAGAAAGAGTCTTTAGCTGTTTTTCGGGAAGGCAGGAAATAAAAATCTTTATTCAAAGTGTTCTCTGATCGGACACCACTGTAAGAAGTGTTGAAGAAAAAAATATTAGATGCCTTTTTTTCCTACAATTTGTAAGCAGTGAGCAAATCAGCAAATTGCTTATCTAGACTGATTCGAGAGAGAAAAGGAGACATAAGTTGCAGACAAATGATGGTCGGATGACACTTCCAAAGTGCCTTATATTACTGAAGGTTGTATTACAGATAAGAGGTGGCTAGATAAATTGGCTAAGGATGAAAGATTGCTGAAGTTTGAGATTTGATTGGTAATAGTTGGAGGGTGAAAGTAAATGATGAACAGATAAAAGCTTTCAAGAGAGTCAGGAATGTACAAGATATTTTTTATTTCAAGGTCCTAGAATTGTACCTCTAATCACATTGGAATCATGCTTCATTAAATTGCCACGAGAAGGTCCACAAAGGATTTGTAAGCCAGTTGTTGATTTGCAATTTGAAAGGGAGATGAGGGATTGTGTTGATTGTTGCTCAATTGGGCTGTAAATTTTGAAGATGGTAGGATTTGGTAATGGAGTCAATTTCCAATATGAAAAAAAGTTCAAAAGATATGATTTATGATTTTTAAATTCTCCTTTGCATTTTCTTTCAGGTATGCTGAATACTTTCTGATGTCCAAATAATAACACTGTTCATTGTTGCATTTTGCCTTTCGTCTATTTGCCTTTCTTTTTCCCCATTGTAATCCTTTTCCCTCCTTGAGGCATTTGTAGCCTGTTTTTGGTTTGTTTCCCTTTTTGTTAGCAGGGAGGTGTATGGTCATCTGTGCCTTAGGAACCTCAGTGGAGTTCGAATCCATTTCTTGTAGAATGTTTACTAATCAGAGGGGGTTATGATTCCAATGTGAACAGTTGTGGCCTAACATCTGGCACTAACTGGTGGATGGAGCATTTTCTGTAGGAATAAACTTTTAGCTACCAGCTACAACTTGCGTGTGTGTATTTCACTCTGATTCAAGGGAAATGGCAAAATAGAATGGCCGCCAGAGGTTTGAGCCTCTAAATGGCTCCCAGTCTTGGGCTCCCTTTTAAGTGTATATCCCTGATTTAGCCTGCTGTCTGAAGCCTCGTCGTATCTTCCGACACTCCTGTGATTGCCCTGCTGTCTTGAGTACCAGCTGACCTGTTGTGAAACCATTGGGATGACCCTGGGACCTCTGCTCCTGGTGCACGATCCTTTCTGCGAGCCAGCTGTGGTAGACGCCTGAGCACCTGAGGCAGCTTCTGTACTGCTATCGGGTCGGTGGGTCAGTCCCTGCCCCTGACAGCCAGGTTGAGTGGCTGCAGTCTCCGGTGCTTCTCACCGCACTTGTTGTCTATCAGAGGTCCGGCACTGCTTGGGGGTGAAAAGGAGAGTCTGCCATATTTGAAGACCCTGGCGCGGAGGTCCAAAGTCCCATCGTTTAATCCCAGTCCTGGTGACTTTCAAGCTGCAGAAAGGACTTGCCTGATATCTACTCCCTAACGACCGACCGCCCAGAGGGGCTGATGCAAATCACTGGTGCCTAGCACTACTACCCCGTGACCCGCCCAAGATCCGATGTTGTCTCGCAGGGAATGAGGTAGCGGCCATACTACTAGCTGCCTACCCTGCTTCAGTCCGGGACTCATACTCGGACCCGCTGTCGGTGAGGATAGGAGTTCCCCTCACCATAATGCTAACTTGTGGATGGTCGGCGTACGCCCCCAGCGATTTCTAGGATTTGGCCAGAGCTCTCAGTAGATGACTCGTGCTGTTTATGGCTAGACAGAGAGAACCCTGCAAATGGACCAACCCCACTGCCCTCGCCTGGTGCCGACCATAGGACTGCCTCAGCAAGAGCCAGCATCCTGCAGTGAGGCCAAATAACTGCAGTAAGTGTGCTCCCTTAACAGCGCTCTGGCTGGAGCCAACCCTCTGTCTCACAACCCTACCTCAACTTCGTTCCCGGTGGCTGCTGTCATTCCAGACCAGCGATCGTCGGCACCTACGGCCCCCAGTCGGACCTGCAGCTTCTGTCAGTGGGGCTTAGTGAGGATACTGTTTCTTCTGATCCCCTGGAGTACCTTTTTATCGGAATATGCTCAGAAAGTTTGGCTTTTAATGAACCGCACCACCAATCACGGCTCCCACGCCACCTTTTAGATGTTACCGGCATTGTGTCATTGTGCCTTTACCGAGTTTCTCTCACCTATGATTGGGGACACAGATGACCAAGTATGGGCACGCCAGCATGCTGACTATGGCAGTCTCTTCTAGACATCTCTTATGTGTTGAGATGCCATTAGTAATCACTGCAAACGATATAACTAAGGGCACAGATGTGCAGTGAGTGTGGCCACTGCATTAGCCGGTTCTCGACGAGTGAAGTATGAATGTGCCAGCATGCCTCTCCTTTTAAGAAACCCATATACCCGTATGCTGAGTTTTTAAACACATCTTGATAGAATACTCATTCTGACACAACTGTAGTATTCGAGTCAACGCGCCTAATGTGTATGATACCAGTCAATGCGATTACCTTCTTGTTAAAGGATTAGTGTTGCTTTCTCTTTTTCTTTTTTTAGGTTGAATTTAGGAACCCAAAGTGGTCGTTCCCCTACGGAGGCAATGTCGCCCGACCATAACTGAATATAGGTACCATAGGTTGTACTGAGTGTCGTCGTCTCAGACCCCTATTCTTCACTCTTTTCACATATTTCAGGGTCCTGATAAAACGCCAAAGGATCCATTAGGGACCATCTTGAGGCGTGAAACATGTCATCCTAAATTGATCCACCTTCCTCTACCACTATCACTTAAACAAGGCAGAAGAAAAATACTCTCTCCTCTGATACCTAGATCAAGGGGTCTTCGCTTGTTGCCTTTTTAACCATACTACATGGACCCCAGAATAAAGTTTTTTAGGGTAATAGTGCAGTATTTTTAAATCACTTTCGCCACACGCCACACACCCGCACTCACCACTGCAGCGTTTCTCCATAAAAAGATCTCCGATAAAGAGCCCTCTTGCGAGGCTCGTGGGGGACTGCAGCGCCACCCCCACAAGGAGCAACGCCCGATGATGAAGCATTACACCCGCCTGGGTGTGTGAGGGCACTTTTTCCAAAAGGAGAAATTTCCCCGCCTGAGAATTTTCCATCCAACCGTTTCTGTGAGAGAGCCCCTTTCACTAGTCCTTCTAGCGACCGAATAGGCCCGCTTTCTCTACCTTTGAGGAACAGTCACCCTCCAGTGATTATAACGTTAGTCTTGGGAGCTTGGGTACTTGACCTCTCCTTTCCTTCCTCTTTGTGCGATTTTTGATGAAATATTTCACAACACTTTCCCTCACCTCAAAAAAAAATTGTTGTGTGAAGAATCTAATTACTTGACATCTTTCATTAGACCTTGCAAAGTTTTTAGGTTTAACTGTATGCCTTTTTGTCTATGCTCTCTAGCATCCATGTTTCATAGAATTATCTCTAACTTACTTGATGGTATGGGCAGAGAGCACTTTTTTTCAAGACAACTTCTTATGGCCCAATTCCGATGCGGTTAGGAAATCATTCTGAATGAATCGGTTTGGGAATGGTTTCTGACTGACTCGGATCGGGAGAGTCCAATCGACCGATTACGATGCATCCTGATGCTTCCAGATACGATGCGGTAGGACACCTATTGACTTTGTAGTGTACTTCCTATATTCCCAATAGGCTCTGCGCATTGGAATAATATATTCAGCAGTGTAGACGTAGGATTGGGGTTATCTAGGTCTCTACTGACTATATTAGACTTAAGTTTTTGCCAGCTAGCTCAGAGGTCACTAGAAACTTTCCCGAATAAACGAGGAGGAGTTTAACCTCCCTGGATAGACAAGAAGGGATTAGCTTCTGACAACCATATAACATGACAACTTTGCTCCCTCAGAATAAGAGTGTATCTCTAGAGTAGTGTGAAAACAATAGACAGCTATTTCACTCAGTCAAGTGTGCATACTTAGTTTCACCAGAGTGCAGAGAAAAGAGAGACGGGCGTTTTCAATAAAAGGTTGTTATTTATTGAGCAGTCTTCATCCTCATACAAGAGAAATGAATTGCCACAATTGCAATACTCATAGTAAAGTAAAATGCGTACAGTAAAAGGAGGATTAAGAAATAATACTGTAAAAGCATTGATATGGTTTCTTAGCCATAAGATACTTTAAAATAGATAAAATATATACATACTTATATACATTGACTAACGTACTCAACTGGTGCTTCTAAATACGCCTACCCCGGTGTACCTGACCTAAGCCTAATACGTGGGAAGGAATAAGTAAGTAGCAGTTTAAGTTAACTTTTGTTTTGCCAAGAATCTGACTCAAGAATTCTCTTCTAAGGTTTTAGTCAGCTCCGTACCTGGGTAATAGAAAGCAGGAGGTCTTGTATCTCTCTCTCAGGACTCGATATCCCAGTAAACCGCGAAGATATCTGGAAACACCAGAGCTGGATTTCTCGGCAGGAGAAAAGACAGCGTCTCTCTCAGTGCGTCAAAAGAGGAGGGGCAGCGTCCGTGGGCTCTCGCATCAGCTGGGCTCTCGGGCAAGTAGATAGCTGCTCTGCTCCAAAACCACCACCGTGTGTTTGCTTAAGGCAACGTTGCTATGTTTATACCTGAAAGGTGCCGGGTTTGACGTAAGGTTGGACATAAGACGTCAATAAAGATGTCACTAAGAACTGGCCGTTCTTACAGTGCTTTACAGGAGTTCTAGGATGAAATCAAAACAAAAGCAAGGGGGATTTCCCACGTTGCTGGAGGTTTGGATTGTTTAGAGAACTCGTTGTGCTTTCTAGAGGGCCGGGGAAGTAGCCTTGCTTAATGTGACAGCATGTGCTACGACTGAATATGGATATGATTATTATGCCGTTGTATGGATATTATTGATTATAACCGGACAAGGGCATAAAATAGGAATATCGGTTTAGGCTCCTGGATAAAAACACAATAACTTCAATGGGAGCCTATGTTCCGACCGAATGCATAGGCTTCCATTGAAGAAAGGAGTGGCTGGGGAAAACTGGGCACTGGGTGGCAGGCATACCCCGGTGCCTGCCACACTGTGCATGGTTGGTAAGGGGTACCCTCATGGGCCTGATTGGGAAGGCGCCAGGTTCAGGGGGTCCCGCTATGGGCCCCCGAAGTCTGATTCCGACTGCCGAGACGGACGGCACTATTCGGAAAGGCTGTCCGAATCCAGCATCGTAATGGGTTGTTCGGAAATGCAGCCCGTAGATACGTAAAAGTCTGCTCTGTACGGCTCGGTCATTCCGAATGCCATTGGGTTCAGATTGGGATATTTCTAACGACTAACTCGCATCGTACTCGGTCGGTGGAAAACCTTTCTGATTCGGTCGGAAAGACACCTTCTCGATCGGATTGCCGTTAGGAGGCCTTCCTAAACGCATCGAAAACAGCCGCAAAGTGTTTGACTATGGTTTTGAACAACACCTTGACTGAGTCAAAAATACATTGAAAATACTAGATGTGAATGGATTAATCCTTAATATGAGTAACTATAGGTTCATCAAGTCGGACATTATTTAATTGGGCCATGTCATATTACATGAGGGTGTTAAAGCATAGAAGGATTTGGTGAGAACCATTTATGATTTGCCAAGGCCCACTAAAAAGGAATACGTTCTGACCTTTTTGTGGTTGACAAAAACGATTTGCTCGATGTACCAAATTTTGCTGGCAAAGCTACTGCCATGCAACAATTGTTGATAATGTGGGTGCAATTTCAACTTTCCAAAATTGTGAATTCCAATTCTTTCATTTAAAGAAATGTTTATAGAATGTCTTCAAATTACGGCATTTTAAACCACGTGTATCAGGTTGCTTAACCGCATGCGCGCTAGCGGGTTTTCCCGCTGCGCGCTGAGATTTTAAAAATCGCGCGTTACGTGACAAAGTCAGCTCGTCATGCGCGTAGCGCAGGTAACGCCCATGACGAGCTGGCTTTGTCATGCGCGTCATAGGGGTTAATCACAGACACAAGTGAAGAGGGACCTGGTGCTGTTATATAACAGAAATAGGAAGGTAATGAGTATAAAATTGCATTTGCCTACAAAGCATTGAGTTGTGCAGTGAATAATTATTCCATGATCAAGAAAGAGTCTTTAGCTGTTTTTCGGGAAGGCAGGAAATAAAAATCTTTATTCAAAGTGTTCTCTGATCGGACACCACTGTAAGAAGTGTTGAAGAAAAAATTATTAGATGCCTTTTTTTCCTACAATTTGTAAGCAATGAGCAAATCAGCAAATTGCTTATCTAGACTGATTCGAGAGAGAAAAGGAGACATAAGTTGCAGACAAATGATGGTCGGATGACACTTCCAAAGTGCCTTATATTACTGAAGGTTGTATTACAGATAAGAGGTGGCTAGATAAATTGGCTAAGGATGAAAGATTGCTGAAGTTTGAGATTTGATTGGTAATAGTTGGAGGGTGAAAGTAAATGATGAACAGATAAAAGCTTTCAAGAGAGTCAGGAATGTACAAGATATTTTTTATTTCAAGGTCCTAGAATTGTACCTCTAATCACATTGAGATCATGCTTCATTAAATTGCCACGAGAAGGTCCACAAAGGATTTGTAAGCCAGTTGTTGATTTGCAATTTGAAAGGGAGATGAGGGATTGTGTTGATTGTTGCTCAATTGGGCTGTAAATTTTGAAGATGGTAGGATTTGGTAATGAAGTCAATTTCCAATATGAAAAAAGTTCAAAAGATATGATTTATGATTTTTAAATTCTCCTTTGCATTTTCTTTCAGGTATGCTGAATACTTTCTGATGTCCAAATAATAACACTGTTCATTGTTGCATTTTGCCTTTCGTCTATTTGCCTTTCTTTTTCCCCATTGTAATCCTTTTCCCTCCTTGAGGCATTTGTAGCCTGTTTTTGGTTTGTTTCCCTTTTTGTTAGCAGGGAGGTGTATGGTCATCTGTGCCTTAGGAACCTCAGTGGAGTTCGAATCCATTTCTTGTAGAATGTTTACTAATCAGAGGGGGTTATGATTCCAATGTGAACAGTTGTGGCCTAACATCTGGCACTAACTGGTGGATGGAGCATTTTCTGTAGGAATAAACTTTTAGCTACCAGCTACAACTTGCGTGTGTGTATTTCACTCTGATTCAAGGGAAATGGCAAAATAGAATGGCCGCCAGAGGTTTGAGCCTCTAAATGGCTCCCAGTCTTGGGCTCCCTTTTAAGTGTATATCCCTGATTTAGCCTGCTGTCTGAAGCCTCGTCGTATCTTCCGACACTCCTGTGATTGCCCTGCTGTCTTGAGTACCAGCTGACCTGTTGTGAAACCATTGGGATGACCCTGGGACCTCTGCTCCTGGTGCACGATCCTTTCTGCGAGCCAGCTGTGGTAGACGCCTGAGCACCTGAGGCAGCTTCTGTACTGCTATCGGGTCGGTGGGTCAGTCCCTGCCCCTGACAGCCAGGTTGAGTGGCTGCAGTCTCCGGTGCTTCTCACCGCACTTGTTGTCTATCAGAGGTCCGGCACTGCTTGGGGGTGAAAAGGAGAGTCTGCCATATTTGAAGACCCTGGCGCGGAGGTCCAAAGTCCCATCGTTTAATCCCAGTCCTGGTGACTTTCAAGCTGCAGAAAGGACTTGCCTGATATCTAGTCCCTAACGACCGACCGCCCAGAGGGGCTGATGCAAATCACTGGTGCCTAGCACTACTACCCCGTGACCCGCCCAAGATCCGATGTTGTCTCGCAGGGAATGAGGTAGCGGCCATACTACTAGCTGCCTACCCTGCTTCAGTCCGGGACTCATACTCGGACCCGCTGTCGGTGAGGATAGGAGTTCCCCTCACCATTATGCTAACTTGTGGATGGTCGGCGTACGCCCCCAGCGATTTCTAGGATTTGGCCAGAGCTCTCAGTAGATGACTCGTGCTGTTTATGGCTAGACAGAGAGAACCCTGCAAATGGACCAACCCCACCGCCCTCGCCTGGTGCCGACCATAGGACTGCATCAGCAAGAGCCAGCATCCTGCAGTGAGGCCAAATAACTGCAGTAAGTGTGCTCCCTTAACAGTGCTCTGGCTGGAGCCAACCCTCTGTCTCACAACCCTACCTCAACTTCGTTCCCGTTGGCTGCTGTCGTTCCAGACCAGGGATCGTCGGCAGCTACGGCCCCCAGTCGGACCTGCAGCTGCTGTCAGTGGGGCTTAGTGAGGATACTGTTTCTTCTGATCCCCTGTTGTTTTTGGAGGACTCTAGGGGTCAGCCGGGAACACCCCTGCACGTGGGCACCATCATTAATCCCTCTACTCAGGAGGGCGGGGGCCCTCAAGCCGGGTTACCCATTTCTAGTGAATAATACTAGCCTCATAATCAATAAAAAAAGATTCACAGTGCTGGATGGCGTCAGTCATCTTTGAATGGACACCCAGGCTTACTTTAATCTTGCAATGTACTGCCTGGGCACACTACGATTAGGAGAGCAGGATCGCCTGCTTTTTTTCTCCCACGGCTGGCCCCTGTAGAACTTATGTCCCCCAATGTAATGCCCCAGGGTAAAAACACGCCCGCCACCCCAGATGCTACACTGTAAGCCCGGTGTTCAATAATCAGTCATCTTAGAGTCTTCCTTCCCCAGGAAGGGCTCTGAGACTTGAGGGAGGTCACTGAAACTATGGAAGGACCACACACTCTGTAACCAGAAACAGACAGTCATCCTGGAGCCTCCACCCTTCAGTAAGGGCGATGAAACTTTTGAAGGATTGTGCACCTTCACACCAACTTCACCCCTGCCAGCTGCTTCACTTAATCTGGAGCAGACATCTTGGAATCCCCTAGTGACTCTCATTGTATAGATTGCCAAGATTTAAAACAAACACCTAGAGCACTCTTCCAAGATCTAGCAGTAGCTTATTGGCCTCTATGCTCACCTCTGAATGCTTCACCATGATCCAGTTTGTCTATCAGCAAAACTATCCTTTGAGTATTGTATCTAGTTCTGGAGATCACATCTCCGTCATTATATCTTGTTCAGGAGGTCACTTCCTGAACATCATAGCTAGTCCTGATCTCGTTTTCCATCCTGGAGGAATGCATCTCGATTACTATGTACAGCTGTAAAACAGTACATTGTGCCCTTCGCCTGCTGCTGCACCCAGGGTCTCACTGGACTGGTGATACTCGCAGTCTACCGCAGCAGCTATTTCTGTGTTGTGCTCTCACCAACGATGAGCACCTTCTCACACTTCCCACCCTGCTTGTGGTGACCCTCACACTCCCACACTGCGACACTCTGCAACTACTGGCCACAAGACCGTCATGGAAAGATACAGCTCCAATTCACGTATAAAGTTTCTGCAAAACCTTTCTAAACATGTTGCAAAAAACTACAAACACAGAGTCCTCAAAGAACAGCCACAGATACAAATAACTGATATCTTCTACAGTCCAATATATGGTGGCTTAAAACAGACTTCATCTTCAACACCAAGCGACCCACCAAATGAAGAGACATTTTCCTACAGCACCTTTGCAAAACTAATACAACCAACACCCCTTATGGAGCCAAACTCATTATATCACCATCCCAGAACTTTAGCACAGTACTGTCCATAACCATTTACAGAGGTGGGAACACCCTAATGCAAGCCTCTGAACAGAACTTATGCATTTTTGACCGCCACTTCCCTAATCTCCATCTCTCCATGCCATCCGCTCCCAGCACCATCCTCCTCCCTCCCCCTTCTGTACTCACCCACACACCTCCCTCTCCCAGTTGAACCTTCCACTCCCAGTACCCCACGCACTGTCTCGTATTCCAACCACCTTTAATCGCTCTATCCCTAAATGCCCTGAAGCTTCGGTTCCACCTCAAGAATTACTTGCCCCCTTTCACGGTCCCCTTCCCCATACCAGTTGGTTTACCTTACCACACCAGAACTGGTCTGTCACCAAACCTCAGCAGGCTGGACCTTACCCTAGCCTCCACTCTAGCCGTTGACGAACCCCAGCCTAAACAACTCCCAAGCACAGACTTAACCGCCTAGCAACTGCTCCCCATAATAGCCTGCCTAAAACTCAAAATCAACACTATACTGGATGAAATATCTTCACCATGTAATGGAGTTAAGATTTGCATCAACCCAACACCTCCTCACACACCTATTGGTAACACCAATCAATCCTCAAACATGAACTCAGACTCCCTTTTCTCTATCACATGCAAACGATCCCGACATTCATCATCTCCTCAAACCGGGACACACCATGACTGAAATGCTGCATCAAAAAACTGAAATGCTGAACAACACATATGATAATGCTCCAAACGACCCTCAATACAATTGGACCCCGGCCACAAATCAACCACCCAGGCTGCCTACCCAACTAACCTACATCCAACCTACATCCAACCAAGTCGGTCTGGTCCAAGATCCGTACCTTCGCCATGCTGCATGCTTTTAAACTGTGGGTCAGCTGTTAAGCATGCTACAAATAGAGCTGAAACACTCTTATGACACAAATTCGACATTTGCTTTTTAACTGAAACTTGGCTGAACAACCATTTATCTTCTTATAACAACCTCCTCACCCCAACGGGGTTCTCCATCATTTGTTGGCACCGCAAAAACAATCTTTCCCTAACCCCTCCACACAACAAAATATCCCACATTCATATATTTAGGAGTCTTTCACTCTTCCAAATGCCACAACCCCATCACATTTTATGTCATCTATCATCCATCAGGTCAGAATGCTCAGTTTTCTGAAGACCTATCAAACCTAATAACACAAAACTCCCTAAAGGACAGCAGAGACATTGAACCTGCACCCGAATAATCTCGTAGACCCAATAGTGCAAGCCCTTTCCTCCCTGCTAGAAGCAAATGACCACAGCCAACACTGAACCAAGCAAACTCACATCAAAGGCTCTACACTAAACGCTATCATTTCTAAACATTACACCATGTTCCTCCACTCCATCCTACCCTCTGACTGGTCTGACCAAAACCTAATTCTTTTCAATCTTAACATTAACCAACCTAAGGTCTACTCCCAAACCATCTATACCACGCACTGAGTGAGAAACCCCAGGCAGAATTTGAAGTTTTAGTTCCCAAATTTTACCTCCACCAGACCTCACCTCTACTGATGATCTCACCTCCCACTACAACACAAAAATGACAGAACTCCTTGAAACAATCGCCCCTTGGAAACTAAAAAAAATCGTGACGTTTCACAAAGAGAGGCGACAACATAGGCTGAGACAACCTAGAGACAACAACGCTCGATAATCAACCTCTCGCTCCTACGACCGAACACCTTAAATACTAAAAATTCATTTTCAGAGAAAAATCCTTCTTTGGAGCTCAACTTGACGACTCCAGGAACAGACCTAAAGACCCTTCAAACATCATCAAACAGCAAATCTCCTCCTTCTCACCTCACCCAATCCCTGGCTCTACAAAGCATTGCAAAGAGTTTGCTGCATTCTTCTCTGATAAAATAACTAACAACTGACTCTCACTAGACATGTCCTCCTCCCCACCCTGTAACTTTAACACAGAGAGCTCATCCAATGGCACACCAACAACTACTGATGCCTCCTCACATTCAGGGCTTCTACAGAGGGCCCTTCCACATTCACTTGCAACTAAAAAAAGAGGCTGCCTGGACGGAATTCGACATTATCCATGAAGAAGTCGTCCTCACAATATTTGCTTGCATGAAGCCAACTTCCCACCTCTACGAACCCCTTCTCTTAACACTTGTCAAAAATCTCAAGCACATCATCTCTCCTGCATGGATTAAAATAATGAACTCCTTATCCAGTGGCTCCATGCCAGCCTCCCTCCAACTCTGCCAAGTCAGCCCCTCATCAAAAAGCCTGGAGCTGACCACAATGACCTTAACAACTACAGACCTGTAACCAAACTCCCTCTCTTCGCGAAAACTATTGAAAAATGTGTGTTTGTACAACTTAACAACCGCATTGAAAAATACAACCTTCGTGACATCTTCCAATTTTGGATCAGAAAAGGCTGCAGTACTGAAACTGCAATGGGAAACATCCCAGCGACCTCCACCGATCTCTAGATGGGAAACGTCCTATACAACGAAGTCTTAACAACGACTTACTTTATTCACGAAGTCTTAACAACGAACGACGACGAACCACGAAGTCTGGATCCACGAAGTATGGAACAATGAAGTACGGAACCACGACTCTGCATTGTGAACCGGAACTATATCCAGGATCTTTAGAAGGCTGACGTGTTATTTCGGAACTTGAAAGAATAACAAGGAACGTCTCTTTTCTCAGCCTCGCAACACATTTTGAGCATGACGTCACTTTTCTCCTCCCCATCACTTCTACTTCTGTGAAATGAACAGTTTAGAAAATGATAATGCCTCACGTTCTTTTGATATGGCACTATTTTTATAATAAAAATAAACTTGAGAAAAACATGCCTTGTAAAATGTATTCCAGTAAAAAAAATAACTGGATAAATAAAAGTGTTTGAAAGCAGTTTGCTTTTGTCCGCTTTGCTTGCACAGCTGTTTAATAATAGATGAACGACAAATAGTTTTGTGGTGCTCTGTGAATTTACGCACGTTTCGAGTCTTTTACAGTGTAATGATGAATGCCTTTCCAATGAGAAAAAATGTTTTTAAACACAATCCATTCTTTAAATTAAAAAAGGTGTCATTGTGCATAACTCTGCATTAATGTGTTACAAGAAGAACACTGCTCGATACATTTTTAATGAAAACAACATTATTGATTTAATTGGTGGTAATGGGCTTTTAAATCAATTAAATGTCGTTGTTTAGGAAGTAGTTGTTAACATTTTAGTGGTTAAATACAGATCGTTGTTTAGCTTTCGTTGTAGAGGAAGTCGTGGTTTAGGCAGTAGTTGTAAAGTAATATAACCCTCTAGATGATGGCCAGGCCTGCCTCATAGTCCTCTTAGACCTCTCAGTGGCCTTTGATACTGTCAGCCATGATATTTTCCTATATACCCTCTCACAATGTACAGGCATCAATGGCACAGTCTATCAGTGGTTTGCTTCTTAACTGAACCAATGCACTCAGCTAATTAAACTAGATAATTACACCTCAACAGCATTGCCAGTCTCACAAGGAGTTCCCCAAGAATCTATCCTATCTCCTGCCTTATTTAACCTCTCTACGGAACCTCTTACAATGATCCTGAAACAAGCCAAAGCTGCCTACTATCTTTATGCAGATGACACCCAACTCTACATAGAAAGGTTGTCAGTCAATTATATACAGCACTTAAACAGTGCTCTCTCCATAGTAAAAGCTTGCTTGACCAGTAACCACAGTAAGCTCAACCCCAACAAAACCGAACTCCTCTTCATCCATCCAAAAGAAAAGTATCTTGCTGGACAACCTCACTGTATTAAACTGTAAACTCTCCATGTCCAACTCTGTCAAATCCCTAGGGATCACATTTGACATAAACATAAACGTGAAAGAGCATAATAATTCCTCTGCTAAAACTGCCCTCTACTTGTTGAAGAGCCTTAAAAAAGACCTAAAGACCTTGTTGCAGTACTTAGTCCTCTCCAAGCTGAACGATCACCAGCTCCCCGAAATCGCACCTAATCCCTATGAAAGCTACACTCAATTCAGTGGCCAGGCTACTTTCTGGGGGGCCTCCTTCCGATCACATCACTCGCACACTCAAGAGACTCAACTGGTTACCCATCAAAGCAAAATGCATATTCACAACTGCCATATTAGCAACAACAAGGGGCCCCAATTCAGTCAGCAGGGGACCTCGGGGAACATACTTTTTAGAACAACAGTGGTCCCATGCATTCAAGAATACATAAAGCAATAAATATAGACGGAATCAAATCTATATTTGAAGCGACATGTCCAGCCGGACAGAGGTCTTTCAGGTTTACTCAATAAACAAATGATCCATACAGAGAGAATACCTTCCACAATTTCACCAGTGTGGTACACAAGCCTGTGCCCAACACTCACGGATCAGATACAGAAGGTAGGCTTAGGAACATAAAAGGGCTTTTCAAGGCAAACAAACGTTTTCTGTTTAAAATCCAGTTACACAGAAGTGTCAATAAAGCACCATTACATTACATAGAAATCAAGTTTTGTATAGGGTGCTAGACAAGTCGACGGCGTTTCGATCCCCCCATTAAATCATGGGGACCATCATCAGGACATTCAATAATTGCCTTTACGTTATTTAGCCTCTAGTTGCCAGGACGATGTACTGGTAATAGACGCCAGGGAACAGACTGATAGACCGACTAACCCGGCATTTCCCTGGCCCCGTGGGTTTACGTTATTGTAACGTGGGAAATCGCGCCTGATTCCGGGCTGCTGTTTCGAATACAGGATGACGAGATTCCACTTATGAGTGGGCTGATGGGTACTTTTTCCTCAGACTCTGTATCTTCTCTTTCTCTCACGTTTTTGGGTATAACAATGTTAACTCTCTAGATCAACTGTGTGGTCTGGGCATAAAATGGGACACTATTAGGTTCCAGAGATATATATATATACATATATATATCTCTTTCTTTCTTCAGACTTGTAGTACCTCTCGTGTGTTTTACTGTTTAGTTGGGGGACTAGGTACTAGTGGGTCTATAAAAACATTTCCCCTCGGACCCTCCACCACCTTTTTGGTTTTTTGTCAAATTGTACACATATCCTTCTGCCTATTGTATTCCTCTTTTATATATTGTCGCTTTGTATTTTGTTTTATTTCTTTATGGTTACTCCTTATGCACCTCATAAAAGTGCTGCTGTGCCACCATATCTACCTCTGATTTATATCGTTCACATATCCTACGGTTTACTGTGTTCCTTATTTAGCTACTGTCACTACTTATTTTGTATTCCTTTTATGTATTCCATATCTACCTCATGTACTTGCTGTTTGTGCTACCTCCATAAAGCGCTGTGATACACTCGTGTCAAGTTTGCGCTTTACAAAATCGATAAATAAAATATTTATTGAATGAGGATTACCATAATCAGGAAGCCAAAATGAGGTTTTCAACTTTGCAGGGTCTGTGTAGGAAATTGATGGATGGTGCTGGCCACGGAATGATCCTTTTATCATCATTAGACATTGCTCTATGCATATGTGGGAAACAGTAGCATGGCTCCTTCCTCTGTGCCCTCAATAATCTTTAAAATGGTGCATTGATTCCTACGTGTTACTCAATATGTAAACAAATACAAACAAAATCCTCTCTAATGTTGTGTAACCATACCTTGTGTCTCCAGTTAAATATGGCCAAGAAGAGTGAAGGGCTTCTCCGGGGTTTCTTGGAGGGCCCACTACAGTTTAAACCCACCTACAAGTTCGACCTGAACTCAGACGTGTATGACACCAGGTAAGGAATCTACAGACTGAGGTGTGACACAAGGTAAGGAAGCAAATGATGTAAATGTGACAGTAGGTAAGGAAGCTACATGATCAGGTGCAACAGAACATAAGGAAGTCACAAAAGCTAATGTGCCAAAAATTAAGGAAGTTGTGCAACACGAAGTTAGGGAAGAGCATGAGGGTGTGAGAGCAGATAAGGGGACTTCATAGTTAGGGTCTGGCATCAAGGAGCAATGCCACAGTCACAGAATGTGACATCAAATGACAATGCCAGTGACTGAGGATGCCAGGCCAGTTCAGTTTACGACCAAGGGTGTGATGCCACAGATGTGTTTTTGACACTGAATAAAAGAAGGTACAGCCTGTGGCAAGGCGTCTGGTAAGAAAGCTATATACAGGGATCATAACACAGAGTAAGAAAGCTAGAGACGGGACATCTCAAATTAGTGAAGTAAGGCATGGACTGAAGGTAAGAGACTGGGTAGAAATCTAGAGATGTAAGTTTGTGACTCTAGTGAAAGAAGCAAAGCCTGGCAGGAAAGCTACAGACTTGGCGAGTGACTCTAAATAATAAAGCTAGAGCCTGAAATCGGAAAATATTGACACGTGTTCCTAAGCATATTTTCAAATAAGGTGGTAACCCCTACTTTAAACTTCAAAAAATGATTCCAGTTTTTATGTCAATTGTGGAACACTGAATTGATCAGAGGAGCACCTGCGTGGTGTGAGGGCTACATGCCTCTTAAGTTGGGTGGAACTGTGATGGAATGAGCCGGATAGGTGTTTTGCTACAGTGATGGACATGCCACTGGGTGATTGGATGCTGTGTCTCTAGTGACCGGTAGACAAGGACTAGGAGGTGCACAGTTAACACCCTTTTGTGCTGAAAGCTTCACAGTTAGTTGGGTGGTGGGTAGCATTTCTCTGTGCTGGGGGTCACCAAGTCACCATTTGTTGGCTATGTGAATCTGAGGGCTTGCTACCAGAGATGCATTAACCTTTTTCTTTATTTGCAGAGGAAAGAAGGCTATGTTTGGCTTTAAGTAAGAACTGTAATGAAATCTGATCAGATGTGAATCTAAAAGATGCTAATTGATTACATGAATATTAACTATTCCTGAAGCATCTGTTCCTCATCACTTCCTGGCAAATGATGAGAGCTAAAGCTGCAGCGTCTTCTGCTCTGCTGAGACACTGGGGTGGTGGGATAGTCTCCATAATCTAAAACTGTAGTATTTCTCCTTTTCTGAGGTTGGAGAAAGACCTCAGAGTACTGGGTGCAGGCCTTTGTGTTTTGATACTCAGGCACAGTGTGGTACAATAACTAAGAGATGGTCTTTATGATGTAATAGTCCAGCAATCGTTCTACTTCCCCAGTAAGAATGGTATCTCCCTTTTTGAATACCCCATGGCTTAACATTGTCTTTGTGCACATCATATAAACAGAGAGCATCGGTTTTGCACCATTAATGCTGCGGATTAAAAGATTAAATTCTTCCAAGTAGATTTTGGAACACATTCCCTTTCTACTAGTGAAAAATTGTGCATCAACAACATCGTCCTCCACTTTTTCATTTAGTACTTACGTGGCGTGAAACATCTTATTGAATCCACTCTTAATTTCCAAATATGGTTCCAGTTTTTTGATTGGCAGAGAGCAGAGACGGTGCAGCTTATCAGTGACTGTCAGCTTGTAGCCTTGAGCTGAGGAGGCGATTGATCTGGTCATTGGAGTCAGACTTCCTCTTCACTAGAGCTCAGAATAATCCATTGATTTCCTTTGTGGCTAAGTCTGCTGCATGTGTCTGAAAGTGTATAGGACAAGGTAACTTCACTTTGAGGTTCTGAATTAAAAGTGTGCTCAGGATCAAGGACCATATGAGAGCTGTCATGAGCATCGAATGTACATGGAGAGTGATGGGGCAGCACAAGGAGTGCAGTGCTCTATCGAGTACAGAATCAGTGTGAGCAAGACATCAGTAGGGCCTTAAGAATGCATTAAACAGATGTCAAAGTTAATGGCATGGATTCGTGTGATGTCTGTGGCATTGTCTGTTGGACTGGGGCATCTATAGAATACTTTAATACACAAGGGCTAGATGTTCACATTGTACTGTGCCCCTGGTGTTTGTGAGGGACTTTGTGTTTGGTAAGGACTGTGGCTTTACTTTGCATGACGAGGGTGTTGGGCCTCGGGGAGCATGCAATTGGTTTACATTGTGCATGATATTGAGGTAGAGGTCTCAGTTTGCTTGAAAATGATCGTTGGGCCTTTATGTGTATAGGACAGATGTGCTGCCTTATTGGTACTGATGAGAAGTTGAAATTAAGTGTGCAGGGGTTCGATGCGGGGTCGTGGGTGTCTGCATGGGACAGACATGCGTATCCTGGTGCACGTGGAATGAATTTGTCAACTATAATGTGTTTGGGTTAGATGTTGGAACCGTGATGTGCATGGAATGGAGGTGTGAGCATTACTCTACACTGATAGCTGGTCGGGCTGTAGTATGTGTGTGTCTTAGTGTTAAAGCCATAATGAGCATGATGCAGATGTGCAGACTGTCATGTGCATGTGGTGATTATTGGATAGGAGGGGGTTCCCATTGTGCAGGTGTGGGTGTTGGGGATATGGCACAAACGGAATGAATACATGAGAATAGGACTTCATGAAACTGATGTACACATCTTGGCGTGCATGGGGCGGGTGTGTAAATCTTACCTGATAGAGACATGTAGTCGCAAATTCCTTACTTAAGAATCTTCCCCAAGCATGAGATTGAGTCTGGACATTTTTTCCCAAATCACATCCGCTTGACTCCGTATCAACTTCGTCCACCGGCCATATAACTCCCAAGCCGACGCACCAACATCAGTTTCTTCTTTTCCTCGCTTGCAATGCCAATCAGGGGCAGATAGGGGGCCCTTTTTAGACCAATTCCAACATTTTATCGCGCAAACAGTGTGCTCTTTGTAATGCCTTCGGGGTTTAAGCCCTGCGGATCTTGTGACAGACTGATGTTGATCACAGATTCTCAAGCCATCTGTTTGTGGTGCATTGGAGAACTCCATGACTCAGAGGAACGTGGGTCCTGTCGTTGTCTTGGGTCAAAGGCTTTGGGAGAGCGCTGTAAAAAACTTCTGGCGGCGCAACTGTTTGCGGCACCACATCATTGTCAGTCCTCAATGAGGTCCAGAGACCGGTCGAGGTGGCATTCGGGTGAGGGGTTGTCTCCGTTGACGTCCAATAAGGCTCCGAATCACTAATGGTTATAACGTAAGTTAGTTTCTGACCCTTTCTCCACCCCAGTGCCTCCTTAAATATCCTCGAGCTGGGTTGGGGGAGACTAGCCCAAATGTGGGAATATTATATTTCCCTGCATGAAGTCTTTAAACTCCACTCTGGTGTACCTCGAGTCCCAAGGAGTGGAGAGGTGCCCTGACTGCATCCTTGCCGACGGGTTTGCCCTCGGTGACAGTTGGGTCCTCTGAATCCGTGATCAGATTTGAGGCGGCGCTGGTGCACAGCCCTTCGGGGTTCACACGTTCAGCTTTGGCGTCGGGGCAGCTGATGACGTCAGCTGCACCAGTCGACACCCAACCCATTACTCTTTCCAATACGGAGCCTCAATGGTGGCGGATGCGCCGCTGATGGAGCCATTTGTTTTGAGCAACTTTCCATCTGCCCTTATGCAACCTGTTTCTTCTCGTCCTATGGGAACGCACAGTTTTGCAGGTGAAGTGTTGCAAAACCCTTTGGACAATGCTGTCTAGGCTCCTTTTGAGAAAAATTGGCTGATTAAACTGGATGAGGCTAGTGGACTTGAGTCCTCTCTAATTTCAGATTTACTTTCTCCACCTGGTATGGCAATGGAAGTGAGTTCCTCTCACGCGGCGGTATTGAGGAGGACAGCTGTACTTTTGGGTTGTGAGCATCCCTCTGTGGAATTGTCCACAGACCCTCTGGTGGATGTTCTTCACCAAGGTGAGACGGGCAGTGGTGCAACACAGGCCCACGCAGCCTCAGCAGTGCGGGGAGGGGCCCAAGCTCCAAGGAGCCCCCTTCAGCCCAGTACTCTGGCTGGAGAGCTACTGATTGAGTCCGGAGAGGGCCCCTCCACTTACCTTGCAAGGGGGACCCCTCAAGTTTCGTTACACCAGTTGGGCCTTTACTCCCTTATAATGAGTCTCTACATGACCTTTGGTTAAGAGCTTGGGCGAGACACCAGTATCTGGAGTTCCAGTTGATCACGCGTTAGCCAATAGGCATCTTCCCGCCCCTAGGGACCCAGTTTGTTTTGTGTGACATCCCACCACAATAGGACTGGTGGGGCAGGCTCCTATAACTTTGCTGGACTCTAGTCCCTTGATTCCACCAAATAAAGAGTCCAGATGGTTAGAGCATTGTGGGAGGAATATGTTCTCTTCCGTTAGCTTTTCATTGAGGTTGTTAAATTTGCATGTGTTTTGGGCACATATTTTCATGCTCTATGGTGCATTGGCTGCCTTCTTTTTCAGAGGAAGAAGGAACTCCTATAGATGGTACAAGATGGCCGGAAAGAGGCAAAATTCACCACTGATTCTGTGCTCTGCGCTGACATGCATAGCTGCGTCAGTTGGGGTTTTCAGAGCCTGTACAGGATAGCCTGAAATATATGGCATTTGATTTTGTACATTTATTTGGTGAACATGCTGATTCAGCTTTAGGGCGATTCAGAGCTGGTTGGTGTGACCAAGCCACCTAGTTAGGTCTTTGAATGTTCTGGTGGTCTTTTTCTTTCTGACTTGTGTGGAAAGAAGTGTTTATACATGACTTAGTTGCAATATGTATTTTGGCTGGTGACCACCAGTGTGGTGTTTCTGCTTAATGCAGAAGTTTATGGTTGTTTAGATAATCTATTGGTTCTGAACATGTATTTTTTCCTGCCCTTTGTTCCAGTCATTTAGGATTATAGGAAAAGTATGTGCTGCTGAACTCTTTTCAGTGAAGATATATTCTTTAAAATATATTCCACCATAATTGGCTGTCTTGATAATTATTTACTGCGTGGTGCAGAAGTAGTGACTTCCTCTTTCAGCTCTGCTGATGACAGTTTTTCAGCTGTTCATTTGTGTTGGTTTAATTGAAACCTGATATACAGGTTTGATTTATTCTGAAGAAGATCTCAAGCTCTAGAGTTGATACCTTCATAGTATGTACTATACTCAATGTGGAAGTATTTTTTGTATGCTGTGGTGACAATTTCTAAATATATATCTGCTAAGCTGCAATTTCTCAGCTTGCGTACTATTGTCATGGTTAATGTTCTCCCCATGCTTTAGTGTTATTATGAATTGTGTTATGGTGCTCCTGTCCACAGTTATTGTGGGGTGAGAATGCATGGGGTTGGATCCCATTAAGGGTGCAGATAGTTTCATATTGATGTTGTTTTTTCACTTTTGAGGGAGTTTTGTAATACTAACATGGATATTTTATTCCCATGGTTTTCATGTCTTATGTCTTTACTTACCTTCCATGGGAATTTATGTGGTAGAGTATGTTATTGCTCGCCTACTATACTATGAATGTCTTTTTTTTCTCTTGGTCTATCCCAGTTTTGTTTGAGTAAGAGACTTTTAATGGCGTCAATTTGCAGACCCTTCACCAGGGATGTACTGACTTTGGTATCTTATTCTAAAGTAAGGAATCTGCGGCTAGATGTCTCTATTGGATGAACAAGTTAAATACTTTTGGTAACTTTTAGTAGACAGGATCTAGCCGCAAATTCCGTAACAGCCGGCCCATCCTCCCAGCCCTGTGAACCGAACTTCTTTGGTCTCAAACAGCTTATTGTGGCATTTACATCCTATTAAAATAAATCTGTGATTATCAGACACAAGGGTGTCTTTTATTTTAGCACACTGTTTCAATAGACAGTTTCTATTTGTGGCTCCACCTTTTGAGCGCAGAAAATAGTCACAGAAGAAACTGACGTTGGCGCAGGAGGTACATCGACTCCCTTTACCGAACTGCGGACGTCCTATCAGAAAAAATTTCTGGATCCAGTATCGCACATGGGGAAGATTCTAATGTAAGGAATTTTATGGCTAGATCCTGTCTCTACCAGATAATGTGTTACAGAAAATAAGTAACTTGTTCTATAGGCACGGTTAGATGTTAGGGCATTGTTCTGCCCCATATGAATGGTTGAGCCTTAGTGTGCAAAGGTCAGATAGATACATATGAACCTGTTGAAGAATACCTAGTTTGTGTGTGATGTCAATTTCAGTACCAGATGAGACATTGCTTGCACTCCTTGTGGTATGCGCTACATTCGTCCTGTTAGTCATCTCTAATGGTTGATAGCTGATTTAGTATTAAATGTCTGCAAGCTGACTTTTTTCCTAACTAACCTCTAGTATTTAGTTCATTGTTTGCTAAACTGCTTATATTGGTAAGAGACTTTTTCTGGACACACAAACTTTCCCATTAAAGGGTTGGGGTGTGCAGGTGTGGTGCAGGAGATGTATTATATTGTTGGGGCTGATCCTATAAAGGAATGGATGTTTGCCCACAGAAAGGCTCTCACCTTGTAGACTTCTTAGTGATCAGCTGTCCTGGCAACCACATGTCCTGATCTTAGTAATAGCTCCTTATCATTTTATGACCATCCTTGGGGGCTGAGGTGCTGCTCCTACATACTCTGTGGAGTGGCTCTTTTCTGCTGCTTATGTTGCAGAGAGTCCTCAGCTCCCAGGTCATGGGGATTTATTGGCATACACCCCATCCGCAATGCAGCTTTTTTCTCCCTAGGATGCCTGTACAGATGTACAGGATGGAATAAGGGACACATGCTTGTTCACATAAAGCCCACTTTACTGTTAAATTTGGGAGAGCTGTGTGATGCTGATGGGGTTTGTGCTTTTTCATGCCCTTTCAAAATAACCAATTGAGCATGTGATGATGCAACATTTGGATTGAAGCTTCTAGCTTCTCCACTTTCATCCTTACAGTGGTAAGAAACGGAAACCGGCCTGGACAGATCGGATTCTTTGGAAACTGAAGTGTCCGACACCTGAAGAGGATGCTTCAGAGCAAATGCTCAGTGTGATTTTGGAGAATTACAACAGCCACATGAGCTATGGAATCAGTGACCACAAACCAGTAACTGGGACCTTCACGTTGCAGGTACACCTTCTGCCCTTGGAATCTGTTACACATTCATGGTGCGCTGCAAACATATGCAGTTCTCTCAGTGGCTAATTTTTTTTTGTATTTTATAGTTGAGGCCACTTATGTCTACACCTTTAGTAAATCTGAGACCAGAGGGTGAGTGGAATGCAGATTCAGATGCCTTGATCAGCTACTCCCTGATACCAGAATTCCCAAGCAGCACATGGGACTGGATTGGACTGTACAAGGTGACAATTGCTTGTTTTAAATGCAGATCTGAATGTTTTATATGTATAGCTATTATTGTGCCACATGAATATTTTATACATTCTAACATTTTCTATTCACCTGTCATCTTGTGGTTAAAATATTAGTTTTATCATGGAGAAAAACAGCCTGTGAAAGTTGACTATGACATTCCATCACATCGTCTTAGTGCGTTTACAATCAAATAATTGGTACTGATTATTCGGACTCAAGATTTTAAATTTGTCTCCAAGTCAACAGCATTTCTTTTTCTTGCTCCTGACATTCAGACATTGGACATCGCTATTTAAATAGTTCCATTCTCTGGTTGCAAGATGGTTGTCAATGGTACAAACGAGTAGACACTGTATATCAGTATTAGCCTGTTTACTTTCAGATGATCAGCAGTGTTCAGCGCATGAAGGAAACCTCTTTTAAGTACTGCTGACTCTTCTCATTTAAGATGTCACTCATGGACACATACAAATACCTGCACAACATTTCCATTAGTTCATGAACTGTGTCTGAGTGTGAGACTTGCTTCAAGTTCCAGCCTGACGCGCGGACGACCATAGAGGACAAGGAGGAAACTCTTAAGCAATTGCAGTCATCAGACACTGTGCTGCAGTTCTGTGGCCTGCCCATGCATCTCTGCTGGGATAAAGTGAATCTTGTCTCTCTCAAATATGACAAATTGGCACTGGGATGGTCCTCCTCAGAAAAAACTGAAACTGAGCCTGCTTTAGGTAAAAGTCACCATGGCAAGTCGAGGCATGTCAATCTCAAGAGGTTGACGTTTTCAGTTCAGTGCTTTTGACAGCCATACAATCAACACAGCTGGTCTTTATTAATTCGCGCTGCTCTAATTTCGACATGTCATGTTCATTTTAGGATTTCTCTGAGTTCAAAGGTTTTACCATCCAAAGAGTCAATTCAGTAACATGTATTAGCGTTGACAACAAAGACAGAGCACACCCCTACCGTTTATTGACCTATGACCCATTACTATGGAAATAACCTTTGTTTAATGACCAGAAAATGAACCTTAAAATCTCCAACAGATCTTCCCAGTCATCAATGTCTGCTTTGCCAATTTTTGCAGCCTCAAAGTTAAAATATTATGGCCCAGAAAGCAAACTTTGTGCTATTTTTGCAACAACGCAATGTGCCTGTCACGAAAATGCAGTGACTCACATGCAGAAGGGCAAACCAGCACACCAGCAACTGATTTGCAGCAGGAGAGAGCTGGGAAGAGGGGTGTCTGGTGCCAGAGAGTGCAGATTTTAGTTTTAAAGCTGCACTCTCCCGGACACGATTATAGAGTCCGAATTAAAAATAGGTCTGGGCCCCAAAATAAAAGTGTCCTTCCTTCTTGAATTACACAGCTAATCGGCCCCATTTTGAACTGGTAAAGACACCTGTATAAGTGTTTTGCCAGGTGAAGAAATCTGTATGTATTTGAGCTTACTGCAGGCAATATTTGTTTAATGTCAGGGAAATAAATAGTACATAACTAGGACATAAACAGGCCCACAGACAGCCAGAAAATCCGGCCCGCCGTATAAAAAGGGTTGCCAGAGAAGAGGTGGGTTGGAGGACTGGGAGCATGAGGGATGGGGAGCAGGGAAAGATTTGTTTAGATACAAGGATTGGAACAGGTACGGAAAGTGCTGCAGCACCCCTAAAATGATCATGCTGGGTTCAGAAGGCGAATAAGCAATACGGAGGCGTTTTAATGTTGTTTTTATCTTGTCACATTTGCTGTGTTCAAAGGCAGAGTTCGAATGTCAGGCTATGTCATCTGACAAATTACTGCTTATCCTTTCTAACTTCATGATTGATATTTACTTTTCTTTTTCGAACTGAAAAATTGAGGATTTTGTCACGTGACTATCTCAGGAAAAGCTGTACGATATCATTTTTCCCAACATTATGTACTGTATATACCATATATACAAGCATTTACAATGCAACGGTTTCGCCTTTGGAAAAGTTAGAGCTATTGGCATTGTAAATGACAACATTTGTATTTATGTGTTGGTTTTGAAAACAGATAAATAAATGGCACTCTCATTTACAATGCCAATAGCTGAAACTTGCGTAAATGCAAGACCAATTGCTTTGCAGATGCTTGTTTAATGTCACGCTTCATACTGAAGACTACCTAGCTTTCTAGCTTCCCACGTTTTAGCAGGTAGGGGGCTGAGATTCAGGGAAAATAAAAATAAGGTGCTATTTCCATGGTCACACAATGTGACCACTAGGAAAGCTAGGACCTGAACTCAAGTTTGCAGGTTTTAAAGCAAGCAACATAATCTCTAGAATATGTTTAGCAAAAGGCATATTGACAGGCCTGGGAGAAATTTGCATTATGCTGGCATAATTAGCTTAATTTTGATAATTTTGCGTTAGTATTGTTACACAGAACTCCAGAAATTATGCTATTATGCCACATCGCATGATTATTGGCTATTTGTGGTAACAAAAAAACTACAGCGAATGTGCTGTATTTGGTGTAAAAATACCATGAGTGCAGGGTAACAACGTGAATGACAGAGTACAAATAGCTGTTGTTCAAGTTGCTTTTGTTTTTGTTGCACTGTTTTTTTTAGCACCAAATGCATTCTTGTGTCCAAAGTGGATGTGAGGGGGCATTTTGTGCTAAAATACAGTGCTGGGTATCTGTTTACAATTTAGCGTAATTTCACCCAACTGTGCAAAATAGCAAATCACACGATTTTTGCGTACCTACCCCTAAAACTGATCCTGTATCGCAACTGTACATTGATGTAGTGGTTTCTCCCTAATGGGGTGTACGATCAGTCGTCCACGTATTCAGTTATCCTCTTACACCTGTGTGATCTTGGATAAATGCCTAGAAGAGACTGTAAACCTTTATTTCCGCAACACTTTTTAGAGTACTTGGGGAGGAGGTGGAATAGGGTGTGTGTGTCTGTGTGCATGTCTGCCTGTATGTGTCTGCGTGCATGTGTGCATGTATGTATGTGCATGTGGGCAATATTCTGCATTAATGCACTGCTCTGCTTACCTATCTGTGTGCTTCGCCTGTTTTATTAGGAAAAGTTGAAAAGCAGCAAGCACTGTTTAAACCTCTTTCTTATTAATAATTCAATTAAAAGGGCCGAAAAGTCCGCAACGATAAGGATCTTTGTGACAAACAATGTTGTGGCTGTTAGGATTGTGTCTGGAAAAACAGTGGTGACGTGACTAAAAGAAACATTGGCAAAGCCATAGGTCACAAAGATGCGACCTAATGGGAGTTGTCAGCGCGTTTTAAGCAGCAAGGCAAAATCAGGAGAACCGAAATTCCCAAGATGACATAGTCTGGCTAAGTGGGGGGAAGTCGAGAGTGGGTCTCAGCTCTCCCCGTGCCAAAGTACATCACTGCATGCCAAGTACAACCTCGTGTGTCGGAATGGAGCAGAAACGGAAGCACCCGGTGCGCTGGAAACAAGTGGCATCGGTGGCTGTCACCAGAAGAGGCCTGTTCTTGTGCAACGAGGGCAGCTTCCCGTGTGCAAACGTGCATACCAAGGGCGCATTTACTTGGATTCGCCTGCGGGCACTGTGCCTATATAACCCATAGCCTAAACAGTGGAGAGCGCAAACAGTAGCTCGTTGACGCATCCGCCCGCCGCGCGCTCCTGATAGGCAGGTGGAGCTTGGAATGGCGCGCGCCCGCCCGGGGTGTCCAGGGAGGGCCCGCGCGCACGCAGAGTTCCACAGCTGCGGAATGTGGGGTCACTTAACCCGAGTGCCATTACGGATGCTGGTGCGGTGCCTAGTGGATCAGGTGTTTCTGTAAATCCCCATGAACCACCAGACGAACCGGTCCCCTGTCTGCCATGAGAGGGTCCGGTGCACCCTGGTTTGGGGAATGGGGGCAGGGAGAAGCCTGCAGCTTCCATGGAGAAGGCGGAGACCTGCTCCTCGCTCGGGACGGTCGGGTTCGAGTTGGATAAAAGCAAGGGGCACATTTAAGAAGAAACAATTGACTCAGCAAAAGCAATATTCGCCCCAGGAAAAGCAAACAGTTATTGCAATGATGATAACGACGGCCATAAAGGTTTAGTGCTTCCTCTGCACAGTATTCATCAGGTGCCTGTCTTTCGCGCATTCAATACCATTTAAAATCACATTCACTATAACTGTGTTCCATCAGACGTGGACGGCGTGGAGGGGTGTAAGCTTGTTCTGCGTGCTAACCGACAGGATCAGGAGACATGACAAGAGAGGGGTAGCTAACAGGAGTGCTGCAGGTTCAGTGGCACCGGGCCCATGGATCCGAGGGGCCACTGGACCCAGAGTATAGCTGTATTTTACTACCACATTAGGGGTGGGGTACATTTTATATAATTGAATTGCAGCCAAGACACTCTTTCTATGCCACTGCCTGGCCAGAATCACACGGTGAGCCAAGAAGCGCCGCCAAGACTGGAAAACGCCGTCCTTTGACATGGACCCATACACAGGAAGACAAAAAAATAAACTCCATTGGTGACCCCCCCCTCTCACGGAATACAGTGACAAGGACAGACACGAAGGCACATGCACACCTGGAGCCACTAACCTTGGGGTGCATGCTGATGAATAGTGCAGCATGTGCAGTAGCAATGGGGCCGATGGGTCCACTGCATCCGAGATATCGTCTTGTTTTACTACCAGACTGAGGGAAATAAGACCCAATTTTATTGTTTGCATCAGGACCCTTGGCAGCCTCGCAAAGCCACAGAAGTGACATGTAGATAAGGGGTGGCACGGGCAATATCACCAGACGAGGGTGCTACCAAGGAGGCCCACGCCATCGACCCGCCTTCTGCTATTCTAAACGTTTCATGTTCCTGCATGCGTCAGCCCACATTTACAATGATAACATAAGAAACTACGAGTTCCACAATGCAATGCGCGAAAACCCAGCAGTGGATTCGATGGCTCACCCGGATACCCAAAAGTGCTACGACACCATACAATTGCTACAAATTAGCGATGCAAATGATAATATCATTAAACAAAGGACTTCTGCTTAAAAATCGATTACAATTTTTTTTATGCCAGTGTGACGATGCCACCTATAACATGGGGCAACCTGGCACCTACGAGTCTCGCAGCCTCCAGAAAACACACGGCAGTTCAAGGCCAGAGCAGCTAACGCGTGCTGCACAAATAACAAATCAACTGATCAGAGCCAGCCAATTGCAACTCTTACCACCAGCACGGGGTCACAGAAAGTCTACTGACGCACTTCTTCTAAAAAACACGTTGTGCTCAAATCTGCTCCAACCAAATGTAACTTTTTGTCAGACCAAGGAGAGAGAGAGTGCCCCCACTGAGGCAATCGCTTCATGGTCGCAATTTCACGATATCTGCTAACAAAACCATATTACCAACGGCCAGTGCTTTATTTGTGAAAGAATAGTTGCCGATGCCTGAAACTCGTTAAAAGTCCGCTGCGGGTGCATTTAAATGTCGGTGCATGTAATACCAGGACTGGAAGTTTCAAAACAGCCGCTTTAGTCCACCATCGGACACTCCCTCCCCATTATTCCACTTCAGCAAGTTCCTGTTTTCTACTTTTCTGAAGGTTTTGCCCTCTTTCTCTTCAGCCTCCTATCGGTTCTCTTTCTCCCCCCCCCCCCCCCCATTTGCGCTCGGTAAATAAGAGATACGGAAAAATAAACTCCAGCCCCCAAAGAGAAGTGCCGGTGCCCCCACCAGCAACCATTGGCTTAAATTAAACACTGCTAATGGCTTAATCCGTATGAGGAAACAAAGAAGTCACACTGACAAGTTCTGCCACCTCCTGCTCCTGTAGCTGCGCTGTGTTTTCGGTGATCAGGGCTGCAGTGTTTCTATGTTCGTTTTATAGTGTCAGCTTCGAAGAAGGAAGGATGCCCTCGGAGTTTGGAAAGCCCAGAGAGTTGTACTGAACCACGCATGCAGCTTTTAGGGTGGTAGATCTGCTCGCTGGTGTAAACTGGCTGCACCGGGCACTTTTTATAGATCTACAAATCCACATGGGACAACTGGGTCCTGTAGAGTCCATTTTTGACAGGTCAACTGGGACTTTTCACCCCGGTAAACCACCTAAAGTGACATTCTCAATAGAAACTAGCCCAAGTGCAACAGCGTCATCACCATCAACAACAAGTCAGGTCCCGGGCCGGCAGCCAATCACAGCGCGGCCCGGGGAATGACGTCACGGGGGTGTCCCGGGCCGGCAGCCAATCACAGCGCGGCCCGAAGAATGACGTCACCCCGGGCAGGCAGCCAATCACAGCGCGGCCCGGGACACACGGCATCAAGGGGCGGGACTTAAAAAAAGAGTCAGAAACGCCCACGATTCGCGTTCTGACCGGGAGAAAGTGATTGACGCTGATGTCTTCCAATGGCTAGCCTCCATTTATGGAGCTAGCCAATGGAAGAAGGGGCGGTTTCAAGTCCCCACTATTGAGATAACATTAGATTTCGCCCTGGGCGGAGCAACTGCTACGCAGTTGCAACGCCAGGGTGAAACCTAATAAAAACATAGAAGACAGTGGCACATGCTCTCAGTTAAAAAAAACTGCCCTCACTCACAGAATTGTGACATGCTTCATCATAGGGTGTGCTAGAGACAGACACTCCGCGCATACCAATGCCTGCGGTGGAGCAATAGAGAGGGGAAGACAGTGCAAACAATAAAATGTCTTGGGATCCCCGAAGAAAAAGTGCAGCCAGTGAAGATTAAAACTAGCTCAGATGTGTACGCACTGCCAAATTTGTGTTCTGTAAAATACAAAAGGAAAGTAAAAGAAAGAAGTAATCATTCATATACCCAAAGACACAACTGTCAAAAGGTTATAGCGAGAGGTATTACCTGGCCCTCTTGTACCACAAAACAACAAGCACCACACAGAAAGCACCCATAGGTACTTGTAGACCTCAATCTGAGCATCATAATCCAAGTTGGGCTCAAACACACAATGTGCAGATTCTACACATTCACAATACCCATGTTACACGTTTCAGGGAATCATCCATTCAATAAAATCCAATTATCACTGCTGTAACATCAAAGTCAAAGGGGAACTCACCGAGTTTCATAGATAAAGTCTCTAGAAATGGCGAGGTGTGGGGGTGACCCCCTGTAGTCAAACTCTGAAGGAGAAACACAAATACATTTGTATTCATATATACTTGATGGTATCAGTATGCGTAATCACTCGCATAGTGTAAGTCTGGAGACAGAAAAATGGTACATAGTCTCCATGGCACTCCAGCGTGACTCTCAAAAGTGCCTGAGAAAAAGAATTGGAAGTGACAGGAAAAGAGTGGAAATGCTCCTTATTGCGGTATACAACCTCCAACTCAATCATGAGGGAGACAAAAGGTCTAAAATCCACAGCATGTTGCAAGGGGTTGTTGGAAGCCCAAAGTCATGCCGTTGCCCTTGTGGAATTGTGTGAGGGTACCCCTGCGAAAGAACCATTTACCATTCTCCCATAATCGATGTAGGAACGTTAAATATATCCAGATCGTCAACCACCCCCCTTCCTCCTTACTGCGTCAAGGTGGATGCACAGCTCAGAGAATTTCCAGACCCTCGCCGCGAAGATGGTGAGGCTCTCTGCTACTCGTTCCTTCATACAGAGGCAGTTCCCATCACATGTGAAGGACGTCGCTGATGCCATCGCATAATCAGCGAGTGTTGTTCTTCATATTCAACTAACTTTATTGAAATGGGTGGAAAAATAACAGAGTCCAAGCGATATGCATTTTCTTATAAACAAAGGAGGTGCTATAAAGCAGTAATGATTGAAGACTCGTTGGGAGCATTCCATATTTATGATACCCTGCTATTCCTAATGGAGAATGGTCGGTAGTCTCATCCAGGTTATTAGAACCAGAGTATTTCAGTACATAAATAGGAAAAACAACTCTAGTTGAAAAAGAAAGTCAGTTTAGATAAATAGCTAGCAGGAACATAAGCTATGTCATGATTACCTAATATCAGTGCTGAAAAAAAGTAAGTGAATAAGTCTACCCAACGCTTAGACTCAGTGAAAAATACGAGACAAGCGCGCAGATATTACCAAACTTCCTGGTCAAGCCCTGCTGTGTTCATAATGTAAGTGTAGGGGGTGGGGCAGTCATTTATGCGGACGTGAGAGCCGAGTTGCTTAGTAGTAGTAAATGGTTCATCAGGAAAGCCTATTTCACCAAGCCCTAAAGAGCGGGAACGACAATGCCAAAGTGCCACATATCTGCTCAGGGTGTTGCAGGAAATATCATCATTGAATCCCGATTTGTGACTTTTAAGTCTATACACCCAATTCTGTTCCCTCAGTAGGAATTTTCTCTTCTTATCGCTGGTAGAAGAGTAAATTCTAGGTTTGTCCAGCACGGTCCATGAAATATCATTAACCGAGTGATTTTGTTCTAGATAGTGTGTGACTTTTAGCATCTGATGGTGCTTCTATGTTCCATTATCCAAGTTTTTACCCTCCTAGTCATCATGCCAATGTAACGTTTATTATATGAGCATGTACAACTGTAGTGATGTTATAGTAAGGAGTTATGACTTTCGGAAACTGATAGAGGTTTTCTATGGGAGGCATACATAACAAACAAATTCTCTCTGCCTGTCATTGTAAAGTAGAAACATAGAGCAGAATAAATAAAAGCAACGTTCTGTTTATATTGCTGGGGTTCCTAATGTTTTTGACTCTGACCCCGCTCATTACCACTGTACTGTTACTCACATTTTACCCATCCCCTCTCCTTTTCCATTCTCGCATTCCCCTTCTCTACACCCCCTTCTCTCCCTAATTTCAACTCCCATCTATCCCGCTTTTTATCCTGTTGCTTCTCTGCCCCCCTCACGCATTCAATTCAATGTTTTTCACCTGTCTGTGAATGTTTTTCCCTTTCTGTGAATCTTCCTGCACATTGTAAATTGTTTATTATTTCTTAACATTTCTACCTACCTTGTAAAGCGCTCTGATACTCTTGGGTCCAGCAGCGTTATATAAAACCTCATAAATAAATAAATGTAACCTCATGGCTGCTGGCGACGGCCAACGGCCATCGCATGCACTACCTGTGGACGTCCGTTGGCCGTCGCGGCCCCGCCCGCGCAATAGAACGTTTCGCACTAGCGCGGAATGTTCGGCGCAGTTAAGGTGTTAACAGCTTCTACAATTATGCTCGGTGACCTGACCTGCCTTTTTATCCCGGCTGCTGACTCTGGCAGCAGCACTGCGACGCCAGGCCTCAACTGTAATAACGTATAATAGTCGAGTTCTGGCGTCCCTTATTTATGATCGGCGAATGGGTGAGTCACAAGTCACTGATATATTAGAGTCTTGCATTTATACAGGGATTACAGAATCCCATGTTTTATATTCCGCTTCTGAGGGCGCCAACAGCAAGAAGGTGCTTGATAGCCCTACAAACTTTAAATATAAACTCCTTGCCAGAGGAATGAGGGTAAAGCCTTTCTCAGAGATCTGGTTCAGCCAGTGAACTGAGCAGCATCTATGGTGGGCTTACCTCCAGTATACCAGGGTCTCAAGTACTGCTACATTCCAACTGGTAAACCAAGTTACTCTCTCGCTTTCTCCCTCCCTGAACACTTTACTTTCCAGGTGTCGTGGGGAGTGTTGTCAGGGCTTTCTCCAGAAGGTAGTAGAATGTTTGAAATCAGGGACTCCACAGCCTGTCAATGGTGTATCTTGTTAAAAGAATAGGTCTTACATGTACATATCTGTATCTGTAACAGCAGATGCCCACCAGGCTAATGTTGATGTCTCACATGATCGCCAGCCCTATAAGGAAACCAGCATTGGCAAAGCCAATAGGTGTCGAATTTAGTTTGAAATCAGGCAACGTGCTGCAATATTGGACTAGTATTGCATTTTATAATTACATCCTTTTGTACAGCAATCAAGGCTTCTGGAAAGTACTCTGTTGGACGTGAACTGAACCCTCCTGCTCAATATCTATGCATCCTACGTACAGTTTAACATATAATTTAAAAATAAGTATGAATGCAGGTTAGGTGAGTTTTTCTTTATTTAAATTAACTAATCACTTTTGAAGGGTCGATCATTTATGGCGAGTACCTACCACTTTGTTGTGAGAGCTGCAACTGGCAACAACAAAAGAATAGATGCAGGCTACAACGGAAAGAGGGAGGGTGTGGATGGGCAAATAATTTGCGACTCGCAAAATAGTGTTAACAACTCGCTATTAGGAAGGGGCGTTCCCTTCCTAATAGCGATCCTACAAGCTATGTAAGAATGTTTTGCGACCGCAATTGCAAAACACTCGCAGTTTACCACACTCTTCAAGAGGGTGGTAAAACACTCGCAAATGGGAAGGGTTCCCAGGGGACCCCTTCTCTTGGGAATGCAGGCACAAACATTTAAAAATTTAATTCGTTTTCCTTTAAGGAAAACAAGATGCAATTTTTTTTAAACTGCTTATTATGGAGGTCTGCTTACCCCAGCAGGCCACCATCCCTGGGAGTGCCCGCCATTCCCAATGGGTCGCAAATTGCGACAGCTTCATTGATATTCATGAGGCATGCAATTTGTGATCCCATTTGGAATCAGACACTGTTGTACATTGGAAATTACGTAATTTGTCGCAATTTGCTAGTCACAATTTCCAGTGGTCGTAAATCTGGCCCTCGATGCCGTAAGTACCCTTGAGCATGTTGATTGACTGGGTCACACTTCCCCTGAGAGATTCACAGATTGCCTAACCAATGTACGAAATTATATTACTATGCCATTATTGAATTCTTCCTCTTTGGGTTTTTGATTTGGAACATTGCGGGCCTGGACTCAAAGAAAAATGATCCACTTACGTTGGATTTTATCAAATGTTACAGAATTATTTGTTGACAGGAAACTTGGTAGGTCTCTAAAAAATATCTGTATGTTTTTAGAGCTATATATTGCTCGGCCACTCCATCTTCTTTTGGTAGAGCCAAAGTGGTTTTATCACGTGGGTGTAAATTTTCTATAAAATGCCAAATGCCAGGAATTCCCACAGGATTGTACACTCTGGTTCTGGTGTTGTTATCCTTCTCATAAAAAGAGGTTTATAATTCTTCATTTTTTATAACTAATTCCTCTCAAAAATATCCAAAGCACATGCACTGTTTTTGTGCATTGTTTGAGTACTCCAGGGAAGAGCACCAGTTATTTATGTCTGTAGTCTTTCTGGGAAATTTCATCATTCACCCCTGTTCGGAAAGTTATCAAAGGTTTAAACGTTTTCCATCTAGTCATGTACTTAATGATATACATCCCAAACACACACAGAAAGGGAAAATGTTAAATGTGATGCTACACAATGTCAACCGTATTTTTACAGTGAAGGAAAGAGATGTTTTCTCTGACCACTTGGCAAGACCAACTTTCCCTGGGAGAGGGTATTCCTCTGATATTCATTTTATCTTTGTGCTCGGTACCCTTGCCCTTCAGAGTAAAGACTCCAAGTTCGTATAGAAGAGGTTCGGTGACCACAGGCCAATCAGACTTTCCATGGTTTGGGGTAACAGTCCTAAGAGTACCATGCAACTGCCTGGTAAGGGTGTAAAAATAGTGAATTAAGGACATAGATTGAGGAAGAGAAATGTGATACTATATTAAGCAATTTTCATGATGCAAATGTTGAGGTTTGTTTGAATATGAATTCAAAGGCAGGTGAAATATTATCATCCTTTAGATAGGTTTGTGAAAAAGATAAAAGTGGAATTAACTATCCCAGGTGCTTTAAATTCTGTACCAAGTTATTGATGGTTTGAACGGCACAGCTTTAGGGCCCATTGGTATTTATTGAAGGCATCAAAAAAGCAATAACAGATGTGCCTAAGTGACATTCACAATATAAAGAAGTGGTTAAAGAATGAAAACGCCTCCTGAAAGAGGAAGCTTGGGTTCAACTTGTTAAAACAATTTCTTTCACTTGTTGCGCCTTATTGTGCTATGCCATGCTGTGTAACCTCTTGGTCAGGAGCCTGCTTCTCTACAAACCAGCTGGTTTGGCTTCGCGTTCTTCCAGAGCTGGTTGCAGCAACAAAGCTTCTCCATATTCTAGGCTTGGTCATAGGCTTCGGGGGTAAAACAGTAAAACGTAGAATTATGTTCCTTGCAGAAATTCTCTGAGCTGGTACAACAGTGCTTTTCCTTGATATCAAAAGGAAGCACAAGTTATTAGCTCAAGGGTTCAATAATTATTTTTTCTTTGGTCACTGGTAGCAAGACGAAGTCAACAAAGTCAAAACTATCTTTGCATTTTGAACTCTCAGCCAGCCACAAGATTTTGCTGGACAAGCAAGAGGGCAGTAACAAAATATTTAGTTTGTGGATTCCAGGGCGAGGACAACTTAGTACGTGTTGCTGAGTAATGCCCAGCTCATCACAGAGAAGAGGTGAACTCATGTAATGTTGCTGGGCAGATGTCTTGACCTTGCCGGTAATGGATGTACATTCTTCTGCCCTCTCAGACATGTACAGGGAGTAGCATGTAGATTGTCATGTTCATACAATGAACAAAGATAGACAGTGGGAGAAAAAGCCTTTAGTGCAGCATTCACTGTGTCCACCACAGGAATCAATTAACACGAATTTCCAGCCATGTAACAGTAGTGTAGCAACTTGCATACGAGGTTCTTAGCCCCAGTTATAGAAGAGAATGGATGCATTTTACAGGTGGAGCGGTGGGAACTTGGCTTGACTTCGGATCGGGTAACAAGTAAAAGGTGCTCGTGGCCCTGGACATTGAAACTGCTGCAACCCACTAGAAGCCTTCCTGTTGCCTTGTTTGTGAAAGCAGTAGCAACTCTCAACTACCGGTTACGACACATTTGGGTTCCCAGTCTTTTCTGCTTAGCCTGCTGTTCTGCCGGGGACCATCATAGAAGAAATCAAGCACCTTTAATTGACTCGAGATTCTTGCTTTCACTAGCGGAAATATCAGGGCAAGTCAGGAAAATGTGAAAAATACAGTATGACACAGATATCAACACAGTGTGGGGACAACTGGCCTCAGTTGGACGGGAAAGGGGGTTGGTGAGGGTGGAAAATGTCACTTTGCTTGAACTGCCACATAACACTGAGTTAATATGCTCAGTACCTACGCCATGCTCTACCCTTTCCTGACATGTTAAACCTGTGGTCGTCACCATGTGCCCTTTTACATTTTAGACCTGCGCTCTTCACAGTGTCCCATATCTGAGGTTATGCCTTGCCTTTCACCATGCCCTAGATAAGCTGTTGCTGCTTCTCAACCTGACTTTAAGTTCTACGTTTCTGAATTTTTGTCTATAGGTTGGCTTCAGACATACAAATGACTATGTGACGTACGCCTGGGTCAAAGATGATGAAATTTCATTCAGTGAGGATGTCAATCAGGTCAGTATAAAATCATTCTTGTTAGTGATGTCTGACTGAATATCTGTATTGTGCAGGACTGATGAGTCAGTACAACATATCGTTGTATTTGGTAGGAGCTTAAAAGACGAGAACTGTCTGAAACATCTGAGTGGAAGAAGCTAAAATATAAAAGTACAACGTGCATAAAGGAATTCCATACTAGTTGAAGTCCACAGGAAGAAGGCATATGCAGTTGTGATCCTGCAAGGTATGATAGGTTGACAAGTTACGTTTGAAGGAAGAGTTAACACCGTCACCTCTTGATCTACCACCCCAAGTGCAGTATTGCCAACTCCCTGTTCGTTATGTAAGGATTTTTCCTGCGTTACAACTGTACTCTGAATAATTCCTTCCCACTTGTGATTAATTACTATTTAATGTTCCTTGACACAACAGACTAGATAATACACTTTAGATGTAGTGATGAAACTCCTTGTGGATCTGCAGTCTTGGGATAAGAAAACAATCCCAGATGAACACAAAATCTGCACCAAGCTGGTCAGCTAATAACATAGTTAGAAAGACAACACATCAGGAACATGTCTGCAGGGAGTTCCTCTATAGAGCTGAAGGAAGTTTATTTTATTTTTATTTTTTAATTTGAGGAATTTTATATAGCGCTGGCTAGACCCGGAGGTATCCGAGCTCTTTAGATTAGGATTTTTGAGGTTACATGGTTACAAATAGTTACTGGAGCATGGAGATGCATACTCAAAAAAAAGACAAACGGCAATGTTACATAGGTACATGATATAAGACAAATGTGGCATGGGAGGGAGAGGGGTGAGGTAAGGGATCAGAGGTAGGGGTAGAGACGAGGAGAACTATGTCGAAGGTCCGGCTGGGTAGATGACAGTCAAGGGGGTGACCCAGAGCCTATCTCCTCTGGACAACGGCCATGTTGATCAGTCTCTGCGCTTAGGAGTTCGTGTAAAATTTAGTTTGTGGGGGAGGCTCAGTTCCACTCTTTTCTTGCGTTCTCTGCTACTGTGATTTGGTAGTGAGTTGATTATTTAAAGTTCGCCGAGGGCACTTAGCTGATCCCCATATTAGGTTATGCATTCTGGGGTAGGTCTTTTTAGGGACAGGCATCATCGTTCCTGGACCCAGTGTACTGCTGCTTTTGGGCTTTAGCCTGGGTGCCTGGTGACTGCAGCACTCCCGAGGCCCTGTGGCCACGTCAGATCGCCTCAAGGTGTCCCTGCCTTGCCCGCTGGGAGGGCCGTAACCTGCCTTCGGTGGGGGTCAGTTGCCATTTTAGGATCGAGTACGATTCTTCCTGGACCCGTGTACTGCTGCTTATGGGTCTAAAACAAGGGATAGCTCCATGTGTCATATGTCCCCAGTGGTGGCCATCTTGGGGTCAGGCATTGGGTAGAGTACTGCACTTTCCTCATGCCTGCTCCTCTGCGGACCCATGGGCCTCCCGCTTTTGTCCTCCCAATTATCTGGTGCTCATGGGCCTCTGTGACTGGGGTTTGTCCACCTTGGTGCTGCAGCCGCCAAGTTATGTCATGAAATTCAGACAATCCAGAAATGACTGTGGTGGCCCAAGCAAGCTACAGGCAGTGCACTCCAGAATTACAGCTGTATGGTTGAATCTAGGAGCATTTTTATTGTGTTTTTAGTATACCTCCATTTTGCTGCAGCCAATCCTTGTGAAGTATTATCCTATCTAGCATACCGCTGCTTTCTCAGAGTGTAGCAGGAAGGAATAATTCTTAATGATCCATCAGCTCAAACAACCTTCAGGTGGCATTTGTTATAGATCACTCAGCATGTCTTTAAGTGATTGGTGGCAGGGAGAGGAACACAGAGCTGTTCTTTCAAGACAGGAGAGATGTGGTGGAACCTTCTTAGGTTGGTGATTACTTGAGCTCCTACATAAATAACAGTTTTGATAGGTGTCACTGATGACACTAGGAGAACAGTGAGTAGTGCACCTTCTTTGTTAGTGTGTGATAAGGCGAGGGCCTGGCTTGTGGGCCGGAAGCCAACTTTTCTCTTTTTCATAAACAACATTAAAGATTGAAATTTCCACAACTCAAGTGGGAGACAGTTCCAGAGTTAAGTCTCCAAGACTGAAAATTGTCAATCCCTTCGGTTAGCTACAAGTAGTAACAGGAATGGTCAGCTATGGTCGGTCACTGGTGATGAGTGGTCGTCTGAGGCAGTTCTAGGTAATCTATTGAATCAAGAAGACAGGCACAGTATGCAAGCATTTATGAACCAAAGTCAGAATCGGATTTTTTTTTAAAATTCTTTTTATTGAAACTTTTAACAACATAAACAAGAATAAATAAACAAGGCAGTGCAATCAATCGAATGGTGAAGCGTCCTGTGGGGAGGAAAGCATGAGATCATAATACAATCATTAACATTGCAGGATGGGAGGATTGAGGGATGCAACAAGTCCGGAAACAGTCCGAGCAACATAGTAGCTGGAATGTCGGGTCAAGGGGAGGTAGGATCCGCCGCCAAGTGTGTGAAGGGAGGTGTACATATTTCTCCCCGGTAGGAGTTCCATTGACCCCAAATCTTACCCCACTTGCGAGGCCTGTCACGTGCTACATACACCGTCTTCTCCCTGAACATGCACCAGTCCATATTCTCCTTCCATGCCAGAACTGTGGGCGGCCTCTGAGAGCCCCACAACTGGGCGATATCCCTCTTAGCGATCATATTGCCAAGGGTCACCCACTGAGTCTGTGCCAAATCATAATCATTTGGTTCCCAAACATTCAACAAGCATCGTCTAGCTTCAGGCAACAGCGCAACACCCGTGACCTCTTCCATTACTGCATGCACACGATTCCAGAAACGAACAACCGCCGGGCACTCCCAGAGTATGTGAAGGAAGGAGCCCGGGAGGCCACAACCACGCCTGCACAATCCATCCGTAGCATAACCCATACTGACCAAGCGTGGACCGGTAACATAGATCCTGTGGAGAATCTTAAGCTGTACAAACCGGAGGCGGGCCGGAATTGCAACCTCTTCGGCGAAGATATGGCCGACTGCCAGTCTTCGTCATCTAACTCCAAACCATCGCCAGTCCAAGCTTCCCTTAGTCGCTGTAGAAGGTCGGTCCTATCGTTTATCAACTTTTTATAATTAAGCGAAATCGTACTGTCGGGAACATGCCCATCCATCTTCAAGCGGCGACGCCTCCGGAACAATAGTGCCTGGAGGGAAAACCGCCATCAGCGCTTGTCGGATCTGAGCATATCTAAAAAACTCCCTGTCACTCAGGTCATACTCCAATCTCAACTCCTCGAAGGTTTTGACCCTATCCTTAGTCCATACATCATTCACCCTGCATATACCAATCACGTCCCACCTATCAAAGCCTTTCGTCTTCCATAGGGAGCCCAGCCTTTCGGAAGCATACAGAGGAGTAGCACGTGTGAGTCTATTCTTCCATCTCATGGCATCATTCGCACGATGCCATATTTGCACCGCTATCTTTGTAGGGCCAGTGAGCGTCCTCACCGCGGATTTCGTATAGAGCGCCCTGTTGTAGTCACCACCAGGCAGCAACCATCAGTCCATTTCGAACGCAGGGTTCGACGCGGGATCGTACGTGCCGAGGTTAATCGCCCCCAGTTGGGAGGCCCAGTAGTAGCGCTTAATATCCGGGAGCTCAGTAGCGAGCAAGCCGTACGTGCCAATCCCACCAGCTCCCTTGGCACCGAAACCGAAAGAAGTCTCGGCTCCGAAACCGTCGACTTCTAAAGACAAGGGTACGAAGCCAGCGTTAGACGCCTCGAAGCCGACAAGACTAGCTTCCACTCCGAAGACACCGTCTTCGGTGCCGAAACCGATAAGGCCTGATTCCGATGCGTCAAAGCCCTCGAAACAGCCTACGACACCGAAAACAACACCTTCGGTGCCGAAAACTACGCCAAAGGACACTGTAACAACTCCTAAGGCTAAAGACAAGCAGCAACCTCGTCCGGTGGCAAAAAAATTGGTGCCGACAAAGGTTCCACAAGAAGAAGAACTTTTCCAGCCAGATCCTCTGCAAAAGAAGATCTACATTGACCCAAAAACAGGTCATGTGTCCACTACACCACACAAGAAAAGGAAGGCAGATGAAACATCCACACCTGTGGTTCCTGCCAAGAAGAAGGACTCTGCCACATCACCTATGCACCCTTCTTCACCTATACTTCCTTCTCCTTCATCTCCTGCTCCTCTTAACAGTTCACCACAGATGTCTCTTTCACATTCTCCTCCTTTATCCTCACACTCACCTCAAAATGATGATGAGTATAGTTTAGGAAGAGGGATAGACACAGATGAGCCTTTCCCATTCCCTATAGATGATACAGACTGGGAGTACCCAAACCCACAGGATACACCAAATATTACTGACCCACAGTCATACCCATCAAAACCTTCTCCCCCAGAGGATAACATTGGCTTTGGGCGCCTATTGAACAGAGCTGCCATTTACCATGGGGTCACTATGCATTCTGATGAGGCAGAGGAAGATTTTCTATTAGACACATTTGAACAATCGCAAAGATCTGTTCAAATTCTTCCTATGACCGAAGGGGTCATTAAACATGCTCCAGAAATGTTTAAAGACCCTGTACGTACTAGGATTTTTAACCCTAGAATCGAGAAAAAATATAGGCCTGCACCTGCAGGTCCAACCTACATTAAAGGACAACTACCATTAGATTCACTAGTAGTGTCAAATGCTAGGATGAGAGCAAACTCACAAACTTCAGGCGAGGCACCCCCACCGGACAAAGAATTCAAGGTCATAGATGCCTCAGGTAAAAGAATAGCTGCGCAACCTACCAACATATGGCGTATAGCTAATACACAAGCCCTCCTTTCCCGATATGATAGGGCTCATTATGATCAGTTAGAGAAACTGCTAGAACATCTACCTGATCAATATAAGACACAGGCAAATGATCTTGTACAAGAAGGCAAGATTATTTCTAATGCCTCAATCAAGTGCGCACTAGATGTAGCAGATACTGCATCTAGAGCTGTAAATACTAGTGTCGTACTTCGAAGACATGCGTGGCTACGCATTTCAGGGTTTAAACAGGAAGTACAAACTACCATTTTAAATCAAACATTTAATCAAAACCAATTATTTGGACCAGAAGTAGACACAGCACTTGAAAAAATGAAGAAGGATACAGACACTGCCAAATCTATGGGAGCTTTACAGTCCACACAAACTAGAGGTTCCTTTTGTCGCTCCTTCTATGGCGGGCGCTCCAAACAAACTGGTGCAGACAATACAACGTCCTTCAAATCCAACACACAAACATCCTCTAACAAGGGATATGTTAGAGGAGGATATAGAGGGAATAACAACAAAGGAAGAGGTCGGGGTAACAACAGTAATTGAACCTCTTCTGCCACAAAACAGTGACTTCCCTCTGCTCCCTCAACAGCATTCCACTCCTGTGGGGGGCAGATTAACGCAATTCTTGCCTGTTAGGAACTCCATCACAACAGACAAGTGGGTGAGACAGATTATCCAGCACGGCTACTGCCTAGAACTTACAGCAACCCCTCCACACATACCGCCCAGGCAGCGTCCAATGTCTAGAGAACACCTTGCTCAAACAAGAAGTTCTGTCACTTCTACAAAAGGACGCAATACAAATAGTTCCTTTACAAGAACAAGGAACAGGGGTTTACTCACTGTATTTTCTAATTCCCAAGAAGGACGGGACACTAAGACCAATTCTCGACCTCGGGCCCCTCAATCATTACATACAATCAGATCATTTTCATATGATCACTTTACAACAAGTGCTCCCACTGCTGCAACAAGGCGATTTCCTCACAACACTAGACCTGAAGGACGCCTACTTTCACATTCCTATACATCCTGCTCACAGAAAGTATCTAAGGTTTGTACTGGAAGGACAACATTATCAGTTCAAAGTCCTTCCATTCGGAGTGACAATGGCACCACAAGTATTCACAAAGTGCCTAGCAGTAGTAGCAGCACATCTCAGGAGACAACAAATACATATCTTCCCTTATCTAGACGATAAGGCCAAGTCATCCAACCAGTGTGTTCAACACACACATCAGACAATTCAAACATTGCACGACTTAGGGTTCACAATCAACTACACCAAGTCCCACCTGCAGCCCTCTCACATACATCAGTACCTAGGGGCTACAATAAACACGTCTATGGCCCTAGCGTATCCCAGTACAGAGCATTCAAGCCTTAGTCGCAGCCTTTCAACAGCAACAATCTCTGCAGGCCAGAGTGTTCATGAGACTAATAGGCATGATGGCATCTTGCATCTTCATAGTACCATATGCAAGACTACAGATGCGCCCGTTACAGGAATGTCTAGCACAACAGTGGAACCAGGCTCAAGGTCAACATGACTGCCACGTATTATATACAAAAACAGGGGGGGACACACTCTCTACAACTGTCCCAGCTCGCACAGAACATTTGGAGATGGGCCATTCCACAGAAGAGAGAGGAGTTAGCCTAACGGCTAAGGCGCTCGACCTCGGACCTGGGGAACTGGGTTCGAGTCTCGGTAACGATGCCAAAACCTCCTGTGATTCTGGGCAAATCACTTAATCTCCCCGTGCCTAAAAATGAAAGTGTGTGTCCTCATGTAAAACGTAACTTGCGCTATGTAAAGCGCTCTGATACCTGATTCGGTTCTGGTCTAGTTCGCGCTATGTAAAACTCTAAAAAAAAAAATATATATATCTGTTGGTAGAGCACCTTCCAGGAGTTCACAATCAGATAGCAGATCTGTTGAGTCGGCAGACGCAACAAATTCACGAATGGGAACTACATCCGCAAGTTCTTCAACCATTCTTTCACAAGTGGGGTCATCCAGACATAGATCTGTTCGCCACACACGAAAACGCAAAATGCCCAGCCTTTGCCGCCAGGTTTCCACACCCGCTGTCCAAGGGCAATGCGATATGGATGAACTGGTCAGGCAGATTTGCGTACGCTTTTCCACCACTACCACTGATACCATTAGTAGTACGCAAGCTCAGACAACAGTCTCTCAAACTAATCCTAGTAGCTCCCACATGGGCACGTCAACCGTGGTTCATCACACTGCTAGAACTATCTCTAGTTCCACACCTAAAGCTACGACTGACTCCATCCCTGCTAACGCAGAACCATGAGACATCCAACATCCAGACCCAAATCAACTGAATTTGGCGATTTGGCTCCTGAAGTCTTAGAGTTTGGTTATCTTAACCTACCACCAGACTGCATGAACATTATTAAAGAGGCCAGGAGACCTACTACCAGAGCTTGTTATGCTGCTAAATGGAAAAGATTTGCCATTTATTCCAACAATAACCACATTGATCCCCTGGATGCATCCATCCAGAATATCATTTGTTACCTTTTACATTTACAAAGGTGTAACTTGGCATATTCATCCATACGCCTACACCTTGCAGCAATTGCAGCATATTTACAAAATAGACAACATCTGTCTCTTTTCAGAGTGCCTGCAATTAAAGCATTTATGGAAGGATTAAAAAGAATTATCCCTCCCAGGTTGCCACCTTCCCCAGTATGGAACCTACATGTTGTTCTTACAAGACTCATGGGACCCCCTTTCGAGCCTTTACATAAATGTGAACTGCAATTCCTCACGTGGAAAACAGCTTTCCTTATTGCCATTACCTCTCTTAGAAGAGTAAGTGAAATACAAGCATTTACAATACAAGAACCATTTTTACAACTACATCGTAACAAAGTGGTTTTAAGAACTAATCCAAAATTCCTTCCAAAAGTCATAACTCCTTTTCATTTAAACCAATCTGTAGAGTTACCTGTGTTTTTTCAAAACCCAGACTCTGTGGCAGAAAGGGCTCTACACACATTAGATGTTAAAAGAGCTCTTCTCTACAATATAGATAGGACTAAGTCTTTTAGGAAAACAAAACAACTGTTTGTGTCTTTCTCTCCACCTCATAAAGGCAACCCCATCTCTAAAGGTGGGATTGCAAGGTGGATTGTAAAATGTATACAAATATGCTATTAAAAAGCAAAACGTACATTAACAGTTCTTCCTAGAGCGCACTCAACACGCAAACTAGGAGCCGCTTTCTTAGGAAACATCCCCCTAGAGGACATATGCAAAGCAGCAACATGGTCTACAACACACATCTTCTCTAAACACTACTGTGTTGATGTGCAATCCAAGCAGCAAGCTGCAGTAGGCCAAGCTGTCCTTAAAACTCTCTTTCAAACCACTGCAACAGATTCAGGTGACCACCGCTAGGGGAGACACTGCTGCACAATCGATGCTAAGTGTACAATCTGCAGCTCATATGCCTCGAACGGAAAATGCTACTTACCAGTATGCATCTGTTCTTGGAATGTAGAGCTGCAGAGTTGAACACACCCTCCCGCTTCCCCAGGACCTGTATCTGTTCCAGTTTTACCTTACTTAGATGCACACGCATGGACATCTTTTTTCTTTACTTCTACTAACTCCATCATTTCCCATCATGGCGAAAAACAATCTAAGGATGGAGCCGATGCCCATGCGCACTATCGTCCAAGGGAGGAGTCACCTATCTCGTGACTACAAAGACTTCTTCCAAGACAACAACAACATGCAATCATCCGAGCCCAACACCAGGTGGCGATCTAATGCTAAGTATTCAACTCTGCAGCTCTACATGCCAAGAACAGATGCATACTGGTAAGTAGCATTTTCCTTTGCAACTAGGCAATTGTCATAACACCACAGTTAGTGCAATAGAGTAAATACTTATAGGTTACATGTGTCATGAAAACCAATATCATCACTAGGCATAATATGCAGATCCTGAAATGACCCTCGTTATCTTATCCTTGTAGGGCATGAAACGACATACATCAGGGCATAAAATGCATGTGGTAGTGAAGAGAACACACTGATAGGAATCACCATAAAGAGTGGGGCCCAGCACTCCTGGGTTCCTATTACCTATTATCTGGTAATTTGCACCACACGTAGGTTGTAGAAATACTTGCACACCTTTGGCATGAGTTACGGTAATTCCAGAGATTTTTAACAAAGGAAATGGGGGGCCTCTGTCGAGGTCTAACCCCGACTGTGGGGCCAAATACAGTGCTCCCAAAGGTAGGTGCCACTTAACGAGGGGGCCCTCACTGAAGCATCAAGCGAGGAGGCCTCCTCCCTCCTCCCCTCCCCTCCCCTCCCGCAGTAGAATCTTCAAGGACAGCAGCCTACGATCAAGTGGTGCAGCTGCTGGCAAGAATATGCGCCCACCATCTAGAAGCACTATGCGTCCCAGTTGAGACCGCTCGGGTCTGGTTGAGCTCACAAGAACGGGGCCCCCAGGTCCGGCCTCCCAACTCCTGGGGGAAGGGCACTAATCCGTTTGATCGGGAAGAGACCTCACTGGGTCCCCCCACGCAGCTGTTCATAGTAGTGTGACTCGCCGCAAACTCAGACGAGTCTGAAGTCCTCCAGGCCATCTCAGACCCCAGCAAACATTACCTCTCGTTTCTTCAATTACATCTTTCTCAATCAAATCATAAATGATCGCTAGCAACGCCTTTTCACCTTCATTGGAGATCTTGTATTGGGGAATGCGCGGCATTTTAACATTCGCTTTCAACGTCACAACATATGGCGGTATTTCCAAAAGACCCACGTCATTAGGACCAGTAGCCCACAGAATATCAGGAAGAGATAACAATTCTGCTGGAAGTTTATCCTTCGACAAATACATCGGGGAGACCACTTTCTTACCCAATGTGAGTTATACTCCCGAAGGAGAACAATACAATGTTGCATACAATCTTTTCAACAGATCCAATCCTAACAAGTTCTCACCACAACCTGTCGTCAGAATAAGGGGTGCTTCGAATTCACAAGGTCCAACAGAAAGAGACATAGGACTAGAAATCGGGTTCCTAACCGGGGCGCCAGAAAAACCTGCTGAAACATTCGTCTCGCAAGACAAAGGTGCGCCAGGGAGTTTAGAGTGTATAATAGAACTCTTCGTAGCACCAGTATCCAACAGAAAAGGCTCTGACACACCTGATGTAATCACCTCAACATAAGGTCCACTCTGATCTACTGGAACTGAAACAACTCCCTCTCTTTGTCTATGGCTGTCCTAGCAATCATCACCTTCCATATTCTCACCTTCTGCATAGTAGTCATCGGCATAGTACTGAGTCGTCCTACCAGACGCGTTATGCTGCTGATCAAAACTATTCATTGAATTTTGAGGAGGAAATGGACGTGCGTTCTGGGAGAATCCTCCACGCCCTCTACCTCTAAGAGCTTGTGGAACACCCCGACCTCTTGCGCTAGAAATACCATTCATGCGCTGTAACAACACAGGGCAGCTACTTTTAAAATGACCCTCTTCTTTGCAATATGCACACTGCTTAGGGCCTACAGGAAAACGTGGTTGAGAAGACTCGAACCTTTGCGAGTTTCTCTGAAATTGCTGAGGTTGCTGATAGTCACGCTGATCACTACGGGGCGGATACGCTTGCTGTAAAAGAACCTTCGTTTTTAACTCTTTAGTTTTCTTGTCTGCTCTGTCCTTCTCATCCTTATCTCTATTTTCGTAGTATTGTGCAGTAGCCAATATCTGTGCTGAAGAGGAAACGGCCCAAGAACTCTCTGAGTCTTTCAATTTCTTACACAACTCGGGAAGAAAATTGTGCACAAACTTGTCAACGAACAACCGTTGACTGCCTTCTCTACTCATGTCTTGACCACTGTGGTCGATAAACGTTTCTTCAAACCAAGTGAAGAAATCAGACACAGTTTCCTCTTTCTTCTGCTTGCATGCAGACAATTTATCCCAATTTACACGCATCACAGGCATTAAAGTCTTCATGTAAGTAACGATCTTACCAGGGAGTTCTGCTACTAAAGGCTCAGGTTTAGCACCGCCTACTTGTCTGTCATTTGCCGTACTAATATTAGCCCATGTGTCCCCTAACTCCTGCGCATGATCCGTGTGACGAATCAAACCCCACAAAGGCTGTGGGACCACATTTCCAAACAACATGTCTATATCAGCTAAATTCATAATACAGGAGTCTGCAGTCTGTGATAATTCCTTATAATAGCCTGCAGGATTTTTACGGGGGTCAGGAAAGGTATGTTTAAGGGCCAAGACTTCAGCTCGCTTCCATGGAACATGTACCCAAATGCGCTGAAAATGAGGCTGAACAGGTGGATTAGCGGTTAGATCCCCTTCTTTCCAAACGGGGGGAACTTCTCTCATGGGATACTGTCTCACTTTCCTCCTAACAGAGGGATCAGGCTCAAACAACGATCGAGAAATAGTCTCATTCCTGAATGACAACAATGTCGCAACTGCTCTCTCAACGTCGGAACCCACAATCGTGCCTTTCGCAAACTCGAACCGTACACAACACAACTCAGGTGGATTGGGTTCCAAATCACGATCCTCCAATTCTTCGAGAAGAAAAACACACATTTTATCAAAAACATATCTCTGCTTCGGTGCTTCCCATTGGCGGAAGACATCCATAACAGACTCTAGCTCATATCTTGTAGGGTCGGTAACCCATCTATGGGCCAAGTGGTCCAATACTCCCTTCTCTCTAGAATCAGGCAGTTGGCTACGCAACTGTGTATGCTGTGAAGCGGGGGTCATGTTTAATGACCCAAAGAAAGGAGACAAAAGACTAGTAACAGTGTCCGTTTTCTCTGTCGGACGGAAGGAGAAGTTGACAGAACAGGAGATAAAGCGGACTGAGAAGAAGCTAATGTAGGAGCAGTAGCAGAGGAAACAGCAAGAACAGGAAAAAAAGTCGTAGGTATTAAAGACGGAGCAGGTAGCAAAGTCGGCAGCCCTTGAGAAGGCTGCATCAGAGGAGTAGGAGCCAGCTGAAGAGGAGCTGGCGGCTGTGCAACAGTAAGAGGCAAAGCAACCAGAGGTTGCGCAACTAAAGGTTACGGAGGTGCTGTAGCACTCTGCGCATAAGGGGGTGGCGAATTCAACAAATGTGACATTAAAGGATCTTTCTCAAGTTCCTTCGTTGCATCTTGCTGAAGAGGTGGCAAAACTGGATAGCATTTATCAATCGCCAGTTTACGTTGCCTGTGCAACTGTTCACTCGCTTGTTTCTCCTCATCATCCTTATACTGCATAGCAGCTTGCATTATCGAGATACCCCTTTCTCTTTTATTTCTCTTCGCTAATTTAATTTCTTTCTGTTTGGCTTCCTTTCGCCATAGGCGGAAAGAGTCAAACATCGCCGGCCGGGCTTTCTTCTTAAAAAGACTAACCTCTATGTTATCTAAAACTTCAGTGTCGAAACTACCATATCGGGGCCATTGTAGGACACCGTCCTTTTTTGTGTAACAAATCCATACTTCGTTATATGCGATGGGGCCCACGCCATGCTTCACATAGAGCTCATAGGTTGGAGTTCCAATTGGAGGAACCGGACACGAGTCCTCCAATCGGGAATCCCTATTATAACCACAACAAATCAAATTTCCAAGTCTGCTAAGACCAGGCATCTTCGCTCACTAGCCTAGCTTCAAACTTCAAGGGAATATCGAAAACGATAGTCTCGTGAATACACGAGTACCTCGGCTTTGGTACTTGCAAATTCCAAATCAAAGATCCCAAGGGGATACCCAAAAACTAAGGACTGGGAGACGCTCCACTCATACTTAACTGAGGTATCGATGACGTCACCAGAAGACTCGTCTATCGTCTCGCTCTACAAATCATCAAAGACAGGGCGATAGTCAGGGCAGCAGTCCTTCGTAGCCGTCGGAAAGCGGGGAACCTCGCAGCAAAGACTTTCGGACCACGACGACATACAGGGGTCGATGAAGTGGTTGGCCTTCCTCCAGAATTTCCACACGAAGCTCCTCACGAACCTCTGGCTTGGACCGGTACCGCTGAAATCGCCCCGCGTTGGGTGCCAAATGAAGTACCAGGTTATTTAGAACCCAGCGGTGCCAGGGGACACACCCGAAGACTTCGGATTCTCCTGTCTCAGACTACAGAAACACAGAAACTTCTTGGTGACGTCAAAGATCAGATTTATTGGCTGCAGCCAGTAACAGGTATCCTAGAAGTACAACACGGTGTATGTTCTCAGGAGACTGCTCAACTTTACAAAACTAGTCATCCCTTTTTATACCAAATATTATGCTTCAGGCGAACATTCCTTATTTTACAGTTGGCCATTCACATGTTTTCACGACAGAACCGCAGAATCATGATGACAAGCCCATTTTTCAGTTTGTCCAGCCCACAATCAATTCTTAGTCAAACCCAACATTCTTCATCATACAGGTCGATCGAACCCACCATAAAAACGGGCACATCCCCATTGTAAATGGACCATAAAGAAAGGAGCAGAGACAGGTGTGAGCAAGATAAGACATAGCTTTGCGTAATAAAAGGTTTGATGGTGTCTTGTGTCTTGATCAGCAATCTTGATCAGCTACTGGGAAAGGAACTGGCTTAACAAGTTTGGCTTCAGGCAAGAGGGTCGCTCGCTCAGGTCATTCTGAAGTCAGCTAAAGTGTACGTGTGCGTGGAGACTCGTTCGGCCACTGTCATCGGCCTATGTGAGGGCAACCACAAAATGGCTGCCGTAAGCAAGATGGAACCCGAGGGTTCAGAACGGGAACTCTGATTTCACGGTGATCTCGTCACTTGAATATGACGAAAATACTTGTACACCTTACACTCGCCATTTTCGGTCTGATGCTACCAAAATCGTCATGGTATGATGACTTTTATGAAACGGGTTCACAATTTCAGTACCTCACTTCCGGGTCTTGGCTGCAAAACTGTGGAACTCTCTTCCACCTCACATTCGTGAAATTGATGAGCTGCTGAAATTTAGGAGGGCTATCAAAACGCATCTGTTCCCTCATAGCACTTAGGTTCCTGTTCTCTGCGCTTCCGCCCTGTACTGCTGTGTTGTGTCTGGGTGCTCTTCCTGAAGCGCTGGGACGCCCCTTGGCTGGGGCAGCTGTGCGCTATAGAAGTGTTATTAACATAACATAACATAGTCGTCTTGAGAGCACTAGAGTTTGCACTACTGTTTTGAAGTCTCTTAGCGGTATGAAGAATTCTAGTTTTCGTAAAAGGAGCAGATATAGGTTAGCGCTTTGAGTTACAGCTTGTATAGGAGCTCGCATGTTTAGATTTGAGTCTAGTGTGATAGCAAGTGATTTACGGAGTCGCAGATGGTTGGGGTGCAGTTTAGTGATTTGATGTCATGAAAGTAAGGTTGTGATTGTTGTGATGCACTGCGTGGTGCGAATAGGGGAATTTGATGTAGAGCTTAGTGTCATCAACATACATGAGGTAAGAGATTTTTGTATTGTATAAGGATTTCAGTGAGTGGTTCCATGTATATTGAAGAGCGTTGGTGAAATTGTAGAACCTGGTGGAACACCCTTGTCAATGTCTGCTACATCCGAATGGGTGGTGCCTATTTTCATTCTGTTGTCGGTACTGCAAGAAGGAGATCAACCAATTAAGGACAGCTGCTGAAAGGCCCATTCTGAGTTCAAGAGTTTCTCAGAGGCGTTTGTGGCTAGTTTCTCAGAGGCGTTCGTGGCTGATCGAGTTGAACGCCGCGGATAAATCTAGAAGTGTTATAAGACAGGATTAGTTCTGGTCTAGTGATATTCGTATATCATCTGGGTGTTTAGAATGGCGACCTCTGTATTGTCCAGGCCTGAAACCTGATTTGTGTTGGCATAATAGGTCAAAACGCTTGATTTTTTGCATAGCTAATCATGGGTGCATTTTTCTATCAGTTTAGCCTGGCAACTACTGGTTGGAAATTGTTTACGTCTTTCTGGTCCTTGCCCGTTTTTTGTGTAGGGGAGATACTTGGCCCATCTCCAGGCATTCAAAGAATGATCCTTGTTGGAGAAATGCATTTACGATATTCGTCCATAAAGAAGTGACTGATTGGTGGCTCTCTTTCAGGGAGGTGGGAGGGAATGGGATCATCGAAATGTGTGGTGGGTTTTATTGCCTGCATGGTTTTCTGGATTTCCCCCTCAGACAGAGATCTGAAACTGTTCTGTTTTTTTCTTGGGACAGTTGGGGTGTGTTGGTCCGAATTCTTGCTGTGTGCTGTGAGAGCAGGATTGATGGAATCCCTAGGTTAGATGCACGCCTGGCTGGGAATAGATTTGCTAATGGTTAAGATTTTATCTTTAAAGAAAGTGGAGAAGGTGTTACAGGTTTCCGTCAAGTTTTTTCCAATTGTGGATTCTGCAACTTTTGCTGATTGTTGTTTTATTATGTCAAAGAGTTTTCTAGGCCTGTTCTTCACTCTGTCTAGTTGAGATCTGATGACTAATGTTTTGGTATTCAAGCTAGCCTTTTGTATGGGATTCTGTGCTAGTCAGTTGTTCATGGTGGTTAATATTTGGGTCCTTCCTCCAAAGTCGTTCCAGATGTCTTAGTTGTCTTGTTTCATTGTTTAGATTTTGGTTGATTCACTGTAATTCAAGTTTTTTTCCTATGGCCTTTTTAGACATATCAGAGCAGCCTGCTGATTTATGTAAGTCATACTCCTGTTATAGAGGTGCCTTAATTCTTGAACCAATGTTTGGTCCGTCCAAGGTGCCAAGAAGGTTTAGTGAGCATAGACCCTCCAGTTCTGTTCTGTTTACGCAGCATTAATCCCTTACCCATGTGTTTTCCCTTCTCGTTTGATCCTTGATTCTTTTTAGTTCCTAGTGTGGATATTTGGAAAATAATTTGATGGTGGTCTGACCAGTCTGTTGGGGTGGAATATACGTCTTTTTCCCGCAGTCTTTTATCCCGCATAGAATCACAGCGCGGTCGTAACAACGACCGCGTTGTGATTCCGCATACCATTACTCCGCAAGTCGGAACAACGACTTGTGGAGGGGGGGGCATTGGATGTTGGAATAGTATCATTTACTATTCCAACTCCAGTCTGTGCGGACACTAGGGAAGGTGTTGGATTTTAAATCCAACACCTTCCCCCCCACTCCGCAAGTCGTTGTTCCGACTTGGAGTGTAAAGGTATGCGGAATAACAACGCGGTCCTTGTAAGGACCGCGTTGTGATTCCATGCAGTAAAAAAGTTTCGTCCTAAACATTGTTTTCCGTTGGGGTGATGTCTAGCATTTTTACTGATCCGGGTTAAGCAATGATGAGGTAAATTGTGGCACCTTTGTTGTGAGTTGGACCATTGCATGCGTGAATCATGTTGAGGTCCCGGAGCAGGTTACAAAGTACAGCCACTGTGGGGTCTTTGTCCTTGTTCCAGTGCAAGTTGAAATCTTCCAGTAATATTATGTTAGAGAGGGAGGTGGTATTGATTGTGTTCGTTTACAGAAGTTGCGCTAGGAAGACTGTGTTGATACCTGGTGGATAGTACAGAAGCAGTTTCTTTTCAACTTTGATTTCAGCTCCCAGGAGTTTAATTGATGGTGTATCTTGTAACGAGAGTGTGTTTAAGGTTAGAGAGTGTCTGTAACTTATAGCGAACCCCCCTACTTATATGTGAAGTCTAGATGTAAGATGGCAAAATATGGGGAAATTATGAGGTGCAGTATTGGAGCTGCTGTTGGATTGAGCCAGGTATCAGGTAGAAAAAAAATTCCAGGTCATGCTCTAGGATCACATCTGCTATATCAGTTGCATGTTTTGCTGCTGATCTGCAATTGTGCAGCATGCATTTTAGGTTTGCTACTGTTTAGTTTGTTACTGTGGTGGACAATGTGTTTGTTGCGATCGGGATCAGGTTGTTGTGATTGACTTAAAGAGGGTTGGATCACCGGTTTTGAAGTTCAATGTCTTGATAATAGGGATGTTGTATTTTGCATTAACTGAGGATTTCTGTGCGCCCTGACAGTATATAAGCATAGTGTTTATCTCTTCTTCTGAGAGGTGATTGTTCATTCTTCTTGGCCGGTGAAGCTTGTTGTGAGTCTGCTGTTGTAAGTACGTTTTCTATGGGATGGGGAGTCAGTGTGCTTGGTAGTGGGTGTGTACATCTTCCCTAGGGTGAGTACAAGTGGGTTGACATTCTTCTTGACCCATTCTATGTCTTCCCTGAGTAGTTTGAAGTTGTTGTTTATTTGGTATGCCAGGAGTTTGTGTGTAGTGCATTGACAAATTACGTTCTCATTCTGTTTGGACATTTGCAAACTGTTGTGACCTGTCCGTGTTTATGTTCCTATCACATGTTCTTTGTCTATGGGATGTTTCTTGATCACTAACCCACTTCCTGTTGTTGAGTAGTTGCTCTTCTGCTGAGAGAGCTCTTTGTAGAAAGGTCTTGTTGGAGTCTCTGTGGGGCTGATATTCTGAATGTCAAAATTTGTGCAATTATTGGCTCTGGAGAAGCCCTTGGTGGTGTTCTCTTGATGACAAAGCATTAAGACAGCTTTTATTCGGGGATCTACAGCTCCAGGAAACTGGTAAGGAAATCCAGAGAGGCAGAGTTGTTCTCATGTGCACGACCTACTGCATCTTCAGTTCACAGCTTGAGAATTTCGTCAACTCTGCCAGCTGTGCCAATTCTTTCATGCATTTTTTGAGGGAGTCCTCAACTTCCATCAGCCTGGACTCAGTCACTGGTATTCGTTCTACTTCTTATCTTAAGTCTTGTTGGAGCAGGGAAATGTCATTCCTCACCAGTCGTTGATTTCAGCGATTCTTTACAGGATTGAATGGCTTGCAGTATGATTTCAGTGGTTTGTGGAGTTTTGGATCCACCTCCTGCTATTGTAGCCTTCTCCCCTGCCTCACTGCTCAAGTATGAGGCTCAGATGAGCTCATGTTAGCAGATTTATCTAAGAGGCCCTGTCTGAGGGGCTGGAAGAGCTTGTTGTGGACCATGGCAGTTTAAACACAAATGTCTCATGAGGGGACTGGGATAAGCCCCTAGTGTGGTCCACAGGTGTGGGCACAACACAACACAGTCTGGACTCCAGTACAGTTGACAGTTTGCAACCCCAGGTCCCCCAGCTCTCGTGGCATCGATAGTGTGCCAGCATTGCTGAGGCAACACAACCCGTATTCCCAACCCTCCCACAATAGACCCCTGTGCAGTTCATGAGGAAACCAGCTAGGGAGCCCTATTCCAGTTCCAGTTGTTTGTCTCACGTTGTAGCAAGGTTCATTCTGAAGCCCTCACAGAGGAAGAGGCGGGACCCAGATAAGACTCAGCTACCTCAAGGGGAGGCATTGTAGTGAAGAAGACAGTGAAGGATTTTCCCCTGCTAATTATTATGCCAGTCTGAGCTTTGCCACGCGGTATATTGTTGGCCCTATCAGGTAGATAGGTAGCACGCGACTAGCTCACTCAAACACCTTGACAGGAGGCAGGCCAGTCAAAATCCTGCAACGTGTGGCTCCCTTCAATGCACGTTTTGAGGACTGGAGGCCAACCAGATGCTTCTCGCCCTCCAGTAAAACAGTAGCCTGAATGAGGAGCCATTGTTGCCCCTGGCCTGACCCACAGACCCGGGGAAGCAGGCTGTGCTGCACGTGCAGGCCCTCACCCTCAAGCCGACACTCAGAGCGAACCCGGCAACAGGACCAATCAGTCAGTCTTCCACAGCCTCTCTCCGCCTCAGAGGACTCCCGACGGGGAGGCTGTGCCTCTTCAGCCAGCCACATGTTGCAGCGTCCCTGGAAAATGGTAATCTGTGCAGTTTGCCACCAACTCAGAGTGATTAAATCTCTGATGATCTTTGTCTCTCCTCCGAGGGTCAGACTCCCACTGTGATGTGCACTCTTGTAGAGATATTAAGCCATGATGTGGCTTCCTATTGCAGGATCATGCTGGATGTTTCAATCATCTTGCTGAGCTCAACGATAGAGCCTCCACCATCTCGGCACTTCAAGTCCTGGCCCCACATGGGAGTCTCTTGAATATTATTTTAATGAAACTGATAATGTGGAGTTTTTTCTTGGGATTCAGCCTGTGATGTTGCCAAGGCAATTGTGTGGCGACCTATTTAATCAAAGGGCCAGTTTTAGTAGACATGCCAAATCTGATCTCAAGTCCCAACTTGCACATGTTGAAACGCAACATAAATTAAAATTGGTTGTCAAAATTCCATAGATAAATGAGAAAGGGTTGGAGCAAACTTGAACAAGTGCTAATAAGAGATGCTTCCAGAAAGATGTTTATCACTAACCAAAAGTGTTATGAAAAAGGCAAAAAGTCCAAATCCAATCAGATTACTGCTTAGAAAAATGAAAATCGAAAAACCATATCAAGAGTGTCACAGACTGGCAATAGCTGGGAATGCCTATAGCTACACTTCAGACATTATGAAAGCATTTCACAATTACTCCTCTTCCTCTCTGTAGCAATCACAGAATTTAGATAGCCAACTACTGATAAAAATAGAACAGGAATTACGAATCTATCACGAAATAAGGTCCTTGGACCTAATGCAGTAGCTGTGTCATTGTGTTAGGCTTTCAAGAAATTGTTATTTAGTCCCGCTGTCTAAAATCTGTAATTACTTCTTATCTATATTTTCAGCCTCCAAATCTGTTATGGATTATACAATCTCTGTACTGTTGAAAGCAGACAAGGAACACATGACTTGTAGTTTGGGTGGCATTGTTGAACAATTATGTCAAATTAGTAAAGCCACAGCAATCCTGGTGACCTGTTTGCACAATATTTAACCTTCTCTTATTTTTGTGTACCATTTAGGCTCCATAATAAACAACCATATTAGTGACAATACATGTTTAGCCATAGATTTGATTGCAAAGGTTGAAAGCGAAAACAAACAAATAATCCTTCTTGGTTGACACTGAAAGGTTATTGGCACTACCTAACCAACATTATTGCAAAAAGCATTGGCAATGCTTATAGATCTTGCTTATAAATAAAAGAGCCTCTTCAATCACTAGTGAGTTTGTACACTCAACAAGTCATAATAAATCCCCTATGTCACTTGTCTCTGGACTCATGTTTCCATTCAGTCCCTAATTGACTCATTATTGCATTCATGCACTTTCGCATTCCCATAAAACACATACACAAACTCAACAAACATCTGCAAGATCGATTAAAAGAACAAAAACGGAGGGCGTGGCTTGCGACCGAAGGAAATGGCCGCAGCCTAGAAGGGCTCCGGAACCCACCAGCAATGCGCCAGTAATCCTGTCATAACTCCTGAAGTCTGCGTAGCGAAAATGTGAGCGGGGTCACCGCAGTACCTCCGGTACCCGCTGAAGAACTTCGGGGAGAAACCACGCCACCGGAGGCGAGTTAGCTCGAGGGGCGGAGTCAAGGCCCAGCCCCGGCGGTAGAACCGGGAGCTAAAGTAATTGCCGTAGCTGCACGCAGCGGCTACGCAAGCGGCGAAAGATCGTGGACGCACCGGACTATACAGAGAAGATCATCGTTGGCGGCACCAAGACACCAAAGTACGGCGGAGACACAGATCCGGATGGTGGCGGTACCGCGTAAGACGTGGGGGCGCTGTACTGTGTCAGAAGGCACTGGCTAGGAAATACTGAATGGGCCCTGTGGCGCATGGCGGAGATTAAGGAGACGCAGTGATCCATCGTCTCCTACATCCCGCTCAGTGTGGACACCCGAGAGAGGCCGCGTGAAAGGGGAGTGTTGTATGAGGCGGCATTGAGAGAGACGTGGGCTCCCTGGAGGTGGAACCCTGGGGGCCCGCAGTCAGTCCTCATTGGTGGTGGATAGATGGTGGCTCCGGTTGAGGAGGGAGCGAGAAGAATAGAGATGTAGAGGCAGTGGGGAGCATCTGAAAAAAGGAGCGCCAGGCAGTAGGCGGTGAGCAAACTCCACCGGGGCTTATAGACTGTATTACACCTTCGGGGGGTGCGACGATTCACTGCACTTCTCCAAGATCAGCTCAAGGGTGACTGAGGTAGAAACCACAACGAAGGCCCTATCTGCAGATACGGCAACCCTACAGCAAAAACAAATGGCAGAGAAGCTGGACGATCAAGAAGGGCGCCCTCGGCGCAACAATGTACACCTAGTTGGTGTGCCGGAAAGTGTTAAGGGACCAACTTTAGATCTCTTTGTGTAAGAGCTGGTACAAACATGGCTATGCCCTTGTGGGCTCTCCAAATTCTTCTCGGTAGAAAGGGTGCACAGAGTGCCGGGTGGGCGGCCCAAGCCGGGAGCCCCCCCCCCCCCCCCCGCGACCTATCCTAGCAAGAATTTTTAATTTTCGGGACAGAGATGCGATCCTACAGACGGCGATTGTCGGTCCGCCTCTCCGAATTGAAAATAGTGTGGTAACCCTCTACCCAGACTACACAGCACAGCTATGCAATTTTACGGAGGTGAAACGGGAGCTGCGCAACAGAGAACTTAAGTACTTAATGCTCTACCCAGCCAAGTTAAGAGTCGAGGCAGAGGGAAAAACTTGTTTTTTTGAGTCGCCTAGAGAGGTGCAGGACTGGTTGGAGGGATGGAGACCAGCGAAAGGGATATAGAAACAAAAAGGAGAGTAAGGGATTTTTCACAGAGTGCAGGGAGATACTCCTGGTCCCCTGGACCCTAATTTATGTAAACAAAAGAAGAAGTATCACCATTGGACCAACATGTTGGTCCTAATGGGATGTAGGGAGATGGAGAAAAAACAAAAGAAAATTGTTCTTTTGTTAAAAGACCCCTCACTCACCAACCTGGTTGGTGACATGCTTCATCATCCGGGTCCCACCCAGACAGCCGAGTGCCATCCGGGTGTGCTGCGACACCTGACTACAGTGGAGCAGGTTGTTTTTTTGTGAATGTAGTGCAAAAAAAAGGGTGAGGTTAAAAATTGGCCGAGTAAAACTTCTGCGGAAGGATTTATTCTGAAGCTACTGGACAATGATTAAAAAAAGTGGTTCTACGATACTTCCGTTGGCTATATTGACCAACAGTATCTATGTGAATGTGAAAAAAGGTCTACATGTTTCAATCTGTGGTGGGATGTACAAGGTTTTCGTCAGGATCAAGTGAAGGGAACCTGGGCGGTATACACTCGCTAAGGTGTATCCAACCCTCGGTCCCACTAACCTAACTGTGTACTTACAGTTGGTGTCCTCACAACCTAAATAGGCGAGGAAAAAGGAGAAACCTGTGGAAAAAGAAACAGTCACAAACAAACAAATTACATGCCTGTAGCGTAGTATCATAGTGAATGTAGCGTAGTTTCTCAGTGTATAACGTGCTTCATGCTCTCCCTTCATGCTGGAGGAATCAAACCCATAGAGTGCATACTAGATAGTGGCCAAAATGCTAGCACGGGCTAGCAGTGTGATCTTAGTATGCATAATCTGGATAAAGATGATTCACGGAAAAAGGCCAAAAGGCCTGTGACTTAATTGTGTCACTCAAACTCCTACGCTATCAATATTCGTGCAATGGTGAGTATGTCTTTTAAATACCACTTTCACCCTGATTAGAAAGTGGTTAACACCGTTCACGCTTTTCCGTGCGAACGTGTGTAATGCATGCATGTCAACTGAATATTTAAATAAAGCATCGTCAGCTCATGGTGGTAGCGGGAGGGTTAAAAAGAAAGAAAATCAAGGTGAGCGCTTACTCGAAATACGGGTAGATTAGGCTTCATGGGAGCGAGGATCGGGCATGTCCCTCCTGAAGCATTAGCTGTGTTGGTAAAGACGGAAAGAAAAGCATTAATAGACACAATGGGGAAATCGCGTGGTAGAGCTGAGACAGCGATCGGTAGACTGCCGTCCGCTCAACTATGCGTTACTCACTGTGTCAGGAAAGTGATGTGGCCGTTCTGCCTAAGTGCCATCCTCTGCTCCCCGTGGCTGTAGAGGAGCGAGAGCCGGTTGCTTCTGGGTGGGGGTGTGGCATGGCGTCACGTGCTAGGCATGACGTCGGGTTGCTAGGGCAACCCCCAAGCTGAGGCTACGGTGGCGCGCGGGATCCATGCGAATATCCGCGTGAGCCCGTGGTCAGAATGTCAATCAAGGGTAAATGAGGAAAGCAAGTAAATGATCGCTAATGGTTGGAACAGATTAATCCTACGCGGTGCCGGATCTGAATGTGCAGGAGATTTACACGTGTGCAAAAACGAGGGAATAGACTGGTTTCCCACGGTAAATGTCACAAGGGGGTGTAGCTGGACCGAAATCTATTGACACAGACACTGGTGATGTTAACATTAAAGGGCAATGTGTGCAAACCACTGGTAGGAGATATAAAGAAACCCAGTATAGGTCAAAAGGGGATGTAACTGGACAGAAAACTATAGGCACAGACACTTGTGATATTTACATTAAAGGGCAATGTGTGCAAACCACTGGTAGGTGATATAAAGAAACCCAGTAGGTTATCAGGGAAGGCCTAGATACATCTGGATGCTGCTGATTAATCTCTGGAGGACTGAACCCCAGGGAATATTGTAATTTAATCCAGATATATGGGTGGTAAGCCTATAAATCCAACGTTGCTCTTTTTCGAAGAGGCGTTGTTGCACTATGGCCCTGCCTCTATCTGTTCGATGATTGTCCACTCCATACCATTGGGGGTGTGAGTCATTTCTAGAAAATGTTCAGTATGTTTTGTGGCAGTCTTTCTGCATCTGATGGTGCTGCGATGCTCGCATATCCTTTGTTTGATTTTCCTGCATGTCATCCCCACGTAGGATAGATTACATGGACATTTGACCAGATAGACAACATTACTGCTATTGCAGTTGGTGTGGGTGATTCCAAATTTTTCCAGGTTCCAGAGACAGTGTCTTTGTGTTGCTGGTCAGGTGGCACACACTACAGTTTCCACATCGGAAGTGACCTATCACATTCGGGAGCCCCATGCCGTGGTAATTGATTGTATCTTATTCTTGTTGGTGTTCTTGGGGCGTGTGTTCACCAGGTAATCCCTAAGGCTGCGGGATTTTTTGAACGAAAAAAGAGGTTTCTCCCAGTGGAGGTTCCCTGTGTTAAGGATAGACCAGTGTTTGTTGTTTGACTTTGTCATCAGATTAGATGCTGTATTAAAGGTGGTCACGCACGTGAGTGGTATATCTTTGTCTTCAGATATTTTGTCTTCTAGAAGCGCTTCCCTGGGTTGGTTGCGTGCTCTTTTTTGGCATTTCCGGAGTATCTTATTGGGATATCCTCTGGTGGTTAGTTTCTCAGTGAGAGTTCCAGCCTGTGTGTGATAGTCAGTAACTTTGCTGCAATTTTGGCGAAGTCTCAGGTATTGGCCATAAGGTAGATTTTCCCAGAGTGGTCTAGGGTGGAAACTTTCAAACCTCAATAAGTTATTTTTGGCAGTGGGTTTATGGTAGGTTTTGGTTTCGAGGCGGCCATTCTCCCTAGTGATGGTAATGTCCAGAAAAATCATTTTGGCATTGTCAACGGTGTTAGTGAATCTCAGATTCTGGTCACAAGTATTGATCCAATTGATGAACTCATGGAGTGTTTCTAGTGGCCCTTGCCAGATGGCAAGGACGTCATCAATGTATCTCTTCCAAAACATGATGTGGTTGTGGAAGGGATTCTGGTCATTGAGTATGAACTTCTGTTCAAAATCATAAACGTAGAGTCCTGCCATGGCAAATGCTTCCCATGGATGTCCCCCCTATCTGGAGGTACAGAGAACCCTCAAATTCACAATAGTTCTTTTTTAGTGCAAGTCTTGCACATTCAAGGATGAATAACTTAGATGTTTTGTAAGTCCAGGGGCTTTCATTGAGGGTTTTTTGCTAGGACTGATAGTGTGTCGTCCTGGGGAATGCTGGTATACAGGCCCACCCGGAAACAACCGGCACATAACGCCATAGCCCTCGCCCCTCTACAGCCACGGGGAGCAGAGGACGGCACTTAGGCAAAACGGCCACATCACTTTCCTGACACAGAAAGTAACGCATAGTTGAGCGGACGGCAATCTACCGATCGCTGTCTCGGCTCTACCACGCGATTACCCCATCGTGTCTATTAATGCTTTTCTTTCCGTCTTTACCAATACAGCTAATGCTTCAGGAGGGACATGCCCGATCCTCTCTCCCATGAAGCCTAATCTACTTGTATTTCGAGTAAGCGCTCACCTTGATTTTCTATCTTTTTAACCCTCCCGCTACCACCATGAGCTGACGATGTTTAAATATTCAGTTGACATGCATGCATTACACACGTTCGCACGGAAAAGCGTGAACGGTGTTAACTACTTTCTAATCAGGCTGAAAGTGGTATTTAAAAGACATACTCACCATCGCACGAATATTGATAGCGTATGAGTTTGAGTGACACAATTAAGTCACAGGCCTTTTGGCCTTTTTCCGTGAATCATCTTTCTCCAGGTTATGCATACTAAGATCACACTGCTAGCCCGTGCTAGCATTTTGGCCACTATCTAGTATGCACTCTATGGGTTTGATTCCTCCAGCATGAAGGGAGAGCATGGAGCACGTTATACACTGAGAAACTATGCTACACCCACTATGATACTACGCTACAGGCATGTAATTTGTTTGTTTGTGACTGTTTCTTTTTCCACAGGTTTCTCCTTTTTCCTCGCCTATTTAGGTTGTGAGGACACCAACTGTAAGTACACAGTTAGGTTAGTGGGACCGAGGGTTGGATACACCTTAGCGAGTGTATACCGCCCAGGTTCCCTTCACTTGGTCCTGACGAAAACCTGGTACATCCCACAACAGGTTGAAACATGTAGACCATTTTTCACATTCACATAGATACTGTTGGTCACTATAGCCAACGGAAGTATCGTAGAATCTCTTTTTTAATCACTGTCCAGTAGCTTCAGATTAAATCCTTCCCCAGAAGTTATACTTGGCCAATTTTTAACCTCACCCTTTTTTTTTTGCACTACATTCACACAAAAAACAACCCGCTCCACTGTAGTCAGGTGTCGCAGCACACGCGAATGGCACTCCGCTATCCGGGTGGGACCCCGATGAGGAAGCATATCACCAACCAGGTTGGTGAGTGAGGGGTCTTTTAACAAAAGAACAATTTTCTTTTGTTTTTTCTCCATCTCCCTACATCCTATTAGGACCACCATGTTGGTCCAATGGTGATACTCCTTCTTTTGTTTACATGGAGCAGCGAAAGGGAGCCATAGATAGGAGGCGAGACGGAGGCGGCAACCCTAACAAATGGCTCAAGGCTAGAAGGAGGGGGAATCGCAGGATCTGAACGAGGAGACATGACACGGAAGTGACATAGAATAATAGTGGGAATGGAACTGGCATGATGCCACGAAGTGTGACCAGGGCATCGGTGACACACAGGATCTTGCACATGCGCTACATCAGGTCCATAGACAGTCCGAAGCTACGACTCGAAACAGACGTAAGGCTTGTGGCATATCCAGATAATCAGGAGATGATGGAGATTGACATTGCAAAAGGTTTGTGAATGCGGCTCCCTGGAAGGGATGGACATTGGATGCGCACAGCACTTTTGCAGACACAAAAAGGAAGTTTAGCCCGGGGCCAGTGGTGGGGTATGGAAAGACTCCCCCCCCCCCCCTTTTCATGCAAGTACACAGTTATGGGACTTGCACTCTGCTGAGTTGGGGAGGCGAGTAGTTCTGCATCCGCTGGGCAGGGAAGCAGGGAGGGGGGTGGGGGGATAGGATCAGTTTGTAGGTGGTTCCGTAGTTTGTGTTGAAACCTCCCTTTTTTGTAATGTTACGACAAAGTACAATGTAGAGCATGGCATGATAGACTACATCGGAGCGGGCCAAGGGGGCTCATCCACTCAAGGTTTGCATGCTGGACATGAGCCAAGGTGACAGGGACAGAGGCTCACCTTCACACAGCACCCAGCGACAGCAACCTCAATTTTCGGTGATCTCGTGGAATGTGAATGGGTTGGGGAATCAAATTAAACGTTGGGTGGTGCTGCAGTACCTGAAGCGGAAAAATCAGCCCGTGTCCCTACTTCAGGAGTCACACTTGCAAGGGACGACTATTAACAGGTGGGGATTCCAGATGGTGGTGCATTCTGAATTTACCTCTGGATCTAAAGGGGTGGGGATCCTCATCAATAAGCGCTTCCCTTTGATAGTAACTAAGACGTACCATGACGACCAGGGGCGGTTTGCGGCAATCACAGGACAATGGATGGCAGATTATATAATATAGTATCCGTATTTAACCCACCGACATTACATCAGGCTGCTTTTTCAGACCTGGGGAAATTCCTGCTCGCACTCCCTTGCGGAGAACTGATTGTTGGGGGTGATTTTAATGCTACCATGGATACAATGATCGACTGACAGCCCCCAGTGGCGCTAGTGGGTCGACTCATAGGCTGCAAGATTTTGTGGAAGCGTTTGGGTTGCTGGATGTGTGGCGGACCAGATATCCCATAGAAAGACAGTACACATTTCACTCCGGGGTTCATAATAGTTTTTCCAGGCTTGACTACATATTCACATTACCCACAGGGATGCTAGGCATGACGGACATTAGACATCTGCCCAGGGGCATATCGGACCACTCCCCAGTCCTCGTTACATATGCACCATTTACCCCACAAACTCATAGGCTATTCCCCATCAGGCCTGGGTATCTTCAGGATCGAAGGTTGCATAAGGCACTCATTCAGGTCACGAAATGTTATTTTGAGGAAACTCAACATTCAGTTCCCTCTCCAACGACTCTGTGGGAGGCTTACAAGACTGTACTCCGGGGACATGCCATTTCATTGATCACGGGAAGGAAAAGGAAACCCCAGAAACAAACTAATGAGCTAGAGTCAGACATGGCACAGGCAGAACTGGAGCATGCACTTAACACTACGGAGGAGACGACCCACATACTACACCTGGCGCAGCAGGCATACAGAGCATACGCGCGTGAGGAGGCCTCTAGTAGACTAACTAATACTCAAAACACGGTATACGGTCAGGGTGACAAAGCAGGCCGGTTATTGGCTTGGTTAGGAAAGAAAGGGCGAGTAATTGGATAACGCAGATACGGTCCAAAGATGGAGATTTAGTGACTGTACCGCAACAGATTACTGAAACACTAGCGCAACACTACAAGACAATATACACGCCAGTAGCCACTGCAACGGTAGCAGACAACATTGCATTTATGCATGATGTACAGGTACCCACACTTGACGCAGTTGCTATAGCTGCCTTAGATGAGGACATCACACCTGAGGAGCTTATGCAAGCGATCAGGGCACTACTCACCGGGAAGGCGCTGGGGCCCAACAGGATCCCAGTTGAATTCTATAAACAAGGCACCATACACCTGGGGTCCACTCCTTTTGGCCATGTACACTGTGAGCCTAGCAAATGGTATTCTGCCTAGAGACCAACGTCTTGCCACTATAGTTTCTATACCAAAACCCGAAAAGCCGGCTCCTGAATGCACATCTTATCGACCGAACTCCCTCCTCAATGTGGAAGCGAAGATACTCGCTAAAACTTTGGCCACTAGGCTGCAGCCGCATTTATCAGAAGTAATCCACCCGGGGTTTATGCCCAATCGCAATACGGCACTCAATCTGAGGCGCCTGTTCGGTGTAATGGAGCGTAAATCGACCATAGCAGAGGATGCTGCCATACTCTCCTTAGACGCTCGAATGGCATTTGACTTGGTGGAGTGGCCTTTCCTTTTTGTGGTCCTCCAGCACATGGGCTTTGGACCAAAATTCTGTGCGTGGGTTCGATTGTTATACACACGATCAATGGCGCAGGTTGTGGTTAATGGCTATTTAACGAAAGAATTCCCGCTGGGGAGAGGGACGAGACAGGGATGCCCGCTGTCACCCCTGCTTTTCGCAATAGTACTGGAGCCTCTGGCGGTGTGGATCAGGCAGGACCTTATGATAAGGGGAATCAGATGGGCGAGTGGCTGGGAGGACCGTATTTCGCTCAATGCAAATGACATTCTATTGTGGAGGAGTGTGGCTCAATGGTTAGAGCGGCAGACCCTGATGCAGAGTTCTGGCCCGGGACCAGGGTTCAATTCCCGCCTCGGTGCCTATTCTAATCATGGGCTACACGCGGCAACTCTGGGCAATACCTTGCTTAACCTCCACATCGGCCCCAATAGCGCTAGGATGCCTGGCTTCACCCTGGGGGTGCCCAGGAGTGGACACTTCACAGGGAAAGCCAGGAAGGGTTCCACAGCGGTATGAGTAATAGCGCCAGGAAACCGCTTGGTGGCAGTGCGCTCTACAAATACCTTGAAATTTACATTTACATTGTATTTGACGTCCCCAGTGGGCTCCATTGAACGTCTTTTAGATATATGTGCTGCCTATGGGCAGATGTCCGGATACACAATCAATTGGGACAAGTCACTGCTGTATATCCTTCAGGGCCCCCGCTACAGCTGCCGAGGGGGTGCGCTCTCCAAATAGTCTCAAATGAGTTTAAGTACCTGGGGATATTTGTGACACATGACCATGCACAATTCACGGAAATAAACTTGACTCAACCCCTGGCACGATTTAAAAAAGACGTCAAGTACTTGCGCACGCTACTTCTACCACTTCTGGGTCAGGCTGCACTCTTTAAGATGGTGGCACTCCCCCACTTTCTATACGCGTTACAGAATACTCCATTCCTGTCACATCGGCATATGGACGGAGCAAATAATGCGGAGGTGACGACGCTCCTTTGGGACGGGAAAACACCCCGCATAGCACTACAAAAACTCACTAGAAACTGGTACGATGGTGGGATTGCTCTTCCCGACATCAAAGCGTACTATTGGGCTTCCCAGCTTGTTGCGATTAATCACTGGCTTCACGTTCCTCAAGAGGACCCTGCGTTCAGGCTAGACAGGCATCTTCTAGCACCGGCTGGGATAATGAGCGCCTTGTACAACACACAAAAGAGGCACAATATTACGGGACCAACACTACACACAATACGTACATGGTTTCCGGCACAGTGGGCACTGGGGTGGGACGGAGTGGTCATGCAGGCAATGCCACTATGGGATACAAAAAATCTCGAATGCTGGGCAATACTAAGGGTTTCCGTAATTGGGACTCAATAGGCATATCGACAGTTGGGGACCTGTGGCAGAAAGGAGGGTGATTGCCTTTGCTCAATTACAGGCCACCTATGGCCTAGCGGAGACAGAACTGTTCCGATACACACAGGTTAGTCACGCATTGCAGTCCCTGTTACCACCAGATACGAATCCTGAGGAGTCCTCTCCGTTGGAGGATAGGCTCCTGATAGATCACCTTAAAAAAAAGGCAATCTCGCTGACGTATAACAAAATAGTTAATAACAGACCTGAGTCCACAGGGACCCTGAAGACTAAGTGGGAGCAAGAGGTGGGCGACATTGATGAGACGGATTGGAGGGAGGCGCTAGCTTCCCCTAAAGAAGCCGCTATTCCATCTAAGCTCAGGCTGGTGCAATTAAAAATTCTACACCGCACATACTATACTAGGACGCTCCTACATACGATAGGAAGGGCAGACACGCCACTTTGTCTCAGACAATGCGGAGAGACGGGGACGTTTTACTATAGCATTTGGAATTGCCCTAACATTGTGGGGTATTGGATGGCAGTGATGAGGAGTCTCTCTCAGGTCACACGGGTTACTGTATTGCCAAACCCGAGGTGCTGCCTACTCAATATATGGGAAACAGACCTAAACAGAATTGCCCAAGACTGGGTAACCTTGGGCATGACGATAGCGAAACAGAACATTTCACAACGCTGGGGGTCTAGGATTAGCCCCACTCTCACTCAGTGGTGCAAGGATATGGACCTGGCGATGGTCACAGAAAGATCAGTATATATACATCGAGGCTGTCCGAGAAAGTGGGAGAAGGTCTGGGGAGGCTGGAACACTTACCGGGTGGCATATGTGAACCTCCACCCCCCCCCCCCCCCCCCCCCCCCCCCCGAGAACTCTGACTCCGATGCAAGTGTTTGAACAATGTAAACTGAGCGACCTCCTAATGTACATTTCCACGAGTGGGGGAGGAAAACAAAAGACGGATATACGAGCTGAGGTTTGTGAGATGTGTACAGATAATTGTTGGAATAATATAGATTTGTATTTGCATGCCATGCAAACTATGCTGTCATTGAAATGCTCTGCGAAATGTATCAATAAAAATTGTTTCCAGAAAAAAAAAAGTCCTCCCACTCACACAATACAGTCTTCGCCCATTTTAAGGAACACCGCAATTAGGGGTTTATTATCTCCTGGGCACCATCTCTCAATGTTTGGGGAACCCAGTACATTCCTTGAATTGATATACTGGTACTTTATGTGCTTTTCATTATGTACAGTGCCTTTCCAAATTGTCTGCTCTTTTTAGAAGCAGTGGCTGCACTGGATGCAATGCCCTGCAGATGATCTAAACAAATAATAAAACGTAGGAAAAAAAGAAATGAAAGGGGCCTATAAAAGAATTAAAACTGCATGACTATGCTCTGGACATGCTCTTTCTCATGGAAAGAGGACTAAACCCAGCCTCGGCACCAGACATCACTATAGCCATCCCTGCCAGCTACAGGATCATTAGGCAAGACCTTCATCACGAGCCCAAAGGTGGAGTCACTATCATATTCAAAGGCACTATCAGCTACAATACCTACACGGACACCCCCCATCAGCTACACGGACCACCTCATGTTCAAGATGCGCATCACAGTCAGCTTCTCCCTGGGCAAAACCCTTGTATAGTGCCACCAGGACACCCACACCAATTTTGCCAGTGACATTGTCACACCCCCTATCACTAACACTAGCACCTTCATCCTCCTTGGTGACCTTAACGTTCACCTAGAAGACTGCACCGACCTAAACTCTCAGGCCCTTCTAGAAAACCTCAGAAGCCTTGGCCTCATCCAGCATGTTGGAGAACCCACCCACCCATGCTGACACCTGTTGGACCTGAATTTCTCCTCAATCCGCAACATCTCAGTCGATAAGCCAGCAACTATGACCAGGGCAGACCACACCCTTGTCAGTTTCAGCATACACATCCCACGTCATCACAGACCTACCATTACGTGAACCACCCACTTCTGCTGAGAAAGCAGCTCAGAAAAGAGTGGGCTTCCGCCCTCTGTGAGCACACCAGTGACTTGCTGAAAGCCATCAAAAACTTCATCAGCTGGATCACCGAATGCCCTGACACCCTTGCTTCCCTCAAGTGCAAATCAAGGGCAATAGCCCTCCCACACACCAGCTGGTAGACGGATAAACTCGGGCTGACAAAATGCCACTGCAAGCAATTGGAGCGCAAATAGAGAACAAGTCAAGACACTGCAGATAAAGATATCTTCAAATGAGCCCTAAGATGCTACCAACAGCAGGTATGAAACACCAAGTGCACAGCTCTTGCAGATTGCATTGACGTCAGCACTAACAGCAGCAAGGAAAACATCACCCCTCATCAAAGATTTCACTGTGCCTCCTGCTGTTTTCAGCAACAATACCCCCTTCACAAGACCTTTGTAACAAACTCTCAAAATTCTTCTGTAACAAAATCACAACTTCGTCACCGTCGCAACTTAACTTCTCATCATAGCTGATGAACTGTCATTATTGCTATTCCCATGAAGACCATCCATTCGGTGCTAGCTAACCCTTGCCTCCACCACATATTCACTAAAGGACTCTGTTGGAAAGTGGGTTATTGGTTGGGGCAAATGTAGGTCTGCCACAGGCAATAAGGCCACTAACACATGATAGGACTCAGCATAGGTCTTAGAAAATTATTCCTTTGCTCAACCCTTGGTAACGTGGCTGCGAGCAGACAGGCTTAACTTCAAAGACAGGCATGTAAAGCATTTACAAACACCATTTCAGTAAATAATTAAGACACAACACAAAATAAAAATCCAACACCAATTTATAAAAATAGTTAATATTTTTATCTTTTAAATGACACCAAAACGAAAATAATCCACTGTAGGGAACCTGATATATGAATTTTTAAAGATTAGTCACTTTCTAGTGCTTAGAAACCAACAGCGCCCCTTTAAGTCTTTTTGTTTGCTCTGTCAGGGACACACCTTTATAAATTGTTCTGAAGAATTCTCACCACTGTAGTGGGCCGCCTTCTTCAGCAAGCGGGGTCCAGTTAGAACACCTTCCTGGCGTTTTGCTTGCAGGTCCCAAAGTATCCAACACGCAATCCAAGGTTCTGGAATCTCCAAGAGGGTCCTTGAAAGTGTGAAACTTCAATTCCGCAATCCACTTGAACAAAACCCCTTACAAATCCACTGTGCTCCAGGCTTGGAATTCTTTGTGGGGCTGTCCAGGTGAGCTCTGTTAACCTGTAGCTTGCAGGGAGTTTCCACTCTTGAGTCTTTTGGCAGCAAGGTAATCCACAGGGCTGCAGTGTTACTTGGTGCAGTGTTCAGAGGTCAGGCCTTAGAAATCTTTGCACAGCAAACTTCTCAGCAGGGCACTTCTTGCTTCATTCAGTTTCAAGCAGCAGATCTGCAGGGCTCTGCCCCTCTCAGATACTTATTCAAAATTCTCTGGGTCAAGCACCAGGTCACTGCTGGCCAACGAGAGCAGGGCAACTCCTCCTAGTTATGACCACATCCTGTGGAGTGTGTCATTAGTTTGTCCCAGAATGCATCATCCTTCCAAATCCATAATGGCTGATTTTCCAGCAAGGAGGTAAGAGCTGGCTAAACACACCCCCTGGGATATCTCATTTCCATGGACCATCCCAGTAACATCTGCAAATTCCTTTCTTAAGCCTAGTCCTGACTCTGGGTCATGACTGTCATTGTGGACTAAAACCCAGGCCTCCCCTCTTGCCTTTGAAGAGCGTAGTTTACGACGCCACCTCCTGGCCTGGAATTCCAATAGAACAGATCACTGTCCTCCCAGCAGCCTGGCTAATCCACTTAAATCTGACCAATCAGGGCAGACCACTGAAAGGCTGAATTTGGACTTACAAACAAGAAAGTCTCATAACTTATTGTATGTACACTTTAGGAGAAATTCAACAATATAATATTGTTGGATTTACTACGACCATTCTGGGAAGTCTTTGAATGGTCCGGCTAGTCCTCTCCTATCAATATTTATTAATCAATCACTTCCTACCATGTTAACCTATGGGCCATGTGGTTTGCAATGGGGAAAATGACTGGCGCCACTTTTGTAGCACCAGGGCTTATAAAACCATATTTTATAAGTATTTCCCAAATTTCTACCGGACCCCCACCCCCTGTGCAACTAGGGGAGACTTCAGGGGTTCTGAATCTGCAGAAATATTGCAGATCACCCTTACCCAATTCTTCCACCATCAAATTCGAATTTGAGCGCCTCTTTAGGACAATGTGGGGAGTGAAATGTAAAATTTCACTTAACCCAGGCTTCTAAAAACTCATTTTATAAGGGCGCTCCTTATAGATAACTGACCCCCCACCCCTGGGATACCTAGGGGTGATCCTGGGGGTCCCTAATATGCATAAACATGGTAGGTTTTTACTTTTTAAGGGCCCCTACCCCCAAAGTCGAGTTTGGGCACAATTTAGGGTTTAAACTGACCTCAGGCTTCAGCACTGCACGCATGCTGGTGCAGAGAATCTGCTGGCCTCTAAACTGCCAGGCCCCAGGATACTGGAGACTTCTAGGTAGTTTCAATCCCTTGCCCTATTACATACTAGGGGCTTAGGTGGTAGGCCATGCCAACAACAGGGGTACCCCACCATACTATAGTGTACCCTAGTGTATGTTGGGTGTGTTAACTGCATTCTAATGTCTTTAAGCTTGGCACTGGCCCTGGGCCTGGTTAAACAGAGCCCAGGGTCAGTCAGAGTCAGTTACCACCAGTTCCAGTCAGCAAAAAGTTGGGGGGTGCCCAGGGCACAGGATGACTTTGCAACATAGCCCCCCCCCCAAACGAAAGGTGATGGGTTACTAACCTACACCCTGGTAGTCCTCATCGGCTAAGTGGAAAAACCTGGAAAGTCCATCTGCATTGGCATGGGCAACACCAGGTCTGTGTTCCACTGTAAAGTCCATTCCCTGTAGGGAAATGGACCACCTTAACAGCTTGGGATTCTCCCCTCTCATCTGCATGAGCCACCTGAGAGGCCTGTGGTCAGTTTGAACACGAAAGTGAGTCCCAAACAAATATGGTCTCAACTTTTTCAGTGACCACACCACAGCAAAAGCCTCTCTCTCAATGGCACTCCACCTCTGCTCTCTGGGAAGAAGCCTCCTGCTAATAAAGGCAACTGGCTGGTCAAGGCTCCCTTCATTCAGCTGTGACTAAACTGCACCAATCCCTTGCTCTGAAGCATCAGTCTGAACTACAAATTCCTTTGTGTAGTCAGGGGCCAGTAACACTGGTGCTGAACACATAGCAGCTTTCAGAGTGTCAAAGGCCTTCTGACACTCTGGGGTCCAAATCACCTTTTTGGGCCTCTTTTTAGAAGTCAGTTCTGTTAGGGGCCCCACAATGGTCCCATAATTTTGAACAAACCTTCTATAGTACCCTGTCAGTCCAAGGAATGCCCTGACCTGAGTCTGGGTAACAGGAGCTGTCCAATCCAAAATAGTTTGGATTTTAGCTTGGAGAGGCTGTACATGACCCCCACCTACCAGGTGGCCCAGGTACACCACAGAACTCTGCCCTATTTGGCACTTGCTTGCCTTAATAGTCAGGCCTGCCTGCTGCATGGCCTGAAGCACTTCCCTTAGGTGGTTTAAGTGATCCCCCCAGGTAGAACTGTATACAGCTATATCATCCAGGTAAGGTGCACTGAACTGTTCCAACCCAGACAAGACCCTGTTCACCAACCTTTGGAAGGTGGCAGGTGCATTCTTTAATCCAAAGGGCATTACCTTGAACTGATAATGTCCCTCTGGTGTGGAGAATGCTGACCTCTCCTTTGCTCCATCAGTGAGGGCAATCTGCCAGTAACCTGAAGTCAAATCAAAAGTACTCAGGTACTTAGCAGCCCCTAACCTATCAATGAGCTCATCAGCTCTAGGTATAGAGTGCCGTCCGTCTTTGTGACTGCATTCAAACCTCTGTAGTCCACACAGAACCTTAACTCCTTGGGTCCCCCCTGAGGATTAGGTTTAGGTACCAGTACCACTGGACTGGCCCATGGACTCTCAAACGGTTCAATTACCCCCAGCTCCAGCATCTTAGCAACCTCAGCTTTGATGCTGGCTCTGACATGGTCAGACGACCTGTACATTTTATTTTTGACAGGTCGGCTGTCACCAGTGTCAATGTGGTGCACACACCACTCAGTGATGCCTGGGGTCAGAGAGAACAGGCCAGCAAACTGCTCCAGCACCTGCTTACAGTCTCTGTGCTGCTGGTCTGTCAACTTGGGAGAGAGCACAACTCCCTCCACTGACCCATCTTGCACATTGGTGGAGAGGAGGTCGGGCACAGGCTCAGTTTCCTCCTCCACACCCTCATCAGTGGCCAGTAACATGGTCATGTCTGCCCTGTCATGGTGTGGTTTCAATCTATTCACATGCAGGACCCTGTGAGGGTTCCTGGGGGTGCCAAGGTCAACCAAATAGGTAACCTCACCCTTCTTTTCTAAGATTGGATAGGGCCCACTCCACTTGTCATGGAGTGCCCTGGGAGCCACAGGCTCCAACACCCACACCAACTATCCTGGAGTATACTCAGGCATAGTAGCCTTTTGATCATACCAGTGCTTCATGAGCTCCTGGCTGGCCTCCAGTTTCCTGTTTGCCTTGTACATGTACTCCGCCATTCTAGATCTCAGGCCTAGCACATAATCAAGCACATTGTCCTTAGCTTCTTTAAGAGGCTTCTCTAAAGACTCTCTAAGCAGGCTCAATGGCCCCCTCACAGGGTGTCCAAACACCAGCTCAAAAGGACTGAAACCAACCCCTTTCTGTGGCACCTCCCTGTAGGCAAACAGTAAGCATGGGAGGAGAACACCCCATCTCCTCCTGAGTTTCTCTGACAACCCATTTATCATGCCCTTCAGGGTTTTGTTGAATCTCTCAACAAGACCATTTCCTTGTGGGTGATAGGGGGTGGTGAACTTGTAGTTGACACCACACTCATCCCACATAGCAGTCAGATAGCTGGACAGGAAGTTCGTGCCCCTGTCTGACACCACCTCTTTTGGAAAACCCACTCTGGTGAACACGCCAAGCAGTGCTCTAGCCACTGCAGGTGCATCAATGGTTCTAAGAGGTATGGCTTCAGGGTATCTAGTAGCATGGTCAACTACCACTAAGATATACCTATTCCCTGATGCAGTAGGTGGGTGCAGGGGACCAACAATGTCCATCCCCACCCTTTCAAAAGGAATCCCAACCACTGGCAGTGGTATTAGGGGAGCCTTTGTCTTGCCCCCTGCCTTGCCACTGGCCTGACAGGTGACACAGGAGCTGCAAAACTCCTTTACCTTTTCAGACATATTGGGCCAGTAGAAATGGTTCACCAACCGGTTCCATGTCTTTGTCCGTCCCAAATGTCCTGCCAAGGGGATATCGTGACTCAAAGTCAGGATGAACTCTCTGTACTTCTGGGGCACCACCAATCTCCTGGTGGTCCCCTCCTTGAGGTTTCTGGCCTCAGTATAAAGCAGTCCATCTTCCCAGTAGAGTTTGTGAAACCCACTGTCATCCCCCTCCTCTTGCTTAGAAGCAATCCGCCTCAAGCTCTCAAGGGTGGGACAGTCACGCTGTCCTTGACTGAACTCCTCTCTGGAGGGTCCACCTGCTCCTGTCAGTTCTGCCAAATCTGACAGCTCTGGCAGGGATGGAGTCCCTCCCTCAGATGCCAGATCCTCCCCATCAGGGTTAGATTCTTCCTGCACCTCTGGAGTTCCCTGGGCTGGCTCACCAGACCCAGTGTCCTTGTCCTTGGATGCTTGGCCCTTTGTTCCAGGGCCCAAGTGTCCAGCCCCTCCCTTCTGGCTAGTCTGTGACCTAGTCACAGCACATACCCACTCAGGGAGCTCCAATATTTTCATATGGAGTCCTCTCGCCACCTCTGACCACGCAGAGGCTTCAAGATCATTGCCCAGTAAACACTGGACTGGGAGCACCTTTGGCACAGCTACCTTCATAGGGCCTGTCACACCTCCCCATTCCAAATCCACCACAGCCATAGGATGGAGTTTGGTAGTGCTGTCTGCATATGTCACCTGGTGAAACTCACCAGGTAACAACCTCTCCGGCGGCACCAGTTTATCCAGGACTATAGTTACACTAGCCCCTGTGTCTCTGAAAGCCTCAATCTCAGTCCCATTCACTTTAGGCCTCTGCCTGTACTTGTCCATGTTTGGAGGTAAGGCAGCAAGGGTGGCAATACTCACCCCACCCAGGGACACTAAGGTTGCTTCCACCACCTGCCTGTTCTGTACACCACCCTCCACCCCTACACTGACACTGGCAATCCCTGTGGATGGCCCCTTAGGGGGGAGCTTCTTGGCGCAGACAGCATCTCCCTGCTTATGCCCTGGCTGGTTACAGTCAAAGCACTTACCCACCTTTGAGGGATCAAAGAACCTACCAGGGTTTCCCTGAAACCCCCTCCCTTTGAATTTGGGTTGGCTCGGGCCCCCCTCCTTGTGCAGGTTTTTGTGGGTCTTTGGAGGACTCCTTAGGTTTTTGATCTTCATTTCCCTGGGCTTTCCCCTGGGGAGGGACCTGTCCTCCTTTCTTCTGGTCACCCCCCTGGTGCTGAATGGAAACCCGGGTTCTCACCCACTCATCAGCTGATTCCCCCAGCTCTCTGGGGTCTGTCAGCTTAGAGTCCACTAGATACTGGCGTAACTTCTCTTCTACACAATGAGTCAAAATGTGTTCCTTCAAAAACAAATTATACAATCCCTCATATGTGTCAACTTTGTTACCAAAAATCCAGCCTTCCAGTGCCTTTACTGAAACGTCCACAAAGTCTACCCAAGATTTTGAACTCAATTTCTGCGTGCCTCTAAACTTCACCCTGTACTGTTCTGGAGTCAGACCAAATCTCTTGACTAAGCATGCCTTCATATGCTGGTATGATTCTGCATCCTCTCCCTTCAGGGTCAGGAGCCTATCCCTCCCAGCTACTGGAATCAACTCCCACAGGAGTGCGCCCCAATACCTAGAGTGAACCCTACTCATTTTAAGGGCCCTCTCAAAAGTTGCTAGCCACTTGTCAATGTCATCCCCCTCAGTGTACTTGGGTACTATGCCTTTGGGAAGTTTAGGTTCAAATCTACCACCCCTAGATATTTCAGCATCTTCTTCACTTTCGCTGCCACCATTTCTTTTCTCCTCCCTCTCCCACTTTCTCTTAGCCAATTCAAATTTCTCCTTCTCCAAGGCAATCAACTCTAATTGAGCCTGAAGCTGTCTCTCTGCAAGGGACAGTAGTGGTACCTGAGTAAGGGACCCTTCCCCACTCCCACCACCCCCTTGATTCACCTGGCTAACACTAGTCACAATGGGAAAGGTTTCATCCTCACCCCCCTCTCGGGTGAAGTTGGGGGGAACATCTTCCCACCCCCTTGGGTTCTCCCCAGCTGCCCTGGCCCAGGCCTTTAGGGACTCTAGCAACCCTGCCTTCCTCATCTTCTTTGCAGGACGCAGCCCCCTAAGCCTACACTGTTCTCTAAGATCCGCCATCTTAAACTGGGACAGTTTAGCCAGGTCCAGCTCCATGGTTCCCTAGTTTTGGGTCACAAAAACTAGGCACAATAGACTTAGAACAATTTAGAAAAATCAAAACAATGGATTAAAAACTGTTTAGTCCAAATTCGAAAAATCAAACTCAAAAGTTTTGTTCTAAGGCAATTTAGAGGATTTTTATAATCTTAAAATATTCACTGAAAGGTGTACTTTTTAAACACAAGTCCTCATCCGCACCGCTGAACACCAAATGTTGGAAAGTGGGTTATTGGTAGGGGCAAATGTAGGTCTGCCACTGGCAATAAGGCCACTAACACATGATAGGACTCAGCATAGGTCTTAGAAAATTATTCCTTTGCTCAACCCTTGGTAACGTGGCTGCGAGCAGACAGGCTTAACTTCAAAGACAGGCACGTAAAGCATTTAAAAACACCATTTCAGTAAATAATTAAGACACAACACAAAATAAAAATCCAACACCAATTTATATAAATAGTTAATATTTTTATCTTTTAAATGACACCAAAACGAAAATAATCCACTGTAGGGAACCTGATATATGAATTTTTAAAGATTAGTCACTTTCTAGTGCTTAGAAACCAACAGCGCCCCTTTAAGTCTTTTTGTTTGCTCTGTCAGGGACACACCTTTATAAATTGTTCTGAAGAATTCTCACCACTGTAGTGGGCCGCCTTCTTCAGCAAGCGGGGTCCAGTTAGAACACCTTCCTGGCGTTCTGCTTGCAGGTCCCAAAGTATCCAACACGCAATCCAAGGTTCTGGAATCTCCAAGAGGGTCCTTGAAAGTGTGAAACTTCAATTCCGCAATCCACTTGCACAAAACCCTTTACAAATCCACTGTGCTCCAGGCTTGGAATTCTTTGTGGGGCTGTCCAGGTGAGCTCTGTTAACCTGTAGCTTGCAGGGAGTTTCCACTCTTGAGTCTTTTGGCAGCAAGGTAATCCACAGGGCTGCAGTGTTACTTGGTGCAGTGTTCAGAGGTCAGGCCTTAGAAATCTTTGCACAGCAAACTTCTCAGCAGGGCACTTCTTGCTTCATTCAGTTTCAAGCAGCAGATCTGGAGGGCTCTGCCCCTCTCAGATACTTATTCAAAATTCTCTGGGTCAAGCACCAGGTCACTGCTGGCCAATGAGAGCAGGGCAACTCCTCCTAGTTATGACCACATCCTGTGGAGTGTGTCATTAGTTTGTCCCAGAATGCATCATCCTTCCAAATCCATAATGGCTGATTTTCCAGCAAGGAGGTAAGAGCTGGCTAAACACACCCCCTGGGATATCTCATTTCCATGGACCATCCCAGTAACATCTGCAAATTCCTTTCTTAAGCCTAGTCCTGACTCTGGGTCATGACTGTCATTGTGGACTAAAACCCAGGCCTCCCCTCTTGCCTTTGAGGAGCGTAGTTTACGACGCCACCTCCTGGCCTGGAATTCCAATAGAACAGATCACTGCCCTCCCAGCAGCCTGGCTAATCCACTTAAATCTGACCAATCAGGCCAGACCGCTGAAAGGCTGAATTTGGACTTACAAACAAGAAAGTCTCATAACTTATTGTATGTACACTTTAGGAGAAATTCAACAATATAATATTGTTGGATTTACTACGACCATTCTGGGAAGTCTTTGAATGGTCCGGCTAGTCCTCTCCTATCAATATTTATTAATCAATCACTTCCTACCATGTTAACCTATGGGCCATGTGGTTTGCAATGGGGAAAATGACTGGCGCCACTTTTGTAGCACCAGGACTTATAAAACCATATTTTATAAGTATTTCCCAAATTTCTACCGGACCCCCACCCCCTGTGCAACTAGGGGAGACTTCAGGGGTTCTGAATCTGCAGAAATATTGCAGATCACCCATACCCAATTCTTCCAGCATCAAAGTCGAATTTGAGCACCTCTTTAAGACAATGTGGGGAGTGAAATGTAAAATTTCACTTAACCCAGGCTTCTAAAAACTCATTTTATAAGGGCGCTCCTTATAGATAACTGACCCCCCCCCCCCCCCCCACCCCTGGGATACCTAGGGGTGATCCTGGGGGTCCCTAATATGCATAAACATAGTAGGTTTTTAATTTTTAAAGGCACCTACCCCCAAAGTCGAGTTTGGGCACAATTTAGGGTTTAAACTGACCTCAGGCTTCAGCACTGCACACATGCTGGTGCAGAGAATCTGCTGGCCTCTAAACTGCCAGGCCCCAGGATACTGGAGACTTCTAGGTAGTTTCAATCCCCTGCCCTATTATATACTAGGGGCTTAGGTGGTAGGCCATGCCAACAATAGGGGTACCCCACCATACTATAGTGTACCCTAGTGTATGTTGGGTGTTTTAACTGCATTCTAATGTCTTTAAGCTTGGCACTGGCCCTGGGCCTGGTTAAACAGAGCCCAGGGTCAGTCAGAGTCAGTTACCACCAGTTCCAGTCAGCAAAAAGTTGGGGGGTGCCCAGGGCACAGGATGACTTTGCAACAGACTCCTACCGATCAGCACAGAACACTCATCCTCAACACCTTAAACGACTCCTGGAAACATGCCACAGTCATGCCTCTACTCAAGAAAAGCCTCCGCTGACCCAATCTCGCTTTCCAACTACAGACCTATCTCCTACCACTCAGCAAAGGTCTTAGAGAAAAGAATTAACTGACTCTTCACCGATCACCCCAGCAACCACCAGCTCATTGACTTCACAAAACCCAGATTAATGCCCAACCTCAGAAACAGCACTCATTGCCGCAACAAAGAACACCATGTGATTCTAGACAAAGGAGACGTGGCTAGCTTCTTTCTCCTGGACCTCTCTGCAGCATTTAAAACTGTCTCACACCGCATCCTTACCAGGCTCCTGCACTAGATTGGCTTCCAAGGTCCCCGCCTCACTGGATCTGCTCTTTAGTTGATAAAGCACAAGTTGTCAGCCTGGTACCTTACTCCTCGGAACCCGTCAAACTTATCTGCAGAGGGTCTCAATGTTCATCGCTCAGTCCCATCCTCTTCAACATATACATGGTCCATCTGGCCGATGTCATTTGTGCACATGACATCAACATCCTCACACAGGCGATATGCAGCTCATACTCTCCCTCCAGCACAAGACCCCACCACAAAAACCAAGTTCAGCGCCTGCGTGACCAAAGTCAGTAAATGGATGAAAGCCAACTGTCTCAAGCTCAGCACTAAGACAGAAGTAGTGATCTTCGGCAAGAGCACCTCACCAGGGGACTCCAACTGGTGGCTGACGGAACACGGACCACACCCACACTCACACCCAAAACCCATGCCTAGAATCTCATATTAATGATCAACAGCAACCTGGACATGACCACACAAGTCAACACCATCACTGCATCCTGTTTCCACACCCTGAAGATCTTCAAATGGCTACCAAGAAATACTAGAAAAACTGTCACACATGTCTTAAGTCCCCAGCAAGTTGTACTGTGGGAACACCCTTGACACCGGTATCGCCGAGCAAATCACTAGAAGACTACAAACCACCCAGAACTCTGCAGCCAGACTCATTCTAAACCTCCCACACAGAACCCACATCTAACCACACCTCAAGGAACTACACTATAGACAAACATGCTCCATTACAACTCCTCACACACACATTCAAGGCACTACACAACTCGGGACCCACCTACCTGAATGGTTGCATCTCCTTTCACCACCCACCCAGACACCTCTGCTCTGCAGGATTCCTACTCACAGCCATCCCACGCATATACAGAACCAGATCAGGAGGACGGGAGTTCTCTTACATTTTCCCGAAGCTTGGAACAATCTCCTACTTTACAACTTGTCCTCCCTGTTTTGACTCCACAAGAAGCAGAAAACCTAGCTTTTCAATTAATTGACCTACCTTAGGCCAGGCTTGGCAGACACTCCTGCTCAGCACCAGGATACCTTAGCGGGTAATATTGCGCTTTACAAATCACATAACATTCTAATGAAACTGAGTGCTTTCAAGGGCCATGTGTTCACATTTCCATTTTCCCAATAAAACACACAGTATGAGATTCTATTAAATGCATTTGTAATGAGGTATGATCTGCCAGGATCGTATTGTCGTTGTGTTAGGGCATGTGAATCGCAGTACTTTGTAGCCTTTTAGTAGGTTTTTGTAAGGGAGATGCAATACAATTTTCAAACGGTCTTTTTCCATTCTGCCATTCTTTTTTTGTCTTGCTTTTTTGCCTGATCTTGTGCTTGCAAAGATTTCTAACATTTCTATTTTCCCCTGAGATGTCTGAAACTTCTCGGCACAATAATGGATTACTTGTATTCAGGACGTCATGCATCAACCTTCTTTGATGTAAACTGCACTTATGAGACTTCTTGTGTAGGATTTCAGTGTTTTACAAACTCGAGAATTAGCACTGGTTACTCACTGTAGAAAGGACTGTATTCTGATTCACCCAGCCCCTTCTGTTGCATGGCCCACTCTCCAGCTCCTTGACATATCTAGACCTATGTTCAAATGGTGCTTTTAGATGATTAAAAGAATAACGTGGGATCTGGAGCATTGGGAGAGTGGCAACAGAGTCAAGAGCCCATCTCCAGCTCTGGATACTTTGTTTCAGTCCCTGATCTCTTGAGGTCCTATGAACCTGCCGAGTGCAGTTCAGTAATTGGTCATTTCATGCATTATATGGAAAACCTCGGGGCTCAGTCATTATTTGTATTTATTTATTCAGTTCAAGTTTTTCCAAAGTGCTCAAACCAGTTTGTTGTCTCTGAGCGCTGACCTGTGGGGAAGAGAGACATCGGATCATCGCAGGGTATGCCAGAGAGGCGGCAGTAAAAACGATAAGAAAAGGTTAAAACCAGAACAGGGAAACTCTATGGACATGTGGGAAGGATTTTATAATAATAGGCTCTTCTAAGGCCTCTGACTGTGACTTTGATTCTAATCTCATTACATCCTATCAGTAGATATGTGTTTTCTCTGGGACCCTTGCACAGAGAGCACACAATAGTATTGTTGGGGAATGTGTGCCTAAAGGCTGCATGGGTCAATCCTCATGGCATGTATCCTAAAGGGATTTGTGTGACTGCATTCAGGGGTTTGTGTATCTATAGAGAAAACCTATTAAAGTGTTCTCCTTATGGAAGTGTTCTGAGGAGAGGAGTGCCTTCGGGATAATTGCAGGGGGATGTGCTCTGTTGGAGATTGCTTGTTAAACCTGTAGATGGCAGTATAAAAATGTCCTATTTGGTGTGAGCATGTTGCCCAAAAATCACCTGGTGCTTTCCTCTCATTGGTTCTAATGTGACTTTCTTTGTCTTACCATGCAGGTTTACATCAGCGCAGATGAGCTCCCACTCGAGGGAGGAGAATTTCTACTGTGTTACTTTTGTCACAACATGCAGAGCGTGACTGGCATCAGCGAGCCTTTCCAGGTGAATCATTTGTGCTAATAGGCTGCATACCAGTGAAGTCTGTTATCTATGACACTGTGGGTGTTAGGAACAAGTAGGGTGCTCACCATCATGCCACACTGGGGGTAGGGTGCTCACCATCATGCCACACTGGGGGTGTACTTACGTCCATGCAAATGTTTTGGGAGTATTGGACTGCCATAATGTAATATCATTAGATAATGTTGGCTGTAGGAATCTTCTTGCCTTAGAGTTGCTGTTCCTCAGCAGAGGTACCTACTTGAATCAAGAGCACTAACATAAAGGTAGATAAATACAAAGACAACTTTTGACTAAAACAGCGCTAGGTATCATATTTGTTTTTGTAAAGAGTGACTCCAAGTCTATAATTTTTAGTTTGCTTATCAACTTTCTCTTTATTCGAATTCCAATATTTGTTGCTTTAAAAATGGGAACGTGGCAACATGTGTTGCTGTTATACTTATCTCTTCCTCAGAGCAATAATATTATTAGATTCAATTAAAACCGAGAGATGCTCATTCAAGCTTATGAACGCATTAAAAAAAATTGCTTTGCTTTTATTAATACAAGGCAATTCTCCATCAGAATCTACTTGGTGTCGTCATTTTCCTAATGATCAACCGCAAACCGCAGGCATGTTAACCATCAGGCTATGCTTTGATCATTGCTTATCTTTGTCACTGCTGGAGGGGTTCGCAGTCCCAGAGGAGGAGGAGGGACTTCCAGCTGCATTTCCCGCACCGCTGCGCTATATAGCGCCTCACCATCTCCTGTGGTGATGGCCGTTTTGACCACTGCTGGTTTTTGTTGCTTCCGAAGAGACTCTACTCCTAAAACCCAGTGCCTAGGAGGAGGATGGGATGTCAGCTGCATTTCCCACCCTCCCACGCTATATGGGCGTTTCACAATCTCCTACGGTGCGGGCAGCACATTGGCCAAGCCTGAGCCAAGAGCAGCCCGTGATGTGCCCGTCATCGCCCGGAGAAAGCTAGGCTTGGCCACCCCCTGTCCTCTGCAGGCCAGAAGGTATACTTGAGACATACCGTATAATTTAACAATAATATTAGGATTTGCTATGGGAACTCTGCCTACTGCTTGCTGTTTGGAAGAGGTTGGGGTGGGCCACTCATTTTGTGTTCTTCGTAACAGGCAAATAATTGATTCCTTAGGGGACAGTCTGGTCATCTGTGAGGGACCACACATCCCAGCAGATTCTGTCAGCCTGCAGCAGAAGGAGAAGATGTCCGTAGACATTTGCGCATAAAGCGGTGGCTGCTCCCAGCTTCACGTGTTATCACCCGACTACGGCCACCCCGTATTCATTTGAGTTTCATTATTTTCTCTGTGTACTGGAATGAGTGAGCGCAAAAACTCCTCAGCGGATCCAGGAGTCTCCCAGCCTGGTACTGCCCCAAAGAATATTGTCTCTAATATCCTATCTACTGCTTCAGTTGTCTCATATCTAACCACAGCAGTGGGGGCAGTTAATGAAACAATATACAGTAGAGAAGGTAAGTATTCGTCCCGCTCCTTTGGAGCTTGAAGTTGTCTCCTCATCTTGTCCTGATCCCACGAGGAACACTGCGATAAGGAAGAGTGGCGAGCTGCAGTTAGATAGGCCCGCTGAAGGAACTGCTATTGTAGATGTTCACTGACCAGATCCAAGATCGATATCAGGACCTCTCCTGTTGATTATGGCCCCCCAGGCATCCAAACGTAAAAAAAGCAAAAAGTATCTGATTCTCAGGAGAATTTGCTGAACCAGCCTGTGCGACCTGGTGTTTCAGGCTGGCCAAAGCCTGTGGATCTTCTGGGAGGCGCTAGGTGTAATTCAGTATATGAGCTATCTCGGGGGGAGCACGGTGTTGCGAGTAGTAAAGATTGTTTTTCCCCCCTCAAGCCCTCCTTAATCTTCCTCTTGCCTCGGCCCCTTATGTTGTGGTACTCACTGGGGTCCCAGTTTTGAAACAAGGGGTCAGAGAACACTATCCCAGCCTAAGAAATAATGTTAGCTACTGGATTTCTCAACTGGGTGACGAAGGGCGAACCCTGGCCAGTAAGTTTATTATGGCTCGGAGGGTGGATTGGGTTGGACGAACTCCCAAAACCTTTCACAGGGATTTTTTAGTCACTAATTTTGACTGTCATAGAGCTGTCCGAATGGTCTTGAACCTTTCCAGGCAGTTTAACTGTCCCTCTAAAATTCGAGATTGCCCTCTTGGATATTTGTAATGCTTGTTGGCAGTCCAAACTCAATTATGGGCCAGTGATTGTACTAAATGTACCTACAAATGGGTTATGAGGCTACCTAAGGGTAGAGACTTTGTTATATCTACTTCTAAAACTTATGATATACTGGGGCAGATTCCCTATATTGGCCACATAGTTCCGATTATAGGAAGTAGTTTGTCAAGGAAAGAACTGGGATTGGGGCCGGCTATCACATCAAACGGTAGACGAGGGGGCTCTGCAGAGCAAAGTTCATTTTGTGTTTAAATCTGTTTATTGTGCTGCAACTCACTTTCAAAATTCACATTACGAGCTGGTGTGGCGTCAACATTCGGCCTGCCTAGCGCTTTTGCATAATTTTAACAACCCCCAATCCCACGAGGCCTCCCCCACTCCCTCCTCCCCTTGGGTGCCGACTGCCAAAGTTCATTTTGGCCTATAGAAAACATGCCACCTTAATGTTTCCCAATATTCCTGGTGACTACCTAAATCATGGGGACAGTGTTGATGGGCAGTATGTGCCAATTATCAGCAGGGGGGATATGTAGTGAGGTGCCCGTTACTAGGGATGCAGAGCATCTGACCATTAGGAGGGAAACACTGAGTGGTGTAAATGTCACCACAGCAGAAAATGATCTAGGTAGCATTAATGACATCCTGGTAAGTCATACAGCCAGTGGGGACACTATTGTTAGTCCCCTCAGTTTAGCATCTTGGAATGTGGCTGGCATAAATAATAAAATTAATTATCCTGATTGGTTGACTTTTCTAGATGATTTGTTATAGATTGCCTACAGAAGACGTGGAATGTAGACGGTTCCTTTTTTGCAAGGCTATAAATCGTATTTTAAACCTGCCATGCCTTCAACAAGGGGACACCCAAAAGAAGGTCTGCTAATCTTGGTTTCTTTTTCGTTAATTTGTAGCATCAAGAGCTTGGCAAAAAATTCGGCTAATCTGAAAGCAATTCTCTTTACCTCCCCCGTGGTTGGTGGTTTGTTTTGTTAAACTTTTATAACGCAACCACTGGTCCCACCTTCTGTAACACACTTTCCATTCTTAGGGAACAAACTTTGACAATTTATATTTGTAATGTAAAAGTGGAGAATAAAGAGATTTTAACACTATTCTTGTACACATTTCTTTACCTCATGCAATGAAGTGCATAACGAAGTCTCTTTGCACATGGTAAATAGTCATACAGGTGCTTTTTTAAACAATATCTTCACATAATTTAATTTTGAGTGTATCGTGAACAAAAAGTTTCAAAGTGTTGATGGTAGCTTTGTGCTCACTTTTATTTCACGAGATTTACTCTCCACAATAGATTATATTTTTGTCTCTGTTTCTTTGTGGAATTTTCTAGACCATTTTCTAGGTCTCGCCTAGGCAGCGCTTGCGCTATCTCTGCAGGACATGCTGTATTCAGGATATGGGCTTAAAAAGCTTTGCCCATTTTCCAGGACTGCCCTTGTTACATGTGTTGTCACTCATAGCTTATGAGCACTATTTCTTTCTTAAAGCTGGAGCACTCGAGACCAGTGCTCATGGTTTACAGAGCACTGTTGTAAAAAGGGCTGGAAATCTTGGTCTTATCTTGCCACATATACTGTGTATTCAAAGACGAGGTCAGTTTTGGCTGCAGTTGCCTACTGTGCCCTCCTGCTGTTGAAATGCATGGCCTGGCGTCACAGTCCCTGCCTTCTTATGGCTTCTGCCGCCTCCGTCTCAGAGCTCAACAAGCGTTTGCAATGCAATAGGTCTTGCTTTCGCGAGAGTTTGAGCTATTGGCATTGTAAATGACAATGCCTTTTATTTATGTGTTTTGAAAACGTGCAAGCAGTGGGTAAACATGCACTTTGTACTTGTAGTATTTGCTTATGAGAAGCAAGGGTGGAAGTAACTGCACCTCTTTTACTGCCAGCCTTGCTTCTCGTAAGGAAGGAATACAAGTACAAAGTGCATGTTTACGCAGCGCTTGCAGGTTTTCAAAACACATAAATAAAAGGCATTGTCATTTACAATGCCAATAGCTCAAACTCTCGCAAATGCAAGACCTATTGCATTGCAAATGCTTGTTGTATAAGTGTTTCTGGCTTTAGTGATCATTATTGTATTTTTGTATTTTTTTAAGCGTCAATGAACTGCTTGTATGGGCCCTATACAGGGCAGGTTTCTTCATGCGGATGGTGTAGTGACTGATCAAGGTAGAAGATTAAGGTGGTCGAAAATCGTCTCTAAGGACTTTTCAAAATGCCTAATGGGATCTAAACGAGGAGAGTTTTAATTATGTCTTGATGATCATGTGTTCCTGCTTTCCTGAATGCATATTTAAAGATTGGTAATGAAGTTAAATCTGAGTTATCACTCCCCCCTAAATGGGCAGCAACCAGTAATCCACATAGGTTTAATAAAGACTGCTCAAAAGCCCACATACTACTAATGGCTGCTCTTAAAGCCCTGCCCAAAGATCATTGTTTAATAGCTAGCAGACATATTGCTTACAAGAAGGCGCTAAATACGAGGAAGAGAGCACTTAAAGAGGAAGCCTGGGATGATCTCCTGGAGGCTTCACTCACGGCAGATAGTAGCAAGTTTTGTGAGGTTGATAATCACCCTTTATTTAATGGCAAAGGAGCCCACACCATTTCATCACACGTTCTTTTGGAGGAATGGATTGAGCATTTGGAGGGCACTTATAATTCCTCGATCAGTGATGTCCATCATGAGTTCTCTTTGCTAACTATAAACCAATGCAACGTAACATTCAATATAGATGAGGTTCATTTAGCCACAGGACATATCACAGATCATAAGGACCCTGGTCCCGATGGGATTCCTGACGATCTATTCAAGGTATCACCTGAACTTTGGGCCACGGTCTTAAAGCGTCTGTTTAACCTGGCAGTACATACAGATCTTCTAGATTCGTCGTCTCAGTCCATTATCATGCCTGTATATCAAAAGGGCACGAGAGAGCTACCGAGTTGCTACAGGCCCATCTCTATGATAGACTCAGTAGTTAAGATGATGGACGGGTTTATTTCGGAGAGGGCAATGTCCTGGGCAGTGAACGATTCCATTCTTTCAGACGTGCAGTGTGGGTTTCGCCCTGGCCTTGGCACATGTAATCAATGCTTAAATCTTTTCTTGTTAATCAACAAGTATACCGTGGTGAGACCCAGGTCACTATTTATTGCATTCATTGGCCTGTCCCGATCTTTTGAGTGGACAGATCAAATCTGTGGCCCATTTTGCTGGATATGGGAATGGATATAGAGATTGTCTATTTTCTTAGTGAGCTGCACAGGGCCATGACTAAAGTAATTTGGTATAACGTGGATGGGTCCTGTACTAGTCCCTTTCTTTTAAAGCGTGGGGTGAGGCAGGGATGCATATTGGCACCATTTGTGATTACCTTGTGTGTGAATGACTTGGGGTTCAGGTTGTTATATAAGCAGGTGGACTATCCACAAGTGGGTAGTCGTCAGATCCCCGATTTGCTATATGCGGATGACACTGTCTTGCTGGCGAGAACTGCCCTGAGCCTTTAGACATTGCTTTATGGTTTTATTACGTATATGAACAGTCTTGACCTGTCAACCCACTATGGTAAATGTCAAGTGATGGTATTGGGCCCTAAGGGGACCAAGTCTAGATCTATTCATGTTCAGGACCATAAATTGTCCAGGGTCCAGACCCATACCAAACTAGGCTTGGTTTGTGATAACCGAACCTCCTGGGTCCGGTTAAAAAAAAATCTAAAATATTATCCCTGTCCCGTTCTATAGCGGCGGTCTTTTCCTTTTTCTGCAGAAATGGTAGTAAGCCACTTGACGCATTGATTAATATGTATCTCGCTAAATCAGTCTTGGTAGCCACATATGGCAGTAATGAAAGTGGTTATATAGACTCAGGGAGCTCCAGGTGCAGGAGAATAGATTCTGTAGCTGTCTTTTGACAGTTCCAGCATTTACTCACTAATTTATGGTTCATGAGGAGCTGGGGCTGCCTTACTTGTCAGACCTCATTGCACTGCATCCCTTGATTAGGTGGATTACCATTTGGGTGAGACCTGAGAATCATTTAAAAGGGAGATACTTATGGATTGTATGCAGCTTCATGGGTGGAAGTCAATTAGATGGCTAGCATACATACAGATACCTCTGTTAAACTAGGAAGAACAGCTCTGTTTGATTCTCCACAAGATATTCAGAAGGCAGATATTTCTTGGACACTGAAGAACTTTTTCTCATGGCGGAAAGCCTTGAGAGATGGTGTAGCACTTAAGAAGCACTAGGTGCGAGGACATGCGCAAATGGTAATAGGGCCGGTTATCAAGCCCTGTTTGCTTGATGTATTGAACGGTCGTCATCGATTTCTCCTTGCTAGATTTTGGTTTAATCAGTTTCATCTGTTGCTGATCTTATCTAGGCCGATTACTGGGAAAACACAGTCGAGACCCAGCACTTGTTTTTATGTGTTTTTTTTATAATGTTCTCATAAGATATTTTTGGTGCCCTTGTTTAAATCCCTGAATTGTGTTCAGGTTAACCCTGCTCTTATGTACCTTCAATTACTCCTGAATGCTCCCATAACTTATGCTGTTGCCTGTTTCTTGGCCTCGTTTCTGAGGCTGAGTAAGGCGCATGATGCCGGATCTGGGCTGACCTGATCTGTTATATAGCATGCACTTTACTGTTAAAGAAAATTTTATGAATTTTCTGTGCCCTGTTAGGTCAGATGGACCCAAATGTGATGCCCTTCAATGTGATTTCCTGCTTCTATGATATTGTTTTACGGGGATTTAGTCAAGATAGTACTATATTGGTCATGATTTGCCCGGACGGTTCCTACATTCGGGTAATTTGCACAACATGTCCATTCCTATTTTAAATATGTATATTTCAGGAATTAATTATCTTGACCTATTATCTGAGTGTACTATCTTGTTTTTGTTTTTTATTTTAATATTTACTCTGTTTTAATTTGTTGATGCACTTTGTTCTTATTTTTTGATGAAGGCAATGATATTATTAAGTACTTTTATGGTCGAACCAAGACCGAATAAAGGGGCCTATTATGATTGCGGTTTTCCCGCATCCTCCGGGCCGGTGGAAGCCACCGCCGGCCCGGATTATGCGGGAAAACCGCCGCGGAGCCTCGAAAGACCCACCGCCATATTAGGATGGCTGGTGGGTCTGGCATTCCGTCCGCAGCTTTTCCGCCGCGGTCGCCTTCCGACCGCGGCGGAAAAGCTTTAACATGGCTGGCGGTGTCTAACAGACACCGCCAGCCATATTAGGATGGTGTGAAAGGCCTGCTTTTCCGCCGTGGAAAAGCATACGGACTGTCACTTCGGGGGCCCGTTGCGGGGCCCCTGGGTGAAGGTGGGGTGGGGGGTGCACATGGGGGGTACCTATGGTACCCCCCTGCATTTGAGTGCACAAAGCAGCAGGCACTGCGCGGTGCCTGCTGCTTTGTGCATGCAAATGCGATGCATGCATTTTTAACCTTGCGGCGGGTGCAGCTTGAAGCTGCACCTGCCGCAATGTTAAAGATAGAGGATGTGACCGCCACCCTGGCGGTCACATCCTAATCTGCACGGAGGGAACGCCGCAGCCCTTGCGGACGTTCCCTCCTGCTCAGGGGTCGCGAACGGACTCAAGTCCGTCCGCGATTATAATCGGCCCCAAAGTTTGATGATGAACTGTATCTGACCGTTTCTTGAAACTTCTAAGAAAGACCCAAATTGCTGGCAGTGCCTAAGACAGTGTTCAGGGGGGCACGACACCATCCCAGGGGGGGCGCGCACTCCACGCTAATCTGACCTTTGTTCCCTGCAAGTCTTCTTGGAGGACTCCGGTGTTTGGAAGGGGGAGGGAGGGAGGGGAGATCGATGAGGCACGAGGTGCCAGTACTTTTGTCTTGTTAAATGTCCCAGGAAGGGGTTAATTACAGAGCTGACGGCTTCAGCTGCAGTGGGAGGCAAGGAGTCTCCCTGTGACCCTTTAGCTGATTTGGGTTTTTAACGAAGTACAAGAGCAATACAGCGGATTTTAATTCTTTATCTGAGTCGGTACAAAGAAGTCATTTTCTGGTTTTTTATTTCTTCAGAAACTTGTTTCCTGGTGCACCGTCCTTTAAACTACTCCGTAAAAAACAAAGTATGCAAGTGTATTGCCGTATATGAGTTCCTGGCACAGCCAAATGACGTATATTTCTGCTTTGTTTTTCATTACACCAATTTCAATTGAGTGCAGTGAATTGTATTTTTCATTTTAAGTTTTGTTTGCGGCATGCTACACAGACTATCAAAGAGTAGCCACAAAACGCATGCTTTTGCACCTGATTCTAGTAGTATCAATCATACTCTGGGATGCATGCTGGGACAGACACAGATATGTTTCGGGAATGATGGTCACTTGCTGTTATGGGAGATCTGGAAGGCTTTCTTAAATAAAACAGTTACCATTTCTTGCTGTCGAAACGTTTATGGTCTTTTTTGAAAGACAACTTTATGTCGAAGGCCTTAAACTTGGAGGGATGGAGGGGATCCCTGAGGTAGCTGGGAAAAGGGTAGGGCAGCATCTCTCAAGCTGGGGGGCAGCGGACACTAGTTTGTAGCTTCAACAGTGTTTCACTTAAGTATTACAATCAATCAATCAATCAATCATGCCATTTGTATAGCGCACTACTCACCCGGGAGGGTCTCAAGGCGCTTGGGGGGAGGGGTATGCTACTGCTCGAACAGCCAGGTCTTGAGTTGTTTCCTGAAGGCGAGATGGTCCTGGGTCAGCCGAAGGTGGATGGGGAGGGAGTTCCAAGTCTTGGCAGCCAGGTAAGAGAAGGATCTTCCTCCGGCGGTGGCTCTTCGGATGAGTGGTACGACTGCGAGGGCGAGGCCGATGGACCGTAGCTGGCGGGTGGGCGTGTAGAAGGTCAGGCGGTCGTTGAGGTACTTGGGGCCCAGGTCGTGGAGAGACTTGTGTGCGTGGGTGAGGAGCCGGAACGTGATCCTCTTGTCGACGGGGAGCCAGTGCAGGTTCCTCAGGTGGCTGGAGATGTGGCTGCGTCGGGGGACATCCAGGATGAGTCGGGCGGAGGCGTTCTAGATGCGCTGGAGTCTTTTCTGTAGCTTGGCTGTGGTTCCGGCGTAGAGGGCGTTTCCGTAGTCCAGTCGGCTGGTGACGAGTGCCTGGGTGACAGTCTTCCTGGTCTCGGTCGGGATCCAGCGGAAGATCTTGCGAAGCATACGCAGGGTGTTGAAGCACGATGAGGAGACGGCGTTGACTTGTCTGGTCATCGAGAGGGAGGGGTCCAGGATGAAGCCCAGGTTGCGTGCGTGGTCGGTTGGCTTGGGTGCGGTGCCCAGGGCTGGGGGCCACCAGGAGTCGTCCCAGGCGGAGGGCGAAGATCCCAGGATGAGGACTTCCGTCTTGTCCGTGTTCAGTTTCAGGCGGCTGTCCTTCATCCACTCGGCGACGTCTTTCATCCCTTCATGTAGGCAGGTTCTGGCGGTGTCGGGGTCTCTGGTGAGGGAGAGGATCAGCTGGGTGTCGTCAGCGTAAGAGATGATGTTGAGGTTGTGCTGGCGTGCGATGGCTGCGAGAGGTTTCATGTAGATGTTGAAGAGGGTGGGGCTGAGTGAAGATCCTTGCGGGACGCCGCAGATGACTTCGGTGGCCTCGGAGCGAAACGGGGGGAGGCGGACTCTTTGTGTTCTTCCGGCGAGGAACGAGATGATCCACTCCAGTGCCTTCTCTTGGATACCGATGTTGCTGAGGCGCTGGACTAGGGTGCGGTGGCAGACCGTGTCGAACGCAGCGGAGAGGTCCAGGAGGATGAGGGCCACTGTTTCCCCCTTGTCGAGCAGGGTCCGGATGTTGTCGGTGGCTGCGATGAGGGCGGTCTCGGTGCTGTGGTTGGCTCTGAAGCCGGACTGCGAGGGGTCGAGGGATCCGTTCGTCTCGAGGAAGGCGGTCAGCTGTCTGTTGACTATCTTCTCGATGACTTTAGCAGGAAAAGGGAGGAGCGAGATGGGGCGGAAGTTTTTGAGATTGGTGGGGTCCGCTGTAGGTTTCTTCAGGTCTAAACATGTTCAAGCCATTTCATTTTGTGGTCGTCTAAGTGCTTCAATACTTAAAATTTAGAAGTAAATTACTTAACAGAGCATGCAATTCTGTAGCTAGTCGAGTTGCTAGGTACGACCTCCCTGGCTTCCATATATTGTCAGCAATCGGACAGCTCATTAAGAGCCTCGGACCGCATTGCCCGCACCCTTATCTGGATGTGCTTGGTGCAGATCAGGATAGTGAGCCTTATTATAGTGAATGCACTATTTAGCCTGAAAGCTAGGGTGGGCGACCTCAAATCTGGGGATTCGGGTTCGAGCCTCGACAAGGACACCAACATCCTGTGATTCTGAGCAAATCAAATGAATGTGTCCTCATGTAATTCTTGGGGATAAGGAGGTGGCCCCCGCAATCACCAGCACCTGTACCGCATTCCTGCCACTCTGTCAATTCACCACACCCACTCCCAAACCTGCAGTTTACTAAACACTCTTATTGTATTGAATGTTACTCGCTGAATATGCCCGGAATGTGCGCGTGGTGAAATTTCTGTCAGGTGGTGGGGGGGCCCAACATCTAAAAAAATTCAGCTGGGAGGGCTTAACCTACAAAAGTTTGAAGACTTCTGGCATAAGAGGTACTCTCCAAATGAGGAAGCTGTTGCACTTGTTTGCTATCTACGCGGAGATCCCAATGAATCTGGCAGTGTATGTCCTAGCCTAAAGTTTTTTTCCAGTTAATTTTATTTTTCCCAACTCCACTGCTACGTTCGCTGAAGGGAGGGTTGCTTAGCGTTTTGTTCAGCATATACATTTAAAGCAGATTTAGGATCATGTGCTGTCCCTCATTAAATTTGACATCCTGACATGGTCTCCCTTAAGTACAGTGACCATATTTTGAATTAATTTTGCCTATTGGTTTGCGGCCCATCTCTTACCTATTGCAAGCATGGATTGTATTAATGAGCTTCCTTTAGTAGAACATATGCAGCCTCTCATATATTTGTAATACTAGATAAAGCTCATCAAATGGCATAATGACAATTCTGTGCATAGTCTGTGGGGGCGGAGGGGTTCCTAGTGCGGCGGCCCACCAGGAGGCGCCACAGGCTGATTGGCAAATATTTACTTTAAACAATATATATATTAGAAGAAAACACTTTAAAATATGTTCTACTGCTAGCCTAATGACCCCTGATAATTAAAGTAAACAAAGAGAGAAAAGCCATTTTAAAATGAATACCTACAACTTAATGTTCGAGGCATGTGGGCTGCTAAATTCATATCTGTAGCATAGATCGCCGCCTAGTGTTGGGTCCGGATGATTGCACATTGTTGTCCTGGAAGAGTCTTCGAAGTATCACGAGATAGGTGGCTCCTCCCCTGGACTACAGTGCGCATGGGCATCGACTCCATCCCCAGATTGTTTTTTTCCGCCATTGGGTTCGGATGGGATTTCGACGTCTCCTGTTCGGAATCGTGATAGAACTTTTTCAAGGCCAAAAGGCCTTCTTTGCACCGTCGGTATTGTTCGCGTTCGGTCCCGTCTATCTTCCAGCTCGTAGAGTCGGATATCCGGGGGGTCGTGAGACTCTTCGGTGATCGGGGCCTAGTCGACGCAGCAAGACTTCGACGGCATGGAACGGAGTCTGTTCAAGAAATGTCCCGTGTGTGGATCCAAGTACCCACACATCAACGTCCATCCTGTGTGCAACAAGTGCCTGTCGCCGGACCACGACGAGGCCAACTGTATGGCCTGTTCCAGATTTCGATCGAAGAAGACGATCAAGCTTTGGCGAGTGGCGCGCCTTGAGGCCCAGCAATCGGCTCCGGCACCGGTGGACATCTTTGACGACCCCGCGGAAGACGAGCAAGTGCGTCACCTGCAGATTTCCCCTACCCCGGTGGAGGTCGAGTCTGACGACGGAGCAGACGTCCACAGTCCCGACATTGAAGAAATCGTCGAGAAGGTAGGGGACGACGATGAAGCATATGGGGCCATGGAAGATAGCTCGGAGGAAGAGCTATGCCCCGTTCGTACTCTTACAAAGGCTCAGGTCACGGGATCGCCACGCGGCCTTACCCAAGACCTTACACCTCGATCCACGGCCCCGCCTTCCGGCCCGGCTACGGACACCTCCGCGGAGCCGCCATTACTGAAATCGAAACCGAAACCCTCGGTATCGATGAAAACAAAGATGGCCGACACCCAAACGAAACCGAAGACGTCTGCTCCGGTGCCGACGCCGTCGTCTTCGGGGGCCCCCAAACAGACGCAAGCTGCCGACCAGGCTAAGGTGCCGAAGGTGGTTAAGGAGCCAGGCTCGAAGAAGCCCGTCGAGCCGGTGTCCACCAAGGTGGTCAAGCCGACGCCCAAGAAGACTGTCGAGCCTACATCGGGACAGTCTGTCGCGCCGAAGACCAAGGGGCCCGTTGACGCGCAGTCGGTGAAGGGCGCAGAACAAAGGTCTGGGGCCGTGACTCCTAAAGGAAAACCTATCGATCCGCAGCAATCGGCATCGACGTCTGCGGCAGTGGACAGTGATCGAAGCGCACCAGTCAAGAGTGCTCCTGCGCCTCGTCCGGACAAACACAAGTCAGCCACGCTCGGGTCTTCCCCGGGGGGCGGACCAAGGACATCGGTCGGATCGACGAAACCGTCCGCTTCCTTTACGAAGCAGGTCTCGGACTCCCTCAAGCGCCTTAAGGACAAGGCTTTGGCATCGGAACCGAAGACTCCTTCCGCACCGAAGCCGGCAGACGCACCGAAGACCACATCGGCACCGCTCCTCTACACGGTGGCGCCGAAGGCCTTTGCACTGCGGTCGGTGCCCAAGGACACTGTGTCGACGTCGACTCCACTGGCTGGGACTGTGGGTCATCGACACCCTTTGGTTGAAGAACGGTCGGAGCATTTCATCGATGCCGACACCGGGAAACTCACGCTATACAAGAGGAAGATTACTTCACAACCTTTGCAGTCCTTTACCATTCCTCTGAAACGTAAAAAGCCTGCAGCAGACACACCAGTTCTTATGGAGCGAATTCTTCCTCAGCATGGGCGGTGTGCAACACCTTCACCAACATACTCTGAAGGGGATGGAGGGGAGCAAGATGAGGAGTACAATTTTCCTGCTCATGCAGAGCCTGATGAGCAGAAGGACTCATGGATGGACACTGGTGATCAAGGGGACCAGCAGACTGCCCAGGATCCCCAGGTTTATAACGTGAAGCCGTCTCCCACTGAGGACTCGGCGGCATTTAATGCCTTAATTTAAAGGGCAGCTACAAACCATAAAGTGGAAATGCATGCTGACCCCGTGGAGGTGGACTTCCTTTTTGACACTTTCTCTACTGCTGAAAAAACTGTCAAGACTCTCCCAATGTTGAAAGGGGTCCTTAAGCATGCGGCAGACATTTTCAAGGAACCCACAAGATCACGGGCTGTCAACCCACGCATTGAGAAGAAGTACAGACCGGCACCTGGAGACCCGACCTACATCAGGGGCCAGTTGCCTTTGGACTCCTTGGTGGTCTCTAATGCCCGCAAGAGGGCAAACTCCCAAACCACGGGTGAAGCTCCTCCCCCAGACAAGGAGTCAAAAGTGCTGGAGGCATCTGGGAAGAGGGTGGCAGCTCAGGCGGCCAACATATGGCGCATCTCAAACACGCAAGCTCTGTTGGCCAGATACGATAGGGCACACTACGACACCCTAGAGCAGCTGTTACAACACCTCCCAGACCAGTTTAAAGAGGGAGCTGAAATGCTTATCCAGGAGGGGAAGCTCATCTCCAACGCTGCTATAAAGTGTGCGCTAGATGTTGCGGACACGGCAGCGAGAGCGATCAACACTAGTGTGATGTTGAGGCGTCAAGCATGGCTCCGCATCTCGGGATTCAAGCCAGAAATACAAACTACTATCCTCAACCAGCCCGTTAATCCAGACAGGTTGTTTGGCCCAGAGGTGGACACCACCCTGGAGAAGATCAAAAAAGATACCGACACTGCCAAGTCCATGGGAGCTCTCCAGTCACAACAATTTAGAGGGAACACTTTTCGTCGCTCAGGCAATCGAGGTGTTAACAGAGGGCACATGTCGCAGCAGACGCCATTCAATAAAAGTGGTGCGCAATCCTCCTACAGCAAGCAGGGCAGAGGTGGATACAGAGGAAACAGTGCCAAGGGTAGAGGCAGAGGCAACACCAGTTCCCGTTCCTCTGCCGCCAACAAACAGTGACTCCCTGTCACTGCCCCCCGACCAACCAACACCTGTCGGGGGGAGACTCCAACAGTTCCTGCCCGTCTGGAAGTCCATCACCACAGACAGGTGGGTCAGGAAACTTATCCAGTTCGGCTACTGTTTGGAGCTGACATCCACCCCACCACCCATGCCCCCAAAACACCGTCCTATGTCAGCAGAGCACTTGCACTTATTGCAGCAGGAGGTTCTGGTGATGCTGCAAAAAGGCGCAATAGAGCTCGTGCCAGTGGAGGAAGAAGGCACAGGGGTTTATTCCCTGTACTTCTTAATCCCAAAAAAGGACGGCTCACTCAGACCGATTCTAGACCTACGCCTCTTAAACCAGTACATTCTTTCAGAACACTTCCACATGTTGACACTGCAGCAGGTTCTTCCCTTGTTACAACAGGGAGACTTCCTCGCAACCTTGGACCTCAAGGATGCTTACTTTCACATACCACTCCACCCATCCCACAGAAAGTACCTCAGGTTCACCATCCAAAACAGGCATTACCAGTTCAAGGTACTCCCCTTCGGAGTGACCACTGCTCCCAGAGTGTTCACAAAATGTCTGGCGACAGTGGCGGCACACCTCCGGAGACAGGGTATACATGTCTACCCTTATCTGGACGACTGGCTCGTTCAGGCAAAGTCAGCCCAGCAGTGCGCCGCAGATATGTCCCACACCATTCACCTCATTCACAGTCTAGGATTTACACTGAACTACCCGAAGTCACACCTTCAGCCGGCCCATGTGCGGCAGTATTTGGGCACGACGATCAATACTCTGGCTGCCACAGCTCAGCCAAACCCAGCGAGGATCGACAACATCCAGGCGCTGATCCAAACGTTCAGACCGCAACACTCACTCCCAGCGAGAGTGTTCATGCAGTTGATAGGCATGATGGCCTCCTGCATCTTCATAGTCCCGCAAGCGAGGCTCCATATGCGTCCGCTCCAAGAATGATTAGCGCATCAGTGGACTCAGGCTCAAGGACAGTTAAACGACCTAGTGTTGGTGACGGGTCGGGCATACAGCTCTCTGCATTGGTGGAATCCACACAACCTTTGCAAGGGCCGACCGTTCCAGGAGCCTGTGCCACAGATTACACTAACAACGGACGCATCTCTCCAGGGATGGGGGGCTCATGTGCTCCACTACACGGTGCAGGGACTATGGACAACGCAACAAAGGAAGATGCACATCAACTACTTAGAGCTGATGGCAATCTTCATGGCTCTCAAGTCCTTCAAAGTACATCTGTGCAACAAAGTCGTGTTGATCCGGACGGGCAACATGACAGCCATGTACTACATTCAAAAGCAGGGAGGTACGCACTCTCCACAGTTGTCTCATCTGGCTCAGAGCATGTGGAAGTGGGCCATTCAGAGGAACATCTTCCTCATGGCGGAACACCTCCCGGGCACAGACAATCAGATGGCGGATCTGCTCAGCAGGTACAGCCACCAGATGCACGAGTGGGAGTTACATCCATCAGTACTCCGCCCGTACTTCCAGCAGTGGGGTCATCCAGAGATAGACCTGTTTGCCACGGAGGAAAACGCAAAATGCCAAAGCTTTGCCGCCAGGTTCCCTCACCCACTATCGCAGGGCAATGCGATATGGATGAACTGGTCAGGCAGATTTGCATACGCTTTTCCCCCAGCGCCTCTCATTCCGCTGGTGGCAAGAAAGCTAAAGCAACACTCGCTGACGCTCATCCTAGTTGCTCCAACGTGGGCGCGACAACCGTGGTACACCACGTTCCTCGAACTCTCTGTGGTACCGCATCACAGACTGCACCTCACACCCCGGCTCTTAACGCAGAACCGTGGCGACATTCAGCACCCGGATCCGCAGCAGCTCAATCTGGCGATCTGGCTCCTGAGGTCTTAGAGTTTGGCTACCTTGATTTGCCCCCTGAATGCATGGACATCATCCGGGAGGCAAGGAAGCCCACTACCAGAGCTTGCTATGCAGCAAAATGGAAGCGGTTTGTCATCTACTGTACCGAGCACGCTATCAACCCGCTCGATGTATCCATTCCTAATATCATCTGCTATCTGTTGCATCTTTACAAATGCAATCTAGCATACGCTTCCATTTGGATACACTTATCAGCCATAGCGGCTTATCTCCAAAACAGGCAGCATCTCTCTGTCTTCAGGGTGCCTGCCATTAAAGCATTCCTGGAAGGGCTGAAGCGGGTCATCCCTCCCAGGACCCCGCCAGCTCCTGTGTGGAACCTCAATGTGGTGCTCACCAGATTGATGGGTCCCCCATTTGAACCTCTGCATTCATGTGAGCTTCAGTTCCTCACATGGAAGGTGGCTTTTCTCATTGCCATAACGTCTCTGAGACGTGTTAGTGAGCTACAGGCACTCACCATTCAAGAGCCATTTATACAAATTCATTCAAACAGGGTGGTGCTGCGCACTAACCCCAAATTTCTCCCTAAGGTGGTGTCGCAGTTTCATGTCAATCAAACCATCGAACTGCCCGCATTCTTTCCCAACCCAGAAACGGTAGCAGAAAGGATGCTCCATACGCTTGATGTCAAAAGAGCGCTTATGTACTACATTGACAGAACACAACCTTTTAGAAAGACATAGCAACTCTTTGTTGCCTTCGCAGCCCAGCATAAAGGCAACCCCATTTCCAAAGCAGGAATAGCCAGGTGGATCGTTAAGTGTATTCAGATTTGCTATCAGAAGGCTAAGCGCACTTTAACGGTCCCCCCCAGAGCACACTCCACACGCAAGTTGGGGGCCTCCATGGCATTCCTGGGTAACATTTCTTTGGAAGACATTTGTAGGGCAGCCACATGGTCTACACCACATACGTTTACCAAACATTACTGTGTAGATGTGCATTCCAAACAGCAGGCAGCTGTAGGACAGGCTGTTCTTAAAACACTTTTTCAGACTTCTGCAGCTGGCACGGGCGGCCGCCGTTAATGGAGGGACTGCTATGTATTCTATGCTACAGATATGAATTTAGCAGCCCACATGCCTCGAACTGAATATGCTACTTACCAGTATGCATCTGTTCTTGGCATGTAGGGCTCCTAACATTCATTTTGCCCGCCCTCCTCCCCGGCACCCGTAGCGGCTGCAGACTTTTCTTGCATTTAATCTCTAGCATGGCCATCACTTTCACTGTTAAACTCCATCTTTGCCACAATGGCTAAAAACAATCTGGGGATGGAGTCGATGCCCATGCGCACTGTAGTCCAGGGGAGGAGCCACCTATCTCGTGATACTTCGAAGACTCTTCCAGGACAACAATGTGCAATCATCCGGACCCAACACTAGGCGGCGATCTATGCTACAAATATGAATGTTAGCAGCCCTACATGCCAAGAACAGATGCATACTGGTAAGTAGCATATTCAATACATATTCTACTTCAAAATCATGTGCAGACCTTTGCTGAATCTTAAAACATGAACAGATAGCCGGTATTATTTTGGGGGAAAGGTGGCAACCCTACTTCCAGTGTGAAGACTAACAAAATCAGATCTTGTCAGTCATTTTCTGCCTGTACATTTCAGTATGATGTTATTAGTGAAAATTGAGTGATATTGGCCTACTCATGATATAAATCTGCCCTACAGCAGTTTCCTTTTGTCGTAGCGTTCAGTTGAGATCATTTCTATGCAGTTTGTGCACCACTGTTTATCCGACCAGCACTGATTATTATTGGTAAAGAGAGAAGGATCATAGAAGTTATCCACTATTGTCCAGCCTAGACTGATTTCAGTCATTCAGGAGTGGATCACTTGGGGCAGGCTTGATCTTCCAAGGTGCAGGACGTTCATTGCTATTACGAATACGAAGGTGAGGACAGTTTGTAGTGTGTGATCGTATCCTATGGAAGACAAAATGGAACATTGCAGTGATCCGACTGGAAATTACCTGCGGCTAATCTCATTGATTAAATACACACAGTGCTGGAAGGTAGGGGAATCATGCCAGATCCAGGCTCCAGAAGCTATTTCCGGGTTAGATCTGGGATCTGGCTAACCAGGGAAACATGCTGAATTTTGCCTGGTGTCATTTTCCGGCACGGGGACATAATTCAGCAGCACCCACATGTTGTCTGCATTCTTTTTGGAATAGCAGCATGCTGCCAACAAGGGCCCTTTCTTGTTTTCACTTGCAGCCGGGCCCAAAACAGAGGCTTGGTTTAAAGGGCCATCAGTCCTTCTTTTGTTCAAGTAATATCCCTGCTAGGAGCCATATTGGTGCCTGTAACCTAGATGCTAATGCAATGGAAGGAAACAAAGGCATAGAGCTTATCACATCAGAAGTCCTCTACAGAAACTACGACTTTAAGGCAGGTTTTGACTTTGTTCAAACCCTTATGGAAGAAATGTGCATGCACTGTAAGAATGCAAGGTTTATCTGTGTGTATTAACAATTTCCCAAGGATTTAAATCGCACCTACTAATTCGTATTTAATTCTAATACAGTGCTACTTATCCCACTGTAGGGTGTCAGGCCGTGTTAGAACACACACTGAGGTTCAATAAGTCATACAAGTGCGTAAATCAATGTATAGGAAATATTGCATTAGACAGTGAGGGTTATAAAGGGTAAAAATCATATATCGTCCTTAGTTGTGGACATTATATGTTAAGAGTGAATGGTTGGAAGAAACAAAGTCATAACATAACACATAACACAGTGATTGTTGCTACTAACCAGACTTTATTACTTGCCAAACAAACCCTTCTTTGCAACCTTATAATAACAACAGAAGTAGAAGTGACAAAATGGTCTGTGTCAAAATCATTCACCTACTTACGTATCTACAATAAATACACATCTGTGACGTGCATGTCACACGATGTGCTCTGCAGCAGGTACATTAATCCTATATTTTCTACTTTGTTTCAAAACTGGTAACCACTAGAGTTATTTTACCGCTATTATAATCCCCTCAAAATTGATGGGCACATAAAGAGCTCTGCAGCAGGTGTCTTAATCCTGTAAAATATTATAAAATGTAGCCTCTTTGTAGCCATTTAAGGAAGCTACAACAGATTTACTGTTAAGTGTCCTTGCTGACAATTTCTTTGCAGCAGATTTTTTTTTTAAATAAATGTATACGCTGACTGTCAGACTCTGCTTTTCAAGGTACACCCTTACTAATTTTCCCCTCCCCCTTTCCTCTGCCACACCCTGACCCTCAATTTATGGGTTCCCGGAGTAAATTCTTTACAATTCCATATTCCATACATGCCTACAGACCCAATTCAAGAGGCAGGCTCATGATTTTTAAAGCCAAAATTTGCTTTATTTGTGTTAGCTCCCGCCCGAAAATTGCCGCTACTTCAATAGAAGTCAAAGGGGGAAACTATATTTCCCCGATTTTTTTTCTAAAACCTCTCACTTTCCTACCATGAAGAATTGACATGTATGCAATGCCAGCACTGGATACGCCCCTGGGGATGTGTTTATTACTCAATCTCCCTGTGCCTAAAATAAAAGGTGCAACATTTCTGGTACCTTGTAGTCTTCTAACGCTCTTGGGACAAGACCGCCCTAACGCCTGCTTCTCAGCAGTCGACTGCAGTGTGTTGTCAGTTTACCAGTTGAAATAAAAATGTGCGGGTCTTGTATTTCTGCAGAATGTAGCTTCTAATTGGTTAACTCGCTTGGTTCGCCTGCCACCTTGTGGCTAGATCCGGATGAGTCATTTTCAAATTTAAATATAATTCAGCATGGAACGCCTGTCAATTGACGTTGACAGGAAGCGGACCTCCCGGAAGACGCCCAATGCAATATTCTTGCCTGTACAATCTTTGAACGATCAGCCGCCCCCTGTTTTATGTGGAGCCCTGCTTATTGCATCCTTCATAGCTTGCTAACTGTCATTCCTTGGCTTCAGTGCTTTGATATGCACAGCACTCACTCCCTTTGTTCTGTTTGATCAGGAAAGCTGGCTCTTCGTGGCTTTACACTGTGTGCTTGTATTGACTGCCACCAGGCCTTCATCCTGATAAGCCAGAGTCTGGTTATTCTCTCTCTAGCTCAACTCACTTTTTTTCCCAAATTCTTTCCCGGGTCCTGGCTGAAGACAGTTAATTCGAGAGATTCAACTAACTGGCTGAAAACTTTAGGAGAACCCAGAAAGGACAACTATATGCTTCATTTGAAAGAAGAGCTTGAAGGCCCCTCGGTAGTCACCTCATCTGTGCCTGGCCAGGCCAGCCTCTGATAGCCTAGGAGTGACTTCATGGACGTTGACCAGCCATCTGTGGTTATTAACAACCATGTACAATAACTAGCCAAGGGCCAGATGTATGACCAGTGTAAATTGCAACTCGCAATTTGCTCTCAATTGCGAGTCGCAATTTACAATGCACAGCGGTGTCAGAGACACTGATTGCTATTACCAATGGGGTCGCAAAGTGAGAGGCTCATAAACATTAATGAGCTACTCGCAATTTGCATACCCATTGGGAATGGCAGGCCCTCCCTGGTATGGTGGCCTGCTGGGCTCAGCAGACGACCATGTCCCGGACTGCTTTTAAATAAAGCGTTTTTTTTTTAAATGCATTTCAAAAGAGAAAGATGAAAAGCTTTTGTTTCACTTTTTAAGGGCAGGTAGTGGTCCTTGGGACCACTGCCTGCCCTTAAAAATGATTATTGTCTGCATTTCCAAAGGGGAAGGGGTCTCCTGGGGACCCCTTCCCTTTTACAAATATATTACCACCCTCTTGAGGAGGGCGGTAAATTGCGAGTGTTTTGTGACCGCAATTGCTGTCGCAAAACATTCATACATGACTTTGCAGTCGCAATTAGGAAGGGAACACCCCTTCCTAATAGCGGGTCGCTAAACACTATTTTGCGAGTCGCAATTTATTTGCGACTCGCAAAACAGTGTTTGTACATTGGGCACAGATATTTAACATGTGCAAACGGATCGCAAACCCGTTTGCGCATGCTAAATACGGTCGTACATCTGGCCCTAAATGCTTAGTACATTTAAAAAACAGGTGACATATCAAGCAACGTCCCCCAGAGGCATTTGTGCATTCTTTCTGCGCCCCGGGGCAGTTTCGTATTACAGAGTGGCCACTGATGCTTGTGTGACCCATTCTGTAATACGAACATGCCTGTGCAGTTATAAAAATTAATTCCCTCATTCTCATAGGTGCATGGCCACTTTGCACCTATGATGTATTACAGACACAGGCACAGAGACAAGAAAGCTATTGGGAGATGCACTGATTGTGCACCACTATTAGGTGGCGCACAGTTAGTGCATCCCCTGAGGGTAACCCTAGGGCAAGGGGTGGTCCCTGGGACCTCGCCAGGTACTCTCTTGCAGACAGGTGCAGTCACAAACGGCATCCGACTGTTGGGGTGATCCTTATACTCCTTTATAAGAGTATCTTGGCCTGACCATGAATGGCGTAGGACGTGGTTTGTCGGAGCTTCAGCCCTTGGGCCCTAAACCCATTTAAAGCTCTGCTCCTTCTCCAAATTTATACTCGGAGGTGCCAGAACAACTACTGAGCAAAACGGCAGCTGCTGCGATGTTGTCTGTGTCCCCTAAGTCTGGTAAATAGCTGAGTAGCAGACATCCCTGGTGTCGCACGGACAATCGGCTCCATCTAGCACCAGCCTACTTCCGGTAGCGCCGCTAGCTGAGGTGCGATCTAGCTCACATCAAGACCCCCGGCGAGGTGACAACTCCTTGCTGCCACGGGGACACAGTTGGTGTCATTTGGGGGGCTGGGTAGCCGAGTGGCAGCCATTCCTGACACCAAGGAGGTTGATGGGGCCTTCTTGCCCCAAAATATCGCTGACAGATGTGCCCGCTGAGGACAGGCCTGGATTGACTGGGGGCCTTTTACATGGTGAGGACTCTTCCTTCTCCCTCGCCCACTACAGGACGAACCATCGCAAAGAGCTGCCCGCTGTGAGGGAAGGAGCTGCTTCTACCTGGGGCTTCACTGCATCCCTGCGCTCTGCATGGGAGACTCAGCTGACTGTGGTCTGGTCTGCTTCCAGAAGGGTGAACGTGGCGCTGTGAGCGTTTGGCTCGTCTCCGGGCCACCAGGCCCCACCCTTGTCAGAAACTACAGAACATTTGCAGCTGCCACATCAGCTGACAAAGCCTCCCAGATACCACTACCACAGCCTCTCTGACTGATTCCCTGTGCGGACACCTGGAAAGAGGTGAGTGGTGGGTACTGCCTGTCCCTGGGCCTGAGAATGGCCTTGCGTGATCTTGGACTCTTATATCTTCACTGAGCAGAAGGGGATTCCTTACAGAGATCCTCTCTAGCCCCCCCCCCTGCCCCCATTTGGAGATCCTACTCATCACTCCTGTACACCAGGGAGTGCCCCTGTTTCATATCAGCTTGCCCTCGCCGTGCTTGCTGGGCCTTCGTTGACTTTGCTTGGCCTGGGGAGAGGCGTGACCCTGTGATCTTTGACACAGATAACTTTCCTTCCTGAGGAGAGACAAGTGAGTGCCCCCCATAGTCCTGACCTTGGCTAACTGTCCATATCTTGCGCAGCCCCAGGAACCCTGCCACCAGCCATTCAGTGTACCTGGGGGGACTGGCGCTTCTCTCACAGGGGCTTCTGTTGCGAACTCTGCCTGGCCCTTTCTTCCTCCTGGTATACCGACGGACCCTTGTGGGCTCTGTGGTTTGGGACTGCTTCCCTTTGAGTGCCTCTGGCCCTTGGGGAGACCTGTGAGGGCCCCCAACACCAATACATCCGTAATGAACGTAGCTCTAAGGAGGGGCCTGCGGCACTTAATGCCCTGCCACACTGTTGAAACTTATCTCTTGAGGACAAGTCGTGCGCTGGGGTGCTACAGCATGATCTGAGTACCTCTGAAGCCAAGCCCGGGCTGAGACTACTTGCCGTTTGCATCATTGAATTCAAAGTGGTCTAGCCTGCCTGCATCTGTTGTAGCCCTCGCTATGTTTTGCCGCTCCCACATCATGGTGCTCTCTCAGTGACGCTGATTCCTAAGCTTCGTTGACCCTAGCTTCCTCCTCTGCTTGCCCGTGCCAGCATACAGTAGGGAATACTACCTGCAACTCTCAGGTCGATTCCCCTAAAGTCCTCCACACAGCAGCCTAGCCTACTATGTCTAGAGGCAGGTTTGCCAGGGACAGTTATGTGGTCTCCCTATGGGCTAAAACAACTACCTCTGACATGAGCAGCAAGAAGATCCTTCCCCCAGCCCCTGCGGCCCCCTACTTGGAGAAATTTCTAGCAGATATTCGGCAAGAGATAGACTCCTTGAAGATGGACTTATAAAGCTGCCTCAGTGACTTGAGCAAGGATGTCACTGTGGTGGTAGACCAGGTGGACGACCTTTGTGGGAGGGTCAATGTACTGGAAGCACAACACATCGAGCTCCAGGCTAAACAAGAAGACCTGGAAAATCAGCAGCGACGCAACAATCTGCATATCAGAGGCATCCCCCATGGGGCAGAGGGAGAGGACATTATGTCTTTCACCAGAGGCCTGCTGATGGCCATCTGGGGCAAACCACAGGGAGACCCTTTGGTCCTTGACAGAGAACACTGTGTTGTAGCTGCCTCAGGTTTGCTAGATGCTCCCTCGGACAGTCATACTTGGGTTCACTTCCTTCAGGACAACAAAGCAGTGCTCTGAGCAGCAAGGGGTAAAGGGGACATGGTATTTCAAGGCCACACTGTGCAGATCTACCTGGACCCCTCCCCGCTGACTTCTGAGGAAGCGACAAGACTTTGAACCTGCAACAGAACTCCTACGCTCTCAAGGAATCAAATATCAATGAGCCCACCCCTTAGGTCTGCTCTTCGCCTGATAGGAGAAACAATGCATGATCCGCTCCGTCGCGGAGGCCATTTAAATTCCCAGCGTTCCGAATGAATCGCTTAGCAGGGATACATCGCCCTCTAATTCCACAGACCTGGACTCCTGGCGACCTAAGTGGTACACGATCCATCAAGTAACTGCAATAAGGACCACCCACCCCTCCCCCTAACCCCGCTTCACGAGCTCTCCTCAGTTTTGAGGGTGACACCTCAATAGAGTTTGGTAAACCTCCCCTGATACTCTATGGAGTGGCTTACAAGATTGGGCCCTTTACCCCTCCACCCCCGCCCATTCTTACCCCCCCTCCTCTCCAATAGGTCTCTGCACTGCTGCTGCTGCCATTACCATTTTTTGCAAGCATGGAGGACTTTTTCCACCAACCAACCACCACCTATCGACGAACGCATCGAGTGTTTCACCCCTTATAAGAATACTGCACATCACCTGAAGTTGCTCTCCCTTAATGTCGTGAACTCCCACTGCAAACGGCGCCAGGTTTGGCGCTATCTGACACCACACGACCCCAGCATTATCTTATTGCAAAAGACCCATCTGCTTTGCACCGATTGTCACCGCATGGTCCACCCAAAGTATGACCCTAGTAGTTGCCATAATCTGTAAAAAGGGCTTCTACACAAAAGCCATTAATACGACTAGGGACCCTGGTGGGAGATTCCTCACTTGGACTGCGGAGGGATATAGAGACACGCTAACGCTTCTCAGCCTCTATGTCCTGAACCAAGCACAAGCTGCATTCAAACACTCTCAGAACAACTAAGAACTGTTAGAAGTCACAATATAGTGGGGGAAATTTTAACTTGTGTGGGATCCCGATATTGACAGGAACACATCATATGTGCAGAGCACATTACTCTTTTAATTCACGCCTGTACTCATCTTACTCCTGTATCGACTACCTGTTTATCACCTCTTACTAAACTCCCTCACTTCCTCTCAGATTTCCGACATCTCCATTTCGGATCACGCACATGTCGAACTCACATGTACATTGCACACTGGCACGCCACACACGCCCCGCATCTCACCCCTCAACTCCTGAGGGACCCTGTCGACAAGACAGCTATACAAGATGCCATCACAGAATACTTCTCAATTAACTCTTTACCCTATACCCCTCCCTATGCCCTCTAGGACGGGTTTACACCACCATAAGAGGAGTGATAACCTCTATTTCTATAGCTAGGATCTGAGATGTACCCCTGTTTAAAGCAAAGCTCACAGAAGACATTCTCTCGCTAGAGCACACTTATAAACACCATCCTACACTAAAGACCAAGCGATAGCTGGCTATTCTGCGTGGCCATGTCCAGACACACCGGGCCGAGCGCTCCCTTAGTACGGCATGCCACGTTAATGTATGACATGACGTTTGCCCTACACAGAAACAACTGCTGCCGCTCCAAACTCAACGAATAATAGCATTTCTTGCTAACCTGATGAATTTATTCTCTCAAATCTGAGATCATGCTACAACAGCCTCCTCTCGTAGGCCTGCTGCAGCCTCGCTAGAGTGCTAGCCTGCTCAAGTAGCATTGCATCCAACCCCTTTCAGAAGCACAAACATTACCCACATCAATCAATCTCAATGTAAACAGACATAAGAGTTGCAAGTGAAGTCCCTCAGCCCCCTTTTTAGAATCAGTGTTAGATACATGTACACAAGCCACAGTTATATGGCGACACATGTAGCGTAAGAATGCTGCTTTGGTTAAAGGCAATAAAAAGGAATCTATTTTAATCCAAGCACCATCTCTCATTTACAATCCGGAGAAAACAAGTTTAAAAGCAGCATTTTGAATAGGGGCCACAATTGACGGAGGGACAGTTCTTTTAGCCAGCTGTTGCTATTTGATCGCTTTAAGTAGTCGAGAAAGTCGCGATCCCATAGCATCTGGCTCGAGAGTGAACCCAGCAGCGTGGCTAAGAATAGAAAGTCCATTGCACCTCACTAGCAGCGGGCGCAGTCGGCGTATTGCACACCGTTAGGCCAATGTGAACTTGCTGGCCAAAAATGAAGATACCGGAGTTTCAGCCGCTGATTAGGCAGCTGGCGCTGCCTCAGTTTATAAAGTCTATGCACTCAGGGGATGGAGATACGAGGTTGTCATTGATGATCAGCGCCATCACAAGGCTTTGCTTATACACTCGCTGCCTTTGCCCCATACTGCAGACAGCTAATGAATGTATTTTACGTGCTGAACACACTCCAAGGGGCGACTATGGTCTATGCAGGAAAAGGCATGGAAAGCAACAATTGTTGGATTGCATTAGAAAAAAAGAATATATCAGAATTGCAGTAATGTATTGCGCTGACTTCTGCTGCGAAAATAAAATATCCAGGGTTCAGGCCAACAAGGGTTACTTTACTGTACACGGGGCACAGAGCACATCGGGTCCAGTCTCGGCCCCTGCTGAAAGGCACTCTTGTTCACAACAGCGGCGGATAGCGCAGGGGCCACCTCGCTTGGCTAGCCTCTGGCATGCCACGAAGGGTGCCGAGTAGCCCAGTCTGCCGTTACCAAGTCCGGAGAAGTCTATTCCCGATAGAAGCGGGCATGGAGGGAATGTGTTTCCTAGGAGGGTTTTCTGCCAGTTCTTTGTTTCTCGTGGGCCACCCGCATTCCTCGGATTCCGAAAAACGCTCACAGACAGTCCCCGAGACTTGGGTACTCACACGGTCACACTGGAGAGTACTCACGACGGGCGCAAGCCTCCGCTGCAAACAAGTGCAACTCTGGGGAGACGGAGAGGGAAAGAAACTTTCATCCGCTAGCTGGTCTCCGAGGGGACCGCAGGGCTCGGATCTACTCAGGTCTGAGGAAGACGGGGCTGATATGTGCCCAGAAGGGCCAATTTCCTCCACGCCGCAGCCGTTTCCTCGCTCTCAGGCTTGGCTAGCGGTTTCCCCAGGCATCCAGCTTCCTTAAGAGCAAACACTGTGTTTTTAGCAACAACTTACTACTTTGGCAGGCCTCTCCCGGCGTGTATTTTAGGGGTGTGGGTACTGCCTTCAAAGGTGCGTGAAGGGGGACTTCCTGCACGCTGCAGTTTCACAGGATCGCTGCTCCCTTTATAAATCTCTGCAAAATATGACTGTTTCCACACTAAGGCCTTTGTACTTCGAAAGTTCAATCAGGCAGGCTTATCCAATTTTGCAGGCCGTTTCATCTGAATGTCGTCTACTTTCTACAGTACAGATGGCTGTCCAAAAGGGGCCGGGCCGGGAAATCGAATGTAGCCCAACCAGAACAGTAAAATATATCAAATAAAATACTTTTCCAGGGCGTATGGTACACAGGCTCTCTCACTCGCATTTTTACCAAAGCACGCACTCTTAGAAGCCGGCTGCATGGCTAACCAGTGGTGCGCGCGCACCACAGAGGAGCGGGGTCAAGGGACCGCGGCAGCGAGGCCAATGTGCGCTGCTCCACCTGCTAGACACCAACAGGAATGGGCGGAGCAAAGGCGGGACATGCGCCCGCCTTTGCCCAATTGCGTGCCTTATTTGTATAAAAAAACACGCTCAAGCCAATGGCAGCGGGCAAAAGCCTGATCACATGCACGAGCGTGTGGTCAGCTTTCAGAACCCCGTATAAGAGGTCTCGCGCTGCGCGAGCAGTACTGCGCACTGCAACGCTAGGCCCGAGACCTAAAAATGGAACAAGATCAGGATTTCTTATTGAAGATTAGCCCTATCATTTACAAGTTTAAAAACACAGAAGAAGTTGGGGTGTTTTATTGATTATGACAGCGGTTCTTAATCTTTTGACGTCTGTGGACCTTTAATCAATTATTACTGGATGCCGGGAACCCCCTTTTAAGCAATTTCTACAATTTGAACCTCCAAACAATAAAGAAAAAATACAGATAAAGTATACTTGAACCAAAAAGGCAAATTGTGAAATATTTCATTTAACTCACTAAAAAAATGAGAACATTAAAATTCCATTGGGAAGGTTGGAGCTTTTCAAAATGTAACTTTGTCTAAAAGACGAAGTGATATGCTAGCATATACTAGTCTTTTTTGCTCCTAAAGCATGCTCCCTTTTTGTCAGCACATTCCAGTGCTGCTTCAATTGAGAAATCAATTGTCCATTATAGAGTCCATGTGCTGTACTTGTGCTGCTCCCACGAAACAAGATAAAGATGGCAACTTGATTTTTTTAGCTTTCTGTTTAAAATTCCTTCACATTTACTGAGCATTTTAAAACTTTCATTTTCAATGTGGATTTTTTCTATATATGCTTTATTAATCTGCTATTAATAATCATTATTACAAGCAGTCGCAGCCCCCCTTGTTTGGTTTCACGTACTGTATCCCTCGGGTCCACGAACCACAGGTTAAGAATCACTAGATTATGATAGTTACCTCACTTTCTATATCCAAGTAAACATCTTTAGCCCTATCCTGTTTATTTCTACATAACAGGACTTTATTCAGGGCCTTCTTGACCCTTGCGTAATGTTTGCCATGCCCTGTTTGACTCATCTAAGTCGTGTAGAAACAATGAAGAAATGAAATGACCTATCAGTCGACTTTTTCCTGGAGAGTATCCTAAACTTTGGATGTCCTGCACTACAGGGGACTGGATGGTGGAGATGGTGAACACCGCCTACCCCTTCTCTAGGGTATAGACTTTTGTCATTTGGTCTCTTATGTCATTGAATCTGTTTGCATCCTCCCAATCTCCACTTTTGCTTGGGCAGCATGCTGATGCTCATTTGTAAAGCGCACTACGTACCCGTGAGGGTCTCAAGGTGCTGGGGGGGTGGGGGAGGGGCTGCTACTATTTGAAGAGCCAGGTCTTGAGGAGTCTTCTGAAGGTCAAAAGGTCTTCGGTCTGCCGTAGGCGGATGGGGAGGGTGTTCCATGTCTTGGCGGCGAGGTGGGAGAATGAAGGCTATTCTGAGACACTGAAAGCAGTAGCACTTGATACGAAGGAACAGTGCTGGTAACACCATTTTAGACTCTTTGAATGCGGTTACCTGCAACAAAGGGTTCAGGCCCCTCAATTGCAGAAACAGTACCAGCAACATCATAACTTCAGAACTCCTAACAGCATTGTAAGCCTTCAAAAGGGAGAGGCAGCCATCTAACAGCTGGTGCAGGAAAATCCTCCAAGCTTTAACTTCCTACTTCTCCCTCATCCATTTGCCACTCTGCTGGGGAAAACATCAGCAATCCCCTGGAACAATGGTAGAAAATGAGAAAATTCAGATGAGTGCTGATTATTGTGTAAAATGATCATTAACTGAGGTTTTGTTCATCTTCTCCAGTCATTCCTCCAAAGAAAACATCTCCATACCATTGAGATTTACACCAGCTGGTTGTCAACGCTCTTCAGATCAAAAAGGGTGTTGAATTGGTACCTCAGTCTCAAAAAGGAAAGGGAATTTTACTTCTCTTTTTGGTTTGAAAGAAGGGATCAAAGCAAGATTATGAACCCATTCTAAACTTAAGATCATCAGATGTACTCACCAGGGAGGCAATGAGCACTACCAATACGGAGTACTCCTTTTGGGTCTTGTCAGCTAGAAGAAACCTTTCAAGGTGCATAGCAGTAGTAGGTGAGCATCTCAGAAAGATGAAGATTTTCATTTACCCCTGCTTGAACAATAAGCTGATAAATCATCCACTTCTCAAAAGGCACAGCATCACTTCAACAACAGTCTCTGTTCTTCAAGGCTTGTCAGTCCAGTGCATCCATCACCTTAAAGCGATTCTAAACACGCATTAGGCTAGAGTATATCCCTCAGAGAAGAGACTGTGTTTTATTCGTGTGAAGTGTGAGAAATGAAACTTCTAAAGATGAATCATCTGATGACTTCAAAAGATGAAACATCTGACGCCCCATCAAATCTCATCATTGCTGGGTTCTGTGGCATCCTGCACATTTCTGCTACAGAATACCTGGCTACAGATTAAACCATTGCAGTGATGTCAGCTCTCAGGGAGTTGGGAAGAAAGGCTGATTCTCGCTGATGCTACCATCATGTGTCCTCCTATGTGGCATTGAATAAATAATCTCCTGAAAAGTGTACCATTTTATTAGGAGTTCCCGTCCCAAACTATTGTGGCCCTCCAGGGCAATTGAAGAGAATCATGAATGCGCTTCAAAGGGCACAGTGCTGCACAATATGTCTCATGAATGGAGTTTCCATAAATAGATCTATTTGCAAAGACAGAAAATAAGAAATGCCCAAGTTACGGATCCAGGTATATCTGGCCAGGCACGTTTGATAAGTTTGAGTATGCATTTCCTCTCCAATCCCACTGGTTCCACCTATCTTATTCAAACTAAATGGAGACATAGCGAAGATCATCCTCACTGCTACAGAGTAGCCATGTCACTGGTGGTTCACTAATCTACTACATCTATCGGTACATCCACACAGGATGCCGTCATGCTGAACTGATCTATTTAAGTTCAGGCCCCAGATCCTGCATCCCAATATTCCAACGCTGAATTTGGCAGCTTGGGCCCTGAGCTCTTACTATATCTTTCTCATGATTGTATAAATATTTTTGAAGGGACAGGATATCCATCTACTAGAACATCTTACTCTTTCCACTGGAAGAAGTTATGCATCTGGTGTATCCAGAAATACTAGGTGTCAAGAAGAAGCAGTACTTTCACATCTTCTACATTTGGCTAAATTGGAGCTGCAGCTCTCTTCAGTTAAGGCGCAGATATATGTCATTGCTGCTTTTAGAAGTTATCCTTTACAAAATCCCAGTTGAAAAAGACTCCTTAAAGTGATTAAAAAAGGGTTCCCCCTCATTAAGAGGTTCGCTCCTCCTTAGGAGCTTAAGACAGTCCTTTCTAAATGACTGTCCCCCGTCCCGTGTCAGTCTGCCAATAAAAGTACTTTGCAACGTATGTCTTGGATGACAGCCTTTCTAGTAGCCATAACGTGAGGCCTTACGTTATTGGAATTTAGGCTCCGTGAAGTAAAAGAACCGCATACGGTTTTCCACAGAGATAAAGTTGTGATGATCCTAGTTTCCACTCTTTTCTCTTTTCAGAATTTCATGTCAGTCAAACAAATTATTTTCCAAACGTCTGGCAGTATGATTCCTTTCCAGTAGAGAGGGCTCTGGACGTTAAATGGGTCTTAATATTCTACTTCTATAAAACCAAAAACACTAGATAGTCTAGCCACCTGTTTGTGAATTATGGTCCCCATGTGTATGATTAGCCACTTCAAAACAATCAATTTCTAGATGGATTGTATCCCGTATTTTGCACTTTGAGCACAATGCTAACAAATCTTTGTCTGTCGGCTCAGAGCCCATTCAACAAGTGGTGAAACTGCTGCTGTGGCCTTACTAAGTAATATATCCATTGCTGATATATGTAAAGCAACTACCTACAGGGCGCACATAATTTAGAACCAGAGCAGATGCCTAGGTGGGCCCGGTCTCTCTGCGAAAACGTTTTGGGCGGTATAGTACTTTTTAAATTTCTGCATCCCTTCTAGTGATGGGTTTGCACTCTGTTCAGTGCTTTTTACAATAAATGAAGATTCCGTGATGGAGAATAGATCATTTCTTAACTGTAAACCTAGTTCTCTTCCTGGAGCATCTTTCTTATAGTCATAAGTAACCCTCCCTCCTCAGTGGAGAAATGGCAGATGAATTCACCTCAGTCTACCAAGCTCCTTGATCTTCGTAAAAAGAAAACTGACTTAACTGTGACTGATGGGGCATGATTGGACACTACCGATATGCAATTCCATAAAAGAGCAATGTCAGTTTTCCAGCCTATTAGGCCACATTGCCCTAATTTCTTATCACCCTTTAAGAATGGTTTGTGAAAGAGCTTTCCTGTCACTTTGTTGAATTTACTGACCTTTCTCTGCTTTTTAGATTGGCTTCTTTATAAAGTCAATAGGTGAAATTTGGCCAAATATCCTTTTATAGGCTGTCAAAAGTATATTGTTTATTTACAAAATAGCATTTTCAAAATGATATTATATTTAGATTTTGAAAAGTGCTCTAGGACCCGACTTGTGGATGGGGCAGTTCAGTGCATACGAGTATAATGGAAGTTCCCCTTCCAGAAGAACTAGGATTTGTAGGTCAGTAACGATTAGTTCATACACATACATCTCACCTCCATTGATGCGCTGCACTCTTTGCCTTCCTCTGTTTTCTCAATGGTTGCACCAAACGCAGCTCTGATAAGCAACTCTTCCACTGTGAACTCAGAAACATGGCGTCCCCAGCCCCTGCATGATGGCATCCCAAGAGCTCCATTCTTTCAGGGCTCCTTTTCACCTCTAGAAGGCACACATATTGAAGTATTCCTGCAATATCCTGATGCTCTAGGCACTGAAGTTCGCAAAGCCTGAAGGGAGCCTGCAGTAACACAGCTGGAGTGCACTACAAGCAAGCTAAACACTAATATGTTGTGATTTTGGTGCATATTACATTGTTTTTATTTTCCTGTATTGTGTACTGTGCAGTGGCGGCTATCATGGCTTGCGGGTGGGGAATTGTCATAAAAAAAAATGTACTTACCTTGAGACTGGGTCCCGCATCTCTGCTACTGCTCTCCTGTCTTCACATCCAGGAACAGGAAACAGGCATCCAGGCTCCTTCCCCTATTGCAACCACAATGCTGCGTTGTGATTGGTCTGAGCGCCGCCACACGGCGCTCTGCCAGGGGTAGGGGGGGTGGGCATGTTCTCCATGCAGGCTGTATGCAGCCTGCATGGAGAACGGGGCAAGTGCACATGACTGGTTTGGGTGGCCCGAGAGGGCCGACCAAACAGTTCATTGCGCAATTAGGAGTGGGCAAACCACTCCTCCCCTGCTCCAAGAGCAGAGCAGCCCCGCCCGCCCACAAAGCTGCAGGACATGAAGCATAAAATTATAATAACTCTAACTTATTATCATTTCATTTGTCTACTTGGCACTGCTTAAAAGTAGTGGGGCGAAGCTGCTCCGCCATAGCGGAGGAGCCGCAAGTGGTACTGTTTGCTCTGACCAAAGCGTACCAGTACACACTGCTAGCAGGCTGTGGACATGTAACTACAGAGCATCTTTATATTTGTTGCAGTGTTTGACTGTGTAAGGCCATAGCGGCGCATTATATTTTTCAGCTCTTTGTTCCTTCAGTTCTCACAATATATGTCAAAGGAGTTTTTGTCTGAAGTATTGCATATTTGCACCTTTATTCAGTGTACCTGAACTGTTAATGGTGTTTTTTCATTTACAGTTGGACTTTAATACATGAAATTATGAAGTATTTTTATGAGTTTGTGTGCACTTAACTAGTCATTCAGTAAGGGGAATAATTCCTAAAGCAATAGGTCAATGCAGTAACCGAAAGGGGAAGCCTGATGTGTAGCTTTGTACAGTGCATGTAGGGAGTGTTCCCTTTCTAAAAAGATGCGAGAACAAATGTCCACGTTTTTACTTCCTGTACTGTGACTACTGAAAAATCTAGTGTGCCCTTAGCTAGTTTAAATAGCCTTGTGGATAGCCTAGTTGTGGGTTGGTTATGCAGCATTCCTTCCTAGATCTACAGAGTATTTTCTGTGCTTAGCATTGCTCTTGCCTGGATCTGTGATGTACTCTCCTGGCTGTGCACTTTGAAACCTTCCAGTATTATTGAACTTCTCTTTGCTTTCCTCCAGATCCGAGCTGGCCAGTCGCTAGTGGGAAAGGAATGTACACAGAATGATGTCACTGAAACGGATCACACCCCGAGTCCTGAGTCGCCAGAAGAGATTTGAAGATATAATGGGGACTTCCAGTAGACTTGTTTGTTCAACTGCCTTTTCTCTTGTTAATTTGCTGGTTGTATATATATTTCCATTTTAAGGAAAAAGAGTGTTCTTACAAAGGGCCGGTAGGTCTTTTTGTGCTAGAGGCGCTCTGTATGCAGACAGGGCTCTGTACGTAGACCGGTGCTTTGTGCAGGTAAAGGCCTTAGTCCTGGCAGGGCTGTTTGCTTAGGAGAAGCTTGCATTGAATGGGAAGTGTACCAGGCAGTGCAAGATGCCTGCGGGAGGTCTGAGCATGCAAGCCTGTAGGACCTATCCCTCACCCTCCTCTCCCTCAGGCTCAGAGAGAATACACTGTCTATTCACCTTTCCAGTTCAGAGCAGTTCTCTGCCCACCAAGGGCATGGACTGTTCTCTTTTCTCAAGCTCAGAGGGCGTTTATGCACACCACTGTGCAAGGCCTTTTCTCTTGCTTATCTTAAGGCTAGAGGAGGTTTAAGCACAACGGAGGGCACAGGCTGTTCTCTTCTCTTCAGCTCAGAGGAGATGTGTGCATGCTCTAGGGCATGGGGCTGGCCTCTTTCGCCTGGGCCCTATTTCCACCATTTACCTTCTTATGCTCAGAGGTGAGTTATACACTGTATAGGCCACGGGTTGTCCTATGCACACAATATGGGATGGAGTGTCCCCATACCCCTGCCAGAAAAGGATGTGCATACCATAGAACTTAATTCGTCATAGGAAATTGTAGTACAACCAAGCCGCTCTTCCCCTAACCCACATAAGTGTGTTTGCCTTTGGGCATTATGGCCCTGCACATTTTAAGACTCAATTCAGTTGGAGAATGTCTAATTGAGTAAGACTGTGGGACAGATGTATCAAAGGGCTTTACCCATTCTGTGTCTATGGGAAAATGTGTTCATACATATGGCCCTATATGCTCTAAGCTCTGTTTTCCCCCTCTGTGATTGCAAACGCTGTGAAGGTGCTCTGGGTCACAGTCAGATGCCTTACAGCACATGTATTTCATGCTCCCTCGTGGCGCTTCTTCCCTGAGACGCGGAGGGTGCTACCTGATCCGCAGAGGTTAGTGGGCTTTACAACTACAGAGCCTCTTGTAGGGTACTTTATATCAGAACTTTGCGTTTTTAGTGCTTCAAACAGATTTGCATGCCCACAGAGGTAGGACTAATACACGTGGACGTCTCTCAGACACCCACTGACATTTACTGTCTTGTTTTGCTTGTGTGGATATTAGTTACGTGTGACGCTGTATGCTCTACAAGATTGAAAACCAGCCCAGAAACTGCAATATTGTCCGAGACCCGAATTTCGCCTCAAAAGGCAGTTCTAGCATAGGCTGCTGAGGCACCAAAGGCACTACAGGAGGTTGTGTGCCTCTGAAGTGGCCATCCGAAGACGGACCAGACCCAGGCGGTGTTTCATCTGAGGCAGAGTGCCCTGTGTATTTCAGTATACTGAAGCCAATGGGGCACAAAATCTAGAGGCTCGTTTTTTGATGGTTTTGTGTGAAAAGTCATACTTGTAGTCATGTAGATAGATGCCTGTATGGAAGCTGTAACAGTTGCCGTCTCCTAGGAGTAGTTCTGCAATTGTTTTATGAATTACAGATTATGCCCATACAAAAGCCTGTTTGAATGTGTAAATGTAACAGGTGCTCATTTAATAATGCATAAACAGCCACCTAAGTGCAATGACACTTAACTAACTTTATGTTCTCTTGACATCACAGGAAAAATTCCCCATACACATTTCTGGGCGTTTTGTTCTCATTTCAGCCCTCGTTAAGGAATGCCTTCTGTGAGCCCATGTGTCTGAGGCCAAATAAGTCAATTTGTATGCAAGAGGAAGCATGCACAATGTCTGTCCGGTGACATAACAGGACAGAAGGGCCGAGGCTCGAAAACATGGGTAGATTGTGTAACACGAACGTGTTCTCAAATGAATTATTGTGCAGTGCATTAGTTCAAGACCACTTCATTAGCACTGGATGTACACAAGAACAGAGGATTGGAGGTGACCAAGTGCGGATGTTTCTAAATAGAGGGTTCACTGGGAAAAAGGACATCTGCTCATAGTGTGTCGCAGCAGAACCCGTTGAAATGCTTAAAAATAAGTGTAATCACTTCACATATAGTGGTATCATCGGTATGTAAAAAAGTGCAGTGATCAATGCAACAAGAGAAAAAAGTGATAAATACATGTTAAGGAATGAACTGTTGTAGCAGTTTCCGGATAGATGGTTTAGGAGACGGTCTTAATTTTGTGCCCTTAAGGCACCAAATATATGGTTAAAAGCATATAGGTTAGATTAAAAGTTGTCAACAATCGTTTTGTCTTTTTTTTGGAACTCAAAAGAAGGTCTTCCTCCGAACATCAAAAGGGCCATTTCGGTATTTTTTGAGAAATTGCTTATATTAATAGCACTTGTGGCGCACTTACAAGTACTCTCCTTTAAAGTATAAAGTTAAAGTATAAAGCCGACCCTCTCCATGGATAACGCTCTTCTTGGTTTAGCTGAAATATTATGGCCCAAAAAAGCTGCCTAAGCAGTTGAATGCTGGTTGCGCTTACAACATAGTTCAATTCTGATCTCACTGACAAACTTTCCACAAAGCAAGACACTTGTTTTATTCTGAGCAGGATGGATCGATTTTTGATCTTCAGAGATGGATCTTTTCATTTTTCAAGTCTTGTCTAGCTCACTTGCCTTCTCCTCAAACCTCTGTTCATCAGACCTTATCAAACATATTCTGACTTCTTTGAAGAACACGTGTTCAAATTCCTGTAACAAATCATGTTGATTACAGGTTTTTCCATTTGCGTCAATTTGCATTTACCATCCATAATCGTATTTCCTAGTTAAGATTTTGCTTGCTTGCTTGCTTATTTATCCTGATTGGTCAGGTTTCTGAAGGTCGTGTGCATGCAAGTCACCCAATACCTGTGCCCCGTTTTAAATTCCTAACTGGCAACAGTTACTGCCCCATTGACTTTTAATGAAGTTATTGTTACTCCGTTGTTGAAGAAACCTACCAAAAGGCTTTGCTCATTTTTTCTTCACACATCTGCGGTTTGCAGTGTATGATTTTAATGCCGTTTCATGATTTTATGAAAGCCTCCCTTGGTTGGATGGATTCTAGGCCTTATTTTTACCCAGTGAGGCTCAGAATCTGTATTTGTAATTGCTATGATGATCTGTGGTTAGCACTCAAGTGTGACTGTGTTACATCCCTAACTTCTGGACCTATTTGTAGTTCTGACCAAGTAGACAATGACATCTTGGCAGGTCACCTCCAGGAGGTGTTGCAGGCTTTGTCTTGGGCAGGTTTTAGTTCCTGCTAATCCTCATGATTATTTCTCTTTAACCCTTTACCTTTGACCGTCTGCACATCATTCAAGGTGTTTGCAGCCTCTCCACTGTGTGTGACAAGCTTCGGGCATAGCCCTTCACGGCACTGTTGTTTTTCATTTGCATGCATGCAGGTGATATCTAGATTCCCTTGAACCTTTAGGAGAATTTAGTGTGTGGCTCACAAGTTCCAAAAATCTATTGTGGGGGGAGTTAGGACTGCATAAGCAGCAGCAGACTGAAGCTCAACACTGACCAACTACATTATGATTGTGTGTAGCAGTGCCAGTCTTTGAGGGTCTCACCTTTTGACTGCCAGACATATGCTTTTGCATGTCCTCTGTAAAGAGAGATTTTAAAAAAAAGCTTTGCAAATCAGTCCTTGACCACTGGCTCAGCTCACAGCTGAGGAAAGTTTCTCTCTTGATACAGTCACATGAATGTTCCGTACAAGATGCATCTGTTCCTCACTGAGTGGACTTTGAGTATCGCCAACATTACTGGGTCCTTCCTGCCTTGAATATAGAAGGACGCTCTATCTGAGAATTCCTAAATACTTCGAGTCTGCTACAGGTTTTTCAGAATGATTGGGTGTGTCTCTTTTTAGTGGGGCCTAAAACTTTGACACTCTTTTCCCTATGTCGGCTGCCAGTATCCAGTGGAGTGCAATGTGAAGTATTCTGTATAGTCCACCTTGTCATTTATTTGTTAAACTCAATTCCTGATAGAAAGCACAGTCTGTGTGTCTTTTGCAAATTGCCTAGCTTCAGCCAGACAATGTAAACTGCTGTTTCATACTTTGTCCTGCAAACGGTGAAAAATAGAATACTCATTTTTGCTATTGTCCCTTTTGCTATGCAACAGTCTCCTTCTTTGTTTGCAGCCCAGATCATGTCTTACCTTAGTTTTGCAGAAGGCTGAAGATTCAAATGTTCTGAACAAGCCTTAATTGTGTTCTTTACATCAGCGTATCAGTTTGTGTGCCCTGGAGAGATGACACTCATTATTATTTTAATAACAAGCATTTACAATGCAATGGTTTTGCCTTTGTTAAAGTTAGAGCTATTGGCATTGCTCTTGACACTCTGAAGCTCCACTCTGAAGCTCCACTCTGAAGCTCCACTCTGAAGCTCCACTCTGCACTCTGAAGCTCCACTCTGCACTCTGAAGCTCCACTCTGCACTCTGAAGCTCCACTCTGCACTCTGAAGCTCCACTCTGCACTCTGAAGCTGCACTCTGAAGCTCCACTCTGAAGCTGCACTCTGAAGCTGCACTCTGAAGCTCCACTCTGAAGCTCCACTCTGAAGCTCCACTCTGAAGCTCCACTCTGAAGCTCCACTCTGAAGCTCCACTCTGAAGCTCCACTCTGAAGCTCCACTCTGAAGCTCCACTCTGAAGCTCCACTCTGAAGCTCCACTCTGAAGCTCCACTCTGAAGCTCCACTCTGCACTCTGAAGCTCCACTCTGCACTCTGAAGCTCCACTCTGCACTCTGAAGCTCCACTCTGCACTCTGAAGCTCCACTCTGCACTCTGAAGCTCCACTCTGCACTCTGAAGCTCCACTCTGCACTCTGAAGCTCCACTCTGCACTCTGAAGCTCCACTCTGCACTCTGAAGCTCCACTCTGAATCTGCACTCTGAAGCTCCACTCTGCACTCTGAAGCTCCACTCTGCACTCTGAAGCTCCACTCTGCACTCTGAAGCTCCACTCTGCACTCTGAAGCTCCACTCTGAAGCTCCACTCTGAAGCTCCACTCTGAAGCTCCACTCTGAAGCTCCACTCTGAAGCTCCACTCTGAAGCTCCACTCTGAAGCTCCACTCTGAAGCTCCACTCTGAAGCTCCACTCTGATGCTCCACTCTGATGCTCCACTCTGATGCTCCACTCTGATGCTCCACTCTGAAGCTCCACTCTGAAGCTCCACTCTGAAGCTCCACTCTGAAGCTCCACTCTGAAGCTCCACTCTGCACTCTGAAGCTCCACTCTGCACTCTGAAGCTCCACTCTGCACTCTGAAGCTCCACTCTGAAGCTCCACTCTGCACTCTGAAGCTCCACTCTGAATCTGCACTCTGAAGCTCCACTCTGCACTCTGAAGCTCCACTCTGAATCTGCACTCTGAAGCTCCACTCTGCACTCTGAAGCTCCACTCTGAATCTGCACTCTGAAGCTCCACTCTGCACTCTGAAGCTCCACTCTGAATCTGCACTCTGATGCTCCACTCTGAATCTGCACTCTGAAGCTCCACTCTGCACTCTGAATCTGCACTCTGCAGCTCCACTCTGAATCTGCAGCTCCACTCTGCACTCTGAAGCTCCACTCTGAATCTCCACTCTGAATCTGCACTCTGAAGCTCCACTCTGAATCTGCACTCTGAAGCTCCACTCTGAATCTGCACTCTGAAGCTCCACTCTGAATCTGCACTCTGAAGCTCCACTCTGAATCTGCACTCTGAAGCTCCACTCTGCACTCTGAAGCTCCACTCTGAATCTGCACTCTGAATCTGCACTCTGAATCTGCACTCTGAATCTGCACTCTGAAGCTCCACTCTGCACTCTGAATCTGCACTCTGAAGCTCCACTCTGCACTCTGAATCTGCACTCTGCAGCTCCACTCTGAATCTGCAGCTCCACTCTGCACTCTGAAGCTCCACTCTGAATCTCCACTCTGAATCTCCACTCTGAAGCTCCACTCTGAATCTCCACTCTGAATCTCCACTCTGAATCTGCACTCTGAATCTGCACTCTGAATCTGCACTCTGAATCTGCACTCTGAATCTGCACTCTGAATCTGCACTCTGAAGCTCCACTCTGAATCTGCACTCTGAAGCTCCACTCTGAATCTGCACTCTGAAGCTCCACTCTGCACTCTGAAGCTCCACTCTGAATCTGCACTCTGAATCTGCACTCTGAAGCTCCACTCTGAAGCTCCACTCTGAAGCTCCACTCTGAAGCTCCACTCTGAATCTGCACTCTGAATCTGCACTCTGAAGCTCCACTCTGAAGCTCCACTCTGAAGCTCCACTCTGAAGCTCCACTCTGAAGCTCCACTCTGAAGCTCCACTCTGCACTCTGAAGCTCCACTCTGCACTCTGAAGCTCCACTCTGCACTCTGAAGCTGCACTCTGAAGCTCCACTCTGCACTCTGAAGCTGCACTCTGAAGCTCCACTCTGAAGCTCCACTCTGAAGCTCCACTCTGAAGCTCCACTCTGCACTCTGAATCTGCACTCTGAAGCTCCACTCTGCACTCTGAAGCTCCACTCTGCACTCTGAAGCTCCACTCTGAATCTGCACTCTGAAGCTCCACTCTGCACTCTGAAGCTCCACTCTGCACTCTGAAGCTCCACTCTGAATCTGCACTCTGAAGCTCCACTCTGAAGCTCCACTCTGAATCTGCACTCTGAAGCTCCACTCTGAAGCTCCACTCTGAAGCTCCACTCTGAAGCTCCACTCTGAAGCTCCACTCTGAAGCTCCACTCTGATGCTCCACTCTGATGCTCCACTCTGATGCTCCACTCTGATGCTCCACTCTGAAGCTCCACTCTGAAGCTCCACTCTGAAGCTCCACTCTGAAGCTCCACTCTGAAGCTCCACTCTGAAGCTCCACTCTGAAGCTCCACTCTGCACTCTGAAGCTCCACTCTGAATCTGCACTCTGAAGCTCCACTCTGAAGCTCCACTCTGAATCTGCACTCTGAAGCTCCACTCTGAATCTGCACTCTGAAGCTCCACTCTGCACTCTGAAGCTCCACTCTGAATCTGCACTCTGAAGCTCCACTCTGCACTCTGAAGCTCCACTCTGCACTCTGAAGCTGCACTCTGAAGCTGCACTCTGAATCTGCACTCTGAAGCTGCACTCTGAATCTGCACTCTGAAGCTCCACTCTGCACTCTGAATCTGCACTCTGAAGCTCCACTCTGCACTCTGATGCTCCACTCTGAATCTGCACTCTGAAGCTCCACTCTGAATCTGCACTCTGAAGCTCCACTCTGAAGCTCCACTCTGAAGCTCCACTCTGAATCTGCACTCTGAAGCTCCATTCTGAATCTGCACTCTGAAGCTCCACTCTGAATCTGCACTCTGAAGCTCCACTCTGAATCTGCACTCTGAAGCTCCACTCTGAATCTGCACTCTGAAGCTCCACTCTGAATCTGCACTCTGAAGCTCCACTCTGCACTCTGAAGCTCCACTCTGAAGCTCCACTCTGCACTCTGAAGCTCCACTCTGCACTCTGAAGCTCCACTCTGAAGCTCCACTCTGCACTCTGAAGCTCCACTCTGAAGCTCCACTCTGAAGCTCCACTCTGAAGCTCCACTCTGCACTCTGAAGCTCCACTCTGAAGCTCCACTCTGAAGCTCCACTCTGAAGCTCCACTCTGCACTCTGAAGCTCCACTCTGAAGCTCCACTCTGAAGCTCCACTCTGAAGCTCCACTCTGAAGCTCCACTCTGAAGCTCCACTCTGAAGCTCCACTCTGCACTCTGAAGCTCCACTCTGCACTCTGAAGCTCCACTCTGCACTCTGAAGCTCCACTCTGCACTCTGAAGCTCCACTCTGAAGCTCCACTCTGAAGCTCCACTCTGAAGCTCCACTCTGAAGCTCCACTCTGAAGCTCCACTCTGAAGCTCCACTCTTATGCTCCACTCTGAAGCTCCACTCTGAAGCTCCACTCTGAAGCTCCACTCTGAAGCTCCACTCTGAAGCTCCACTCTGAAGCTCCACTCTGAAGCTCCACTCTGAAGCTCCACTCTGCACTCTGAAGCTCCACTCTGCACTCTGAAGCTCCACTCTGCACTCTGAAGCTCCACTCTGAATCTGCACTCTGAAGCTCCACTCTGCACTCTGAAGCTCCACTCTGAATCTGCACTCTGAAGCTCCACTCTGCACTCTGAAGCTCCACTCTGAATCTGCACTCTGAAGCTCCACTCTGCACTCTGAATCTGCACTCTGAAGCTCCACTCTGCACTCTGAATCTGCACTCTGCAGCTCCACTCTGAATCTGCACTCTGAAGCTCCACTCTGAATCTGCACTCTGAAGCTCCACTCTGAATCTGCACTCTGAAGCTCCACTCTGAAGCTCCACTCTGAAGCTCCACTCTGAACTCTGAAGCTCCACTCTGCACTCTGAAGCTCCACTCTGCACTCTGAAGCTGCACTCTGAAGCTGCACTCTGAAGCTGCACTCTGAAGCTGCACTCTGAAGCTCCACTCTGAAGCTCCACTCTGAAGCTCCACTCTGAAGCTCCACTCTGAAGCTCCACTCTGAAGCTCCACTCTGCACTCTGAATCTGCACTCTGAAGCTCCACTCTGCACTCTGAAGCTCCACTCTGCACTCTGAAGCTCCACTCTGAAGCTCCACTCTGAAGCTCCACTCTGAAGCTCCACTCTGAAGCTCCACTCTGAAGCTCCACTCTGCACTCTGAAGCTCCACTCTGAAGCTCCACTCTGAAGCTCCACTCTGAAGCTCCACTCTGAAGCTCCACTCTGCACTCTGAAGCTCCACTCTGAAGCTCCACTCTGCACTCTGAAGCTCCACTCTGCACTCTGAAGCTCCACTCTGAAGCTCCACTCTGCACTCTGAAGCTCCACTCTGAATCTGCACTCTGAAGCTCCACTCTGCACTCTGAAGCTCCACTCTGAATCTGCACTCTGAAGCTCCACTCTGCACTCTGAAGCTCCACTCTGAATCTGCACTCTGAAGCTCCACTCTGCACTCTGAAGCTCCACTCTGAATCTGCACTCTGAAGCTCCACTCTGCACTCTGATGCTCCACTCTGAATCTGCACTCTGAAGCTCCACTCTGCACTCTGAAGCTCCACTCTGCAGCTCCACTCTGAAGCTCCACTCTGAAGCTCCACTCTGAAGCTCCACTCTGAAGCTCCACTCTGAAGCTCCACTCTGAAGCTCCAATCTGAAGCTCCACTCTGAAGCTCCACTCTGAAGCTCCACTCTGCACTCTGAATCTGCACTCTGAAGCTCCACTCTGCACTCTGAAGCTCCACTCTGCACTCTGAAGCTCCACTCTGAATCTGCACTCTGAAGCTCCACTCTGCACTCTGAAGCTCCACTCTGCACTCTGAAGCTCCACTCTGAATCTGCACTCTGAAGCTCCACTCTGCACTCTGAAGCTCCACTCTGCACTCTGAAGCTCCACTCTGATGCTCCACTCTGATGCTCCACTCTGAAGCTCCACTCTGAAGCTCCACTCTGAAGCTCCACTCTGAAGCTCCACTCTGAAGCTCCACTCTGAAGCTCCACTCTGAAGCTCCACTCTGAAGCTCCACTCTGATGCTCCACTCTGATGCTCCACTCTGATGCTCCACTCTGATGCTCCACTCTGATGCTCCACTCTGAAGCTCCACTCTGAAGCTCCACTCTGCACTCTGAAGCTCCACTCTGAAGCTCCACTCTGCACTCTGAAGCTCCACTCTGAAGCTCCACTCTGCACTCTGAAGCTCCACTCTGCACTCTGAATCTCCACTCTGAAGCTCCACTCTGCACTCTGAAGCTCCACTCTGCATCTGCACTCTGAAGCTCCACTCTGCACTCTGAAGCTCCACTCTGAATCTGCACTCTGAAGCTCCACTCTGCACTCTGAAGCTCCACTCTGAATCTGCACTCTGAAGCTCCACTCTGCACTCTGAAGCTCCACTCTGAATCTGCACTCTGATGCTCCACTCTGAATCTGCACTCTGAAGCTCCACTCTGCACTCTGAATCTGCACTCTGCAGCTCCACTCTGAATCTGCAGCTCCACTCTGAATCTGCAGCTCCACTCTGCACTCTGAAGCTCCACTCTGAATCTCCACTCTGAATCTGCACTCTGAAGCTCCACTCTGAATCTGCACTCTGAAGCTCCACTCTGAAGCTCCACTCTGAAGCTCCACTCTGAAGCTCCACTCTGAAGCTCCACTCTGAAGCTCCACTCTGAAGCTCCACTCTGAAGCTCCACTCTGAAGCTCCACTCTGAAGCTCCACTCTGAAGCTCCACTCTGCACTCTGAAGCTCCACTCTGAATCTGCACTCTGAATCTGCACTCTGAAGCTCCACTCTGAAGCTCCACTCTGAAGCTCCACTCTGAAGCTCCACTCTGAAGCTCCACTCTGAAGCTCCACTCTGAAGCTCCACTCTGAAGCTCCACTCTGCACTCTGAAGCTCCACTCTGAAGCTCCACTCTGAAGCTCCACTCTGAAGCTCCACTCTGAAGCTCCACTCTGAAGCTCCACTCTGAAGCTCCACTCTGAATCTGCACTCTGAAGCTCCACTCTGAATCTGCACTCTGAAGCTCCACTCTGAATCTGCACTCTGAAGCTCCACTCTGAAGCTCCACTCTGAAGCTCCACTCTGAAGCTCCACTCTGAAGCTCCACTCTGAAGCTCCACTCTGAAGCTCCACTCTGAAGCTCCACTCTGAACTCTGAAGCTCCACTCTGAACTCTGAAGCTCCACTCTGCACTCTGAAGCTCCACTCTGCACTCTGAAGCTGCACTCTGAAGCTCCACTCTGAAGCTCCACTCTGAAGCTCCACTCTGAAGCTCCACTCTGAAGCTCCACTCTGAAGCTCCACTCTGAAGCTCCACTCTGAAGCTCCACTCTGAAGCTCCACTCTGCACTCTGAAGCTCCACTCTGAATCTGCACTCTGAAGCTCCACTCTGAAGCTCCACTCTGAAGCTCCACTCTGAAGCTCCACTCTGAAGCTCCACTCTGAAGCTCCACTCTGAATCTGCACTCTGAAGCTCCACTCTGAAGCTCCACTCTGCACTCTGAAGCTCCACTCTGCACTCTGAAGCTCCACTCTGCACTCTGAAGCTCCACTCTGAATCTGCACTCTGAATCTGCACTCTGAAGCTCCACTCTGAATCTGCACTCTGAAGCTCCACTCTGAAGCTCCACTCTGAAGCTCCACTCTGAAGCTCCACTCTGAAGCTCCACTCTGCACTCTGAAGCTCCACTCTGAAGCTCCACTCTGAAGCTCCACTCTGCACTCTGAAGCTCCACTCTGAAGCTCCACTCTGCACTCTGAAGCTCCACTCTGCACTCTGAAGCTCCACTCTGAAGCTCCACTCTGCACTCTGAAGCTCCACTCTGAATCTGCACTCTGAAGCTCCACTCTGCACTCTGAAGCTCCACTCTGAATCTGCACTCTGAAGCTCCACTCTGCACTCTGAAGCTCCACTCTGAATCTGCACTCTGAAGCTCCACTCTGCACTCTGAAGCTCCACTCTGAATCTGCACTCTGAAGCTCCACTCTGCACTCTGAAGCTCCACTCTGCACTCTGAATCTCCACTCCGAAGCTCCACTCTGCACTCTGAAGCTCCACTCTGAATCTGCACTCTGAAGCTCCACTCTGCACTCTGAAGCTCCACTCTGAATCTGCACTCTGAAGCTCCACTCTGCACTCTGAAGCTCCACTCTGATTCTGCACTCTGAAGCTCCACTCTGCACTCTGAAGCTCCACTTTGAATCTGCACTCTGATGCTCCACTCTGAATCTGCACTCTGAAGCTCCACTCTGCACTCTGAATCTGCACTCTGCAGCTCCACTCTGAATCTGCAGCTCCACTCTGAATCTGCAGCTCCACTCTGCACTCTGAAGCTCCACTCTGAATCTCCACTCTGAATCTGCACTCTGAATCTCCACTCTGAATCTGCACTCTGAAGCTCCACTATGAATCTGCACTCTGAAGCTCCACTCTGAAGCTCCACTCTGAAGCTCCACTCTGAAGCTCCACTCTGAAGCTCCACTCTGAATCTGCACTCTGAAGCTCCACTCTGAATCTGCACTCTGAAGCTCCACTCTGAATCTGCACTCTGAAGCTCCACTCTGCACTCTGAAGCTCCACTCTGCACTCTGAAGCTCCACTCTGAATCTGCACTCTGAAGCTCCACTCTGCACTCTGAAGCTCCACTCTGCACTCTGAAGCTCCACTCTGAATCTGCACTCTGAATCTGCACTCTGAAGCTGCACTCTGAAGCTCCACTCTGAAGCTCCACTCTGAAGCTCCACTCTGAAGCTCCACTCTGAAGCTCCACTCTGAAGCTCCACTCTGAAGCTCCACTCTGAAGCTCCACTCTGCACTCTGAAGCTCCACTCTGAAGCTCCACTCTGCACTCTGAAGCTCCACTCTGAAGCTCCACTCTGCACTCTGAAGCTCCACTCTGCACTCTGAAGCTCCACTCTGAAGCTCCACTCTGCACTCTGAAGCTCCACTCTGAATCTGCACTCTGAAGCTCCACTCTGCACTCTGAAGCTCCACTCTGAATCTGCACTCTGAAGCTCCACTCTGCACTCTGAAGCTCCACTCTGAAGCTGCACTCTGAAGCTCCACTCTGAAGCTCCACTCTGAAGCTCCACTCTGAAGCTCCACTCTGAAGCTCCACTCTGCACTCTGAAGCTCCACTCTGAAGCTCCACTCTGAAGCTCCACTCTGAAGCTCCACTCTGAAGCTCCACTCTGAAGCTCCACTCTGCACTCTGAAGCTCCACTGAAGCTACACACCGCGCAGGGCAGCTCTGGATGCTGATGCGAGAGGCCAGCTGGGAGGCGCGCTGCTCGTCTTCCTGCTCGTGCTGACTCGGAGAGAAAACTTGTTTTCATTGGGAGAGCGGCCTTCAAAGACCCGGTCACTGCGCCTCTCCGAGTGTTTAGCTTGGGATAAAATGGGCGCAGTGTTGTGGTGATGACAGTAGAGCAAGGGAGGTGCCGGCAATGCCGGAACAGAATCGGGGGCGTTCCCGGCGTCGCGTGACGTCGGCAAAAGCCAAAGAATGTCGGGAACGCCCCCGTGTCTGGTCCGGCATTGACGGACAGGCCCCTCGTCCAATGGCAAGGCTCCATTTACGGAGCCAGCCAATGAATGAGGAGGGCCGACCCAAAGCACACTACAATTCTCATCAGGTTTTCGCCTGCGCGAAAAAGATGCGCTTTTGGCGAGGCAAAACCTAAAGAGTAGTGGTTACTGTGTCCAACCCTGATGAGTGCATAATCTAACATTTTAGCAGCTTCAGATGAGCCAGGGTCCACTTGAAGGCATACAGCGTCAGCCCTGAGACAAGCTGATCACATCTATACCAAACATTTTGAAAGGGAAAGTCTATATCTATAAAATAAATAGAACACCAAAACACAATCTATGCAGTCCTTAATTTACGCATGGGAATAACCATTGCTGTGCTTCTTGTCTCCATACATATTTGGCATAACTGAACCTAAGCAAGGGTAGAAATGGATATAATTGTATGCACTGTCTTCACATGATGGATGCACACATTAGCGTGCATTTAGAGTGATTCAACATGAGTCATCCATAAAATCTCACAAGGAGGTTAATTAATGTTTGACTCAAGGGGGCCTACTAAAGATATGGCCTTCTGTGACTTATGAACTCCTGTGACATGCATAATAAATTGCAAATCATCTCTATAGTCTGAATAGGATCTATAGTGATAGACCTTCTATTAGCACATCTTCCCCAAAGGCAACAATTGTTATACAATGAGAACTCTCAACACAAAGGGGAGGCCATGTTTGGTCTACTTGTGCGCTTATAATCCATTTGAACTGGGTTAAGTATTAGCACCATGAGTCAAATACGTTAGTGCTGGCCGATTGCTGTCGTATATGCAATCTTATTTTACAAAGAAACAAACAAAATATTTTATATTTACTTTTTTCTCTTGAACCTGTTGGGCATTGGCTTTGAAAGATAGAACATCTTTAATTAACTCATTTTAAAAGACAAGTACAATGGTTTGCTTAATATCCTGGGAAGACCTTTCTGCATGAGCTGAAACAATTGTCAGTGACATTTAACACACCCTATAGGCATTTGTATCCTAACCTGATACTACATGATACTCAATTGAATGAGTTTATCCTGCAAATCTCCATTAAGTATAACCACTTCTGTGTGTATCTTTTACATGTATTTATGACTAGTGTTTTCATTTGTTGCATTAACCCCACAGTGTGTTGCATTTTTTCACTCAACAGTTGTTCCCTAAATAACTATTATTGTTATTCGTATTGTAGTGATTATCATTATTTTAGTAAACATAAAAAAATCTGCTGCTACAAGTTACAACAAAGTAAGTTTCGACTGTGTTTTTTAATGAACCTTCTACACAGAAACATCTTGATGCTGTCCCATCCCACTAATTATGTTTAGTTAGAATTGATGCTACACTAAGAACCCTGTACCATCTTACAATCTAACTTCTCCTTCTGTGTATCTCCATTGATAATCATAAACACCAAATATTTCTAACCACAAGAAGGGTTTGCAGAGTACTTTTTCCAAAGTCACATTTTGTGTAGTATTTTTGTCTCACTTTAGAAGGGTCAGGAAGTTCATATGATAAAAAATTACAATTTAGCAGCCGAAAAACAGTCTATATTGCCATTACTATTAATTTACGTAATTTGCTTTAAAAGATGGAAGAAAATACATTAAACGTTCAAAAGGTTATAAAATAAAAGTTATATTTTAAAACAGTTTTCACAAAACCTTTTTGTTTTAAAATTAAATTAATGATAGGGAAAGATGAGACAATGTGACTGATCAATCAATCAATCAATCATGGACATTTATATAGCGCACTACTTACCCGGAGGGTCTCAAGGCGCTTGGGGGGGGGGTGCTGCTACTGCTCGAACAGCCAGGTCTTGAGCTTCTTCCTGAAGGAAAGGTGGTCTTGGGTCAGGCGCAGGTCGGTCGGGAGGGAGTTCCAGGTCTTGGCGGCCAGGTGGGAGAAGGACCTTCCTCCTGTTGTCGATCTTCGGATGCGGGGGACGGCGGCGAGGGCGTGACTGGCTGATCGGAGGTGGCGTTTGGGAGCGTAGAAGTTGATGCGGTTGTTGAGGTAGCTCGGGCCTTGGTCGTGTAGGGCTTTGTGTGCGTGGGTGAGGAGACGGAAGGTGATTCTCTTGTTGACGGGGAGCCAGTGCAGGTCTCTCAGATGTCCGGAGATGTGGCTGCGTCGGGGGATGTCGAGGATGAGTCTGGCTGAGGCGTTCTGGATCCGCTGGAGTCTCTTCTGGAGCTTGGCGGTGGTTCCGGCGTAGAGGGCGTTGCCGTAGTCCAGTCGGCTGGTGACGAGGGCCTGGGTGACCGTCTTCCTGGTCTCGGTGGGGATCCACCGGAAGATCTTTCGTAGCATGCGCAGGATGTTGAAGCATGACGAGGAGACGGCGTTGACTTGTCTGGTCATGGAGAGGGAGGAGTCCAGGATGAAGCCCAGGTTGCGTGCGTGGTCTGTCGGTGTGGGTGCGGTGCCCAGGGCGGGGGGCCACCAGGAGTCGTCCCAGGCGGAGGGCGAGGAGCCCAGGATGAGGACTTCCGTCTTGTCTGAGTTCAGTTTCAGGCGGCTGGTCGTCATCCATTCGGCTACATCTTTCATCCCTTCGTGAAGGTTGGCTCTGGAAGCGGCGGGGTCGTTGGTCAGTGAGAGGATCAGCTGGGTGTCATCGGCGTAGGAGATGATGTTCAGGTTGTGTTGGCGTGCAATGGACGCGAGGGGGCTCATGTAGACGTTGAAGAGGGTGGGGCTCAGCGAGGATCCTTGAGGGACGCCGCAGATGACTTCGGTGGCCTCTGACTTGTACGGTGGTAGACGGACTCTCTGTGTTCTTCCGTCGAGGAAGGAGACGATCCATTCCAGTGCCTTCTCTTGAATTCCGACGTTGCTGAGGCGCTGCACTAGGGTGCGGTGGCAGTCAGTGTCGAATGCCGCGGAGAGGTCTAGGAGGATGAGGGCCGCTGTTTCTCCGTTGTCCATCAGGGCTCGGATGTCATCGGTGGCAGCAATGAGGGCGGTCTCGGTGCTGTGGTTGGCTCGGAAGCCAGACTGTGAGGGGTCGAGGGATCCATTCGTCTCGAGGAAGGCGGCCAGCTGTTTGTTGACGGTCTTCTCGATGACTTTGGCTGGAAACGGGAGGAGCGAGATGGGGCGGTAGTTCTTGAGTTCGGTGGGGTCCGCTGTTGGTTTCTTTAGTAGAGCGCTGAGTTCGGCGTGCTTCCAGCTCTCCGGGAAGGTGGCGGTGTCGAAGGAGGTGTTGATGATGTCCCGCAGGTGGGGTGCGATGACAGTGTCGGCCTTGTTGAAGACGTGGTGAGGGCAGGGGTCGGTCGGAGATCCGGAGTGGATGGAGTTCATCATGCGGACGGTGTCATCGGTGCTGATCGGAGTCCAGGCGCGGAGGGTGGTGGTGGGTGGCGTTGCTGCGGTCGTTGTGTGCGATGATTGACTGCTGAAGCTGTTGTGTATGTCCGCGATCTTGTTGTGGAAGTAGGAGGCGAGGGAGTTGCAGAGGTCTTGCGATGGGGTGATGTCGTTGTTTCCGGCGTTGGGGTTGGAGAGCTCTTTCACGATGTTGAAGAGTTCCTTGCAGTTGTGTGCGTTGTTGTCCAGTCGGTCCTTGAATGCAGTTTTCTTGGTGGCGCGGATCAGTTGGTGGTGCTTCCGGGTGGCAAGCTTGAGGGTGGTCATGTTGTCCGGTGTTGGTTCCCTTCTCCAGACTTTCTCGAGGGCTCGGCAGTTCTTCTTGGAGCTCTTGAGTTCGTCGGTGAACCATGGGGCTTTCTTGCTGCCGGGTCTGCTGGGCGGGGTCCTCAGAGGGGCGAGTTCGTCCGCGCAGTTGCTGATCCACTTCGTGAGGTTGTCGGCGGCCTGGCTGGGGTTCGCTGAGCTGGCGGGAGGGTGCTGACTCAGGGAAGCGGCGAGCTGGTCGGCTGTGATCTTGTTCCAGCTTCTTCGGGCAACCTGTTGCTGGTGGTGGTGGGTCGTCGTTCTTCTGAAGGTGAAGTGGACGCAGCTGTGGTCCGTCCAGTGGAGTCCTGTGGCGTGGCTGAAGGCGATGTCTTTGCTGGATGAGAAGACGGCGTCGAGTGTGTGTCCGGCGAGGTGGGTGGGGGTGGTCACCAGTTGCTTGAGTCCCAGGTTTGCGAGGTTTTCCAGGACGGTGGTGGTGTTGCGGTCGTCGTTGTTCTCCAGGTGGAAGTTGAGGTCCCCGAGGAGGATGTAGTCGGCTGAGGGGAGGGCGAGCGGGCTGATGAAGTCGGCGATGTCCTCGCTGAATTGTGTGCGTGGTCCCGGGGGTCTGTAGATGAGGGTGCCTCTGAGGGTGGTCTTGGGGTTGACGTGGATCTGGAAGTGCAGGTGTTCGGCGGGTGCGATGGTGTCGTCGGTGTTGGTCGTGATGCGGATGGTGTTCCTGTGAATGATGGCGATGCCTCCTCCTGTCTGGTTGACGCGGTCTCTCCGGATGATCTTGTAGCCGTCCGGGATGGCGATGGCGATGTCGGGTGCTGAGGAGGCGTTCATCCAGGTTTCCGTGAGGAAGGCGACGTCTGGGGCTGTGGTGTCGAGCAGGTTCCAGAGCTCGACGGCGTGTCTGTGGACGGAGCGGGTGTTGAGCAGGATGCACTTCAGGTGGCTGCTGCTGGAGTTCGGCTTGGTGGGTGCTGGTGCAGTGCAGGTCCGGGTGCAGGAGAACTTGCAGGCCTGGCAGATGAAGGGTCCGTGGGTGCGTCTCGGGGTGGCTCGGTAGCATCCAGGGGTTCGGCCGGCGTTGAGTGCGTTGAGGGTGGCGGCGTCGTACGTCCGGCGGGTGGGCTGGGGTCTGCGGGGGCCAGGGGTCCTGGCACTGGGCGCGGTCCAGGCGCAGACGGGCTTACCTTTGGCGCACCTTCGGCGCTCAATCGGTGCTCCCTGAATACACTGCAGCAATGTAAAAAAAGACAGTAGAACACTACGCCTTTGAGGGTACCCCGACTACCAGTGTCCCATTATTTCCTGTTGTTGTCGGTTTTTATTTCCAGTTTCTTATGACAGGATCTTGGATCACTGACCTCGGCGTTTTTAAAGCTTCTATTCTCTATTAAAATCACTTTAGAGCGTTTTTAAAAGTGGATCACTTGATGTCCTTTAGGGGAGAGAATTTGTCTATAATTTCCTGACTGTAAATATTTTTCTTTCTTTCACAATATGCCATCTCTATTTGATACATTGAAGCTTTGATTAACCAGATGTCTAGATGGGGTAGACTAATACCTTTTGCCTGGGGCAGAAAAATGGCCAAACCAGGCCATCACCAGATCTGTAGCCTTTGTCAGCATCTAATTAAGGTGTCCTCCCTGCAACTCCCTCTTCAGGTGCAGCCTGAGAGAGAGTGAGAATATTTTCTTACATGGTCACATACAAAGGCAAAAAAGATGAGAATCACTGGCTGGCTAGAGAGATTTTTGAGGAGTGAGCAGGGGCTGCTCCCTCTACCAGTGCGCCTATCTCACCATTTGAGGACTCCCGCAGGGTGAGATTAAAAAAGAAAAGGCACAGTGAGTAACAGCATCCCCGTTCGACGTCAAAGACATTGACATCGAGAAGCGGTACAGTGCCCACTTCCACTGCAGAAATGAAGACTACAGTGTGACTTTCGACGATGAAAGTGTGCAGGATTCCCTTCCAATCAAACTCTGAGTACTCTAGGGCTTACTCAACTTCCGGACTGACTTCTCCAGTGATCATTTCGGATTTTCATTCATCACCAACTGCAACTCCATCTACACCTCCTGAGCCACCTGCATAGTCTTCTCATCCCCCTCTGGTGGTAATTCCTGCAGAAATTCCTCTAGCCATGCCTCTGCAAGCACCTGCTCCAGTGACACCTCCACCAAGAGTTTCAAGGCCTAATTCCCTACATCCCAAACCTCGCCGTAGGTCTAGGTCAAAGTCTAGGTATCACTGTCACCAATACCATTCCATTTTTCCCAAATGGTCTTGATTAAGACATAAACGGGATTCCGCATCCTGATTTAGGACCTATCACATGACCACGTCCACTGGACATTACTCAACTACTCTAGCAGACTTTCCTCCAGCAAGGATATCTCCTGTGGATGACAACAGTCCTATCCAAGAGGTCCTTGTAAGAGGTGCCAATAAGCTGAATATCCCTCTTCCGTCAACTACAGCCTCAACATCTGGAATTTTTGAAACATTGCGCCAAGTGTCCATCTCAAGACCATTACTTAGTCTGATCCCAGGCCTCATTGAGCTGACCAAGGATCTTTCCTTGACTCCGGCTACTGTCAAGGTGGCTCCTTCTTGTCTACAGAAGAAATACAGACCACCTAACCAGGACCTTTGTCCTTCTAATTGTATCCTGGACCTGACTCAGTGATAGCTTCAGATGCGCTTACAAGCTTTATGCCTTGACTCCAACCTCTACTGTTTCTTTTAACTTGGAGAGCAAAAAATAGGGGATTCAGTAAGAAGGAAGGTATGTGGCACATCCATCACCACCGCTATGAAAAAAGCGAGACCTACTCCTAGAGAAGTACGAGAGGTTGCTCTGGGACTCACTTCAATAGTTCATAGACGACCTGCCAAAGGACAGACATGAAGACTTCAAAGAGGTCATAAATGAAGGAATGATGGTTTCATAACAAGTCTTCAGTGCTGCAGCAAATACATCCTTGTAACCCATGGACACTGTCATGGTTTGGCTTTAAATTTTTCCTCTTGTCTCGGACTCACAGGACTTGAACCTGAGGCATAACACACCCCTTAGGCCAGACACACGGTGGCAGAGGGGAAGTGTTTTAGAGGTGTATGTATATCTCTAAAAACATAGATCACATCACTGTGCATACGTAAGACTCATTTGTTCCTCTGTTGTAGTGCACAGTGATTTCTAGGGAGCAGTTAGGCAGCACACACCATTGACCATGGGAAGAGGAGCCAGTTTGTATCCCTAAGGTAACACACCCCAATCCACTGTGGCCAGTCTGCCCCAGCCATTAAACTGGCCACCGGCGGCAAACAATGAGTTCCCACTTCCCCCATCTTCTGTTACCCATTCTGGTGGGGGAAGCATTACATCTTAGCTTGAAGAGTGGAAAACCAATGAAAAATGGGTTCTGAATATTGTGCAAAAAGGGATATTTTCTCATATTCAAGTATTCTCCACCAGCAATTCTACCAAAGAAGTCATCCCCTTTTCATCAGGAGCAACTTCAGCAAGACGTTTTCATCCTCTTGCAAAAACAGGCTGCGGAAAAGGTCCCACTTTCTCACACAAGAATGGGATTTGTTTCACATCACTTTCGCATGAAGAAGAAAGGGCCAAAGAATGAGTTCCAACCCATTCTAGATCTGAAGAATGCAAGCAAGTGGATTTGCAAAGAAAAGTTCAATAGGTCAGCATTGCATTAGATATACCCCCAACTCCATCAGGAATATTTGTTATGCTCTATAGATCATCAAGATGCCTATTTCCACATACCGATAGCCAAAAAACATTGCAAATTCATTAAGTTTATAGTGTGAAGCGCCCATTACCAATACAAAGTCCTTCCGTTTGGTTGCAAGTCTGCACCCAAGAACTTTTCAAAATGTAGGGCAGCACGTCTCCGGAGGCTGAAGGTATTAGTCTACTCCATCTAGCCATTTGGCTAATCAAAGCTTCAGTGTATCAGCAACATGTAACATTACCAGATAGCTATCATCACCCTCAACTGATTGAAACTGTATGTAAATCACAAAAAATAATTTCCATCCCAGTACAACCCCTTCATTATCTGGAAGCAGTTTTGTATACGTTGAACACAAAACTTTCCTTCAGAAGAGAGACGTTTACCTGTTCTTCAAAAGATGACATCTCATCCAACAGCGGGGCAAATATTGTCTCTCCTAGGATCAATGGCATTGTGCATGTTCCTAGTACCAAATGCATGCATGAACAAGAGACCTCTGCAACAATATTTGGATGATCAGTGGAACCAGCTTTCAGGAAAATAGGATGACATACTAATCCTAACAACTTTTGTAGAGCAATCGCTCAGCTGGTGGTGTCTTCCAGAGAATCTGTTAAAAAGAATTGGTTTTTACCAAGAAATCCCAAAGCAGAAAATAGTAATGGATGCCTTCCTATCGTGTTGGGGTGCTCACATGAGCCACCTTGAGATTCAAGGCTTTTGGTCTCCGAAGGAATAGACACACCACATCAACCTTCTAGAGTTAAGAGAGGGACATCAAGCTCTGAGCGCTTTACTAATGTCCTTTAAGACAAACTTCCACCTTGTCCAAAAAAACAATATAACAACCATTCATTATCTGAACAAGCAAAGAGGGAGGAGATGCAGTTCCTGGAAGCTCATACAATCTGAAAATGGCTTGTGTCCAGGAATCTCAGGATTATAACTGTCCATCTGTCAGGCGTCCTGAATGTGGAAGCGGAAGCTCAGCAGAATCATTCAAGAGACCCATGAATGGGTATTAGACTTCACCTTTTTTAAGACATCTTTTGCCAATGGTGTTCTTTCAAATAGACCTCTTTGAAAATAGAGAAAACAAGATATGCAGAGACTTTGCCATGAGGTTTTTACCAACCAGGCTCATTGAGAATGCCCCAGGGAGCAACTGGTCAGGCAGATTTCTTCATGCCTTTTTTCTCATTTCTCTATTGTTGTCAGTAGTCATCAAACTAACTTACTCGAAGGCCGGAGTGATTACAGAGTGGTCCTCACAATAGTGGTTCACAGATCTTCCCCACCTTTCACAATAGACTCACAGGAGACTGCCATACAGACTCAATCTTATATACAAGTTCATACTGCACCTCAACCGTCAATCCTTGAACTTGGATGCTTAGCTCCTGAACTCATACAATATGGCCATTTAAATCTCCCTCATATTGTGTGCTCAGGGCAAATTTGATCCGATCACCTGCCAAGAAGAGGTGGTGCTTCCATATCTTCTTCATTTGGCCAAAGCAAAGCTGCAGGTTTTCTCTAGTAAAGCCCACCTTGCAGCTAGTACAGACTGCAGAAAACCTCCTTCACAAATTTCCTTTTTTTGAAAATCCTGTAGTTGATGTTTTTTTAAGGCATTAAGAAAGTTTATCTTCTCATCCAGAGACCTTTATCTCCTAGGGAGTTGACTGTCATTGCCCATCTCTTGGGACCTCCTTTTGAGCCTATATATAAATTTCCTATAGAACACGGAAAGCTTTTTTCCTAGTCTCTGCATGCAAGGTTAGTGAGATTAGGTCTCTTTGTTCTCACAGACCTTGTACAGTTTTTCACAGTAATAGCTTAGTAATAAAAACTCATCCCAAGTTCCTCTTTAAAGTAGTATCAGACATCCTTGTCAATCAAGTGATTGCTGTACCTACATTTTTCAGAATCTCTATTTTACAGTAGAGAGGTCCTGCCACACTCTTGATGTCAGAAGTGTTTTTAAAGTTTCATCTGGACAAAACTAAGGGCTTGAGCAAGTCCAAACAATTGTTTGTGAACTATGGTTTACAACAATTCTTCCATTAAACCTATACATTTGGAGAGAACAGCCACTGCATACTAATCTTTATGTATGACAGAGGCTTAATTGCATCCACCTTTTTGCTTATAGAAAACAAATTAGCTCAATCAGTAGTGCTGTGTATGTAGTATGTGTATTCAAGCGGACCTGTATATCTAGACAACAGAGGGGCCACTTAAACATTTGTTTGTGAACTATGGTCTATTACGCTAGGGTTTGCCACATCCAACCAATCCTTATCTAAGAGGATAGTCTCTTGCGCACTCCTGTGCTACCAGAAAGTTAACAGACCTTTAGCTGGAAAATCAAAAGCTCATTCAACCAGAAGTAAACCCACTGCTGCATTTTTATATGCAATCTCCCAAGATCTGCGAAGCAGCAACCTGAAGATCTTTTTACACTTTTAGAAGACACTATTTTCTTGATTGGGACTCCAGAGAAGATGCCCTAGGAGGCCAAGCCTTATTGAGAAATCTATTTGCTTAGGTTTTTTTACACCATTTATCTCCTCCCATGTGGTTTAGCGGGATGAGCTATCTATTCTATTCAGTGCTTATGATTGTCAATGGAGATCCCCTGAAGGAGAAGGAATGGCTTCTTACCTGTAATCCCATTTCTCCTTCAGGGGAATATCCATTGAAATCATAAGCAACCCTCCCTCCTTCCCAATGGAAGATAAAGTTTGGTTTATACGTTCCTGTTACTTACTGCATAAAAAAAACTGAGGCAACTGCAACCTAAGGTTTAGTTAGTGTTGTGTTGTCTTTCTTACTTTGCCGCAGCTTATACATCCACATTGTCCTCTATCATTTACTTTAAAAAAAAAAATGGCGTTGTGAAGGATGTTTTAAAATGTCACTTTTCTTTCAAGTAGTGACCTTTTATGTATTTTCTTCCATCTTCCAGTAGATTAATGGAATTAGCAATATAGCCTGTTCTTTGGGTTGCTAAATTATAATTTTGTGACACCTGAACTTCCTGTCCCATCTGAAGTAAGGTGAAGATACCACAGAAAATGTCACTTTGGAAAAAGTGGTCCTGGATCCCAACATTTGGGAGGGACTATTCTGTGCTTATGATTTCAAAGGAGATGCCCCTGGAGGAGTACTAGGATTACACTTATAACAACATTCCATTTTCATCATGAATCATTCTCTTTCAGGTCAATCGAAGGGAGTGTCCATTATGTACAAGTGAGGTACTACACACAATGTGAGCGAACCAGGGGAGGCAATTTGTATCCCTATACCCACCCTCACTGTATGAGTAAGAGCAGTGTGTTTCCTGAAGCTTTCCATAAAAGACTCGAGGTAGAAGTGCCAGCTTGTTCCCTTGAATCACTATGTCCACCCACACACAATATTGTGGTGAGCTAATGCTTTCTTTTTAGGCAACCCATAGAGTTGCTTAATTTTGGGCGGCTGGGATATACCCCTTAAGCCAGACACACTGTGACTGAGAGGAAGTAATGTATGTATACCTCTAAAATAACATACACCCTGTATGACAGTGGGAAGAGAAGCCATTATGTATCCCTGAGGTCAAGCCATTGTGGTGAAAACAAGTATGTACATTCCACTGAGACAGCACTCATCAAGGGTACAGGAAAGAGTGTGTTTACCCATAAAGTAGCACATTCTGTATCCCTGCTGGCCCATGACTGACGCCCATGTATACACTTTAGGCAGCACAGTTTGTGTTTGATACCAATGTGTAATTCTTCGACAGCACACAGTGTGCCCCTGGGGGTAGGACAAGTAAGTGAACCACTCTATTCTTTCACATCACATGCAGCACAGCTCTTGTTCGAATATAATGTCTTGCCTTAAGATTTCTGTTGTAAAAAATATTGATTATTTATGGTGTAAGTTTCCCTCAAATTAAGTGATATATTAATTTTTGTTTTACATTTTGTATTTTAAAATAGATATTTGCTGAACTGAGTTTATGGATCTGTGTAACGTAGATGTATTATTTGTACCAGTATCTGTTATCCTACGTTTTATTTATAGATGTAGAAATAAACTGTACACATATAGCTGACAGCTAGCAGCCAGTCTACACATGTTGCAGCCTTAAAGTGCATGTTCCAAAGGACAGTGGCTGATGCCGTGCCCTCCTGAAGGCGAATGACGGGATAAAATAGCCCTGTGAGAGGCCTAGAACACATTAGCGTCCACACATGACTACTAGACGCACAAAATGGACGTTTCGTGCATAGCTGGAGTTGCCATTCCCATGATACTGCTGTTATCCAGAGAACATTTCAATAAAGAAAGTTCTTCAGTATGAAGCATAGACCTTTGAAGGTGAAGCACTGTACCGTGGCCTTAATGTTTACATTGCGCTCTTAAGTCAATGGGCCGTATCTTGAGATGGGCAAAATTCATACCGAAAGTCTTAATTGATCAAGTTTTCTGCAAATATTTGGTGTATTTTGGATGACGTATTGAACTGCATTCAATAAACTGTGTATAAGCTATTGTTGTTTCTGTTATTTGTAAAAGCAGACCTTGTTGTTCTAGCGTACAATCCTTGGGCAACAGAGAAGGGTCAACTAATACAATCAAACTTGTCCTGATTTAATAGATCAAATAGAGATTCATAAAACTCAACCTGTGTCTTGAGAAAAACGGTTTTTCTAGATGAAAGCATGCATAATGACATCAAACCTACAGAAAAAAGATGGGCTTACCCAAACAAAATTGTGTTTTTAGAGAACCATGAAGCTGAAGGAGGCAAACCTATATGTAATGAAAATTAAATGAAATGAAGGTTTTATAAAGCGCATGTATGCCAAGGCGTCTTAGTGCTAAGGCTGTCATAAACCTTGAGCAGAGGGAGCAAGCAAAGGTTAAGACTTGGGTGCAAACAGCCATGGTTTTAGCGCTTTTCTACAGAGCTGTCTATTAGTTTGGCTTCTCAATGTAAAAGGCAGAGAGTTCCAGAGTTTAGAGGCTAGATAAAAAAAGCTTCTGCCACTCCATTGTATGGTCTTCACCCTAGGGATGACCAGCAGAGAGGCAGTCGACGACCTGAGATTGTGTTGTGGGACGTGCCATCTAATGAATTTGCTGAAGTAGGCAGGTCCCGCACCATAGAAGACCTTGTGAACAATGCACAGTATGTATGGAGCGAACAAAGATTTCTTCAATTAAAACTGTACATTTGGAGAAAACAGCTAATTCATTCTTATCTTTATGTATGACAGAGGCTTAAATGTATCCAACTCTTTGTGTATAGAAAAAAGAGTATTTCAAACAACAGAAGAGTGTAATTCAATAAATGTATATAAGCACAAAAAGGGAGAAAGGTCAAGAAAGCAAATCTCATTAGATTTTTACAGGAAGCCCTCACTCACCACCCTGGTTGGTGACATGCTTCATCATCGGGCCCACCAGGAGAAGCCAAATGCCTCCCCGGTGTGCTACAACGCCAGGATACTGCAGAGCTGGTTATTTGTGAAGATTGTGTGAAAAAAGGTTAAAAATGTCCAGATTGTGTCTCACATAAAAACTTTATTCTGTGGCCAACCTGACATATTAAAACGATGTGTTGGGAAATTTTCAAATAAATTGTTTGGGTATTTCCACTTAAAGTGGGGTCGACATGTTTCTGCCATTTATGTGTAATTTACTGGGCATTCTTCAGGACCATGGGAAGTGTACCTCGGCGGCATGGGCATGCTAAGGCCCACCCTGACCTGAGGACGTGAAAGTTAAAAATTGGTGTAAAAACTATAAGGTGCAAGAAAAAACAAAGAGAACAAACCAACAAGTTGTGGGAATTTACCTCAAAATCAGAGGAACCTGTGTAGTCTGGAAGGAGAGAGTACATGACATACACACATATAGAAAGACAAAACACGTAGTTAGACAAGTCCCTCACTTTGGTTCTCTCAAAAGCCGATTTCTGAAAGATGTGCTTGTGACTAGTCACCAATTTTTAACTTTCACATCCTCAGGTCAGGGTGGGGCCTTAGCGTGCCCATACCGCAGAGGTACACTTCCCATGGTCCTGAAGAATGCCCAGTAAATTACACATAAAGGGCAGAAACATGTCGACCCCACTTTAAGTGGAAATTCCCAAACAATTTATTTGGAAATTTCCCAACACATCGTTTTAATATGTCAGGTTGGCCACAGAATAAAGTTTTTATGTGAGACACAATCTGGACATTTATAACCTTTTTTCACACAATCTTCACAAATAACCAGCTCTCCAGTATCCTGGCGTTGTAGCACACCGGGGAGGCATTCGGCTTCTCCTGGTAGGCCCGATGATGAAGCATGTCACCAACCAGGGTGGTGAGTGAGGGCTTCCTGTAAAAATCTAATGAGATTTGCTTTCTTGACCTTTCTCCCTTTTTGTGCTTATATACATTTATTGAATTACACTCTCGTGTTGTTTGAAATACATTTACCTGGGGGACTGAGAGTGTACTCCTCCCTTTCTCTCCCGTTGTTAAGATATAGAAAAAAGAGTAGACAACAGAGGTGACCCTGAAAACAAGCAATGGTAATGCATCGGTCTCGCCTATGTAATGAATGAAGAGCTGTTTTCATCCATCATCGTCGAGTAGAAGGGAGAAGGGAAAGCTCCTTGACAGATAACACAGGAGTGGGAATGATGTGGTGCAGCAGGCAGAGCTGCTGTCTTGAGACCTGGGGATGACACTTCGAGTCACGGCGGCACCACACAACATCCTGTGGTTCTATGCAACTCACTTAATTTCTCTGGGTGATAAATTGTTATTAAATATGGTAAACAGATGGTAAAATGCAACATCGTTCTTTTGTACAGTGAGCAGAGCACCTGGTGAAACCAAATCTGTGTGGATAGAGAAAACAAACATTAGAAAAACCAGTAGGTCTTGCCTTTGGGACCTACTGGCTTTCCCAGTGATTTTGGAAATGCTAAACATAATTGGTCAATTCAATCAATTTTTATTTATTATGATTTGGAATTCCAAAGAATTCCACATAAAAGTACATCTTAAAAAAACATAATTTTGTCTAAAAACACAAATAAGCAAATCAGTAACAGCTGCTCTAGAGGTTTTCCAGTGCCCGAAGGGGTGAACCTTGAGTAATCAGATTGCCATACATGAATTTCTTACACACTTATACAGAGTTATAATCTACTTCTATCATAAAACATTCCAAATTAAAACTTATTGTAAAGTACAGAATTTTACAATAGCTTAGCAGCAAAACAAGGATTTAAGGTGCTTAAGATCCTAAAAGATGAGTAACAAGCAGCAGGAAAAAATTACTAAAGTGCACATGCTTAATTTCAAACACAGAAAAACGGCCTAAGACCGAAGAGTCAAAAAAAGTGCAAATGCTCAGTGCATATGTATTAAAAAGTTCATGAAGTACACAATGGTTTAGCAGCAACTCAAATTTAGTAAAGTGCTTGAGATCCTAGAGAATAAGTAAGTAGCAGCAGAAAAAGTTTATAAAAGTGCAAATGCTTAATTGTAAACAAAGTAAATCGGCCTTAAAGACTGAAGAGACAAGAAAGTGCAAGTGCTCAGTACATACATATTCAGACGAATCTTACGACATAAGTATATATTTAAAAATTGTTTTAAAAAGCAAAAAAATTTAAAACACATGAGTTCAGATGGGGGGGGGGGGTACAGCTGACAATTTCGGGCCACTTCTGCTGTGGTAATGTTATACTCTAAAAAAACAATTCCTTAGATATCTACGACGTGTTGATTATAATGCGGGACAAACAAATAAAACATGATTCAGGTGTTGTATACAAAAATTACATAAATGACAATACCTTTCATGTCTAGGAATACCTTCCCAGGCTCCTGTTACAACTATTAGAGGTAGTAAATTCAATCTCAGTAACAGAATCACTCTGCGCACTCCATGTTTAAGGTTCCATAAAACATAAGGTTGAGGTTTTTTGGCCATACTGCTCCCCACAATACAATCAATATTTCTATTCTCTAAGCACATTTTAATATCTCTTTCACGAGAAACCCAGTTGATTGTCTTCTTAATTATAGTTTTCAAAGCCCTCTTGCAAAGAACCGCAGCCCCATCCTTATCTATACCAAACATTGCTAATGCCTTTAAATTATTCCTAAAAATAGCACATTTGTCTTTCATATTTACAAATATTTCTCTGTACAATGCTAGCCGAAGCTGGTTCTCAGACCTATTTAACAATACATTACACCATCTTAAACACGCGGCCATTGAGAGCACATAAGTGGAAAGTAGACCAAATTCGAGCCTAAGCGCTGCAATAGGTGCTGCGCGATTCAAATTGCATGTTAGGCGCCAAATTTGCCCTTCCACTTTCTCAAATTTGTCCCACTCTTGTGCATCTATTGTTTCACTAGCGTAGTTCAGGGTTGGTGGGATCTTTATTTTATAGACCGATATAATGTGGGAGAAATGTCTTTTCCCACAGTATGTATACAGGCGGTTAATTGCCAATGCTTGTGAGATTGCCTTGCCTTTGCAATGATCCATGTGCCTGTTAACTGAGCACCTGTTTGTAAATATTTTTCCTAAATATGGATACAATTTTACTACTTGCAAGTTCTCATTTCCCAAGAACCAATTCACATTTTTTCTGACCTTACATCATTGATAGCTCAAAATCACGACTTTACTCTTTAAAATATTTATTTTTAACTAATACTCTTCTGTGTACCCAATTAGCTCAGCAAGTCGTCTTTGCAGTCCAATTGGGGTCAAATCCATTATTATGGAATCATCTGCATATAACACAGCTTAGCTCGGTTTCCTAATTTAGGGGGATCCCCTTTACTGAGCACCACTCTTCTTGGCAAATCATTAATGTAAATGGAAAAAAGTAAAGGGGCCAAAAGGCACCACTGCTTCAACCTATTATTGGTTACTATTTTCCTCGAAAGGCCTTGGGTTCCCCCCAATGAAACCTGAGTCCAAGTGGAGGAGTGGAGAGCAATTATTAATCGTAAAAGATTCCCTGGTATCCCCATAGTAACCAATTTTCTCCACAGCTTCCCCCAATCTACCCTTTCGAATGCTGTGGAGAAATCTATAAAAATCGAATATAGCGGCACACCCCGACTTATTGGATATTTTTCAATTAAAGTTTGCAAAATGGAGTTATTATCCAATGTGCCGCTATTCTTATGAAATCCTGTTTGTTCCAAAGGGATTAAATTATTTCCAAATGCCCACTCTTGAAGGTGAGTGAGAATACTCTTTGCAAACAATTTACCGGTTGCATCCAAGAGAGAAATCTCTCTAAATCTGGCAGGAGAATTTTTAGGACCCTTTTTATATAGCGGAACTAATATGCTTCCCTTCCAGGATTGTGGAATATCCCCTTAGTTATAACAATGGACGAACAATGGCTGCAGAAATTTCGCCCACTCTTCACAATCCTGTTTTATTATGACTACTGGTACATCATCTGGGCCCATTGCGCTGGAATATCTTGCCCCTTTAATGTAGCCCTCAATCTCCATACATGATGGTGCACCATAGTAACTCCCCGCCGTTGGGGAAATGCTAACCTCTTGGTTCTGTCCCACTGCGAGATTTGGAGCATAAAGCTGGGAAATATACGTGGACCATTCTACTTCTGGGATTAATATAGGTTTTGACTTCTCTCTCCCATCGCAAAATTCTGCTACCAGTGCCCAATACTTCCTAGTGTCCCCAGATAGAGCCACCTCTCGAAGTCTAACCCATTTTGCATCTTCAGCCCTCCTACAATCGATGTTATTTTCCTTTTCCGTACCTGTTTCAATATACTTATTTCTCTCTGCCTTTGTATCATGGGCTTCCTAAATTGTTCTCTAATTAAACCATTAATTTTCCTATTCAATTTTTTAATTTCCCATGGTATTATTACTAATGGAGTAAAACCACTGTCTTGCTTCTTTCTTCCAATTGTTCTAATTGCAGCCAAGACTCTCTCGAACCTCTGAACCAGGGTTTCTTGGCTGGAAGTAAAGATGATATTTTCAAAGACCCTCTTAAAATTCGGGAGCAAATTATTTGACCAGCAAATACGCCCATTATTACGATTATATGAAACCTTTTCATCCCTCTGATTCCAAAGTTCAGGCTTCTCAATTTCTATGTCCATTTGTACAGCTAAAATACTGTGGTCACTCATATTTGTGGGAGATACCTTAAATTGGATACATACATTAAATAGTTGAAAAGATACTTCCATATAATCAATTAAAGAGTGACCATATGCACCCCTAAAGGTATAGGCTGCGGGGGAATCCTCCGGGAATTTACTGTTTTACGCAACAAGGTCTAAACTTCTAAAATGTTGCAAAAGTAACAAGACTTGTTTATCTTATCTTAAATGGGCCGGCAGTACAGAATCTGGGATGGCCCATACCTCTTCAAGTTCCGAGTTAGAAAAAGACATCACTGCACTATTGGATAATTTAGCATTAAAATCACCCACCATCAATGTACGTGAACATTCTTCATTGTTACTTATCCTTTGCACAAAAGCACAGATTGAGTCGACCAATATGTTTGACGCTCTCCCTGGGGGAATATACACGTTTACCAGTAAAAGAGAAATTACTTGCTCCAGGTTATCTTCACCAATCCTCAACTTTACTCTGATACAGCATTTTGAGGGATGTTTATAGATCACAGGATCTTTGGGCTTTATGGTAGATGTTTTTGACCTATTCAGGGTACCTGCTACCCAGCTCCACTTTGCAAACATCATCCTCCATGTTAGGGCTACTTGGCCTTCTGGCTTCAGGGCCTGAAATGTTAATTTCTCTGTTTCCTAGGTTTATCCCTACAGTTATTTCGATGTCATTAAGGTGTATGGGGACTTTTGCATCCCTATTGTTAGAGAACCCAAACCCTTGCATCTGATGAAAAGTTCCTAAGCTTTCTGATGGAACTCGGCAAGGGGATGCACTATCAATCACATCTATACCTCTTTTTCTAAAGCAGTCTGCATTAGCTATAACCAATGATGAAACTATCCCTGATGAAAAAGTAACTCTAGTACTTGAGGGGTGCTCCTCCAGTCTAAATAGACTGTCTCTATATCTTCACTTATTAATGGACCTAAGTACTTTATTTTTATCAACTGCAGGAGGGCACTTCTGTTCAATAACATTGGTTCCATTTCAAACAGAGAAACAAAAATCAAAGTCCTGCTCACCCACCCGACTCCTGGCCCTGCATTCCTTATTGGCCTATTACCAGGCTGCCCTAAAACCGGGTCTCTCTCTAACTTGCCCCGCTTACTGTTAACAACTGTGGACAAGTCCCCCATCCCAACTTTCCCGTGGCCGGAATCAAACCGTGCTGGAAAAGTATCCCGTCCACGGGGATGGAAAGGGGCACTTCCGGTAGCTGAATATTGATCTATAACAGGCTCATGTAAGTTTTCAGATACATTTCCTGATATTGGGTCTCTGATTATCTCGTGATGTATCCCACCTTCTTCTTTGCCCTCTAGGCACTGTGGGTGAGTCAGCACCAGGTTCGAACAGATCGACTGGTTATCATTATTTTGCCCAGTATTTTGACCCGAATTCAATTTAAGTTGCCCCAAAGTCCTTGTGTCCTTTCTACTTAGAAGAGATTTTAGACTATTTACTTCCTCGCTTACTGGGGAAACCGCAATTTTTTCTGTTCCCGTTTAGGAATACGTCGAATCCTGTTCTTCTTCTTACCCCTTCTACCAATTCTGATGTTTCCTTCACTCAATACTGGGGCCTCACCTAAAGATACAATATCTGAAGTATTTGCTACTTGGGTTATCTGGGTTACTTTTTTTAAAAATAGGGTAAACTCGTAATGGGGGTATTACTGGGGATACTTTTAAATTTAATGTACCCCCTTCGCTGGTATGCTCTGCACTGTTAGGGAGAAGGTAAATTTGCAATTGGACTACCTCTAAGTTAGGCGCAACGTTTTTAGAGCCCTCATTCGTTTCTTCCAGTTCCCCGTCCACAGATTTAATACCATTTCTTGGCATCTTGTTAAATTTTTGACAACGACAACTGGGTATTTCAGAAACCTTTACCAAATTCTTTATGTCATGCTTAATCTGATTGAGCTCTTGGACCCCCATTAGTATAGGCGAGAGGACTTCCAAAATATGATCAGTATTTACTGTGCTTTTTTCCAGCAAAGATAAAATTGAGGAAAGAATTCTCTCTAGTGCATAAAAAATCTTCAAGGTTCCCCCTATCCGTGCATTCTCAAATGTGTTCATGCTGTTCTCTGCCCCCCTATTCAGTAATACTCCTGATGTCCTTTCAACAGAAAGTCCTAATAGAGGAGCCTGGGATGAGCTAGTGGGTGGACTGCTATACAGAGCAGGCATATGTGGTTGACCGGCTATTAAAACCGGGGATAGTTCCGGATCCATCTCCATGGCCCCTATCTTTTTCATCTGTGCCGTCAATTCCTCTTTCCTTTCCATTTAGTTAGCAATATCCAGAAGGGTGTAATCCTCCATTTTCGCCTGCTCAGGGCTAAAGCTAAGTTCCGTACACTGTGGCACTTTTAATGACAGTTCACCCAGTTTAGGCGAAGGGAAACCAGGCTCTAATCCGTTCAGACTTCTTTGATAGACTTGAGAGTTGTCAAAAAGAGATACCAATCCTGCCAATGGCGATAATGGGGTAGGACCCTTTCTTTTCACATTTTTATTCGGGGGGCCTTCTACTTTGCCCACCGACAGATCCCTTTCAGTTTTACTACTCACCCCTCCTATTTGTAAAACAACACTTTCGCCTGGTGGCTGTCCAGACGGTAACAACTGCTGCAAGTTTTCACCATTATTGCTCTGTTCAATAATTACGTCAGGGTAAAGAGCTGCCTTGACTTCTGAATTAGTGGACTGGATGCCCTCCTCATTCTCAGATGATACATGAATATCCATCACCTCATCCTCCTGGACCTCCTTTTTTTCTTCCTTTAACCCCTTCCCAAGCTTGGAGCACCTTACGCCTTTCGTAAACATTGATATCACCGATGGATACGTTTTCAGGTGAGAAAGGTGAGCCCTATTTCTCCTGCGCCGAATAGTTTTTTTGAAGTTTAAGGGGACTCCTCTGGCTCGAATAACAACTCTGAGCCTGGCACGGTTTTCACTAACACGCTTGAGCGAAAACGCCTAGATGGCATTACAAGATGCTTAATAAGGTTTTGTTACAGCAATACTGGGCTGCTTAAGGGATATAGGGGATGGGGATCTCGATGCTCTCAGCTGACCACAGCTGTCGTGTCTTTCCTGGCCTGTATCGATCTTTACTAGACAGTACTGAGAAATATAAGTTCCAAATCACAAGCCCAGACCATAGGACCAATGAACTCCACAGAAAATCGCAGAAAACTGCAGTTTCAAGATCCAAGGAAATTTCCTTATTCACACTACTCCTGACCACTGCCTTACCACTGCCTTTAACCGTCACAGACCTTAAGCTACGCCTCCCGCTGAACACAGGGCCGTCGGGAAATTGATCACTTGCCTCTTGAGCTTAAAGCGCGGGACACACAGCGCAACCAAACAAAAGGACAGGGCGTAGGGCTTGATCCAATGCGCCGATAGTCCAAAGCCTCCACCTCCACCAACCACCTTCCTGAAGTGGGCGGAAGGGCCGGGGAAGACCACCGAGATCACACAGGTCACCCAGAGGTCAGTACAGAGTCCAGGCGCAATTGCTCAAATCGTGAAGGGTCTTTAGGGACTGAGAACTCTTATTTCTTGCCCTCTCACACACTCCTTCAAGTTGGTGATGCGGCACAGAGTTCAGAGCAAGGAATGGTTGGCAGAGCAGGCGGGGGGGGGGGGGGGGGGCAGAGCAGGCTTCCCAGACTTCAGGTGCGCGACAGGGGAACACCTGCTCCACACTTGCTCGGCTCGGTCGGTTTTCAGCCCACAGCTAGCGGTCGGTCCCGTGGTCGCCCCTCCTGGCCGCAGTTACAAACACCTCCGTCTCCACTGCCCGCAGCTACCATTCAACTGCCGCAGCTTTGATTTTAGAATTCCTCCGACAAACGGCAGGTGACGGGTAACAGGCGGTGGCGGCCGCACCAACACTTGGCTCCGCACCGCTCTGGAACATGATTGGTCGAAAGCAATGGTTTTGTTGGTGCTGTTTAGTATTGGCAAAACGTGTCAAGCATTGGCAAAGCCAATAGGTCTCGCATATGCTAGAGCTATTGGCTTTGTCAATGTCGTTTTAGCCATGTTGTACAGCAGTACTATAAAACGACAAAGCTTTTTTTTTCCCCAACTTCAGCCATGCTGCTTAGCAGCCTCACTGCTGTACAACATAGCTAAAAGACACTGACATAGCTAATAGCTCTCGCATGGGCGAGATTTATTAGCTTTGCCAAAGCTTTTTTCTGCTTGTGCAACAAAAATGTACACATGAAGAATGGTGTTTTACTGCTGAGAGAGAAGCCCCCGCTTGCGTATGAAGAGAGAGTTCAAAGGTCACTCGTAATTTGTGTTTTTGATCTGCTACTTTGGGCACTGGAACTTATTTGATAGTAGCTTAAACATGATTGCCCAAAAATTTTTTGTACAGACATTTCTGATCTACGTATCAGCGTTGTTAAAAGGTTGATTAATGGGGGCAATTAACAGGAGATGTTGTCCACTAGAGCCAAGTCATCATTGCGTTTTTTTTGGGCGTGACAGGGTGGGCAAGCAAGGACCGGGGAGGGTGGAGAGGGTACAGGCAAGCAGCGATGATGAACACACAATTGTCTGGGCATGTTTGTCAGCAACAAATTGCCCGTGTTCTAAAAAAAGGAATGGACAATATATACTTGATTTGTCTAAAGGTCTGATCACCTCCCAAACAAAACTGCATGTGCCATGCGCAGGTTAGTCAGTGAGACTGTGTACCCCAAGCCTTTTGAATAATTATGTGAACTAGTTTTTTTTGCATATCCGAGGTCAAACAAATGTTTCTGTTAATGTAAAATCTATGCAAATGGATGCACTTATTTATCAGTGGAGCTGACAGGCATTCCATATTGGGGGTGCTGGGAGAAGAAAGAGGCAATTGATTATTTTTGCATTTTCTTTCTCACTGTCTTGAGGAACTAAAGTTATCTATCTAGTTAAACAGCAAATGAAATAACGACCCCCCCCTTCCTAAATACATATGGCTTTAGCCTGCAATACTGATCACTGCGTGGCTGCTAAATGCCTGTGGCGGGGTGTGGCCAAGATGGCGAGCGGGTAAGACGTGTCTCTTTCGTCTCCCCGCTCCCAAGCACCCAATCCGACCTAGATCAGTGCAGTATTCCATCATCGAACCGCAGTGCTGGGAGAGGCACATGCCCTGACTTGAGGGCACCTGTAAGGAGCTGAAATTCGGAGCTGGAACCCATCTGTGGGTGAGTGAGGTCTCTGGGGCGACGCAAGGCCAGCACAGGAAAATGGTGGCTGGACTCGGCTGGGCTGCTGAGGCTGCCCTTCACACCGGATCCCCCGAGGCACGCCGGGGCCTAGCTGCGCAGGACCGGAGACCACCTGTGAACGGAGGGGTATGGCAAGAGTACTGCGGAGAGCGAGGGCCCACTAGTGGAACAGGGTGCCCACGGTGACATGGCCGCTGGATCCACCGCAGGTAGACCAAAAGAGTGGGGGGAGGCCCAGTGGAGCCCTATACGGGCTGAGACCTGAGGCGGAGAGCCCGCGAGTGCTGCAGTGCGGCCCCTGGGGGAAAGCAGGTCGGCAGACCAGTCTTTTACCCGGGGTGTTCGCGCGATGGCATGACGTGTAGGAAGTAGATTAGGGGGTTAGGTCAGGGGTGGGAGGGGTTAGGAGGTTTATTTAAGGGGACAGGAAGGGGAAGGACTTCCTCTTCCTGTCCCCGGTGCCTCAGGGAAAGAAGTTAGTTGTAGTCGGAGCTGTAGGCGGTGTGTGATTTAGTGGTTTTGGTCGTGTTCTGGTGCCCCAGAGCGACTTCACAGGCAAGTTTACTGGTGTTAGTTAGGTGGGCTGTCATTTAGGCGAGTTTACGGCGGGTGGCCTACTTGTGTCCCGGTGCGGCGCGTGGCGGTGCGAAATCCCACGCATCTCGCGGACGGGCCGGGGTTGCCAAACCTCACGCATCTCGCGGACGGCCTGGAATTGAGGTTGCCAAACCTCACGCATCTCGCGGACGGTCAGAAAACACTGTTGGAGGTATGGCAACACCTGATGCAGAGGCAGTGAGGGCTGCACTACTTGTGCTTGGCCGGGCGGGGAGGACGGACCTCCTGCAACCTGGTGTCCTGGACCAGGCGTGGGTGGGGATGACCCGCACGCCCCGGTCGGCGTCGGCGGGTGTGGCTGCGGTTGTCGCAGCGTGTATGGATGAGCCCGCTGGGGCTCGGGAGGGCGCGCCTAAGAAGGCTAGGGGCAAAAAACAGCAGGAGGCGCCCAAGAAGGGGGGGAGGCGGCTGAGCCTCCCGACCAAGATCGAGGCCCAGGAGGCGGTTTACGGTGGGGACGGCGGGGCGGTCGCAGCTCCGCTGGCACTGCATGCCGGGAGGTCGGGGAGCGTGGGCCGACTGGTGGGGTACGATGAGAGCAGTGAGGGCAGTGGGGGGGAGGACCTGGGTGAGTGGGAGGTGGCGGCTGGTGAGGATTTTGTGCTCACCCTGTCGGGGGGGGAGTCTGGGGGGGAGGAGGAATTTACCATCTTGGAGCAACCGGACGACCTTTCGGGGGGCCGGAAAGGGGTGGTCAAGCAGCAGGGTTCCAAGGGCAAAGGCCCCTTGAAGGCGCAGCTGCAGAGCGGGGGGTGCTGCGGCACCCGCGCCCGGGCGGGGAGGCCTGGGGGAGTCTGAGCGGTTGTCCATGTATGACCGGTGGGAGCGCATGACCGAGGAGGAGAGGGGTCGCGACCAGCGTCGCGTCATTGCTGAGTATGAGCAGGAGTGGCAGCGCTTATGCGAGGCCAGGGAGGCGAAGGCGGGTGGGGTGCTAAAGGGCGACGGGGCCCTAGCGCCTGCGCGTGGAAAGGGGGCATCAGGGGGTAGGGGCTCCTGGGACACGTGGCCAGTGGGTCTGGGTGGACAATGCAGGGACTGCCTTGACGGATCAGAGACCTGTTGGCACCGGGACCTCCCCGAGCGCATACGGCTCGGGGTACAAGCCGGCGGGGTCAGCTGGCAGAGGCCGGGGTGGGCCGGCGGGGCGCAAAACGGCCTCCAAACGCCGAGACGAAGAAGCAGGGGGGTCCGCGGCGGCCTGCCCTCCATCGAGGGAGCGGGTACCAACGATGCTGGAGTGCGAGTTTATGCCTGGAGTGAAAGGGAAGGGTGCTAATAGAGTGGTTACGGAAGTGGTGCCGCTGGATGTTCAGGATGAATGGTTGAACTATGAGGATGAGGAGGATGAATTGGAAGAGGGTGAGTTGCGCGAGTCGGAGTGTGTGGACAGGGCTAAGGTGGCATCTGCCACGGTCGGTGTTTCCCATGAGGCACGAGATGGCGCCAGTCGGGCCACCAAGGGGACCATGAAGCCGGCGGACGCACGGCTACGGGAGATGGACGCTCCTGCAACCTTGTCAGGTGAGGGCGCTTGGTGGGACGCATGGACTGAAGGGGGGAAGGGAGGGAGAAAAAAGCCCTGCCGGTCGGTAGGGGTGGGGGATGGGTCTGTGCGGACGGGGGCCCCTGTTGGGGTGGAGCCGGTGGTGGCTGCTGGGGGGAAGCAGGTCATGACGGCCAGTGCGCAGACTGACAAGGTGGAGGATTTGGGGGGTAAAGATGATGGGGTGGAGAAGCTCCGAAAGAAATTGCCATATATGGGTTTGGCCATGCCCCTGGGTTCGTATTTGTCTGAAAAAACGAGAGGGAAGATTTGGAGGCATGAATATGTGGATGTGTTTAAGCTGCTACATAGAGAGATTCAGGCGAAGGAAGGGTCTAAAGAGGAAGAATGGGAGTTGACCAGGCGGCCGAGGGTGCCGGTAACGATGGAGAATTGGACGTCGGCTTTCTTGATTTACGCGAGTATATATTGTGAGAAGCACGGTGATCGGGCGATTGCTCTGTTCAAATATATGGACGTGATCAGGAAGGCGCAGCTGCATTTCGGGGGTTTTGCTTGGCTGAGCTACGACGAGGAGTTTAGGGCCAGGGTCAGCGTCACTCCAGACAAGCCGCGGGGGGAGGTGGACCAGGAGCTCTGGATTCAATGGATGTCTTCGATGCAGGCGGCGGCTTCCACTCATACGGCTAGCGGTCTTCCGGTGACTTATCGGTCTTTTCAGTCGCGCCCCGCCCAGTCTGGGGCGGGTAGCCAGGGAGGTGCAGGTAGTTTTGGAAACCAGGCGGTGTGGTCAGGGGCTACCGGACAACAGTACAAGCCAGTGTCGTCGGGAGCCTGTTGGGGTTTCAACAAAGGTTTCTGCAACCGCCCCTCTTGTAAGTTCAAGCATGAGTGTTCGAAGTGCGGGGGGCGGCATGCAGTCACACAGTGCCTCACGTTGGCTTCGCCGTCAGAGCAGTGGAAACTTGCCAAGGGTAGGGGGCAGCCTGGGCTGAAGGGCCCATACTCCGGTTAGGGTGGAGGCCATGGGTCCATGGCTCTCCCGGTACCCTGATAAGGAAGCGGCGTTGCGACTATACTGGGGTTTCATGGAAGATTTTCGGATTGGTTATCAGGGGCCGAGGGAGAGACGTTGGGCAGAGAACTTGTGGTCCGCTAAGGAATTGCCGGAGGTAGTGGCTCGTAAATTGGAGAAGGAGGTTTTGGAGGGCAGGATTGCGGGTCCTTTTGCAGACTTGCCAATGTCGGATCTCATTGTTTCACCTCTTGGGGTGGTGCCCAAAAAAGACCCTGGGGAGTTTCGATTGATTCATCACTTGTCCTGGCCGGAAGGAGGGTCGGTGAATGATTTCATTGCGGAGGAGGACTCAAAAGTGCTGTATGTGTCGGTGGATGATGCCATAGGCTTGGTGCGGTCCTGTGGGAAGGGGGCGGAGTTGGCCAAATGTGACATCAAGTCGGCCTTTCGCCTCCTCCCCATTCATCCTGTGGATTTTCCCCTGTTGGCCATGCAGTTTGACGGGTCCATCTTCGTGGACATGGTTCTGCCGACGGGTTGTGCGATCTCCTGCGCGCTTTTCGAGACTTTCAGCTCCTTTTTGCAGTGGGCCTTTGTGGACCGCAGTGGACACCGGCTGGTGTCTCACTATTTGGATGACTTTCCGTTTGTGGGCGCGGGTCACTCGGGCGCCTGCGGCGAGGCTTTGCGGCAGTTTCAGTTGTTGGCGCAGGATTTTGGGGTGCCGCTGGCACCGGAGAAGACGGAAGGGCCTAGTTGTTGCCTGACTTTTCTCGGGATTGAGTTGGATTCGGTGGCTTGGCAGGCGCGGCTGCCGGTACGGAAGGTTGCGGAGATGCAAGAAGCTTTGAGAAGTGCGATTGAGGTCCGGAAGCTGGAGTTGAGGTCTGTGCAGCGCTTGTTGGGGTTGTTGACCTTTGCGTGCAGGGTTGTGAGGGCCGGAAGGACGTTTTGTAGGCGGCTCGGCATGGCCATGTCGGGGGCGGCCCTCCCACACGACAGGATCAGGATCACGCTGGGGGTCCGGTCGGATTTGCGAGTGTGGCTGGTTTTCCTGGAAGATTTCAATGGTGTGTCCTTGGACTTCGCGCGTGACAGGATGGTGTGGCAGGTTCAACTCTACTCGGACGCGGCGGGTGCGGCTGGCTTCGGGATTTTCTGGGACGGCCGCTGGTGTGCGGAGCAGTGGCCAGCTCATTGGCTGCGCCAGGGCAGGAGCATCGCGTTTTTGGAGTTTTTTCCCTTGTTGGTGGCGTTGTTGGTGTGGGGCCCGGAGTTCAGGAACAGGTCTGTGTTGTTTCATGTGGACAATATGACTGTAGTGGACTTGGTGAACAACCAGAAGGCGAGGGACCTGCGAGTGCTGCGCTTGCTGCGAAGTTTTATGCTGCTGTGTCTGCGTTTCAATGTGCTGTTTCGCGCGCAACATGTGCCTGGCGTGAGTAACGAAATTGCGGATGCGTTATCTCGTTCGCAGTGGCAGCTCTTCAGGGAGCTGGCGCCGGGAGCGTAAGTGTGCAAGACACAGGTGCCGGAGGGTATCTGGGCCTGGGGGGAGTGAGAGTGGTTGGGCTGGTTGAGAGGTCGATAGCGGATTCCACTAGGCGGGCGTACAGGTTGGCCTGGGCTGAGTTTGGGTCCTTGGTGGGGGGGGGAGATGGGAGTGGGAAGGTTGTCCAAGGAGGAGTGTGAGCGGGCGGTGGTGGGATTTGTGTTGGATTGCATGGATAAAGGGCTGTCGCAAACGACAATCGCTGGCAAGTTGGCAGGAGTTTCTTTCTACAGCATGGTGTATTTGGGTTTTGATCCGGCTAGGGCGGATCTGCTGAGTCGAATGTTGAAGGGTTGGGGTCGGGTGAGGGCAGAAATGGGTGGGGGGGGACTTGCCGCGTGAGGCGGTTACGTTTGATTTGTTGGAACAGGTTTTGAGGGAGTTGTTTTTCTGTTGTTATGATGGCGAGGAGGTGGCGCTGTTTCGCCTGTGCATGATTTGGATGTTTTTTGGTGCCTTTCGGGTGTCGGAGTTGCTTGGGACACGTGGGGCGCCGGGTCGGATGTTTGTGGATGTGCGTGTGGATGGGGTTCGGTTGGGCATATGGTTGGGGCGTTCCAAGACAGACCAGCTGGGTCGGGGCAAATGGGTGTGGCTGTCGGAGAGTGGGTGCGAGGGTGTGTGCCCGGTGCGTGAGTGGCTGGGGTTTTGTGGTAGAGAGCGGCGGTTGGATGGGGAGATTTTTGTGCATGCATCACGGAAGCGCTTGACGTCTTCTCAGCTGCTGGCGGTTCTGCGGATGGCCTTGCGACGGCTGGGCAGGGACCCGGCGCGTTTTGGCACGCACTCGTTTCGGATTGGGGCAGCCACTGCAGCGGCGGGTTTGGGTTGGTCGTGGGAGGAGATCCGGAGGATTGGTCGATGGCGGTCGCGGTGCTGTGAGCGTTACGTGCGTAAATGAGGGGGTGGGGCGTGCTGCTTGGCCGGCTGCACTGTTTGTTGTTGTTTTTCTTGTTCTGCTGGGGTACTAATCTCTTTCTCTTCGTAGGTTGTGTTCGTGGGCCGGGGGCCAAGACGGTCACCTGGATCGTTGGGCACTCTTTTGTGCACTGGGGGGAGAAGTACGCTGCCAGGCGGGTGTACGGCCGTAACCTGGGCCTGAGGAGCAGTCACCACGAAGTGCAATGGTGGGGTAAGAGCGGAATGCGTTGGGGAGAACTGCTACCATGGCTCACAAGAAAAGTGTCTCCACTGGGCTGCCCGGATATGCTCATCATCCACCTGGGGAGAATGACTTAGTGAGGCAATCGGGGGTGTCACTTTTGCATTTGATGCAGCGGGATTTGGAAGCGATGAAACGCAATCTGGCTGGCGCCTGTATTGTGTGGACTGAGTTTGTTCCGAGAAGAATTTGGAGAGGCGCACTCAAGCCTGCGGCCGTGGAAAGGGCCCGCCGGAAACTGAACAGGGCAATGAGACTCTTTTGTGCAGACAAGGGTATCAACGTGCCGGCTCATGTCGGGCTTCAGCTGGAGCAGCCGCTTCTTTTCCGAGATGACGGCGTGCACCTTTCTCACATGGGGAATGCTTTTTACCTGATGGAGTTGCGCGACCTGATTAGCCATCTGTGGAATGAATCGATCTGGTGTCCGAGAGAATGAGTTCGAAAGGTGCACGTTTGGTGGGGCAGGTAACCCCTCCGGGGGTTCCCTGGGTGGCGGGAACTGGGAGGGGTGGGGAGTCCATGACGCGCAGAATCACCCTTTCAGGGAGGGGGTTACAGGTGCCGGATGGGGGGAGTGGTAGACGGGAGTGTGATGGATGGAGATGACGGAGGAGTTGGAAAGTGAAAGGGGAAAGTGAATGAGATGCAAAGAGGTCATGGTGTGAATTGGGAGTGGCTGGTGGAACACGTGAGTGGATGATGGGGTGAATGGCAGGATGTTGGGGGGATTGTTCAAGTTAATGATGTTATGTTTATTGCTGAACGTCATGCCTGTCCTAATAAATGGCCTTTTACGCTAACTGATGCGTGGAGTGGTTATTGCGCGATGCGGCCCCCGGGGGAAAGCAGGTCGGCAGACCAGTCTTTTCCCCGGGGTGTTCGCGCGATGGCATGATGTGTAGGAAGTAGATTAGGGGGTTAGGTCAGGGGTGGGAGGGGTTAGGAGGTTTATTTAAGGGGACAGGAAGGGGAAGGACTTCCTCTTCCTGTCCCCGGTGCCTCAGGGAAAGAAGTTAGTTGTACCACCCACCCACCCTACAGCTAAAAGGGGTGCCGAGGGTGTTTTGTTGAAGTTGTCCTGTTGGGCAACGTGCCAGTTTAGGACAGGATGGCAAGATAGGGGTGCTGACGGGAACTGGGAGGGGTGGGGAGTCCATGACGGGCAGAATCACCCTTTCAGGGAGGGGGTTACAGGTGCAGGATGGGGGGAGTGGTAGACAGGAGTGTGATGGATTGAGATGACGGAGGAGTTGGAAAGTGAAAGGGGAAAGTGAATGAGATGCAAAGAGGTCATGGTGTGAATTGGGAGTGGCTGGTGGAACACGTGAGTGGATGATGGGGTGAATGGCAGGATGTTGGGGGGATTGTTCAAGTTAATGATGTTATGTTTATTGTTGAACGTCATGCCTGTCCTAATAAATGGCCTTTTACGCTAACTGATGCGTGGAGTGGTTATTGCGCGATGGTAATGGTGAGCTGAGCCGTAGCCGCTCCCACACCATAGAGCTTCGGCTAGTGTCATCGGCTGGGGGAGAGCGGGAGGAAGAAATCGGTGAAATTGGGACCTGGGGACCCGGAGACAGTCCGCGAGGAGAGGAAGGACACCAGCATTGGGCATTCAACTGCAAATCCTCAAAGCGGAGTGCATCAGAGAGGATTCTGAACCGGCCCCGCGGTGCCTGGGCTGCTGCCGCCCGCTCCCCTAGAGTTTGGAGCGCGGTGTCCGGAGTGGAGAACTGGCGTCGCCGAGTGAGAAGGATCTTTACGCCTTTGATCCGGGCCCGCAAGTGAACAGCGGTGAAGCGACACAAAGGCGGTGGGAGGCCGGTGGCTGAAGAAAGGGCCTGGAGGGAGGCAGACACCCGGAGGCCCGGTGAGGAGAACTGTGCGATCCCTAGGCTAGCCAGCACATTGCTACGCTGGGAGCTGAGCATCCAGGCCCACAAGTGAGAGGCGAGGGTATTTGACAAAGAGCAGCGAGGGCAGACATAGCGGGACTCCGGGGGGGCCTGCGGTCAGGGAGAAAGAGGTGGCCCATTCTTACTGGGACCAGCCTCTGAGAATCCCTTGGAGTGCACAGCAAGAAAGGTAGTTGTGGCGAGTGACAGCCTGGAAACGCCCAGGGTAGGAGAGCGCTGTTGGGAGGCAGGCACAGGCTAGAGTCCCAGGGCCGCCAGGACACGTAGCCATAGCACAGGGCCATTGAGGAGGCCTATTGCAGCTGGGCCCCCCAACCGGGTGCACACGGTAGCCCCCAGGTGGGCAATTGAAGAGGGGAAGCGGATCAACCTCAGGCAGCGGAAGCTGGGGAGTGCCCTCTGAAGGCCTATAGCAACACGCACCCGACAGGGGGGCCTGATAAAAGGCCCTACGCCTCCAGCGCCAGAACAGAAGTAGATCAGAAGGCTGATGCTCTGGGGAAAGCCAACAAAGGGGACAGGAAACAAACCCCTCTGCGACAGGGTGGATTGGGCAAGAGAGGCGGCGGGGAACGTAGTGGCCATGACCTCAGTACGGGGCAAAAAAGACCAGAATCTGAAAGAGATGCTGACCAAGCTCCCGACGACAGGCAGCGGAGAGGGGAGACTCTCCCCAATAACACAGGTTGGACAAGACACAGATCCCCACGAAGCCCCGGTCACCCTCTCTTTCCTGGAGACACTCTTCAGGACATTGAGGGAAGACATTCAGACGCTTAAAGGGGACTTTGTGAGAGAGATGAAGGAGATACGGCGAGACATCTATGCCGTGGGAGAGCAGGTGGCCTCCATCAAAGATCAAGAACAAGCTAGAGCGGAGGAAGTAGAACAACTGCAGCAGGAGATTCTCCGGCTCAAAGCTTAGCAGATCAACCTCAAGGCTCACACAGAATACCTGGAGAATCACTCTCGACGAAATAACATCTGTGTTAAGGGAGTCCCACCCAAAGAAGATGGCCGGGACATCACTCAATACTTACAGGGCCTCTTCAGGAGTGTACTGGATGCCCCACTAGACGTGGACATTAAAATTGACAGGGCACACAGAGTCAGTCTCCTGCGGTGAGCACCGGCACCCCCGCCGGATATCACCTCCTGGATTTCTAACTAAAAGCGGATATTACGAGCAGCCAGGGACAAGCACCCATGCTATATCAAGACCATCCAATCGCCCTTTAACAAGATTTGGTCCTAATAATCCTCCAAAAGAGGAAAGAGTTTCGGGTGGCAACTATGCACCTTTGGAACCAGGGAGTACCATACTCTTGGGGACATCCATTCTGGCTAATCTTTAAGTGGCAGAGCAAATTACACCAACTCCGATCCATACAAGACACTTGCCAGGTGCTGGGGATAGAGAACCCACATAAAGAGGTGGTGGAGAGCCGACAGATCAAGAGCTCTAGAGATTGCTGGCAAAAGGTCACCGGAAGGCGAAGCACAGAGCGGGCAATGAGACCTTACCCCACGATGATGGCGCAAGAAAGACAGTCGGTGCTGGAAACACTGTCGAGGGGGACATTCCCCCATGAAGATACCCTGAACACTTGAGGGACAGATAAGTGGCATAAGCAGGGTTAGGTGGGTGGCACCTGACGGGAGCGGGGAGGCTCGGGGAATCGGCCACACAATGCTCTCAACCTTTCTGGACACCAAGGACACACGCACATGTTTGGCGGGCCCTGGACATTATGGAGTTCAATGGGGTTGAAAGTTTGGGTTAGGGAGGGGATGGTAGGCTGCTGTTATGCAAGTTGCTGATGCCGAGGAGATAGCCCGCGAGCACTGGAGATTTGGCACAGTATGGGAATAAAGGGGTGGAGGGACCACACATATTCAGGGACAAACCAGCGAGGGTACAACCTCCACAACATGACATGTCCCAGTCCACAATGAAAATTCTCACTCTTAACGTGAGAGGCCTTAATAATCCCATTAAACTGAGGTTCATCCTTTCCTATATGGAAAACACGGAGGCGGATGTGTGCCTCCTCCAAGAAACGCACCTCCTCTCCGAAGATTAGCATAGAATTAGTTCACAAGTCTTCCCCCAAGCGGTTCAAGGGGACGGTGGGGGAAAAAGTGGCAGAGAACAAAGGGAGACTCCTGGCCCATGTATTCACGATTGGGACACACACCCTACTGATAAGTTCCACCTAGGCACCTAAAGCTGGTCAGGAGAAGTTTCTGAAATCTGCTCTCCCCGAGGTACTGCACAGGCAAGAACGTAAGATGATCATAGGGGGGATTTGAATATAGTTATATGGATGACACAAAAGACAAGTCAGGTAATCAATACTCACAGTCCGGGGAGCTCTCACAGGAAGGCAGAGAGTGGCTCCAGTCCGTGGGCTTGGTGGACTTGTGGGGGGAGGCACACCCTCAAACATCGCAATTTTCATATTATTCTCACGCACATAAGACATATGCTCGCCTGGATCACTTGTTTGGTATGGCGGAGATTGACAAGATGGTGGGAGTGGTTGACATTACTCCGGGGGCACTTTCTGATCACGAAGCGATGACGGTTTCTCTTCAGCTGCCGCCGCAGCGAACGACACAAGCGGGCTGGAGACTGAGGGAAACTATGCTTCACAAAGAAGCGGTGACGCTACAGCTTACTAAATGCATCAAGGGGTGCCTTGAAGTGAACCACTCCCCATATATATCGATAGCTACATTATGGGGGCCCCTGAAAGCGGTAGTACGGGGAGAATTAATTGTGATCTCAGTGCCGGAGGCTAAAGAGCGCAAGGAAAAGAGGGCAGATCTCACAGCTCTGGTACTGGAGTTAGAAAGGGTGTATAGCCGGACGGGAGCGCCAAGGGTCTGGTGGCAACTGAAAGCGCCATGGACACAATTCGTGGGGCTGGACCTCGACAGAGCTGAGTACACAGCACTGAGACTAAAGCACTCCTACTGCTGTGGCGGGGATAGGACGGGACGCATGCTGGCAGGTAAGCTTAGAGCAAACAATCAACAGATGAGGGTGCAGACAATAGAGACTGACAAGGGGGAGGGTCTCACGGAGGATGAAGATATAGCGCAAGCATCAGGGACTTCTGTACAGACTTGTACACCGTGGAGAATAAGTCGGATAGTCTGATGACATCCAACTTGCCGGAGACACGCATGTCTATGCTAGTTAAGGACCAGGCAGAGTTGCTGGACCCCCCAATTCGATTTGAGGAGGTGATTGGGGCGAAATCACGATTCAAACCTCTTAAGTCGCCGGGGCCAATGGCTTCTCTGCGGGTTTCCACTAGTCCCTTTGCCACCTGTTAGCACCGGTCCTGACACAATTGATTAATTCATTTGAAGGGCCAGACTCGATTCCCACCGATATGTTGGCAGCGTCTACAGTGGTCCTACCTAAGCCGGGAAAGATAGGAAGAAATGTAGCTCTTATTGGCCGGTGTCCCTACTAAATGTGAATCCCAAATTGTTCACAGGTATCCTGGCGGCGAGACTGGGTCCGATGATGCCCATAATAATAGACCCTGACCAAGCGGGCTTCATGCAAAATCGTCTTGGTGGGGATAACACGAAACAGATCCTCCATCTGATAGACAAGGCCCATCGTACAAACATGAACGCCCTGCTGTTGATAGTTGACTCAGAGAAAGCGTTTGATTGGGTCGATTGGGGTTTCCTAGAACAGGGTGAGCTGCTATAGCTCCCCCGTCGCCTCCATTGGGGTCAACGGGATCTCATCTTGTCCCTTTCCCATTGAACTGGGCACCAAGCAGGGGTGTCCGCTGTTACCCCTCCGGGTCGCCATATACATTAAGCCACTGGCACAGAGGGTAGGGGATAACCCGGACATCCGTGACATACCATCTGGGGGAAAAGACATGCAATAAGCCTGTACGCTGACGACATATTGGCCTCATTAGAGACCCCCGAGAGGTTGGTTCCAGCATTTTTGAGGGAGCTGGAGGTCTTTGGTGGTGTCTCCAGTTTTAAAGTCAACGTTGGGAAGTCACAAATCCTGAATCTAGGTGGGGCACAGCTAGGCTCCTTGGAGGAGGGAGATCGGTTCTCGGGATCCAAGTAACAGATTCGATCCCGCACTTAGGGATTGAACTGGCTCTGTCAGTCTAACAAACGATCACCATGAATTATGGCAATCATGCTAGACAGATCACAAAGGATCTACAGGCATCACCAGTTGTCACTAATGGGTCGCGTGGCCACGTTTAAGATGTTGGCCCTACCGAAAGCACTGTATCTGTTCCAGACATTACAGGCCAAGCCACCGGGAAGGACTCTCAAAGCATTACAGAAGGAAATGCTTCACTTGGTATGGGCAGGGGCAAGACACGCATGCGTCGGGAGCTGGGCTATCTGATGGCAGAAGAGGGGGGGTTAGGGTTCTCGAATCTGGCAGTGTACTATAGAGCAGCTCAATTGAGATACCTGGTTGAATGGAAACGAGAGGAGTTCGAAAAGCGATGGCTGATCCAAGATAGAGCTCTGGCTCAGATCTCTATGTGGAAGGTTACCTTTTTGAAAAAGGCTGATAGGCCGCAGGGTCTACTGGGGTCCCCTGGGTTACCAGGGCAGTGATGGATGCATGGGAGGAGGTGGCGACAAAAAGAACGCTTACATCATTCCCCTCCCCGATGACGCCCTTGCTCAAGAACAGGGAATTATCTACGGGAATGGACGTCAAGGCTTTCAGAGCTTGGCATGACACGCCTTGTAAAGAGGCAGGCCACTTGTTTGATGTGAACGGAATGATTCCCTTCTCACAATTTAGACAAGACTACACACTCCCAGAGATCGAAAGGTATCACTATATTCAGGTTAGACATTAGCTCCTCCACCCGACATACATGCTAAAGTCAATAGAAAACGGACAAAATATGAAAAATGGCTGGTCACCAAGATATCAGATAAAAAGTTGATTTCCAAGCTATACGTCATGCTGTGCACGCCAGCTCCCACAGAGCCTACCCCCAGTCAAAGACGCTGGATGAAGGAGCTAGGATGGGACCTCTCGAAGAAGGAATAGGGAGACATCTATTACAGGGCCAAGCATACAGCAAGAAACACTGCCCGTAAGGAAACAGCCTTCAAGATAGTTACATACTGGTACCTGACACCTGTGCGACTAAACCAGGGGAATCCAGACTGTAGCCGTACCTGCTGCCGGGGGTGTGGGGAGGAGGGGAAGACACTTGTTGTGGGACTGCCCGGTTCTGTCTAATTACTGGCCTCAAATCTTAGATGAAATTGGTGGAAAGTTCGAGACACAGATTCCAAGATTCCTGGCATACGTGTAATTAGGATTGCCCAACTCCTTAACATTTCCACTGAAGTCCCACAAAGGGAAACAGATGGGCTTAGCTCTTGGGGCGGCGCTTCAAAACATTTTAACACAGTGGGGCACGCAAACTGTACTCATACAGGCTGGCTCCATAAACTATGGTACATTTTGAGGATAGAACGCATTCAAGCCTTCCTCACAGGCTTGGTGTCCGGATTTAAAGAGATTTGGATGCCCCTTCTGACTCTGTTGCCCACCGAATTCAATGAAATAATGTGTCCAATGTACCTCCGCCTGCTTCGTCTAACAGCAACGGAGGACGCTCCTGTGATAAAGTGAGCTCTGATAGTGCCCAATCTCTTCACAGTGGAGTCGCCATAGAATGAGGAAAGATGCATACCAGTGGTGGGAAGGGGAGGGAGTGGGGGTGGGGTTTGGGGGTTCTGCTATTTCATTTTATAAGGGGTACATCTTCACCCTCCTTAAATTATGCATACTCATGTTTTAGCATACACCGGGTGAAGTATACTGAAAATGCAGGTTACGATAGAGCTGAATGTACTAGAATTCTACCAATGCTTACTTGTACACTGCGCATTATACTGCAGAGCTGTAATTGTATGTACAACGAAACTGCTAATAAAAAGAGTTAAACCTAAATACCTGTGGCTAAAATGTAACATCGAAGATGTCCACCGGGAAAAACAGCACCATTGCAGTGCCGTGAGCAAAACAAATGAACACCACCCTCAATCACAGCGCGAGCAAAGTAGAGGGCCACAGATGCCCCTGGCTAAATTGTAGCATCAGAGATGCCAATAGGGGAAAGGGACACTATTGTAGTGCGGCTGGTGAAACAATTGAAAAAAGCGAGAAGAGAGCAAGCAACACCCCAGCATGGTGAGATAGGGACGGGGCAATCAGCCATGGGGGCGTAGGAGGGAGCAAGCGGCAGCGGGAGGAGGGTGATAGGGGGACAGGACAAGCAACAATAAAAAAGTACTTTGGAGAGAGCATCAGGCAGGGAGCGTTGGCGGGGGGAGAAATAGTACCTCCATCATAACGAGAGCAGTCATCGGCCACTAATTAACTTGAATCAATCTGTGCTCGGTCCCTGCTCCACAGAAAGGATCGGAAGTGATACTTGGCCAATTAAGGAGACTGCAAAGAAGTGGGACACTGGAGCCAACAAATGCTAAGCAACAGGCAGGCTCCAAGCCTTTTTTGTAAATTATAGCATCTTGCAACTGAGATGCATGCGCTTGCGCATGCTGTCTCAGGGTGGATCCTAAAAAGTGCTATAAAGCAGCTTCTGTTGGCGTTCGTGCCATTCTGTCAGCGCCTCATTATGCATACATGTGCTACAGAATGAGGTAGACCCCTTTTTAGGTCGAGCCTAGCGCAGACACATGCGCTGCTCTCTGGTAGCTTCTTGTGAGCACTCTAAACTTCTCCATGTGGGTCTGACTCCTCCCACACATAGGATTGGCTTTTGTGTGTGTCTTTCACTAATGAAAGCACACAAATGGCTAAAGGCGGGTGCATGTTCCACCTTCTTTTTTTAATGTTCACTCCCATGGCATTTTACTCTCGGGAGCGAGCAGCAGCGCGCAGGGTGACAGCTGCATTCCTCTTGGGTCAGGTTACACAACGTGCCGCGCTTTCGCTTGTTTTACAAGCAGGACTGAGAAAACGTAGATGTAAGTAAAAGTCTGAAATGTTTTGGCTTCTCATACTCAATATGGGGAAACTTAAGATTGTTCCTCTCAGCGATAATTCATTTTCCGCCCAGCTCATGTTCACTTTCATTATGCGTATCGATAAAGCACTTATTACATTCAAGAAACAGGGAGGGAGCACACTCCTGACCTCTCAGCCGGGTCGCCCCTTCGCATTCTGGTAAATGCAGTTCACACGATTTAGGACAAAGTTCGTAAGTATTACACCAAGGTTGGGGCAAGCGGTGCTTAGTAAAATTTGTAATTTTAAAGCTCCCTGAGCAGTTGGCTGACGAGCCTGGGACCCCGCACCTGCGCGCCTGAGTGGTACTAAACCTGGCAATATTTGGCAGCCACCGGCAACCCCAGAACACAGCCTAATCCCTGCTGATGAGGGGTAAATACCCCGAAACACGTGTCCAGGGATGGCGAAGATAGCAGAGAATCGAAAGAAGATGCATCGCGGAACACGAACTACACTTACCAGTCCATCCCGCTGGTGTGGGGGTAGTGTGCGACCCCACCCCCATTTGTAACTTATTACATTCAAGTTTCATGAAGCGCGGCAGCCGTGTTGATGAAAGAAAGGCACACAGCGCCCAAGCTTAATCTTTTGAGCATAGTGGCTGTACTTTTCTTTTATCAGCGCGGCACCCACTTGTTGTTTTAGGAAGTCAAAAGGTAAGAGTGAAGGGTGCGCTGGGTCTCTTTATACGAGTGGTTAATCTCAATGGAAGCTTTACAGGGACGCTTTTAATTAATTCACAATAAACTTTGTGGGAAGGTGGGCACACACTGCTTTATGAGTTCCTTATTTTTCGTTTTAACCCTCCCATTAGTATATGGAAACAATAGATGTGCTGCTGTACCCGGTCTTTATCGCTTACTCGCCAAACACATGCAGCGTCTCCTGACTTTAACGGCACAAATAGTGTGAACACTTGTTTATTTTCCCTTCACCCTTCCTCATAACGACGGCTGCTTTTCTCATGACAGATATAGTCACTGCCTGAATCTGCCAGTTTAGATTTATACTGCAAGCATGTTGGTACTGATAGTGCCAAAAACGCACATATCGGCGTTGGTCTCCCTCTCTTAAAAAGACACAGCAGTCTTGGTGCTTGGCGTGAAGATTGTGCAGTCCTTTCCTGCTTACGGTAATGGTGCATCAGCTGCAGGCATATGTTATCTTTAGTTTTTGCCTTGTTATCTTTATTATCTCATTTCTTAACTCAGTTTTACCCCTTAACAAACCCCCTTAAAATGTATTGTCGCAATTGAACAGTGCCGTGCCAGATTAAAAGATGTGCATCCCTCGTTCTCCACACATGTTGTCTCACAGTGTCCAGCAATGCCCAGCAATGCCCGCCCCAACCAAAGAAATGTTTTCATTTACAAAGATGTGCTTCATCATATTCAAAAAGTTGTACATACATCGCCAACATCTACACTTTTCTACAACATTCATCATTTGATTTCTGTCCATGTTTTCTATTTTTTTATGTTAATCCCACTTTTATGCCTTCCCCTTAAAAACGTCACTTCTCTGTAAAAAGCAGATTCTTTGTTAGACATGCGCTGCAGTCGCTGAATTTGTGCCTGAGAAATGTAGTATTTTTGTCAACCACCCACCTCCGCTCCCCCGCCCCTCTCCGACCATTCGCCAAATATAACTTCGAGCACGTTCAGTTAATGTTTTTTATATTGTCTTCCTTGACAAGTACCTTCCAAGGTTTAACAATACAGAAAGAGGAGACGGAAACAATTCCCTGTGTGGGAGGATGTGCTCTTCAGTGATTAAGTTGTTTACTGTGAAACATGGAAAACAGAGTTGTAATCCCAGCTTCCCACTCGAAAACATTGAGTGATCCTGGGCAAGTTACTTTATCCGTTTTTGCTCATCAACCTTGTTCCATCTACAGTTCTTTGATATACCTAAATATTTAAGAATAACTTACAAACATCCTGAGTTATAATAGCATGCTAAAACCATTTCCTAAGAATGGGTAGAACAGTCTACCAGTGGGTACATAACCCCGTCGTACTGGGGTTTCAAAGGAGTTGTCTGCTGTCTTGACTTGCTTTCTTTGCCTAGTACCACATACCTTGTTAATAGCTTTGGGGCCAAGATTTTCTAACCACTATACCTCTTTTTAGGTGGAGCCTGTGCTGTCTGCTTTGCGAAGGACTTCTTGGGTTCATTCTAAAAGCCTCCTTGGGAATGCATTCTGCCCATTACTCACAGTTGGCTTCATGTTTTGTAATTCACATTTGCTTGCTTTCTGTTTGCTGGCTTTATTTATTTTAGGCTGTCCAGCCTCTAGCATCTCTTTGTCTCACCCATGGCGCATAGCTTGTTTATAATGTGCTGCACAACTAAACACTTACAAGGTCCCAAAGGCGAGATCTATTGGCTATGCCAATGCTTGTTTTATTTACTGCTAGAAGATGGAGTGTGCCACTTAGATCAGTTAATAAAAGAAAAAGAAATTGCTAGTGCTGGCAGCAATTTGCTGCCTGACCCTCCAAATTAAAATATATTTTAAAAATGTATTTAAAAATAAGAAAGGTGGAGGTGAGAGGACAACAGAGTAACGGGTGAAGGGGCTGCTTGATGGAAAAGCAGGGGAGAGTTAGCGAGGCGCGAAGGAGAATACAACACAGGGCAGGGGGGGAAGCAGGCGAGGGAGACAACAGAGCACAGGGATGGCTATAGTTGGGTGCAGGATGAAACACAAGAGGAAGAGAGCTTGAAACAATCCAAAGAGTAAAAAAATAGTTCCCTAAAACCAATCAGTGAAAGGACAAAAGTAAGTCTGTCAAGATAGTAAAGAGGCTATATTCCAGGCAAGGGGCAAACAGAAGATGGCCGAGGAAAGTAGAATGACAGTAAGCCCAACCAATGGTAAGCAATGGTCAGGCTCTGAGCCCCTGTATGCCCACAATTGGTCTTTTGCAACCCTTTCATTGTGTAGTAGGCTCGACCTAAAAATAACTAACACCGCCAAACCTAAATGTAGAGGAAAACGGCATCTAATTTAACCAAATTTTGTGTATAAAGAATAGAGCGTCTCACACATCTAAACCCTCTGTAATGTATAGCGAAAAGAGAAGCTGCAACCAATTACTAGTAGAAGGAAGAGGGACCTAATGCACCTGAACCTTTACGTATGGAGCAAAGGGAGTGGCTGATGTAAACACACTTGTAGCTATTAAAAACAGGTGAAAGGTCTATGGTATACAAACCTTACGCACACACGTTTTCTTTCGCACCAATAAGCACAATGTAGTGTTTGACCGAGGGCACATAGGCCATGGGCCCCTGCACCAACCTTCCTCTCCCCAAAACAGAATCCTGTGTTTTAATGACAGTAGAGCTCCAAACAAATAATTTGGCATTAAATGTTTGAGGTGGATGTGTGAGCGATATTAATAGAAGTGTACTGGGCTAGTAACATTTTCAAACTCCTGGGAGGATTTAAAGACTACTTTTAAAGGAGTTGTGAAGGAGTCTTTCCCAATAATGATTTGAAACCATAGTAGCAAATTACAGTTCGGGCCAGAAGTATTGGTAAAACATCGGAAAATGTAGTCACCTCTTTAGACAAGCATTGTGAAAGCCAGTAAGTCATGCCCTTTATCATAAGATTGCAGGCATATTGGCTCTATAAATGATTTTTTTTTTATGTAATCTTATTTTTCCTTCTTTGCAGGGCATGGCAGCTGCAAAGTGCTACTAGGATGCTTGCTCTCCTTTTTGCACTCTCACATACTTTAATTTTATTTTACACTCCTGTCAAAAAGGTTGATACAGCCAAAATGTCCGCCAGTGCGCCACAACATTTGCTTACACACAACAGCCATCTTGGAATGCTAAGAATATATATAAGCTTTAATGTTACCCTTCCAACATGACTGATTAAATGAGTGCATGTGTCCCAATACACAAGCGATTATTTTGAGCATTCCAATTTGGGCGAGTGCCACATCAGAGTAGAAAAATGAAAATAGTGCAGGACTGCAAAAAAGAAAAGTCAGTCTCTCAGTAGCACTTGCTAACAGGCCCTCTGAAAAACAAAGTGAAACATCGAGCGCAACGGGGGTATGGGAGGGAAGCCCAATGCAAGCGGGGAGTAGCAAGGGTACGAGCACATAGAGCATGGAGCAGGGTCCCTTAGGATAAAAATAACAATTGAAACGGAATTAATGCCTATGTGTGTGTGAACTACTTTTTTAGGATGTTTACAAGTGCAAAAGAATGTGGACTGATGCCAACACTGATGGACAACCCTGTTAGTCAGTGCCTCCACTGCTACTCGAAAGGAAACTCTTCCTGAGAAGCTACAATGGAAAAGCGCTATGTTACAGTTGAAAGGGGCGGTTTTACATATAGAGGAGAGAAAGTGTAGTGCTATGAAACCTGTGTGCATAAATGACACCAAACCTTTATAATATTGAGAACATAAATAGTGATGCAACTATGCCGGTTTTTATTGAGAATATTGGAGCTGACTGGGCCAAGCCTCCTTGAATAGAGAGCACAGCAGCTGCTGGCTGCAGATTTTTATGTGTATAGAAAACTGAATCTGATTCAGCAACGCCTCTTTATATAAGAGCATGGGCTGTTGAATCTAGATCTGTGTGTATAGAGAAAACTGAAGCTGATTGAACTAAGCCTCTTTGTACAGAACCACAGGGACAGTGCACTGTTTGTGTAACAAAACCACTGTTCAGTCTAGATGTTAGAAACTGTCTAAGAGCAACAACACATGTACTAGGATATCTCTTCCTATGTTCCTAGCCTTGAACGAAGAGTACAGATTATCTAGCAGGAAAGGCTTTCTAAAAACAAGTAGCATGTGCAACGTTACTTAGAATCATATCATGAAAACAAATATGTAAAAGATAACAGGGCTAAAACAAAGTCTGCTAAAATGCTGAAGTCTGGTAAAATGTAGAACTAGAAGGAGAACCAAAGTGGGCCCATGAGGGCCTCACCACACTATGTTTGCACCCGAAATTCTGGTACTTGACAACTGCCAGGCAGCAACGTGGGCTTCTCTGCACACGTTTACCAAACACTACTGCCGGGGCAGTCAGGGCCATCGGGATGGACACTTTGCCCATTTGGCCCTGAAGTTTTTTCTAGTTCAAATCATGCGCCGAGACCCACTTCCGGTAAGATATTGCCTGGGTATCTATTCTAGGGTAAGAAATCTGCAGCTAGAAGTCTCTATCAGATGAACAAGTTACCTTTGGTAATGCCTTATTTGGTAGATACTCTATCTAGCCACAGATTCCTTTCCGACCCACCCATCCTTCCTGTTCTATCTGAACAGATTTCTTGGGCCAAGCCTGTTCCCCTTTTTAGTGTTACAGCAAACAAATGATGGAAGGAATGATGACAATGCAAACATTCTCCCCCAGTCAAAAGATCTGGGTTAAATCCATCGTTCTTTTGTCCACTACGCCACCCCAGTTTGGACCCAGCCATATGAAAACCAGTCTTGACCCTGTGCCCCATGGGATCAGTCCAGACCGAATGCCAGGCCAGGTCCTCCCTGGACCGGAAACAAGCATCCTGGGACCGGTTTCAGGGTATGTCACCCTTCTTCAGCCAGGCTAGCTTAAATCCAGTGGCGCAGTGAACAAGGGACCCACGTCTGGGCATACCCATCCCACTTAGGGCGAAATGTGTTACAGAAAACAAATGATGGACGGAATGCTGACAATGCAAACATTCTCCCCCAGTCAACAGATCTGGGTTAAAGCCATTGTTCTTTTGCCCACTACGCCACCCCATTTTGGACCCAGGCATATACAAATTAGTCATGACCTTGTGTCCCATGGGAACAGTCCAGACCGAACTGCCAGGCCGGGTCCTCATTTACCCGGAAACAAGCATCCTGGGACCAGTTTCAGGGTATGTCACCCTTCTTCAGCCAGGCTAGCTTAAATCCAGTGGCACAGTGAGCAAAGGACCCACGTCTGGGCATGCCCATCCCACTTAGGGCGAAATGTGTTACAGCAAACAAATGATGGACGGAATGCTGACAATGCAAACATTCTCCCCCAGTCAAAAGATCTGGGTTAAATCCATTGTTCTTTTGCCCACTATGCCACCCCAGTTTGAACCCAGCCACATGCAAATCAGTTGGGACCCAGTGCCCCATGGGAACAGTCCAGACCGAACTGCCAGGCCAGGTCCTCCGTGGACCAGAAACAAGCATCCTGGGACCAGTCTCAGGGTATGTCACCCTTCTTCAGCCAGGCTAGCTTAAATCCGGTGTCACAGTGAGCAAGGGACCCACGTCTGGGCATACCCATCCCACTTAGGGCGAAATGTGTTACAGCAAACTCTCACCATGCCACTGGAGTCAAGCCATCCTGGCTGATGAGGGCTGAAAGCCCAAAACCGGTCCTGGGATGATTGTTTCCAGTCTAGGGAGGACCTGGCCTGGCAGTTCGGGCTGGACTGTTCCCATTGGGCGCAGGGTCAAGACTGATTTGCATATGGCTAGGTCCAAACTGGAATGGCATGGTGAGCAAAAAAACGATGGATTCAGGCCCAGATCTCTGTACTGGAGTGAATGTATGACATTGTTCAGCATTCTGTCCATCAATTGTTCTTTTTGCAATTGTCACCCCAAGTGGGACGGGTATGTTCAGACGTGAGCACTGTGCTCTCCATGCCACTGGAGTCAAGCTATCCTGGCTGATGAGGGCAGAAAGCCCAAAACTGGTCCTAGGATGCTTGTTTCCAGTCCAGGGAGGACCTAGCCTGGCAGTTCGGGCTGGATTGTTCTCATTGGGCGCAGGGTCAAGACTGATTTGCATATGGCTGGGTCCAAACTGGAATGGCATGTTGAGCAAAAAACACAATGGATTCGGGCCCAGATCTCTGTACTGGGGTAAATGTATGACATTGTTCTGCATTCTGTCCATCAATTGTTCTTTTTGCAATTGTCAGCCCGAGTGGGACGGGTATGCTCAGACGTGAGTCCCATGCTCTCCATGCCACTGGAGTCAAGGTATCCTGGCTGATGAGGGCTGCAATCCTGAAACCAGTCCTAGGATGCTTGTTTCCAGTCCAGGGAGGAGCTAGCCTGGCAGTTCGAGCTGGACTGTTCTCATTGGGCGCAGGGTCAAGACTGATTTGCATATGGCTGGGTCCAAACTGGAATGGCATGGTGAGCAAAAAACACAATGGATTCAGGCCCAGATCTCTGTACTGGGGTGAATGTATGACATTGTTCTGCATTCTGTCCATCAATTGTTCTTTTTGCAATTGTCACCCCGAGTGGGACGGGTATGCTCAGACGTGAGTCCCGTGCTCTCCATGCCACTGGAGTCAAGGTATCCTGGCTGATGAGGGCTGAAAGCCTGAAACCGGTCCTAGGATGCTTGTTTCCAGTCCAGGGAGGACCTGGCCGGACAGTTCAGGCTGGACTGTTCCCATTGGGTGCAGGCTCAAGACTGATTTGCATATGGCTGGGTCCAAACTGGAATGGCATGATGAGCAAAAAACACGATGGATTCAGGCCCAGATCTCTGTACTGGGGTGAATGTATAACATTGTTCTGCATTCTGTCCATCAATTGTTCTTTTTTGCAATTGTCACCCCGAGTGGGACAGGTATGCTCAGACGTGAGTACCATGCTCTCCATGCCACTGAAGTTAAGCTATCCTGGCTGATGAGGGCAGAAAACCCAAAACCGGTCCTAGAATGCTTGTTTCCAGTCGAGGGAGGACCTGGCCTGGCAGTTCGGGCTGGACTGTTCCGATTGGGCGCAGGGTCAAGACTGATTTGCATATAGCTGGTTCCAAACTGGATTGGCATGGTGAGCAAAAAACGATTTAATGGAGTGAATGTATGACATTGTTCTGCATTCTGTCCATCAATTGTTCTTTTTGCAATTGTTCCCCTTTTTAGGGCTCAAGTTTTCCACACCAGTAGTCAGTGTTCTTTGTGTCTCTGTGCTCCTGTCATGGAAAGTGGAGAAAACAAAACATCAGCGTTTTGGAGTGGTGTCTATATAAGCACCGCGCACGTCACTTCCGGCACGGACGATGCCATGCAGAGCCGAATGACACCACCTACGGATGCGCAGAGGTACGACTCACGAAAAAGCTCGGATCCAGTCTGACGCCTGAGGATAATTCTAAGGTGAGGAATCTGCGGCTAGATAGAGTCTCTACCAGATAAGGCTTTACTAAAGGTAAGCAATTTGTTCATCCAGGCTCTACTGACTATTTTTTTTTATTTGGTCTCATTTTTTTATTATATTTTTTCCAAATTGGTGTTGGATATATCTTGTATTTTGTTATCACTTAATTTTTGGTTTGTGTGCTGCATAAATATTTAACACAGTGACTCGAAGTTAAACCTGACTGCTTTTGGGCCAAGTTACCAGATGGTTAAGCACAGGTTAATTTAGTGACTGTTGTGGTTCACACTGACAAGGACTGTGGTAGTTGCTTGAGAAGGGATTTCAACCCCCTCAATAACTCGATATTTTACAGATACATTCCCTAGATGTAAAATATGCACTCATGCATTACAGTGACAGAACAAACCTTTCTGTAAACCAGTTCATTGTCTTTGTAAAACTGCATAAGGAAAAGCCCATATTCGAGGCAGGTATCACCTGATGGATAGGTTAAGTGCTTCAAACTTGCTACTACCAGGCTAAGAGAACCCTTCCCATAAAACCCACAACTCGCTCTTCTAAAAAAGATAGCATCTATGGCCTTCCTAAGTAACATTCCTTCAGCTGACATTTAGGAATCATCTACATGGTCAACCCCCCAAATGTTCACTAAATACTATTGAGTGGATGTCCTAGCAGACAGCAGGCATTGTTTGGCCAAAAGCTCTTAAAACTTTGTTTCAGACATCTGTCTCACCCCCACACTAGCCACTGCTCTGATGTGTGTATCTGCAGCAGCACATGCTATGAATAGTAAATGTTATTTACCATGTTAGCATCTGTTTGTAAAGTGTAGTGCTGTAGATTCACATGCACCGCTTACGTCCACGCATGTCTCAATCAATCAATCAATCACGCCATTTGTATAGCGCACTACTCACCCGGGAGGGTCTCAAGGCGCTTGGGGGGAGGGGTATGCTACTGCTCGAACAGCCAGGTCTTGAGTTGTTTCCTGAAGGCGAGATGGTCCTGGGTCAGCCGAAGGTGGATGGGGAGGGAGCTCCAAGTCTTGGCAGCCAGGTAAGAGAAGGATCTTCCTCCGGCGGTGGCTCTTCGGATGCGTGGTACGGCTGCGAGGGCGAGGCTGGTGGACCGTAGCTGGCGGGTGGGCGTGTAGAAGGTCAGGCGGTCGTTGAGGTACTTGGGGCCCAGGTCGTGGAGAGACTTGTGTGCGTGGGTGAGGAGCCGGAACGTGATCCTCTTGTCGACGGGGAGCCAGTGCAGGTTCCTCAGGTGGCTGGAGATGTGGCTGCGTCGGGGGACATCCTGGATGAGTCGGGCGGAGGCGTTCTGGATGCGCTGGAGTCTTTTCTGTAGCTTGGCTGTGGTTCCGGCGTAGAGGGCGTTTCCGTAGTCCAGTCGGCTGGTGACGAGTGCCTGGGTGACAGTCTTCCTGGTCTCAGTCGGGATCCAGCGGAAGATCTTGCGAAGCATACGCAGGGTGTTGAAGCACGATGAGGAGACGGCGTTGACTTGTCTGGTCATCAAGAGGGAGGGGTCCAGGATGAAGCCCAGGTTGCGTGCGTGGTCGGTTGGCTTGGGTGAGGTGCCCAGGGCTGGGGGCCACCAGGAGTCGTCCCAGGCGGAGGGCGAAGATCCCAGGATGAGGACTTCCGTCTTGTCCGAGTTCAGTTTCAGGCGGCTGTCCTTCATCCACTCGGCGATGTCTTTCATCCCTTCGTGTAGGCAGGTTCTGGCGGTGTCGGGGTCTCTGGTGAGGGAGAGGATCAGCTGGGTGTCGTCGGCGTAAGAGATGATGTTGAGGTTGTGCTGGCGTGCGATGGCTGCGAGAGGTTTCATGTAGATGTTGAAGAGGGTGGGGCTGAGTGAAGATCCTTGCGGGACGCCGCAGATGACTTCGGTTGCCTCGGAGCGAAACGGGGGGAGGCGGACTCTTTGTGTTCTTCCGGCGAGGAACGAGATGATCCACTCCAGTGCCTTCTCTTGGATACCGATGTTGCTGAGGCGCTGGACTAGGGTGCGGTGGCAGACCATGTCGAACGCAGCGGAGAGGTCCAGGAGGATGAGGGCCACTGTTTCCCCTTGTCGAGCAGGGTCCGGATGTCGTCGGTGGCTGCGATGAGGGCGGTCTCGGTGCTGTGGTTGGCTCTGAAGCCGGACTGCGAGGGGTCGAGGGATCCGTTCGTCTCGAGGAAGGCGGTCAGCTGTCTGTTGACGATCTTCTCGATGACTTTAGCAGGAAAAGGGAGGAGCGAGATGGGGCGGAAGTTTTTGAGATCGGTGGGGTCCGCTGTAGGTTTCTTCAGGAGGGCGCTGATCTCGGCATGCTTCCAGCTCTCCGGGAAGGTGGCGGTGTTGAAGGAGGCGTTGATGATGTTCCGGAGTTGGGGTGCGATGGTGGAGTCGGCCTTGTTGAAGACGTGGTGTGGGCAGGGGTCGGTCGGTGATCCGGAGTGGATGGTGTTCATCGTGCGGGCTGTGTCTTCGGTGGTCACCGTGGTCCAGGTGCGAACGGTGGCGGTGGGGGGCGTTGGTTCGACGGTTGGGTGCGTGGGTGGGGCACCGAAGCTGTTGTGGATGTCGGCGATCTGGCGGTGGAAGAACGAGGCGAGGGAGTCGCAGAGGTCTTGTGATGGAGTGATGTCGTTGGTGCCGGTGCTGGGGTTGGAGAACTCCTTGACGATAGTGAAGAGCTCTTTGCTGTCGTGGGCGTTGTTGTCCAGTCGTTCCTTCAGGGATTTCTTCTTGGTGGTGCGGATGAGCTGGTGGTGCTTGCGGGTAGCGTGTTTGAGGGCGGTCATGTTGTCGGTGGTCCGGTTGAGGAGCCAGGCTTTCTCGAGGGTGCGGCATGTATGACTATGTATTCACAGATATCTTCACATTCTTAAATTTACTCCCATGTTTATGTAATACGTGCATCATAAGATACTATACCACCACTCCATATGCCACTCTCGCCTGCTGTGAGGAAAAACAAACTAAACTAGAGTTGAACCCTATACGCCTTGCTACCTAAGGTAGGAGTAACTACATCTCATGACTCAAAAGTTGGCAACAGGATTCACTATCACCTGCCCCACTGGCAGTCCATTGCATCGAACAGGTGAGTTTTGCAAATCATCCAAAGGGGCTACTCCCTCCCCTTCGTGACAACCCCTTCCTCCATGCCGCCATCTCATGACCGGCTGACAGAGGATCATCTGTCCCTTCTCCACGAGGAAGTCATGGCTTTCTTGGCCAAAGGAGCTGTATAGAGGGTTCCGGTGCCATAAGTAGGCTGTGGTTGCTATTTCCACTATTTTCTGGTTCCCAAAAAGAACAAAGACCTGCATCCTATTCTACGTTCTTCCTCCAGATCTCCCGTGGTGGATCCAAGTGCCAACAGCAATACCACGAATGGCTGGCGGCAACCTCAGAGGAAATTGGCAGGTGCCATTTTGTGAATCAGGACACGGTTCCGGGGGAGGGGAAAGAAGTACAAATAGGATTTAAGGGGCCAGGAAACAGGTATCCTGACCGTTTTGCATGCATGAGGATCCATAGATCCACTGTGGTGCACAATGGGTCCCCGTGTCAATCTGCAACAGATCGAGTGCACAATTAAAAAAAAACAGACTCGGGGGGGGGGGGGCGCTAGAGGGCGCACAGCGGGATGGTTGACTCGTGAGTCAGCTCCGCCGGACGGATGCATGTGAGGCATTGAATATCCGTACAAGCGCCGCTATATCTTCGAAAACAACGTTAAAAGAGATCGGAGGGTGATGTCTACAAACGGGTGCAATTAGAACTGACTAAAACTTTAAAACGGCGAAGTTATCCTGCAAAAGCCGAGCTGGAGAATGCACTGCTGCAAGATGGCGGATACCGGCGTTTGACACTGCCGGCTAAAGAGGCTGTAAGAGGACCTAACTGAAGTAAGAACCCGACTCAAAGACAGACACATGGCCAGATGATCGGTTCCTACGATACCACGGAGGTACTACAAAGAAATAAGGGGCCACGAACACCTCCGCTCGAATCTAACGCTATGCGTTCCAAGGCACACAAGATGGCGGCCGCAGTGGAACGCAGTGTCTGAAGATCATGTAAGTAAGCGCATGGAGGCTACCCTGGAGAGAACAATTGCACCGAAGCACCCAGCCGAGATATGCTGACACAGAGGGAGGGTGAAATAGCGAACAAATTGATGGAGGACTGACTGCGCCGGTTGAATGGAGAAACTAGCTGCCCCGTCACACGGACCACGCTGCTGCTGAAACGAGGTCGCGAGTGCCGCACCAACCTTCCATGTGCAGAAAAGCGACGAACAAGAAATTATGGCTAGTTACTCACCATTTGCCCCAATGTGAAGGAGTGAGCTACCAGCTGCACGCTCTAAATGCCAAAGATTGCACTTGCACATCAGATCCCCCCACTGTAGCGGAGAGAGCGGGAAGGCGCTGGCGACCGACCCCCAACATACAGGGTGCAAATAGAGAACCACGACTCCTATGCGGCGCTCTTCTTTCGGTTTTCAGCCGGAACCACCGCACCACCAAAATCACCCGCTGTGCAGCAGATGAATTGCACTGGAGCTCGCAGGAAGACGGTAACGCCGAAGGACAGCCCACTACATAAGTCGCCAACTGCTCCAGAAAGTGCCGCCAAAGAGAAACCGCGGCGAAACGCCTTACCACGGTACACCACCATGGGTAAACCAGAAAAACAACAATCCAAACTACAGTTTGAGACAAGGAAGCACCAACAAAACGCTACAAGGACATCAGACCCTGAGGGAGACAATGAAGCGTGCGAAGAAACAGGTATGGAGAAGGTCCTGCGTGCTATTCAACAAAGCCTGTCTGAAATGAACAATAAATTAGATACTGTGGTATTGAGAGTTGACAACATGGCCGCAAAACTAGATAAACATGGTGAGAGACTGGGCGAAGCAGAACAAAGACTATCAAGGGTGGAGGATGAGTCTACATCTACGACTAAGGCATGTGGCGATATGAGCAAAACACTGGAAACGCTGCGCGCCAAGGTGGAGGATCAAGAAGCTAGGTCCAGGCGCAACAACGTTAGAATAGCGGGCCTGCCGGAATCCACAAACACGGGCAGAATGGAAGACTACTTAGAGAAGTTGCTTAAGGAACTGTTCGGCGAGGAACAATTGTCACCAGTCTTTCTCGTGGAGCGAGCACACCGATCTTTGGCACCCACTCCGAAACCGGGCGCGCAGCCTCGAGTGATAATTGCCCGAATGTTAAACTACAGGGACAGAGACACTGTTCTTCGGCTAGCCAGAGAAAAGGGAACGGTAACTCATCAGGGCAACACCCTGCAATTTTACCCAGATCACACCATGGCAGTCCAGCTAGCGAGAAAGGAATTCGCGCCAATAAAGAAGAAGCTGCGGGATATAGGCGTGGAATATGCTATGTTATACCCAGCGAGGCTTAAGATCATAAATGCGGGCAAACCTGTAATCCTCCTGACAGTCCAGGCAGCGCATGAATATGTCAAAAAAATGGGACGGCGACGACACCAACAGGACAGTGAGGAACATGGGGGCGAGGACGAATGAACTGACAGTCGAATCAATGGAACACTACTGTGAAGGACTATGCATAGGACGGTGTTACGCATGTCGAGTGTTTAGACCACGGAACTTTCATGTGTACAACGATATGTGTCACGCCGCAAGTCGCTTGACAGCTGACATAAGCTTGGAACATGATCAGAGTTGTTGAATGGAAGAACGCATGTCGGGCGCTAACACCGTCCAAGCGAATTGCACAGTGAGTAGCCACAAGGTCCACACGGAACATAGTGGGTAGGAGGGTGGGTAGAGACTGTGGCATGTTCCACGATTGGCCTCAAACAGACCTACTGTGTCAGTGATGTGTGAGATAGAAGAATGATTACTGTCTTGATGACTGAATGGTAGCGGGAGATTGGCGGAGGGAGTGCGGGATACACAAACAGAAAACGAGGAATGTTTACATGCATCTGTCCACATCCACTATGTGGATGGAGAAGTGTGCCACTGGTGACACCCCCGAGTGGGTGCACCCCAACTATGGTTATATTGACTGTTTTGTTCTTGACTGGGGATGGCTTTGGCAGAGTTTGGGGGCTGAAGTGGGTGGGGGGAGGAGGGGGGTTTTAGGGGATGTTAAAACTATATCACTGTATCTGAGAAGCATTGCGACCTCTGTAATTAAGTTGACAATTGTACACCATTGCGCACAAATGACCACCCTGCAACTATTTCAGAGAGTCACACAAAAAGCAATATTTTATCACACAAGACTCCGAGATGTCTGCACACCTCACTAGCATGGACAGACTAACGGCGTTAAAATGCATCACGTGGAATGTTAGGGGCCTGGGAAATCCAAAAAAAAATACGTCAAATTTTTGCCTACTTTGATAGATTACATGTGGACATAGCGTTTCTTCAGGAGACCCATTTGGCCTCTTCTGCCGACTCCAATTTGGGAGTTAAATGGGCAGAATCAGTAACCAGCTCCAACTATTCCACATACTCTCGTGGTGTCAGTATATTAATAAAGAAGGGAGTGCATTTTGAGATAACAACAGTACATAGGGACACCGAAGGGCGTAGTGTAATTGTCATTGGCAAGGTGAGACAGCAACAGATTGCATTGGTGAACACATATGGCCCTAACACGGATGACCCGCATTTTTTTGCGAAATTATGGCATGACATAACCCAGCTTCAGACCGACCACATAATATGGGGTGGCGATTTTAATATCGCACTGCAGGACGGGTTAGATAGGTCGCAAACCACACCGGAACCACATACACGAGCAAGGATGACACTACGCGACGCACTCACAGACTTGAACATGGATGATATATGGAGAGTACACAACCCAGGGGAGACAGCTGCTACACATATCACTGCGTCGCACAATAGCTGGTCCAGACTGGACTACTGGTTGGGCACCAAAGAAGTAATTGGCTGGACAGTCTCCATCAAACATTTGCCGAGAACGCTGTCGGACCATTGCCCTGTGCTTCTGGTGCTTCAAATCCCGCACTATGTGCCCCCACCTTTCACATGGCGATTCAATGCTAGTGCTTTGCGCGACTCCATATACACTGACACCCTCCACAAAGCGATAGTAGAATACTTTGAGCTAAATTGCCCCACGACGGATGACCCCTGCCTACTATGGGAAGCTTTTAAAGCTACACTACGGGGAGTTTGCATTAGCACTACCACAGGCATCCTGAAAGATATTCGACAGCAATTACACACACGGGAAACGGCCATACAGACACTAGAACAGCAATATGCACAAAAGAGAGACATCACGCTATTGGCAAATATACAAACGCTGCTACAGGAGCATCAACAATTCGCAATGGATGAGCTTAATTATATAACCAAACGAAAGACGGCGAGAATGTATGGCGAGGGGGGGAGACCAGGCAGGACGCTGGCAGAGAAAATTTGCAAGGGTAGACCTCCACAGCATGTAACCGAGATCATGACTCGGGAGGGAACGATCACTCGAGACATCGAAACCATACTAGGTGAGTTCAGGGCGACATATGGTCAACTATACGAGGCACGGCCCTCTCTAGCGCAGGAAGATATACTGGCGTATATGGAGGATGTAGAGATAGCATGGTTATCGAACAGGCACAGGGAGTATTTGGCCAGACCTGTAACAGTAGAAGACGTAATAGACACTATTAAGCATTTACCGAACGGTAAGGCTCCGGGGCCTGATGGATACACGACGGAGTTTTATAAATCTTTTGCAGACCTCTTGGCTCCACACCTGGTCCGCCTATACGGTGCGGCACATGAGGCACAACAACTGCCGGCATCTATGAGGGAAGCAATGCTGATAGCCTTACTGAAGCCTGGGAAGGATAAGGAGAACTGTGACTCTTATCGCCCCTTATCGCTCATAAACGTGGACACGAAGATAATTGCAAGCCTCTTAGCTGCGAGACTCAAACCGCTAATGCCTCTACTGGTGAGGCCAGATCAATCCGGTTTCATACCGGACAGGTCGACAGCACACAACACGCGCACACTCTTTGCACTACCACATTATCTAGCACCAGAGGTGAAAGCAGTGGCGATACTTCTAGACGCCGCCAAAGCGTTTGATACAATAGACTGGACTTTCTTACACACAGTTATGGTGAGGATGGGTTTTCCGCCTCTATTCACACAGTGGATAGCTATGCTTTACACAAATCTGACAGCACGTATCCGGGTTAACAAACATATTTCAGAACCCATAGCCATATGTCGAGGGACGAGGCAGGGATGCCCGCTCTCCCCAATGCTGTTTGCCCTGGTGTTGGAGCCACTAGCCTGTAAAATTAGACAGCACCACCACTACTCAGCCATTCAACTTCCGACGCGCCCAATTCACATATCATTATATGCAGATGACATGGTGATTTATGTCAAAAACCCGGAGCAACATCTAAATCCCCTGATACGGGAATATATAAAATATGGACACCATTCTGGCCTGCAGATAAACTGGTCCAAGTCATTGGTCTTGGCACTAACAGACAGCACTTCCCCTTTCAAACTAGATTACCCGCTAGAGTGGCAGGATGAACCTGCTAAATATCTGGGGGTATGGTTCCATAGGGATCCGGAACAAGTAATTAGAACCAACTATGGCAGAGTCTTAACATCATTGGAGGATAAAATTAAACGATGGAATAGGCTGCCGTTATCACTAGCGGACAGAGCAGCGGTTGTGAAAATGGTACTCTTACCCAAATTGTTATACCTGTTCACTAACATCCCCATTAAACCTCCGGCAGAGGTATTCCGAAACATAAACAGAATAGTACTAAGCTTGCTCTGGGCGGGAAAGCATGCCAGAATAGAGTTGAAAACGATGACACTACCATATGAGAGAGGAGGGTTCAAGGTCCCCGACATGTACTTGTATTACCTCTGCGCTCAAGCACAGTTCGCACATTATTGGTTCCATGAAGTACCCTTTCTAACGCATGTGGCGGTGGAAACAGGCGATGCTGAACCGATCCCATTAATTAACATATTACCACACGTACGGCCAAGGTTACATGAAAGAGACATAAACCCAGTGAACACCACAATAGAAGCCTGGCGGCTGATGGGCAAGGCAGCGGACAAATTACCGATTTATGCTCCGAACCTCCCATTGGCGAATCATCCATCACTGTCGGTGACACAGGAACCGGTAGGGATGGACTTGCTGCGTCATGCTGGTATCGACACAATGGGGGATCTGTACGAGGAGGGGGTGTTTCAAACATTGGACAAGCTAAAGTACATACAACATCCCACACTGCTATTTAGCTTCAATTACTACAGACTACAGAGGGCAGTGAGATATCACTTTCCCACATTCCCGGAAGAACCCCAAACGCTGGACACACTGCAACTGATACTGGAAGCTCCTTCGGCTGCACACCTGATATCCAGACTCTATGTAAGCCTACAGAAAGACATAGGGGGTAACACGGAAAGAATGAGAGGTAAATGGAGCGCAATATTGGGCGACACACTGTCGGAGAAGGACTGGGAGATGGCATGTTCACTCACAAGTATGCTAACCCCTAATGGAAACCTTAGGATAATACATTTTAAATACATACATCAGATGTATTACACACCAGAACGCCTCCATAGATATGGTTTGCGTGAGGATTCGAGATGTACAAGATGCAGGGCAGATAATGCGGACTTCCTACATCTAGCATGGCAGTGCGGGATGGTGGGGGAGTACTGGAGGGAGGTGGTGAACGTGATTAATACAATGCTTGGGGAAACGCTTGATTGCACGATATTAAGCTGCATACTGGGCCTGGTCCCAAATCTCAGAGCGACGAAGCGAAGGTTTTGTGTGATAGCCCTGTTAATGGCGAAAAGGAGGGTAGCAATGCATTGGAACGGGAAAAGGGGGCCGAAGGTGAAGGACTGGCTAGTTGATTTAACTTACTGTAAAGACAACCTAACGACTTATGAGGAGGACTTGCCGGCGAAGTCCCGTCCCAAGGATTACTGGACATATCTGAGGGATTACCTGCAGGCGCAGCAGCAAGACACGGCTGATTGATGTAGATTATATCCTGGGATGTGCAGATGCTTCAGGGGTGCTAAATGGTGAATCCTAACGACAAGCTGAGGGGAGAGAATGCTGTGATGCAGTGATTTTAGTTTAACCAGTTCTTGTTTTCGTTTTCAGTTCCCTTTCATGAGTTCCAGATGAGGGGGAACAAAAAGAGAGTAAAATGTAAGTGATTCAAATATGCATTGATTTATATGTTGCAAGATACTACAGTATACAGGTTGACTATAACCGCGCCGCCGGTCCCATGGATGTCGGCTAAATGGCCGTGTTCTTCTAACAGCACCCAGAAAGTGCTCTTTATGTATGCAGCCGGCCTGTTGAGGTTGTAGGCGTGTTTTGTATAACTGATTGCAATCGAGGTAATAAAAGACTTACGCTTTAAAAAAAAAATTTTTTAAAAACAGACTCAAAAACCCAATCACACACACTCCCCCACACAACCACTTGTACGCCTACTCGCACATCCATACACTCACCCATACAGTCACTCACACATCCACTCGCAGACACAGAGAACCACTCAGACCCACACAGGTGCTCACACACTTACACACCCACTCACAGATCCACACTGCACTTACACACCCACTCACACACCCATACAAGAAAACCACTGATACACCTGCTTACACACCCATACACCCTCTCACATACCCACACAGACATTTACATCCCTGATAACACACCCATACAATCACTCCAAAAGCTGACACACCCACACAGTCACTCAGACACCCACTCACAGTCCCACACAGCCACTCACACACCCACTCACACCCATACAGCCACTTACACCCCAACTCACAGACCCACAAAACCACTCACACACGCACTCAGACCCAAACAGCCCCTCACACAACCACTCACACATCCATACATCCACTCACACACCCTTTCACAGAGCCTCCAAACCACTCCCACATCCACTGACCGATCCACAAAGCTACTCACACACCCACTTGCACACCCAAATAGCCACTTACATGGATCCAAAGGTTACAGAAACAGGATAGTTAGGAAATTGCAATAAAAACATAAAAATTCACTGAAAAAAACAAATGTTACAGGGGCAATATAGTTAGGAAATATAATTAAAAATACGTAGAAATTCATTGAAAAAACAAAGGTTACAGGGACGTTATAGTCTGGCTCAGATTTTAGACACAGAAAACCATAGAAATTCAGCAGTTATACTTTCCTGAGCTAGCTATAACTTACGCCATGCAATGCACTGGTTATCAATCATTCAGGGATTTATAGAGCGCGCTACTCACCCGTGAGGGTCTCAAGGTGCTGCAGAGGGGGTTTGGGCAACTCCGTGGTTAACCCAAGAGCCAGGTCTTGAGGTCTTTCATGAAGGCTTGCAGTGTAGGGCTACGTCTGATACTGACTGGGAGTTCGTTCCAGGTCTTGGCTGTGATGTACGAGAAGGATCTGCCCCCTGTTCTGGCTCTGTGGATGTGGGGGATATTCGCAAGGGCTTGGTCGGTGGAACATAGGTTTCTTTTGGAAGCGTGTTAGGAGATTCTTTGGTTAAGGTATTGGGGTCCAGTGTTGTGGAGGGCTTTGTAGGCATGAGTGAGCAGCTTTAAAGTAACTTTCTCTTCGACGGGAAGCCAATAGAGGTCTCATAGGTGTTGGGTGATGTGGTCGTGTCGTGGGATGCGGCGGTCGAGTCTGCCTGCTGCGACTGGATGGTCAGAAGTTTACGAAGGAGAGATTTGTTAATTCTGGCATAGGGAGCGTTTCCATAGTCTAGCCTGCAGGTGATGAGTGCTTTTTGACTGTCTTCCTGGAGTTGGGGGAACCATTTGAAGGTCTTGCGGAGTTTGCAGAGGGTGTTGAAGCATGTGGTGGACACAGCGTTGATCTGTCCATTCATGGTGAGTGAGGAGTCGAGTATTATGTCGAGGGTGCAGGTGTGGGTCGTGAGGGTGGGGGGGGGTTTCTGAGGGCCGGGGCCACCAGGTGTCATCCCATGTGGCGGGGGTGGATCCAAGGATGAGGTTTTCCATTTTTTCAGAGTTGAGCTTCAGGCAGCTGATGCTCATTGAAGATGCAACGTCCTTCATTCCTTCCTGGAAGCTGTGCCTGGTGATGTTGGGTTCCTTGGTGAGGGAAAAAATGAGCTTGGTGTTGTTGGCATAGGATACTATGCTGAGTCCGTGTTTTCTGACAATGGTTGCCAGGGGGGCCATGTCAATGTTGAAGAGCGTGGGGCTACTCCACATCTGATCTCCGTGGGTTCGGAAAGGAATGTCGGGAGTCTTATTTTTTGTGTTCTGCCGGAGAGGAAGGAGCGGATCCAGTCTGACAGTTACCTGTATGCCCGCGTTGTGGAGTCTGGTGGCTAATGTGCTGTGGGAGACACAGTCAAAGGCTGCTGAGAGGTCTAGTAGAATGAGGGTGCAGACGTCATCAGTGGCGGCTAGGAGGGCGGTTTTGGTGCTGTGGTTGCTGCAGAATCCAGATTTAGATGAGCCGAGGACGTTGTTTGCTTCTAAGAAGTGCGTTAGCTGGGTGTTGGCGATTATCTTGGTCACCTTGGCAGCGAAGGGGAGGAGAGAGAGGGGCATGTAGTTCTTGAGGTCTGTAGGGTCTGCAAGGGCTTCTTGAGGAGGGGTTTGACTTTGGCGCATTTCCAGTTGTTGGGGAATGTGCCCACTTCCAGGGCGCAGTTGATTGCCCATCTTAGTAGTTCAGGTGCAATGGCAGAGGCGGCCCTGTGGAAGATGTGTGGCGGGCAGGGGTCAGTGGGTGCTCCAGAGTGGATGCTCTTCATAGTCTTTGCGGTGTCTTGTGTGGTGACAGGGGTCCAGGTGAGGAGGATCTTCTGGGTGGTGGAGCTGGTGGATGGCGTTGGGTCAGTGCCTTGGTCTTCGAAATTGTCTTAGAGTGTCCTGATCTTGTGGTGGAAGAAGGAGCTGAGTTTGTTGCAGAAGTCTTGGGAGAGAGGGATGTCAGTGGTTTCGCTGTGAGGGTCAGGTGCATTCTTTTATGATGGTGAAGAGTTCCTTTGAGTTGTCGCTTACACCATATGCAACGCTTGTAGATGAAGAAGGATTACTGCCTGGGCAGTTTCTCACTCACTGTGCACTGTTTGCCTCGCTCACGGCAAAATGGGGGGATGTCACTACCGAGCTGCGGACACACCTCACTATGCAATACCTACACGTCATTGGGCGAGGTAGACACCTGACACATTGGTTTGCAGCTTCTCTCAGGGCCCACGCAGCGATCAATCTTGATACACTTCGCCATAAATGGGAACAAGATCTGGGTCACCAGTTCACAGACAAAGAGTGGGTCCAAGTACTTGAGAGCCCGACTCTGATCCCCAGGAACATGCACTTACGTCAGATACAGTTGTTTATCAAGCATAGAGCATATCTTACACCTGCGAAAATCAACCAATACTTTAATCGTGGCGACGATACATTCCCAAGATGCGAGGAGCTGGGGGTTGACTTGCTTCACATATTCTGGAGCTGCCATAAAGTGAGTGCATATAGGAGGGAAGTGGGCGCTTTGCTACACGTTTGCACTGGTCAGGAGTTGCCATTCGAGTGTCCTGCATACCTATTACATAAGTTCCACAGGACACCCGCCCCGCTCCTAGATTTGGGATTAATAGTGGCCAAGAGGCTGATTAGTAAAACGTGGAAAGCACCTGACCCCCCTCATATACACGCGTAATTCCATGCTTGCATGGGCCAAACGGAAAGTTTAGCTATTAAATGCGAGGAAACTCTGAGGCTACGTAAGATCCCTATCACCAAATGTTGGGACACCATATATACTGAGCTGCAATACAGCATAGATACACCTTCTGTAGATCCATCTGACGCCCAAGCTACAGACCACTAGTGCATGCACTGACTAGCACAGCACATACACCGCGACACTCTCTTTACTGCAAACTGGTTGACTCAACACATGTATGAACATCTTGGACACGGGGAAGCAGCTGATAACTGTAGATTATATGGACTACCTATGTCATGGTCAATACATTTGTGTGGGGGTTGCGGGTCATATGTTTGATATGTTTTACACATTTTATTGTACGCGTTTTATTGCATAGTTACTTGGGAATCTTTTACTGCAACCTACCTGTACACAAGCTTCAGTGCAACCAAGGACTCTCAATGGCCACATATGCGCATGCATGCCGAGGCCAACATGAACTAATACCCAAGTTTCATTGGACCCTTCAGACTGTGAGATTGGCATGGACTACTATGACCTCATGTCCCCTTTCCCCTTCCCTTTCTCCTTTCCTTGCTCACTTACTGGAGATGTATTGGAAACACTCACATTGACTTTGCCCTTCCAAGTTTGTTAGGCTGCCTTGAGACATGTACTGACACTGTATAAGCATCTACAGGCGGTGCGAGCTTTAGCGACTGAACCGCCCAACAGTACAAATGCCTGTAATTGTCATGCTGCGCTTGTGTGAAAACTCAATAAAAACATATTCACAAAAAAAAAAGAGTTCCTTTGAGTTATGGGATTTGGAGAGGATTCTGTCCTGAATGAAGTTTCTCTTTGTGGATCTGATGAGTTGGTGGTGTGACTTGGTGGTGGCCCTGTAGGTGGTGCGTGCTTCAACAGTTTTGCTGTTTCTCCAAGCTTTTGTCCCTTTCTATCTTGGCGTGGATGACATTGTGTTAATCCTATGCTTAAAGACTTTGATAAATAAAGCAGACATTTTTATGTGAGCAGATCTAGAGTGTCGCTGGTGTTGAGAGTGCTTATACAGGAGCTGCTTTCCACCTGAACTACCCAGAGTTCTCTGCTTCTCTCTCTCTCTCCCTATATATATATATATACACACCTGCTCTAAGAGGCTAAAGTATAGGCTAAAGTATAGGCTAAAGTATACACCCACTGGGGCGGAACTTTTTGATAATAAAGAGCAGGTGTGTAAAATCGTGTGGTTGCTGTGATTCCAGTCCTCATGGCTCGTGAGCAAGGGCGGTGACCCGAAACGCGTAGAGCCGTGTATGGAGGAGAAAGTGAGAGCCGTAGCTGCTGGGGCCCGCACTGCAGTCTGTTAAGTCTCTGGGAGGCTTTCCTTACATGGGGAAACTTTTGTGATTAATATTAGCGACCATCCCAGCCGCGAGGAAAGTCCCCCACTTCAACGCGGATCCCGGCATCTGGAAAACTCCGGAAGTCATGAAAGGAGCAGAGATGTCTTCAAGTGTGGGGTGACGTATGCCAACAGAGACTGTCTTTCCCTTTATCCTTGACCACTTGGAATTTTAATGCAAGGACTGTGAACACTGGCACCAAACCCACTGGGGACAATAGCGATTTTGCCTGCTGTAACCAGAATGCACTGTGTGCACAAACACTAAGAGGCTAAAGTATACACCCACTGGGGCGGAACTTTTTGATAATAAAGAGCAGGTGTGTAAAATCATGTGGTTGCTGTGATTCCAGTCCTCATGGCTCGTGAGCAAGGGCGGTGACCCGAAACGCGTAGAGCCGCGTATGGAGGAGAAAGTGAGAGCCGTAGCTGCTGGGGCCCGCACTGCAGTCTGTTAAGTTTCTGGGAGGCTTTCCTTACATGGGGAACCTTTTGTGATTAATATTAGCGACCATCCCGGCCGCGAGGAAAGTCCGCCGCTTCAACGCGGATCCCGGCATCTGGAAAGCTCCGGAAGTCATGAAAGGAGCAGAGATGTCTGCAAGTGTGGGGTGACGTATGCCAACAGAGACTGTCTTTCCCTTTATCCTTGACCACTTGGAATTTTAATGCAAGGACTGTGAACACTGGCACCAAACCCACTAGGGACAATAGCGATTTTGCCTGCTGTAACCAGAATGTACTGTGTGCACAAATACTAAGAGGCTAAAGTATACACCCACTGGGGCGGAACTTTTTGATAATAAAGAGCAGGTGTGTAAAATCGTGTGGTTGCTGTGATTCCAGTCCTCATGGCTCGTGAGCAAGGGCGGTGACCCGAAACGCGTAGAGCCGCGTATGGAGGAGAAAGTGAGAGCCGTAGCTGCTGGGGCCCGCACTGCAGTCTGTTAAGTCTCTGGGAGGCTTTCCTTACATGGGGAACCTTTTGTGATTAATATATATATATATATATATATATATATATATATATATATATATATATATATATATATATATTCAACAAAAGAACCCTACAAGGTTCCCGTCGGCGAACCAGATTCTCCACAGCACATGGTCCACGATGATTTCTTCTTTTTTAGAGGTATTTTATTTTGACAACACCATCAGTGCAAAAAGTTAGCCCCAAAGGAAGAGCCCATGAGTTGTTGTATGTATTCAGTTCTTTAATGGATGTCAGCCACAGCAGATGAAACCAGGCGGAATGCATCTAGTATTCCAGCTCCCCTTATGAAATAGTCATAATGGGAGCCATCGACACCCACAGGAGAGAGAGATCTCTCCAATGCGCAAACTTATATTGACAAATATCAATTCATCATAGAACCCGATAACGACCATCTCAATACACTCCCCCCTCCCAGAAAAAAGAGAAGGAAAACAAGAAGGGGGACAAAAGGAAGGGGGATATTTCCCAACCCAGAGGATGACATGGACCAAACGAGGGGGACATGGAAATAGAACAGACATTGGTGAACTTATCCAATAGAACACTTAACCCTGATGAGATCATAGTGCTATGATTAGGCTTGCCCTTTTGTCCCACTGCACAATTTGATTATGCCCAAATCAGAATTTATTTATAGAAATATTTAAGATTATTAAAATTAATGAAAATACATCTTCTACATCCCAAAAAAGAGCCAGTCCAAAATGAAAAAAGGTATGTCAGATTTCCTCACAGGGAAGGATCTAGAAATATTATTGACTCTTCAAGATGTGGGAGATTTCACAAATCCTGACTGGGAGGAGGCAAGTCAAATGGATGTAGTACAACGCTTGGAGATTGCAGGAATTACCCAAAAAACGTGGCACTAGTCATTTGAAAATAAAATTAAGATTAATTTAATACACACCCCATGATGCGATAGATACATTTCAGGAAATGATGGTTGAAGAACTAAAAAAACTAAAATCACCGGGTGCTATGATAAGGGAAGGTAATGTTTCCCAAAGCCAGTGAAAGCAATTATGGATCTCAAGAATGACGTAATTGAACCCTCAGATAAGGGAGGAAATGTTCTTCTAAGTAACGAAAAATATTTTCAGGAAGCACAAAGAGAACTCTTGCTTAAGGAATGCTACATACCGATTTCCAGGGCAGGATATGAAAAGGTTGTCCAGCTTTTCTATTAACTTTTAGGAACATGGAGAGATAAAGGTGGTTTAGAATAACAAGATCACCAGTTTATGCATTGTGAACACCCGGAACTACCAACTTTTTATTATCTACCTTATGTGCATAGAAAATTCTATGGACCCTCCTGGACGGCCAATTGTATCCTCGAAAAAACAGTCTTTTAGAAACTACCTCAATGTACACAGATTTCTTTCTCCATTCATGAAAAGTTTGAGTTCATATGTGATGATACAAAGGCTGTTTTACGAATAATTGATGGTATACAATGGGAACAGAACATGTTACTTGTAACATTGGACATTACCAGTTTATATACATGCATTTCCCCCACCCCACACTATTGGCAACAGTACAATTTTTTCTGAATGAGAGAGCCCTGAAATATCAAGGACATAATGGAATAACATTATTTTTTTATTTTCCAGGGCAGTTTTAACAACAACAGGGGACTGCAAAGGGCATGTGCTTCGCCCCCAGGTGTGCAAATCTTTTCGTGGGTTGGTGGGAGAAGCACATGGCTTGGGCAGGTAACCATGAACGTTGGGTGAATAAAATGGCCTTATGGGCCCGTTATATAGATTATTTATTTATCATCTGGAGAGGTACATAGAGGCTGAAAGATATATTACAGCCCAAAATTGCAATGATTTACATCTACAATTCACTGAATGCATCAGTGACACCCAAGTGGCATACCTAGATCTTATGGTCTATGTGAAAGATATCAAGCTATAAACATCCCTATAACGAAAACCCTCAGCAGGAAATGGTGTACTACACGCAGGTAGTTATCATCATTGGAGTGTGATTAGGAGGCTCCCATATGGAGAATTAATGTGTATTAAACGCAAATGCTCTACAAAACAGGAGTACGTCAGAGCAAGAGACATGGCAGTGAATAGATTTAAAAGGCGAAGGATACACAAAAGGGATTCTTGAAGAGGCCGTAAAGAAAACAGATGAGAAACAGAGACAATAATTGTTATTAGAAAAAGTCAGGAAAAAAAACAAGAAGAATACAAAGTACGATGATTACTGACTATAATGTCAATTAATGTGATGTGTATCAAATGTTTTGACGCAATTGGTGTATTCTTAAGGGTGACAAAGTGATAGGATCACACCTTTCACCATCTCCCTTTATTACATACAGAAGGGGCCCCTCACGTTAAGATCATTTAGTTAGAAGTCACTACTCAGCGGCACAAAGAAGGAAGGATCCTGTAACAGAATTCTTCCCATGCATGAGATGCAAAGCGTGTAAACATACCCAACAAGTCTGTGAATTTAAGATTCTGAGTGTAAAAACCAAAAGAAAGATCAACAAACTTCTCAATTGTAATTCGGAGTTCACCATTTACTGCCTCTACTGTCCATGTGGGAACTAGTTTATAGGAAGTACAACAGACCCCACTAAGAAAAGAGTGTTTGAACATATGCTGGCCATCACGAACAAAGATCATACATATCCGGTGGCCCAGCATTTTTGCACAGAAACATAATAACAACTGCAACCTGTTAAAATATTTCTGTATAGATCAAGTCCCAAAAGACGAAAGAGGAGGGGATACAACAAAGAAACTGAGAATCCTAGAATCAAAATATTCATTAGAGTTACAGACTAAACACCAGAGGGGATTGAATAACTAGGAAGAACAATGGGATCTGTACACAAAAGAATTTGAAATTAATAACTAATGTAATCATATTGAGGAGATACAGGGCTGCAAGACTTGCATGCATAAGCCCATTCAGGGCGTGTTTGAACTAATTTTCGTGAGTATGCATTATCGGCCTCAGTACTATGTCGGTCGGACCGCATTCCAACTGACTCCTTGTCGGAATGGTTTCAGACCGACTCAGTTTTGGGGAGTCCGACTGACCGATTACAATGTTTCCGAACACTGTTCAGTCGGACTCCCATTGATTTTAATGGGAGCCTGTGTTCCGACCGACAACACAGGCTCCCATTGAAAAAAGCGGAGGGTGCGGAAAACTTTGCACCCCATGGTGCTTGCCACACTGTGCATGGTTGGATAGAGGGGACGCAAGCCCCCACAAGCCCCTACCGGAGGCCCCCAGGTGAAGGGGGGCCTGCTACCGTACCCCAAAGTCAGTCAGAGGCTTCCGACCCAGGTTCGTTCAAACCGAATGCCATTTGGAATCTTTACGACTGACATTGTAAAGAGGCCCTATATCTTTGACAGATAATTGTAGGATATTAAATCAAACACTAAAATTATGGAATGAAATTATCAAATAATATTATAGAACATCAAGTTGAGAAAATATGCAATGCACTATTGCCGCTACAATTTTGATGTGAAAAGATTGCATTTTTACCATTTTTAAGATGTATTATTACAATGAATTATGCTTTTTGATATTGACATTTTTAAATACATGAACTATCTTTCCTGTTTTAAGATGCCCGCCATATTAGTGGGACTTTTAAAAAGGGAATTGGCCTTTGTCTATTTCTATTTTTCTTACAACAATAATCAATTAACTGCCCCCTTTCTATGTTTAAAAGGTTACATGATTTTTGTCTGCACTAACATTGAGAAAGGCGAACATGTCGAAACGCTTCTTTCCAGTGTGTTTTTAACGTGTTGGCATTAACGTATAATTGCAAGCTCCGGGAGTGCGCTTTGATTTGATTTTTGTAATTGCAAATGAACTACAGTTATGGTATATATATATATATATATATATATATACACATGTTTCGGCACAAAGCCTTGCTCATATACACATATATATATGTATCAACGTGTGATCAAGGCACAACTGGTGTCGAAACGCGTAACGTTTCCTAAGGAATAAAATTCAGCATCCATACTCCTGAGTGTGCGTATTGCTTATCGGCAACTTGTTTTTGGACATATATATATGTATGTATATATATATATATATATATATATATATATATATATATATATATACTCCACCACACTCATATAGATTCACTGAAAAACAGATATTAAAGTTGAGTTGTTTGTGAGGAAGGTAGTGAGATTTTGCTTACTTTTAAAAAAAAACATAGAAATTCACTCAAACACATTACCCTTTAAAAACCATAAAACCAAGGAAATATGCCAGTTATACATTGCTGACATAAGTAAGCTATAGGTGGTTTGTCTCCTACAGAACTGCCGCAATTTATTTGATTTACCACTGGGGAGGCACCCATGTGACTGCAACATTTTTCTTCATGTTTATTTTATTTATTTATTCAAAGTTTTATATAGCGCGAACAAGATCCTTACAGATATCAGAGCGCTTCACAAAGACAGGGTAGGGGCAATAGGAAAGAACAGAGAAAATGAGCAGTATAATAGTCGCTAACATGGTAGGATAATAATAACATACATAGCACATATCAATATACAATCAGGTAAACAAGTAGTATGAGACGGCACAAGTCATTGATCCCACTACAGAGGTGTTCAGGTACACCTTGGGTGTGTGGATGGTTAACACCAATGTCTTAGTATAGAGAGAACCCTAAGTGGGGGCATCGGGAGAGCGAATCAGTAAAAGAAAGTGTATCATATATTGGTCTGTAGTAAGAGAGTAGCGTAGGAGTGTTGCGCCCAACATTCTCATTGCTCAGTCCTGTGGGACCCCCGCAGGCCCGACCAATGACAACACTTTATTTTGCCATACGGTCCGGCACGGGACTCCCACAGCAACAGATATCTATACATTTTGAACCTTAATTTCTATGAAGCGACTGAACAGATTAAGAAACACAGTAGCAAAAAGCACACTTTCTAAGTAAAATCTAATTGTCTGCCAAACATGATGTTATCCTGTTCATCTGTTTTTCCTGTGTCATGGTCTAATTTTCCCCCTTAAATTCCTAGGGGGAAAAGTGTTTTGTGCCCCCCCCCCCCCACACCTTTACCTTGGCCCCTTGAAGGATCACCACAAAACTTTCCAGGAAGAATCTGAGGTGGATGATTTTTTTTGGGGGGGTGGGAGTGGGTTAAATGAATATTTGTCAAACGACACCAAAGATATTAGCAAAAAAACATGTTCTTCCTATGGAAACTCTGACTCGCATATAACGGCACAGTGGCAACCGCCATTGTGGTGTGTATGTGTCGTCGGCAGTGCTCGGAAAGAGGCGTGACTGCCCTCAGTGCCGATAAACACCTACTACTTCTCAATCATTAATAACGGTCATAGTACAAACAAATGAGGCTTTTGGGCCTAAACAAGCATTTTGCAGATTTGAAGACGCCATATCTGTTTGTGTATTTAGAAACAGACACTGTGCATGCTCTGACAACATGAAAGACAAACTTACCATTTTTTTTTTTACATTTTATTTTCCAATTAAATACAGCACTATAATAAACATATATTTGTTACTCGAGGATTAATTTATCAATCAACATATAAATATAAATTCATGAAAATCAAAACAGAAGAAGTGGAGCTCCAAGCTAACAAAGCATCCAATACATCTTAAAGACAAGAGAACAGATATTCATCTTTGTGTCAGGTAAAAATCATAATTCATATCAGATATCCTTTTTTGACATAAAATACACAGCAAAATTAAATTCGGATATTCTATCATTCACAGCCGTCTTCCATCTGTAAATAGGCGCCCAGATGCGCCTGCCTAGCTTTTTTTCTCTCTCTTGCCCTTTCTCTCATGAATCCTTTCTCTAAGTTATAGATAGCTAGCAGTTTGGCGAGCCATTGTTGCAAGGTTGGGGCTGATTGGTTCAGCCAGGCAGAGGCGATGCAAATGCGTAGAGCAACCATGGCAAACCATGGCAAGAAACAGAAAGTAGTAAAATGAGTTTTGCCTTCCCCTGGTTTGAATCCCCAGAAGCATTAGAGCAGGATCAAGAGAGACGTTAATGTTCAGTATTTGATCAAAACAAATTTCAATCGCACTTTGCAAATTTAGCAGTCCGGGGTAGGTCGAGAACATGTGAATCAAATCAGCATCTAAGCTATCACAGCAGGGACATCTAATTCCTTCCTGTCCCGCCCCCCCCACTACCCCCAACTTGCTATCCTTGCTGGCTTATGATATAATTAAAAAAATGTTTTAAAATGCTGAGCTTGGAGCCCCACTGAGCCCAAGACAGTCTGACCAAGTTCTAAGGAATAAAAAAAAACTATCCTGGTCTATGCCAAGCTTATCAGCCCACTTCTTTCCATGCGTATCCAGATCATCTTGCTCAAGTAATTGCAATTCTGAATAGATTTTCTTAATTGTACAGTTCTGTCCCGCTTTAACACATCTATTATTGCGACTTTCTGAAAGCCACTCGATCTGCCCTTTTTTCCTCTAATAAAAGCTTCGGAACTGAAGGTATTTTAAAAGATTGCTTGTACTAACACCATATTCATGTTGGATATCACTAAATGCCAGGATCCCCTCCTGGCCTATTAGATCTCCTAACAGCCGGAGCCCCCTGCCCTCCCATTCCAGCATTATTGCATCGGAAAAAATATCAGGGAGCGTAGGATTTCTATATATCTGAGTGTAAAAGTTAAATCTGCCAAGGCCAAATTTCTTTTTAAGTGGAGCCCAGATCTTATATGCAGCCACCAATGTCTTAAATCTTGTTTTTTTTAAATAACTTGGCTCGCTAAACTTCATAAAACAGTTATCCGCCCCTTTTCCTAACAATAACAATAATTCATATATATCTGGCGACCCTATGATGTTCTAGGAGTCGCCAGCACCCCTGCCGAATAGCTCAGACATATATTGTAGAGCCGAAGCCCAGTAATAAATCTTAAAATCTGGAACTGCCCAGCCTCCTCTTTCACTTGGCAATGACATATACCTTATGGCCTGCCTTGTTTTTTCGGGAGCCCAAATAAACCTATTCACCATATGCTTAAGCATCATGAACCAATGCCTCTCAATCTCTAATGGTCCTAAAAAGATAGAATACCTTAGGGAGGAAAACCATCTTGACCACGTTGCTGCAACACACCACTGACATATGAAGATTATGTAGTCTATCAAAAACGTTTTTAGGCTTCCCTATTACTGGTTCAATATTTCTATCTACTAGCTTCCCCAGTTCAGGAGTAATATCGATACCCAAATAGACAGCTGAGTCAACCACCTGTGGATCCTCCAACTTGACCCACTTATTTTTAACTATCAGCATCTTCTGTCTGTTTAATGAATACCCAGAAACCAATCCAAAGGCTTGAGCCTCTCCTCTATCGTGACTATTGTATCTTGAGGATGAGGGGTAACCACAGCGACATCATCCGCAGAGGCCAATGTTTTTGCTTCCAACCCATGATAACGCATAGGGCGAATACTGTTGCTAGCCTCCAGTTTCCTGATCAGAGGGTCAATATACAGAGCGAAGAGGAGAGGCGAACAAGGGCATCCCTGCCTTGTGCCTCGATTAATTGTCACTGATGCCATGTACCCCCCATTCAATCTGAGCCGAGCCTTCGGTGCCTTATATATAGCCTGAATTGCCCGGATAAAATCACCCCAAATACCGAACCATTTCATAACCTCCCAGAGATAGTCCCAGGAGACCCTACCAAATGCTTTTTCACCATCCATGAATATTAAAACTAGGGTCCCCTGAGACTTCCGCTGCATCAAACAGGGTTATGACTCTGAATATGTTCTGTAGTTCCCCCTCCCTGGGATAAACCCATGCTGGCTGGGGTGACCTATTTTTCCAAATATTTGGTTTAGGTGGGTCGCCAGGGCTTTTAAAAAGATTTTAGCATCACTGTTCATCAACGTTATTGGCCTATATAATCCCGGTTCCCTAGAGGGCTTACCCTTCTTTAAAAACATTATCATATCAGCCCCAGCCCATGACTCTGGAATTGAACGCCCTTGCTGAGCTTGACCAATTGTACCCACCAGATCTGGCCCTATTACCTCAAGGAATGTTTTTATAAAACTCTAATGGGATCTGATCCGGTCCAGCAGCTCTCCCTGACGGGAGGCTCCATACTGCGATTTTCATCTCGTCCTGTGTCAATGCATCTTCAAGTGCCTCCCTGTCTTCAGGATCGATACATTGCACTGAAATTCTGCTTAATTATCCTGGATTAGGCTCTGCTCCCTATGTTGTTCCTCGCTGTAGAGATCTTCATAAAATTGGTGAAAAACTTCCCGGATCCATGGTGACCCCTCTATAAAATTCCCACTTCTGTCTGTAATATCCTGAATCTCCCCAGACGTGCTTTTTTGTCTAAGTCGTACAGCGAGAGTATGCCCAACCTGCTCACTAAACTCATAACAATGTTCCCTTCTAACCATACATTTTTCTGCTGCCTTAGTCACCATAATATCCCCTATTTCTGCCTTTGCTGGTGCCAGTGTAAGTAATATATCATCCAGTGCTTTGCTCATCCGTATAGCGACAGGGAGCTCCTACTCTACATCTGACAGTACCAAACAGAGTGTTTTCACCCGTAGACCCAGACTGTAGCTCAGTGTCTCTCCTTTGACCCCAGCTTTAAACGTATCCCAGACCATCCCCGGACTGGCACACTCCCTATTAATCTCCCAGAACCCCTTGATCCATTCATTCATATGAAGCACATATTCTGGATCCTGTAGAAGCCCTCTTTCAAAAGTCCATACCTTCTCCTGTCTTCCCCCCCCAACAAAAGTAACAATTAAGACTAAGGGGTTATGGTCTGAAATAATCAGGGGATGTTTCTCTATTCCACATCTTGGAGTTAGCGAGTAGGATACAAAAAAATTATCAAGTCTAGTGACTATCTTATGAGGTGCAGAAAAAAGTGTACTGCCAGGATCGCCAGGATTTAACCGAGCCCACTGTGATATTGCCACGGGTTGGGGCCGGCCGCTCTGTCTTGTTAGCACAAAAGAATACCTGGAGAGGCTTTCTGAGGGGGACTGAAATGAGGATGATTTTATTTTAACAGAACACAAATAAATGTAGTGGACTCTTTGTTGCTAGTCTCTTCTTTGTTTGGGGACAGGGATAGGATATGAAAGCAAGGAATCCGTGGGGGGGAGGAGGGAGATGAAAAGCACAGTTCACGACCACTAATGGTGTTTTTCCTCTGTGTTGGTTTCGTCTCCGCCTTTGCTGGGTTTCCTTGGGGTGTAACAGGAGATGCATCTCGGCAGAGGGCGACACGGGGAAAAATGAAAAGATCTGACCTTTGTTTTCAGGTCACCAAGAAATAAAGGGAAAAAGTGCTCCTGTCACCGTTGTGTCACTAGCGTGTGGTGCCTAGGTGCCAGGGGTTGTTTGGTGGCTTCAAGGGGTGTGACCTTTAATCCCGCCCCTTAAAGCAAAGAAACCAGCCCTAGGCACTTGCCTGGACCCATGGCTCTCCTGGGCCGTGGGGGTGGGAGTCGCAGCCTCTCCTCTCATGGTGGGAGCGCTGGACTCGATCACGTTGCTCCCAGAGCGGTCGTCAGTATGCTGCTCCTCTTCCTCCGAGCGTAGCACGTCCATGCACACCGTCCCTTTTGCTGCTCCTTCTTCCTCATTCGCCTTCACTTTGTCTTTCCTTGAGTCCGCTCGTTCTTTCTTTTTTGGTGCTCTGGACTCCAACGTTTTTGTTTGCCAAGGTCCCCCTTGGGTGATCGTGCGTCGTTGAGGATGTCCGATTGCTCCGCTAGACTGCTGCATCGACTTCCTGTTTGCCACATAGCGGCCACCATGTTGGATTGGTCCGGTGGCGTGTGTTGCATCGGAGGGGAACCTTCACACCCACACATCGGCAAGTGCGTTATTCTGAACCAGGTTAGTAAGTGCTTCATAGACTTTTCTCTTTCGACCCACATAACTGCCTCCTACTCCAGATCCCCCCAAGAGCCCTCCCAAACCATTGATATTAAAATCCCCGCACATTATGACCTGGTGGGCCAAGAAGCTAGTTCAACGTCTAAATGTTCTAGAAGTTCAGGGTCTAAACTCCGGTAGAGCCATAGACAGAACATAGAGGTAATGTTTCCTCATTCAGCATACATTCTACTAACACCCAGAGGCCCCATTTATCAGCCATGTTCCTCTTAAAAATAATATCCCTTCGTCGAGAACGAATGGCAACCCCTCTCGTCCTAGTGCCTTGTTTGGTATTAATAATCAGTTACATTGATCTGTAAAATTCACTGAACCCCATCATATCCCAAGGCTCTACTTCTTAGTGTACTCTAAGATCCTTCTTAAGATGATGAAGCCCCCCACCAGCCCATTTGTCCCTTTAAGTTCAGTCAGATATCCCTATGTTTTCATTTCTGAAAAAAATATCCGTGCCCTTCCCTTTGTGATAATCTTGAGCCGTGCAAGGAACAACAAATATGCTTCGCACCCAATCCCCTGAAAGGGGTTTATCAGCTGTCAGAGTCTCCATCTCCTTTCGACCGCTGCGTGGCAAAAATCAGGCAGAGCGAAAAAATTATGGCTCTGAATGTTCGTTTTGCTTCTGGTCACGCTCAATCCAAAATTGCCTGCCAAAGGAGAAAGTTAATAACCTAAACTCTCTAGTCTCTAGGCCGCTCCCCCGGATCTGTAGCGTTGCCTTTTCTTTGACTAAACGGGAATCAGTGCGCTCTCTGAACCTCAGTAGCCCAATTCCACTGGGCGAGATCAGGGAATGCCCCCTTTAAGAGAGTAACCACAAATGACATAATGTTCTCCCCTTCGGTGTTCTCAGCAATGCCCAGCAGTCTCACGTTATTCTTACGCTGTTGGTTCTCAAAATCTTCAAGCTTCCACATCACATCTTCAGATTGTTTCTCATGCGACTCCTTATAGCCATGTAGCTTTCCGATTTCCTCCTCCAGTGTGGCAGTTCTTTCCTCAACATGAGTGACCCTTTCCGCCATATCAGAGCATAGTTTATTTACTTTTCGTAGTGACCCCTGCAAGTTTTTGGTAGCTGGATGTGCCCTACGGCTCTCCAATCTTGCTTCCCCCTGCATCTGTTTTAAGGTGGAGTACACTAACTCTAGTGACAGTGGGGCGGACAGGGCAGAAGGATCTCAGGAGCTAATAGGCTCCCCCTGTGCTGCTAGCTCCCCTTCTTCTGCATATGTCTGGCTTGTAGCTGAGTAATCCCACTCAAGTTACCTAGCCGCTGTTATTGCTATATGGACCTTAGAAGGGCTGGTTCTAGATTTAGACCTCCGCATCTGGGTAAGGGTCCTCAGACGTTGTGTCTTTTGTGTTGTAGAGGCGTCCTCAAAGGAGTCCCCAGAGTCGGACTCTTGAGATGAGCTGCCATCACTTGTGAGTGAGAGGTCTGTATCATCATTTAAAGAGAAACACTTGTCCCCCTTTGGAGATCCCAGGGCCGGTTTAAACCATGATGGTGCTTGATTTGGTCCAGTTGTTTTCCCTCCCCCTACAGTTTCCCTGGTTGCTTGACCCCAGAGTTCTAGCGCGGCGCCCTTAGGAATATCAGAAACCCCAATCAGGAAGCAGGTAACTTTCACGGCGATTTCGACTGCTTCCATGTTGACCATCAAAATAACCTCGTTGCCGCCATATCAGAGGGTAATCCAGCATATCCCAAAGCACTGCACCTTGCAAAGTGCTAAGCGATTCCTGCTGCTTCAGTCCTGACCGTTCAGCCGATCCAGCCAATCCATCAGCTGGCACTTCCAGCTCCTCCACCTTCTCCTCCTGCCGCTCCGGCTCCAGCTCGATCTGCTGTTCTGTCACCACAGCCTCTGCGGGTGGAGCCAAACTGGCTCAGCTGTGTCTTTCATGCCGGACTCGTCTGGGCGGAAAGGGTGCGGCATGCTCTTTGTAGCGGCCACAAAAGCCTACGTTAGTGTCGGTTGCCGCAAAGAGTTCTCCGCAACAGTTGCGCGTCGCCCGCTCCATCCATCTATGCCGCCATCCCGTGTCTTCCCGCTGGTTTCCTCGTTCTTCTTTGCGGGTGCCCCATGTTGTTTTTGGCCAAAACTCGCGCAGCCTTGCCGGCCTCCTTTTGGGAATTTTTCATCACTCCTTCCTTCGTGGATTTAATTACTTTTGGGCCCATCAGTTCACCACAGATCGGACACCCTGACGATGCCTCAGTAGCAGTGATGATTCCTGTCTCCCGCAGCAATGCGTCCGCTTAGCGTCGACAGCACCCTCAATCCCCGACGGGAGCCGCGTCTCAGCACCCACCCTATCAGCTAGTCCGACAGTTAGGAGCGCAGCGGCATATCCTCGCCTTATCGCTAGTCCATTAAGCCGCTCGGGGAGAGCGTCTCAGCAGCGACTCTCACAGTAGTCAGTCAGCTGCCATCTTGCCTTCTTCTCTAGCAAATTACAGTTAAACAAACTTCCCATTTAAGACCACATGATCAAGAGAACTTTAAATACAACAATCCCACAATGTTTCAAATTGGTGAATTAATTAATTTAACACATAAATTGATTCAATGTACCAAAATAAGGTATAACCATTAATTACAATACATTTTATGATTCTCTGTATTGTCTTGTACTCTCACAATATATCTCTGTAGCGTGGGGTTAAGTATAGGCTGGAGGCTCTTTCTAGTTAAAGAAGGTTTTATTCTTAGTAGAGCTTTTCTGCTACGAGAGGTCAGCCTCTCCTTTGCAAATTCCGCCCGGTCCGTGGTTGCGGCTCTGTTCCTCCACCTGGATGGGATCGTCTTTGTCGTCTGCCCGTCCAGTGGTAGGGGTCTTCTGATTCCCGGTTTTCACTCGGCCCCAAAAGAAAACCAACAGAGGGAGGCCTTCAGTCACTTTATCAGTTTAACTGTTGCCCACAAGGATTCCGGTGGTTGTGGGGGGGGGTCACCTGTGCTACATAGGTATATACAGTGCTCGGAGGGAGTGAGGAACAAGTGTGGGGAAGGAGGGGTGTTTAAGAATACGGGAAAGGCAAGGCAGGGATATTTACAAATTTACACTCCTCCCTTCCGCCTGACCCAGGCTGCCCAATGCCGCCGTACCTGTGACAGCCACACTCCTCCCTCGGGAGTGTGGCACGGCGGTTCACCGGGTCGTTGGCTTCCTGGCACTCCACCACAGGTTGTTCTCTCGTCTTCTCCACACTCCTTCAGCTCTCCGACTTCTCTGCTCTCGCTCCCGACTTCCGTCCTCCACTCCGCTACCTCCTGGGTGTCGCCACCCACCGAGTAGAGGGCTTCCGGGTATTTGACCAGTCCTGGCGCTTTGTCATCACTTGGGGGTGTGGTCTCGTCTTCGATGTACGCCCAGTTAAAGGCGCCCTCCTCCTTTTCTTCATCTGAGTCGGACAGCAGCGGACAGCTGCTCCAGTTCGTCTGAGGGGAAGGAGGTGATGTAGAGTCAGCGACCCACCAATCGATAGGTGATACATCCGTCACCTCCTCCCCGCTACATTCTCACAATATATCGCCCCGGTGGGCACTGTCTAAATCATTTAATAAACATCTTGTACAATCAATTACGTGCAAATCAATGGCATTTTACATAAGCAGCAATGTGTGTGCGAACCATCTCAAATTCAGTCATCATATATCTAATCCTGAACTCAGCCACTTGTGTAATCATGCCCCAGTGGGCTAACTTCCAGAACCACTCTGTGTAATGTTCACATTAGGTCATCTAAAAATGGTAAAAAATCTCATTGAAACCAATGCATCACCAAATATAGAATTCTGACATACAATTTCATAGACAGGCGTAATCAATAATCCAAAACAATTGAAACTCACTAACAATTTGTTATTTTACAAATGATAGTGCAGTACTACATCATTATTTAGTCCTGTCGGTTCTTGTGGGTCAAGTGCAAGAATATATCAAGATTCTTCTAATCTCCTTAGTTCTCTTTCCCTGTCACCTCCCTTCCTGGGGACTTGGTCAATGACACTGTATTTTAATTTGCTTGACTTTCCTCCATGATATTGATGAAAATGCCTGGTGACAGGGTTGTGGTTCTGAAATTCTGGACCCTACTGTTATCCCGGTATCGAGGTCCAATACCCGTGTCCCGAAACATCAACGTACCATGACGAATTTGGTGTCGACGAACCGATAATGATTAGGACATCATTCCTATGCATTTGCGTCATGATCGAGGTATGCTAACACCCCTGAATCGTAGTTTCCGTCCCGACCCCTCAGACTCCATTTTGTAAACGGTATCCATCTTGTGTCTTGCCCTCATGATAAGTCAATTAAAGGTCGAGCTTGATCTAAAAGGACACGTCCACCTTCCCTGACTTCCCCCTGACCCGTCCCAACTGACTCCATTGCCTCCAGCCGAACCTGTTTGGGCAGCTCCTCGCCCAGTGGCCTAATACGATAGCATCAATGCATAACATGCCACAAACCATTCACTACATCCAGATCATGTTTTCTACACACAGACACACCTGTCCACGCTCCCTGTTTATGGCCAGTTTTATGACTAGGAGGTGCCTTCCTTTATTGTGGTTTCATCGATATCTGATGGGAGTTCCGGCCCTGGCTGGGTAATCTATCACGAATTGGACGTCTAAAATACGGGCTTGCCTACATGACTTCGCTCTTTTGTATTATTGTAGAAATATGTGTATAGCCATATCGTAAACTCAAGAATTCTTGCTTGCAGCTATAATTTTTGTATATAAGGAGAAGGCTGGTTCTGTAAAAACGAACAGTCTCCTGAGAACACATGACCCGTGTTTGTCGTGCTTCTAGGACACCTGTTACTTGGTAGCTACCAATAAAATTCGATCTCTGACTGCGACTAGAAGACTCAGTGTTTCTGTGGTCCGGAACAAGGGAGAACTCAGAGGTCTTCGGGTGTTATCCCCTGGCACCAAACGGGTTCCTAAATACCCGTTACCTCAGTTGGCGCCCAACTCGGGGCGGTATCAAGCGGCAACGGTCCAAGCCAGATGTTCGTGAGGAGCTTCGTGTGAAAATTCCAGAGGACGGCCAGCCACTTCAGCGACCCCTGTATGTCGACGTGGTTCCGAAGGTCTTTGCTGCGAGGTTCCCCGCGTCCCGACGGCTACGAAGGACTGCTGCCCTGACTATCGCCTTGTTTTGGACCCAGTGATCCTTGGTAGAGCGAAACGATAGACGAGTCTTCTAGCGACGTCACCGATCTTCAAATACTTCAGTTAAGTATAAGTGGAGCGTCTCCCAGTCCTTAGTTTGTCCTTAGTTTTTGGTATCCTTGAGATACGCTTTGATTTGGTACTTGCAAGCCCCAAAGCCGAAGGACTTGTGTATTCACGAGAAATATCGTAACAGATAATCCTTTGAAGTTTGAAGCTAGACTAGTGAGCAAAGATGCCTGGTTTTAGCAGACTTGGAAACTTGTTTTGTCTTGGTTATAGTAAGGACTCCCGATTAGAGGATTCCTGTCCGGTTCCTCCGATTGGAACTCCAACATATGAGCTCTATGTGAAGCACGGCGTAGGTCCCATCACATATAATGAAGTGTGGATAAAATACACCCGCAAGGATGGTGTTTTAAAATGGCCCCAATATGGTAGTTTCGACTCAGAAATATTAGATAACCTAGAGGTCAAATTATTCAAGAGAAAAGCCCGGCCGGCGATGTTTGACTCTTTCCGCTTATGGCGCAAAGAAGCCAAACAGAAAGAAATAAAATTAGCAAAAAAGAATAAAAGAGGAATGTCGATGGTGCAAGCTGCCATAACATACAGGGATAACGAGGAAGAGCAGGAAAACGAACAAATGTTTAGGAGCAAGAAACTAGCAGTAGATAAATGCTACCCGATGTTAACAAATAAGGGACAAGGTCAAGAGGAGAGATCCGAGAAAGATCCATTAATGTCCCACTTATTAAGCTCACCTCCACCGTATGCGTTAGACGCTACTACACCGCCAAAGCATTTTACTATACCGCGCCCCGGCGCACGGAACACAGCTATTGCACAAACTCCAGCTACTGTTCAGCTGGTTCCTACTTCTCCGGCGCAGCCTTCTCAAAGGCCGCCGTCTCTGCTACCTACTCCATCTACTTCTACGACTTTGCCTACAGCTCCAGCTATTGTCTATGATACTACGTCTGCTACTACTTCAACTTCCTCTGCTATTGCCTCTACTTCTTCTTTGCCTCAGCCTGTTTTTTCCGATGCACTTATCCCTCCGCAAGGTTCTCCTTCTATTAGACAAAGAGTGACAGGTACAGTCACTAGTCTGTTTTCACCTTTCTTTGGGTCGCCTAAAACAACGCCTAAAACAGAACATAGACAGTCCCGTAGTCAACTGCCTGATTACGAGGAAAGAAGAGTGCTAAATGAACTAGCCCGTAAATGGATTACGGATACTGTTAGATATGATGTTCAGTCTGTTATGGACGTTTTCCGTCAATGGAATGCACCCACCCAGAGATACGTATTCGAAGAAATGTGTGTATATCTGTGCGAAGATGTGAAGACAAATGATTCCAAATGCACAATGAACGAACTATGGCGTACACGCTTTAAGTTCTATGAAGGTATGATTATAGGTGCAGATGTTGAGAAAGCGATAGAGTTATTGCTCTCTTATAGGAGTAAGGGAAACGTCTCTGGATCATGTCACGAAGACGATGCACCAGGTGGGAAAAGAGCGAGACAGTACCCCATGAGAGAGGTTCCTCCGGTTTGGAGGGAAGGTGATGCGAATGCGAATCCACCAATTCTGCCTCATTTCCAGCGTGTATGGGTACATGTCCCCTGGAAACGATCCGAAGTCTTAGCGCTCAAGCAGACACTGCCTGATCCTCGTAAAAACCCGACTGGGTATTATAAGGAGTTATCGCAAACTGCAAGCTCATGTATAATGAATTTAGCGGATATAGACATGTTGTTTGGGAACGTTGTTCCACATCCTTTATGGAGCAAAATCCGTCATACGAACAATGACCAAGAACTAGGTGACTCATGGGCGAACATTACCGCTACGGATGCTAGACAAATAGGTGGTTTTAAACCTGAGCCGTTAATAGCTGAACTTCCCGGTAGGATTATCGCGTACATGAAAACAATAATGCCTGAAGTGCGCGTAAACTGGGACAAGCTATCTGCGTGCAAGCAGAAGAAAGATGAGAATGTGTCTGACTTTTTCACAAGATTTGAGGAGACTTTCACCGATCATAGTGGTCAGGATATGGCTACCGAGGGTGGTCAAAGATTGTTTGTAGACAAATTCGTACATAATTTAATTCCTGAACTGTGTAATAAACTGAAAGATTCAGAGAGTGCTTGGGCTGTCTCTACGTCAGCACAAATTTTAGCTACAGCCCAGTACTATGAAAATAGGCGCAAAGACGAGCTAGATAAAGTAGACAAAAAGACAAAAGATTTAAAAACTAAAGTTCTTCTCCAGCAAGCCTATCCGCCTCGTACGGCTAGTCAGCCCAATTATCAACAACAACAGCAGTATTCGAGAAACGCGCAAGGAAACGAGTTTTCCCATCAGCGTATTGCTTATGGCCCGAATCAATGTGCGTATTGCAAGGAAGAGGGTCACTTTAAAGGTAATTGTCCGGCTCTTGCGCGACGTTTGAGCGGTGCTTCAGGTGTAAGGGGAAGAGGTGTTCAACACGCCCCTAGAGGTAGGGGCCGTGGAAATTTCACCCAGAATACAACTTCTTTTCCGCCTCAGAATTCGATGAACAGCTTTGACCAACAGAATAATGCATCGTCTAGGTCAGCTCAGTACTATGCTGACGACTATTACACCGAACACGAAAATGAGGGTAACGATTGCTAGGACAGCCATGGACAAAGAGAGGGAGTTGTTTCAGTTCCAGTAGATCAGAATGGACCTTATGTCGAGGTAATTACCTCAGGAGTGTCAGAGCCATTTTTGCTGGATACTGGTGCTACAAAAAGTTCTATCATGCACTCGAAACTTCCTGGCGCACCTTTGTCTGGCGAAATGAATGTTTCAGTAGGTTTCTCTGGCGCCCCTGTTCGAAACCCGATCTCTAGTCCTATATCGCTTTCTATTGGCCCGTGCGAATTAGAAGCACCCCTCATTCTTACAACAGGTTGCGGTGAAAATTTGTTAGGTTTGGATTTGCTAAAAAGGTTATATGCGACTTTGTACTGTTCCCCCTTGGGAGTACAACTTACTTTAGGTAAGAAAGTCATTTCTCCAATGTATTTGTCAAAGGACAATATTCCAACTGAATTGTCATCACTTCCTGATATACTTTGGGCTAATGGCTCTAATGATGTAGGTCGTTTGGAGATAGCACCGTATGTCATAACTTTGAAAGCCAACGTTAGGTTGCCACGTATTCCCCAATACAAAATATCTAGCGAATGCGAAAATGCATTGTTGACGATCGTTTATGATCTGATCGATAAAAATGTCATCGAAGAAACAACAGGTAATGTTTGTAACAGTCCAGTTCTGCCCGTCTTAAAGCGTACTGATCCTTTACAACCGCCTGTGTACAGGCTTGTGATTGACCTCAGAGAAGTAAATAAGGTAGTTATCCCACAGTTTCCAGTTGTCCCCGACATTACTGCTTTATTGACAATGGTTCCAGCTTCAGTAGCTTGGTTTTCGGTGATTGACCTGAAGAACGCTTTCTTCAGCATCCCGATTGCCGAGGAAAGTAGAGACATTTTTGGCTTCAATTTAGGAGGACGAAGCTTCCGCTTCAAGTGTGCTCCTCAAGGCTACTGCGAAAGCCCATCAATATTCAGTCAGGCCCTGAAAACACAACTAGACACGATTATTCTACCGAATGGCTCAACTCTGATTCAGTACGTAGACGATCTGCTGATCGCTGCAGACACTGAAGAGATTTGCAAGAAAGCTACGTTATCATTATTACGTGACTTATGTGACATGAAGCACAAAGTCTCTCTTTCCAAACTCCAATTTTGCCGACAAGAAGTAACCTACCTAGGTCACATCTTGTCGAAGGAGGGAAGGAGACTGACACCAGAAAGAATACAGGCAATTGCAGAACTGAGTGCACCAAGGACACAGAGAGATGTTCGGGCCTTCTTGGGCATTACATCGTACTGTAGACAACGGATACCGAATTTCTCACTACTAGCTAAACCCTTGCTGGCACTACTCTGCAAAGACACGCCAAATCCTATGCCCTGGTCTGAAGATTGCCAAACGAGTTTCCACAAGTTGCGTGATGCATTATGTTCGGCTCCTGTGTTGGGAAACCCCAACTACAGTAAGCCTTTTACATTATATGTCCATGAGAAGGAAGGTTGTGCATTATCAGTTTTAACACAACATTTTGGGGACAGACAGCGCCCATGCGCGTATTTTTCGGCAACTCTAGACCCTGTGGCTAAGGCACTACCAAGTTGTCTGAGAGCCACCGCCGCAGCAGCTGTCTGCATTCGACAGTCTGCTGGATTAGTCATGAATAATACTCTGATCGTTATGGTCCCGCATGCAGTAGACATTTTACTAAACAGGACGAAGACACAACATCTTACTAGCGCTCGACTATCCAGTTACGAACTTACACTGCTAGCAAGTCACATCCACATAAAGAGGTGTGATACACTGAACCCCGCAACGTTATTACCCATTCCGACAGAAACAGACAAGATTGATAACCATGACTGCTGTTTTAGGACAGAAGAAGAGACAAAACGGAGAGTAGACTTACAGGACACTCCCCTTCCTGAATGCAACGATACTTTATGGGTTGATGGTTCATGTTTCAAGCTGCCAAATGGTGATACGACTGCAGCATATGCCGTAACGACATTACACACCATTATAGAGACCGCGCGTATTTCCCACAATTCTGCACAAGCCACAGAACTGATTGCACTTACCAGAGCATGTGTGTTAGCGAAAGGAAAGCAACTGAATGTGTACACTGACAGCCAATACGCCTTTGGCGTGGCTCACAGTTTTGGGAGATTATGGCGTGAACGTGGGTTCCTTACGTCACATGGTGCAAAGATACAACATGGTCAGTTAGTTAATGAACTCCTCGAGTCATTGACCCTGCCACTACAAGTTGCGATTGTGAAATGCAGTGCCCACAAAAAGATTCAGGATGATGTTGGCCGTGGGAATGCATTTGCAGACGAGGTTGCGAAAGAGACTGCAAGGAACACGATGAGTCGGATGTATGTTGTAGGTCCCGCTAGATGGATTACGGATGTAGGGATGTGTGAGGACACCATTGAAAGCGTGAAATCTATACAAGCCGAGGCAACTGAGAAAGAGGTGAATGAATGGAGAGAAAGTAAAGGTAGATTAGACGCGAATGGTTGTTGGGTCGAACTGTCAGAACACCAGCGATGGCTATTACCTAACGCATATGTACTTGCAGTAGTAACAATGGCTCATGGAATTGCGCACATCAGTTCGAGAGGAATCTGTAAACTATTGGCCCCAGTATGGCAAAATGGTAATATCCCGAAATATGCAGAGAATGTGGTCAGAAACTGTATGGTGTGTTTGAAGTACAATCCCGGTAGGGGAACCCCAACTCCAGCTGGTCATTTTGCGCCTCCAACGTATCCGTTCGAGGTTTTGCAGCTCGATTTCATTCACATGGAAAGGTGCAACAATCTGAAGTATGTGCTCGTTGTTGTTTGCGCTTTCTCCAGGTGGGTGGAAGCGTACCCCCTTAAGGACAATACTGCCTTGTCAACTGCCAAAGCCCTTGTCAAAGAGTTCTTCCCTAGATTCGGTATGCCTAGAATCGTCTGGAGTGATAATGGAAGTGAATTCGTAGGACGCGCGATGAAGAAAGTGTGTGAGTGTTTAGGCATACAACAAAAGTTTCACTCTGCGAATCACCCCCAATCAGCTGGATTAGTAGAGTGCTACAATGGCACCTTAAAGCTAAAATTAGCCAAGATCCAAGCCTGTACAGGTCTTAAGTGGCCTGACGCCTTGCCCCTAGCACTCTTGTCAACCAGAATGACCGTCCATTCCAGGTTAGGACTTAGTCCTCATGAGATAGTGTTTGGCCGCCCAGCCAACATCTGGGGCGTGCCAAGGCCAAAGAAACTCAGCGAAATAGAGCACCCCGTACTGCTTGACTATTTGTGCGAATTAACAACTAAATTGCGTGTTTTACACCAACAGGTTCACAGTTCCTCTCCGCCAGCCTCTGACGATCCAGGTCACTCCATCGAACCCGGCACGTGGGTCTTGGTGCGGAATTTCCAGCGCACAAACAACGGACAGCCGAGGTGGACCGGACCGTACCTGGTACTTCTTTCCACGAGATCAGCTGTTCGGGTGGAAGGCAAAAAGAACTGGGTGCACGGGACCCATTGTAAACGGGTCCCTCTACCCCTCCCATACGACCGGTGGGTCAAGGAAGGACTTGCCGACTCTGAGACAGAATCCATACCTCGCTTCCTCCCTTTCAGCGATGCACGTTTGAAAGAAACTGGTACCGAAAAGGATAGTGATCATATTTTACAAGGACTTGTGCCACCGTCTATGCAGTTGGACACTACCGAACCTGAGACATTGTTTGAAGACCACACCGTACCAGGAAAACGACGGTACAATTTAAGGTCTAAACAAAGAGACTAATAAAAGCAAACTAATGTGATTTTCTTTTCCCCTAAGAACTATTTTTGATTTTTCAGCTCTCTCGCCCAGGGAACTTGCTCATTTTTGATTTTCGAACCTCCATCCGGTTCTGCTGCTAGGGTCGCGGTTGAAGTCTGGGGAGTGCAACTGGGGACGTTTAGGTCAACGGTTCTGGTTGGTCCAAGGGAGTTACCCCGGACTGAACAGAGCGCACTCCCTGGCAGAATCAACCTACCACAGCGGGCAGCAAGTAGAGGATGGAGTTTCCTAGGGTAAAGAGACCTGCCAGACTCACGGACTTTGAAAGACAATTATGCACGATATTGGCCAAAAGAAGGTTTTTGATAATATGTATTTTTATGTTGTGTAGCATAGCAATGTTCTTGACTGGTTATACTCTATTCGTCTTTCAAGTTTCCTTGTTCTCAAATGACACCCGGCCAACTCCTCCTCTCACTCTCTCCACACACTCCTTTCACCCTCTACCTGAACACGAGTCTGCCAGAAGACTCGAATTTGTAAATAACTAATTCATTCAACTTCTACACCAACACCAGTCCATAATGAACACATCGAACTGTTGGGTATGCGGACTCATGCCGCACACGACTGATAAGGGTATCCCATACTTTATCCTGCCTTTCAGTTATTATGGTTCTCTGTGGGCTTTCCAGACCATGTTCCTATTCGCCCTAGAACCATACCCGACCCGTTCTACTGAGAGTGATTCCAGTAACAAGGCACTAGTAGCAGGGATAAGAAATATGAGTAGAGAGTTCGACACATATCTAACGATTCCCAAAGATGAACTCACTCCGTACACTCGTTGGAACGTAACTAAATATGGGGTTTACCTGAGTAAGAGCCAGACAGCAAAGAAATCCCGCCCAGTTTGGATAGTACCCAACCGAGGTCACTTATGTTTACAAGGTATCGGCAGGGATCCCAAAGCACAATTAGGAAAGAGTATATGCACGGAAACATATGTGTTCGCTTCCCGAACTTCCCCTATACTATTAGCAGCCAAAGGCACGTATTTCGTCTGCCATGACCAAGCCTACACCTGGTTGCCCCCTGACTTCTCAGGTACATGTTTTATCTCATTTCTGCTGCCTCCCACCTACACGGCCAGGGCAGATTACCATCGGACAAGGACAGCTAGGGGTGTCGTGAGCAACGACGACACCGCGGGTCAGGAATTCGCTGACTTCGCAAAGGGTTTTCTGCCATTTTGGGGGCCTATGGTGAACAGCAGGAATATTCGCCAGTTATCGAGGATAGTTGAATCCGCCGTGATTACAACGGCCGGAGCCCTTGGCAATTTGACGACCGAGCTTCAGTCGGATCGACTTATGACCCTTCAGAACCGAGTTGCCCTAGATATCATACTCGCCGATCGTGGTGGTGTGTGTAGAGTGATCCAATCCAGTTGTTGCATTTTCATCCCTGATAACGCACCGACAGTGTACCAGGCCATCTCTAAGCTACACGAGATATCTGGTTCCCTTCACGTAGAAAAAGGGGACTGGTCCTTACTAGGGTGGTTCTGGGAACTGATCGCCACCTGGGGATGGAAAACACTGATCTTCATTGGGATGATCTTAGCACTTCTGTTTATGTTCTGCCTGTGTGTACAGTGCGCTCCTGCACTATGTGGCCTCTGTGCTACCTCATGTGTACGGAAGCCTGTGTCAAGAGACGACCTGAGCAACAGAATGATGCTACAGCAGCATCTCCACGAATTCCTTCATACAGATTTAGACTCGGATTAACATGAATTATTGCCTTATATGAGGGCAAAAGGAGGGTCTGTGGTTCTGAAATTCTGGACCCTACTGTTATCCCGGTATCGAGGTCCAATACCCGTGTCCCGAAACATCAACGTACCATGACGAATTTGGTGTCGACGAACCGATAATGATTAGGACATCATTCCTATGCATTTGCGTCATGATCGAGGTATGCTAACACCCCTGAATCGTAGTTTCCGTCCCGACCCCTCAGACTCCATTTTGTAAACGGTATCCATCTTGTGTCTTGCCCTCATGATAAGTCAATTAAAGGTCGAGCTTGATCTAAAAGGACACGTCCACCTTCCCTGACTTCCCCCTGACCCGTCCCAACTGACTCATACGATAGCATCAATGCATAACATGCCACAAACCATTCACTACATCTAGATCATGTTTTCTACACACAGACACACCTGTCCACGCTCCCTGTTTATGGCCAGTTTTATGACTAGGAGGTGCCTTCCTTTATTGTGGTTTCATCGATATCTGATGGGAGTTCCGGGCCTGGCTGGGTAATCTATCACGAATTGGACGTCTAAAATACGGGCTTGCCTACATGACTTCGCTCTTTTGTATTATTGTAGAAATATGTGTATAGCCATATCGTAAACTCAAGAATTCTTGCTTGCAGCTATTATTTTTGTATATAAGGAGAAGGCTGGTTCTGTAAAAACGAACAGTCTCCTGAGAACACATGACCCGTGTTTGTCGTGCTTCTAGGACACCTGCTACTTGGTAGCTACCAATAAAATTCGATCTCTGACTGCGACTAGAAGACTCAGGGGCATATTATCAAGGGAGTTTATCTCCGCTTTGTTGGCTTTAAAAGCCAAGAAAGCGGAGATAAAATTATCTCCCTATTACCTAGCTGTCGCTAACACCAGTTAGCGACAGCTAGTAGGAGATAGCGACCATCTTGGGCCCCACTTTGCATGTCAGTGATATTTATCACTAATGACATGCAAAGTGGGCGTGCCAAGATGTTAGCGACTGGAAACAGTCGCTAACATCGCTATCTCCTATTACCAACTTTTGGAGATATTCGCGCTAAGCGTGAATATCTCCAAAAGCTAACACCTGCCCTGAGCAGTTCTTAGCCATGTTATCCAATGGGAGGTGGATAACATGGCTAAGAGCATTAGCTCGGTAATGCATGAATATCGCTGACTTTTCAGCGATATTCATGCATTGCGGCCATTTTTTATCGCATTTGCGATAAACCTTGGTAATACCAAGGTTTATCTGCGGTAAAAATCGCCGCAGCTCAGCGGTAAAATTTTATCTCTAATCAAGCAATAGCGATAATTATCGCTATTGCTTGGTAATATGCCCCTCAGTGTTTCTGTGGTCCGGAACAAGGGAGAACTCAGAGGTCTTCGGGTGTTATCCCCTGGCACCAAACGGGTTCCTAAATACCCGTTACCTCAGGGTAACTCACATATTTATTTTTAATTGATCAAAAGTATTGTAAACCTCTTTTATGGGCCTGCAATGTAGTACTGTCAATATATGTTTTTGAACATGGGATACTAAGCACATAAATCACATATCAACTTTTGCAAGTTAGATGGTATTTGACTTTTACAGTCATTCTGCCTTTCGTCGTCAACTTGGTGATATTTTCACCGTATTTGCATGCTTTACAGCTCAAACATTTAAAAAAACAAATTTAGGTTTCATCGATTCTTCTGTTCCCTTCTCTGATTTGATTTCACTCTTCACCAACTTATCTCTCACAGGCTTGGCTTTTCTGTATGTAACAGCGGATATACGTGTTATTTCTTGTCCTATAATGGAATCACTCCTCAATAAATGTCAATGCCTGTTGATCTAACTTTGTCATGTGCTTTATTGTATGTGGCGATGAATATGCATTTGTAGTGGTTTTTCTTCTTCATCTGTTTCCTGGAAGAAAAATAATAATAATAATAATAATAACGTTTATAGAGCGCCTGGTTACACTAACGCCAGTGTGTCCCCACGCTATAGTGCGGCTAGCAACAGTTAGGCGGACAGGTCCCTCTCTCCAAATCCTCAGAAACAGTCCTCCTCCCCCCCAACCTGAGGGGAAGAGATGGGTTTTCAATTGTTTCCAAAACATATGTTCAGAGGTCTCCAGTCGCATTCTTGGTGGGAGTCTGTTCCAATGTTGAGCTGCTTGGACCCGGAAAGAGCGTCCACCCATCCGGGCTCTTCTGATCTTGGGGACCTTAACCAGCCCCGTCCCCGTGGATCTCAGTTGGCGCGCAGGGGCATAAAGGGTCAGCAGGTCAAGAAGATAGGCGGACCCTTTCCCCTGCATAATACGGTGACTGATCAGCAGGGTTTTAAAGATCACCCGTTCTTTGATAGGAAGCCAAGGTAGTGACTCAAGGGCTTTCTTAGATGGCGCTCTTTTGTGCAACATCAAGACCATACGGGCATCCGCATTTTGTATGCACTGAAGCCAAGTGATACACCTGACATTAGCTCCCAGGTATAGGGCATTCCCATAGTCCAACCTAGATGTGATGAGGGTTTTTCTGGCCGACATCGGCAGTAAATCAAGTGTCTTTCGCATACTTCTTAGAATACCAAAGCACTGTCCTGCCACGCACCTTGTGTGATACTCAAAGGAGATTTTGTTGTCAAGCCGGATACCCAGATTTCTAACTTGTTCACTGGGAGAAGGTTGAGGCCCCAGCACCTGTGGCCACCATGCTGAAGTCCACACAGACGGTGCTTTCCCCACAACCAGCACCTCCGTCTTACTTCTGTTTAATTTCAAACAGTTGTTAGCCATCCAGGCCGCTACTTCCTGTAGGTACGTTAAAAAATTACTGGCTGCTGTCTCATTAGATTGAGTGAGAGACACAACAAGTTGGGTGTCGTCCGCATAGGATACCACTTGCACCCCAAACCTTTCCGTAATCTCTGCCACTGGAGTTACGTAGAGATTGAAAAGGGTGGGGCTCAAGCTGGACCCCTGAGGCACCCCCTGTTTCAGCCTAGTGTTTTTCGACCGGTAAGGTCCTTGAGCTACTTGGAAGCTGCGATTCTGGAGGAACGACTCCAACCACTCCAGAGCTCTACCTACCACTCCCCCTTTTTTTAAACACTGCAGCAAGGTGTGATGTGCTACCGTGTCAAAGGCAGCACTTAAATCCAAAAGGATAAGTGCTGCTGTCTGACCTTCATCCACTAACTTCCGTATGATTTCAGTTGATAGGAGCAAAGCGGATTCAGTGGAATAGGATGCCCGAAAGCCAGATTGGGTGGGGTGGAGTAGTTTACCAGTTTCAATATGCTCTGTCAGTTTCATATTAGCAACTTTCTCCGTGATTTTAGCGAAGTAGGGGAGAAGGGAAATTGGGTGCAGATTGTCCAATTGCTCTGCCCTAACATTCGTTTTTTTTTGTAGCGGAAGCACCACAGCCTCCTTCCAAGCTATCGGGACAATGCCCGACCCGAAGGAGAGCTCTAACAGATGGCGTATGTGTGGTTCCAGGGTTTTTATACTTTCCCTTAGTATTTTCGCTGGCGCTGGGTCATTAGGGGAACCCGATTTGATTTTAGACGCTATATTCATTAGGATATCCTGAGGGGGGAGTGCTAAAGGATGTAAGTGCCTCAGTTTCATTGTACTTTATGGTGGCTTCTTCTATCCCATCGCCCACTCTGGCCTCCGCCGGGAACAAGGAATAGATTTTCCCCACTTTGTCCGAAAAGAACTGTGCCACACGATCACAGGATTCCACTGATCCTTTCACAGGTGCGGCGGAGCTGGACAGGGAGGATACTTCCTTAAACACCAAAAACAACTCTTTAGCTGAATTATCAGCTTCCTCTATTCTGTCCCTATAATAGGAGGTACGGTGTTTCCTCATCAGCGCATGATAGCTTTTGAGCTTAATTTTATAGTCCCTCCTCTCTACCACAGAAAAACCATTCCTCCAGCGTCTTTCAAGACGTTTGCACGCCGCTTTTTCTTTGATGAGCTCGGGTCCAAACCACGGTGCAGATTTAGTTTGCCAGGGTTTTTTATTGGTCCAGGGGGCTATGTTGTCCAGTGCTTGTGTGATGCGACTAGCAAGAGCTTCACACGCTGCCTCAATCTCTAGACCCTCTGGGGGTCCACCCTGACCTAAAAGATTGTTAAATTTGTCCTTGGAGAAATCTACCCATCTCCCACATCTGTTCTTATCATCCGACTTGCCTACCCTCACCCTCTGTGCCTCTATCTTAAAATGGCAAACGGCACAGAAAGCCACGGTGGACCGGGGCAGGGGGAGCACAGTACACACAGAGGTAAGTGAGTTTAAAAATGCAGTAATGGTTGCCACAAAGCGCTCAGTCTTTAAATGGTTTTAAAAGTTTAACATGAGCTAAAAACAAAGTCAGGTAGGGGACATTAACAGAAGAGATCTCTGCCACAAGAACTCACAGTCTGTTATGCCACACGAGCGACGAGCAAGGAGCTGCCACCACCCTCGCACTATCGCATCGAGCCCCACACTGTCAGCCGCTTTATGCGCAAGCCCCTCCCCCAGCTAGACCGCTGCCTACGGTACCGCCGGGCTCCGAGACTGACACAAGATGTCGCCCTGCTGCCCTCCACAACAAACGGCACAGAAAGCCGCGGTGGACCGTGGCAGGGGGAGCACAGTACACACAGAGGTAAGTGAGTTTAAAAATGCAATAATGGTTGCCACAAAGTGCTCAGTCTGTAAATGGTTTTAAAAGTTTAACATGAGTTAAAAACAGAGTCAGGAAGGGGACATTAACAGAAGAGATCTCTGCCACAAGAACTCGCAGTCTGTTTCGACACACGAGCGACAAGCAAGGAGCTGCCACCACCCTCGCACTATCGCATCGAGCCCCACACTGTCAGCCGCTTTATGTGCAAGCCCCTCCCCCAGCTAGACCGCTGCCTACGGTCCCGCCGGGCTCCGAGACTGACACAAGATGGCTCCCTGCCCTCCACAACAACCGGCACAGAAAGCCGCGGTGGACCGGGGCAGGTCGAGCACAGTACACACAGAGGTAAGTGAGTTTAAAAATGCAATAATGATTGCCACAAAGCGCTCAGTCTTTAAATTGTTGTAAAAGTTTAACATGAGTTAAAAACAGAGTCAGGAAGGGGACATTAACTGAAGAGATCTCTGCCACAAGAACTCGCAGTCTGTTACGCCACACGAGCGACGAGCAACGAGCTGCCACCACCCTCGCACTATCGCATCGAGCCCCACACTGTCAGCCACTTTATGCGCAAGCCCCTCCCCCAGCTAGACCGCTGCCTACGGACCCGCTGGGCTCCGAAACTGACACAAGATGGCGCCCTTCCCTCCACAACAAATGGCACAGAAAGCCGCGGTGGACCGGGGCAGGGGGAGCACAGTACACACAGAGGTAAGTGAGTTTAAAAATGCAATAATGGTTGCCACAAAGCGCTCAGTCTTTAAATGGTTTTAAAAGTTTGACATGAGTTAAAAACAGAGTCAGGAAAGGGACATTAACAGAAGAGATCTCTGCCACAAGAACTCGCAGTCTGTTACGCCACACGAGTGACGAGCACGGGCTGCCACCACCCTCGCACTATCCTCCCTTTTCTGTTTGGACACCCTCCTCTGAGCTTTTCTATAATGTTTTCCTTATACCCTCTTTCTCTAAATCTGTCCAACATATCTTTTTCTGTAGACTCGTATTTCTCATGTTTACAGCATATCCTCCTGATCCGGAGGAGTTCTCCATAGGGGATACTTCCTTTCAAGGGAGCTGGAACAAAACTACTTGCATTACCTGTGCTATTCCCTGCACTTGGTTTTCTGAAAATTGAACTCACCAATTTCCCAGCTGATAACTCAAATAATACATACAAAAATTCTAATTTCTGGTTACTGATGTTACTAGTGAATGTGATTATTTTAATCATTGCTGTTGATCTTCTTTACAAATTCTTCAGCCGAGGCTGTATTGCCTTTCTAAATAACAAACACATTGTCTATAAAACGTACCCACAACAAATGTGTCCTACCCACATCTCCATGTCTGGACCATGGAGCACCTGCTCTTCCCACCAGTCCATATGAAATTCGCATAGCAGAGGGCGAAGCAGGTACCCATTGCACTCCAACATTGTTGTTCTTACAAAACCTCATTAAATATGAAGATGTTTTTACTCAGACACCATTCTATCATTTTCAATAACATTCAATAACATTCTTCTTTGAGAGGAATACTTATTTACAATGATGACACATCTATTGTCATCATGTACATCTTTTCCTACCAACTTATATCAAACATTATTTTAAAAAAAAGGAAATTATCCACATATCTCGATCTGTTTTTAAATAGGCTTCCTTGTGCTGATATAATCAGTCTTTCGGTCGCTAATTTTTGGTTGTGTGTATCTTAGGGATCAGATATAACACCGGTTACTTGAGATAGTCAGTTTTGAAAAAAAAATTAGTTCATCAAAATTAATTAATCCTAAATCTCTCCATTCAATTAATTTAGAGAGTAATCATGTAATCACATTCCTGTAAAGTCTGAGAGTGTTGGTTCAGCTTTCTCCTCTGCAGTGCAGAATGGGTAAACTCAAAGCTAGTAAACTGGCAACCAATGATGCAGAAAAAAGGCCCAATATTGCACCTAGACATCAGTACTAAGAAATACAAGGAATCCAGTCCCAACAGAGAACACACGAATACTTTTGTTACTGATGATAAACATGATAAAAACAAGAAGCAGATGCCAATACCAAAACTACCCTAGAATTCATAATAAACACAGTGGCCATTAAAATAGGACTAATGCGAGAAGTCTAAAATAATTGTTTTAAAAAACATGCAACTAGCTGGCATGATAGATAGAATCCAGTTTCTAAAAGGTCAGTTGGAGGACTCCGAAAGCTGATCCTTGTAAAATTGTAAATAAGCACCCAGACGAAGTAACATTTGTCATAGGTAACCTTTATTCCCGGAGCGCCGGGAGCTTCCGACTCTTACAGCGGTCGGCGCCAACAACCTAAAATGGCCGCCTTCCGTTTCCTGTCACTCCCCTTCCTGTTCCGGGGACGGAACACTAGACCGCTACTACATATCTCCCCCCTTTATGCAATGATCAAACAATTTACAACAAAGTCCTTACTTCCAGTCCATATCATAGTCCTTGAACTTCTCGGGTACCTTTACTCTCCTTCCCACTCGGGTTCTCACGCTTTCTCTGCTTCTTTCCACTTCCGGCACCTTACCAACCAACCTTGTTTCTGAGTCGCCCTTATCTTTGTCCATAACTTCTCCTTCGCTTTCTGCCTTGCGCCCGCCCCTCTCTCTTGCTCTTGTGTCCTCGACTCCTTCTCTCTCTGCTACTTGCTGCGTTCCTTCTTCAACGTTCTCTCCATTCCTTCCACTACATTCTCTTTCCTCTTCTTCGCCTACTTGCTCTGCTCCTTCTATAGTCTCTTCTTCCCACTTCAAAATCTTGCTACATTTAGCCATCCGATCCATTGACCACACCTTGCCGTCACTTAGCAGGGCCGATCGGGCATAGGGCTCAACAACTTTCAAAGGTGGTGAAAACTTGCTTTCTCCCTTCCTCTTCAAAATGGCCAGTTTTACACGAACCCACTCACCCTTCTCCAAACCTGCTTCTTGGGTGTTCCGCCTCTTGTTGTAGTGGGCCGTGTATACCTCTTGTGCCTTTTCCAGATTTCTTCTGACCACCGCTGGTGACCACTTACTCTGCACCACTAATTTCCTCCATGCCATGTTATCTTTGGTGAAGGCCTCTCTTCCTCTCAGTACTTTAAATGGGCTATATCCCGTGCTCCCCGGGGTGATGCGGTAAGCCCAGATCATTTTCTCCAACTCCTTTTCCCAGTCTAAACCATCGTCTATGGCCGCTTGAATGGTGCCCATGATCACTCGATTGAAACGCTCCACCTGGCCATTTCCCGCAGGGTGATAGATGGGCGTATGCTTCACCTCAATGCCATTCCTGTCCGTAAAGGCAGTCCATTTCGCCGAAGTGAATTGGGGCCCATTGTCGCATGTGATTATTTTTGGGATTCCCTCTCTGACAAACGTGGTTTGTAGGAAACGTACCACCGCTTCCGTGTCTACACGCTCCATAATCTCCATCTCCGGCCACTTAGAATACTTGTCGATGAGGACTACTGCATACTTCTGGGTCACTTCTTTGTCGAGTATGGGGCCCATAATGTCCACTGACATCATTTCCCATGGCCCGTCAGGTACTGGGAATTTCCCCAAGGGCGGTCTTATCATGCTCTGTGATTTGTCCGCCTTGGCACATGACTCACATTGTCGCACATGACGTTCAATCTGCATATCAATGGCGGGCCACCAGTACGCTTGTCTGGCTAGTGCTTTGGTTTTTGTGATGCCTTGGTGCCCCTCATGGAGTAGGGACATCAGATGGTCCAGGATGCCTTGGGGTGGGATCACTTTATCTCCTCTGAGTAGGAACACCGGATTATCCGCCAGCGATAGTTCATCCCGTACCTCCCAGTACCTCCTCAGTTCTTCCTTAAGGTGTCTCTTTTCCGGCCAGCCATGGACTACGTATCCTTTAACGGCTTCCAAGTCCACGTCCTCCCTGTATGCTTCTTCCCATTCTTGGGCACTTATCACCCCCTCCGTGTCTTGTATGGTGGCCACCACATATCCTTCCCAGGCCTGTTTTTCTCCGCTCTCTGCTGCATCCATGGCCGCTGCTCTGCTTAGAAAGTCTGCTACTTTGTTCTGCGGGCCCGGAATGTGTTCCACATCGTAAACGAAGTCCAGCAGTCTGAGAGTCATTTTGGCAATTCTCGGAGTAGCATGATCATGGCCACTGGAGGTCAGTACTCGGACCAAGGGTTTGTGGTCTGTTCTCACCAGGAATTTTGCTCCCCACAAGTACTGTCTAAATTTCTCCATCGCCCAGACCACCGCCAGCATTTCCTTCTCAATAACGCTGAATTTTTCTTCATTGGGAGCTAGCGACCTCGAAGCGAAGCTGACGGTCGATGTTTCTCCCTTTTCTGATTTCTGCGTTAGGACTGCTCCCAGGCCACGGTCACTGGCGTCCGTGGTAAGGATGGACTCTGCACTCGGGTCGAATCCTTTGAGGGGGATGGCAACACTCATCTCTAGTTTGAGGGCATCAAATTCCGCCTGCTCTTCTTGTCCCCACTTGAACATGTTCTTTTCCCTGAGCAGTCGGCGAATGAAATGAGTCTTTGTGGCAAAGTGGGGAATGAATTTACTGTAATACTCGGCCATCCCGAGGAATGACCGAACATCTTCCTTCTTGCCAGGAGTGGGGGTCTCTAAGATGGCTTTCATGTTTGTCCTTTTTGGTTTAATGCCTTGTTCGCTCACTTCATGACCTAAGTACGTGACAGATTGCACTCCCAGCTTGCACTTTGACCACTCAGCAGTCAGGCCACTGTCCTGCAACTTCCGCAACACTTTGTGGAGTTTCTCGTTGTGGTCCTGTTTCGATCTGCCCATTACCAAGATGTCGTCTTGAAAGAACAACACGTCTTTTATGTCCTTCAGCAATCTGTGCATAAGTTTCTGGAAGACCGCCGCTGCCGATGCTAGGCCAAACGGCATCCTTACAAATTCGTAGCATCCGAAAGGTGTAATAAAGGACGTTAGATGGCTGCACGATGGGTGTAGTCTTACTTGATGGTATGCCGACGACAAATCCACTGTGGAGAACCATTTGACGCCTTTTGTCCTCGCCATCATCTCGTTAATGCGGGGCAGGGGAAATTTGTCGATGACAATGTTTTTATTCAATTCCCTGAGATCAACACAGAGTCGTACTTTGCCATTTGGCTTCTGGGCCACCACCAGGGGTGAGAGCCACTCTGCACTCTCTATGGCTCTGATCACTCCTTCTTTTTCCAGCCTTTTTTAGTTCAGTCTGCACAGCATCCCTACAGCGGAACGGGATGTTCCTCACCTTGTGCACTACCGGTTTCGCTCCTTCTTTAAGCTTGATGAGATGGTTATATTTTCCTAGCTCGCCAATCTGGCCGTTGAATACCTTGGGGTATGCCTTCTGCCACACTACAATATCTTCCTCTTGATCCATGTCCATCAGTAGGATTTTTTCGATGCCTCCTGGGTTGAGTTGGATTCCCAGTGCTCCTTGGTCCTTCCAACTCAGGACTGAGGGGCCCTTCTCTGCTACGTATAGCTTACAGCTGGCGTGGCGGCCTCTGAACTCGAAGAGGAGAGGGCAGTACCCCAACATGGGGATCTTTTGTCCTGTATATGTGACTGGTCTCAAATCCATCGGTTGAAGCGTCTCTTTGATCTTGGGCGTGAACTTTTCCTCCCAAACTTGTCTTTGTATGATGGATATGGGTACCCCGCTGTCAGCTATCATCTCCATTGGTACTCCGCCGATGTGCATGTTCAGTCTGGGTCTATCTGTATCTGAACCATCCATTTCCAATACCTGGACATCTATGTATAGGAACTCCACCTCGTCCTCAGCGCCTTCCTGGTCGCTAACGTCCTCTTCACGTTCCTGGTCCATGTACCTCACCATCGCGTTTTTTGGTTTACGGCGACACACCTTTTCGTAGTGTCCAAAAATGCTGCAGTATGAGCATTTCGCCCTGAACGCGGGGCACGCTTTGTCATTCCCTAGATGTGTAGAGCTACCACACCTGTAGCAGCTTGGCCTACCTCCTTTGTTAGTCCTGTTGTCTTTCTGGTATTTGTAGTTACTGTTGGATCTTCCACCTTCCTGATTCTTGTGCATGTCCTTTTGCCTCGGCCGTTCATTTCTCGACGGTGTCATTATCCTGCAGACTGTTTGCGACTCTCCTGCTTCCTTCTTAGCAGCTTGTGCGCAACGCCGTGATAATTCCGCCTTCTTGACCATCGCCCAAATTTCTTTGAGTGGGGCATCTCCATTTACCCACAACTTCTCCTGTATGTGGGAGCTGGATGTGTGCATGATTATTTGGTCCCTGATTAGTTCGTCGTGCAATGTGCCAAATTTGCACGTGAGGGCCAATTTCCGTAAAGCCACGACATACTCGTCCACTGTCTCGCCGCTCTTCTGCTTCCTCTGAAAGAAATTGTACCTGTCGATAGCGACGCATACTACCGGCCTGTAGTGTGCATCTAGGTCAGCGATGGCGTGAGCGAACACGTCCGTGTCCGTGGCAACCCTCTCACCTTTAACTATGGTGTCATATACTCTGATCCCTTCAGGACCTAAATTATGCAACAGAATCTTCTTTTTTCTTTTGCTCGAGAACGGAGTATCACCTTCTTCCTCTAGCGCCTCTAGATAATTTAGGAAGTACCTCTTCCAGTCTTCCCATTTCATTTCCGGTTCGCCACCTTTCGTCAGAAACGGGACCAGTTGAGTGAGGGATGTAGACTGGGACGCCATTTTGGACGCGTTTCTCCTGTTTGGCGCTGTGTGGCTTGCCCTTCCTGGTGGACTCCCAGGCGTGTGCTGCCTTTCTGTGTCCTCTACCCTGCGATCCTCGTCGCTCTCTTCCTCTTGCACTGTCCCTGTCAGACTGTTTTGCTCTGTGTGGCTGTCTTCTTTTGACTGGCGCGCCGAGCTTGTTGCTTCTGCCGACCTCTGCTGTTCCGCCAGGATGCCGGGCGCTATGCACAGCGGCGGGGATGGGTTGGTCCTTGCTGTGTCCCTGCTTGCTCCGCGTGTGCTTTGCGTTGCCCAGCGCTGAGGTGTGCTGCCCCCAGGTCGTGATTATGCAGGAGGTATTTCTGGGGTTTATTGTTTTTATTTATTTTTTTTTCGCCCGTTTTCTGGGTCAGGTGCCTCCTTTTACCTTCTGGAACGCCTGCGTGTGTTTTGCGCTCTTTTGTCAGCCTCTTGACGGCTCCTCTGCCGCGCTCCGGTGTGTCTCGGCTGTTTGCTCCCGCCCGATGCGTAATGTAGCGTCGTCGGCAGTGTGCTTGTGGATTTATATCCCATCTATCGTCGCCATTGTAAAATTGTAAATAAGCACCCAGACGAAGTAACATTTGTCATAGGTAACCTTTATTCCCGGAGCGCCGGGAGCTTCCGACTCTTACAGCGGTCGGCGCCAACAACCTAAAATGGCCGCCTTCCGTTTCCTGTCACTCCCCTTCCTGTTCCGGGGACGGAACACTAGACCGCTACTACAATCCTGTCGTAGTAACTTACCAATTGTGAGGCTTCCATCAGGATCGGTAGGAAACAATATCCTATGTGGAAGGCTTGTTGTCACGTTCAGTAGTTCAATATTGCCTTACACAATTCTTTCTTGAAAGGGTCCACAAAGTATCAGCTAGATGCCCTCCGCTGGACTCTGCCTCGCAAACCATTGTGGCAAAATATGTTAGTAGACCACATAGAGATTCATGACAAGGACTGATGAGTAACTTGTTAAGTAGCACTACTTTGGTTCTAGTGAAGGAGAATTATGGGGGCTGCTGCTGTTAGGCTACGGACAGCAGTGTGTAGATGATATTGTTTACATAAAATGATCCGCATGTAAAGAGAGATTCTTTCAATGTTTAAAGGCTGATGTGGTTCCATTATGCACTACACTCGATAGTTGTTCCAAACCCTAAACAAAAAAGATAGGACATGTTAAGGAATACACTACACTGACCTGGAATGTTAGATGGTTAACATCACATGCCATGAGTGCCAAATTATACGTGTATATACATTGTAGAGGTATATACATAACCATCCTGTGAGACATGCATATCACCCAAAAAGAGGGTGAGAGACTACAGAAGGGCTGGAGAGTCCAGTTGTACTGCATGGAGAATGTGGACTATACACTTAGGGGCCAATTATGAGTTTGGCGGTTCGTGGATTGCAAGACTCGTGGGGGCACAGCGCGGGCGGTCTCCTTACCGCCCTATCACGATTAGGGCAGCCCGACCATCATTGCCCACTGCAGCCACCAGGTAGCCATCGTTCCCTGGTGATGCTGCGGTGGTCAGAAGGCATCAAAATGCTTTGTGGGACCACCGTTGTTCCACCAAGCATATTGGGAGTTTCCTCTCTGCCTTGGTTTTCATGGCAGTTTCTCCTCCATGAAAACCCTGGCGGAAGGTAAACAAAGGAGACTCTACAGCGCCCCCTTGTTCCTCTGTGCCCTAGGGTGCATGCCGGGGAGAACCACATGTGTCCCCCTGTATGCATGCACCCCAGTTCCTGTGCGGCGGCATGGATTTTTCAAGAACTGTTTTTGGCATTCCCGTTGGGGTGCCCATTTTCAGGGCACCGCCGTGGGAATGTCAAAACCAAAGCCCATCAGGCACAAGTTACATTCGTAATCCGACATGTGGCCTGACCATAGCTTTGGAGGTGCAGCGACGGGCGGATCCCAGAAATGTCTTTGTGGTTGGTAGACTTGATGGCTCACCTTATTGCTTGAATGGATTTATGCCCCTAATTCATGTCACTCTGAATTGTGTCACTCTTCTATTGGGCCATTAATGCCTTGGTTAATAAGAGGTGATGTTAATGGAGTTACAGATATAGCACTAGATTGCTCACAACCTTCGTAAAACCTCCTCCCTCTCACTTTGCTCCTCTGTTTTAAAAGATAGCCAAAGAGCTGAAAAATGGGGCAGGTCATTAGAAATTAGTGACTGTCTGGAGAAGTGCCCACCCATTAGAAAAAGACATATCCTATTCCTCCCAGGTTCAAGACCTACACTCTAGATAAGACGGTTTAATTTGTACACATGATTTGATTTGCAAAAGTTTACACTTGAGTAAAAGGTTTTCTGACTACAGTCCCTTGGTGATGAAAACCCATTGGGCAAATACAACACTTCCAAACCCACATGGCAAATCCAAAGTGACAGCCTTGAGGACTCTGCCTTTAGTACAACCATAGCATAAGCCAAAGAGGAATATATAAATACAAACATTGGCATCACTTCCTCTAAGTTAGTAGAGTAGGGCCCTTTCAAATGTATGATAATCACAATAGCTATTAAAACCTTAGTGGGTAGCCTGGGGAGCCTAAAGGGTTTACTGGTTCCCACCCTCTCCCAAATAGGAACAATTATCCCGTGTCAGGAATGATAATGTAGCCCTTCTGAAAAGGCCAAAATGCCTTAATTACAAACTATTCAGAAAAGGGGGTGGTGATGAACAGAGTGTCTGAATTAAGCAGACCACTCTTACCCAGTCCAAAGATCAGGGCTTGATCCATCACCGTTATTTAGCTCACTGCCCCATCCCAGCTCAGAACCTGGCTATATGCAAATTAGTCTGTCCCTGGCCCAGTGCATCATGGGAACAGGGCAGACCAAACTACCAAGCCAATTCTTCACCAGAAAGGAGACAAGCTACCGGGGACTGGTTTCTGGCATTTCAGCCTCGTCGGCCCGGCTTGCTTGAATCCTGATGGAGCAGTGAGCAAGGGACTCATGTCTGAGTATACCCTGCCACACCTATAGTGGCCAAAAACGATTCAGAAAAGGGGGTGGTGATGAACAGAGTGTCTGAATTAAGCAGACCACTCTTACCCAGTCCAAAGATCAGGGCTTGATCCATCACTGTTATTTAGCTCACTGCCCCATCCCAGCTCAGAACCTGGCTATATGCAAATTAGTCTGTCCCTGGCCCAGTGCATCATGGGAACAGGGCAGACCAAACTACCAAGCCAATTCTTCACCAGAAAGGAGACAAGCTACCGGGGACCGGTTTCTGGCATTTCAGCCTCGTCGGCCCGGCTTGCTTGAATCCTGATGGAGCAGTGAGCAAGGGACTCATGTCTGAGTATACCCTGCCACACCTATAGTGGCCAAAAGGGGTGGTGATGAACAGAGTGTCTGAATTAAGCAGACCACTCTTACCCAGTCCAAAGATCAGGGCTTGATCCATCACCGTTATTTAGCTCACTGCCCCATCCCAGCTCAGAACCTGGCTATATGCAAATTAGTCTGTCCCTGGCCCAGTGCATCATGGGAACAGGGCAGACCAAACTACCAAGCCAATTCTTCACCAGAAAGGAGACAAGCTACCGGGGACCGGTTTCTGGCATTTCAGCCTCGTCGGCCCGGCTTGCTTGAATCCTGATGGAGCAGTGAGCAAGGGACTCATGTCTGAGTATACCCTGCCACACCTATAGTGGCCAAAAACGATTCAGAAAAGGGGGTGGTGATGAACAGAGTGTCTGAATTAAGCAGACCACTCTTACCCAGTCCAAAGATCAGGGCTTGATCCATCACCGTTATTTAGCTCACTGCCCCATCCCAGCTCAGAACCTGGCTATATGCAAATTAGTCTGTCCCTGGCCCAGTGCATCATGGGAACAGGGCAGACCAAACTACCAAGCCAATTCTTCACCAGAAAGGAGACAAGCTACCGGGGACCGGTTTCTGGCATTTCAGCCTCGTCGGCCCGGCTTGCTTGAATCCTGATGGAGCAGTGAGCAAGGGACTCATGTCTGAGTATACCCTGCCACACCTATAGTGGCCAAAAACGATTCAGAAAAGGGGGTGGTGATGAACAGAGTGTCTGAATTAAGCAGACCACTCTTACCCAGTCCAAAGATCAGGGCTTGATCCATCACCGTTATTTAGCTCACTGCCCCATCTCAGCTCAGAACCTGGCTATATGCAAATTAGTCTGTCCCTGGCCCAGTGCATCATGGGAACAGGGCAGACCAAACTACCAAGCCAATTCTTCACCAGAAAGGAGACAAGCTACCGGGGACCGGTTTCTGGCATTTCAGCCTCGTCGGCCCGGCTTGCTTGAATCCTGATGGAGCAGTGAGCAAGGGACTCATGTCTGAGTATACCCTGCCACACCTATAGTGGCCAAAAACGATTCAGAAAAGGGGGTGGTGATGAACAGAGTGTCTGAATTAGCAGACCACTCTTACCCAGTCCAAAGATCAGGGCTTGATCCATCACCGTTATTTAGCTCACTGCCCCATCCCAGCTCAGAACCTGGCTATATGCAAATTAGTCTGTCCCTGGCCCAGTGCATCATGGGAACAGGGCAGACCAAACTACCAAGCCAATTCTTCACCAGAAAGGAGACAAGCTACCGGGGACCGGTTTCTGGCATTTCAGCCTCGTCGGCCCGGCTTGCTTGAATCCTGATGGAGCAGTGAGCAAGGGACTCATGTCTGAGTATACCCTGCCACACCTATAGTGGCCAAAAACGATTCAGAAAAGGGGGTGGTGATGAACAGAGTGTCTGAATTAAGCAGACCACTCTTACCCAGTCCAAAGATCAGGGCTTGATCCATCACCGTTATTTAGCTCACTGCCCCATCCCAGCTCAGAACCTGGCTATATGCAAATTAGTCTGTCCCTGGCCCAGTGCATCATGGGAACAGGGCAGACCAAACTACCAAGCCAATTCTTCACCAGAAAGGAGACAAGCTACCGGGGACCGGTTTCTGGCATTTCAGCCTCGTCGGCCCGGCTTGCTTGAATCCTGATGGAGCAGTGAGCAAGGGACTCATGTCTGAGTATACCCTGCCACACCTATAGTGGCCAAAAACGATTCAGAAAAGGGGGTGGTGATGAACAGAGTGTCTGAATTAAGCAGACCACTCTTACCCAGTCCAAAGATCAGGGCTTGATCCATCACCGTTATTTAGCTCACTGCCCCATCCCAGCTCAGAACCTGGCTATATGCAAATTAGTCTGTCCCTGGCCCAGTGCATCATGGGAACAGGGCAGACCAAACTACCAAGCCAATTCTTCACCAGAAAGGAGACAAGCTACCGGGGACCGGTTTCTGGCATTTCAGCCTCGTCGGCCCGGCTTGCTTGAATCCTGATGGAGCAGTGAGCAAGGGACTCATGTCTGAGTATACCCTGCCACACCTATAGTGGCCAAAAACGATTCAGAAAAGGGGGTGGTGATGAACAGAGTGTCTGAATTAAGCAGACCACTCTTACCCAGTCCAAAGATCAGGGCTTGATCCATCACCGTTATTTAGCTCACTGCCCCATCCCAGCTCAGAACCTGGCTATATGCAAATTAGTCTGTCCCTGGCCCAGTGCATCATGGGAACAGGGCAGACCAAACTACCAAGCCAATTCTTCACCAGAAAGGAGACAAGCTACCGGGGACCGGTTTCTGGCATTTCAGCCTCGTCGGCCCGGCTTGCTTGAATCCTGATGGAGCAGTGAGCAAGGGAATCATGTCTGAGTATACCCTGCCACACCTATAGTGGCCAAAAACGATTCAGAAAAGGGGGTGGTGATGAACAGAGTGTCTGAATTAAGCAGACCACTCTTACCCAGTCCAAAGATCAGGGCTTGATCCATCACCGTTATTTAGCTCACTGCCCCATCCCAGCTCAGAACCTGGCTATATGCAAATTAGTCTGTCCCTGGCCCAGTGCATCATGGGAACAGGGCAGACCAAACTACCAAGCCAATTCTTCACCAGAAAGGAGACAAGCTACCGGGGACCGGTTTCTGGCATTTCAGCCTCGTCGGCCCGGCTTGCTTGAATCCTGATGGAGCAGTGAGCAAGGGACTCATGTCTGAGTATACCCTGCCACACCTATAGTGGCCAAAAACGATTCAGAAAAGGGGGTGGTGATGAACAGAGTGTCTGAATTAAGCAGACCACTCTTACCCAGTCCAAAGATCAGGGCTTGATCCATCACCGTTATTTAGCTCACTGCCCCATCCCAGCTCAGAACCTGGCTATATGCAAATTAGTCTGTCCCTGGCCCAGTGCATCATGGGAACAGGGCAGACCAAACTACCAAGCCAATTCTTCACCAGAAAGGAGACAAGCTACCGGGGACCGGTTTCTGGCATTTCAGCCTCGTCGGCCCGGCTTGCTTGAATCCTGATGGAGCAGTGAGCAAGGGACTCATGTCTGAGTATACCCTGCCACACCTATAGTGGCCAAAAACGATTCAGAAAAGGGGGTGGTGATGAACAGAGTGTCTGAATTAAGCAGACCACTCTTACCCAGTCCAAAGATCAGGGCTTGATCCATCACCGTTATTTAGCTCACTGCCCCATCCCAGCTCAGAACCTGGCTATATGCAAATTAGTCTGTCCCTGGCCCAGTGCATCATGGGAACAGGGCAGACCAAACTACCAAGCCAATTCTTCACCAGAAAGGAGACAAGCTACCGGGGACCGGTTTCTGGCATTTCAGCCTCGTCGGCCCGGCTTGCTTGAATCCTGATGGAGCAGTGAGCAAGGGACTCATGTCTGAGTATACCCTGCCACACCTATAGTGGCCAAAAACGATTCAGAAAAGGGGGTGGTGATGAACAGAGTGTCTGAATTAAGCAGACCACTCTTACCCAGTCCAAAGATCAGGGCTTGATCCATCACCGTTATTTAGCTCACTGCCCCATCCCAGCTCAGAACCTGGCTATATGCAAATTAGTCTGTCCCTGGCCCAGTGCATCATGGGAACAGGGCAGACCAAACTACCAAGCCAATTCTTCACCAGAAAGGAGACAAGCTACCGGGGACCGGTTTCTGGCATTTCAGCCTCGTCGGCCCGGCTTGCTTGAATCCTGATGGAGCAGTGAGCAAGGGACTCATGTCTGAGTATACCCTGCCACACCTATAGTGGCCAAAAACGATTCAGAAAAGGGGGTGGTGATGCACTGGGCCAGGGACAGACTAATTTGCATACAGCCAGGTTCTGAAACTGGTATGGTGCAATGAGCTAAAAAACGGTGTTGGATCTAGCCCTGATCTCTTGACTGGGTGAGAGTACTCTGCTTAATTCAGAGACTCTGTCCATCACCACCCCTTGTTGTAAATTATTTTGTCCACCCTAAGCGTGGAAGGGTATACTCAGATGTGAGTCCCTTGCTCATTGCACCATCAGGATTCAAGCAAGCCGGGCCGAAGACGCCTGAAATGGCAGAAACCGGTCCCCGGAAGCTTGTTTCCTTCCCAGTGTAAGAATTGGCTTTTGTAGTCTGGTCTGCCCTGTTCCCATGATGCACTGGGCCAGGGACAGACTAATTTGCATACAGCCAGGTTCTGAAACTGGGATGGTGCAATGAGCTAAAAAACGGTGTTGGATCTAGCCCTGATCTCTTGACTGGGTGAGAGTACTCTGCTTAATTCAGAGACTCTGTCCATCACCACCCCTTGTTGTAAATTAATTACAAACTAGGCACTGCACATATGCTGGCTAATGCAGACAAGGCTACTACTGCTTGCATCAGGGATAGAATGAGACACGTACAGCAAACCCAGAAGGACATTAACCATACCTTTCACAAGTACTATAGTGACCTATATAAATACCATGATTTAAGTATTGAGGAAGAAATAGTGGAATTCTTGAAAAAATACTTCCCTTCCCAGATTGGCTATGGTCCAAAGAGAGGTTTCAGATCAACCCATAACTGACATGGAAACCATCTGGCAAGGGTTGAAATGACAGGGACTGATGGCCTTCAGGCTAAGTTTTATTAACATTATTTCAAATTGATAACCCCAATGTTAGTATGGGTATTTAATACTCCTCTTAAACTGGGCCGTCTTTCTGAATGTACAAGTTAAGCACTAGTGGTCTCTTAACTCAACCCAAATGCAATACCCATTTTATCTTGGCATCCTTTAGACGACCATTATTCATTTTATAAACGACTACACATAATCAAGTAAATATTTAACCAATAGAAAGCTCCCCTATATGCTGAACCTCATCTATACTAACAAGAAAGATTTATATAGGGCTGCTCACGGACATTTGGCACCTGGTGAGAATTATGGAAGAAAGCTGTAGGGTTCACCTTCCGGGTTTAGAGTAGCAGGAAGCCATGGTCCAGTGTTCTACCAACAGTTCATCGGGTGTATCCCAAATTCCGCCGGGAGTTGATGGAGTTGGTAGCTGGCGCACTACAGGGAAGGGGGGCCCGCTAAACACCAGCTGCACAAGGGGATTTGTTGGCAAGTTAGAGAGCTTCCAAATGGGGCCTAGGGTCACAATGGGCTTAGGGACAAGGGAACACAGCTGGTTCATCGTTACCCAGACTGGGCAGGCAGGCTAGGTGCAGAGCAGGTAGGTTCGCCAACCCTGGTGCATTAAGGTGCTCTTCGAGGTCAAGGGCCAACAGCTGGCAGGGGCAAATTCAGGACTGCTGGGCCACTCTTGAAGTGGGTCTCGGGGGCTTGACGTCCCTCAGCGGCCGCTGGGCTCTGCTACAGTTGGAGTCCCGACGAGACTCTTTGATGTTGGTATTGGTTCCAGGGCGTCTGGTGCCCTGGAGATTGGTACTGCATGGATCCAATCAGTCCTGGTGTCTCCACACTCAGTGAGAAGGCAGATCTGACCTTTCGGAACATGAGCACTTCTTCCTAACTGCCAAGCCGGTCCCAGGATGCTTGTTTCCGGTCCAGCGAAGACATGGCTTTGGCAGTTCGGGCTGGACTGTTCCCATGAGGCACAGGGTCAGACTGATTTGCATATGGCCATGTCTGAACTGGGGTGGTGGAGTGAGCTAAAGAATGGTGATGGATTAAACCCAGATCAGTTGACTGGGGATGAGTGTTTGATTTTCTCAAATGCTCCGTCCATCATCCCCTTTTGTATTGCTTTGTTCGCCCTAAGTTGGCAGGGTATGCTCAGACGCGAGTCCCTTGCTCACTTTGCCACTGGATTCAAGCTAGCCTGGCTGATGGTGGCTGAAATGTCAGAAAACGGTCCCAGGATGCTTGTTTCCGGTCCAGGGAAGACATGGCTTTGGTAGTTCAGGCTGGACTGTTCCCATGAGGCACAGAGTCAGACTGATTTGCATATGGCCATGTCTGAACTGGGGTGGCAGAGTGAGCTAAAGAATGGTGATGGATTAAACCCAGATCAGTTGACTGGGGGTGAGTGTTTGATTTGCTCAAACGCTCCGTCCATCATCCCCTTTTGTATCGCTTCTATAAAACGTGACAGCTCAGCCTACACACCTGCAATTCCACTCGAGAGACTTTCCAGAAATCAAGGATACTACGCAGCTTAAGAATTATCAATATGGGATGATGCTGGGATATTTACTTTGGGAGAAATAGTTAATAATGGACACTTTCTTACTTAAATAACTCTTTATTGACACCTTTACGGAAAGAATATATACAATAATGTTAGTTTATATATTCATGCTTTTCAGCCATGGCTGTGTGATTAACACATTATTGAACATTATTTATTTATTTTATTTATTTATTTATTTAGAAGTTTTCTATAGCGCTAACAAGACCCGAAGGTATCAGAGCGCTTCACAGTAGTGGGCATGAAAAAGAGAACAACATGAAACAAACCCAATAAAAGCAATCGGCGACAGACAATTTGGAAAGAAGAAAAGTTCGGACAGCAGGGCTTCTCAGTACTGGATTCAACAATAACGCATGGATTCTGAGACGTTTGCAGCTCCAAGTTATCCATAACCAAGGGAGCGGATCAGGCACAAGGATTTAAGTTGGCTCTTGAATTCTGCATAGGACGGTAGAGTTCTGATGTGCGGGGGGATGGCGTTCCATATTTTGGGGGCATTTCCTGAGAAAGAGCAATCCGCAGTTCTCTTCCTTCTGGTTTTTGGTAGGATGAGCAGCAGGGAATTAGAGCTTCTCAAGTTTCTGGCTTGGCCTGCTTTTTTGAGCTTGTTAGCCAGGTATTCCGGTTTGCCGGTGTGGAGGGCCTTGTGGGTAAGGCAGGCCGTTCTGAAGGTACTTCGCATTTCCACAGGGAGCCATTCGAGTTCTTTGAGAGCCGGGGAGATGTGATCATATTTTTTGCAGCCTGTGATCATTCTTGCTGCCGCGTGAAGTGTTGTTTTTAGTGGAGCCAGGTGGGATTTGGGGATGCCTGTTAGGATTGAGTTCCCATAGTCCAGTCTTGATAGAACTAGAGATTGCGTGGCTAGTTTGAGGTCCTTGTTGGGAATGTAAGGTTTAATTTTGTTCAAAAGTCTGAGGTTGAAGAAAGCGCATTGTCATCAAACTGTATACCTTATTTGGTTTGCATAGGCTATGGAGCTTATTAAAAATAATTGAACATTAACCAATTTACTGAGTATAACTACCCCATTCGGCTTGGGCGATCAGGAAATAAGTACATATATCGTCATAGTAATCATTGACCCAACATCAGATCATAATGTAATGTAAACATCATAATATTCACTGTGGACATTCATCTGATTTGTTCTAAAATGCACTTAAGATTGTGTCCAAATAGTCCGAGGTTGCCGAACCAGACCCCTGTCAGCACTGTTTCTGTAGAACCATCAGTTCCACTCTAGTCCATTTCTATATTTGATTTATGGTGATATTAGGTGCTTTAGTCCCCTTTCTTCGCATTGCAATGGTGCGTTTCACAAGCACAAGGCACAGGGCTATAAATCTGAAAAGTTGTTTAGTATTTTTGGATCTGGGAATGCTACATAAAAGGCAAGCCAGGGAGCAGAGCTCTATCTGTTTGCTTGACACCTCCTCAATCAAATCTCCTATCAATGACCACACCTGCTGCTGTATCTGGCATTTCCACACCAAATGGTAAAAATAGGCCGGGGACCCCGACAACTCAGGCAGACATCTAGGTACATCTGCATTATTCTTACGCTTTACTGTGTTCAGTTTCTATTAGTTGTAAATTCTGGTGGGTTTTTTCAGCATTTTCAAATGTTTCCAAAAATTGGAAAAATTGATGCTTATCAGGGTTCATTATTTTTTGCTCAGTGAAAAATCATGGGGTGGTCATTCCTATTGTTAATTCTCCCTTCCTTCTTTTCTGTGCCTAATTCTCTTCACTGTACAGTTTCCTTGAAGTTGCTCATCCAAGCCATTTTTCATCATTTTCCTCACCTCTCTCATTGTCTCATTTTCTAGCAATCAAAATCCTCTTTCCAGCAGTCCAGTCCCACATTATGTCGAGGATGCAGATGGGCTGAGATAGTTTTGCACCCCATTAAGATTTGATTCCAGTAGATAAAAAATTTAATTGTGAGCACTTGACATTCCTCTTCCCTCTTCTATTCTAAAGGCAAATAACAAAGTTCAACTGAATGAAGATTTCCTACTTGATACATTGGATATATATTGTGGGCTGCTTGGTGCTCTACTACTGCGAGCCAGTGTCACACTACCCTATTCTTTATCTTGAAATAATAAGAAAGGACTTTTCTAATAATTGTGGTAGGACTGTCTGATCTGGGTGTATTTCTGCTCTACAAGTTGGGGAAAAGTCTGTTAAGAATTTACTATTCAGACTGTTAGCTGTACAGTTTTTGGTGACAGCAAACTGCTGCTGTGCAGCAGAGGTAGTAACGAAACTTCAAGACCTTCAGGATGCCATGAGTTGGTTACCTCTGTAATTCACTACGTAAATTACATTTTTTTTACATTGTTTGCCATTTCTGTGGGACTGCACAAGGACCACCAAGAAATGATTTTTACCAAGCATATGTCATTGTTTATCTGAAAGCCGGGCAGTCATTTTCTCCTTCCAGTCCTGTGGTAGTTGCTTAAAGCACTATATATTTGTGTTCTATGCAGTATTTACTGTTCTAGTGCATTTTCTGCCTTATATATGTCACCATGGTTTGTGCAGGGGATTTTTTCAAGGTCAGGTCTTCTTTAGATTTCCAAACTCCATTTTGACACAATGGCAATTAGAATGAAAATTGAACTTGGTGATCCTGGGTCAATATCAGTTTGTGGGCTTAGAATGTGTGCATGCACCAATGTTTGCTCAAAGTGTGCTGTCTGCAGCATGTACTTAAAAACACAGAGCAGTGGCTGTCTTCCTGTTTCTAAGGTGCAATGTCTGCAGCTTATACACTATCTGGTCGATTTTCTTTAGTTAATATACAGTGTAAGCAGCTCAGTTTCAGCAAAACTGGTGCATGGATCACTTTTGGAATTGTTCCTGGTGGCTGAAGATGTTCATGATATGGTCCTTGTCCTTCTATACGAGTGGATGCAGCTTCTAGAAGTATTCTTTTCAGATCATCACCATGTAATTCTAAGAACAGGAGTGCCAGGGACAGTACTTTAATAATTCTACAGCTAATCATTGTTGACACAATCTTTATATTGGAACTTTCAGTAAACAAAGTTGTGGCCCCCCTCAGTGAATTAGGATGGCATCATGATGGTGCCTTTTGCCTTGGACTGAAACCCTGCTCACTGTTCAGCTGTGAACCTTCTGGCCAGTACGAAGCAATGTGCAGTGGACTGTGATCTGTCCATGAGAGGTGAGCCAAGCTCTCAAAGTGGGCGTGGAAACAGGTCCCGGGTTCTTGCAGATGGGCAAAAGAGAATATTAAGTTTACCATGGCCAAAGAGGGTCAAACAGTACCATCTATCGTAGGAAACCGCTTAGAGGTGCAGGCTGTACGTCTGCTGCTTTGATAAGAGAGGCAAAAACAATTGATGGACAGAATGCAGAACAATGTCATACATTCACCCCACTACAGAGATCTTATTTATTTCTTTCTTTATTTCTTTATTTATTTATGCAATTTTATATAGCGCGAACTTTACCCGAAGGTGTCAGAGCGCTTTACATAAGAACCAGTTGAGAAACATAAGGACTTAGGATTACATGCGTTACATAAAGGATACAAACAGAAAAATTGCAAATGTACAAGATGTAAAGTCACACAAGGAGATACAAATGGATATACTCTAAGAGTCACATAGGAATGGTAGATAGTACAAAGGTCTACTGCATATACTAGTGATTAGAGTTATCTCTATATACATAGGGAAGGGATATGAATGGATATACTCTAAGAGTCACATAGGAATGGTAGATGGTACAAAGATCTACTGCCTATACTAGTGATTAGAGTTATCCCTATATACATAAATATACAGACATAGTAGATTTCCTCAGGCAGAGTTCCATTAAGTGGGGTAGGAGGGGGGACGTAGTCACAACACCATGGGAGGGTGGGAGGGATTCGAGGGTATGGAGAAAAGACAAAACAGAGAGGGGAAGAAACATTTGAGGATCCTCAAGGGGGAAAAGGGTAAAAAGACGAGGGAATGGACAAGATGACGGGTCGGGGACCAGGGAAAAAACTGCAGAGAACAGCCGCAAAATGGCGGGCAGGACAAAGGGAAAAGTAAAGAAGTCCATGAGAGACAATTGCAATGCCTCAGGAGTTTCCCGTACCGGGAGCTGTAGTAGTGGTCATACGATTCTCCAATTGATCACATTGGTCAAATGATTCTCCAAGTCTTATAGGAGTGCTCGGCCTGATGCCTGCTTGTAAAGGTGCTTGAAAAGGTTCAGCAACCAGCCGCTGGCAAAGTAGTCACAATCTAGGCCTAAATCCATAGTTTTATTGCTGCCCATGCCATTCCAGTTTGAACCCAGCCATATGCAAATCAGTCTTGACCCTGCGCCCAATGGTAACAGTCCAGCCCGAACTGCCAGGCCAGATCCTCCCTGGACTGGAAACAAGCATCCTAGGAACGGTTTCGAGGTTTCACCCCTCATCAGACAGGATAGCTTGACTCCAGTGGCATGGATAGCACGGGACCCACGTCTGGACATACCGTCCCACTCCGGGTGACAAATGCAGAAACAACAATTGATGGACAGATTATACAGGGCACCAGCGCATCAAAAGGACAGCCAGCAAAATCTGATCTATTCTAGTTTCTACTGAAAAGCAAACATTGCCTTCAGTGTTATTTTATCTGTTTTAACTGAAAACCGGAAACCCTAATTATCCTGCTAGGAGACAAATAGTTGAATTGCGTATAATGGAATCGGGGTCCCTGCTCACTCACTTGATGCTTCCCGGGACTGCCTTCTAGACCTTATTGGTGAATCCCATTCCTGATGTTACTTCCCATCGCTCCTTCAGGGCACAGGTGGTTGTGTACATGGTGAGGATTATGGTATTTGTAAGCGGCAATTTTTCATATATAGAGTTCTCTCATGAAGCTATCAAATTGTGTTAAAAAACACGAGAATCAGAACCAATGACACTAGATTTTATGCAAACCATACACACCATGGGAAATGGCCGGTACCTGTTTAAGTGGATATATATGTAATAATACTTGAGGCTGGGGGGTGACTCCCTAGTGCAGCGATGACAATCATTGGAAGAATACCTGAATACGACCTTGATTGACAAGGAATGGTAGAAAATCATAGTCTAGCCTTGATCATTCTCTAGAAATTCTAGATACAAATATATCTAGTATAATATCCTGCATAGATCTACCTCACAGGGTAATCAATTACATTTACATAAACACACCACTTAACTGCCCCAGATGTGTCCCCGACTAGCTGGGTTCTTGTACGTTTCACAGTATCCAGACATCACTATATACTGGTCCTTTTCGACATAAAATATGAAAGGTCATAACGTGTTGATGGATGATAGTTGCCCACTGTGGGCGTTTCCATGCCCTGCTGCGGGTAGGGTAGTATCTAGTTTCCTGAATCTGACCAAAAGTATGATCACCAGCACGTGGAAACCAAATACTGCCCCTCGATTCAGTGAATGGCAAAGATAAATTATTAGGTCCAAGCAAAATTATTACTACTATATAGCAAGGAAATCAAGGGCCTTAGGAAATTCCCGATATCTAACGAATGGGTGAAATATTAGAGCTAACTACATTTCACTTTCATAACGATAACAAACCAATTTAGGCCTTCTATAATTGAAGAATCTGTTCGTGGAGACCAGCTACAGAAATAATGCGATGTGACCAAACAGGGACAAATTCAAAGCTGCCGCTATCCTCATACTGACTGCCTGTCTATAAAGATCTGCTCACCCACATGTTCCCACTGCCAACACACAACCAGCGGTTTGTTTCTGCCTGATAAAACATGCCGGGTTTAGTATTGCTAATCCACGTGTGGTGCTCAATCGAATTAGAGCCATGTGAGTCTCCACCAAATACTAGGGAATTATTTATCACATGAAATAAAACAGAGAAACAAAAAATTATGTAATACAAATAAATGAAGCAGAAATCATAAAAAGCCCACAGCCGATTGATCTTATTTTAGGTCAGTGCAGTGGGTGGTGTGGTTTATTCTCTATTGTCTTGTTAAGTGTTTATCACATTGTATTAAGTTATCATATTTCTTGCTACCTGCTCCATATTACTTGCTATCGTGAGCATCTCTAGGCTCTCAGATACAGCTCACATGAATGATGAATATATAGGTGTGGTCTGATAACTACTTTCTTATATTAAAAACCTAATAACGTTTATTGGAGAAAAAAGTTACTATTTGTCTTGGAGAATGTATAATGATTAATTCACACAACAATGTCATGCTTAACCACTACTCATTGTTCTTGGCAAAAGAAGTAAAAGCAAAATAACATGCTAAGCCATATATATTACAATACATGGAGTGCATATCTCTTAACTCTAAATGTGAAACATATGTGATGTATTTACTTGATAAATAGAAAGTGTACTGCTGTATGTTATATTTACTAAAATATTTAATAAACATATTGAGAAAAAAAGGTTGACTGGGTTGCGACATGTTGTGAAGTTCTTTTTTTTTAGAAAGCTTTATTTTAAAAACAAATCAGGAAAAAAAGGTGAAGTTGCAAGGGAGATAAAGTTAACAAGTATTAATAAGTAGCTTCACAATTTTAGTTTGGCGCACAGGGTGCTACCTTCATCGTGTGGCCTAACCCCACTGTACTAAGTCAACCTTAACTCTCACACAGAATATATTATTTAGTACATCTCACTCCTGTTCAAACAGAAATCTAACACCCTATGCAATATAAAAATCATTAAGTTCATCATAAGCAAAACCCCTCAACCATCATATTTTATATTTTTCTCAGTCAATCAACCCACCCTCCATCTTGTGCATGCATGTCTGCATCCACCAGACGTCCTATGACACTGCGCCCCTAGTCAAGCAGCCATTAATCCAACAAGATGAATGTCAGAAGAAACAGCATTATTTATCACATAAATACCAGTATATGAAAACACATTCCATCACACAGCCACGTTAATATTCACACAGTCACCAATCAATACACAACCATGCATACACCACTCTCCACCAACGCGTCTACCTTCGTACAACCAAATTCACAATAGTACACACTCGTAACAACCATAATACAGCAACATTCACACTATTATATGCTAACACAATAAACACCTTACACCCACACAACCATCAAATGTCATCAAAGCTGAGGATTTTCTTTACAAGGTTGTGGATCCCTCCTTATCAGATGCTACCAACATTTTCACGTTACTTTCTCTTTCTATACAGACCACCACCTAGCAATGCTACATTACTCGACACATTACTCGACACAATCTCTATCCATTTTGCAGTATGCTCAAACCTACTCATCCTCGCTGACCTCAACATATGGTTTGGCAAAGCTAATATCTCACACCCCAGAACCATCATCATTGACCTAGATACATACAACCTACAGCAGCATGTTCCTACACCCAAACACATAACTGGAAAGACATTATATATAATTTTTGCCAACCCAAACCTAGTAATACTCCTAAGAATTACTCCTGTTACGTGGTGAGACCATTTCCTCATTTCCATCCAACACAAGACACCAAAACCAACCACAGCTAAAACCTCCCAACCCCACCCATATACAGACCATGGACAAGCTGAATTTGGAGGATCTAGAAAATCTGCTTACCTCCAACACATCACCATCAATTCTGTCCAAACATTCTATAGAAGGCTCCAGAAAGCTTTTGATCTCTTAATTCCTCTGAAGACATCTAAGCATAACAAAAGAAAGTGTCCCTTGGATCCTCCTTCAAGCTATTTTTAATCACACCGAATGCAATACATGGCAAAGGATCACTCTTCATCAGGAAAACAATCAACAAATACATACAACAAAGGAACCTACACTCAAGAATGGCTCCCTCCCTCATAATTCCAGTATAATAGGAAAAAAACTTGGGTGGAACATCTTTCTCTGTTAAAGCAGCCAAAGTATGAAATTTCCTCCCCACAAAGATAAGATCCACAGACATCCATCTCCACTTCAGAAGATTAGTCAAGAGCTGGCTGACAATTCAAGAATATACTACAACAGTATACTCAGACATGACAAAATATACTTCTCACAGTAAATGAAAAGTTGTCGTTATACAAGTGCAGTCCTTGTACTTTGAACTATGCCTCTTTTAATAAGTAGAAATATTTATATGAGGGAAAAACTATATGTTGCACGTCAAGATACAAGTGCATATCAGACCATGTCAAAATTACTGCTTCTATACATATAGGTGCATATATACAGGGTGAAGCCTGCACTGAAAAACTACAATAAGTGGCATGTATACATATATGTTTATATGAACAAGCACGATCCTGGCTCACCACATATTCTTGCAGACCACAAGGTGTTGTCGTCGATTTATAGCAGTGCTTTATTTCAGAACAAAGAATCGCACATAGTCTACTTCAGGCCAGTGCCAAGCATGCCGCATTTTGACCGCTCCAGCAAGATCTTGATCACATGACGAACTGCCTCACATGTTTTCATTATATAGTGAATACAAAACACCAGTGGATGATTGGGCAGTGCAACAGCCACTGCAACAAACCACAGACTATCCATTACATGCTATCAATTAATAGATCACGATGCCATTGTAATTAATAAAAACAGTACTTTCGGTTTAAAATATCTATTGTTGCGTCAATGTGCAAATAATATCGGAATTATCATTGTGTTGTAATATGAAGTTGTTTCATGCACATATTCTGATACCAGATTCAATTCATCCATAGGCTCTCTGCAATGCAATCATGTGTCAGCATCCTTCCTGTCAATCATTTGCGAGCCTGCTTATTTTTATGTGCATGCAAACAATGGACATTGATACTTTAACCATTGCGATATGACAACCAATATCTAAAAATTCTTACACATATATATTAATCAAGATAGCACATTAAAAATTCACAGGCCAGTCTGATGAATTGATATTTAGAGCCCTGTACGTTGCTTTAAAAGTGCAAGTGCTATTCGTATTGCAGTGTGCCCTTACAGTGCAAAGTGCTAAAAACAAAGTGTTCTGGTGCTATAAAGTGCTTGTGTTAAAAGGTTTTAGTCCATGAGAAAGTGAAAAACTATATGTTGCGCGCCAAGATACGAGTGTATATCAGACTATGTCAAAATTACTGCTTCTCTACATATAGGTGCATATATACAGGGTTATGCCTGCAACTAATAACTACAATAAGTGGCATGTATACATATATGTTTATATATATATATATATATATATATATATATATATATATATATATATATATATTTATATATATATATATATATATATCTGCCACACTCCTTACAACAAGAGAGTCGACGCCATGTCCTTGCAAAGAATTAATTTAATGTCAGCCGGTTGCTGTTAACAGTAACCGACTGACATTAAATTAATTGTTTGCAAGGACATGGTGTCGATTCTCTTGTTGTAAGGAGGGTGGCAAATTAATCGGACTGTGCCTGGAGGTCCGTTATCGTCGACGCGCCCTCTGATCTGGCGGCAGCAGATTTTTCTTGGTGTAAGTGGAGTATATATATATATCACGGACATCTTTCCGTCCCCTGCCCCATCCCCGAGATGTCGCCTGGCTGGCGAGGGGACGCCTAGAGGATGCTTCTGAGGTGCAGCACAAGCAGACGGGTAACGGAGCATCGGCGGTATCAATCTCAGCTGGAATACAAGTTCCATAAGGCACCGTGCATCCAGTACCGCCCGGAATAGGGGCGTGCCATCTCTATATATATGTGGAACTGCTTCCGGCTATCCTGGAATCTGCTCGTCGTCCTCTGAGGAAGAGGGATTTCACCCTCGAAACGCGTCAGGACTTTAAGACGAAACAGGACATTCATCATCCTTCCCGTGCTTGACAGCTATCCAAGCACTCTGCCCAATAAAGCTACCTTGAGACATCCCCGTGAGTGTGCAGTGATTCCTTCACGTGAGCGGTATATATATATATATATATATATATATATATATAATTCGATTGCAGAGTAGCCCCATGAAGACAAGCCACAAGAAATTATTTTACTCGCATTTATTCTTTCCATCACTTGCCAGCAGACGAACTTGTAGGTACAGGTCACATCAGTTCTTGATATTTGCCAGATGCATTTCAGGATACCAAAATCCTTTCTTCAGTGGCTCAGGCAGGGGAAATGAAAGCACTCTCGTAATTTGCACTTTTAACTTGTTACCTCAGTGGGTGTGGCTTCTGTGCAAAGCTCTCTGGTCGTTGTAGTGCTTTTATTATTCATTTGCCCAGCCACGAGGACAAGCTCACCGCCTGAAGGCGGGTCCATGTAGGCTTCAGAGTACAGCCTGCAGCTTGGAAAGAAGGGGAGCAGCGCGCTGCAGAACGACGCTGCTTGAAACTCGTTTTTCATCATTGCAAAGCAGGGCAGATGAAAGGGAGAGACAGTTTCACCTTTCCACTTGGATAAAATTTAAATAGGCGGAATATGGGACAGAAAGCCTCCCTCACAAGAGGAACAATTAATAAAAGCACTACAACGACCAGAGAGCTTTGCACAGAAGCCACACCCACTGAGGTAACAAGTTAAAAGTGCAAATTACGAGAGTGCTTTCATTTCCCCTGCCTGAGCCACTGAAGAAAGGATTTTGGTATCCTGAAATGCATCTGGCAAATATCAAGAACTGATGTGACCTGTACCTTCAAGTTCGTCTGCTGGCAAGTGATGGAAAGAATAAATGCGAGTAAAATAATTTCTTGTGGCTTGTCTTCATGGGGCTACTCTGCAATCGAATTATGTTTATGGCTTTGCCCAGCCACGAGGACAAGCTCACCGCCTGAAGGCGGGTCCATGTAGGCTTCAGAGTACAGCCTGCAGCTTGGAAAGAAGGGGAGCAGCGCGCTGCAGAACGACGCTGCTTGAAACTCGTTTTTCATCATTGCAAAGCAGGGCAGATGAAAGGGAGAGACAGTTTCACCTTTCCACTTGGATAATAATTTAAATAGGCGGAATATGGGACAGAAAGCCTCCCTCACAAGAGGAACAATTAATAAAAGCACTACAACGACCAGAGAGCTTTGCACAGAAGCCACACCCACTGAGGTAACAAGTTAAAAGTGCAAATTACGAGAGTGCTTTCATTTCCCCTGCCTGAGCCACTGAAGAAAGGATTTTGGTATCCTGAAATGCATCTGGCAAATATCAAGAACTGATGTGACCTGTACCTTCAAGTTCGTCTGCTGGCAAGTGATGGAAAGAATAAATGCGAGTAAAATAATTTCTTGTGGCTTGTCTTCATGGGGCTACTCTGCAATCGAATTATATATATATATATATATATATATATTATATACCATTCAATATCCCAAGCAAATGTCCCACGTAGTGGCTCTGTGAACTACAGAGCCCGAGGCCTCCAAACTTAGAATGGTGGTGCATCTTTCACGGCCGGGGACGCCGCGTATAAACCCTGGTAAAGCCTGGTGCTAGCGGATGTCTGAGTGCGTCTTTGTTCCGGTGGGGAACTTTGGAGCTTATATATATAAGCCCCTTGAAATTAGATGTGAGTGCTTGCTTATAGTATGTAATTTGCACATACGTATAAAGTCAGACAGGCACTTAAAGACCCAGTTATTAAATACCCATCACTCACATAGGCAGACAGTGACCGCCACACTCGCGCACCAATAAGACCATTTACACACTCATTTACTCACCTGTATATCCACGTTTGAGTACTAGTTTGCCCCCAGGCTGTGAGGATGAAATGTGCACCACAGGAAGAGTTTTAAGAGGACTACTTCAGCGCTCTTGAGAAGGGAGAATCCTGATTGTGATTGATCTTAGAATCAGGGCCCCTAAGGGTAGTGGCTCGGAAAAGAATAGAAAGGAGCAAAGAAGTGACTGGGCAAAGTCTCCAGAGGAAAGAGGGGATCCCCCACAGAGAGGGAGTTCCCTATTATATTTGATACAGGGAGTAGTGTCTTCTCCCAAACCCAAACTACATTGCTAGACGCGGAACGTGGTCTACTGATCAGATCAAGCGCCGCCCTTGGACCCCCGGACTTTGACGACGGTTCCACACCTACTTCGAGGTATCCGCTTTGGACCTCAGCAGCAGATCGATTGACCGTGCCATATTTGTCCCATTAACATTTTGAATCAAAGACGAGCCAGAACGGGGCTCCGTCTCTGTGCCTTCTCCCCTACACATGCATCATTGAGTGGACGCCTTGAATCGTTAAAGTGCTCTGGTCACTTTTACATTACCTTTCCGGCCAGAACGGGGACCCGTTTCTGAGCCACCAGCTTTTTTAATCCATTTGGATCCACAAGTGGATCGTGCGTCCGCAACCCGGCCACCCTATACCAACCACTATTGCCCTTGAATCTAAACGGGGCTACTCTTCGGAGCATTCACTCTCTTAGTTCTGTCCTCGACTTTGACGAGCCTTTTCTACTCCAGCTTGGTTCCATTCGTTCACGCCGCCGTAGCGGTCACCCCCCACAGTACCAACACCAATATCCAGTTGGACCGCATTACTATTGGCACTCACCTTATCCGACAACCCGGTCCTGATGAAGATACTAAATCAATAGGATCGAAACGCCGTCGACCCGCAATACAGCGCTACTCATGGCGCATTGCCTTCTTTGGTTCACAAACTAATAGGAATTACTAATTCACTAAGGAGGAACGAACAACTTTGTATATACTGTTTTTTCATTGTGTCACTTTGCGTCCTTCGCTGTTTTCACCCACATGTCGCTCGCGCCGTCACCGTTTGTTTCACTATCACGTAGTGCACAAAGCCCCCTTGGGTTTTCACCGCCTTATATGCCTCTAGTGCTGTTTCTTAACTGTTTTTTTTTACTGTTTTGCATAAGTATCTGTCCTCAAATATATGATGCTATATGCACTTCTAAAAAACGGGGATTCTGAGTCTCTTTTTCTTTTATGTTCAGATCCTTTGTAATGTCTTGTACATGCAAATATACCTGTTGCGCAAGTGAATCCAATTGATATATTGTTGTTTTATACATATTCTCCCAAACCTAGTCACGGTAGGAGCTCAAGGACTGGCAGGTTGAGAGGGAGCTGAGGCTGCAGACTGCCCATCTAACTCTGAAGGAGAGAAACGCTGAGGCTGAGCGAGCCTTGGAGGAGAAAATGGTCTTGTTGGCTCATGAACTGACTGTCGAGAAGATGGACCTGAAGGCCAAATAGCTGTAAGAGTCTAGCAAAAATGGTGGGAGCAAAACTAATGTGTCCAGTGCAGAAGAAAGAATACATACACCCAGAGACTTGGTGCCCGAGTGGAAGGAGGAGGTGATATAGACAGGTTGTTTCACGCATATGAAGTAGCTTTAGAGGTACAGAGGATCACTGAGGAGGCTTGTGGAGCTGACCTTTGGAGTCTTATTCCTCATGTTGGTGGAAGGGACGCCCTACTGGCCCTTGAGAAGGGGAAGAGGTTGAGGTATCCCATCATGAAAGATGCTCTTGTCAGTAAATATGAATTCACCCTAGAGGAGTGCAGGTTTAAATACAGGGGGAGTCAGAAAGTGTGTCACCAGTACTGGGAGGATTTTGTGGGGTACTTTTTAAATGTTTGTAAATAGTACTGTTGTTTTTTAAGATGCTTTTTCTAACAGTTGTATACTTTTTCTTTTTTTCCAAAGAGAACTAAGAAGGAACTGGCTTCAGACTGTAAAAAACAAGAAGGTTCAACCGGGAGCTAAAAAAATAATTATATATTTCTTCTGACAGTACTTTTAACATCTGGTGATTGGAAACGCAGTACTGCCATATCCTTTTTAGGGCTCGCACTGCGACGCAATCGCGAAAGCGATTGTCGCAGTGGAGTCCTATTGTAATCATTCTGGCTTTCAAGGACTAACGAGGTTTGGGACAACAGACTGGCACGCGCACGCATGCAGCCTGCCAGAATCGGATCAGGTCGCGCGCTCCGATTCCGGCAGGCTCTTCAGTCACCATGAATCACGCACGCACACAGAGACACACACACGAGCGCACACATACAGACACACACCACACGTCCCCAGACCCCCCCCCCCGCCGCCGCCCCCGCCCACACACACATGAGCGCACACATACAGACACACACCACACGTCCCCAGCCCCCCCGCCGCCGCCGCTCCCGCCCACACACACACGCACACAGAGAGACCCCCCAACTAACCTCACTCACCGCATCGGCAGGCTCTTCAGTCACCATGAATCACGCACGCACACAGAGACACACACACGAGCGCACACATACAGACACACACCACACGTCCCCAGACCCCCCCCGCCGCCGCCCCCGCCCACACACACATGAGCGCACACATACAGACACACACCACACGTCCCCAGCCCCCCCGCCGCCGCCGCTCCCGCCCACACACACACGCACACAGAGAGACCCCCCAACTAACCTCACTCACCGCATCGCCGGACTGCAGCCTCCGTGGGGCTCTCCCTCGGACATGAGAGCCCCGCGTCACCACTCCTCTGGCCAGGCACTCCGTGTGCGCGTGCGCGGGCTTCTGAAGACGGAAGTCCCGCCCCGCACCAGATTTCAGTTTCGCTCTTCTCTGTAGTTCAAAACTGGCCCCGTCCAACAGCCGCCTCTACAATCACAAGCCGCCCTAGGGTAACGAGGATCACAACCCCTACCCCTCCAGACGAAAATGAGGAGGAAGAAGAGGACGAGAACGACGAAGACGAGGAAGATGTGGGTGTAGAGGAAGTGTCAAACTGGAGCCAGCCGCCCTCAGGCGTAAGATTTAAACTATTGAGCGCGGGCGAAGCCAGTTGTGGAGCACAATTGTGCAGCTCCGCAATTACCCGACAGCGTCTCAATCCTGGCATGCATCTCCGGTCTACCGAGGTAATAGTACAGTCTCCTTGCTATGCCTGCCATCCCGAGCAAGGCTGCGTCCCTGTCCACCTCTAAGCTCGCAGGTGTCTCTGCCACCCCCAGGTGCTCAGTTGCCCCCAATGCCCACGCCCCGAGGGCCCTCCGCATATCATTCCGAAGCGGCGGGGCACTCTGGGGCCCGGGCACTCACTGTCCTCACCGAGCCTGAGTCCAGCCTTCCCTACAGCTGAAAGCCCCCAGAGCTGGCAGCGGGTCGTGCAGGCCGCGCCATGAAAGTCTGGCTGAGAAACACCCCCCCCCCACCCCCTTCCTTTGTAATTAGACTCCTTGCGGCCTTTTCTTCGGCTGCCAAACGGATGGCCCTTTGACATCGTACCCATAATGCGACTCCAGCATTGATGCTCTTTACCGGAGCACCCATAGCGCACGCCAGGACCATATCCATTTTCTGGTACTTCGATGACATTTATAAATCTGCCCAGGATCACAAGATGCTGTTCAGGCTAACAACACCCCCCCTCCTTCCCCCAACTTTGTAATTAGACCCCTTCCTTCTTACCCTTGGGCACCCGACTCAGCTATTGCTGCACTTTTCTTTAACACGTGCCTGCCCCTCCGCCCCCCCCCCCTCTGTGCCTCCACCTCCCCCCACTGTCGGCCAACCAAGCCCCATGCTTGTGCAAGCACTGCGCTGCTGCCTGGCCCCGCTCCCTTTCCTCGGGCAGAACTGCGCTGTGCTACCAAGAGATTCTCGCAGACGGGCTCCTGCCCCTGTGGGATGCCCGCCCTGTGCGACCCCCGCATCAGGCCCGGCCCCCCAGCGCCATCCTCTCCCACAAAGCACTACCTTGCTCCCTAACATACTATCCATCCTAAGGGCCGAGGACATGAAGACTGGGCATCTAACGGTGCACAAGGGACACCAGCTGCTCGCTTCATCCTCTCCTTATGTGCGGGTTCGAGCCACTAACTCGCTCTGTGAGGGAATTTAGACTGGGCCTCGCACCGCTTTCCAGGGACACCAGTGTCTCCTTCCTCTCGTGCGAGTTACTACCCGACCACCAGTCACTTCAAGAGCGGAGGACTGACTACCTTCCCACTCGTCCCACCGGCCTATCCCATCTTGTGCCTGCGCGCTGCCCACCTCCCTGCATGCCCTCAATACCCCCGGTCCATCAGCCTACTCTGTCGGTTGCCCAAGCATCTTTTCTATTCTCGCTCCCTTGTTAACAGCGCCTCCCAACAGGCTAAATTATGCTGTTAGAAAAGGCAGATTATGCGTCACATTTGGTGACAGTATTGGGACTGAGGGACCGCTTTTGGCGCGTTGCGTTTGCGAAAAAGGCTGCTGTATTGAAAGAAAGCAAAGGCCAGATACACTGCAACCCAGCTTTAAGAGTCGCCGGCTCCGCATGCGGTAAATAACAATACGCGTCTTACACGTCCGTGCATTAATAGGCTTAGAGACAATAATGTGAGCAGCGGCCGGGGTGCTGTGCCTGCGCTAATCTAAAGCCGGGGTGTGAGGGCAGCCCCAGTGCGTGTGGCCACCTAGAAATGCCCGATGCATGAGGGCACTGAGGAGATGCTGGTGCGCGTGGGCACCGAGGCTTCAGAAGTACTTGGGGGCACCAAGGCAACATAGTATATGTTTTGAGGCAACGCTAGGGCACATGGGCAAGTCCACGGGGGCACCGGGGCAGACTCAGTGTATGAGGGCTCCGAGGCAACGCAGGCACACGGTCACCGAGGATGCATCGGAGTATGTGGCCAGAGCTAGTTAGTGCTGGAGGGCACCGAGGCCAGTCTCAGTACATAAGGCACAGAGCATAATGGTGCCGAGATAACCCCACTGCATGAGGGCACAGGGGCAGCGCCAGTGTGCGAAGTCTCAGAGACAGCGCAGTGCCAGGGCCGTAGCGCATTGTATTCGTGTTTCATCCACCTCTTTCTTTTTTCTGGCAAACACAGTGCGTACAGTGCGGACTGCTCTGTCCTCCTGCTGCATCCAGGTCCTATCTCGTACAGCCCTAGTGAGTGCACTTCCGTTTCTGCTCACAGGGAGGCACATTGACTGCAGTCCTGCCCTGACAACCAACGTGTCTCTGTGCAAACCGTGCTGCACGAGGCAATGCTTCCGACACTGGCCCCCTGTGCCCAGGCAAGGACCAGCTCTGGTGCTGTGGCGCCTCCGAGAGGTGGTAATACACATCAGTGGTAGTGCACTGGGACACTCGGCTTCCTCGAGCAGCCAGCGCCTCCCACTCCACAACGTGCTGCCTGGCGCAGTCCTGCTCACACGAGCCCATCCAGCTGTTGTGCTGTGGTACCTCCAGGATGTGGGCATGAACACCAGGGGCAGTGCACTAGTCCAACCAAGGGGTAGCTGCACACTTGCCCGTACAGCACTGGTGCCAGGAGGGGTCCTCCTCTCCAGAGGGGGCAGCGGGTTCCGTTTGAGGCATGTGTTCCGAGAGGTCATTTAATGATTTCCCATTACAGCTGCAGAAACAACTCTCGCAGCGTGAGTGGCACACATTCAGCGCAGCCCAAGTTTAGACCAGGCAGGCAGGGGTTTCCCTTTATAACCGGCCCCTTCACGCAGGCGATGACACTGTTCGCCCACAATTTTCTGTCACGTCCAGGACTAAGGTTCCAAGGCCTCCAGTCTGTCCTGCAACACTTACTTGTTTTTTTAGAGGAAACACTGAAGGATTAAAGCAAGAGTAATTACTGGGCTTTCAGCTATGAAGGTGCATCATAACTGAAAGAATTGGCTCAGCAACCACGCTGAGGAAGGAGCGACCTTAGTAGCAAAGAGCTCTCCAACACCCCTGGCAGCACACTGCAGCTATTGCAACAGAGCAGGGCTGTCCCAGACAGGGCCCGCTGTACGAAAGCATCGATAGTTCGAATTTCGCATACAAATGGACTACTTTATGTACTGCAAAATTGCGGAGGGTGGGAATCAAAGTTCCTGAGATGTGTGTGCAATTAATCAGCTCCTGTGTATTACTCTTTACCTTCTGTCTTTGTACACCTCACAAGAGAGCTGCCAGTAAGTCACATGCAATCCCTGCTACACCCTCACACACCCTCACGCTCACATACCCCCAACACTCACACACCCTCACCCTCCCTCACCCCCCTCACACCCCCTTTCCCTCACACCCCCTTTCCCTCACACCCCGTCACCCTCACACCCCGTCACCCTCACACCCCGTCACCCTCACACCCCATCACCTGCACACCCCGTCACCCTCACACCCCCTCACCCTCAAACACCCTCACCCTCAAACACCCTCACCTTCACACACCCTCACCTTCACACACCCTCACTCCCTCTCGAACTCACACACCCTTACTCACCCTTACACCCTCGCCCTTACACCCTCACACGCCCACCCCCTCCCTCACACACCCCCTCACACACCCCCGCACCCTCTCGCCCCCACATCCTCACACCGCCTCACCCTCCCTTACACCCCCTCTCACCTTCACACACCATCTCTCACCCTCACACACCCTCTCTCACCCTCACTCACTCACCCTCACTCACTCACTCACACTCACCCTCACCAGCATAGCATCACAAAACATAGCATAGCATAACAAAACACAGCATAGCATAACAAAACACAACATAGCATAACAAAAAAAACACAGGATAGCAAAAGATAGCATATCCTAATTATTCCCAACTCTCCTTATTATTAAGCAACATCTGAGAGTTTGCAAATCATCTTTATACACTAATTCAGAGTTTTCGAAAAAATGTATGCAATGCATTGTCATTCACAATGCCAATAACTCAAACTTTAATGCTGCGAGACCTATTGCATTGTAAATGCTTGTTCTCTACAGTGTCTTTTGGAATGCTCCTTGCAATATACTGGTCTATAGAAAAATACAGACTCACCTGTGTCTGTTTCAAATGTAGGTGCATCTTTTCCCCAGAACAGCAAATGAATATGATGAGCACCTCTTGCTCGGTACTCTTTTTGCAAAACAAAATCAGTAATTTCTCCAAGAATTGGATGTTTTTTCTTGGAGATGAAAGACAGCGTAATTTCAAATCTGTTCTTAAAGCAGTGGCGGCTCCTCTGCTTTTGCTTTTAAGCAGTGAAGTAAAGGAAATATAAAATAATAACTTTGTGCATGACTGGTTTGGGCGGCCCGAGAGGGCTGACTAAACAGTCACTGCGCACATAGGAATGGGCAAACCAACAGAACAAGCCCAGGCCCCCATTCCCTGGTTGAGCGTCAAACCAGGATACTCAAAACTAATCACAACACTGAATTGCAGCGTTGTGATTGGAAAGGGGAGCCTTTTCTGTGCTTCCTGTGCCTCAGTCTGACAAGGACAGCAGGAGCAGACACGCGGGATAGGCGTATGTTTTGCTTTTATTTTTTTACCGTCCTCCCCTGTGCACCCTCCACACCCACGTGCCTACACCCGCCTCGCCACCTGCGAATGATGCTGCCCGTCACTGGCTTAAAGTACCTGCATAAATTGACAGATGCATACAGCAATGTTCTCGTGGTGTCTTGACTTTGATGTCTTTAATGTTGCAGTTTGTTTGTGTGAAAAAGTCATGTAAGTGATCCCATAAATGTTCTGCACAGCTTAGAGTTAGAAACGAAGTTTTGGGATTTATTGTAAAATCTTTATGATTATTTTTTCCCCACTGTTCATTGATGATTCCTTTAACAGTACATCACTTTTAGTGTATGAGTATAGATTCGGAAAACAGTAAAAAAATGGAAAATGCATCCACCGAGAATATTTTTATGATGACAAACATGTGTCATTTTGCACAGTGAGAAAGCATTTTTACATAAATATTTGAAGGTAAATGAGATTAAAATGACTGCAGCTCATGATGGTTCTTCCAAGGGTGCTATGCAGGTGGACTCTTTTGCTGCACCTAGTTTGTCTCGCATCGTTTAGTTGTGGCCCTTTTCTGTAATTATTTTTAAGTGCTTTCACAAGGAAGTTGTCCCATGTAAATATTTTTTTGTACTGCACCTGGATAACTGCTTGCTGCAAGTATTGCAGTATTGATATTTATCTGTAACCTTTTTTAACCTTGACGGTATTGTAAGATGATTCAAAACATCACTTTGTTTTGTGCTTCCTGAAGTACTTGTGCACAATAATGTGTCTGCAAATATTAAATAACTTATGTGATATTTATTTGTTTGGTTTACATTGTTTTGTAATGTGTTATTAAAATGTATTTGTAAAGTTATAAAAATGTATATTAGTAATTTAACTCAGTTGTTTACAAATACACCCATACAGGTACTCATAAATAAACTTGCACACCTATACAGTCATTTACACAGGTACTGACACAACCATGCATACTCTCACATAGACATTCAAAATTTCATACAGTCAGTCACTCACACAAACTGCAGACTTAGATAGACTCATATAGCCATCCGTACCACCCATTCACACACTCATACAGTCACTCACACACCTAGCCACAAATCGATACAGCGACTCATACACCCACTTATGCGCTGATACACCCAAACACATACACCAATACAGCTACTCGCATACCCTGTCAGACACTGATTAAACAACACACAGTCGGACACAACCATTTACAAACCAATGCAGCCTCTGACACACCCAGGCACTCACTGATATAGCCACTAAGATACCTAAGCTCACACTGCTAAACACTCTGACACACCCAGGGACACACCGATACAGAAACTGACATACCCATACACACACTGATATAACTACTGACACACATAGCCACTCTCTGAAACAGAAATTGTCTCATCCAGGCATGTCCCTATACAGCCAATGACACCCCCAGTTACATATCAATATTGCCACCTATACATTCAGCCAAAAACTGATACAGCCTCTCCAACACCCATACACATATTGATACTGCCAGTGACACACCCAACCCCACACAAATACAGAAACTAACACACCCAAGCAAACATGAATGCATCCAATAAGACACCCATGCACACTCTGATGCATACACTGACTCCCAGGCCTACACCGGTGCATAGAGTGGCACACCCAGGCATACAGCAATGCAAACACGGACACACCCAGCCAAACACAAATGCATCCAATAACACATGTAGGCATAACTGACGCATGCACTCACACACCCAGGCATACACAAAAACAGACACAGCCAGCCAAACACTAGTGCATCCAATAACACACCCAGGCATACACTGATGCATACACTGACACACCCAGGCATACATAGATCTATACACTGATATGCCCAGGCAGACTCCAAAGCAGACTTTGACATACCCAGCCATACTTTAACGCAGATACTTACACACCTAACCAACCTCTAGTGCATTCAATAGCATGCCCAGGCACACACTGACACACCCAGGGACATACTAATGCATACACTGACACACCCAGACATACATCAATGCAGATACTGACACAGCCAGGCATACACCAAAGCAAACAGTGACACATCCAGCCAAACACTAATGCATCCCATAGCACACCCAGGCACACACTGACACACATAAGCATACGCTGATGCAAACCATGACACACACAGGCATAGATCAAAGCAGACACTGGCAAATCCAGACAAACATTAATTTACCCAATAAAACACCCAGGCATACAATGATGTGTACACTGACACACCCATGCATACACTGATATACTCAGGTATACAACAGCGAATACACTGACACATCCAGGCATACACCAAAGCACACACTGACACGCCCAGTCTCACACTAATACATCCAGTAACACACCCAGGCATACACTGATTCACACACTGACAACTCACTCTCACACCGATACAGTCAGTGACACATTAAAAACACAAAGTTAGCTCTTTCATTGACCAGCTGGAGGTTCTAAAACAAACCAGTTTGTTTCTCGTTAGGGTTTTTCAACAGTTTTAACTTTTTTTCTTCTCTTTTATTTTTTCAACACAAAGTATACAGGGTAGTAAAAAGGGTAAGAATTATTTACTGTATCCAAGAATACACCCACAGAATAAATTTTTACAGCGACAAGCATGTGGCATTTCACAGAGTGAATAACCATGTCTCTGAATTCTTCGCAGGCAGCTGGTTTTGTAGTGAATGCACCTGATGATGGTTCTACCAAAGCGGCTGTAGAGGTTGACTGCCCTGCTGCACCTGCTGTCTCCTGTATACTCCCATTGGTAGACCCTATCATGAATTGTTTTTAGGTGCTTCTACATGGACCTTGTCCCATGTGAATACTTCTTTGCAGTGCCTCTAGATAACTGCTTGCCGCAAACGTTGCACTGGATACAACTTGCTGTTACCTTCTTTTCCCCAGAAGGTGTAGTAAAGTGCTTCCGGACATCACTTTCTTTTCTTCGAGGTGGTGTATCTTCCTCCTCATTTTCAACACAATGTGGATGTTCATACTGGATGAAAGATGTAGCTTCAGTCCTTCTGTAAAAGCAGAGCACCACGATTCTTAGTCCACCTTCTAGAGACGTCACTGGAGAGGTAACTGGTTTTGGGTGTGGTTTTCCATGTGCATGGGGGTCCTCATATATCCAATCAAAATACAAGGCCTGGGCGTGGTTTCAAGCAAATCCCCTGCGTAGATTCATGGAATCACGAAACTCATAAAATGGGTTACTTTGTTGAAAAACAAATATAAGGGGGTTTATATATGCCTGTAAATATGTTTATACTGATGTCAGTAATGAAAATGAAGGGTGTACCTATTTGAAATAATTTGAAATTTTTGACAAATCCTCAGATTCGGACTTGCGGATATATTTCAATTACGTGATTGGGATAAAAAAAACATAGGGTAGTAGTACGTCTATGTTTCTGGACCCGTACAGGTACTGCGGTACCCCTAAAAATAATTTTACAAAACAAAAATGTTTGATTATATATAAAAAAAGTTCATATATTTTACATTTGGAACATATATGATTTTTATGTTTTTAAACGTATCTAAAGTATATTTATAAAAAGAATTACAATTTAAAAAAACTAAATTAAAAATGAAACTAAATTGTAATATACTTCATATTAAAAATAGATACTTCAAATTAACTAAAAAACTAAACATTAGAGGGTCCTAATACTTTAGAAATGGCATTTGAAAAACCTTTGAAAAAACAAAGGTTACAGGGACGTTATAGTTAGGAAATAGAATTTAAAAAACCTTATATGTTAACTGAAAAAATAAAAGGTTATCAGGACGTTCTAGTTAGGCTCAGATTTCACACACACGTAACCACAGATATTCAGCAGTTATAGTTACCTGAGCTAGCTATAACTTGCACCCCCGCAATGCATTGCTTATGACCTCACATATTAAATGACTCATGACATGGTCAGTTACATCACTGATGATTGTAAACAAAGTATATGTCAAATGTAGATTTATTTCATCTACTCTGTTTTCCTGTTTCTAATTTTTTAAATCAACGTTGTCTTTCTATAAAACACCTTTTCTGCTTTTAAAATCATGAAAAAATACCCTTGTCTTTAAAATCGCAACATGTTAGCTTCAATGATTTATTAACACCAATTGTAAAATTAACTCCCATGCTTGCTACTTTCCCCCCTTCGTATTCAAAATGATTCCATAGTAGATACTTTCTGGCATACACATCCTTTCTAATGATCACAAAATGTACATTGATTTCAAGTTGACCTCCGGGACAAAATATACATTTTTACCTTATCTGGGGATTATTTTAAAATGTTAATTTTTTTTCAAATATATACATCAAACCTAATTCTCGTTACAGTTATTTTTTTAATTTAAACTGAATTTTATAAATATTACTTTCACCTCATGTCACACATTCACTGTGCTAAATCAGCCGTAACTCCCACCCTTGTTATTACTTGACTAAGCTTAAAATGGGATGTATTTGAGAGAATCTTTGATTATGTTTAAAGGTTTGTCAAAGGATGCATGATGGGGAGAGTTTGTTCTCGGAGTGACCCTGTAGGGCACATATGAATGCTGGCTGTGTGAGTGCATGATGTAAAGTGTGCTGGCATATGATGGTGGATGGGTGAATTTATGATGCTGGATATATGTGTGTGTGTATGAAGGTGGGTGTTTGAATGTATGATGGTAGGTGTATTCTAGGTTTATAATGGTAGCTGTGCTATTGTTTGTTGCATCCTCAAGCTAGTACGCATAGGTAGACAAAACAGTGCTCACTAAATTGTGCCAGCTACCATTTAAGACAAACGGTAAACTGAATACTGCAATAAATCTTAAATACTTGTTTCCAATGTAAGAGCACCCCACATTAACTATTGGTGACAATGAATCCATGATAATTGTCTGTATCCAAAATTTGAAGCCTGCAAATGCAGGTATCTCTACTTCCATAAGGAGTCCCTCAAGTAGTAAATTTGATTTTCCAGACAATATTCTTATTTCATGGTATTATTCTTTAATTGTAAAAGAATCACATGATGAAAATCCATTCAGCCTAGCTAACACATTTTGTCCCAATGGGACTTCCCTGGGTACAATTCTCTTGCTTTTATAAACACATCTTGGATGATCAATTGTTAACTCATAGTTGCACGATGATTTTCTTAAGCTCGTTTTTGGTTTTAAGACAGCCAGTTGGAAAGTGGCCACCCGTTCGCAAAAATATGAAATGTTGTTGTTTGTTTAAATAAACTTCAATCAATTAATCAATCATGGGCATTTGTATAGCGCGCTACTCACCCGGGAGGGTCTCAAGGCGCTGGCGGGGAGGGGTTCGTTACTGCTCGAAGAGCCAAGTCTTGAGGAGCTTTCTGAGGGAGAGATGATCCTGGGTCAGCCGGAGGTGGATCGGGAGGGAGTTACATGTCTTGGCTGCCAGGTAGGAGAAGGGTCTTCCCTCGGCGGTGGCTTTGCGGATGCGAGGTACGGCGTCGAGGGCGAGGCTGGACGATCGTAGCTGGCGGGTGGGCGCGTAGAAGGTCAGGCGGTTGTTGAGGTACTTGGGGCCCAGGTCGTGGAGGGCCTTCTGTGCATGGGTGAGGAGTCTGAACGTGATCCTCTTGCTGACGGGGAGCCAGTGCAGATCTCTCAGGTGGCCGGAGATGTGGCTGTGTCGGGGAATGTCCAGGACGAGTCGTGCGGAGGCGTTTTGGATGCGCTGGAATCTTTTCTGAAGTTTGGCTGTGGTTCCGGCGTAGAGGGTGTTTCCGTAGTCCAGCCGGCTGGTTAGGAGTGCCTGGGTGATCTTCATCCTGGTTTCGGTGGGGATCCGATGGAAGATCTTGCGGAGCATGCGCAGGGTGTTGAAGCATGATGATGAGACGGCGTTGACTTGTCTGGTCATCGAGAGGGAGGAGTCCAGGATGAAGACCAGATTGGTCCGTTGGTTTGTGAGTGGTGCCCAGGTCAGGGGGCCACCTGGAGTCATCCCAGGCGGAGGGGGATGATCCCAGGATGAGGATTTCCGTCTTCTCTGAGTTCAGTTTCAGGCGGCTGTTCTTCATCCATTCGGCGACGTCTTTCATCCCTTCGTGTAGGCTCGTTCTGGCGGTGGCGGGGTCGTTGGTGAGGGAGAGGATCAGCTGGGTGTCGTCGGCGTAGGAGATGATGTTGAGGTTGTGTTTGCGTGCGATGGCTGCGAGAAGGCTCATGTAGATGTTGAAGAGGGTTGGGCTGAGTGATGAACCTTGTGGTACGCCGCAGATGACTTTGGTGGTCTCAGATCTGAAAGGGAGGAGGCAGACTCTCTGGGTTCTTCCGGCGAGGAACGAGATGATCCACTCCAGTGCCTTCTCTTTGATTCCAATGTTGTTGAGGCGCTGTACTAGGGTGCGGTGGCTGACAGTGTCGAAAGCTGCAGAGAGGTCCAGGAAGATGAGGGCCGCTGTTTCCCCGTTGTCGAGCAGGGATCTGATGTCGTCAGTGGCTGCGATGAGGGCGGTCTCGGGGCTGTGGTTAGCTCGGAAACCGGACTGCAAGGGGTCGAGGGATCCGTTCGTCTCGAGGAAGGCGGCAAGCTGTCTGTTGACGGTCTTCTCGATGACTTTGGCAGGAAAAGGGAGGAGCGAGATGGGGCGGTAGTTCTTGAGGTCGGTGGGGTCCGCTGTTGGTTTCTTCAGGAGGGCGCTGAGCCCGGCGTGCTTCTCTCCGGGAAGGTGGCGGTGTTGAAGGAGGTGTTGATGATGTCCCGGAGTTGGGGTGCGATGATGGAGTCGGCCTTGTTGAAGACGTGGTGGGGGCAGGGGTCGGTTGGTGAACCGGAGTGGATGATGTTCATCGTGCGGGTGGTGTATTCGGTGCTGACTGGGGTCCAGGCGCAGATGGTGGTGGTGGGGGGCGTTGGTTAGGTGGTTGGGTGCGTGGTTGGTGCTCCGAAGCTGTTGTGTATATCGGCGATCTTGCGGTGGAAGAACGAGGCGAGTGAGTCGCAGAGGTCTTGCGAGGGAGTGATGTTGTTGTTTCCGGCGCTGGGGTTGGAGAACTCTTTGACGATGCTGAAGAGTTCCTTGCTGTTGTGGGCGTTGTTGGCCAGCCGTTCTTTGAATGCTGTCTTCTTGGTGGTGCGGATCAGCTGGTGGTGTTTGCGGGTGGCGTGCTGTGTTCTGGTCATGGCGCCAGGCTTTCTCTAGGGTGCGGCAGTTCTTCTTGGAGATCTTGAGTTCGTCGGTGAACCAGGGGGCTTTCTTGCTGCCGGGTCTGCTGGGAGGGTTCTTCAGTGGTGCAAGGTCATCTGCGCAGTTGGTGAGCCACTGTGTGAGGTTGTTGACTGCTTCGTTGGGGTCCGTTGTGCTGGCGGGAGGGTTCTGGCGGAGGGAGGTGGCGAGCTGCTCGGCGGTGATCTTGCTCCAGCTCCTGCGAGGAATATGTTGCGGGTGGTGGTGGGTCGTGGTTCTTCTGAAGCTGAAGTGGATGCAGCTGTGGTCAGTTCAATGGAGTCCGGTGGAGTGGCTGAAGGAGATGTGTTTGCTGGAGGAGAAGACGGGGTCAAGCGTGTGGCCGGCGTAGTGGGTGGGGGTGTTCACCAGTTGCTTGAGTCCGAGGTTAGCGAGGTTGTCCAGCAGGGTGGTGGTGTTGCTGTCCTTGTTGTTCTCCAGGTGGAAGTTGAGGTCCCCTAGGAGGATATAGTCAGCGGAGGGGAGGGCGTGCGGGCTGATGAAGTCGGCGATGTCTTTGCTGAATTGGGTGTGTGGTCCCGGGGGTCTGTAGATGAGGGTGCCTCTGAGGGTGGTCTTGGGGTCGGTGTGTATCTGGAAGTGGAGGTGTTCGGCGGCGGTGAAGGTGTCGTCGGAGTTGGTCGTGATGCGGATGGTGTTCTTGTGTACGATGGCGATGCCTCCTCCAGTCTGGTTGACGCGGTCCTTTCGGGTGATCTTGTATCCGTCCGGGATTGCTATGGCGATGTCAGGCGCTGAGGAGGCGTTCATCCAGGTTGTGAGGAAGGCGACGTCTGGTGATGTTGTGTCGAGCAGGTTCCAGAGTTCGACGGCGTGTCTGTGGACGGAGCGGGTGTTGAGCAGGATGCACTTGAGATGGTTGCTGCTGGTGAATTAGCAGGCTTGGCAGGTGAAGGGTCCGTGGGTGCGTTTCGGGGTGGCTCGGTAGCAGGCGGGGGTTCGGCCGGCGTTGAGTGCGTTGAGGGTGGCGTCGTCGTAGGTCCGTCGTGTGGACTGGTGTTGACGGGGGCCAGGGGTCCTGGTGCTGGGCGCGGTCCAGGTGCGGACGGGCGCAGACGGGCATTGACTTTTGCGTGTCTGCGGCGCACAATCGGCGCGCCCGCTGCGCGTTCGCTGCGTGGCCTCCATATATAGGTCAGAGGGAGGGTGGGGCAGCTGGGAGGGGGAGTGGGGCTACCAATTGGGTCAGGGGGGCGGGCCACAGGGACACAGCGGTGGGAAAAAATGGCAGCAAAGATGCGGAAGAAGGTGGCGGTGGGGGCACAGAAGGCAGGGGGCACAGGAGGGGAAAATAAAGGAAAAAACTGCGGTAAAAGCGGCGGGAAGAGGTGGCGGCGAGGGAACAGGGGCCCAGCAGAAGTCACAGGGTAGGGGTCAGCATGCACCGGGGTGTAGAATAGTCAGCAGCGGCTGGCAGGGGTGGCCGTGGCAGCAGGAGACCGGGCACACAGGGGGCTGCGTGGCGGTGAGGAGAGCGACCTGCCTGGTGACAGGTACAGAGGTCGGTCACTCTTACCGCTGCGTGGCCCCCATATGTAGGTCAGAGGGAGGGAGGAGCAGCTGGGAGGGGGAGCGGGCAGCCAATGGGGTCAGGGGGGGAGGGGCCACAGGGACACAGAAGCGGGAAAAAAATGGCGGCAAAGATGCGGAAGAAGGTGGCGGTGGGGGCACAGAAGGCAGGGGGCACAGGAGGGGAAAACAAAGGAAGAAACGGCGGTAAAAGCGGCGGGAAGAGGTGGCGGCGAGGGCACAGGGGCCCAGCAGGAGTCACAGGGTAGGGGCCAGCAGGCACCGGGGTGTAGAATAGTCAGCAGCGGCTGGCAGGGGCGGCAGTGGGAGCAGGAGACCGGGCACACAGGGGGCTGCGTGGCGGTGAGGAGAGCGACCTGCCTGAATTGTTATTCCATAACATGAGTGGCATCGGGCAATGAGTACAATGTAAACAAATAAGAATGGCGCCAGAAATGGTCGGTGACCCCCATCCATCAATAATAATCCGGAGTCACACACTCGACCCAGACCACGGCACTTGTATTAATGGGCAAATAATTCTCCATAAGGATGCAAATTAAGTTACACAAATCCCGTCCTGCCTTTAAGAGGGACCAAACCCAGGTCATCATGCTCAGGTGCCTTCAGCCATTACTAACAACATACATCCCTCTTACCCAGGTCTCCCCATTCTCCTACCTGTGAAGTCAGATGGATGGACCAGATGGAATCAAGACAAGTGCCACCCCTCCCCACATGCTCCCAAGGATTATCAGTGTTGGATTGCCCTGGCAGGACAGCAGAGGCACAGGCCAGCCCTGTGATACTGTGGCATGCCCACGACCATGGGGTGGTCGGATTCCTGTCCGCCCTGCACCCAGCATCCCTCACCACCAATCAGGCAGGGAGCCATTACTGGCCGCCACGTCCCCTTGTAGGTCGAACAGGAGGGGTCCCCAGGTTTGCACGGAGTCCATGGCCCTCCTCTTGGCACGCTTCCCACATGAGCACCCCCACCTCTGATTTCGCCCACACTGGAGGTCTGCCTTCTAGTGTTCGCATTAGGTCCTGCAGGTTTTTCCCACAGCATTGTGATACCACTTTTAGCCAACACCAGGGCCAAATCAATGGACCTAGTAGTGATTTTGTGTTTTGTAGGTCAGGGGTAGAAAACTAGGAGGCATTCACACACGTGGACGCGAGCCGGCAGCGGTACTGGAGCTGCGGCGTCTGGTTTCTGGATATTATCCGTGTCCACACGAATAGAGCCTTAAAACATAAGGATAACAAACAGAGCGTGAACTGCTGGATATATGCAGTATTTTTACTCAGTCTGAACCCGACAGCCGGGACGGAAGTACAACCGGCGGAGAGCGTAGATATCTCGCAGCATATACAGAAACACCACTGCCCATTTGGAGCCCTGATGAAGTCGTGGGTATACCACCCTGACGAAGCACGTGTTGGCTGGGCGTTGCAAATAAAATATGAACTGAAGATTACAGCAATCAAGATTTCTCCTATGTTATTGACTTGGTGTTATATGTTGTATGATTTAATTTTCAATACTGTACTTTATAATAATTGACGTGTGCACAGATCCCATGTTAAATCCCTCACCACCAATCAGGCAGTGAGCCATTACTGGCCGCCACGTCCCCTTGTAGGTCGAACAGGAGGGGTCCCCAGGTTTGCACGGAGTCCATGACCCTCCTCTTGGCACGCTTCCCACATGAGCACCCCCACCTCTGATTTCGCCCACACTGGAGGTTTGCCTTCTAGTGTTCGCACTAGGTCCTGCAGGTTTTTCCCACAGCATTGTGATACTACTTTTAGCCAACACCAGGGCCAAATGAATGGACCTAGTAGTGATTTTGTGTTTTGTAGGTCAGGGGTAGAAAACTAGGAGGCAGAATCAAGGCGTAGGGGTTAAGGGACATTCCGTAACTTCAGCCAGGAAACGCACTTCTGTCCAGTAGGGGGTTAAATGAGGACAATTCCAGAGAATGTGAATGAGATCTCCAGTATCTGAGTGACAGCATGGGCACTCAGGGACAGTCGGTGGGAAATAGATGCTAAGGTTCTGCGGCTTTAATAAGATTGGTGTAATATGTAATAATGGAAAAGTTTGAACCAGGCACTTATGTGACACTCTATGCACTACCTCCCACACTTTAGCCCTGTACCCGTCAGTCATAGAGGAACCAATGTGTGTCTCCCAGCGCTTGCACAACAATGGGCCACTTCATTGTGCTAGAGCCCAGCTGGTAAGCCACCACCCCATCAAGCCTGGAGGACATCTGCACATTACCAGCTCGGGATCCCTCCAAGCCCAAAAACACTGCCAGTGACTGCATCATGAAGGCATGGCTGAACGAGCACCCAAGAACCCCAGCAATGGCGAGAAGAGCATGCTGTGTAAATATGTAATCTATATTTGCCCACCCCAAATACATTTACATTTACATTTACAAATAGCTTCAACTTCTCTTAAAATATAACCTTGAGTGAATGTGCAACTTGTATATATGTAACTCTAACCGCTAGTATCTGTAGTAGACTTATGTACCTGGAAAGGCAGGATTTTCACTTCCAGGGTCTGCTTACCATTCTCCAAAATCCCGTCACAGGTCGACTGGACCTTTTTACCTGTCATAGAGTGAATTAGGCAACCTATTTACCAATAATCGATACTTGCAACAATTCCCAATTACCTTTCCCAAAGGACCACTGACTAAGGATCAAGTTTAAAATTTATTACAGAAATGAAAACAGCTGCAGGTACAGAATCTCAACACGAGATTCAAAAGGTAAACGGGCACTAATACAAACATAATCCTACGGAAAAGTCTTAGGCAGCTTATGAATAATACGAGAACCAGTTCCAGAACCATCAGGCTAACAAAAATTGCTGTAACTTGGATTCTGGTATGCATTAGAAAGAAAAATCAAGTTAATCTGTCCCTACACTATACTAAGTGACATCCCTACTCAACAATAACCCATTCTAACCAAAGGTGTCAGCCGTGGTGACTTCCCTAAGGAGTTCGCCCACTCCTCTCTTAGACTAGAGTTCCTCATCCAAGCTAAGCTCCTTGCCCAACACAACCGCTCTCTCTAACTCCTCAGCCCATCTGCTCTGCCTCCACCCTCGGGGTGCTGTCCCTAATATGAAACCCCACAATGCGAGCGACATGCCTTCAGGTACGCCCCTCTAGAAGGTGTTGATTTCTAGAAATTTCCATCATGGCACATGTCCATCCTTCTCCGTGCAGACGTCCTTGGGTCCCAGACTCTTCATCCTTTCAAGTTGCTCTTTCAAATTCCTGATCTACTCCTCCATGTCTGAGTCTAACATTTCTAACTCTCATACACAATGGGCCCTTCTACTCTACTGTCGGCTTGGTGATGCACCTGCAAAGAAATACATACAATTCGGCTCACATTCTATAAATGTTGCAATATTTTCTAAAGGCATCTTCTTTTACAAAACATTTCTACAGTTAAACACTAAGCAAGACATTTTCGATCAGGCCTGCACAATTTCCATGAACTAGGCCTCTGCTTGGTTATAGGCCCAACGTTTACATGAACAATTCACTCTAATTCTATAGGCCTCTAACTTTAAGCAAATGCATTTCTAACTTAAACTAGTTATCGAGTACATAAAACCACGATTACACATTTCAATAAGCAAATCTGAATGCAAAATAATCTCATTAGTGAAAGATTCCATTTCAACAACATCTCTATGTTAAACAGCAAGAGTGGATTTGTACTTTGTAACATTAGTTCTGCAAGTTTCTAATACCAATTTCTCTAGTACTCTATCCCACATTGCATCTAAACATGATTAAAGTCCTCTATGTATATACGGGTGCTGACTACTTGTACATATGATGCACCCCTACAAATTTCACTGTAAATGGCGCTCTCTCAGTTCCCCCCTTTGATGACCCGTGTCATCACCACCCTTACACCATCCTCAGGGTAGGAACCGCTCTAAACCGTGCTCGTGGCCATTTTCCCTCGCTTGAGCATCTCCAACGCTCTCAAGCTACGATATTGACTATCTTGGAGCCTCTCCATTCTCATCTCTTGCGCTCTCATTGATCTCGCCAATCTAGTGGACTTGTACCATTTATACAATCTCACTAAACCCCACAATCCAATCACACACGCCATTGCTATGATGAAGGGTTTCAGTACAAACCCAAGGAAACTCTTCCCTAAATTGGCAAACCAGCTTCCAACTTTCCCAAATCCTTTGCCAACTGTCTCCCACGCATTCTCTTGTGTCAAATCCTCAATTTCATAATGGATTGCAGTAATATTGCTTATATATTTCTCCAGATCCTTAGAGTTGTCTGGGATATAAGTGCAACATTCCTGAACCTTCAATCGTTTACAGACTCCTCCCTCTTTTGCTAGGATGACGTCGAGAGCAAGACGGTTCTGTAAAACCATTGTCCTGATGGACAACATCTCTCCCTCACCAACACTAATGACTTAGCTGTGTTCATTGACAATTCGTCCACTACAGTTGCCAACCGCCGTATCTTTATGTCATTCAAAATGACACCCAACATAGGTATCGCTGCTCCAAGCACGTCTCCCACAATTGCTCCAGCACTTTCCCCTCGCTTTCCCCTCCTTGGCTGCCCTCCCTCCAAAAGAGCAAAATCCTCAGTGTGATAAATCTTGGGAAAAATAATTGATAGATAGCATGTTCCATACCACTTCTCAGGCAATCTCACATACGCATTCTTTCCGCAGACGAAATACACAGTAGGGATCACCTGTACCACGCTCTTCAAGAAATCTTTCGTGTAATATTCCAATGTGAAGGTGTGTTCACTTGTAGTATGATCCACATACACATTTTCATAATGCGTCTGTGGTCGGTGAAGGCACAACTTCCCTTTCTGTACTTCATCTAGAGCTATTAGACCATAACTCCCTCTTGACTTATGCTGCTTCTCTTCTTCGGTCCAATCTACCTTGCCTTGCCCTGAATCTCGCAACTGTTTTTGCTTCGTGTACCTATCTTCCACTTGTTCAATGAACTTCTTCTCCGTCTCAGATAATAAGCATGTCAAGTTGTGTCGGTGTGCATACGGGGTGTCTAGCTCTTGTGTGGGAATGAAAAAATATCCGAGTCTGTCCTCTGACTTATAATAATCCCACTTGTTCAAATGCTTGTAATTCGGGACTTCTGGTAACACAGCATCATAATTCGAAAAGAAATATTCAAAATGATTTCGCCCATAAAGTATACTAATCAGCAAACTACAGGATATTCCATATGTCAAGGGAAGGTGATGGTACCTAATACCCTCATCTACTGAAGCTGGCAGTTGCATACACACATAACAGTCCTTCGCATCCATCGCATCAATGTATTCATACAACAGCTATGCATACGCATTCTGTCCAAAATTTAATTTAGACAGATCTGTATGTAGCCTACGACTTTCTGCAGCCAGCAAAGCTTTCTCTCTTCTTGCTCGGTCTTCCTTCTGGCTAGGGGTGGTAGGTGTCAGTGTCCCCTCAGCCTTCGCTACCTGTTCGTGTGGTGCAAAATAGGAAACTAAAACTGCTATAGCTATAAGGAGTATCACTCCTCCTAAAAGAGTGCCTACTATGCACTTGGCTCTACGATTCGGGTTTCCAGGCGCCATGGTCTCGGCATAAAGTAGTTCGTTCTCGGAAAGCACCCAAAGTCTCTTTCTTTGTTATTTGAGTCCCACGAACCACCTTGGAAAGCAGAAATCCCCGTTTCAGTTCTTCTTTTGTTTCAACAGCAGACAACCCTAACCCTTCTCCGTCCTCTGTGGAAAGTCCCTAAATTTGTTCTTCTTCCACTCTGCTCTAGGTTAAGTTGAACAGCCATTTACAAAGTCTTTTCAAAGTTTTTACAAAGTCCTTAATAATCAATGATGATACTTGCTCCGATTGCCTGCAACACATAGTCTAAAAGTTCCATGCGGAGCACAACTGAGTCATAAGATGGTATATCCGGACCAAATGTAGGAAAAATCAATCTATCCAGGAGTAAATCACGTATCTTGCTTAGGTAAGGGGGATTAGGAATTGTGAGTGTCACTACGCCTTCAATTTCAAGTCCAGGTACCAACAGTATCACTTCCAACTTAACGTTTGGGATCGTACTGGTCACAGCCACTGACCTCACCCTCCCGGACCTCAGTACACCTGGCATTTGTGAAAGGGTAGGTCCACTCAGGAGTGGCGTATCTTCGGCAAAGTACTCTCACCCTTCTTGACCTTCTCGGACCCCGTTGCTCTAATTCTTGATCTCCCTCCTCCGGATCTGATTCTTCGGACACAGGAGCAAGATCTCTTTCGGAAGCCAATCTCACATTCATTCGCCTCCGTCTCTCGGGCCAATGAGCCTCTGCACTTCTTGCTCTTCTGCTTCTTGTTTGCACACCCTGTTCGTGCCCACTGTCAGCCTCTTCTGCGCTCAGATCGCCTTCGTCGCCACTTCCCCTTTCTGAGGCAGACTCAGTGTCACTGTTGTCGTGGTCACTTTCCGCTCGATCAGAAGAGTCCCCAACTTCCACCGGCACCCCCTCAGCTTGACTCGACCCCTCTTCTGGATCTTCTTCCTCATCAGAATTTCTCTCTTCTGGAGAAGCTGTTCCTTCAGGGGTGCTGGGACTCGGCGGGTGTGAGAAGCATGGATCCAGTTTGGCAATCCACCACACTTCACAGCAGTAGTGGTCACTAGAATCACTTGGAAAGGTCCTCTCCAACGCACATCCAGGCAGCTCTTCCGCACGTGCTTCCGCACCAGGACCCAGTCACCAGGGCACAGGTCGTGACAAAGGTCGCTAGAAGCCAGGATTTCAGCAGCCTGCACCTGAAGAGACACAGAACGGATGACATCAGAAAGTCCCCTGCAGTAATCAAGAATCACGTCATCTGTGATATTTAGCAAGGAAGTTGTAGGAATAGATGGCAGTCTCATAGCCCTCCCCATCAGTACTTCATGAGGTGAGAGCCCTGTCCTCCTGTCGGGCGTACTACGCATACTCATTAGTACCAACGGCAATGCATCGGGCCACTTCAGGGATGTGGATGAGCACACTTTTGCCATTCGGGCCTTGAGAGTTCCGTTTATTTGCTCCACTATGCCAGAAGCCTCTAGACGGTAGCTACAATGCAGCCTCTAGTCAATGTTCAGGGCAGAGCAGAGCATCTTTACAACTTCGCTATTAAAGTGCTTTCCTCTGTCCGATTCCAAAGAGGTCGGAACCCCGAATCGTGGCACTAGCTCCCTCAACAATAGTTTTGCTACTGTGAGTGTATCGCACCTACGAGTGGGATATGCCTCAACCCATCTAGAGAACACACACACAATCACCAAGACATACCTGAGGCGATTGCACCTCGGCATCTCAATGAAATCCAGTTGCATCCTATAGAAAGGTCCGCCGGACCTCCCAATGTGACTCAATGTAACTGGTGTTCTTTTCCCAACATTCAGCTGTTGACAGGTTACACATCTCTGACATACTGCTTCCGCAGCCTGTCTAAATTTCGGATTGTACCACGTTTGCCTGAACACACGCATCATCGCATCCCTTCCCAGATGCACAGGACCATGTATCTGTCGTGCCATTGCACTCACCAGTTCATTCGGCAACACAGCTCTTCCATCAGCCGAAACCCACATGTCCAAATCTCCTTTGACACAACCAGCCGATTCCCACACCCTTCTTTCATAATCTGACGCCTGTCCCTGCATGTCTCTCAACTCTTCCCATGTGTCTGCCACCTCAAGCATCATGCTTAGTTCGGTCCTTTCCTTTAGTCCCTCAATTGTTTGTTCAGTAAATGAGTATCCCTGCTCCGCACAGTATCGTGCGACTTCATCGGCATAGCGATTGCCCATTGTCACAAAATCAGTTCCTTTGGTATGGGCTGTGCATTTTACCACGGCTATCTCTGCAGGACCTTGCAGGGCCTCCAGCGATAACCTGATAAATTCGCCATTCCTGATTGGGGAGCCCGATGATGTCATGTAGCCCCTTTGAGACCACAACTGACCGAAGTCATGAACCACCCCAAATCCATATTGGCTGTCAGTGAATATGGTGATCCGAATCCCGTTGGCTGCCAAACAGGCACGCGTCAACGCAATTATCTCAGCCACCTGCGCGGAGTGTACTCCTTCCAGGCAGGCTGCTTCAATTATTCCAGAAATAGTACAGACAGCAAACGCTGCTCTCAACTGACCAGTATTGTCTCTTACACATGAGCCATCCACAAAGTAAATTTCATCAGGGTCCGTCAATGGCTCATCAACAATATCCGGTCTAGGTTTGGTGCATAATTCAGTCACATCAAGACAATCATGGTCTTCCCAATCATCTTCTATATCATTTGGTAATGGCAACAAGGTAGCAGGATTCAAGACAGAGCACCTCCTAAGAGTCACATTCTCCGCAGCAAGTATAACCTGCTCGTAGCGTGTGAGCCTGTTGTTGGTCAAGTGCTGCATCTTGGTCCTGGTCATCAACAATTCCACAGAATGAGGTACATGCACAGTCAGTGGATATCCCATTACAATACTTTCACATCTTTCAATGCTGACACCTGTTGCAGCAACGGATTTGAGACATCCGGGCAACACTGGGGCTACTGGATCTAAGGTAGCCGAGAAGTATGCAACTGGTCTACGGACTCCTCCATGATCTTGCACTAAGACTGCCAATGCACACCCCTCTCGCTCACTGCAGAACAATGCAAATGATTTGGTGTAATCGGGCATTCCCAGAGCCGGAGCGCGACAAAGGTCCTCTCGCAGCTCGAGAAAAGCCATCATACAATCTGCGTCCCATGGTACCGGATCACTCACGTCCTTGTGCGTCAGTTTCTGCAATGGTTTTGCCTTCAGGGAAAAATTAGCAATCCACTGCCGGCAATAGCCAACCATGCCTAGGAACATCCTAACCTCTCTTTGAGTCGAGGGCACCGTCATTCTCATGATCGCCTCAATCCTATCAGGCGATACTTTTCTCTTTCCCTTTTCTATTCTGTGACCCAGATACTGCACCTCAGACAGGCAGTACTGTAACTTGCTGGGGGACACCTTGTGTCCATTTTCTGCCAAATGGTTCAGCAAGGCAATGGTGTCAATCCTACAGGCATCTTCGGTGTCTGACGCAACAAGGAGGTCGTCTATGTTTTGCACGAGAACGGAGTTCTGCGGCAGTACCAGACTCTCGAGATTCCTTTTCAGCAACTGATTAAAAATCGATGGACTCTCTGTATACCCTTGAGGGATACGACACCATGTTAAGACGCGACTCTCTATTTTGAACGCAAAAAGAAATTGGCTCTCCTCGTGCAATGGGATTGAAAAGAAAGCCTGACATAAATCAATCACAGAAAACCATTCAGCTTGGAACGGTATCTGAAACAATATCACTGATGGATTCGGTACCACTGGACAGCATGGAACAACTATGTTGTTAATCTTTCGTAAATCCTGCACAATCCTGAACTTCCCACTTGGCTTCTGCAGACCCATAATCGGAGAGTTACAGGGACTGCCCATAACCTCCTTCAGAATTCCCTGTCTAATCATGGACTCAATCACGGGTTTTATACCTGCAAGTGTTTCTGGGGTCAGCTTGTACTGGGGTGTTCTCGGGAATTCAGCACTCGGTCTCACTTGAATTCTAACTGGCTCTACTCCTTTGATCAATCCGATCTCCTCCCCTGTAAAGTCCCACACCTCCGGTGAGACCGAATCTCTCAAATCCCAAGGGAGTTCCTCCACTGTCAAAGCAGGGTACAATTCAATGCACACATGCGTATTGGCAACCTTAAAGTCAGCATCGTCATCGTTTGTTTGTAATTCTACTCCCTTGGGGGTACAATATATGGTGCAGTTGAGTTTACACAAAAGATCTCTTCCTAACAGGCACACGGGACTGGAATCACACACTACGAACTGATGTCTGTCTCTGAAACTTCCGATCTTCACTGGGACTGGCTCAGTCAGAGGGTTTGTCATCCTTCTGTTTGCTACTCCTACAACTTGTATGGTCTGTCCAGAAAGGGGTAAGTTGGGGACTACTGCAGACCGCACAGTGGAGCGAGAAGCACCAGTGTCAACCAAAAAGGTGGTGGGATGTCCATCTACATCTGCCTCTACAAAAGGTCCTCTCTGATCTACCTCCAGCACTGCTCCAAGAGTACAGCCCTCTTCCCCATCCAGGTACCGTCCTGTCACTGGGTCAAAGTAATAGCACTCGTCTCCTTCGACTATGAAAGGCATCTGCTTGTATACCTTGTTCCCTGCTGAAATCTTCGGTGGCTGGGGAACCGGAGCCCTAGGGTCTGAGGTCCCCCCTTTTGTCGTCTGGAACTTGGTCACTGTCACCTTCCGTACCGGAGGGGCTTGAACTTCCTCCTCCTCCTCCTGTACTTGATTGTCAGGGTTATGGGGACACTCGCGTCTCCAATGCCCGACCTCATGACATTGATGGCACTTGGTCGTCTTTTTTAGGGTCGCTATATCTATCCTTGGTCTCGGACCTTCCTCGCTGTCCCTTTTCTGTCCCCCTGATTTCCTCCCCAACGTGCCATTGCCTGACTGACCCTGTCCTCCTGATTACATCTGTACTAACATCAGTTTGTCCTTTAGCTTCCTTGTCTTCGAGTCTATCTCGTCACTGCAATACCTCGCATACCTCAAGATCTCATCCAGAGGCTTGTTTTGCCAACAGATTAAATGTTACTGTATCATAAGGCAAATATCAGGCCTTAGTCCCAGGACAAATTTGGATACGAACTGTCCCATGTCCTTTGGGTCCATCACATCTAACCCACTGTATTGCTTAGAAATCTGCAATAGCCTCTCGTAATATTCATGCACTGTCTCCTTTGGTTCCTGCCTAGTCCTATCTATTTTCACCCAATCAATGTCCTGTGGTGGTACCTTAGTTTTTAGCCACGTGATCGCTTGCTCATACTTTTCCCATCACCCTGGGTGACGGTCCATTTGTGGCAGCATCTCGCTCTGGCTCCGCTGTGGGCCATTCAACACTGACCTTGCATGCTATCCACAAATCACCTGGAACCACAATGTCAAACAGTGTGTTCAAATCAATCCACAGTACCTTTGAGATTTTAACGAACCTCTCTACCTGTTTGTACCATTCCACTGGACTCTCATGCAACTTTGGAAATGTGTTCGTAAAGGCAGCCAGATCTCCCCTACTCCAGGGTACATGTACATATCCTCCATGAGCCACCTCCCGCAAGGGGTACGCTTCAGTATGCATCAACCCTCCTCCCGGGGATGTCTCACTAGCACTCCGTCTAACACTCTTTCTCTTTGACCACCTTTCTTCCCATTTCTCCAACTGGGACCACGTTCGGATTCCCACTATCAGTTCCCTAATGTGAGTTTTTAATCCGATCACCCTCTTTTCGTCTAGATCTTGATCTGAGTACTGTAACCGGTGGCCACTCTGCAGTGCTTTTGTTTTCGTCAAATCTACAGTATACTTATTCGCTATTTCAGTGAGTTTCTCATGAGCTGTCCTAGCCCTCCGTGTAACATCCTTCGCCACAAACAATAGCTCATCTGGTTCGTATAGTTCGATCCTTTCTAGTGGCAATGTACCTTCCACTATCTCCTCCACTTCTGTTTTTAGTCTCAGCACATCTATCCTTCTTGCTTTTATCGCAGCCCTCAATGTACCTTGGCTAGTAGTTCCATTAGAGTCCCTCCCGCCACAGTCCTGACTCTCTCGTCTGTTCTCTTCAGGTGTGTTGGGGGAACCCTTCTGTATTCCCAGCCTTCGCGGTCCCACTCCTGTCTCCTGTCGCCAGAGGTGTGGTGGGACGCCCCCCTATTCCCCACCCCTTCCCGTTCCCATTCCTGCCTGCTTTCACTAGGCACGCAGTGAGACTCCATCCTATTTTCCTGGTTCTCAGACCCAAAGACATTCCTTGATCTATCACTCTGAGTGTCCACAATTGTTTCCCATGTTCTCAAATCTGGCCTTAATTCTCTCATCGACCTCGGCCTCGGTCCCCTCAGATCCATAGGCCCCCTCCAACCCCCATGCTCTTCCGAGGAGTCTGCCGATGCTGCCAAAGGAGTGCTTCTTTCTACAGGCTTTGGCAACTGCCTCCACCCTTCTATCCCATTACTCCTGTCCTCGCTGTCACATCTCTCACTCCCGCCTTGTTTCTGTTCTGGGTTGTACACTGATACTATGGGACCTATGGTAACAGGTACCGTAAGCGCATCTGGCAATTTCTGAGAGTTGACACCCTCTTCCACCCGAACCTTTTGTACTGTAAATCTTCCCACTACTCTCGCCACTGGGGAAGGTGGAGGTGCCTTTTCTCCCTCCGCTGGGCAAAACTTGTCCCCTGAGGTACTCAAACCACTCACCATTTTGATCCCACCATCCCCGTCAGAAACTTCCCAGTTCTTGGCTGATGTTGGCGTGCCCCCCAACTCGGGATTGTATGGAGGTGGTCTCTCTGACAACAGCCTCTCTATCAGGCTATCGTCCGTGTCACTGTCCTCATCCTCCGTACTTTTCCTCTGTGTATCCCCTGTATTTTCCAGCAACGGGTACAACCTATCCCCTTCAATGGTCTGTACCCTCCATCTCTTGGCCATGGCATCCCATCTCGCATCTTGAACCGCCCTAACTGATCGTTTCACTCTTTCTTGTCTCCTATCTCTGTTCTTTTCATGGGCTGCCCTGATCCGCGCATTTAACGCTTCAAACTGTGTTGGTCTGGGCAAAGGTCGCAATGCAGCCATAATCGCTTTCAGCTGATACAGCACCTCTAATCTAAATGTTCCATATTTAGGGAATGTCAATTCTTCCTTTCCGTCTGTCATCTTACACCAATTATCAAGCCACAATATGGTATGTAGCCCAACGTTCGTTGCCATATAATAAGCTGGAGTATCCTCGGGTGGAGCCTCCTCCCCACCCCGAGGTTCTATCTTGTTTTCCCCCTTGAAACATTTTCGCAACATTTTAAAACATTTCATGATGAAACCCACAACGTCGCTTGTTTACTTCCTGATGACAATCCGCCAATCTCAGCACGGCTTCACACTAACCGCCCTATCCCAGCGCGGCTCCACGCCAACTGACCAATCCCAGCGCGGCTCTTTCTGACGTCACTCGCCTCCATTTCGCAGCAGTTCCCCTCCTCTCTCCGTTCGTCTCGCGGTCTCGCATGCGTCCCAATCATGCACTGGAATTGATTACTTCCGACCAAGCAACCACTTCCTTGACTGTACGTCCACAGTCTGACTGTAATTGTCACCTGAACCGGCGAATGTCTGTCTAGACAATCGCCTCAACTGATAGGTTACAAACTCACGGCAACTTCCGACCAGCGTCCGTTACCCACGCACTCACACATTTGTTCCCCCTATCTCGGTCCTGCGGGCGATCAATGGTACCTCATGACCCCCTTAACAATGGTCGACAATTACTATGGGTGTTCGATACACCCGGACCACTTAGACTCCCCTTGAGCCTAAGATTTTCACTGGTTGCGCGCGCTCACAACCTGTTCCTCTTTCACACTACAGGCACTCAACCCCGCAAGACAATACAACACACAATACAACATAACACCGCAATCTAGCAACGCATGACCCTTTTCATACTCACTCTCCTCCGACCTGCTGCTTTCTGCCGCACTGTCACTCTTCGTCAGTTTCCGTGGAACGCCATCCTCCGTCCGCGATTCTCTGGACACTCATCATTGGTTCTCTATGGGCCTCGGGGAAATCTCAACCTACTTCTAGATTACCCTCACTCCAGAAGGTAAACCATCCTCTGCTACCAACTGGAAAGGCGGGATTTTTACTTCCAAGGTCTGCTTACAATTCTCCAAAATCCCGTCACAGGTCGACTGGACCTTTTTACCTGTCATAGAGTGAATTAGGCAACCTATTTACCAATATTCGATACTTGCAACAATTCCCAATTACCTTTCCCAAAGGACCACTGACTAAGGATCAAGTTTAAAATGTATTACAGAAATGAAAACAGCTGAAGGTACAGACATCTCAACACGAGATTCAAAAGGTAAACGGGCACTAATACAAACATAATCCTACGGAAAAGTCTTAGGCGGCTTATGAATAATACGAGAATCAGTTCCAGAACCATCAGGCTAACAAAAATTGCTGTAACTTGGATTCTGGTATGCATTAGAAAGAAAAATCAAGTTAATCTGTCCCTACACTATACTAAGTGACATCCCTACTCAACAATAACCCATTCTAACCAAAGGTGTCAGCCGTGGTGACTTCCCTAAGGAGTTCGCCCACTCCTCTCTTAGACTAGAGTTCCTCATCCAAGCTAAGCTCCTTGCCCAACACGACCGCTCTCTCTAACTCCTCAGCCCATCTGCTCTGCCTCCACCCTCGGGGTGCTGTCCCTAATACGAAACCCCACAATGCGAGCGACACGCCTTCAGGTACGCCCCTCTAGAAGGTATTGATTTCTGGAAATTTCCACCATGGCACTTGTCCATCCTTGTCCGTGCAGACGTCCTTAGGTCCCAGACTCTTCATCCTTTCAAGTTACTCTTTCAAATTCCTGATCTACTCCTCCATGTCTGAGTCTAACATTTCTAACTCTCATACACAATGGGCCCTTCTACTCTACTGTCGGCTTGGTGATGTACCTACAAAGAAATACATACAATTCGGCTCACATTCTATAAATGTTGCAATATTTTCTAAAGGCATCTTTTTTTACAAAACATTTCTACAGTTAAACGCTAAGCAAGACATTTTCGATCAGGCCTGCACAATTTCCATGAACTAGGCCTCTGCTTGATTATAGGCCCAACGTTTACATGAACAATTCACTCTAATTCTATAGGCCTCTAACTTTAAGCAAATGCATTTCTAACTTAAACTAGTTATCGAGTACATAAAAACACGATTACACATTTCAATAAGCAAATCTGAATGCAAAATAATCTCATTAGTGAACGATTCCATTTCAACAACATCTCTATGTTAAACAGCAAGTGTGAATTTGTACTTTGTAACATTAGTTCTGCAAGTTTCTAATACCAATTTCTCTAGTACTCTATCCCACATTGCATCTAAACATGATTAAAGTCCTCTATGTATATACGGGTGCTGCTGACTACTTGTACATATGATGCACCCCTACAAATTTCACTGTAAATGGCGCTCTCTCATACCTACTATCATTCTTATGTGAATTTAGAGTTTATCTGTTTGTATCTTTTATGTAATTCATGTACTCTGAAGTCCATATGTAATGTAACTGGTTCTATTGTAAAGCGTTTTGACACCTTTGGGAAAAGTTTGCGCTATATAAAAATGCTTTAATAAATAAATAAATAAATGTGAGGGGGCAAGAGCACATTCGCCTGTATCACCCAATACAAGCCTGAGACCAGCCTCTGGATATTAGTGGTATCACAAAAAAACTGCCAACTATGATTCAGCTACGGTCCCATTCCTGTCGCCTACACAGCTCATGCACTGCTGCTGTCAAAGTACCATGAAATAAGAACTGCCTGTAGGAGAGTGGGGTCTGCAATCCCATGGCCACCCCAGATTTTTGCTTTTTGCTTCACTGGTTTACGACTTTCCCTGGCTGTGGGCCTGCTAATCAGACCCACAGCCTAGCTGTTCTCTCTCTAAAATTACAACCATGTACCTTAGGTGCATTTACCAATTGGTACTGGGCCACCTTATCAGTCCCTGTACAGTATACCTTAGGTATCCAGGGCATAGGTGTACCCAGGGCCTACCAGGGGCTGAAGCATGTATTATGCCACCCCTGGCTGGCCATCTAAATCTGACACAACCGGCTGCACGACAGCTGGGGCAAGGTGGTGTAAACACCCTTTGCTATAGATATAGTATACCTATATCTAACCCTAAAATGGACACATATATTCCTATCAGTCACTCCTATGGCAGGCCTTATCAATCCTGAAGGCAGAGTGCTTGGAATTATGTGAGATGGTGCTCTGGCATGAGCTGAGCCCGTTTGCAGCTTGCGGAACCAAGTCCTAATAGCTGTTCCATGATAACGCTATACCATATACTCTTAAGTGCATTATAATCCTCGCGGTTAAATGCTAACTCTGGTATAACATTATCAAAACATGTCGAGTAAGGTGTCATACGAATTGGAATACTACCCCCTCGCCAATTCTGGCGACGGGGGTAGCATTCCACCCTTCTAGAGGGACACGACATGTATGTAACTGTGAACCCCGGTTAAAGTTAACCCGAGCCTCAGCATCACAAGATGGATGCTGCCACCACAGACAAGTCTGACCTCCTGCAGCTGGGAGTCCTTCCAGCGAGGGAGGCTCAGACAAAGGGTTTCCTGCCTTGGGAGGTGCTAGCCCCACCCCAGACAGGATTTTGTGTATTAGGTAGGCCCAGGCTGAAAGGAATGAGACATGCCTGGGGCACACAAGGTGCCCTGTGCATACACCGGTTCCAACCAGTTGCTGGGGCACTCCAGCCCCAGCTCTGGCGGGAAACCGGACAAAGGATAGGGGGTGTAACCACCCCCCTTCCTGGTCCCACCCAGGGGAGGGACCTAGTCGTAGTGCAGCCCCCTTTAGCTGAATAAAAGTAGGAGCTGGTCCCATTCCCAGTTAGATTAATCTTGACAACTTCCACGAAGAAACTCTTGACCTTCAACCTCCTGAACATCAGAAGACTGAAGAATCTCCCCTATGGTCAGGGAGTGACCATCCTGCTTCGCAGGCACCATCAAGCTCCTGTGCGGTTTGCTGCAAGTCCTTCCTTCCCGGAATCTGACGACCCAGCTCAACGAGACCCGGACCTCCAGACCCCTCTGACCTCTACCCACATCCACAGCACAGCTGGGACCCGTGGGTGCGACGAGCAACGTGGAGACGGCCATCTTGAAGAAACCTGCACAGCGCTTCCAGCACGACCACCAAGGGACCCTCGAGTAAGTGCAGCGGGGACTGAGAAGCCCCACACCGACACAGCACCTGCATCAAAGACCAGCCTCCACGAGATCTGCGTGGGGCCCCTTTTGCCTGGTTGCTGCCTTTCCTGTTGTCTGGTCACTTGCCGGCTGGCTCGTGACCTCTGAGACGACGACCCGAAGATTTCAACACTGCTAGTCTGGTCCCCCAGACTGGCCCTTGCTTCCTTGTGAAAGAGAAGCACCCCGGACCCTCCTGGTTCGCACCACCGCGTTGCACTAGCCAAGGCCTGTTGACCAGATCGACGATCCAACACCCCCATCAGCAGCAGACTACGTGGGACAGCTCGTGCCTCCAGCCTGGTCGTGAAGAACAACCCCTGGCCCACGCAGCTACAGAGAGAAGCGACCCCTCCTTCACCTGAACGCGGCGACAGCCTCTGGTTCCCTCCTGGTTCCAGCACCGTCACTGGCTAGTGACCGAGACTCTGTCCCCTTCCCTTTCAGGACTTCTCCTTCCTAGTTCCATCCTTGGAACCACCGGACTCCTCCATCTGGCTGCCTGCCAGCAACTCCTTGTTTCAGGCATCACCGGGATCAACGCAGCAAACCCGACACCACTTCAGCCCTATGCACCCGCAGCCTGTGGGTTAGGTAACTAAAGCTTCTAGGTGCTGAAGTCAGTGTTCACTATCCTAGTGTCCAGGTCCACTGTTGTTTTCCCTCCATCCAGCCGGGTTCGTCCGGAATCCGTAACTTTGTAAACTGTAGTATCCATAGACGTTGGTACGCATCTCGCGTGAGAGTTTCCACTCTGCACGTGAGTCCCGTGGGCCTCCTGCTCCGTACTTACCTAGTTCGTAGCGTAGTCCCAGCGATCCTCCAGCCTCTGGATCTCCTTACAGTACTTTCCTTCCTCGCATTCCATTGTTCTTAGTATATGGTTTGTCGTGCCCCTAAGGCACCCGTGTAAATATTGTGCTAACTCGTGTTTCTTTCATAGTATTGTCATGTGCTTAGCCCTCTGATCTCATAAAGGGTTCAGAGGTGTTGTTAATAATAAATATATTGTTTATTTTCATAACAACCTGTGTGGTGTCCTTTCATCTGGTATTCAAGGGGTTATATTGTGGTAAAACAGCTGGCTTCACATGCCAAAAGAGTTTAGCCTAAGACTGCTTTGTCCATGCTACCATTAGGATAGCTGGTCTATAAGGTTGACTTACAACCAATCACCATAAGGGTTGTTTGGACTGATACAAGGTGGTCACTAGAACTAGTGAACATCATATATCAGGCCAACTTCTCACACTGCCCAGCAGGTAGGTCAAACTCCTTGCACAGATCTGCAAAAGGGTACAACATGCCTTCCGTATAGAGTGGCCCCACCGTCTACACTCTTGCTCCAGCCCATTCAGGAGGTGGCCACCCTCAACCACGTCCACCCATGTAAGAAGGGCCCGAAGCAGAATGTTCGGAGAATACGTAGATTGAGTCCATGCTCACTTAGCCAGCAGGTCCGCAGGACTCATAGGCTGTGTCGAACTATTGTTGAGGCCCTTTTGGGGATGAGCAAAAGTGGCCACAGTCGGGGATGGTCAGGGAGTTCGGTAGCTCCAGCTGCCCTAGGACTCCCCACCCACCCAGACAACCAATGCATTACTGGCTCTGTGCTGCCAGATAGCATGCCTCAAAGTCCTGGGCATTCATTCCCCGCTCCGTGGAGGGCCGTTGCAACTTGGCCATTGCAACGCGATGCTGACTTTGTTCCAGAGTAAGTCAATCAGACTTGAGTCTAGGTCTTGAAACATACTCCATGCCACCATCACTGGTGGGACTATGATCTTGGCAATAGCATTTCTGCCTGCCACCAACAGCCGGAGCGTTTTCCAAAAAAACAGTGCTTGCCCGGGAAAGCCTCCACCACCGCCCTCAAATTGCCCTCCAACAAGTCCATGATTGTTTGATAGATCAGGACACCTAGATTCCTCACTGCGGTGGGCTCCATCTCATGCCGGACAATCTTGGAGATGCAACCCTGCCCCCACAGACCAGAAACAGGCTGGTCCTAAGCCTGTGGCCACCAGAGATCCCCTCAAAGGATGCAAGAAGCTGCACCGCCCCACTAGGTTCAGTACGCAGGTCACCCAGATACAGCACCATATCGTTGCCATAGAGAGAGATGTGGTATGGTAGGCCACAAGAGGTAATGCTTAAATATGAGTTTCTGCTCCCAGCCCTACACACCACGGGCTCCACATTTATCGCAAAAAGCAGGGAAGACGAGGTGCCCTGATCCACTGCGCATTGTTTGAATATCACCCACCTAGTTCTGATCTGAGTCTCCGGGTATGTATATAACAGGGAGATCCAACCAAAACATTGGCACCCTACCCCCCATTCAGAGCATGACAGCACGGAGAAAGTTCAAATCCAGGCTAACAAAGGCATTCTCTATCAACAAACATGAGCCTGGCCCAATCTGATAGGGAAGGGCCATCGCCTAGAACCCCCAAGAGGTGACAGATATTGATTGACATGCTGCTGCCAGGGATAATCCCAGATTGATCCGTTTGGATCAAGTCCCGCATGTGGGGCAGCAGGCGCTGCACCAGTATCCCACTGAGAATCTTATAATCGACGTTTAACATCAACAATGTTCAGTAAGCTGTCACGTCAGTAACTGGTATTCTGGGCTTGGGCAGGGACACAATAAGGGCCTCAGGCAGCGTGGGGGGCAGAGAATGTGCCACCCTCGCATCTTGATACAAAACAGCCAGGTGGGCAGCCAACAGATCGATGTAAGTGGAATAAAATTGCACCAGGATCCCATCAGTGAATCGTGAATGTTGCGCTCCCGTGACATAACCATTGCATATAGGCTGGCATAGTGGCCGGCAAAGGCTCCATTAATTGCGACGTGTGTGTGGAGTCTGGACACCTTAGAGTCTTTTATCCCTAGAATCAGGGAGCCACACCACACAGGGTTAGCTAACCATGGCAGTAGAGGGACCCATTTTGTCTTATTCATTTTGCGCCCCAATTATATACTCTTTATAACTGAAATAACAGAGGCTCTCCATATATTCAACCACTTGTTCTTTGGCTTCCATTACAGCCTGCTGGAGGTCTGGCCTCTCGCTGCTCACGCTCCAGTTACCTAAAAGTTTGTTCATCACGGGCAACGTCCCTCAGGAGGATATGCAGTATTCCCACTGATTCGGCCATGCACCTACCCTGGAGTACTACCTTGAAAGCCTCCCATTCAGAGAGGATCGAGGAGGAAGTACCCTCATTCTCAGCAAAGAAGTGCTGGATATTTTCTCAGACAGTATCACGGAACACTGGGTCTTCCAGGCTACTAGTCTCCAGGCATCAGGTTGGTTCGCATGGAGGCGGGTCCCTCCCCTAACATAGGGTCAGCAGTATAAGGTTATGATCTGAAATGGTTCTGGACAAAAATTCCATGCTAGAGATGGCTGCTAGAATATCAGGGGTGCTTAAGAAGGTATCAACGATTCAAAAGGGGCTGGTGATGGACAGAGTATCTGAATTAAGCAGAACACTCCTACCCAGTCAAAAGATCAGGGCTTGATCCATCACCGTTTTTTAGCTCACTGCACCATCCCAGTTCAGAACCTGGCTACATGCAAATTAGTCTGACCCTGGCCCAGTGCATCATGGGAACAGGGCAGACCAAACTACCAAGCCAATTCTTTACTGGAAAGGAAACAAGCTTCCGGGGACCGGTTTCTGGCATTACAGCCGTCTTCGGCCCGGCTTGCTTGAATCCTGATGGTGCAGTGAGCAAGGGACTCACATCTGAGCATACCCTTCCACACTTGTGGTGGCCAAAACGATTCAAAAGGGGCTGGTGATGGACAGAGTATCTGAATTAAGCAGAACACTCCTACCCAGTCAAAAGATCAGGGCTTGATCCATCACCGTTTTTTAGCTCACTGCACCATCCCAGTTCAGAACCTGGCTACATGCAAATTAGTCTGACCCTGGCCCAGTGCATCATGGGAACAGGGCAGACCAAACTACCAAGCCAATTCTTTACTGGAAAGGAAACAAGCTTCCGGGGACCGGTTTCTGGCATTACAGCCGTCTTCGGCCCGGCTTGCTTGAATCCTGATGGTGCAGTGAGCAAGGGACTCACATCTGAGCATACCCTTCCACACTTGTGGTGGCCAAAACGATTCAAAAGGGGCTGGTGATGGACAAAGTATCTGAATTAAGCAGAACACTCCTACCCAGTCAAAAGATCAGGGCTTGATCCATCACCGTTTTTTAGCTCACTGCACCATCCCAGTTCAGAACCTGGCTACATGCAAATTAGTCTGACCCTGGCCCAGTGCATCATGGGAACAGGGCAGACCAAACTACCAAGCCAATTCTTTACTGGAAAGGAAACAAGCTTCCGGGGACCGGTTTCTGGCATTACAGCCGTCTTCGGCCCGGCTTGCTTGAATCCTGATGGTGCAGTGAGCAAGGGACTCACATCTGAGCATACCCTTCCACACTTGTGGTGGCCAAAACGATTCAAAAGGGGCTGGTGATGGACAGAGTATCTGAATTAAGCAGAACACTCCTACCCAGTCAAAAGATCAGGGCTTGATCCATCACCGTTTTTTAGCTCACTGCACCATCCCAGTTCAGAACCTGGCTACATGCAAATTAGTCTGACCCTGGCCCAGTGCATCATGGGAACAGGGCAGACCAAACTACCAAGCCAATTCTTTACTGGAAAGGAAACAAGCTTCCGGGGACCGGTTTCTGGCATTACAGCCGTCTTCGGCCCGGCTTGCTTGAATCCTGATGGTGCAGTGAGCAAGGGACTCACATCTGAGCATACCCTTCCACACTTGTGGTGGCCAAAACGATTCAAAAGGTGATGGATCAAGCCCTGATCTGTTGACTGGGTAGGAGTGTTCTGATTAACTCAGATACTCTGTCCATCACCACCCCCTTTTTGTAATTATTTTGGCCACCATGAGTGTGGAAGGGTATGCTCAGACATGAGTCCCTTGCTCATTGCACCATCAGGATTCAAGCAAGCCGGGCCGAAGACAGCTGCAATGCCAGAAACCGGTCCCCGGAAGCTTGTTTCCTTTCCAGTGAAGAATTGGCTTGGTAGTTTGGTCTGCCCTGTTCCCATGATGCACTGGGCCAGGGACAGACTAATTTGCATATAGCCAGGTTCTGAACTGGGATGGTGCAGTGAGCTAAAAAACGGTGATGGATCAAGCCCTGATCTGTTGACTGGGTAGGAGTGTTCTGATTAACTCAGATACTCTGTCCATCACCACCCCCTTTTTGTAATTATTTTGGCCACCATGAGTGTGGAAGGGTATGCTCAGACATGAGTCCCTTGCTCATTGCACCATCAGGATTCAAGCAAGCCGGGCCGAAGACAGCTGCAATGCCAGAAACCGGTCCCCGGAAGCTTGTTTCCTTTCCAGTGAAGAATTGGCTTGGTAGTTTGGTCTGCCCTGTTCCCATGATGCACTGGGCCAGGGACAGACTAATTTGCATATAGCCAGGTTCTGAACTGGGATGGTGCAGTGAGCTAAAAAACGGTGATGGATCAAGCCCTGATCTGTTGACTGGGTAGGAGTGTTCTGATTAACTCAGATACTCTGTCCATCACCACCCCCTTTTTGTAATTATTTTGGCCACCATGAGTGTGGAAGGGTATGCTCAGACATGAGTCCCTTGCTCATTGCACCATCAGGATTCAAGCAAGCCGGGCCGAAGACAGCTGCAATGCCAGAAACCGGTCCCCGGAAGCTTGTTTCCTTTCCAGTGAAGAATTGACAGACTAATTTGCATATAGCCAGGTTCTGAACTGGGATGGTGCAGTGAGCTAAAAAACGGTGATGGATCAAGCCCTGATCTGTTGACTGGGTAGGAGTGTTCTGATTAACTCAGATACTCTGTCCATCACCACCCCCTTTTTGTAATTAAGAAGGTATCAAGGCAGATGTACAGGGCATGTATGGCTCAGTGAAACGTGTAATACCGATCCTGGGGGTGGAGATGGCACTATCCTTCAGTCATCCCCCAGTGTTACTGCCAGGCAGATAATCATCCGACTACCCAGGCAGTGGCGGAGTCCCTCAGCGAAGGGTGGGATCAAGGTCCGCCTTTGCAACACAGTTAAAGTTTTTAAAAAAATTGTTTATTGAGTTTTTACAAAGAAACTGAGCGTAAGAAAAATACATGTATGCCAAAGGCAGCGAATAAAAACATAATGATGAAAACACCATCATGATAATGACAGAATGTAGATATGCACACCCGTAGCAGTGATAGTTGAGTCTCCAGTTGCCACAGTACTTAACCTGAAATACAAAGTCAGCATAAAATTTATACACGTCAGCCCAGACCTGCAAATATCAAATGCAATGGTACAAAGTATCAAGCCAAATATCACCATGAACAGATTGAAAGGCCTCGGTCATCGACCACTCATGATCAGTATGTGAGTTACAGTATGAGTTACAATAGTAGGGGGGCCATCAATGCTCATTTCCAGTCTCCACTGGGTGTTCCAGGAGATACAGTTTAAATGGATCCCAAATATCTCGAGGTTGGGACGAGAGTGGAAGCAGCTCAGCATAATTGTTTGCTTGGTCCTGCCAGAGTGTCAGGTTGTTGATCCATTCCTTGAATTTGGGCGCACAACTGCGGCCCCAATGGCAGACCACATGCCGTCTGGCAAGAAGGAGACAAACTTGCAGTGCAACGCTGGTATCTCCTCCATGTGCCCTAGTATTGTGAGAAGAGGGAAAACTTGGAGTTGCAGGAAGGTCATTAATTCCAGCGCATTGAAAACCTGCTGCCAGTATGTAAAAACTGAGTTACAGCTCCACGCGAGATGCAGAAAGTCAGCGGCTTCCGCATTGATCTGTTTCGCGTAAATTTGTATGTGTGCAGTTTAGCCGTGGTGTAATAGATGCGGTGCAGGAATTTATAGTGAGTAATACGTAGCCGAGTGCTGGAAGAAACTTGTTCGGTTTGCTTACAGCAATACATCCACTGTTGGTCTGGGACCTTGTGGCCAAGTTCAGTGGCCCACTTATCACGGGATGTGCAGGGTTTGTAAATTACGTCTGTACAAGCTATGAGAGAGTGTGGACACCAGGTGGTATGAACTGTTAGTACGCAGGATGTGATGCAGGGGTGGAACAGTAGGGGGCTCTTGAGGGAAGGAAGGTGTATACTCCTTAAAACCTTGTCTCAGGCGAACATAGAGAAAGAGATCTATGAGACAGGGCGGTGTGTCTGCTGCGAGGTGCGACACATGCCATTGAGATAGAGGTCCTCCCAGCAATGAATGTTATGTTTAGCTTTAGCTTTGTTGAAGACACCTTCCTGCAATACAAGCATCTTTGGGTGGGATGGAAGCGGGAGTAGTTGAGAATATAATATGGGAGCTTGTAAATTGACGAGCAATGCGACTCCACGCCATGACTGTGCAGTTGACAGATGTCGGGCATGGCTTTCGAGGTGTGGTTGCAGACAGCATGGCCCCGTTGAGTGGAATAGGGTCTGCAAGCCAGTGTTCAGTTGCGACGTGAAGTGTATATCTGCGGGGGTGGAGCCAATAATGGACATAATGTGCCTGAGCACAAAGATAATATAGTTCTAAGTTGGGCAAATCAAACCCCCCTGAGAATAAAGTTGTGTGAGTGTATTCCACTGCAAGCGCGGTTGTTTGACGCCCCACACTAATCTTATTAGCTCGGAACAGAGCTGAGAGAAGAAAAGCCTGCCCGGATCATAAGGTATATTTAAAAACAGATATAAGAGTTTGGGGAGGACAACCATTTTGATGAGTGAGATCTGTCCCGCCTTAGTAAGGGGGAGGGCGTTCCTCCATGTGATACTGCTAGTGAAGTACTCTAATGTGCGTCCATAATTGAGTCTCATTAACTCCTCACGATCAATGGTAACATATATCCCCAAATATTTCACCTCTGTAGCGCACCATTCTATGGGAAAATCAGTAGGGAATTGCACCTTGGATGCTGTGAGTGGAAACATTTATGGTTTAGTCCAATTAATATGAATTCCAGAGAGGCTTCCGAATCTAACAAATTCAAGGAGAATCGGGTTGAGGTTCTGCTGGGGGTTTTTTACTTACGCAGTAACATCATCGGCATAGAGTGAAATGAGAATCGGGCAGAGGAAACATCGAAGGGCCTTTTACTGATGGTGCTGCCTAATTTTAGCCCCTAGCGGCTGTATTGCGAGGGCAAACAGGAGGGGAGAAAGTGGCCAGCCCTGCCGAGTACCTCGAGTGAGGCAGAAGGAGGGGGAGGTATGACCATTAATTAAAATCCTCTCCATGAGAGAGGCATAAAGCAGGCAAATCCATGCTAAGAAGCCTATGGGTAGCCCCATGCATTGAAGGATAGTAAAAAGATAGTCCCATTCCACCGAGTCAAGGGCCTTTGTGGCGTCTAAGAAAAAGAAATGAAGTAAAGTCTGATGGTTCGGTCCTTCGAGAGTGGTAAAGGTTTGTGTAAAATTCAGTGAAATATGTAATATTGCAAGACTATCTCTGTGACGTGTCCCCGAGTCATCTACTATATCCAGAATGTAGTTGGAGAAACGGGGCAGTCGGTTCTCTGTTGCCAGCGCCCTGCCAGGCCTTTCCCCCTCCCCATATCTGCGAGCAGTGAAGTATTTGCAGCGAAAGCGAACCTCTCGTGCAGCTGTGTTGGTATATTCAATGAGTTTATCTCTAAGTGTAACTTTCTGAACCCCGGTTGGATCCTGACAAATATCTGTTTCCAGTTGTTTTATTTCCCTTTCAAGGCAGCGCAAGCTGCAACGAATATCTCTGAGGACTCCAAAGCTTTTTGCTATACAAAAAACACACACCGTTACTTTAAAAACCTCCCAAGGGGTGATCATGTGAGTGACTGAACCTTTATTCCATTTAAAGAAGTCAGAGATCTCCTCCCCAAGCTCCGCCTTGAAGATAGTGTCTAATAGCGCTTCTGGCATTAGCCGCCAGATTCGTGGGGAGGCGATCAAACTAGGGGGCTCAATCATCATGCACACCGGAGCATTATCAGAATGAGTTCTGGCCATGTGCTCCACTGAGTGAATCCAAGGAACAACCCCTCAGAATACTATCCAATAGTTAAGTCTCGACAGGAAGCATGTGCTGTAGAGAAATAGGTGCCTTCTCTCGCATCTAGGGTGTACATGGCGCCAAGCGTCTACTAGCCCATGGTCAGGAAGCAAACGCACTAGTGTTTCATAAGTTGTTGTGTAGTGATGAGGGAGAGGATTGGACCTGTAAGCAGAAGGGCACAGAGCAGTATTAAAGTCTACCCCCCGGATGACATGAGTAGATACCACTTTAAGAATGTGTCCCCATAGAGTAGTAAAGTAGTCCGGGTCATCAGTATTGGGCCCATAGCAACAGACAAATGTAACTGACTGCGTACCCAGTGTGCCCCAGAGCATGCAATTCCTACCAGAAGGATCGCTGAAAGTGCGTCCAGAATAAAGGGTGTGTTTCTTTTGATTAAAATTAGAGTACCGCAGGAGTAGGTAGAGTAAGAGGAAAACACCCGCTCCATAGCCCATCTACTACCAAATCGAGGAGGGCGTCGCAGATCGACATGTGTCTCTTGAAGCATAGTGATATTTGATACCTATCTAGATAAGAAAGGATTTGCCGACATTTTCAAGGGTCACATAGTCCTCTGACATTCCAGGTAAGCAATTTTAAGCGAAGCATTTCAGGAGGCAAGGCATGACGGTGTGTGCTATATGTATCTACATCAACGTACGCTGGCATGATTATCTGATGATGCAGGACAAACGTAATATAAAAAAACAAAAACAGTGATCCCCAATCCACCCCCACCCACAGCAGCACCCCAATCGTACCGGTAATACATTGCCCACCCCACTTCCAAGAAAATTGTGACATTATAGTCCAGGTCTATTGAGTCCAACAAAAACAGAAGTCCAGCTGATTAGGGGGATCTCCCATATAGAGGGGTCACTGGTGGGTCACGGGTTCTACCTTTCTCTCATGAGCTGCTAGGCAGCTACCCACTGGAGTGGGGATGCATTGGAAGAGAGAGGGAGGGTACTCGGCATAGTTCAGGACAAACACTCTAACCATATATTAAAGCCGTTTACCCAACGTGTTAAGTTTGCATACAGAGTGTTGCACTTATCTGTCCAATATGCATTGAAACCAGTCAGGAACTTCGGACAAGAGTGAGATGAATGCAGCCCCAGAGTTCAACACTAATTTCTCCTCAGAGTCTGAGTTTCTGGATACAATGGTCGCAGCAGAGGATGTGAGGTGCGAGAGAGGTAGATCAGGATGCAGTGCCCTCCGTAGGTCAGTCCTCAGCGGGAGATGACGATCTGGATTCACGGTTATCAGAGGTTCCTCTCAGTGATCTTTGATTGACGGATTTGAGGAAGTCCTCTGCTTGTTGTGGGTTGAAGAAGATGGTGTGTTTGCCCTGGTAGGATATTCGCAGGCGTGCCGGATACAGGAGTGCATATTTGATCTGCAATTTTCGAAGTTTTTGCTTAGCAACCAGGATTTTGCACCTCACTTCCTGCACAGCAACAGTGAAGTCCAGAAAGTTTGTGAATTCCAACCCTAAATGCCGCAGTGGTCTGTTCTCCCAGGCCATTCTTAGTGCAGTGTTGTGGTCCCTGTAATTAAGGAGGCGGGCCACAATGGGTCAAGGTGCACTGCCCGGTGGGGGCCTAGGTCCCAGGGAACGATGTGCCCGCTCCACAACAAGCTGCGAAGAGAAGGCTCCATAACCGCACAAACCCCTCAGGAGGCGCCCCACAAAGTCCTCCATGTGGCCCGTATTGGTACTTTCTGAAATGCCCATTATCTGGATATTATTACGACGGCTGCAAACCTCCAAATCCCCGTTCTTAGCAGCTATGACTTTGAGCATCTTATCCATCTGTGACACATGAAACTGCAGTTGTGAGGTGGTGTCTTCAGTATCCGATATACGACATTCTGCTTCCTTAATCTGCTCGTCGTGCTTGTCCACCTTCTGAATTAAGAAATCTAAGTGGCTGTTCATGGTGTCCATTTTCCCCAATAAGTCAGTGAGGCTGTGCTGCATAGCGAGAAGCAATGTTTTGACCTCTATTTCAGGTGTTGAAGACTGCATCTGTAACTATTCCCCACTAGGCTGGATAGATTCCTTCGGGTTGGACCACGTGACCACCTTCTTGGCGTAGAAGACCAGCCTGGACTGACGGTCGTCCGGTTTACCCATGCTATCTGTAGGGGATGACAATAAGCGGGTAGGCACCCACAGTAATTAGGCAGTTTTTCTATTTCTGTAGTTACTCCATATTAGTTGCAGGGTGTATATGAGAGAATATTGGTGGTCCAGAAGTCTCCCTCAGGGGTGCACCGACCGTCCCCACTACACAGATTCCGCACCGTAAGAAGAGATACTGTCCTCTCGGCTGTCCAGGAACTAAAGCCACTGTCTCCGCAGTGTATGGAGGAAACGGTGCGAAACTCAGACGTATAGCACAATGGTGGCCTATCTAAGGGATTGCCAGGAGCTTGAAGGAGATTAGCTTAGAAGAAAGCAGCAGGTATGTGGAAGTCTCTAGCGCACCACGAGGCGTCCTGCCGGAGGCCCAGGTTAGCTCGTATGGACATTGGTGGGATATGACTGGCGTTACAGGTGGTGGTCTCGAAATACATAGGCTTAAGAGCGGAGCCCAGGTAGCAGTTTGGCGCAATAGGGCAAGCCTCTACCGAGGAGGAAATTGCGCAGTCCAATCTGTGCCCACAACTCTGAAAGGCATAGGAGCAGAGCTCAGCACAGCAGGTGGTGCTCCGAAGAGGCACTAAAGGAGGATGTCAGCGTGCGATGGGGTCGCAAAGGGAGTTCATCCCCAAATGGCTCGATGTAGAGAGAGACTGCCCAAAAGCAGGGGTGTCAGGAGGTCTCAGTTATGCTGCAGGCCCACAGCTCTAAGCCGCCACAGCGCCTATTGTTCGAGGATGGCTTCGCATACAGGGGTGCTGCAGGCAGAGGAGCGGGTGACGCAGGCCAGTGTGGCAAGTAGGCACCTTGTACAAAAGGCCGCTTTAGGTTTTTGGCCTGTGAGGCCTAGCAACATTCAGTAGTTTCCGCAATGTGGCGGCGCGGCGGCCGATATCTCGCCAGCAGGTAGTGGTGTGTAGTAGGGGCATCTGTCAGTGTTGCGGTGCCCCCCTGCGTCGTCGCAGAAGACCAGGAATGCTGCGGCAAAGGTAGCACCTCCCTCCCCACTTACCGCACATGTAGCGGTAGCAGTTAAACAGATGGGGTGAGGATCGCAGCGGATGATCGCTGATGCAGGATAGCTCAGGCCCACATCATGGTTCCGGAGGGAATCCGGAGATGTGGATGCGCGTCAGCACCCTGCCAATGGCCAGGATGTGCAGTTAGGAGCAAGTGCAGCTATCGCCGCTGCGTCCGTCCGAGGGGTGTGTATGTATTACGGGTGACAGCAGGGAGGCAGCCCACCTCAGTGTCGGTGGCCCACTTGCAGGAGTAGAGGTGAAGTGGCGATGTAATGGCCGTAGCCGAGCCCGCAGCAACGTGAAATCCCCGGGTTTGCATAGCGGCGAGTCCGCGCAAGTCCACAGGTAGGGCAGCTCCCGCATCCCGCGCTCGCTCAAACCTGGTCCTGGGAGTTCTGATCAGGATCCCAGGGCGGCGATTATTTTCACTGGACTGAGCACAGCTCCAGAGGATAAAGGGGCATTGTGTTTTAAGCAAATTTTATGCAGGTTAGAGGAGGATAAATGAAGAACAATAGTTACTTACCTTTAATCTGTGGTTCTCCAGTATTGGTGTCTTTCATAGATTCACATGCCTGAATCATTCCCTGTCATCGGAGTGGGAGTCCTACGGTACATAAAAAAGCAATAATATGCCTATAGGAAACCAAAAACCTTGGTAATAACCAACCAGGAAGTAAAGTAGCCGTAAGCTACAGTGCAAAAAACTTCTACACCTATGACTATCCTAGTCATTTTGTATAGACCAAACTGCAGCCAATCAGGCGACAGCACCCACTAGAATTTTCTCCCCAGAGGCGCAGGCTCTCAGATTTTCTCGCACAGGAGTGAAAGCCACATAATCGCCTGAACGAGCCTCTGAGGGGAGGTGGGCGGGTGCATGTGAATCTATGAAAGACACCAATACTGGAGAACCACAGATTACAGGTAAGTAACTATTGTTCTTCTCCAGTATTGGGGTGTCTTTCATAGATTCACATGCCTGAATCAGAGTAGATAGCAGTACAAAACATCATGCTCATTAGACGCTACTCATATCACAGTATACATGTATGGTTAGAGAAAGAGGCTAACATGTAAGAATCAGCATCTAAAAAAGAGCAAAGAGGAGGAGGGAGAAAAGAGGCCCACCTTATTTGAAAAGATTGCGTAGAACTGCTCTTCTCACCGACGTATCTGCATCACTTGCAGTGTCCAAATAGTGATGTTTGGTGAAGGTATGCCTGCTGGACCAAGTTGCTGCCCTGCAAATCTGATGGAGAGGCACAACAGCGAAGAGAGCAGTAGAAGAGGAGACCGTTCTTGTAGAATGCGCTCTTGGCAAAGATTGTAGAGGTCTTCCCGCTTGCTGGTGACACAGGCTAACCGCTGAGGATACCCACCGGGCTATAGTCTGTTTGGATACAGTGTATCCCTGACATAGTCTTCCATATGCTACAAACAATTGATCTGTCTTCCTCAATGTAGCAGTTCATTGGAGGTAGAATTTGAGACATCTTCTGATGTCTAGTGAATGCAAGGCTCTTTCCGCCGTTGTTTGCGGATTTGGAAAGAATGTCTTTAGAATCACCGGCTCATTAAGATGAAAGTCAGCGGGAACCTTTGGCATGCAGGTCGGATTGGTATGCAGCACCACTGCATTTGAGGTGAATTGCAAAAAAGGAGATTTGGTTGTGATTGCCTGAATGTCACTGACCCTCCATACTGACGTTAATGCTAAGAGTAAGGAAACCTTCCATGAAAGGAACTTGAGATCCACTTTATGAAGGGGTGCCGCATGAGCTGAGCGAGCACCACATTTAAGTACCAGGATGGAGGTGGACGTCGAACAGGATGAAACATCCGGAATAATCCCTTGAAAAATTGCTGAATTATTCTTGATGAATAAAGGGAAGTAGTTCCGTCCTGACGGAACCTGGAGATGGCAGCCAAAAATACCTCTAGAGTGGAGTGAGATAGACCCAATTTAGCCAGATGAAGAAAGAATGGCAAGATCTGTTCTGGTTTAGCATGAATCGGATGAAGATTAGCCGAGTGACACCAGGCACAGAACCTCTTCCATTTGTGCTTGTAATTTTTAATTTGTGGCCGGCGCTCTAGCATTGGCTAGAACCACTTGACAATCCGCCGGGATCACTAAATGGGCGAATTCAATGTGTTGAAGAGTCATGCTGCCAATTTCAAGGAGGCTGGGTCCGGATGGCAAATTTGACTCGCTTGTATGGTCAGGAGATTCGGTATTGGTGGCAACTGAATGGGTTTGCACACACAAGTTCGGTGAACCAATACTGTCGAGGCCATCTGGGCACAATGAGAATCAGGCGGCATGGTTGCCTCTTCATCTTCCAGATGACTCTGGGAACCAACGGAATTGGAGGAAAGGCTTATGCATATATCTGAGACCAGTTCATCGAAAGCGCATCCCCACATGAGTTCCTGTGGGGAAGCCAGCTTGCAAAGTGTAGGCATTTGCGGTTCTGATTCGTTGCAAAAAAATCCAGGTCGGGGTGACCCCACTCCCGAAAAACTCGATCTAGAGTCGTTGGTGGATCTCCCACTCGTGATTGGATATTGCAGACTGACTGAGGGAGTCTGCTAACACGTTGGAAATACCTGGAACGTGAACTGCTGACAGATTGATTTTGTGATCCAGGGCCCAATCCCAAATCTCCTGCGCCTGCTGAGATAGTAGGGCTGACCTTGTTCCTCCTTGTTTGTTTAAGTAATGCATACTTGTTGTATTGTCTGTTCGAATCAGAACTGTGAATTCCTCGATGACTGCTTGGAAAGACTTCAGGGCTAGAAAAATGGCCCGTAGCTTTAGGAGATTTATGTGCCACACTTCCTCTGTTGTACACTCCATTTTCCGTTGACCGTCATTCCCTGAAGGTGTGCACCCCATCCTTCCAGGGAAGCATCCGTGGTGATGGTAAACCTTGGCACTTCCGTCAGGAATGCACATCCCTTTTTAGGTAGAGTTATTTATAACTCGAAAACCTATTACTACTGAACCAAAGTCTCTTGAACCAGCCGGATTTCCTATAATGCATGTTGTCCACTGGAGCATGAAGCTTCCCCAGGCGCGTGCTTGTGCCGAGAGCTTCACACTTCAAAGGAATGCTCTCCCCCGCCCCCTTCTGCGCAATGCCTCTTCTCTCACCCTTTCGCTATTTCCCCCACCCTCCCACCTTCAGCCTCTTCCTCTGCAGCGCACTCTCTCCCCCCTCCCTCCTCCTCACCCCAACATTTGTCTCTCACACCACAGGCTGCTGCTCCCCCGCCCACCCAGCAATGCCAAGAACTATTCCCTCCCACTTACTGGCTCCCCTGCAGGAAGCCTCGCACACCACGACATCAGACATCCACAAACATCAGACATCCACAAACATCAGACATCCACAAGCATCAGACATCCACAAGCATCAGACATCCACAAGCATCAGACATCCACAAACATCAGACATCCACAAGCATCAGACATCCACAAGCATCAGGCATCAGACATCCACAAGCGTCAGGCATCCACAAGCGTCAGGCATCCACAAACATCAGGCATCAGACATCCACAAGCGTCAGGCATCCACAAGCGTCAGGCATCCACAAGCGTTAGACATCCACAAGCGTCAGATATCCACAAACATCAGGCATCAGACATCCACAAACGTCAGGCATCCACAAGCATCAGACATCCAAAGGCATCAGGCATCCACAAGCGTCAGGCATCCACAAGCGTCAGGCATGCACAAGCGTCAGGCATGCACAAGCGTCAAGCATTCACAAACGTCCGACATCCACAAGTGTCACACATCCACAAGCAACAGACATCCACAAGCAACAGACATCCACAAGCATCAGCTATCCACAAGCATCAGGCATGCACAAGCGTCAAGCATTCACAAACGTCCAACATCCACAAGTGTTCCACATCCACAAGCAACAGACATCCACAAGCAACAGACATCCACAAGCATCAGCCATCCACAAGCATCAGACATCCACAAGCATCAGACATCCAGAAGCATCAGACATCCAGAAGCATCAGGCATCAGACATCCAGAAGCATCAGACATCCAGAAGCATCAGACATCCAGAAGCATCAGACATCCACAAACATCAAACATCCAGAAGCATCAGACATCCACAAGCATCAGACATCCACAAGCATCAGGCTTCAGACATCCACAAGCATCAGGCATCTACAAGCATCAGACATCCACAAGCATCAACATCCACAAGCGGGAAACATCCTTTACCACGCGGATTTTACTCCGCAAGGATTTAACAACGCGTCCATTACAACGCAAGTCGTAACCATGACTTGCGCTGGAGGGCGCTAGAGGATTAAGAATAGTATATTTACTATTCCAACACCTACCCTAGTGTCCACGGGGACTGGTGTTAGAATAGTAAATTATACTATTCTCAATCCGCGCCCCCAACGCAAGTCACGGTAACGACTTGCGTTGTAAGGGACGTGTTGTTAAAACACGCGTTGTGACGGTACGCGTCGTACCGTCATACATCCTCCACAAGCATCAGACATCCACAATCATCAGACATCCACAAACATCAGACATAACAGCTCTTCTGCCGGGCCTTCCTTCCCTGTTCATTCTCGTCTCTGAGCCCACAGCAGAAGGGGTGCAGTGTGTTTTATTTATCTTACTGTCCATTTCAAACTGACTTTGTTGGTCAAAAAAGGATAAACGTCTGATTCGCCCCGACTGGAATCAGACCCCAGATATTTCTTGTTGCACGCAGAAATATGTGGTGTAGTTAACTTGCTGAGGTGCCTTCACTTCATGGCTGGATAGAAAAAAAACTGTAAGGAGACAGTCAAAACAATGAGCACACTGGTAGTCCGGCTTTTCAGCACTCACTGTGCCTGGCCGCTCAGAAAGCACAAAACTGTCAGATAAGACGCTTTGCGTATGTGCAGGAACTAAGATCTGAACTCAGGTTTTGTGCCTTTAAAGCCAGAGGCCAAATGTCCGCCTCCTTTTGTTTGGTTACAGTGATTAACATCTGCGAATTCATTTATATTAGTAGCATAACACAGGTGCTCGAGGGGACGCATTGAAACGTTGAATCAAAATTAAAATTGCACACAGTAAATTCCTCGAACACGGGATGTTTACTGTCGCTATCTATCTATCTATCTATCTATCTATCTATCTATCTATCTATCTATCTATCTATCTATCTATCTATCTATCTAACTATCTATCTATCTATTGCCCTCACTCTATCTATCTATCTATCTATCTATCGCCCTCACTCTATCTATCCATCTATCGCCCTCACTCTATCTATCGCCCTCACTCTATCTATCGCCCTCACTCTCTCTATCTATCGCCCTCACTCTCTCTATCTATCGCCCTCACTCTCTCTATCGCCCTCACTCTATCTATCGCCCTCACTCTATCGCCCTCACTCTATCGCCCTTACTCTATCTATCTATTGCCCTCACTCTATCTATCTATTGCCCTTACTCTATCTATCTATCGCCCTCGCTCTATCAACTATCTATCTATCTATCTATCTCCCTCACTCTATCTTTCTATCTATATATCGCCCATACTCAATCTATCTATCGCCCTCACTCTATCTATCTATCGCCCTCACTCTATCTATCTATCGCCCTCACTCTATCTATCTGTCTATCTATCGCCCTCACTCTATCTGTCTATCTATCGCACTCACTCATGCTATCTATATATCGATCACCCTCACTCTATCTATCGATCGCCCTCACTCTATCTGTCTATCTATCTATCGCCCTCACTCTAACTATCTATCTGTCTATCTATCGACCTCACTCTATCTATCTATCGCCCACACTCTATCTATCGCACTCATTCTATCTATCTATCTATCGCCCTCCCTCTATCTATCTATCGCACTCACTCTGTCAATCTATCGCATCACCACAGCATCACTCAGCCCACCACAGCATCACCACTCAGGGGCACTACAACATCACTATGCGCTACCACAGCATCACTGAACGCCACAGCATCACTCGTCGCCACCACAGCATCAATCTGTGCAACCATTCAACAACAACTGGTTTAAATATGTCCTCTCAATGTTTCAAGCTTTATTACAAATGTCACAAAAAGATGTTAATATTTCACTTCTGTTCTTGGATTTTCGTCACAATAAAATACACTGAACATAATCTTTACAAAAGTTATTTACAAAAGTTTAAGCTATTGCCATTATAAATTACAATAACTTTTAAGTATTCATTATTTTTAAAAATTAAAAGCCATTGTTATTTGTAATATCAATACATCTAAGTCCTGTAAATACAACACATATTGCATTACAAATGCTATAGGTGTCACATTTGCAAAAGTTAAAACTATTGGCATTGTAAATGACAAAGCTATTAATTTCGCTATTTTCAAAACCAACACATAAATAAAAAATGTGTAATATACAATACCAATAGCTCAAACTTTCCTAATGCGAGACCTATTACATTGCAAATGCTTGTTTAGATTGTCTCTTTTCATCCACCATTGGAATACCTCCTTCATTTGAGGAGTTATGGTGATCATGTCTTCGAATGACCCTGAAACTTGCACCCATTGGAGACTGAGTTCCTCTTGTAAGGGTCTCATTCTGAGGCGACAGTTGGGAATCAGAGGGATGCAAGAGGCGATCATCCCTAGGAAAGATTTGAACAGCCGAACGGAAACGCAATCTCTTTGTAGTAGTAGTGAAGCCATCTTGTAGATCTTGAGTTGCCTTTCTTTTGAAACGAAAGCCAGAGTGAGCTGAGTGTCTAATATGGCTCCCAGGAAAGACTTTCTTCGAGCCGGAGTTAGATGGGATTTCTCGAAGTTGACTGAAAAACCCAGAGACTGAAAAAGTGAGAGGCACCTTTGAACATGAGCTTTTGCTGTTCCAAGAGAACTGGTCTTGATAAGGCAGTCGTCCAAGTATGGAACTGCTTAAAACATAACAACTTTGTTGCCCAAGAATAAGAAATATATCTCTAGAGTCACGGAAACAATAGATAGTTATTTCACTCAGTCAATCGTGCATGCTTCGTTTCACCAGAGGTGCAGAGAAATAGAGAGACAGGCGTTTTCAATAAAAAGGTATTTATTGAACAGTCTTTTTTCTCAAGCATAATAAATGAACTGCTGCAATCGTAATACTTGCTGTAAAGTACAGAGCATATAATACGAAGAGTATAATAAAATAATACTGTAAAAGCATGATATGGTTTCTAAGCCATAAGATACCTAAAGTGCATAAAATACATACAGTGATAAATAATGACTAAAAGTACTCAACTGGTGCTTCTAAAATACGCCTACCCCGGTGTACCTAAGCTAGGTCTAGTACAAGGGAAGAAGTAAGTGAGGTGTAGCCTAGTTTTAGTATTCTTTGCCAAGAATCTAATCCAAGAATTCTCTTAGGGTCTAATCAGCTCCGTACCTTGGTTTTAGAATGTAGGAGGTCTTGTATCTCTCTCTCAGGACTTGATTTCCCAGCAACCCGCAAGGGTAGCCTGGAAACACTGGAGCTGGATTTCTCGGCAGGAGAAAGTACAGCGTCTCTCAGTGCGTCAGCTGGAGGGTCGGCTTCCGTCGGCACTTGCTGCAGCAGGGCGCGTCGGGCAAGTAGATAGTCGAACTGCTCCAAACCACCGTGTGTTGGTTTGGATAAGTGTGGGCATATTTATACCTTGAAGGTGCCGAGTTCGACATAAGATTGGACATAATAACATCATCAGAGACTTAATTCTCTGAAAATTCCATGATTTCTTGGATAACTTAATATTCATGCAGGGGGAAGTCCCTGACTGCTGAAGGCGGGTTTTTCCAAGAAGTTGTTGTATATTTTCGGAACTGGTGGAAGTGGCCCAGCCGTATTAGGACTAATTGAGCTATGTCTTAATATGGTTATGAGTTCAATGCCTATATAAGGATACAGTATTTTATACCTATATAAGGGCATGAATCGGGAAAATTACACTAGGGTCCTGAAACGCTATTCAACACCCACTCCACATATTATGTCTCATATTACTAAATCTATAAGCATAAGAAACATAACTAAAGGATGTGTTCATAATCCCACCCAAAATACATGAAATGCATCAAATATGGTACATACACATACATGAGTATTTTTCTTGCACGTATAAGCAATAGCTGTCATTAACAAATGCTAGCTAAATGAAACATGAAATGACAGTTATGAAATGGCTCTAAATTTACAGAAGAAAAAGGTCGAGGCCATTCCATAGCATAATATATAAACAGTTAAAGTTTTTATGAAATAATGCCAAATATTTGTCTATAGGAAGTATCAAATGAATCTCCTGTTCTCTAAGAATAGTTCTACTTTAAGCAGATTACTTTGTGCCAAGTGAAAAGGGTCTAATCTGGGTTGAAGAGAAAAAGTTTTCAAATGTAGATTGTAGAAAAATAGAGTTCCCAAGTTAGAGGGTTTGTTTTGAAAAACCGAAGGCCGAATTTCAGAGTTCGTGGAACGCTGTGTGCACTTTCAAAAGTTATTCTCGGTGTCGGGTGAAAACATCAAATTATCTAAGCTGGCAAAGAAACCGTCTACCATAGTTGGAGAAAGTGGAACTACTTCATCAAGTAGATCAAATGTGCATAGATGTGAAGCATTGCCGTCAGCGTCAGTCGCATTAGCAATGTTCGATGTAGATGGTACCTGTGTGCCTGTTGTTCCACGTACCTCACCAAGAGCTGGATTTGCTGGTGAGATCTCAATGAATGCCGTCATCAGGATTGGTAGCCGTTGGGGGCAACATGATGAATGAGTCGTTACCGGACCTAGCAAGGCGTCAACATCCATTGGCAGTGCTGATGGAAGTGTAAGACAGATGTCTAACACGCATTCTTCTCCGCAAAGCAGGCATCGTAGAACAGGTAAGATGCAATCTTGCCAGATTCGTCTGAATGAAAGGAACCAAGTGGTATTCAGATCTCTTAAACGAGCCAAGTCAAGAATCTGGGTAATTCTGTCACGGTACCGCATGGCAAGGAGAGCTTGTTCCATGGTAGTCTGGGTATCGTTGGTAACTGGACTTGCCATATCAGAGCAGGAGAAATAAAAATAGAATGCCTGCTACTAGTCCCAAAATGAGAGGCAGACCGCCGAACATAGAGTGCACGAAATTTGGAAAAATGCAGAGGACTGCTTCGAATGGTGTTAACAGTCCCGAAAAGACCGTCTTAAATACATGTGCGATGCCACTAGTATCAGACATGTTTAAGATTTGACCTAACATTTCTCAAAATGTACTGGGTAGTTTGTTGATAATAACGCATGTATCTCTGCAGAAGTCCTTGCAACTTGCAGATCATACGTTTCTCTAGACGAGGTCAGTGGCACAGTTTTTTATAAAAGAATGGCTTTGATTCTGCTTAAAGTATCGATTCGTATAGAAGAGATATTCAGTGAAGGCCCTGTCTGTAGTACTCTTTGGATACAATACGTGCATACAACTAGTGACCCTGGCTGACACACTAACCAGATAGGCTGTTCCTGGCAACATGCCACACAGCTGTGATCGTTGAGCATAACGTAGCTCCCATTGGAAAGCTGCCTAAAAATTGGTTCTATCCCGGCCGCTGGAGTACTGTGCATGTGGCAAGAAAGGTTATTTAAAGAACCTTCGGAGGCTCCATGTAATCTAATACCTTCACATATAAGTGTACCGCTTAGTGAGTTTTTACAGTTCTTTGTACTAAGAAATACCTCCTTTCCCCCACTCCAACATTTGTGTGTGTATGGTAAAGACCAGGTTGACTTAATGTATCCTTTACCCAACCTTTCATACAGACTTGCTGGTATATGCTGTAGACAATACTGAAATTGGAAAATCGTCACTGGTATCGAGATGGTGCCATGGATTATCCATTCAATGACAGGTTTCTCAGAAACTGTCAATGGTAATCTTTCCAGTTTTTCAATGCTCTGCACGATATAGTCTGCTCCTCTTTGTGGATGTGTTTATCTGTAAGGTTAAAGACAGTAAACAATGACGTGGTGTTGATTAGATGTCAGGCACATAGCCTGAATGGAGATTTTGGAACGTCCAGCCTAGTAGCATTATAGAACGCATTTGAAACTGGCCATGTTGTAACATTAGCAAATCTTGTTCTATTATGTCAATGGCAGATGAAACAATGCTGTCCAAAGAATAAATTCTGGACGACAGAGTCGTTAACCCATTGTCCACTACAGAGAGTCCTTTCTCAAAATTAATACGATCAATTTCTCGTATTTTTTATGCAGTTTTCATTTGTGTTATTTTCCAAGCTTCGTTGTTTGCGAGGCCTGAGTAAGAAGTCTCGCAAGTCAACGTCTTCTTTAAGTAAAGTTAAGTGTTGTTTAATTTCTGGGAGTGTGGATTTCTGCAGCCAATCAAGGCATAGTTTTTCTACACTGTATGTGGTGACTATCCCTGGATGTTGTCTCTGGGAGTACCTTGGACCTGGCGTGTTCATTTTGAACCCCTGTGTTTTGTTCAGGAATCTATCTTGACAGTTATTCATGTCTATAGGCCAGATTAGAGACAGAAGCAACCTAGATGCACTCAGTTAGAACAAATAAAGGGTAAAACTAGAACAAGGAATCAAATTTAGACAGTGTATTTAGTTGCGTGCAAAAGGAAAAGGCCCTGCAAGCCTTTGGTCATGAATGAAAAAGGGATCGCCAGACTTGGGTCTGGACGGCCTAATGCACTGCTCTAATCACTCAAAGGAGTGTAAATCAAAACGGTTTCTATAAATGTCAATAAAGTTTTATCTATTCAATCATGTTGGTCACAGTGTTCAAACGTCTATATAATAAACGACATCAAAATCTTGATTCTAGTACTGAAATTTCTTTATAGAAAATCCATGGAAAATGTTCAAAGTCACATAATTCCAATGTGGAGGAAACAATTCTTCAAAATCAATTTTGTTTAAAAGTCCCAGTGCATTTCGGGCTCTAAGGACAGCCCTTCATCAGGGGAATCTAGAAAAATGATATCTGTGTTTTAGTATAAAGCAACATGTCTGCAGACGTTTATGCAACTCAAGAGAATGCGAAGAAGGCGAAATAGGGGTGATAGTGGAATGAAATGTGACTGAGGGAAAGATGGAGAGGTTAACAGAATAAATTAGTAAGTATGCCAGGGATAGTCAGTGAACAGGCTATTGAAAACTGTGAAAAACTGTGAAGAAAACTGAAACAACCGTTTATGGCTCAAGCAGTAGAGTGATTCATGCTTATACATCGACATTCGAGCAGGTGACTGAAGTAATATTAAATAACAAGGGATATAAACGTGGCGTTCAAAGTGAATGAACGGGCTTTTCAGGTAATCGTCATTAGCGTGAGGTGGTGAACGAGAGTCGATAGTGTCAGGTGTTGATTAAACATGCCTAATCAAAAAATGTGAACAATGACATTTAGGATAATATATGCAAAGAATTTGTTAAAGACGTGTATTAAAACTTAATGCTCCAAGTATCTTTGCCGACCGGTCCACTTCACGAGGAACGTGAATGCGTGATCTGACGAAGAAAAACCAAAAGTGAAAAGCACGTATCGGCCGGTTGGTGAAGGTGACTGGAGTGTGAAATAAGTAATGCTCACCAAATCGCGTTATGTGGAGAAGAAGTAGTCTTCTAAGGGGCTGTTCTTTACTCTGAAAGAGACACGCGGAGTGTGAGGAACAGGTGTAACTGAGTTAGCGTGATTGAAAGAGTAGCGAATTGGGTAATACAACTCACCAAGAGTCGTACGTGGAACGGCTTGCCGGGAACCCGGTGGTAGCTAGCTCAGCGGAGCGTGATCTGGGGCGAGCCGTGCATGCTAGCGGCTCTATGAAAAACGATTAGAAAAAATAAAAAGTTGACTAGAAACCCGAGTGGGTGTGTCGGCCATCTTAAAGTGTGTGAATTAAAAAATAGTAAAGGAACAGAAGAGGGTGAAGATGAAAAATAGATGAAGATGAAAGTAAAAAGACCAGTGGAGCAACAGATGCAGTAAACAATTATATGATATTGGCTAATGGTAAAGGGATAAAATTAAAAACAAGTCAAAACGATACATCATACATATCAGTTAACATGAAAACAGGTCAGACAGCTTCATTGATGGAGAACGTCGATTAAAGAAAACAAGCTAATTCAAATTTGTCATTAAGTCCTAGCGGGGTGAGTGTTTGCAGAAACCAGATCCAGTATGTTTCACGCTGAGACAATAATTTCTTGATATCTTTATCTGGTCGTTGTTCATCAACTTCCAGTACCCCACATTTCAGTTGCGCTATGTTATGTCTCATATTGCGCCAATGTTCAGCTATGGGGGAGCTTGTGGTTTGAGTCCTGATACGACTTTTGTGCTCAGTAATCCGAGTTCGTAATGCTCTCTCTGTTTTGCCAACATAAAATAAATCGCATGGGCATTTAATGAAATAAACCAAATTATGGCTATTGCAAGTTGTGTTAAATTTAAGGTGGATAGGTTTCCCTGATCTAGGATGGTTGATAATATTCCCTTTGATGATATTGCCACAGTTTGAGCAGTTCATGCACGTGAGCATACCTTTGTGGATTACTTTCGGACTGGTCGGTTTGTTCAGCATTTCTTTTAAATTGCTTGCACGTTTGTAGGCAAACATGGGAGGTTCACAAAACATGCCTTTAAAGTCTGGTTCTGATCGTAGCGGCGACTTTCTACAATCTAACGGTACTTCAATGGGTTTTCCAGGAGCCCCCAGCTACGCGAATATTTTTATGATGAAATTTGAAACAGAAAACATCCTGTCACAAGTTGAATGGTCTGAACATCTATCATTGTTTAAACGATATATAGATGATATACTCATCATCTGGCGAGGCTCACGAACTACACTGGTTGAAAATATCCTAACATTGAATCATATTCATCCTCGAATCCAGTTTACTTTCCAAATTGAAACTGAGAGCATCCCATTCCTTGACGTACTCATCACTCTCCAAGAAGATCGAATCATCACTACTCTGTTCACTAAAAAGACTGACCGTAACAACGCCCTGGATTACCAGAGTTTCCACCCTTGGTCACTTAAACGCCACCTAGCCTACAGTCAATTTCTACGAATTAAGCGGATACATTCAGATGAGCATACTGGCATGCAGACAATTGAGAAATTTAAAGACAAATATCAGGCAAAAGGATATCCCTCTACAGCATGGGTACTCACAAACTTTCTCTCGGGGGCCAAATTTACAGTGTGGTTTGTGGCCGAGGGCCGCACTGGTGGGGGCGGGGTCAGTGGGGGAGGGGGCGTGGCTCGAGCAACAAAAAAAACTGGTACCATGAGGTTGATCACAGGTCCCTGCAGCGGACGCCTTCGCCCACTGAGCCACCAGACCCGACATACACACATCTCTCTATCTCTCTCGTTCTTTCTCAGTCTCTCTCTCTCTCTCTCTCTCTCTGTCCCTCCCTCTCTCTCTCCCTCTTCCTCCCTCTCCCTACCTCTCTCTCCCTCTCTGTATCCCACTGTCTCACTCTGACTGTCTCACTCCCTCTCACTCCCGCTCTCCCTCTGTCTCACTCACTCTGACTGTCTCACTCCCTCTCTCCCTCTGTCTCACTCACTCTGACTGTCTCACTCTCTCTCTGTCTCCCTCTCTCTCTCTGTTTCCCTCTCCCAGTTACCCTCTCCCTATCTCTGTTTCCCTCTCCCTCCTTCCCTCTGTCTCCCTCTCTCTCCTTCCCTCTCCCCCCTTCCCTCTGTCTCCCTCTGTCTCCTTCCCTCTCCCTCCTTCCCTCTGTCTCCCTCTCTCTCCTTCCCCCTCCCTCACTCTGAGTTCTCCCTCACTCCGAGGTGTCCCTAACTCTGAGGTCTCCCTCCCTCACTCTGTCTCCCTCCCTCACTCTGTCTCCCTCCCTTGCTCTCCCTCTGTCTGCCTCTCCCTCGCTCTCCCTCTGTCAGCCTCTGTCTCCCTCCCTCGCTCTCCCTCTGTCTGCCTGTCTCCCTCCCTCGGCCTCTGTCTCCCTCCCTCGCTCTCCCTCGCTCTCCCTCGATCTCCCTCGCTCTCCCTCTGTCTGCCTCTCCCTCGCTCTCCCTCTGTCTGGCTCTCCCTCGCTCTCCCTCCCTTGCTCTACCTCTGTCTGCCTCTGTCTCCCTCCCTCGCTCTCCATCACTCTCCCGTGCTCTCCCTCGATCTCCCTCGCTCTCCCTCTGTCTGCCTCTCCCTCGCTCTCCCTCTGTCTGCCTCTCCCTCGCTCTCCCTCAGGGAGGGAGATGTGTGTCTGTCCTAAACCCCCCAACACTCACCCCAGTGTATGTCAGGGGAAAGGAGATGTGTATCTGTCCTAAGCCCCAACCTTTCAGAGCAGCTTTGAGGGGAGCAGGAAAAGCTCAGCAGCATCGGTGACAACAGCAGACACCGGACTCTGAAGAGAGGACGAGTGAGGGAGAAGGGAAAGGAGAAACATAGATAGAGTGCATTGGATGTGGGAATGACGAGAGCGATGCTCCAGGGCATTGAAAGTTGAGACAGAAGGGAAAGGTGTTTTCAAACAAATATTTATTTATTTGATTTTAATTAAACACAAGAAAAACAGGTATAAGCACATCAGGATCCGTAGGATTACGATAGTTGTGGACAGCTTGTATCAATAATGCATATGCTGTGACATGGCATGCAAATATCTGTGCAATACATGTGATTCGCTCAGTGCCCCTGTCTCTCTCCCCCTCTTCCTCCCTCCCTCCTCCTCTGTCACCCTCTTCACCTCATCCTGCCTGTGTGTGCCCGGGCTGAGGCAGCTACCGGGCACACACACACACAGCCGCACCCGAGTAATTGACAGGTCTTTAAAAGACCATTCCCATGTTAGTGAGGCTTTGTTCACCTCGTAGGCCCCTGCAGCTCCACGGAATCACCCGACCCCGGCCCCCACAGAGCAGCAGTCTCTTGATTCACGCTGCCGCAGGGGTTTTTGCTGACACTCTTAAAAAAATATATATATATATTAAAATACGGGTATGATGTTTGGACGGTCCGCGGGCCGCCAGGGAAGGCTTGCCGGGCCGCCAGCAGCCCGCGGGCCGTACTATGAGTACCCCTGCTCTACAGTGATTCAAAAAGCAGCAAACAGAACTTTGAAACTCAAAAGAGAACAACTTCTGACCAAATCAACCAAAGCTAATTCACCTAGAAGAGAAGTTTTTGTGTCTACCTATTCCACTCAATCCAAAATGCTTAAAACGATTATCCAAGAACGATGGTCGCTGCTACGATCAGAACCAGACTTTAAAGGCATGTTTTGTGAACCTCCCATGTTTGCCTACAAACGTGCAAGCAATTTAAAAGAAATCCTGAACAAACCGACCAGTTCGAAAGTAATCCACAAAGGTATGCTCACGTGCATGAACTGCTCAAACTGTGGCAATATCATCAAAGGGAATATTATCAACCAGCCTAGATCAGGGAAACCTATCCACCTTAAATTTAACGCAACTTGCAATAGCCATAATTTGGTTTACTTCATTAAATGCCAATACGATTTATTTTATGTTGGCAAAACAGAGAGAGCATTACGAACTCGGATTACTGAGCACAAAAGTCGTATCATGACTCAAACCACAAGCTCCCCCATAGCTGAACATTGGCGCAATATGAGACATAACAAAGCGCAACTGAAATGTGGGGTACTGGAAGTTGTTGAACAACGAATAAAGATACCAAGAAATTATTGTCTCAGCGTGAAACATACTGGATCTGGTTTCTGAAAACACTCCCCCCGCTAGGACTTAATGACAAATTTGAATTAGCTTGTTTTCTTTAATCGAAGTTCTCCATCAATGAAGCTGTCTGACCTGTTTTCATGTTAACTGATATGTATGATGTATCGTTTTGACTTGTTTTTAATTTTCTCCCTTTACCATTAGCCAATATCATATAATTGTTTACTGCATCTGTTGCTCCTCTGGTCTTTTTACTTTCATCTTCATCTATTTTTCGTCTTCACCCTCTTCTGTTCCTTTACTATTTTTGAATTCACACATTTTAAGATGGCCGACACACCCCCTCAGGTTTCTAGTCAACTTTTTATTTTTTCGAATCGTTTTTCATGGAGCCGCTAGCATGCACGGCTCGCCCCAGATCACGCTCCGCTGAGCTAGCTACCACTGGGTTCCCGGCAAGCCGTTCCACGTACGACTCTTGGTGAGTTGTATTACCCAATTCGCTACTCTTTCAATCACGTTAACTCAGTTACAGCTGTTCCTTACACTCCGCACGTCTCTTTCAGAGTAAAGAACAGCCCCTTAGAACACTACTTCTTCTCCACGTAACGCGATTTGGTGAGCATTACTTATTTCACACTCCCGTCACCTTCTCCAACCGGCCAATACGTGCTTTTCACTTTTGGTTTTTCTTCGTCAGATCACGCATTCACGTTCCTCGTGAAGTGGACCGGTCGGCAAAGATACTTGGAGGATTCTGCTCAGCTCTGTAAGTTTTAATACACGTCTTTAACTAATTCTTTGCATGTATTATCCTAAATGGCATTGTTCACGTTTTTTGATTACGCTTGTTTAATCAACACCTGACACTATCGACTCGCGTTCACCACCTCACGCTAATGACGATTATCTGAAAAACCCGTTCATTCACTTTGAACGCCATGTTTACATCCCTTTTTATTTAATATTACTTTAGTCACCTGCTCGAATGTCGATGCATAAGCATGAATCATTCTACTGCTTGAGCCATAATATAACGGTTGTTTCAGTTTTCTTCACAGTTTTTCACCGTTTTCAATAGCCTGTTCACTGACTATCCCTGGCATACTTACTAATTTATTCTGATAACCTCTCCATCTTTCCCTCAGTCACATTTCATTCCACTATCACCCCTATTTCGCCTTCTTCGCATTCTCTTGAGTTGCATAAACGTCTGCAGACATGTTGCTTTATACTAAAACACAGATATCATTTTTCTAGATCCCCTGATGAAGGGCTGTCCTTAAAGCCCGAAATGCATTGGGACTTTTAAACAAAATTGATTTTGAAGAATTGTTTCCTCCACACTGGAATTATGTGACTTTGAACATTTTCCATGGATTTTCTATAAAGAAATTTCAGTACTACAATCAAGAATTTGATGTAGTTTATTATATAGACGTTTGAACACTGTGACCAACATGATTGAATAGATAAAACTGTATTGACATTTAAAGAAACCGTTTTGATTTACACTCCTTTGAGTGATTAGAGCAGTGCATTAGGCCGTCCAGACCTAAGTCTGGCGATCCCTTTTTCATTATAGGCCAGATTAACCATTGTTTCCAATCAGGATTGGTTCTGTTGTGTTTTAAAATCTGTTTTACATCTACCTCCTCATCTGCAGTGCCATTACTGTCAGGTGTGGCCTTTGGTATGGACGGTTTGTTTAAATCTTTTATCTTAGCTAAGCCAAGACATGATGTTTGTTGAACGGTGTCGTTCAAAAATATAATTTGTTCTGGTATAATGCAGGCTCTGAACAAGGCTTCTAAACCCTGCACCTGCCATTCTTTTGTGCCCTAGACAGTTTTTGTCTCAATGTTGTTTTTCCAAAAGTTAAAACCTAATGTAGACAGCTGAGCATAATAGTGTGCAGAATAAATTGGTTTAGTTTTGGTCAACATGGTTTTTATTCCTGTCTTATTTATATTTCTAAAATAAAACGTTTCCGGATTTGTCACATTAAAACCTGTGAAGTATGGAAATTTCTCAAAAAATGTTTTAGAGCTGCCTTTTGGTGGCGTTGGACAATTTTCCCATTGATTATAAGTAAAAACATGTCTAGGATTTACAGATTTGTGCAAATAATGGTGACCAAAATGATTGTAATAATACAGTACTTCATAACTTGTTGAACCTTCTAAGTGTTCATGTTTTTGAAATTTTGCTGACATTTCTAAGTCTGACATCATATTATTAACAGTTTCAAAGTCCCATTCATCTGAAAAGGTGCATGATGAAACAAAATCACTTAAAGAAACCTTGAACTGGTGTAGAATATTTAACAGTTCCACCGGGCCCAAAATGTCATAGTCAGTTGAGTCCCATGCTATACCACCAGGTATAGGAACGGCTGTGATGTTTACTGATGACAGGTCTCTTCGCTCACGATGAGATGGTTTGTAGGGTTGCAGGAGTAAGTTGATGTTCTTACTTGCTGTGTCCATGTACTGTATTATCCATCTATCATTCGTCCCAAACTTAAAACCAGAATCCATAGTAGTAAAAAAGTACACCCAATCCTATCCAAAATTCAACCCATGGTGAAACCAGATATGTTTTCTCAAGATGATGAAAGAGTTCTGTTATTTTTTCTTTGAAAGTTTTATTAGCTGGTGTTGTTTCAGATTCACCGGGATCCTCAGAAAAGTTATTGAAGTTGATAAAATAGCCAGAGTCAGTTCTGTCAATAGTTGGTATCGCATCCGGATTCTTTGAAATCACTGGAGTTGCTTCCTCCTTTGACATGTTTGTATAGTCAGATACTACATCATTGTAGACAGGAGTTTCTTGATGAACCAATATTTGGGTATCAAGAGGGAAGAGTTTCATAGCTTTGTTGCTTAGTCCTTCTTTTCTCACTGTAGGTTTATCAAAGGTGATAAGTCTTTCAGTTTGAACCTCTTGAATAATAGCTAGATTTGGTTGCCTGCTACTTCTTGGGAGTCCGCTGGGCCTACTACTTATTATCAGTCACATGATGTGGTTTTACCAGGTCAATTGATACTGTTCTGTTCTCCCTTTTTCCAGCAAGTAGCGGTAGTAACACTGATCTTGTTCCAAGAATTGCTAAGACAGGTATAGCTTTTCTATAAGAAGGCCCAAATTCCTTCTTTACTGCGATCTTTTCCCTGACTAGATCCCCAATCTTTGGCATCCAGACAGGTCTTGCTGGTACAGGGGGTTTTTCTTCAGTGGTCGTCGGCTTTTGTGTTGTGTTACTCAGACTTCTTCTTGTTTCATTTAAGTCCTGTAAAACAGCCAAACAGTCTTTGACATCAAAGGGTTTCTGTTCCACCACTGAAGTTCGACAATCAAGGTCCAGGATAAGCATTCTAGTACCAAATAATAATTCATATGGAGTGATTACCCCACAAAGAATTTCTTGGCAGATTAGTAAGCCTTCTTTGGACACTATTTAGATGTTTGACCTACCCGTCACCCGAACCTAATACCCTAGCTGTTATAGATTGCTTTATGTCACGGTTGTTTTCTTTCTACTACCACATTTCCCTCAGGATGGAAGGGACTCGAAAACCTCAATGCAATGCCCAGCTGGCCATGGCCTCCTTGTAAGCTCGAGAGCTAAACGCAGGACCCTGGTCAGAATGTAGCATGCCGATTGCGTTAGTGCCGATAAAGACTCGCAAATCTTTTATAACAGTTCTGGCGTCAGACGAGCGCTGGGGCCACATCCAAATGAATCTTGTCTTAATATTTGTGGGACCGCGTACGTCTATGGCGACGTCTTCATGTAGAAAACCTGATGCTGTCTAACAATGGTGTCTGGACTAGGCTGGCTATGCTGTAGTCAGGTACCTGGTGGTTTTCGAAGCTATGATCTTTGTAACAGGTGTCACAGTTCATTCCGAATTTGTAAACTTCTACGCTCATTACCGGCCACCAGTACATCTCTTCTAATTTTATTAGAGATTCTTAGATCCCTTGATGTCTCAGACCCTCTCCCATATGTGCTTCGTGAACCACAGCACCTCTCTGGTTCCTGTTTGGGATTACTCTGTCCCCCACTCCAGGGATTCGAGCAAAAGGAACGGAGTTTGTATCAATTATGTATGTATACGTGAGTGGATAGTTTAGAGGTAACGCTGTATAGCTATCTTCCATTGAGGCTTTGACTGCTAGCATTGTTTTACCGTCTATTTTCGTTTTTGAACGAGTGATTGCAGCTACAGAAGCCGTTTGCACAGCTGCCTTTGCGGGCTTCGTCAGCCAATGAATTCCCTTCAACGTGAATGCCATCACGCTGATGACTCAGTGTATGAATCACGTGAGTCTTCTGCAGTTCTTTTTGCAAAAGAACTACTTGTTCCCATAGCAGTTTATGCTTAATTGTCCCACCTTTAGCGTCTTTGAAACCGTTTTGAACCCAGTTCTGCAAATATTCATTGTAAGATTGGACGCAGTAATATGAATCACACACTATCAGTGTGGGGAATTTGCGATCTGTATTTTCAAGCGCCATCTTGAAAGCCTGGAGTTCAGCTCGCTGAGCTGTACAGTCTCCGAGTGATTGAGTTTTAATGACCATAGGTCTGAATTTACCTTCGCGCCTGCAACCTTTAACAATCACGCACGCAGCACTATAAGCTTGTTTACCCCCAATCGTGGGTTGTGTTGAGCCGTCTGTATATATTATACAGCCGTAATGTTCAAGTGGCAGAATTTCAGTTGGCAGAGGACATTCTAATTCATATTGTAGGAATTCTTGTGTTTTTAAATACGGGTCAAAAATGTATTCAACGTCTGTTGCAGCAAGAGAATTAACCCATTGTATCCATCTCGGATGTAGAGCTTTAGCATTTGGAATGCTTGCCTTTGTCACTGCCTCTAAGGCAGGTACAGGTGTAACGATTTTAATGCGTTTACCCTGTGCGAGGGCTCTTTCTTTTGCTACAGCAGTCTGAACTGTTGTCAGTATCTTTTCTGTTGAAGTGAATTTCATTTCAGCTTGTGTGTACAAGTGTGACTTGTATGCTATTGGTACCGCCTCACCTTCGTTAAAGGTTAGGTATGTGAATCCGCATCTCACTGGGATGATTCGGATCACTAGGTTGCGCACGTTGTCGCGTGTTTGTAACTGTGCTTTTGCTAACATGTCTGTTTGCACTGAACGCAAAATTTCTGTGTGGTTTTGTGTCCAATTGGTAGGTTTGAAATCAGGTTTGATTCGTTCGTAGAGAGGTTTAACCCTTTCTGCGTAATTTAGAACATAAGTTCTTCAAAAATTCAGGAAACCTTGAATTGACTGTACGTTTTTCAGCGTTTTTGGAGGTTGGAGCAGCGCACATTTCTCTAAAAAGTTTGCTGCCAGGCTCTTGCCTTCACTTGATAACTCATATCCCAAAAATAGGACGTTGAGATGGGCAATTCGTGATTTCTTGAAATTGAATTTATACTCTTCAGAAGCAAACCCAAGTATTATAGTGTTCACTCTTTTCAAGTGCTCGTCCAAATCCTCATCTGTAAGATAGATGTCATAGACATAGGACAATGCCTCATCATCGTACATTTGTAGTAACTCCGTTACTCTGGCTGAAAATAACCCTGGACTATTCTTGAATCCCTGGGGGAGACGGCAAAATTGTCGCTGTGCCCCCATTATGGAGTAAGCGGTCAAATACCTGCTTTCCGGTGCAATGTTTTGACAAAAGAAACCCTTTGAGATATCTAATGTCGTTTTATATTTTTTGCGCACAATGTTATTCATCAGTGCTGCACTATGTGCGTTTTGTACTGCAAAAGTTTTGCAACAGGAATTTAGATGTCTGTAGTCCAAAACTAGACAATATGAATTGTCTGGTTTGGAGACAGGAAACAAAGGATTGTTCATTGATGAGGAGCATATTTCAATCACCCCTTGGTATTCAAGTTGATTTAAAATCTCCCTGACCTTTTTATTTAGCTTCCTGTTTTACAGGATATTGCCTTTGCATTGTTGGTTGAGTTTTCAACTGGATTTTATGGTGAGGGGAATCCTCATCATATCCTGCATGATTTTTGTATTGTGCTGGGGCCTGGGCTACAGCCCATTTCCCAGCATATGTGTATTTTTTTATGAATTGGAATGGGATTTGAGAAGGCTGGTCTAATTATATCTTCGCCATGTGGGCCCTCCCTGGAAAATTCAGGTGGCCAGTCTTGTTCAGCTAGTATGATGTCATAACCCTTAGTGAGCTTCTCCCAAAAGAGTGCTCTAATTTTTCTTGGTTTGTCACCCTCCATCCGGAGTGTTACTTCATATAACTTATGTGGTACACTAACCCTGGTATCTGCAGTTTCAACTTGGATGCTTTCATTCAAGTCCACCGTCTCCAGATGATCCTTCAGGATCCTGCGAGCTATGGTTACCTCTGCTGTGCTGTCTAGCATTGTTTGGGCCCACTCCCCGTTCTTGAGTTGTGTCCTCAATATCCTCGGCATGTCTGATTTTAAGACTTCCTACCTTCTTTTTGGGAAATTGGCTTTTCTTATTTTTTGGAATGTGCTGTTCGTCTTTGGACTTCACTCATTCTTCTTTCTGTTCTGAACGTCCTCTTTTTTTGGATTTCTGCGAGGAAGTCTGAAAGGCACGAGAGGAACGTGTATCATTATCTTGATATTTATCAGGTTTTCTCAAATTATCCTCATTTCTAAGGTTGTACCTTTTTTCGGAGGGCTCCTGCTGAGGAGACTTCCTCTGGACTGGGAACGCTTCTCTTTAGGAAGTGTCTGTTTAGTGCTTTCCCACTTCTTTTTAGGAGTAGTGAGAATATTTTTAATAAAAACTTTTTCAGGATTTTCAGTTAGTTAGGGTTTTACTGGTTTCCCACCCAAACTATCTCTATCTAGTTCTTCATATGATTTTTCAATAATTCTGGCAAGCTCATACGGTTGCTCAGTAATATCTGTTTCTTTTAGTTTTTGGCGAATCGCCACTGATGCTGCTTCACCTTTTATGTTGGCTAATAGTATAGCCGAGACCTGTTTGAAATCTTTCAGTAATTTCATACCCAGATTTAAGGCCGGTTCTGGACCGTATTCATTTTGAATCTGTCTCAGAACGTCTGGTATTACCGCCATTGACGGGACACCATGTGTTTTAGTGTAGATTGGAGCAAAGACTATACCCCAAGTGTCGCAGTCCTCTACGTGTGGTGCAATCCCCATTGGTAAACAGATTGTCAGAATCCTGTGTTTCGCATGAGGTGTACTATCAGGGAATACTGCCTCTATTTGAGTAATTTTTGGTGCTAACCAGAACGGAATTTGTTCTAGTTTTGCAGGCAATTTACCAATGACTGACTGTATAGTCTGTGTCTCTCGATAAGGGATGTGCTGTGGAATTCTTACAGCTGGTTGGACCGTTAAAGTCCGCATGACATATTGAACCAACTGCCTGTGTATTTTAATCAGCTGTTTTAGCTGGGCTAACAATTCAGGAGCTGTCATTCTTTCAATGTCAGGATGTGGTGTATAGCTGGCTAGTACCGGCCATGTGGCTCCTGGTCTACCTAGTGGACCGAGCCTGGTAATGTGCTTTTGACGTTGTAGGGCGCCATTAAACCAGAGCTGATGCTCTTGGTAAGTTAGTGGAATTTCAACGTCCTCGAAAGGAACGTATTCCGCTGGTGGTTCCTCTAATTTGTAGTAGTGGAGCTCATGTGTTGCTGTATTTGCTGCAGGAAACAGAATCCATGAATAGAATACCTCTGTCTGCCGATATTCATGTGCCTCTATAACATATATTTCTTTATCACCTCTTGGTGATATTCCATTTTCTATAAGTTTTATAGTAATGGTTTTCCTTATATTTGCCGTTATGAGTATACATCCGGGTCATTTTGTTGGAGACTTGTGTCATCCAAAACTGCCTAAGCTGCTGCTGCAACTCTTTCTAATTCTTCGTCACTCATTGTGTTGATCGAAAGTTTGCAGAGCAAGTTTCAAGGAAACAAAGATTAGGTGCACAATATTTTGGAACACTGTATCCTTCAACGTTGAACAAACTAAAAACTAATACATAGGATTTTTTCGTCCTACTCAGTTTAAAGCGGATATTTTATCCTTTAACCCACTCCAGACATCTATTGGAGTATTTTACGGGAAAAAGGGGTCTGTGTGAAAAGCACAACTTAGTCACTCTAGTATCTAGCGTTAAATTATCGCCTTACCAAACATTGGGCGCCATGTAGTGTAGTTCCTATATTCCCAATAGGCTCTGCGCATTGGAATAGTGTATCCTGTAGTTTAGACGTAGGACTGAAGTCAACTAGGTCTCCACCGAATATACTAAACTTAATTGTGTATGTGCCAGCTGGCTCAGAGGTCACTAGAAACTTTCTCGAATGAACAAGAAGAGATTAGTTTCTGACAACCGCTTAAAACATGACAACTTTGTTTCCCAAGAATAAGAAATATATCTCTAGAGTCGTGGAAACAATAGATAGTTATTTCACTCAGTCAATCGTGCATGCTTCGTTTCACCAGAGGTGCAGAGAAATAGAGAGACGGGCATTTTCAATAAAAGGGTTTTTATTGAACAGTCTTCTTTCTCAAGCATAAGAAATTAACTGCTGCAATCGTAATACTTTCTGTAAAGTACAGAGCATATAATACGAAGAGTATTATAAAATAATACTGTAAAAGCATGATATGGTTTCAAAGCCATAAGATACCTAAAATGCATAAAATACATACAGTGATAAATAATGACTAAAAGTACTCAACTGGTGCTTCTAAAATACGCCTACCCCGGTGTGCCTAACCTAGGTCTAGTGCAAGGGAAGAAGTAAGTGAGGTGTAGCCTAGTTTTAGTATTCTTTGCCAATAATCTAATCCAAGAATTCTCTTAGGGTCTAATCAGCTCCGTACCTTGGTTTTAGAATGTAGGAGGTCTTGTATCTCTCTCTCAGGACTCGATTTCCCAGCAACCCACAAGGATAGCCTGGAAACACTGGAGCTGGATTTCTAGGCAGAAGAAAGTACAGCGTCTCTCAGTGCGTCAGCTGGAGGGTCGGCTTCCTTCGGCACTTGCTGCAGCAGGGCGCGTCGGGCAAGTAGATAGTCGAACTGCTCCAAACCACCTTGTGTTTGTTTGGACAAGTGTAGGCATATTTATACCTTGAAGGTGCCAAATTTGACGTAAGATTGGACATAATAACGTCATCAGAGACTTACTTCTCTGAAAACTCCATGATTTCTTGGATAAATTAATATTCATGCAGGGGGAAGTCCCTGACTGCTAAAGGCGGGTTTTTCCAAGAAATCGTTGTAGATTTTCGGAACTGGTGGAAGGGGCCAAACCGTATTAGGTCTACTTGAGCTATGTCTTAATATGGTTATGATTTCAATGCCTATATAAGGATACGGTATTTTATACCTATATAAGGGCATGAATCGGGAAAATTACACTAGGGTCCTAAAACGCTATACAACAGTTTAGTTTCCATTGAAATTTAAAATCTTTTTGTCGCTCTTTCCATTAGAAGATGGAATCCTCCGATATCCACAGGCGGAGAGTCCGCAGCAGGTGGGTCCGTTGGAGAAGGGGTTTGTGTTAGATAATCGTCCCACTCCGACAACACTGATTTATCATCCACCTCTCCTTCTTCTCTGTCTTCATCAGCAGTGACATCCCCCTGTGTATGGTAAGATGGTATTGGCGAAGGAGGGACTGTAGGACGTATCTCTGATGCTGGTACCGGAGAAGATTGCCTTGGAGGTCTAAAAGTTGCCATAGATGCTTGAGGCATAGGTGTAGAAAGGTATGATTCGCCCGATTCAGATGGTGGGAACCGGCGATAGTAGTCGTTTAGCATATATTGTAAATTGTTGAGGAGATCTAACGGCATCTGTGCCGTAGACCCAGAGGTAGGAGCTCGACCTTTAGGTTCAAGGAACTGTTGTTCTTCTTCTTCTTGATCCTCATCTTGGTACTTTATAAGCAGCTCAGATGGACTCCTGGCTGCACGAAACCTCTCATCCTCATCAGATTCTTCATCCTCCTCAGAGTCTAACAGTTGTTCTGGCAACTTCAGCGGGGAAGAACCACCAAGGAGGAGCCCCGTCTTTCCAATAGGGAAGCTGTCATAGACGGTGAAGCTACTGAGACTGCCGAGGGCGCAGCAGACCAGACTTGTAGCTCCTTACAGGATGAGAGAGGAGGCGTCAACGGAACAACCGTTGACGGCGCCGTCGACGGAGAAGGTGCAACGATAGTGACCGTCGACGGGACAGTAACCTTCATCGACGGGACATTCATCGTCGATGATGTTTTCGACTACGTCTTCGTCGACGAGGCAATCTTCGTCGACGATGCTCTTGACGACGTGGTGGTCTTCGTCGACGATGGGGCAGTCGACGACGATGTACTTTTTGTCGACGATGGGGCCGTCGACGGCATGGTGGTCTTCGTCGACGAGGACTCCAGTCGACGGGATGACCTTCGTTGACGAGGTCTGCATTGTCGAGGGATGCTTCGACGATGATGCGCTCTTTGACGGGACCTTTAGAATTCTCGCCGATGATGGGGCGTCAGCGATCGATGCCCTTACCTTCATCGATGAGATGCGCCGAATTGATACTGAGACCAGCGTCGACGGAGAAGAGGCTGAAGACATTACCATCTTTGGCTTCGGCGATGAGAAGGTAACCGTCGATGTTGAAGATGCATCGACGATGATAATCGTCGACGGAGAAGCCGTCATCGACGCTGTCGTCAATGAAGTCATTTTCACATTTTTTTTAGGTAGTCTCGTGGAAGATGAAGACTTTCCAGACTTTCTCGGGGGCGTTCCAGTTCCAGCTTTAGAAGGTGGAGATGCCTTTTTTGAAGTAGAAGCCGAAGGCACGCCAGAATCCTTGGAGGATTGGGCTGTTCTTGACACCTTTGCCCCAGGAGAAGTTATCTCTACCTCAGCTTTCCTCTTTCTAGAGGTCATAGTAGACCCAGAGGCTATACTCCCTACCTCAGAAAGGGGGTTATCCTGGTCCTTGATCTTCTGCAGCCACAGGAGAAGACGACCTTCCCCGTCTCTGAGGGTCTTCTGAGGAAAGTTTCTGCAGATCTTACACTCCTTTACCTCATGGTCTGGATATAGACAATAAATACATTTCTTGTGGGGATCTTCCTTAAACAGCCTAAGCTTTCCACAAGATTCACAAGGTCTGAAGAGGGATTTAGAAGATGACATCTTCAAGAAGGAAAAAACCAACCAAGTTGTGAAGTACTGAGCAGAGCTCAGGGAGACTCCCTTCACACGACGTGCGCTAGAAAATCTGAGAGCCTGAGCCTCTGGGGAGAACATTCTAGTGTGTGCTGTCGCTTGATTGGCTGCAGTTTGGTCTATACAAAATGACTAGGATAGTCATAGGTGTGGAAGTTTTTTACACTGTAGCTTAGGGCTACTTTACTTCCTGGTTGGTTATTACCAAGGTTTTTGGTTTCCTATAGGCATATTATTGCTTTTTTATGTACCGTGGGACTCCCACTCCGACGACGGGGAATGATTCAGGCATGTGAACCTATGAAAGACACCCCAATACTGGAGAAATAATATTCTGCCAAGTGTCCAGAGCCTCACTGACGTGCGGCCATCTTGGTCGTGCCCCACCTAGCACCCCAGCACAACACAGTTAAACTTGTCTCCAGTGATGACCGCGCCCAGCAGCACGGGAGCCAGTTTGCGGGATGAGGCATTGAAGAATAGGTGCTAGTCAACATTTGGTGCATAATCATTAACCAAGAATATATCACGGTCATCCAGGTGGCCCGTAAGAATGGAATAGCGACCATTAGGCTCTACCTTCTCACTGGTGACCTGGAAGGACTCACCCAAATGTAGGCCCCCTTAGCAAAGGCCTAAAATGTTGTGTAAGCTACATGACCGCTCCAACATCTACACTGTGCCCCTCCTCCTTAGCATTTAGTTGTCTCATGTAGTAGCGCTAGATGAACCTCTCTTCACCTCGGGTAGGCCTGCACCTTGTATTGCTTAATCATACTATTCAAGCCCTGCACATTTCAAGTGAGGAGCTTGTATATATTAAAGCTATCCCCCATCGCTATACAAGACGTCCCAGCAGTAGCTCACCCTGCCATGCCAGGGTGCTCAGTAGCACTGTCTTCAGCATCGGTCATGAACTGGGAGAGGAGAAACACCCAACATAATCAACAACAAGAAAAGAAACCCTAGAAGAAAACCCAACTCACCTGCCCCAGAACAGTAAGGTAACATCCCCGTCCAAACAAACACATTAAAAAAGTCGCCTACACTGTGGTATTTGGGGTGATAGGAACGAGGTGGGTTCGGCTCAAGAGGAAGCAGAAAAAAGGAAAACGGGGTAGTTCCAAGGGGTGGGCCCACATCCAGTCAGTCAATCAAAAGACGAAGGCAGTCCTGCACTTCAGGAGTCCCCTTGGAGAAACAGCAGGTGCAGCCATCTCTGCATGAAGGGGTAAAACACAGCTACATATGCCCATACAGCAAGCACATCGTCACAAGCAGTCCCCATCAAAGAATGTTATAGGCCGTCTATGAGGTAACCTGAGGCAGAGTCCCACTCGGGGTAGAGTCAAGTGTATAGTCTGAGTCGGGCCGAGTCCGAGCCATCCACTCCACCCACCACAGGTAATGTACTTTGCTCTGAGTCTAAAGCTGTGAGTTTGGCAGCTGATTGCACTGCACTCTGCAGGGCTAACTGCACCTGGCAGCTGTTGGGGTGCTCCTCTGCCAACGCCCCAATTAACACCGGGCCCAGGGTCGCCGAGCTCTTCCCCTCACCTAAGGGCTCAGGTCTGGCCAGTCCCTCACTTCGTAGAGTCCAAAAAGAACACATTTCTTTGGGCAGTTATAACCAGCAAATGTGTGGGGAAGAGCATGGCATATTTGATGTCTAAGGGCCAGATGTAGGTAATTCTATTTTACCGATTCATAAATACCGAATTTTACCGATTCGGTATTTATGAATCGGTAAAATAGAAGGGGGGAGATTTAGGTAAATTCGATAATTGAATTACCGAATCTGTAAAAATCGGTATTTACCGAATCGGTAATGCCCATAGATTCCTATGGGCCTTGAAGCCCATAGGAATCAATGGGCATTACCGAATCGGTATTTACCGATTCGGTAAATACCGATTTTTGCAAGGGTGCAGGGGGTGTCACTTTGACACCCTCTAGCACCCCGAATACAGGCATGTGTGCCATGTGGCACACAGACATGCCCTAAGGGCATGTCTGTCTGTCACATGGCATAGGTGTGCATGCACACATGTGAATGCACACCTGGATTCGGTATTTTACCGCCCAATTGAATTGGGTGGTAAAATACCGAATCGGTAAGGCCTTTGGGACTCAAAAGAGTCCCACCTACATTTGGATTTACCGAATTGGTAAAATTACCGATTCGGTATTTTACAGAATCGGTAAATTTACCGATTTGGTAAATTTACCGATTCTGTAAAATAAATGCACCTACATGTCAATTCTTAAATACCGGTCGGTAACGGACGAAATCGGCCGTTACCGACCGGTATTTAGGCTCCTACATCTGGCCCCAGGTCCCTGAGTTACCACTTGGCCGCAAAGAAAAAGGCCCTTTGCCTCCGGATAGCCAAGGTGAAGTACGGGAAGAAAATCACCCTGCTATTGTTAAAGTAAATCTCCTCCAAGTCACATGCACATTTCAAGAGGTAGTAACAATCTGAAAAATGCTAGAGTCTGCCATTGGTAGGGCGAGGTGCCCCTCCAGGGGGCAGAGGACATATGGGTACCCTGTACACCCACACCAGGGCAAAGAAGGAGAGGCCCTCTGGGGCCACAATGAGCTGGAACCAATCTTCAAGAAAGGCAATCATATCCATGCCCTCTGCTCATTCAGCCATCCCCACCACCCACATATTGTTTCTGTGAGCTGTTCCCCCTGAGTCCTCTGTCTGCTCCTCTAGTGTCTGGACACTCCCAAGCACTTCCTTTATTTGCATTTGCAAGTTATTTGTCATTGGGACCAGTACCTGTAGTTTGGATTCCGTGCATTTTTCAGCACACATACAAGGAGTAAAACGCATTTAATGATTATTTTTGTGCAGGAAGGTGTCCCTTCCAGCACAACATCAATTATCCCTACAACGCAGGCACCCTTGCATCATGGTGCAAGGGTGTCTGTGTTGGTGCACAGCTGCTGTTTGTGCGCCGATGCAGGGGAGAAGGACAGTAATGCACTACATCTTGTAGATACGGCTCATTCCTGCCCTTTTATTTTGACACACAGCAGTACAGCAGGAAGGCTTGCTGCGTTGCCCTGCGTCAAAATATGGTAATTGAGGCCCTGCATGCCTCACAATACACTAACCAACAATATGGGCACTTCAACTCAGTAAAGGTCTTTACACCCTTCATACATGCGCAAGCCAGAGGACGCTCACACCCAACTGAAATCCTCTATCGGCGTATGCACAAGACAAACAGACCAAGTTCTGATACCCAGTGAAAATCCATCCTCGAATTTGGTACAATTCAACGTGGCTTATGCTTTAATTGCTATAAAAACTGACAGACACAATAGCCTTAGTTTCCAGTTAATGACAATAAACAATTCTCACGTGACTGCAGAACTAGCATAATATCACAAGGCCTCTTTACAACATGCAAACACCACATTTGTTATCTAAATATTTGTTCCTAAAGTGCATCTTTAACATGGTAGAAAAAATCCAAATTAACAATATGCAAAACCAGAGACAAAGGTTAGCAGTAAGCCACAAGAAGATACTGTTGCTTCAGGGAAATCCTGTTCCACTGACTGCATAACCCACCAGAAAACAGGCAGTGGCAAAGGCAACAGGTCTGGCGTTGGCTGCGAGCATTTTTGGTGCGTTCATTTTTTATTTTGATAGGGAAGCTACTGGGCCTTGCTAATCTAAAATGAAATATTGCCACAAACATGTTTTAGTTTTAAAAGCACAAATTGTCATAGTAGTCCTCGGCACTGAAGAGAACTACTTTGTGTGTCAATGTTTTCCTCGTGAAAGAGCAAAATGCTTTCACTCAAAATGAAGTTAGCCAATGTCTGAACCGGAAGAATTTTCTAGCATAATTCAAAATCCCTTTATTTCTCAGGACAACAGGTCGCACCATATAACATAGAACTCAGCTCAAGCCCAAAAAAAGATAGTTGCAAACAATACCAAACCCTGCCTGCGTTACCCCTGGGCTTCTGGTTCTGTTGGTCTTTATTGAGCGAGCTGTTACCTTGTGTTATTTAAAACTTATAAAGCGCTAAATACACCAATGCGGAATCAAACATAACCACAGAACAGAGAAAGAATAAAAAAGAAACAGACAGGTTCCTAGAAATGAGTTAATACTCAAAGGGCAGAGCCTTCAGTTGTCTGTGAAAAAGAGTGAATGGAGAAAAGTGACAGGAGTTTGGGGGTGGGGGGTGTATTATTCTAAGTTTTTCCTGTAGCTACAAAGGACGCAATGCCACCAAACGAAATCTTTGTCTTAGGGATCTGAAGTAGCCCCTGCCCTACTGATCATAGAATGCGCTGTGGTTTTCCATTGTGTCCGCTCATGGTTGCTTTCTCCCATCCTTCTCTCTTTCCCCGCGTGTTGGCTTCTTGTTGATTCCGCCCTTCCCTCCCTAGCACTCAGCATATTACCCAACTGTTATCCCCCAGATGCATCAAAGTTATGTTTTGCGAGTCCTTAATAGCGAATTTTAAGGATTCGCTATTAAAGACTCGCAAAACGGGATGCATGTAGGAATCGCAATGTTATTTGCGATTCCTACTGAATCCTTATTTGCGATTCGCTAATTGCTAATCGCAAATAAGGAATGGCTTTTCCCGGAATGGGGAGTCATTCCTTATTTGCGATTAGCAATTAGCGAATCGCAAATGTGCTGCAATTTCAAGGGTGCCAGGGTGTCCAAAGGACACCCTGTTGCACCCCTGAAATGGTAATGTTCACTGGTGTTGCGCACACACATGTCCCAAGGACATGTGTGTGTGTAATATACAACTTAGAAAAATGCACTAAAGTGCATATTTCTAAGTTTTTGCTATTTACCACATAGTTTGAATTCGGAGTAAATAGCGACCCCAGATTGCGAATTCGCAATCTTGGAATGGTTCATGCATTGCGTTTAAGGAATCGCAAATTGCGATTCCTTAAATGCAATCGCAATTTGAGAACTCGCAATTATTTGCGAATTCTTAAATTGCGAGTGCAAGAACCCTTGATGCATCTCAAATGCCATTTTTGCGGGAGCAAACGGCCGAATTTTGCGATTCGCACCGTTTGCACTCGCAAAAATGCTTGATGCATCTACCTGTGTGTGTTCTCTTCCACCCTTCCTCTGTGTGTTACTTTTCGTTTTCCCCACCGCCCCTTCCTCTTGTTGTTCCCTCCCACTCTTCCTCTGGTTGTGTTCATTGAATCTCCCAGAGGCTTCTCATCAGCGCCTCTTGTGCCAGGTATTTTTGTCAGTAGAAATTTCTCTTTCTATGTGGGTGAAAGAATAGCAGCAATATATAATTAAGGTTTTCTTAACATCCCAAATTTGTTTTTCATTTAAATGAAAGTCGGTCTATTTTGAAGGCTTCCTGACCTTCATTACAGTCTTCTTTAAGTTTTTAAAAACATATTTCTGAAATGAAGGGAGCCTTGATTAAAATCCTTTTTTCATTTCTATTGCATAAAAAGTAACAAAGGACTACAGTGAAGGGTTTTCTGGGAAACCTTCAGTTCACATGGGAACAAAAAAAGGACTTTAATGAATGCAAGGGATCCTTCAATGTTGACAAGCTTTTGCTGTCTAATAGCTTGCATTGCGCAAGTAGCACCCACCCAGCCAGAGGCATTAAAAAAAAACACTCAGTCCAGGTCTTTAGCTTCGCTGTGCCTTAGATTCATCGTGGCAACAAAACACCCATGTGACAATTATTCTATGAATGAGCATAGTGACAGAGAGGCTAGTGTCAGCATCAACTTATACCACCACATTAATTCAATCACTACACAAATGATCTGCCATCTTCCAGATAATGCACCACAAGTCAAGATAATTGGCAACAAAAGCAGCAACACTGTGGTCACATTCAAATATACAGACCACCAGAGCAAGTATGCTCAAGTCCCAAATCACCTCTAACTCTGTAGTAGTATTTGCGATGAAACGCTGTATCCATCCTCTATACAAGTAGTGCTTCCGGACAAGGGGGGCCACTCAATTGACTCATTGGCATGGGAAATCTGCAGCAGATCAGCAGACAAAGAAGCTTTCCAGTTCAACATTACCTCAGGTGTGTGATGACCAAGGCTAGTGCTTGAAACGGTAATATAGAAGTGTTGTCAAGTATGTGTTTGCCACCATGAAGTGCCGGTACCCTCTCTTTCATATGAAAGTATCTTTCATATTAAAGTATTGCAGGTCTTCAGTGCCCATTTACAGAACTGAGCAAGACCAATAGGAGAAGAGCAGGACAAAGTTTATCTAAAAGCTTGCCCAAAGAAAAACTAAAGACAGCATTTCATGGGGTAATGAAGGAATGCTTGTCTCCTTCCTGCTTACAAGTGCCTCAGTGGACGGGGTAGACTTTGCTTCTCATAGATCTGACATTGTGTTTGTTGACCATGCAAAGGTCACAAGTAGGATATGTTAGGTTAAAATCAGACGTACACCAAAAATCATAACTTTGCCCTTCAAGGGTGCCCACAGCAAGGATGAAATGGTCAGAACGAAGGCAGAAGCAGCACACTCATCGCCGTATCTTCTGAAGGGATTGTTTCACTGCATGAAATTGTGCAACTGTTTGGTGTTCTTAACCCTGATTCAGTTAGTCTTGATCTTCCGATTGCCTTCTGGGACCTTCTTTGAGTAGGAACCAGGGGGATCGTCGCTCTAGAAGAGAGATCTTGTGAGTGCTGCATTGTGAGGGATAGAAGAGAGTGTTTGAACAAGGAGCACACTTTGGCTGGTGGGGTGCAGTACTGGCTTTCTGATATGTGTTGTGGCTGTGTTTGTTGGTGTTGCTACAGTTACACTCTTCTTAGTGAGGTAGCTTAGAGTAAAACAATCACAAGACGCGTGCAAAATGTGATACTAATAAAGCACTTGGCACAGTAATAGGTAGTCATATGAGCACTGTTATTTTGATATAGACACCAAAAATCTAAACCCCCATTTTAGGCATGTGATGTCATAATACAAAATGGCTGCCACAAGGGCCAGTAAATTCTCATAAACTTAATATTAGTCTTCCAGCACATAATTGTAATATTTTTTTTAGCCAAGGATTTAAAAAATGTTTTATTCTAATTGACACCTACACTATTATAAGTATGTGATATTTCGTAGATATACAGGGTGTTTCACATCACTTGTACACCCCACTTAACCTTTGCATGGCTCAAGAAAGACATTTCAAACAAAAATCATGGTTCATCACAAAATGTATAGTTTATGTTGTTACTATTTTGCGGGTACTTGGGTGGACCAAAAAGTCTATTACAAAATTTTAAATGGCACCCTGCATATTTGTGCTATATTTTTTGATATAATATAAAAACTAATTTTGTAACATTTAAACATTAAAACTTTTGCTATTGATAAAGATGAAGATTCAAATGATATTGTAATCAATGTTTATTGCTATTTTAGTTAACAGTTTTTTAAAGGTTACAATTTGGTTAGTCATTTAAAACATAACCTCCTGATTGCACTGTCGATCACAAACTCAAAGACTAGTCCATGGAAGAGACAATTGTTTACATTGTCAAGCATGGGTACATAATGTTTTACATCCACACTTAAAACGTTCCTTGATGTATTTTGAAGTATCAGGCAAAAGTGGCCACATAGGTTCAGATCCAGAATCGTCCTTCTGCCCTCCCCACTGGAGCTGGATCAGGTATGATCAGGATACACATTCCACCACTGAGACCACCCATAACCCGCTTGGAAAATAGCTCTCTTGCGGTGCTGTAAAAGAGCAGCCTCCCATGGTGGAACATTTTCTAGAAAGTGATTAAGTTTGGTCATCATCATTCTTAGAGGCTCGTTAACAGAATCTGTTTTAATGTTCTTGTTGTATAATCTAATTACAAAGCTTACTGAAACTGTTGTTTGAAATATTTGGTGGACAATGAGAGAGCTCAATAAATGTTTCTGTGACAGCCTGAAAATTGTGCCACGTTTCCAATCCTGTATTTTTGCCATGACATGCAAATGCAGATACAGTGTCGCAACCTGTGAATGCATGGAAAAATAAAATACCATCAAAAACACTTCTGCCAAGTTTATTAGCATACTCATGGATAGGCAATAGCCTTTGATGTTTCCCAATACCAAAATCAATCCACAAATTGAAAGGTTTAAGCTGCTAAATGCATAAAGAGCAATAACTGGTATATCAGAATCAACAGTACGTATAGTTATAGGCTTCTGGCCACTTTCACTAGCATGTTTTACATGTAATAGTATTCTGGTATCAACTTCTTCTTGATCACATGGTCTGAGATCAGATACATTCAGATTTCCAGGAATATTCACCATGTTATCATCCTTTGTCAGTAGTACAATTTTACCCTCTGGTATCTCAAGACTCAAACAGGTAGAAGCCAAGAATTGGAATAAATAATTTTTGTTATCTGCATTTTGTTGAAAAGTTGTTCATTTTTTGGTATATTTGTTGAACCTTTTACACAATAACGTAGACTAAAACCACACCTATTTCTTACTTCCTTTTTCAGAGACCTCTCTATAAAAGTGTTGAATACTATGTCTACTCGTTTTGATTTGTTAAGTATGTTCATTACATAAGGCTGGAATATGTAGGTGCTGTAGTCTTGAAAATTGCGTACGTTGTCAGGTTTTAAGAAATTTATTATTTCCAATCCATCCACAATAACACAACATAGTGTCTGGAATATTATTCATGTTTTCGACAGCACCATCAAACTTTTCCAAACAAGATATATCAGACTTTGTCCCTTTTCTTAGCAATCCTCCCTCAGAAAGTTATGGGGGAAAATAATCAAGATTCTCATGAACAAAAAATTCACTTAAACCTCCTTCTGTATCTTGGCAATTAATATACAGTCTAGTGAAAAGTGTGCAGTTGCTGTTTTAAGATGGGTTTCACTTCTTACACTTACTGGTATGATACTGAACAAGCTGTGAGACTGACAAAGCTGCACTACACTTAACATTTACAGTGCTGTCATTTGAAATGTTACATACTTCCATACTGATTTGTATTACATTTAGCAGTCCCTACTGAATTTTCTTGGTAATTTTGCTCAAACGGTCTACTAAATCCATCTACATAAGACTGAAACATTTCTTTTCGAATAATAGCTACTGCATTGGCCACGCAGACACCATCCTGAAGAGCATTTTGTTTACAGATACGAAAAGAAATTTCTCCTATATCATTTTTGCATATTAGAAAGATATATCCACCTTTTGGTTCAGCTGTAAGTTCTGGTATGAAGGCCCAAATCTTTTCTTTTAATTGTATGCTGTGTACATTTTCACCTAATACCATGCCATAGATTAATGTCAATTTGTTGTCTTCGCCTTTTTCTTTTATTCTGTATTTGCCGAAGACAGTTATAAAAACTAACAAGACACTTTTTGTGGTACGTTGCTTTGATCGCAACCATATCATCACCACTTAACTCGGTGAGTACTTTTGAGTCACTTAATGCAACTCCAGCATCTAAAACTCGATTACTCAATTCAGGTGTATGCACATTTATAAGTTCTGCCACTGACATTTCGTCACAGAAGAAACACGTATCTTTCAATTCACCAACTATAAATAAAGCACACGTATACCTTTAAGTACTCTCTTGAAAACTGTCTTGAACTAGTTTAGATTTTTTTGATAACCTTGCAAGTTTGTGTTTGTTAAATTTGTTTCTACACAATTTTCCACAGTTTTCATTTAAGTTGTTGAACTACATCATTATTTTTCAACAATTTTGTCTTGATGATTGATAGAAGTACTTTTATTTCAGTATCACAATGAAGGGACTCAAGCAAACTTTTGTACCCAATTCCTTTATCAGAACGTTTGCTATTAGCTGAACATACTAAAACTTCTGGTAAATCTTGTGACACAATACACACAGATCCCAATCAATCACAGTGCCAACATTTTGTGTACTAGATATAAACTTCATTAATATTTACAAATTCACATCTTCTTTTGGTAGGCATTTTTACTCATTGACAGTGGATAATCGTTTCACAATTTCAGAAACCTGCAACAACAAAAAATGATTTGTTAATTCACAAGGGCAGTACAACATACTTTTTTATTTACATCATAAGATATTTACTGACTGGATCCATTAAAGATTACTCATACTTCATCAGGGGTCAACTAAAAGGCAGAATTTGTACCACTTTGGGCAGTCCCGACCAGAAAAATGTGTGAGATGATGGAATGAATGCCTAACATTCGATTCATAATCGCTATACAAATAATAGCGGTGGCCATTTTCCATAGTATCCATACAATTTTTGTGGTCGATATTATCACTCATTTTTACATTATTTTTAAGTCCTGTGCAAAGTTTCATTTTGGTATCACATTTTGCACGGTTAAGCTACCTCACTATCTGTGCTGGCACACTTTCTCCATGAACAGACTAGTATCCCTCGGTATCTGTATGAAGAGTTCTGTGAGTTATTGGGTCTGTGAAGGTGATCAACATGTTTCATGTTAGGTTTTTTGGTATCCCATTAATTTCCCATTTATAACATTGTTACTCTTGTTAGACTCAGTAATAGTATATAATTGTGCTGGTTCATACACACATGCCTGCCAACTTGCTCTACTCAGGTTCGCATGCCATTGGATTATAGCTGCTATTGTAATATGGCAAATCAACTATACTTCCCATAATGCATTGTGTTGGATATGAATGAGGTATGATGGCTTGAGAGCTGTGTAGGGTCAAAGTAAGGGGTGCTCATAAACGGATCTCAATCTATGTTTTAATAAATCACCCACACCATTGTAAACAATTATGTAATCAGGAATGCAGTGCATCAGTACCTTTATATTTTTATCTTGAAATGACTAGGTGTTGTATATGAGGGACTGATGTATCAATTGATGCACTAGTTGTGACAGCTTTTGGTTGAGAGGTGTTCGAAATCATTTCTTCCATGGAAGTGGGTGCGAAGCTCAGTGCTGGGTCCACAGCGTTTGCTGCAGCCTCCTGCCTCTTTGTTGCAAGTTTGTCCTTGGTCCTGGGCAAATGTTATCACACTTGTTCCGTATTTTATCTACAGACCTGTTGGCCAACCCCACAGCATTTATTCTCTGATGTGTACTGCTTTTATTGCCTGCGTCACAATGAATGAATCTTTGCTAAAAGGTTTATTATATTCCACCACACACTGCTCATCAAGAATCTAAAGATTTTGGTCGATGAACTTGTACTTACTTTTCTTCCCAACTTCCTTGTGTGGCAACGTTCAGACTGGGACAAAAAACTGGCCTGTGCACCAAAATAAAAGTGGCCCTGGTTAGCGAGCCAGATAGCTAAAAAAGTGGCCCACTTTTGGAAATTATGTAAGTTTTTAACTTGTAAAGACACCCTGCATGGGTGCTTTGAGAGGTTTGGGAGACCCATGCATTTGTATTTGCTGCAGGTAATATTGATGGCAATATCAGTAAAAACAAGCATAGGCTTTGCTGACTGAAGAGCACTCTGCTTGGGACCTACTTGCCTTGCCTGTCTGCCTACTGCTCGCGGAACCCGCTCCGCGGGTCCCGCATCGCGCTGTGTTATCTGCAGCAGCCTTGAGATTGGAGGGTCAGCTGGGGGAGACTTTTGACGGGGCTGCGAGCGGCGTGCGCTCACGGAGGGACTCCAATTCCCAGGAGCGCCCGCCAGCCCGGAGGAGCAACACCTGGGCCGCTCTCCCCGACCCCTCCCACCCTTCCACCGATCATTTTTAAACAGCACTTCCCTGTTAGCGAGTGGGACGCTTTGCTGACTGAAGAGCACTCTGCTTGGGACCTACTTGCCTTGCCTGTCTGCCTACTGCTCGCGGAACCCGCTCCGCGGGTCCCGCATCGCGCTGTGTTATCTGCAGCAGCCTTGAGATTGGAGGGTCAGCTGGGGGAGACTTTTGACGGGGCTGCGAGCGGCGTGCGCTCACGGAGGGACTCCAATTCCCAGGAGCGCCCACCAGCCCGGAGGAGCAACACCTGGGCCGCTCTCCCCGACCCCTCCCACCCTTCCACCGATCATTTTTAAACAGCACTTCCCTGTTAGCGAGTGGGACGCTTTGCTGACTGAAGAGCACTCTGCTTGGGACCTACTTGCCTTGCCTGTCTGCCTACTGCTCGCGGAACCCGCTCCGCGGGTCCCGCATCGCGCTGTGTTATCTGCAGCAGCCTTGAGATTGGAGGGTCAGCTGGGGGAGACTTTTGACGGGGCTGCGAGCGGCGTGCGCTCACGGAGGGACTCCAATTCCCAGGAGCGCCCGCCAGCCCGGAGGAGCAACACCTGGGCCGCTCTCCCCGATCCCTCCCACCCCTTCCACCTTTGCAAGTCCTATAATAAGCCAATACTACTCCCGCAGCGCGGGAGAGCGCGCGGGAGAAGCCCGGGACAAGGGCGGGACCGTCTGTGGCCGTCCCGGGCCGCAGGAGGCCGGGCTGGGCCAGGTTATTAACATTTAGTACTGTTGTTTGTTGCAAGTCCATTCCATTGTTTTTAAATCACTGTTTGTGGGTTTCGTCATGAGCCAGTCTGCCCCCCCTGGTGTAGGCAACTCGGTTCTTGGGCCACTCGACAAATTTTTTAAAAAATCCACAAAGGATGTTGATAAGGATCTACTCCTAGCCGAAAGAAGAGCAGAGCGTCGGCGTTCAATTGAGCATTTAAAGAGAACTTCAATGCAGTCTCAAACTGTCTTGAATTCTACCCATGATATGGTTGCCCATGGGTTGAGCTCTTTTGAGGCCGATGCTACCGACATCAATTTAACCCCAAGTATATTTAGATTCCCAACTATTTCTCCGCTTTGTGTTAATGCTACCAGCGGCGATGACTTGGGTTGCCCGCCTGTTGATCACTCTAGTTTTGTGGAGATTAACATTCCCCCTACTAATCTAATTGATCTAGACTCTCGCTCCATGTTGCCCACCCCTCCTCTGGTTGGTCTAACTTTAGGCGATGGTATATCTTCGAAGAGTGATTGTAATAGTAGAGCCAAGCCTGCCGTGGCCAAAAGGGCTGCGCAATCACCACCAAGGAAAAGAAGGAGGAAGGGAGGGGTAAAAAGAAAAGAATATAGTGGTCGGCCTCCCACACCAGCACCAGTACCACCTCAACGGGTAGCTGAACCGGCTCTACCATCCATCGTAGAGCCCATGGCTTTAGACACTCAGGGGTTGGAAACTAATGAACTATGTAGTGAAGGGGTTCAGGAGGTGTCCCTTGCCAACTTAGTGAAGCTTATTAAATCGTATATGCTTCCTGTGTTGGAGCGTGTTAGGATACTGGGGGACAAACTGGACCGTTTGATGGCGACCATCGAACCCATTCATGCTCCTAGCGGGGATAAGGTATTGGGACCCCCTATCTTAACTCAGGGTATACCCCAGGTTGCCGCGAACGTAATTAGCTCTACTAATAGAACTAGTAAACATGCTTCCACTAATGAGAATGCTACTACAAAAAACAAAGCAGTGGTTCCAGTGGCCAAACACCCCCCAGCAGCAAGTACTGCTAAAGCACATTCCAGGGTGGGAGTTAATAACAAACCCTCTGAGAAGGTGGGTGTATCCCAGCAAAGGAATGGGGTGTCTAAACCCGCCCTTCCTACTGGTAAAATAAGCAGACCCCTCCCACATAAGAAAAATGTTGACCTGCCACCGGATTCTACGAACTATGTCATCGTTCTGACGGGTGTGCCCCCAGTTGCGGAAGGGGATAGGGAAAATTATGATAGCCTGAAAAATAAAGTCATCTTCTGGCTGAAAACAAATAGGCCCCTTCCTTCTCATCTAAATGGGGACATTGTTACAGTCAGAAGATGTCGGTGGGTAGGGGTACGCCCCAAGGACATAGAGGGGGATATAGTTATTATTAACTTTAGGGACCACAAAGTTGTATCCCACCTCTCCGACTGGTATGTTGGTAATAATGAGGGTGGGATCTCAACGAGGAACCTGACCTATTTTTATCCAGAGACTTTGCTCAATCCATTAGATCAACCCTCAACTACTTTTAGTAAAAACACTAATAGCCTCCTTAAATGGACTAATTTTACCCCAAATTTTTATGGCTCTCAGTTCAATCCGGAGGCACAGTATCGATCTTACACCCAATCAAACTACAATTGTCCTGACCAGGCGCCAGGATGGGCAAATATCAATACTCAGATTAAGGGCCCTCCAGTTTTACCTGACTCCTTATTCCCCAACAGGCCCCTGTATCCACCGGTCCCCATAACATCAGTTCCTGCACAGATTCAGCAGTACCCAGGTTTTTTCCCAACACATTCCCATCCTAATATGTCTATCCAGCCCAAGGAGTCTTGGAAGATCCCCCTGAGAAATCTATACGATCCATTATCATGGCTGGCGACCAATGATTGACCAGCACTCTTACCGGGGGTTGTTGTCTCTAATCCAGAGTGCAGGAGGGGGGAGGAAGGTTTGGGCATTTTACCTTATGTTGTTGAGAATCCAGTGGACCAAGATTATCAATCTGTGGAGGGCTGTACTAGTTGTATGGAAGAGCCGGAGCTCTTAACTTTGTTAGCTACCCCAATGTACACTACTGAAGTTAATACTCAAGGAGCAAGTTCGGGGCCAACCTGTCTAGTTAGGTCATTGTGTTTAACCATGGACGGCCCGTCTACAGATACTGTGGGATATGTTGAACCCGTCCCCATGTCTAATGAACCTAGCTTAAATGTTATTACTAATATGTGTGACGAACCAAGCGGGAAGGGTACCACCCTGGGATGTTGGAATGTTGTGTATGTGTACCTGATTGGGCCGATTTTATACGTCAGGGGGACATCTGGTCGTTCCAGGAGACTTGGGCAACTGAATCTGTCTATTTTCCAGGTTTCCTGAACTTTAACAAACCGGCAGTTAGAGCCCAAAGAGGCAGGGCCATGGGTGGTCTCACCATTTGGGTTCGTCAGGTAGCTGGTGTTTCTGTAAGGGAGGTTTCTATTGATTGCCCGGACATATTGATAATCAGATTGGAACTAAGAAGTGGCCTAAACATATTGCTTGTTAATGTGTATGCAAGAGGCATTGCGGGAGCCCGCGTGTCACCTACTCTCACATGTTTGGATAACTTCCTGGGTTCCACCCAACTAACTGGTCATGTGATAGTGATGGGGGATTTTAACACGTGTTTTGAACCTTTAGGCAGTGAGGACGGACTATTAACTGATGATGAGGACAGGACATGGGGGATTCCCACTCTTGAGTTACCCCCGATTCCCAAATGGTCTCAATCAGCAACTTTCATTAAAGGTTTTTGTTTAAACTGGGGGATGCGCGCCCTGAATGGTCGCACATGCTCCGACAGGGTAGGCAATTCTACTTTCTTTAATGGCACACATAGTAGTCGCATTGATTATATCTTAGTTGATATAAAAATGTGGCATTTAGTTCTGGACATGACTGTTAAAATTCGTCCAGAAAGTGACCATGAACCGCTTTTAGCGGAACTAAAGGACATGAGTTTTGCAGGGCCGATCGATCGACAGACCAACCCCGTACAAGAGGCTGTGGTCCTATCTAATGACATGAGGAGGGTGCGATGGCAAAAAGTTTCTGTAGATCTAGAAGCACGTGCTAAGATCAGAAGCCTGGTATTAAATTCCATATTGGAAATTGATAAGTGTGACAATCAGGACACGCTGATTACATCAATCACGGATATCCATGCCAGATTGTTTTTGTCACTAAAAACTTTGTTTGTTAATTTTGTGGTCAACAAGGGTAGGGGGATGGTTAATGATGCCTGCCGTGAGTCCCATAAGTCTCTGTTTTTGGCCCTGAAATCTAAAAATCCAGCCTCAATTAAAACCTGTAGGAAGGCGTACAAAGTAGCTAAATATCGGGCGAAAACTGTATGGGACGACGAGCGATGGTGCCTTCTTGCTGAGGCCTGTGGCTCTAGGAATTTCCAACGCTTTTGGCACCTGCTTAGGTGGGGCCAGTCTCAGGACGACCGCCCTAGCCCTGCATCCATTGAACAACAAAAATGGGTGTCATATTTTGAGGAACAATTTAGCAGTCAAGGCCTTACGCAGGTCGCCATCAATTGGCCGATTTCTTTTGACTCACTCGTGTTTACGGCGAAAGAGGTAGAGTCTGTCTTGAAAGCCATCCCCAGGGGTAAAGCGCCCGGTCCGGATTGTATCCCGGCGGATCTTTTCCAACAAGATCAGGACCTATGGGTACCATACCTAGTGCATTTGGTAAATGCGCTGGCAGTGGGCGCCAGGGTTCCTGAGTCCTGGACTGGCGCCGAAATTCTGCCCATATTCAAGAAGGGTGATCGGTCGGTTCCTTCGAACTACCGGCCGATCAGCCTAATTGATGCAGTTCAGAAGATCACCGCTCGCCTTGTTCTGTCAAGGGTCCAGGCTTGGATTGAGGAATTTAACATTCTTACTCCTCTCCAAGCAGGGTTTAGACCCTTTGTGAGTACCCTGGACCAGGCGTTTCGCTTCATGCTCCTGCATTGGAAGACGGTTACCTTGGGCAAAGGCAATTTATATGCCGCTTTCGTGGATCTTCGATCCGCGTTCGATCTAGTCCCGAGGGCCGGTCTTTGGAATTGCCTATTGGATATGGGGATGCCTCCCATTTTGGTCCGGCTTATAGTGAATCTCTATGCCCAAACAGTCGCATTTGTACGATGGGGCAAACCGGGTGAGGTGACAGAGAAATTTCCAGTGGCTAAGGGTGTCAGGCAAGGTTGTGTTTTGGCACCGACCTTGTTCTCTCTATATATCAATAGAGTTACCAAGTATTTTGACAACTCTTCCACGGATGCTCCAACTTTGGCCGGCATGAGAATCCCCCTGCTCATGTTCGCTGACGATACTCTCTTGCTCTCACGCACCAGGCAGGGCTTGCAGAATGCCCTGTCAAGGTTCGAGAGTTTCTGCAGCGAACATGAGCTGGAGGTGAATGTCTCCAAAACCAAATTTATGGTTTTAAGGGGGAGAAAGTTAATAAATGCCAGGGTCACCTTGGGGGGTACCCCCCTGGAGCAAACAAAACACTTCACCTACCTGGGTGTTACTTTTAGCGACACCTTGAGCTGGACTCACCAGATTGAACTAATGACCATGAAACAGAAACAGTTAGGCGGAGCACTGATAAAAGAGCACAAAGGGTCATTTACTAGGCCAATGTCTCCGCTCATTAAGATCTATGGTGGCAAGGTTCTACCAGCGATTCTCTATGGTGCCGAATTGTGGGGTGGCAGTAATTTGGATTCCCTAAAGCATGCGCACAACAAGTTTTTAAGACAGGCAGTAGGGCTTCCTCTGTCGACTCCAATAATCCCCCTCCTCTATGATTTAGGTTGTCATCCGGTGGTAGACCAGGCAAGACTCCGTCCCCTTACTTTTTGGCGCCGTTTATGGACTACGCCAGAACTCCATTTCTATGCAGAAGCTTGTCTGGAGGTTAAGAATAGCCCTGGTGCCTCTAACATTGGATGGTTCAGAGACCTTAAGTCTACCCTATTGGCCCTCGGTTATGGTGATCTGTGGTCCTCGCCCGACACAGCAATTTTCCCCTCTAAAAGGGATCTTAAATCTAGTTACTGGATCTGGGTGACCCACAACATGTACATGGAAACTAACTCGTGCAGCCTCACTGGTCTGTTTATTGTACACAAGGATATACCCAAGTTAGAGGGGTTCTGGGACATCATTACTAAACCCCTGGACCGCAAATTATTTTTTCAATTTAGATGCGGCTCACTTCCCATTGGGGAGTTTACAAGAAAATGGGGATCAGTTAGCTCTGGCTTTTGTCATAACTGTCAAGGTATCAGGGAAAGCGTAGAGCACTTGTTATATGTGTGCCCCCTGTACTCGGCCCCCAGAGTTAAATGGCTAAAGCCTGTGTGCAGGCATTTAGGAACTAGATTGGCTGTCGAAGCCACAAGATTGTTAAAAGTTACCCTGGATCCCCTCATTGTTGTGGGGGTGGCTAAATTTCTCGGGTGGGCATGGGTGCTTAGAAGCAGGTCCATCAAAAACAATTGTAATGTGACCGCATAGTCTTCTGTAACATGCTGATGTTGGTTGTCCATGTGTGTTTATTCTTCTTTTTAATTGTATATATTGTTTAAGAAGCTGATTAGTTTGTTACTGATTTAATACCTGTATTAACTGTTTAATGTGTATATATATATATTGTATTTTTTATTATTGTCTTTTATGATTGACTAATCGAATAAAGACTTCTTGAACTGAACTGCATAGGCAAAGCCAATAGGTCTCGCCTATGAGAAAGCTATTGGCTATGCCATTGTTTTTTAGCCATGTTGTAGAGCAGCGGGGCTTCTGTGCAGAATGTTAAAAAGTTATAATAAAAAGTGCTATTAGCATTTTTTTACCTTATATACAACGATTATTACAATATGTACAACTGAACAACACTATTAAAATAAGAATTAACACAAAAAAAATGTTTCTAGTTTTCTTTTCTTTGCACAGCTGACAACGTCTTCCTGTCGACAATGTGTTCTAATGCTTGTTTGTGCTCTGAAACTCCGTAATCCCGTTTGTTTCTGCCCCTAAGCAATTATTTAACATTTGTAGATTGTTTGGAATCCAAAACTTGTTTGGGTGATATAGGAGAAAATGTGCTGCGTCTTAAAAGGCCAAGGTTCCTTTCCTTTGGTATTCTTAACAGTATGATGTCCAATTAAGCCACGTGCTTTGTGCCCAATACTTCTAGATACCTAATTAGAATTAATACTCAAATTACGGATTAACCTGAATGACCATTCAAATGTTCTCTGGAAATCAAAACGCTGCAGCCATTTGTTCTCTGCTCCTTGTATCATAAGCACCTGGAAAAAGAAATGTAGAGATCAAAAAAAATAATTCAATAAGCGAACATTAAAAATCGGTGAAAACGCTGCATTTTAAAACAAGTACACTGAAGTTCTCTGTTAATCAAAATAAAATCTCAAACAATATGTTAAAACGTGCTACACAATAACTTTTACTTAAAGGACAAACTGATTTCATTGCAACATGCTTGCTTGAAAACACAAGTCATTAACTAAATCATGAGCACAAAAAGGTGATGAGAGCATAGCTTGCAATGTGTCTAACCACTGGCAATCGCTCGGGGAATCATCCCAACCTATTGTTCTTTTGCTCACCATGCCACCTCAGTTTGGACCCAGCCATATGCAAATCAGTCTTGACCCAGCTCCTCATGCGAACAGTGAAGCCCAATCTTCCAGGCAAGGTCCTCCCTGAACCGGAACACAAGCAACCCAGGACCAGTTTTGGCCTATCCATGGTGGTGTATATATTGATGTCATCGGTTGGTATCACAGATTCTGCTCTTTCTTTCCAGGATGGTTCACTAGATACTGAGAAACAAAGCACGCAACATGCTACTAGTTAGTGTAGGCTTCTACAACGAGTAGCTCATGAGTTACTGGTAAATCTCCAGCTACCTGTAAGTAGGTCTGGTTGTGTACAGCCCAGCCTTCTAAATTAAATGTTTTTGCTTCTTGAATGTATATAAGTATACCAAATTTGAAAACTGTGTATTCAAAATAAAAATGTGTGTATTTTCAGAACTCATATCCTGATGTTGGGAAAAAAATTGTTGGATTCCTAGAATACAATTGATATTTCAGTAAGAAATCGTGAAGTACTAGTGAGACGTATAACCCACATTATTGCCTTGGTGCCAGGGGCAGCTTTGGCTGTTATGCTTTACCCATCTACAGCCATTGGAAATTGAAAAAGCCTTTTTACATTACTGCTGGCAACCCTGCCTGATGCACCGAAGTGATCACTGCTAGTAATCTTGCATATGGTGGCAACCAATGTCATTTTGTCTGATGTGATCGATATTACAATAGTAGTCATATTAATAGAGCAGATAATTTTCATTGAACATGAGTGGCTCTTATTACAGAAAAGGTTTTTGACCCCTGGACTAAGGGGTGTACTCTGGCCTTCTGAGCTGACATGTCGTGCACCTACTCCTCTACTTCACAGAAGTTGCTCCTACCATAGCAGGCAGGTAGAGACACACCACCTGACCCAATCGCGAATCTAGTTCTCTTGGTGCCTAAAAAGCCAGCCTACAGCTACCTTCATTTGTCTCAGAGAAAAATACACAGACCACGTAGAAGAACACTGATCAATGTGGCAATGCTTGTGTCATGAGATGTACAAAAGAAGGTTACTTATTCTTTCGACCGTGTTGTTCCTTTTGTTTCTTCCTATTGCAAGTAAATTGTCGAGGTGAATTTCTGGCCAGCCTGTCTGGTAGCAGTAAGTTATTACTGTGAATCAGAAGTGGGATAGCTTTACCTAGAGAATCCTTTGGTCTAGTGCCATTTTGACAGGGTGTTGCAGTTGTTTCCCCTATGCCACAAGGCCCACACCACAGAATGCACATTTTCAGTGCTATGTGGTAGCCCTCTAACGGTTTGACCTAAGAGCTACAGTGAATTAAAAGTGGAGCCAAGAAAGCTGCTTTTTTCTTAGCCAAAAGTTCAAAAGTTGTTTAACATTACTTTAACCACATTGGATGGGAAGTCTTACCTAGTGCTCGCTAAAGTAAATAAAATATCCCATTCATGGTAGGAAAAATGTAAATCTCGAATATGGTGTTCTCTACAAGAACACAATGAGAGGCTAAATCATATTAAACCTCAAGAAGCACACGCTGTACAGATGATGCACCAATGTGTAGCTAATTCAACAAAATCTTTTGGGATTAAAGCTTGCATGGGGGACGTTTTCAGATATTTTTTTTATTTCCTTGAATAGGAGCTATGTCAAGGGGCTGAGAAAATGTGCTTTCCACTGGCTTGTTAAAACTATGTGACGTTAGTGTTGGAAAAGTAGGGGCAGATTTACAATTACTGGCGCATCCCTGCATATCGGCAGGGATGCGTCAGTAATTGTGCGCCGCAGCTCCGCCACCCTTGATGCGCCGCATTTACAATGCGTCGCACCATGTGGCCAAAACGGCACAGATGCGTCACGCATCTGTGCCGTAAAAGCGGCGCATTGCTCGAGTTGGGTCACAAGCGCGACGCAGCTCCAACAATGATCAGGGGGGCCTATGTGCACAATGCTGCATCAATCCTTACGCCTGCTTCAAGCAGGCGCAGGGTTTTGACGCAGCATGGGCCCAAAAGTGACTGAGTGAAATCTTGTAGCCCTGGAATGCCTCCCCCTGCGATGGTACGCCTCTTCTGGCGCAGGGCTTTACAACCTGACGCATCTGGGAGATGCGTCACGTTGTAAATACCCCGCAACATGGCGCATCTTTTGCGCCGCTGCTGTGTCACAAAATTGATGCAACGGTGGCGTAAAAGCGGCGCAAGGGGCTTGTAAATATGCCCCGTAATGTTTAAAGTTCATCCTCTGGATTTCGTAGTGGCATCATTGAATGAAAACTATTCAAACACAATTCTTTATTTGATTTAGGCACAGTAAATCATAAAAGTGCAAAGCATGAAATTCATTGATAAAACCACGCATAAAAATGTAAATTCAGATATCACCTTCCAGAGTGAAAAGCCCCAGCAAATAAATATGATACATAAAAACAGACTTCAACATTAGATAAAAACTGCAAATAGAGCTTTGCTGGCCGCCCTTGTAAAAAAAATCCTTATTTACAAAAAGGGGGCGAATATACCTGTATCGCTGGGGTGCATATTCATGACAAAAACTACAAGTAAGGTATCAATTACACTGCATCACATGAGCAAATTGGCAGCTCTGAGGATCTCTGCCAGCCTACTAACAGTTGACTGAACAAATTCAGGAAAAAATAAGATAACAAACGTCTGTTCAAAATTGACATATCTAAAGTCAAATACATTTTTGTATTGCTCATTGATTTAACCATAACATAATGGGCCCCTTGATTGAACACTATTGGTGATCCAGGAATATGTGATGGTGCATGCTTGCCTCTGTTCTGGCTTTACTTTGTACCCTTTGCTTGTGACATGTGTGTGAATGCTTCATGATGCTTTTCAAAAGAGAAGGTTTCCTTTCTGACCATGTTCAAACTGCATAGTTGCATTGTTCATGCAGGGCCGGTTCTAGGATTTGCGAGGCCCTGGGCTAAAAGGGAATGTGCGAGGCCCCTCTAATGTAGATAAGTGGCCCCTTGCAAGGAGACCATTCACAGACGCTGTGGGAGGCCTATTGTCCAGCATTTTGTCGCCCCCTCACAGTTTTAACTTTGAGCCCACAAGCATTTCTCACACCTTCAGTCCGATAGGTGTGAGAATTGCTTGTGGGCTAAAAGTTAAAACTATGGGGGCGCCAAAATGATGGACAATGGGCCTCCCACAGTGTCTGTGAATGGATCTCCTTTCAATTGAAGGGAGCGTCTCCCTCCCTTATGTATCCAGATACCATCCCTGAGAGGCCCGGGGAGGGGGGCCCCTCCATTTCAAAGAAAGGTGACACCTTTCTTTGAAATGGATCGCCAAAGAACCGACAGGACACATCACCAGTGCGTGGCCCCATGCTGGTGGGCTAAGTGCGAGGCCCTGGGCAGCTGCCCAGGCTGCCCATGCCTAGCGCCGGCCCTGTGTTCATGTCTTCGCCCTGTGTTTGCTGGCTTTGGCCTTTCAACAGTGCTGTGAAGTCAGCTCTTGGACTCTCAGTTCTCTACACAGCAACACATTTGTCTGATTTCCTACTTTTGATGTGATCATGCCTTGCTTAACCAATTCCAACCCCTGCTGCAGACCTTTTTTCCGACTACTGCTGGTTTTACAGATAAAATTTAGCTGGGTCTTGTAAGTACTTTGCTTTTCTTGAATCTCACTGCTTTGTTTCACTGTCTAAATTATAAAACAGTTTGCAGCTTTGCCTCCTTTTAGTGATTAGCTTCACCGTTTAATGTCACTTTGTGTTCTTCTTGCCTTGTTATGTTTCTTTCTTGTTTCTTGTTTTGGTGTATTCTTTGTATTTCTCTATTAAGCTGTATTGTAGAACTTGGAACTGTCTTAAGGTTCTCCCACTAGTAGCTACTAACGCTTCCCTACTGAGCCCTCATTGCAGTAGTGCTAATCAGATGTATATTTAAGAAATTTCACTTTATTTCTTAATGGTATGGCTTGTATGTTGGACATATATGTTGGCCTCGTGCACTTTGTCACCAATACTGTTGCGGAAGGGGTGCGGTAGAGTAAACACTGGGGATAACTAGTTGCCGCTTTGTGGTGCCGCGTACCTCTCTCTCTCAGACACAATACGCTTATGTTCTTGTTCTTTCCCATTCTAAACCTGTGGGGATCTCTGCACCTAGCGGGCAGGGCTGGAACCTCTTCTATTGATGTTTTGATGGGTACTTTACAGACTACTTTCTACCATTCCTGTATGTAGTAAGCACCTCTTCCGTCATTTAACCCTTTTTACTATCAAATTATTGGATCCAAACATGCTACTCTTGCGGTCAGCATGTCCCTAGCCCTGATTGCTGGGGTGTTTTTTTAGATCTTTCTTTTTGTTGTTCGTTCCCAGCCCGTCTCTTCAGCATACATTCTGCAGTGGATTCTCATCGGGCTGTCCCTCGCTCAGGGGTTGTGGACTTCATTAACAAAGGATACATCCAGTCCTTCTAAACCAGGGAATTTGGGCGGGAAGTTGCAGCACTCCTTCAAATTTCCTGCGACTGCAAAATTGCCTCTAATTTGTCTTCAGTACACTCCTTAGACTCCTTCTAGGATGCTCTAGTGCAGAGTTGAAGGACAGAGAGACCCATATGAACCCTCTGACTCAAGCCCTGAAGTAGCTCCTGTCTACCCCAGTCAACCCCTCGTTTTCCTGGGGCAGGTTCCACAGATACTGCATTGTACCAGTCCACAGCAATAGTGCTTGTGACCTTAACATCACCTTTGACCCTGGTTCAGGTACCTCCACTTTAGTCCCGACTGCGGACTGCACCTAAATTCCCTTAAGGAATATAGGATGTCTCTATGGCTTGATCTTCTAAGCCACTATGTAAAGAAACAGGGACCCCCTGGTGCGAATAGCGATCCTGGGTCAGGGTGAGAAGTATATGTAAACTAAATTGCCCAGGCATACACAACAGTTACTAGCGTATTCAAATGCAGGTCATGATATCTACAAAAACATTATACAACTGCTTTCAAGTATAAAATGGATTTTAATATCTCAAAATCTTTTCAAAAAATCCTTTGATAAAACTGTTTGTTGAATATTAAGGGTTAATACAACCTTCAGAGTGGTTTTATATTGACATGCATGATTTGACAGTTAAAAAAGAGTTAATCAATCATTAAACAATATAAAAATGGATGGGTTCCTGTCGACGCGTTTCGACACGTTGGCTGTGTCTTCATCAGGACTGTACCATCAGAATGCTGTAAATTACATTTATAAACATGATTTTACTATTTGTTATTTTTATATGAAAGAAGTGTGGATCTTCTTAAACAGTTCATTGCATATTCAATAACGCTAGTAGATAATTCATTCATTATAATATACCGCTAGTTTCTTATTATTTGTGCTCAAAACTCGACATTTGTCCTATATATACATTTGAACCACATTTTTTGATTGACATTGAGGGTATGACAAGTACAGAGAAACATTATGCTATCTTATAAATTATCGTGCGTCACTTTAGACTCTTTTTATATAACAATTATCATATAGCATTATGTGTAAACATGTTATATTCATTAATACATTTCCAACGATAAAAAGCCTAGGAAACAGATTCATTATCTCTTAAATATTGCCTAGAAAATAGATTCATTATTTCTCAAGCAGTATATCATTGGTACTTCCTCTGCTGTGTGGGTCATCTGGTTTAATAACTTTGAGGGAGAACAGTTTTACAAAAAGGGACATAGTCATGTCTGAGTCCTATGCTAGTTTGTTCGGGATGTGTGGGTCAGTTTAATTAAAAGGATTATGTCATTATCGGTTTTTTTTTTGGGTGACAGTATCTGCTAAACTTGTTTACTAGGTTCTATTGTATTATTCTGTAACCATGGTAATACTAGAGATTGATTCGGGTTACATCTTGGGAAATGGCCTCCTAGCTGTGTAAATTATACTGAGTATATTCTAGGAGTGGACCACCTGACTTTTTGTGATTTGTACTGGAAGGTGTGTATTCTCATCTTGTCATCAATCAAACCACATCTCTTTACCATATTTCCGCTCTCACCTGTTAAAATGTGGCCAAAATTATAGCTACAACGATGATGTTCTTTTTAAATAAAAGAGTACGTTGTACACCGTGAGGCGAGATAGTCGTTATCTGGAAATATAAACAGCATGTGTCACCCCAAGAGTGTAAATGGACTAGTGTTAATCTTAATTAACCACTTGGCTGCTAAGGGTGGTCGATGAGCTTCATTGACTTTCCATTGAAATCAATGGAAAGTCCATGACGAGTTACCCTTGTCATTAGCGCTGAAGGGGTTAAGGAGAACATATTTCATAATCACAAGGATGGATGTTACCTTAGTGTTAGATCTTTAAGAGCACTTGTGATGTGGTGCTTCATCTGCAGAATAACTTGCTAAATAAACGGGACTGACAGGTCGTCCTTAGTCGATTGATATTGTGGAAGTTATGGTTTTAATAAACCATCCGGTGGGCCAAAGTTTGGAGCTACCTATAATTGAAAGAATGGCTATTAGGGATATATGTATATCTCTATCTATGGGTGTTAGTCAGGGGTTCTAGTTATTCTTACCGAAGAAATATAGCGGCGTTGTCCACAGTGTGGATTCGGTGCAGCGCATGAATTTTCAAAGGGGCGGCCAAACGTGATTTTTCGAGATGACGACCAGATTTGCGATATATCTACATTGTCGGGCAAAAAAGGATAACGGAGAGATCACAGAGGGTAATATAACTCTGTATTGTCGTCTCGATGGGAATTATGTTTCTAATCTTACCGGCAATGGCGTTTTCTCTCACTTGGACTGGATACGGCGTCTTCGTTTATATGATAGGAGTCTCGGCAAAGCGTTTGCTGGGCTCATTTTATAGTAGGGCTCTGGCTATTGGCTTAACGCAATATGTGTTTCTTAAAAGGATACGATGTTGGCGCCATGCAAGGGTGGAATCTCGCGTTTGCTATATATTCCAAGCTTGAGAACGTAGGCCTTTAAACTTCTTATGTTAAAAGAAGGCACTATGTTCCACTCGGGGCTGTGGAAGTCTTAGACACGTAATGGCATTTTTTTCTCCCCCTCCCCCCTAAATATTATTTTTTAATTGGTTTATATAAAGGGGTTATAGAATATTCCTATTTTATGGGATATTCCTATTTTATGGAGTGAGCTATTAATGCGAATCTGGTACCGAGTCTTTTTGCTGATATTTATAGAATGGCATTAGCCCACGGTAGGTCATTGTTCAAACCGTGGGTAAATGTTTTGAGTGAAAAAATTCAGAACACCTCCTTCTTTTTTCTTATTTTATCACCACCATTGCTGTTGGGTGTATGGATTTATATGATAATTGTTATATAAAAAGAGTCTAAAGTGACGCACGATAATTTATAAGATAGCATAATGTTTCTCTGTACTTCTCATACCCTCAATGTCAATCAAAAAATGTGGTTCAAATGTATATATAGGACAAATGTCGAGTTTTGAGCACAAATAATAAGAAACTAGCGGTATATTATAATGAATGAATTATCTACTAGCGTTATTGAATATGCAATGAACTGTTTAACAAGATCCACACTGCTTTCATATAAAAATAACAAATAGTAAAATCATGTTTATAAATGTCATTTACAGCATTCTGATGGTACAGTCCTGATGAAGACACAGCCAACGTGTCGAAACGCGTCGACAGGAACCCATCCATTTTTATATTGTTTAATGATTAACTCTGTTTTAACTGTCAAATCATGCATGTCAATATAAAACCACTCTGAAGGTTGTATTAACCCTTAATATTCAACAAACAGTTTTATCAAAGGATTTTTTGAAAAGATTTTGAGATATTAAAATCCATTTTATACTTGAAAGCAGTTGTATAATGTTTTTGTAGATATCATGACCTGCATTTGAATACGCTAGTAACTGTTGTGTATGCCTGGGCAATTTAGTTTACATATATTGATCTTCTAAGCCTCCATCCCACAAGTAGGCAGACCTGGGAGGGTCGGACATCAGTCTAGAGCTCAGCTCAGCAAGCTGTACCAGTGACCATGAGGACCTGCGTGCAACCAGACGTTCTCATGCTGCCGTTGCTTGAAAAGCCAAAATCAAGGATTACGAACCGCTGTCCACTGCAGCCACTGGTCTGCCACTGTCAGAACCTACATCTTGGAACTGCCATAGCTTCCCAGCAAGGTCAGCCCTGTCCACGGAATCCCAAGTTCTCAAACAGTCTCAGGAGAAACATTTACAGCCTTTCTTAGACAATTGGCCCTACATGATATATTGAGAACACAAATAAATAATGTGGTTAAGAAAGCATGAGTGTGGAGGGAAAGAGTTAGAGTTAGGCCACGAAAAGGCAGGTTTTTATGGCTTTGTGAAATGCAAAATGGTTCTGAATCCCTCTAATAGAGACTGGAAGCGAGTTCCAGAGTTTCGCAGCAAGACTGCAAAACGAGCAGCCTCAGGCTCTGGCTCTCAATACACGCGGAATGCTGACCAAAACTTGGTCAGCAGACCTTAAGGTGCGCCGCGGCACATAAAACTCTAACAGATTAGCCAGCCCCGAAGGTGCCTGTTGAGTCAGGATCATGTGAGACACAAAAGAAAGAGTTTTAAACTGGGTTCGCTTTTCAACAGGCAACCAATGTAGTTTGGGAAGAACATGGGAAACAGAGCAAGAATTCGGAAGTACCACCAGAATGCGTGCTGCTGCATTCTGAATTCTCTGAAGGTGCCTAATGCTGGACTTATTCGCACTGAGATAGAGAGAATTACCATAGTCCAGTCTTGATAGAATTGTCGCCTGGACGATGGTTTGGCGCACTTAAGGAAGGGAAAAGCCCAGCAAAGATTTCAAACCTCGCAAAAGCCCAAAACAAACCCCTGCTACCGCTTTCGATTGAGTCTCAAAAGTAATATCACTATCGATCCACACACCAAGGTTCTTTACTGCCTCTTTGGGCGCAGGAGCAGAATTAAGGCGATTCTTCCAACACTGCTCGGACCACATATCCCTGTCCTTCCCAATCAGCAAAACCTCTGACTTGCTAGCATTCAACTGCAAGCGGTTAGCAGCCATCCAATCCGCAACCTCAAGCAGGTCCTCCTTAAATTTGTCCAGGTTAGCACTACATTTCTTAGAGAAGGCGATCACCAGTTGGGTGTCGTCCGCATACGACACCAGAGACAGCCCTCTTCTTTTAGCCACCAATGCAAGGGGTCGTACATAGACTTTAAACAATAACAGGCTCAGTATTGAGCCCTGAGGCACCCCCTGTTGCAGTGCATACTCCTGATAGTGAAAAGGTGGCCCTAAACCTGGAAAGATCTCCCCTCTAAGAAGGACCGAAACCAGGCCAGAGCCAAACCCCTAATTCCAATTTCCTGTAGGCGGTTTAAAAATATCGCGTGAGAGACAGTGTTGAACGCAGCACTTAGAGCCAAAAAAACTAAAGCAGTGGAATCACCGACATCGAGACTCACCCGGATTGCTTCTGTCGAAGCCAACAGAGCACACTCTGAGCTGTGACGTGCTCGGAAACCGTTTTGTGAAGGGTCCAGGATGGCATTCTGCTCAATAAACTCAGAGAGAGTGGTGTTCACATGGGATTCAACCAACTTAGCCAAGAAAGGCAGCTGGGAAATAGGGCGGTAATTGCCCAACTCAGAAGGGTTCAACAATGGTTTCTTTAGAAGAAGAATGACTTTAGCGTGTTTCCACGCCGCTGGTACCGAAGTTGAAGACAAGGAGAGGTTGACCAGGTCAATGTTCACTGGTGAGATCAAGGCATGAAACTGACGGAAGTGGGCTGGTGACAAAGGGTCGGCCGGCGAGCCCGATTTGATTTTCGAACAAAGGGACTCAAAGACAGTAGAGGACAAAAAGGGAAAGGATGACAGAATGTTACACGCCAAGGGACCAAAATCCCCTGTCCCAACCACCGCGTCAGAAAAGGCCGCGGTAGGAAGGCTAAGATATATCTTCTCTACCTTGTTCACAAAATACCTGGCCAGATCATTACACTGATGGTTCGATGAAATAGGGAGTCCCCTGTTACACCCCCGCTCTTCATGCCCTTAAGCAGAAAGAAAATAGTCTTAGAGGGGTTGGTGCTAACCAAAATTTTATCGACAACAAACTCTGCTCTCGCTCTACGAATTAATTTATGATAGTGCTTGATAGCCGTTCGGTAATTACATTTAGCTGCCAGGTCATACAAGCATCTCCAAGCACGCTCAAACTGTTTACAGTGTTTTTTGGCTTTGGTTAGTGAATCATTGAACCAAGGGTCAGACTGCCCACGGGCATTCCCACCCAATTTAGCCGGGATGCAGCTATCCAAGCCTAGCGTCAGCCAGTCATGGAAACACAAATTTGCACCCTCCATATGCAGTGGCAGCTGAGGCCTGTGGCTGGACAAGACAGCTGAGAAATGACTAATGTCCAGCTTGTGCCAAGGCCGTTTTAAAACTGGGGCTGGATGGTTCTGAACCAGCTGAACAGACAGCCAAACCTTTAGTGAACGTAGATTAGAGAATATGGGGTCCAATGAGTGCCCTGCGACACTGTGTACAATCATGAACACACTGCGCCAGCTGATAAGACTCTAGATCAGCCAAAAAACTGGCAATCTCCGTTTTCCCACTATCCTCAAGATGGAGATTTAGGTCGCCTAAGATGGTAAAATTCGACGCTCTACTTGCGTGTGGCAGGACTTTATTCCATAAATCTTCCCTGAAGACCCTACATGGTCCAGGGGGGCGATAGATGAGGAGGCCAGTAACAGTGAGGTTATGGTTCAGCATGATTTTGAACAGGGCACTTTCGCAGTTCGCTATGTTCTCCTTAGTAAAACTGCAGGAGTATGCGTCCTTAACAATGACTGCAATGCCGCCCCCACGATTACCCACTCTATTTACACTCTTCATCATAAAGCCTTGTGGAAGAGCCAACCAGTTCCCCGCAACGGAGTCTTGTGTGAGCCATGTCTCCATTAAGAATAGTACTTCCGGAGACTCTTCAACCAAAAGATCAAAGACCTCAGCGTGGTGTTTCGCTAACGACAGGCAATGCAAGCTTAGAAACTTGAAGTCCATGTGGTCATGGGGGGCAAAGGACCGACTCCTCCAAATGGAGTTGAAACGAGCAGAACTTACATTTAGAAGGCCGTCCAGCGGAACCCAGGCAGGGGAGGGGCAATTAGTCTCCAGCATCAGGAGCTCGGCGCGCGAGTACCTAAGTGGATCAGCCAGGAAATGAGCTGGGGTTCTGGCAACTGGCGACGGCCCGGTGCGGACGGGCACAGACGGGCTTGCCTTTGGCATGCAAGCTGCGCACCAGCCTCGCAGTCGCACCTGTGCCTCCATTTGTAGTGTCAGGGATGTAACAACTATCCCGCTGTCCTACGCATCCGACTGCCTTCGCATTTGAGGCCAGAAAAAGTGGGTGACAAGCTGGTCAAAGTTCTTGTCCTGCCCCAAATTTCCTGCCAAAGGCACGTCGTGAGCCAGACCCAGTAGGAAGGTCCGGAAGCGCTAGGCTATGACTAGCACACAGGCTGATCCAGGTTCCGCGGCCTTAGGCTCGCTGTACAGGAGATTATTCTCCCCATAGATCCAATGTGATCCGGACTGATCACCTGTCACCTGGGCTGCAGCCTGCTACCGCAGACCCTCCAGAGAAGGGCACTCTTTCTGCTCCCGGCAGGACTCCTCCCTGGTGGGACCCCCTTCTTGCTGCCAATGGGTGAGCTCAAAGATGTCCCGCGATGGAAACGGGACTCGGGGCGTAGCTACCACTATACCTGAAGGACATGGGAGTATTTTGTTTAATACAAACCAACTAAGCCTGCCGGAGAGTCCCTCAAAAAGTGCTGAGGAAGCCCCCGTTTACAGTACTGAAATAAGTGATAGATGGTTTATTCTTGCCTATTGGAACATTGCTGGCTGGAATAACAAACGAGACTGCCTGGGCTGGAAAGATTTTTTGATCAATTACGACATATTATGCTTCCAAGAGACTTGGTGGGTGAATGATATTAATTATGATGGTTTTGTATCTTATAATTTACCAGCACAGGCCTCGAATATGGGTAGAGTCAAAGGTGGCCTGGTTATCTTACTCTCAGTCAAACTTCCAGTTAAGGTTATTTTGCATGAAAATGTTGGTTGTCACTCACAAATTGTGTGGTTATCCCATAAGAATGGACGTAATACATTGTTGATTAACCATTACAACAACGTGTTTGATTCTTCCCGCTGCCTGGTGGTAAAGGAATTGGAGAAGGCCCTGGATAAGATTTGTAAGGATAACTGTGTGAACTTCTCAATCATCTGGGGCGGGGATTTTAACACCACTACGTGTACACTATCAGGGACCAAGGTTTGTGGGTACAATGATGACAGTGGGGATGGTATTATTCACTTTCCTCACAATGCGTATGGAGAGTCGTTGAACCTGGTTCTGGCTAAGTTTGCATTATTTATACTCCAACCTTCTAAAGACAGCGAGGGTAACTTCGTCCCTACCTTTACGGGGAGGAATTCGGCCACGATCATCGACCATCTGTTGATCACTAATGATATTAGTCCCTTCTGTGATGCCCCAGTTGTAAGGGATTTAGCTCTAAGTGACCACAACTGTATCACACTCGTGATCACTTTCTGGGGCCTTAAGCCTTTGTCCAATACTTGTACCATCAATGATATAGTGCCGTGTAGATCCAACGGCTATAGGATAAAATGAAGGGGAGACAACTCAGAAAAGCTCTTGGTTAAAATTGTGTCGGCTTGCCTCCCGGATCTACAAGATTGCCTGGATGAGAACTCTTCCAGTCAGGGAATTTTATCTAGTTTTAATAGGATAAATATTGTAATTAACAATATCCTGACAGCTACTAAGCATGGTAATAACAAACCTATGACCGGTTGGTACGACCACGCATGTACTGAGTCCCTGAGGAAATTAAAGACAGCATTATCCAGAAGACCAAGGGATAGATCGATTGTCTCAAACTTACGGGCATCCTATAATGAACAGGTAAAGCGTAGGAAGAGAGAACTTCGGGAAGAAGCCTGGGATAGCCTGACTAGAGCAGTCGAGATGTCGGATAGTAAACTCTTCTGGGATGTGGTTAATCGCCCTCTTTTTAAGAGTGAGGATACTCCGGTACTCACCGCCCATGTCAGCAACGAAAGCTGGAAGTCACATTTTGGAAGTATATTCAACTCGAATGGAATGGCAATTCCAATCACTAGGAACACTGAACCCTGGCCGGCCACCCCGTTGAATATTACAGTACAAGAAGTCGAGGTGGCGATCAGGTGTAGTAAGGGTGGGAAGGCACCCGGTACGGATGAGGTACTGATCGATCTGTATAAGACTGACCCGAAATTATGGGGGCCTGTATTGGTTAAAGTTTTTAACGCTGCAGTGACTGATGGCACCCCGCTTTCTTGGGGGGAATCGGTGATTATACCTATATATAAAAAGGGAGCTATGGCAGATCCAAAGAATTATAGACCAATCTCCCTCCTAGACTCTTCCCTCAAGACAATGAGCCGGGTGTTGCTGGCTAGGTTAGAGGACTGGGCGGAGAGTAATGGAATTTTAGCCCGTTCCCAGTTTGGGTTTAGAAAAGGATTAGGGACGATTGAACAGTGCATAAATTTAGACCTCGTATTAGGGAAATATACGCGCGCCAAGAAGGGCTCTCTTTTTCTCTGTTTCGCTGATCGAAGCAGCGCGTTCGACTTAGTCGATCATGCCCTACTATGGCCAACACTACTTGATCTGGGTGCACCCTCGGAGATCATTTATTTCCTAGCTAGATTATATTCCAATTTATCGGCACGTATCAGATTTGGCAGGGGTGGGGAGTGCACTGACAGTATTGGGGTTAACCTAGGCATAAGGCAAGGGTATGTTTTGGCACCCCTCCTTTTTTCTCTTTTTATTAATGCCGTTGAGGCCGAGCTTAGGTTAGTTAACTCCGACGCACCACAAGTAGATGGGCAGGCCATTCCCGTTCTGCTTTATGCCGACGACTCGGTACTTCTATCTAGAATCCCCCGAGGCTTGCAGAGACTGATGGATAGGTTTGCGGGGTTCATAAAAGAACGCAAACTTAATATTAATTACACGAAAACCTTTATTATGATTTGTGGAAGTAAGCCGAGGAAGTCTAGTTCCTTTTTTATTGATGGGCAAAGGATTGAGGTTGTCAATAAATTTTGTTATCTAGGTATAACCTTTAGTAATGATGGCCTGTGGACACAAGAAATATTGAATGTCAAAGCTAAGATGTCCAATAGCGCACACTGAGTCTTTAAGTTTGCAACAAAGCTTGGACAACGTCATATATACGACATGTTGCAAATATATCGACTGAGATGCGCTCCCATAGCCTTGTATGGGTCAGGGGTCTGGGGGCATAGCCGTTATGAGGCACTGCAAACGGAAGAGAACTGTTTTTTGAAAAGATTACTGTGTTTGCCCCAATCAGCCTCTACACCGATAATACATAATGAGCTAGGGATAGAACATTTGTCCGACCTAATTAGTTTAAGACCTTTGATGGTTTGGAGAGCAATTTAGTATAAAGAAGAAGCTAGCTTTACGAGAGACATTATTACTGATTGTCTTCGTTTAGACAAGAGGCTCTCGATTCCTTGGATTAATTACGTCGTGACCACAGTAGGAGTATTATTGAACATGGACATTTTGGCCGATCCAGCCAGTCTCTCCGACATCCCTAAAAAGGAGTTAAAATCTTTGTTTTTAGGGAAAAAGGCGGAAGCACGTAGGGAGGCAAAAATGTTGCTAACAATTCCCCAGTACTATTACTCTAATATCGAGACCACTGGTTTTCAGACCTACCTAACTGCGGTCACTCGGCCGTCTCACCGGTACGTCCTTACCAGGCTAAGACTGGGTATTGCCCATAATTTGGTTGCCTTTCCGCATATAAAAATCCATCCTTCTGTACCGTGTCCATGTGATGGGATTACAAAACAAAGCACTGTTCACTTTTTATTTATTTGTGATTTTTACTTGCAGCTACGTGTATTTTATCTAAAACCATTGTTTAAAAAAAGGGCAATAACAACTGTTAAATCAGCTATGCGACTGCTTTTCTCCCTGAATGATCATGAAATTTGCTTTCGTACTGCGATTTTTATCTTGAAAGCCATTTCTGTGAGGAAAAGTATGCTTTTTTAAACTCTTTCCCGAATCATGTAGCCTTAATTTTAACCCGTTGCGTGGAATCTGTATTAGCGATAAATGAATGTCTATTGTCTGTTATACCATGTGCTTTTACGATTGTTGTTTTGCCTCCAGTATCCCTGAGAGCCTCTACCCTTTTCCCGTTGACCATCTCACTGTCCCATGGTGAGACGAGAGTCATTTCTGCGGGGTCCCCACCCTCCTGTTTGGACTCCTCCTCCTCCCCAAGCGCTACGCTGGACAATACCTTGGACTGTCCACCGGTGGGTGGCTGTGTCCCCTTTCGGCACCTAGGGTCTCCCTTCATGTGCCACACCTGAACACCTGCAAAACACTTGCGGGGCCAGTCTCAGAAGGTTTTCCTGTGGAGGCCCCTTGCTTCTTATCTCCGTGGGATGGGACCCTTTACCTTGGGTGTTATTTTGGGGCCCTTTTGAGAACTCCTGTGTTTTACCCTTGCCCCCCCCACTTTTCGCTGGGAACCCTGCCCACCTTTGCCTGAGTCTCCCCCAAACGCTTTCTTGTGGAACCTGGTACTCACCCAGCGGTCAGCCTCCATAGCAAGCTTCCTGGGGTCAGTCAGCTTACTATCTATTAGGTGCTGGTGCTTTTTTATTTACATCATGAGATATTTACTTACTGGATCCATTTAAGATTACTCATACTTCATCAGGGGTCAACTAAAAGGCAGAATTTGTACCACTTTGGGCAGTCCAGACCAGAAAAATGTGTGAAATTATGGAATGAATGCCTAACATTCGATTCATAATCGCTATACAAATAATAGCGGTGGCCATTTTCTTTAATGATGTTAGACGGGTAAAGTATCCATACAATTTTTAGGGTCGATATTATCACTCATTTGTACCTTATTATTAAGTCCTGTGCAAGGTTTCATGTTGGTATCACATTTTGCACGATTCTAACGCTAAGCTACCTCACTATCTGTGCTGGCACACTTTCTCCATGAATGGACTAGTATCCCTCGGTATCTGTATGAAGAGTTCTGTGAGTTGTTGGGTCTGTGAAGGTGACCAACATGTTTCATGTTAGGTTTTTTGGTATCCCATTAATTTCCCATTTATAACATTGTTACTCATGTTAGACTCAGTAATAGTATATCATTATGCTGGTTCATACACACATGCCTGCCAACTTGCTCTACTCAGGATCGCATGCCATTGGATTATAGCTGCTATTGTAATATGGCATTTGGCAAATCAACTATACTTCCCATAATGCATTGTGTTGTATATGAATGAAGTATGATGGATTGAGAGCTGTGTAGCGTCAAAGTAAGGGGTGCTCATAAACGGATCCCAATCTATGTTTTAATAAATCACCCACACCATTTTAAACAATTATGCAATCAGGAATGCAGTGCATCAGTACCTTTATTTTTTATCTTGAAATGACTAGGTGTTGTATATGAGGGACTGGTGTATCAATTGATCCACTAGTTGTGACCGTTTTTGGTTGGAAGGTGTTCGAAATCATTTCTTCCATGGAAGTGGGTGCGAAGCTCAGTGCTGGGTCCACAGCGGTTGCTGCAGCCTCCTGCCTCTTTGTTGCAAGTTTGTCCGTGGTCCTGGGCAAATGTTATCACACTTGTTCCGTATTTTATCTACAGACCTGTTGGTCAACCCCACAGCATTTATTCTCTGATGTGTACTGCTTTTTATTGCCTGTGTCACAATGAGTGAAGCTTTGCGAAAAGGTTTATTATATTCCACCACACACTGCTCATCAAGAATCTAAAGATTTTGGTCGATGAACTTGTACTTACTTTTCTTCCCAACTTCCTTGTGTGGCCACGTTCGGACTGGGACAAAAAAAATGGCCTGTGCACCAAATAAAAGTGGCCCTGGTTAGTGAGCCAGATAGCTAAACAAGCATTTGCAATGCAATGGGTCTCGCATTAGGAAAGTTTGAGCTATTCGTATTGTAAATGGCAAAGTTTTTATTTATGTTTTTTTTTTTTAAATAGCTAAATTAATAGCTTTGTCATTTACAATGCCAATAGTTATAACTTTCGCAAATGTGATACCTATAGCATTTGTAATGACTAAGACCAACACTGGGCTGGACATTACATTGTGTTTTGTTGTAGAACCTTGTAGCTGAAAAACATTGCTTTTTCAGTATTTTTTGCTGTGCTATTAAAGGACTTCTCTTTTTCTAAGACCAACACTGGGCTGGACATTACATTGTGTTTTGTGTGTTGAGTTTTGAGTGTCTGCTCCACTCCTCTCCTACACCACCTCCTTGAGAAGCTTTTGACTGCTTGTCCCTGCTACTCAAAGTGGCAATAAAGATGTAAGACACAATAGGACGCTCCCCAGGAAACCATAGGCAAACAAACTCAACCACCATTGTTGTGATACAATAGCCCCTGCCTGGTCTGTGTCCACCATTCCCCCCCTAAAGGTCCAAAGGTTATGCAGTAACCGGGCGTTGGGAGTTCTGATCAGGACTCACTGTACACCCTGATCCAGCGTACCAGAGCAGAGACAGGGCAATCGGACATGCATTGAGAATCTCAATCTGACATGCATTGAGAATCTCGGCAAAGAATCCTTGGATGGCCTGATAAAGAACCCTGAACTTTTGTTCCCTTTTGAGTACAGTCTGACAAAATGCACTTAAACAGACTGACAATAGTTCAAACAGAACGTTGGTCCTACCGTTCGTTACCTATGACTTTAGATATCTAATGGCACCTTTGAAACAGCACGTTAGTTCCCCTGAAATTCTGGAATACCCTCTGACCTTGTCTGGATCAGGAGCAGAAAGTGTAGAGGCCTGAAGGCAAGTATTGGGTCTAGAGCAATATAGTGGCCTGAGCCTTTTACAGATCCTGTGAAGAAGGGCAGATGGTCGATAGCCCTGACAACCTGCCCGGACTTTACTGATCACAGGTTCTTTTGAGGGAAGCTTGCAGTGCGGTGAAACTGGTGCTCAGTTGAGAGGATAATTTGTTGTACTGCCAAGTCTGTCTCAGAAATATCAACAATAAGGCTATCGGTAAAGGCCTGTGGCGGGACAAGTCCACGCAACGCCGCCCGCCTGCGACCAGGAAGTCAGGCAGGCCGGGCGGGACAACCGGAAACAGGAAGTAGGAGGGCGGGAGCCTACCCCGCCTCCCACGGAAGAGCCGCGATTGTTCTGAGCACCGGAGCAGGCAGGAGCCTACCCTGCGCCCCGGTGCCAAAGAAGGGAGGAAGAGTCCTGCTGCCAGTGAGTGGGGCTTCGCTTTCTTGCTGGGCTGCGAGGGCGGGGGACATGTGTGTGTGCGCGCGCGCGTGCGGCGGCGGGCTGTGTCTGTGTGTGAGCGTGCGTGCGTGTGTGTATGTGTCTTGGAGTCTGTGTGTATGCGTGTGTGTGTGACTGTGGGGGGGGGTTGCCTGTCTGGGTGCCTGCGCGTCTGTGTGTGTAAGTGCGTGTGCGCGCGTGTGTGTGTCTGTGTGCATGCATGCGCGTTAGGCTGGGAGTATGGGAGGGAAGTGCACGGCGCGGCGGCGCAGGACGGAACGTGCGCGTTCACGCACACGAATCCAGGAAGAAAGCGCGTACCACTTTCTTGTCCGTCCTTCCCCCCAGACTGATCACTATACGTCTCCAGCTGGACACATGCATCCTTGCGGATGCATTACCAGCGAGACCCAAAAAGTGGCCCACTTTTGGAAATTATGTAAGTTTTTAACTTGTAAAGACACCCTGCATGGGTGCTTTGCGAGGTTTGGGAGACCCATGCATTTGTTTTTGCTGCAGGTAATATTGATGGCAATATCAGTAAAAACAAGCATAGGCAAAGCCAATAGATCTCGCCTAGGAGAAAGCTATTGGCCATGCCATTGTCTTTTAGCCATGTTGTAGAGCAGCAGGGCTTCTGTGCAGAATGTTAAAATGTTATAATAAAAAGTGCTATTAGCATTTTTGTTTACCTTATATACAACGATTATTACAATATGTGCAACTGAACAACACTATTAAAATAAGAATTAACACAAAAAAATATGTTTCTAGTTTTCTTTTCTTTGCACAGCTGACAACGTCTTCCTGTCGACAATGTGTTCTAATGCTTGTTTGTTCTCTGAAACTCCGTAATCCCGTTTGTTTCTGCCCCTAAGCAATTATTTAACCTTTGTGGATTGTTTGGAATCCAAAACTTGTTTTGGTGATAAAGGAGAAAAGGTGCTGTGTCTTAAAAGCCCAATGTTCCTTTCCTTTGGTATTCTTAACAGTCTGGTGTCCAATTAAGCCACTTGCTTTGTGCCCAATACTTCTAGATACCTAATTAGAATTAATACTCAAATTACGGATTAACCTGAATGACCATTCAAATGTTCTCTGGAAATCAAAACGCTGCAGCCATTTGTTCTCTGCTCCTTGTATCATAAGCACCTGGAAAAAGAAATGTAGAGATCAAGAAAAATAATTCAATAAGCGAACATTAAAAATCGGTGAAAACGCTGCATTTTAAAACAAGTACACTGAAGTTCTCTGTTAATCAAAATAAAATCTCAATCAATATGTTAAAACGTGCTACACAATAATTTTTACTTAAAGGACAAACTGATTTCATTGCAATATGCTTGCTTGAAAACACAAGTCATTAACTAAATAATGAGCACACAAAAGGTGATGAGAGCATAGCTTGCAATGTGTCTAACCACTGGCAATCGCTCGGGGAATCATCCCAACCTATTGTTCTTTTGCTCACCATACCACCTCAGTTTGGACCCAGCCATATGCAAATCAGTCTTGACCCAGCTCCTCATGCGAACAGTGAAGCCCAATCTTCCAGGCAAGGTCCTCCCTGAACCGGAACACAAGCAACCCAGGACCAGTTTTGGCCTATTTATGGGCTCATCAGCTATGTATAGCTTGGTTCCAGTGAGCATGGGACTGGGCTTAACCATGGCACTTAGGGCAGTACATGACACACACAAAAAGGCGAATCCGGACTTAAAACAAATCTCAGTATGGAGAGAGAATGTAAGAAAGTTGTGGAGAAGAGTTACCTGCTTGGCATCATGCCGTCCAAATGGAAACAAGCAAGGTAGTAGTAGTAGTAGTAGTAGTAGTAGAATTTATTTGTTGATTAATTAAAATCATTACAAACAAGAGAAAAGAACCAACAAAAAAACAAGCAAACAAAAATACACAAAACTATCAACATCCTTAAAATGATCCACCAGTAATGAGATGATAAATGAAATTTCCATAAAAATATGAAAACATTACAAAAAAAATAAAAATGCATTATACTTGCTAAAGTGCCTTATACTAGCAGCAAATACTATTATAGCAGCTTTTAACTAAAGTGACATGTGTTAGCAGTAGGTATTATAAATACAAATGTTTAGCTGTTTTCCATTTACAAGCGATAATAAAGTGCGAATTAATTTATGATAGTGCTTGATAGCCGTTCGGTAATTACATTTAGCTGCCAGGTCATACAAGCATCTCCAAGCACGCTCAAACTGTTTACAGTGTTTTTTGGCTTTGGTTAGTGAATCATTGAACCAAGGGTCAGACTGCCCACGGGCATTCCCACCCAATTTAGCCGGGATGCAGCTATCCAAGCCTAGCGTCAGCCAGTCATGGAAACACAAATTTGCACCCTCCATATGCAGTGGCAGCTGAGGCCTGTGGCTGGACAAGACAGCTGAGAAATGACTAATGTCCAGCTTGTGCCAAGGCCGTTTTAAAACTGGGGCTGGATGATTCTGAACCAGCTGAACAGACAGCCAAACCTTTAGTGAACGTAGATTAGAGAATATGGGGTCCAATGAGTGCCCTGCGACACTGTGTACAATCATGAACACACTGCGCCAGCTGATAAGACTCTAGATCAGCCAAAAAACTGGCAATCTCCGTTTTCCCACTATCCTCAAGATGGAGATTTAGGTCGCCTAAGATGGTAAAATTCGACGCTCTACTTGCGTGTGGCAGGACTTTATTCCATAAATCTTCCCTGAAGACCCTACATGGTCCAGGGGGGCGATAGATGAGGAGGCCAGTAACAGTGAGGTTATGGTTCAGCATGATTTTGAACAGGGCACTTTCGCAGTTCGCTATGTTCTCCTTAGTAAAACTGCAGGAGTATGCGTCCTTAACAATGACTGCAATGCCGCCCCCACGATTACCCACTCTATTTACACTCTTCATCATAAAGCCTTGTGGAAGAGCCAACCAGTTCCCCGCAACGGAGTCTTGTGTGAGCCATGTCTCCATTAAGAATAGTACTTCCGGAGACTCTTCAACCAAAAGATCAAAGACCTCAGCGTGGTGTTTCGCTAACGACAGGCAATGCAAGCTTAGAAACTTGAAGTCCATGTGGTCATGGGGGGCAAAGGACCGACTCCTCCAAATGGAGTTGAAACGAGCAGAACTTACATTTAGAAGGCCGTCCAGCGGAACCCAGGCAGGGGAGGGGCAATTAGTCTCCAGCATCAGGAGCTCGGCGCGCGAGTACCTAAGTGGATCAGCCAGGAAATGAGCTGGGGTTCTGGCAACTGGCGACGGCCCGGTGCGGACGGGCACAGACGGGCTTGCCTTTGGCATGCAAGCTGCGCACCAGCCTCGCAGTCGCACCTGTGCCTCCATTTGTAGTGTCAGGGATGTAACAACTATCCCGCTGTCCTACGCATCCGACTGCCTTCGCATTTGAGGCCAGAAAAAGTGGGTGACAAGCTGGTCAAAGTTCTTGTCCTGCCCCAAATTTCCTGCCAAAGGCACGTCGTGAGCCAGACCCAGTAGGAAGGTCCGGAAGCGCTAGGCTATGACTAGCACACAGGCTGATCCAGGTTCCGCGGCCTTAGGCTCGCTGTACAGGAGATTATTCTCCCCATAGATCCAATGTGATCCGGACTGATCACCTGTCACCTGGGCTGCAGCCTGCTACCGCAGACCCTCCAGAGAAGGGCACTCTTTCTGCTCCCGGCAGGACTCCTCCCTGGTGGGACCCCCTTCTTGCTGCCAATGGGTGAGCTCAAAGATGTCCCGCGATGGAAACGGGACTCGGGGCGTAGCTACCACTATACCTGAAGGACATGGGAGTATTTTGTTTAATACAAACCAACTAAGCCTGCCGGAGAGTCCCTCAAAAAGTGCTGAGGAAGCCCCCGTTTACAGTACTGAAATAAGTGATAGATGGTTTATTCTTGCCTATTGGAACATTGCTGGCTGGAATAACAAACGAGACTGCCTGGGCTGGAAAGATTTTTTGATCAATTACGACATATTATGCTTCCAAGAGACTTGGTGGGTGAATGATATTAATTATGATGGTTTTGTATCTTATAATTTACCAGCACAGGCCTCGAATATGGGTAGAGTCAAAGGTGGCCTGGTTATCTTACTCTCAGTCAAACTTCCAGTTAAGGTTATTTTGCATGAAAATGTTGGTTGTCACTCACAAATTGTGTGGTTATCCCATAAGAATGGACGTAATACATTGTTGATTAACCATTACAACAACGTGTTTGATTCTTCCCGCTGCCTGGTGGTAAAGGAATTGGAGAAGGCCCTGGATAAGATTTGTAAGGATAACTGTGTGAACTTCTCAATCATCTGGGGCGGGGATTTTAACACCACTACGTGTACACTATCAGGGACCAAGGTTTGTGGGTACAATGATGACAGTGGGGATGGTATTATTCACTTTCCTCACAATGCGTATGGAGAGTCGTTGAACCTGGTTCTGGCTAAGTTTGCATTATTTATACTCCAACCTTCTAAAGACAGCGAGGGTAACTTCGTCCCTACCTTTACGGGGAGGAATTCGGCCACGATCATCGACCATCTGTTGATCACTAATGATATTAGTCCCTTCTGTGATGCCCCAGTTGTAAGGGATTTAGCTCTAAGTGACCACAACTGTATCACACTCGTGATCACTTTCTGGGGCCTTAAGCCTTTGTCCAATACTTGTACCATCAATGATATAGTGCCGTGTAGATCCAACGGCTATAGGATAAAATGAAGGGGAGACAACTCAGAAAAGCTCTTGGTTAAAATTGTGTCGGCTTGCCTCCCGGATCTACAAGATTGCCTGGATGAGAACTCTTCCAGTCAGGGAATTTTATCTAGTTTTAATAGGATAAATATTGTAATTAACAATATCCTGACAGCTACTAAGCATGGTAATAACAAACCTATGACCGGTTGGTACGACCACGCATGTACTGAGTCCCTGAGGAAATTAAAGACAGCATTATCCAGAAGACCAAGGGATAGATCGATTGTCTCAAACTTACGGGCATCCTATAATGAACAGGTAAAGCGTAGGAAGAGAGAACTTCGGGAAGAAGCCTGGGATAGCCTGACTAGAGCAGTCGAGATGTCGGATAGTAAACTCTTCTGGGATGTGGTTAATCGCCCTCTTTTTAAGAGTGAGGATACTCCGGTACTCACTGCCCATGTCAGCAACGAAAGCTGGAAGTCACATTTTGGAAGTATATTCAACTCGAATGGAATGGCAATTCCAATCACTAGGAACACTGAACCCTGGCCGGCCACCCCGTTGAATATTACAGTACAAGAAGTCGAGGTGGCGATCAGGTGTAGTAAGGGTGGGAAGGCACCCGGTACGGATGAGGTACTGATCGATCTGTATAAGACTGACCCGAAATTATGGGGGCCTGTATTGGTTAAAGTTTTTAACGCTGCAGTGACTGATGGCACCCCGCTTTCTTGGGGGGAATCGGTGATTATACCTATATATAAAAAGGGAGCTATGGCAGATCCAAAGAATTATAGACCAATCTCCCTCCTAGACTCTTCCCTCAAGACAATGAGCCGGGTGTTGCTGGCTAGGTTAGAGGACTGGGCGGAGAGTAATGGAATTTTAGCCCGTTCCCAGTTTGGGTTTAGAAAAGGATTAGGGACGATTGAACAGTGCATAAATTTAGACCTCGTATTAGGGAAATATACGCGCGCCAAGAAGGGCTCTCTTTTTCTCTGTTTCGCTGATCGAAGCAGCGCGTTCGACTTAGTCGATCATGCCCTACTATGGCCAACACTACTTGATCTGGGTGCACCCTCGGAGATCATTTATTTCCTAGCTAGATTATATTCCAATTTATCGGCACGTATCAGATTTGGCAGGGGTGGGGAGTGCACTGACAGTATTGGGGTTAACCTAGGCATAAGGCAAGGGTATGTTTTGGCACCCCTCCTTTTTTCTCTTTTTATTAATGCCGTTGAGGCCGAGCTTAGGTTAGTTAACTCCGACGCACCACAAGTAGATGGGCAGGCCATTCCCGTTCTGCTTTATGCCGACGACTCGGTACTTCTATCTAGAACCCCCCGAGGCTTGCAGAGACTGATGGATAGGTTTGCGGGGTTCATAAAAGAACGCAAACTTAATATTAATTACACGAAAACCTTTATTATGATTTGTGGAAGTAAGCCGAGGAAGTCTAGTTCCTTTTTTATTGATGGGCAAAGGATTGAGGTTGTCAATAAATTTTGTTATCTAGGTATAACCTTTAGTAATGATGGCCTGTGGACACAAGAAATATTGAATGTCAAAGCTAAGATGTCCAATAGCGCACACTGAGTCTTTAAGTTTGCAACAAAGCTTGGACAACGTCATATATACGACATGTTGCAAATATATCGACTGAGATGCGCTCCCATAGCCTTGTATGGGTCAGGGGTCTGGGGGCATAGCCGTTATGAGGCACTGCAAACGGAAGAGAACTGTTTTTTGAAAAGATTACTGTGTTTGCCCCAATCAGCCTCTACACCGATAATACATAATGAGCTAGGGATAGAACATTTGTCCGACCTAATTAGTTTAAGACCTTTGATGGTTTGGAGAGCAATTTAGTATAAAGAAGAAGCTAGCTTTACGAGAGACATTATTACTGATTGTCTTCGTTTAGACAAGAGGCTCTCGATTCCTTGGATTAATTACGTCGTGACCACAGTAGGAGTATTATTGAACATGGACATTTTGGCCGATCCAGCCAGTCTCTCCGACATCCCTAAAAAGGAGTTAAAATCTTTGTTTTTAGGGAAAAAGGCGGAAGCACGTAGGGAGGCAAAAATGTTGCTAACAATTCCCCAGTACTATTACTCTAATATCGAGACCACTGGTTTTCAGACCTACCTAACTGCGGTCACTCGGCCGTCTCACCGGTACGTCCTTACCAGGCTAAGACTGGGTATTGCCCATAATTTGGTTGCCTTTCCGCATATAAAAATCCATCCTTCTGTACCGTGTCCATGTGATGGGATTACAAAACAAAGCACTGTTCACTTTTTATTTATTTGTGATTTTTACTTGCAGCTACGTGTATTTTATCTAAAACCATTGTTTAAAAAAAGGGCAATAACAACTGTTAAATCAGCTATGCGACTGCTTTTCTCCCTGAATGATCATGAAATTTGCTTTCGTACTGCGATTTTTATCTTGAAAGCCATTTCTGTGAGGAAAAGTATGCTTTTTTAAACTCTTTCCCGAATCATGTAGCCTTAATTTTAACCCGTTGCGTGGAATCTGTATTAGCGATAAATGAATGTCTATTGTCTGTTATACCATGTGCTTTTACGATTGTTGTTTTGCCTCCAGTATCCCTGAGAGCCTCTACCCTTTTCCCGTTGACCATCTCACTGTCCCATGGTGAGACGAGAGTCATTTCTGCGGGGTCCCCACCCTCCTGTTTGGACTCCTCCTCCTCCCCAAGCGCTACGCTGGACAATACTTTGGACTGTCCACCGGTGGGTGGCTGTGTCCCCTTTCGGCACCTAGGGTCTCCCTTCATGTGCCACACCTGAACACCTGCAAAACACTTGCGGGGCCAGTCTCAGAAGGTTTTCCTGTGGAGGCCCCTTGCTTCTTATCTCCGTGGGATGGGACCCTTTGCCTTGGGTGTTATTTTGGGGCCCTTTTGAGAACTCCTGTGTTTTACCCTTGCCCCCCCCCCACTTTTCGCTGGGAACCCTGCCCACCTTTGCCTGAGTCTCCCCCAAACGCTTTCTTGTGGAACCTGGTACTCACCCAGCGGTCAGCCTCCATAGCAAGCTTCCTGGGGTCAGTCAGCTTACTATCTATTAGGTGCTGGTGCTTTTTTATTTACATCATGAGATATTTACTTACTGGATCCATTTAAGATTACTCATACTTCATCAGGGGTCAACTAAAAGGCAGAATTTGTACCACTTTGGGCAGTCCAGACCAGAAAAATGTGTGAAATTATGGAATGAATGCCTAACATTCGATTCATAATCGCTATACAAATAATAGCGGTGGCCATTTTCTTTAATGATGTTAGACGGGTAAAGTATCCATACAATTTTTAGGGTCGATATTATCACTCATTTGTACCTTATTATTAAGTCCTGTGCAAGGTTTCATGTTGGTATCACATTTTGCACGATTCTAACGCTAAGCTACCTCACTATCTGTGCTGGCACACTTTCTCCATGAATGGACTAGTATCCCTCGGTATCTGTATGAAGAGTTCTGTGAGTTGTTGGGTCTGTGAAGGTGACCAACATGTTTCATGTTAGGTTTTTTGGTATCCCATTAATTTCCCATTTATAACATTGTTACTCATGTTAGACTCAGTAATAGTATATCATTATGCTGGTTCATACACACATGCCTGCCAACTTGCTCTACTCAGGATAGCATGCCATTGGATTATAGCTGCTATTGTAATATGGCATTTGGCAAATCAACTATACTTCCCATAATGCATTGTGTTGTATATGAATGAAGTATGATGGATTGAGAGCTGTGTAGCGTCAAAGTAAGGGGTGCTCATAAACGGATCCCAATCTATGTTTTAATAAATCACCCACACCATTTTAAACAATTATGCAATCAGGAATGCAGTGCATCAGTACCTTTATTTTTTATCTTGAAATGACTAGGTGTTGTATATGAGGGACTGGTGTATCAATTGATCCACTAGTTGTGACCGTTTTTGGTTGGAAGGTGTTCGAAATCATTTCTTCCATGGAAGTGGGTGCGAAGCTCAGTGCTGGGTCCACAGCGGTTGCTGCAGCCTCCTGCCTCTTTGTTGCAAGTTTGTCCGTGGTCCTGGGCAAATGTTATCACACTTGTTCCGTATTTTATCTACAGACCTGTTGGTCAACCCCACAGCATTTATTCTCTGATGTGTACTGCTTTTTATTGCCTGTGTCACAATGAGTGAAGCTTTGCGAAAAGGTTTATTATATTCCACCACACACTGCTCATCAAGAATCTAAAGATTTTGGTCGATGAACTTGTACTTACTTTTCTTCCCAACTTCCTTGTGTGGCCACGTTCGGACTGGGACAAAAAAAATGGCCTGTGCACCAAATAAAAGTGGCCCTGGTTAGTGAGCCAGATAGCTAAACAAGCATTTGCAATGCAATGGGTCTCGCATTAGGAAAGTTTGAGCTATTCGTATTGTAAATGGCAAAGTTTTTATTTATGTTTTTTTTTTTTAAATAGCTAAATTAATAGCTTTGTCATTTACAATGCCAATAGTTATAACTTTCGCAAATGTGATACCTATAGCATTTGTAATGACTAAGACCAACACTGGGCTGGACATTACATTGTGTTTTGTTGTAGAACCTTGTAGCTGAAAAACATTGCTTTTTCAGTATTTTTTGCTGTGCTATTAAAGGACTTCTCTTTTTCTAAGACCAACACTGGGCTGGACATTACATTGTGTTTTGTGTGTTGAGTTTTGAGTGTCTGCTCCACTCCTCTCCTACACCACCTCCTTGAGAAGCTTTTGACTGCTTGTCCCTGCTACTCAAAGTGGCAATAAAGATGTAAGACACAATAGGACGCTCCCCAGGAAACCATAGGCAAACAAACTCAACCACCATTGTTGTGATACAATAGCCCCTGCCTGGTCTGTGTCCACCATTCCCCCCCTAAAGGTCCAAAGGTTATGCAGTAACCGGGCGTTGGGAGTTCTGATCAGGACTCACTGTACACCCTGATCCAGCGTACCAGAGCAGAGACAGGGCAATCGGACATGCATTGAGAATCTCAATCTGACATGCATTGAGAATCTCGGCAAAGAATCCTTGGATGGCCTGATAAAGAACCCTGAACTTTTGTTCCCTTTTGAGTACAGTCTGACAAAATGCACTTAAACAGACTGACAATAGTTCAAACAGAACGTTGGTCCTACCGTTCGTTACCTATGACTTTAGATATCTAATGGCACCTTTGAAACAGCACGTTAGTTCCCCTGAAATTCTGGAATACCCTCTGACCTTGTCTGGATCAGGAGCAGAAAGTGTAGAGGCCTGAAGGCAAGTATTGGGTCTAGAGCAATATAGTGGCCTGAGCCTTTTACAGATCCTGTGAAGAAGGGCAGATGGTCGATAGCCCTGACAACCTGCCCGGACTTTACTGATCACAGGTTCTTTTGAGGGAAGCTTGCAGTGCGGTGAAACTGGTGCTCAGTTGAGAGGATAATTTGTTGTACTGCCAAGTCTGTCTCAGAAATATCAACAATAAGGCTATCGGTAAAGGCCTGTGGCGGGACAAGTCCACGCAACGCCGCCCGCCTGCGACCAGGAAGTCAGGCAGGCCGGGCGGGACAACCGGAAACAGGAAGTAGGAGGGCGGGAGCCTACCCCGCCTCCCACGGAAGAGCCGCGATTGTTCTGAGCACCGGAGCAGGCAGGAGCCTACCCTGCGCCCCGGTGCCAAAGAAGGGAGGAAGAGTCCTGCTGCCGGTGAGTGGGGCTTCGCTTTCTTGCTGGGCTGCGAGGGCGGGGGACATGTGTGTGTGCGCGCGCGCGTGCGGCGGCGGGCTGTGTCTGTGTGTGAGCGTGCGTGCGTGTGTGTATGTGTCTTGGAGTCTGTGTGTATGCGTGTGTGTGTGACTGTGGGGGGGGGGTTGCCTGTCTGGGTGCCTGCGCGTCTGTGTGTGTAAGTGCGTGTGCGCGCGTGTGTGTGTCTGTGTGCATGCATGCGCGTTAGGCTGGGAGTATGGGAGGGAAGTGCACGGCGCGGCGGCGCAGGACGGAACGTGCGCGTTCACGCACACGAATCCAGGAAGAAAGCGCGTACCACTTTCTTGTCCGTCCTTCCCCCCAGACTGATCACTATACGTCTCCAGCTGGACACATGCATCCTTGCGGATGCATTACCAGCGAGACCCAAAAAGTGGCCCACTTTTGGAAATTATGTAAGTTTTTAACTTGTAAAGACACCCTGCATGGGTGCTTTGCGAGGTTTGGGAGACCCATGCATTTGTTTTTGCTGCAGGTAATATTGATGGCAATATCAGTAAAAACAAGCATAGGCAAAGCCAATAGATCTCGCCTAGGAGAAAGCTATTGGCCATGCCATTGTCTTTTAGCCATGTTGTAGCGCAGCAGGGCTTCTGTGCAGAATGTTAAAATGTTATAATAAAAAGTGCTATTAGCATTTTTGTTTACCTTATATACAACGATTATTACAATATGTGCAACTGAACAACACTATTAAAATAAGAATTAACACAAAAAAATATGTTTCTAGTTTTCTTTTCTTTGCACAGCTGACAACGTCTTCCTGTCGACAATGTGTTCTAATGCTTGTTTGTTCTCTGAAACTCCGTAATCCCGTTTGTTTCTGCCCCTAAGCAATTATTTAACCTTTGTGGATTGTTTGGAATCCAAAACTTGTTTTGGTGATAAAGGAGAAAAGGTGCTGTGTCTTAAAAGCCCAATGTTCCTTTCCTTTGGTATTCTTAACAGTCTGGTGTCCAATTAAGCCACTTGCTTTGTGCCCAATACTTCTAGATACCTAATTAGAATTAATACTCAAATTACGGATTAACCTGAATGACCATTCAAATGTTCTCTGGAAATCAAAACGCTGCAGCCATTTGTTCTCTGCTCCTTGTATCATAAGCACCTGGAAAAAGAAATGTAGAGATCAAGAAAAATAATTCAATAAGCAAACATTAAAAATCGGTGAAAACGCTGCATTTTAAAACAAGTACACTGAAGTTCTCTGTTAATCAAAATAAAATCTCAATCAATATGTTAAAACGTGCTACACAATAATTTTTACTTAAAGGACAAACTGATTTCATTGCAATATGCTTGCTTGAAAACACAAGTCATTAACTAAATAATGAGCACACAAAAGGTGATGAGAGCATAGCTTGCAATGTGTCTAACCACTGGCAATCGCTCGGGGAATCATCCCAACCTATTGTTCTTTTGCTCACCATACCACCTCAGTTTGGACCCAGCCATATGCAAATCAGTCTTGACCCAGCTCCTCATGCGAACAGTGAAGCCCAATCTTCCAGGCAAGGTCCTCCCTGAACCGGAACACAAGCAACCCAGGACCAGTTTTGGCCTATTTATGGGCTCATCAGCTATGTATAGCTTGGTTCCAGTGAGCATGGGACTGGGCTTAACCATGGCACTTAGGGCAGTACATGACACACACAAAAAGGCGAATCCGGACTTAAAACAAATCTCAGTATGGAGAGAGAATGTAAGAAAGTTGTGGAGAAGAGTTACCTGCTTGGCATCATGCCGTCCAAATGGAAACAAGCAAGGTAGTAGTAGTAGTAGTAGTAGTAGTAGAATTTATTTGTTGATTAATTAAAATCATTACAAACAAGAGAAAAGAACCAACAAAAAAACAAGCAAACAAAAATACACAAAACTATCAACATCCTTAAAATGATCCACCAGTAATGAGATGATAAATGAAATTTCCATAAAAATATGAAAACATTACAAAAAAAATAAAAATGCATTATACTTGCTAAAGTGCCTTATACTAGCAGCAAATACTATTATAGCAGCTTTTAACTAAAGTGACATGTGTTAGCAGTAGGTATTATAAATACAAATGTTTAGCTGTTTTCCATTTACAAGCGATAATAAAGTGCAATGTGCATCACTAGATTAGATTGTACTAATAGTCCCTTAAACTGGAATAACACTTTGCTTCAAATAATTCTTCAGTTATATTCCTTAGATATTTTATCTCGAAATACATTTACTTACTCCATCAACTCTTTTGAATTTCTTTTCTGCAATAATGATGAACTTAACAAAAAGATAAATAAGTTTAATATTGACCCAACTCAAACAGGTAATAATTGCTTGCCTACATGTTCTAACTCCTAGTTCATTAAAAATCGGTTTTAGGATAGACTTCCGAGCATCTGCCAATGCTGGGCATAAAGTTACTATATGCATTATTGTTTCCTCCCTTAGCCCACAAAGCCTGCAAATACTCGATGACCATTGATTCTCCCATTTTGGAATTCCATCCTTTGTCGGATATCTTCCCAACCTCAAGTACATAAATTTATTCTTAAGCAAAGGTCTTAGATGATATGACAGATAGGGTTGGGGCGACAACCTACGAAAAGAATTAGCAATTGACCAAAAATGATTTTTTTTTCCTTAAGTCCTCCTTATCCGCTATAATCGTTAGTAATGCGGCCATTTGATTCATTTCTTTCTTAAAAACTATTCTACTCCTCATTTCCTCTTCTAAATTAGGGCAATCAAAATTACATAAGCATTCAATTTTTTGAATATTCACCTTCTGAAATTTCGAGCCAACACAGCTTAGCTAAAGATCCTTCCTCCGAACGGACTAATGATAATAAGGACTTCAAAAATGCTGATTGACGCTCCAGAAATTGATTCTTCAATCCAAATTCCAGTCTTATGTTTGCACGACTGATATATTTAGGGATCTTAAAAACAGTTTTATATGTTCTAATGTCTATATCGTCGAGCAATTTCGCGTCTTTGCCCTTAAAGATGATTAAGCAATAGTCCAAAGATGGAATTAACTTTGCTCTCATCACCTTCATTAGATGTTCATAGTTAGGGCATAATAATTTGTCTCTTAATTTTCTAAAAGCAAATGCGAGAGAGCAACCCCTGGCTTCAAGGTTATTAAAATGATGTCTAAATATTAGTCCCTCATCAAAAGTAATCCCAAGATGTTTATATGATTTCACATTTTCAATTACCCGGCCGTTGATATTCCACTCTTTAATCCTCGCTTTCCCTTTTCCCATAGTCATTATTTTTGTCTTTTTTGTATTAATTGTTAGTCCATTTTGTATGACATAACAATTAAAAGAATCAATTAACCTTTTTAACCCTATAACTGTTTGGCTCATTAAAATAGTATCGTCTGCATATTGCAGATATTTAATCTCTTGACCATAAATCGAAGGCGAATGCAAATTAATATTTTTTAAATGAGCTGGCAAATCGGCCATACAAAGATTAAAAAGGCAAGGAGCCAAGACACAGCCTTGTTTCAATCCCACATTAGTAGCCAAACGACGGGTCATATGTTTTCCATCGCCAATTTTGATCTGCACCCAGGTGTCGGAGTATAAAAGTATAATCATTTTTACTAAAGTTTCCGGTATACCCCAATTCCTTAACTTCCACCAGAGAGTATTTCGCGGCACAGAATCAAAAGCGGCTTTTAAATCAATAAAACAAACATGTAATCTTTGCATCCTAATTTTGGCTCTCTCACCTAATAGTGTTAATAAAATCAAATTGGTATGGGTTGATTCACCCTTTCTAAACCCAGTTTGAAAGTTAGGAATCAGCTCCTCTTTTGTGGCCCAAGCCTCTAACTCATCCAACAGGCAACTAGCAAACATTTTTGTATCTACGTCTGTGAGTGTGATTAAACGATAATTAGCTGGATTATCCTGGGGGCCACATTTATATATTGGTTGTATAATACTCCCATGCCACGATAACGGAATAAGGCCTGATTTAAGTACCTCAATAAACAAAAGCATTAATAACTCCGGCCAATTACTTAATTTAGCTTTAAATATTGCATTCGGAATACCATTTGGACCTGGTGCTCCGTTGGATCTAATCCTATTTATCGCTTTTTTTTTACTTTATCGAGCGACCAGGGCTCAATATCCACACTACATTGAGGAGGAGGAATGCAATCCGGCCTCCCTCTATTTGTTGTTTTATGCATGTCAGTAAGACTATTACTATTACACATGTCATACTCTGGACATTGGGTATCGATTTTTTGATTAAAAAAGTTCACCCAACTTACTTCATCTACATTAGCATTAGCACTATTGCTTCTATTATTACCATTCTCGATGTTGTTAATGATGCTCCAAAATAACCGTAGATCTTTGGATTTACAAGCATGATGTATCTTTGCCAATGTTGATTCATGATAAGCTTGCTTTGCTCTCCAAATTTCCCTCTTATATCCCTGTTTTAACTCTCTAATTTTAAGTGATATAATAAAAAGCGATAGCCTGTTTCTATTCCTGTGCAGTAATCTTATTGCTTTATTAAGCTTTCTTTTTTGATACAGTAGGTGGGAAGAATACCACCCTGGTTTCCTAGGGTTCAGCGTTATACCCTTAGAGGGCTCATCCCTAGCAAATTTAGCCAACAATTCGTCACACAAATGTGACCATAAATCAACCATGGAATTCCCTTCACCGTGAGCAGACTGCACGTCCTGTATTAAACACGCTCCCAAAATATTTTCCTCAGTTTTTTCATTCCATGTTAACCTTTTAAGATTAAAAGCTGTTGGAGCTTTTACCAGAGTCCTAGTTTCTGGCAGATAGTCCAGAGCTAGATCAAAGAGAATCACTTGTGGATTGTGATCACTTTCAATCCTTGGGACTATCTGATAGCATTTTACTAAATTATATAATTTCTCAGACATTATAGTATAATCTATTACAGAAGAAGTACCTGCTTTCTTAAAAGTCGGGATATTATCCGGGTCATGCATAATCTTTAAATTGTATTTTTTAAACTCACCATCTGTCCATTGAGCTAAACGTTTTAAGTCAAGTGTCTGCTTTTTAAAAGCAATAAAATGCATGTTAAAATCACCTGAGATAATAAATACTGAGTCCAAATGATCAAAATATAAAAATTTTACCATTCCCCATAACTGAGTGATTTGTGTGGATCTTACCTTCTTTTTACAACTTAAATACACATTTAATAAAATAATGGAATGACCAGCTATTAATTTAACACACTGTAGACATTTTACCTGAAGGTCAATTTCAAAGTGATCTACTTTAAGATTCAAAGAAACATATATAGAAAGACCACCACATGGGCGACCAGAGTTAGCTTCATGCGTTGCGACATTACAGTATTCAAAGTAACCAATAAAGGGTTCACTACACGTGTTCCAGGTTTCTTGAAACATTAATATACTAAAAGTCTTCAAGAAATCTATGACATATTGGTCCTCAATTAATGGTTTTAAACCATTATTGTTCCAGGAACAAAGTTTCAAAGGATTTGATCGGCATCAATCCTTCTTTTCAGGATTTGCATTTGTTAATATTCCTGGAAGCCAGCTCCAATCATCTACTAACTCTGGGACTTTCTTCAACGCCTCACAAGGTTACCCTTGCCTCTTCTAGATGTACAATGAAGAAATACTTTAGTGTAAAAAAAGACCCACATTTACTATCCTTCATGTGATGGAGCACTGCGCTCCGCAAAGGACAGAAAATAGAGCAGCACCACACTTAGCACAAATTGACCAACGATGACATCATCAGAGGCGCTTGCTCCAAAATTGGTTGTTCTATGTGATGCTTATTCCTGCTCTATGGCGCAAAGGGGAGTCTGCAGTGTCTAGAATGAAAATTTGTGCTTGGGGCACACCCTTCAGTACAAATTCCTACATATAGATAAAAGCACAGTGGCCCACATGCATCAAGCATTTTTGGAGTCGCAAACGGTGCGATTCCCTAAAATCGGCCGATTGCGATTCCAAAAGTGCTTGTTGGGATGCATGAAGCAATTTTAGAATTCGTAACATTTTTGCGAGTTCTAAAATTGCGATTGCTTTTAAGAAGTCGCAGATGTGCGATTTCTTAAAAGCAATGCATCATTACTTTTAAAAGTGCAAAATCGCAATTAGGGTGTCAAATTTACCGAGTGTTTGAACCACTCGGTAAATTTGGAAAAAGTGTTTAAAATGCTGAAAATGTTTTTTTTTCAACATTCATGTTTCACTCACACCTGTCCTTAGGACAGGTGTGTGTGAAACATGATGCGAAAAATATATTTCAGGGGTGCATGGGGGGTCCTTTGGACCCCCCCCTGCACCCATGAAATTTTCAAAGTGCCACTCGCAATTTGCTAATGCCTTCCCATTTACTCCTATGGGCCTTTTGGCCCATAGGGATCAATGGGAATTGCGAAAATTAACTTAAGAATTCGGTATTTATTTGGGATTCGGTAAAAATTGCGATTTTTACCGAATCACAAATGAATACCGAAAATAATGATGCATACCATTTTGCACTTCTTAATTTGCGAATCCTTATTTTTCGCAAATTAAGAAGTGCAAAATGTCTCAATGATGCATGTGGGCCAGTGTTCAGACGTGTAAGTTGTGTACTTTAAATCATTCAATCATAGCATTTATAAAGCGCGCTATATACCCTTGGGGTTCCAAGGCGAGTAGATGTTAAACGTAGGTATCCCAGGCAATATACTGCTTAACCCCTTTCTTTTAAATGGGTTCAGTTGATGTTGGATTTTGTGCAAACTGGTATCACGCCACTTTAGCAGATTTTGCTTTGCACCAAACCCCACAGTGTTTGTGATGTCCCACTGCAAACTTCTGCAAGAGGATCTACTTTTGGTGCAAACTAGCTTTTGCATGTGAAACAAGCACAAGCCCAACCCTTTAGTAAATATGGGCCTTTGTCATTGTGTGCAGAAGACATGCTATTTTTTTTTTTACAAAGTTTTATATATAGTGCTAACTTGAACTGAATTAATGAAAGAGTGATGAGTGCCTTTTCGTTATTCGATGAGGGAGTAATTTGATTGAAATCTATTTGTTTGCTTCTTCTACCCATTCCTGTCATAGCAGTTCTGCCTGGGCCTGTTGCCGCTCTACTAAGGCCTCTCGGCAGCATGGTGCATTATCTAGCGACTGCTCTTCACCTTCAGTCCTGCCTGCAACCCTCCACATACTGGTTACAGAAGTTGCTGAACTTCTTGTGTTCAGGTGACCTCGCAGGATGTTATGCATGAGGGCCATCAAACTTTATCTGCGCTTTCTTTGGAAATAGAAGTTGGATGCGCGGTCTGAGCTGTTCTTCATTATAGATCGCATAAAAGTAGATCTTGAATGGAGGGTCGTGCTTCATTTCATCCTGGTCATCGCTCCCTTCCAGATCCCAAAGCCTTCTCTTTCTGTCATGTCTGGTTTGATTCCGTACAGTAAGGGTAAGGTGCTGCTGTAGGCGGTGTGGTTCCTACAGCATCTGGTGCTTGATGTCTACATTCTGGAACCATAGGGAATGTCTCTGGTGCTGAAGGCCTTTCTTTTGCCTTTGAATGTGGAAAGGGAGCTGATGTAAACCAGCAGGACTGCTATCATTATAATTTATGTGAACGAGCAAGGAGGGAAACTCTCTTTTAGGTAAACAGTTGGTGGACCTAGCCTTCCTTCAGGGGACATCTACTTTGGTTCCATCAGTTTGGTGAGGCAAAGTCAACAGAATGAGCCCATCTGCCCTCTCTTCCAGAGCGGGGGCAACATTGCTGTGGATCTATTTGCTTGGTCCAAGAATCTGAAGTGCCTGCTGTTCGGGTTTTAAATGAGCATTGGCTTCCTGTCCAGGGGGTGTATATATTGTTGTCATCAGTTGCTATCACAGATTCTGCTCTTTCTTTCCAGGATGGTTCAGTAGATACTGAGAAGCAAAGCACACGACATACTACTAGTTAATGCAGGCTTCTACAACGAGTAGCTCAGCCCAGCCCAGCCTACTAAATTAAATGTTTTTGCTCCTTGAATGTATATAAGTATAACAAATTTGAAAAGTGTGTATTCAAGATGAAAATGTGTGTATTTTCAGAACTAATATCCTGATGTTGGGAGAAAAATGTTGGATTCCTAGAATACAATTGATATTTCAGTAAGAAATCGTAGAGTGCTAGGGAGACGTATAACCCACATTATTGCCTTGGTGCCAGGGGCATTGCAGCTTTGGCTGTTATGCTTTACCCATCTACATCCATTGGAAATTGAAAAAGCCTTTTTACATTACTGCTGGCAACCCTGCCTGATGCACCGAAGTGATCACTGCTAGTAATCTTGCATATGGTGGCAACTAATGTCATTTTGTCTGATGTGATCGATATTACAATAGTAGTCATATTAATAGAGCAGATCATTTTCATTGAACATGAGTGGCTCTTATTACAGAAAAGGTTTTTGACCCCTGGACTAAGGGGTGTACTCTGGCCTTCTGAGCTGACATGTCGTGCACCTACTCCTCTACTTCACAGAAGTTGCTCCTACCATAGCAGGCAGGTAGAGACACACCACCTGACCCAATCGCGAATCTAGTTCTCTTGGTGCCTAAAAAATCAGCCTACAGCTACCTTCATTTGTCTCAGAGAAAAATACACAGACCACGTAGAAGAACACTGATCAATGTGGCAATGGTTGTGTCATGAGATATACACAACACAAGAAGGTTACTTATTCTTTCGACCGTGTTGTTCCTTTTGTTTCTTCCCTTGGCAAGTAAATTGTCGAGGTGAATTTCTGGCCAGCCTGTCTGGTAGCAGAAAGTTATTACTGGGAATCAGAAGTGGGATAGCTTTACCTAGAGAATCCTTTGGTCTCGTGCCATTTTGACAGGGTGTTGCAGTTGTTTCCCCTATGCCACAAGGCCCATACCACAGAATGGACATTTTCAGTGCTATGTGGTAGCCCTCTAACGGTTTGACCTAAGAGCTACAGTGAATTAAAAGTGGAGCCAAGAAAGCTGCTTTTTTCTTAGCCAAAAGTTCAAAAGTTGTTTAACATTACTTCAACCACATTGGATGGGAAGTCTTACCTAGTGCTCGCTAAAGTAAATAAAATATCCCATTTATGGTAGGAATAATGTAAATCTCGAATATGGTGTTCTCTACAAGAACACAATCAGAGGCTAAATCATATTAAACCTCAAGAAGCACACGCTGTACAGATGATGCACCAATGTGTAGCTAATTCAACAAAATCTTTTGGGATTAAAGCTTGCATGGGGGACGTTTTCAGATATTTTTTTTATTTCCTTGACTAGGAGCTATGTCAAGAGGCTGAGAAAATGTGCTTTCTACTGGCTTGTTAAATCTATGTGACGTTAGTGTTGGAAAAGTAGGAGCAGATTTACAATTACTGGCACATCCCTGCATATCGGCAGGGATGCGACAGTAATTGTGCGCCGCAGTTCCGCCACCCTTGATGCGGCGTATTTACAATGCGGCACACCATGGGGCAAAAACGGCACAGATGCGTCACGCATCTGTGCCGTAAAAGTGGCGCATTGCTGGAGTTGCGGCGCAAGCGCGACGCAGCTCCAGCAATGATCAGGGGGGCCTATGTGCACAATGCTGCGTCAATCCTTACGCCTGCTTCAAGCAGGCGCAGGATTTTGACGCAGCATGGGCCCAAAAGTGACTGAGTGAAATTTTGTAAATTTCACTCAGCCACTTTTGGGAGGCGTTCCTGCGCCGGAACTCCTCCCCCTGCGATGGTACGCCTCTTCTGGCGCAGGGCTTTACAACGTGACGCATCTGGGAGATGCGTCACATTGTAAATACTCCGCAACATGGCGCATCTTTTGCGCCGCTGCTGTGTCACAAAATTGACGAAACAGCATCGTAAAAGCGGCGCAAGGGGCTTGTAAATATGCCCCGTAATGTTTAAAGTTCATCCTCTGGATTTCATAGTGGCACCATTGAATGAAAACTATTGAAACACAATTCTTTATTTGATTTAGGCACAGTAAATCATAAAAGTGCAAAGCATGAAATTCATTGATAAAACCACGCATAAAAATGTAAATTCAGATATCACCTTCCAAAGTGAAAAGCCCCAACAAATAAATATGATACATAAAAACAGACTTCAACATTAGATAAAAACTTCAAATAGAGCTTTGCTGGGCGCACTTGTAAAAAAAATCCCTATTTACAAAAAGGGGGCAAATATACCTGTATCGCTGGGGTGCATATTCATGACAAAAACTACAAGTAAGGTATCAATTACACTGCATCACATGAGCAAATTGGCAGTTCTGAGGATCTCTGCCAGCCTACTAACAGTTGACCGAACAAATTCAGGAAAAAAATTCTGTATTGCTCATTGATTTAACCATAAATTAATGGGCCCCTTGATTGAACACTATTGGTGATCCAGGAATATGTGATGGTGCATGCTTGCCTCTGTTCTAGCTTTACTTTGTACCCTTTGCTTGTGACATGTGTGAGAATGCTTCATGATGCTTTTCAAAAGAGAAGGTTTCCTTTCTGACCATGTTCGAACTGCATAGTTGCAATGTTCATGTCTTCGCCCTGTGTTTGCTGGCTTTGGCCTTTCAACAGTGCTGTGAAGGCAGCTCTTGGACTCTCAGTTCCCTACACAGCAACACATTTGTCTGATTTCCTACTTCTGATGTGATCATGCCTTGCTTAACCAATACCAACCCCTGCTGCAGACCTTTTTTCCGACTACTGCTTGTTTACAGATAAAATTTAGCTGGGTCTTGTAAGTACTTTGCTTTTCTTGAATCTCACTGCTTTGTTTCACTGTCTAAATTATAAAACAGTTTGCAGCTTTACCTCCTTTTACTGATTAGCTTCACCGTTTAATGTCACTTTGTGTTTTTCTTGCTTGGTTATGTTTCTTTCTTGTTTCTTGTTTTGATGTATTCTTTGTATTTCTCTATCAAGCTGTATTGTAGAACTTGGAACTGTCTTAAGGTTCTCCCACCAGTAGCTACTAAGGCTTCCCTACTGAGCCCTCATTGCAGCAGTACTAATCAGATGTATATTTAAGAAATGTCACTATATTTCTTAATGGTATGGCTTGTATGTTGGACATATATGTTGGCCTCGTGCACTTTGTCACCAATACTGTTGCGGAAGGGGTGCGGTAGAGTAAACACTGGGCATAACTAGTTGCCGCTTTGTGGTGCCGCGTAACTCTCTCAGACACAATACGCTTATGTTCTTGTTCTTTCCCATTCTAAACCTGTGGGGATCTCTGCACCTAGCGGGCAGGGCTGGAACCTCTTCTATTGATGTTTTGATGGGTACTTTACAGACTGCTTTCCACCATTCCTGTATGTAGTAAGCACCTCTTCCGTCATTTAACCCTTATTACTATCAAATTGTTGGATCCAAACATGCTACTCTTGCGGTCAGCATGTCCCTAGCCCTGATTGCTGGGGTGTTTTTTTAGATCTTTCTTTTTGTTGTTCGCTCCCAGCCCGTCTCTTCAGGACACATTCTGCAGTGGATCCTCATCTGGCTGTCCCTCGCTCAGGGGTTGTGGACTTCATTAACAAAGGAGACATCCAGTCCTTCTAAACCAGGAAATTTGGGCGGGAAGTTGCAGCACTCCTTCAAATTTCCTGCGACTGCAAAATTGCCTCTAATTTGTCTTCAGTACACTCCTTTGACTCCTTCTAGGATGCTCTAGTGCAGAGTTGAAGGACAGAGAGACCCATATGAACCCTCTGACTCAAGCCCCGAAGTAGCTCCTGTCTACCCCAGTCAACCCCTCGTTTTCCTGGGGCAGGTACCACAGATACTGCATTGTACCAGTCCACAGCAATAGTGCTCGTGACCTTAACATCACCTTTGACCCTGGTTCAGGTACCTCCACTTTAGTCCCGACTGCACCTAAATTCCCTTAAGGAATATAGGATGTCTCTATGGCTTGATCTTCTAGGCCTCCATCCCACAAGTAGGCAGACCTGGGAGGGTCGGACTTCAGTCTAGAGCCCAGCTCAGCAAGCTGTACTAGTGACCATGAGGACCTGCGCACAACCAGACGTTCTCATGCTGCCATTGCTTGAAAAGCCAAAATCAAGGATTACGAACCGCTGTCCACTGCAGCCCCTGGTCTGCCACTGTCAGAACCTACATCTTGGAACTGCCATAGCTTCCCTGCAAGGTCAGCCCTGTCCACAGAATCCCAAGTTCTCAAACAGTCTCAGGAGAAACATTTACAGCCTTTCTCAGACAATTGGCCCTACATGATATATTGAGAACACAAATAAGTAATGTGGTTAAGAAAGCATGAGTGTGGAGGGAAAGAGTTAGAGTTAGGCCACGAAAAGGCAGGTTTTTATGGCTCTGTGAAATGCAAAATGGTTCTGAATCCCTCTAATAGAGACTGGAAGCGAGTTCCAGAGTTTCGCAGCAAGACTGCAGAATGAGCAGCCTCCGGCTCTGGCTCTCAATACACGCGGAATGCTGACCAAAACTTGGTCAGCAGACCTTAAGGTGAGCCGCGGCACATAAAACTCTAACAGATTAGCCAGTCCCGAAGGTGCCTGTTGAGTCAGGATCATGTGAGACACAAAAGAAAGAGTTTTAAACTGGATTCGCTTTTCAACAGGCAACCAATGTAGTTTGGGAAGAACATGGGAAACAGAGCAAGAATTCGAAAGTACCACCAGAATGCGTGCTGCTGCGTTCTGAATTCTCTGAAGGCGCCTAATGCTGGACTTATTCGCACTGAGATAGAGAGAATTACCATAGTCCAGTCTTGATAGAATTGTTGCCTGGACGATGGTTTGGCGCACTTTAGGAAGGGAAAAACCCAGCAAAGATTTCAAACCTCGCAAAAGCCCAAAACAAACCCCTGCTACCGCTTTCGATTGAGTCTCAAAAGTAAGATCACTATCGATCCACACACCAAGGTTCTTTACTGCCTCTTTGGGCGCAGGAGCAGGATTAAGGCGATCCTTCCAACACTGCTCGGACCACATATCCCTGTCCTTCCCAATCAGCAAAACCTCTGACTTGCTAGCATTCAACTGCAAGCAGTTAGCAGCCATCCAATCCGCAACCTCAAGCAGGTCCTCCTTACATTTGTCCAGGTTAGCACTACATTTCTTAGAGAAGGCGATCACCAGTTGGGTGTCGTCCGCATACGACACCAGAGACAGCCCTCTTCTTTTAGCCACCAACCCAAGGGGTCGAACATAGATGTTAAACAGTAACAGGTTCAGTATTGAGCCCTGAGGCACCCCCTGTTGCAGGGCATACTCCTGATAGTGAAAAGGTGGCCCCGAAACCTGTAAAGATCTCCCCTCTAAGAAGGACCGAAACCAGGCCAGAGCAAAACCCATAATTCCAATTTCCTGTAGGCGGTTTAAAAATATCACGTGAGAGACAGTGTCGAACGCGGCACTTAGATCCAAAAAAACTAAGGCAGTGGAATCACCGACATCGAGACTCCCCCAGTTTGCTTCTGTCGAAGCCAACAGAGCACACTCTGAGCTGTGACGTGCTCGGAAACCGTTTTGTGAAGGGTCCAGGATGGCATTCTGCTCAATAAACTCAGAGAGAGTGGTGTTCACATGGGATTCAACCAGCTTAGCCAAGAAAGGCAGCTGGGAAATAGGGCGGTAATTGCCCAACTCAGAAGGGTTCAAGGATGGTTTCTTTAGAAGAAGAATGACTTTAGCGTGTTTCCAAGCCGCTTGTACCGAAGTTGAAGACACGGAGAGGTTAACCAGGTCAATGTACACTGGTAAGATCAAGGCATGAAACTGATGGAAGTGGGCTGGTGTCAAAGGGTCGGCCGGCGAGCCCGATTTGATTTTCTAACAAAGGGACTCAAAGACAGTAGAGGACAAAAAGGGAAAGGATGACAGAATGTTACCCGCCAAGGGACCAAAATCCCCTGTCCCAACCACCGCGTCAGAAAAGGCCGTGGTAGGAAGGCTAAGATATATCTTCTCTACCTTGTTCACAAAATACCTGGCCAGATCATTACACTGTTGGTTCGATGAAATAGGGGAGTCCCCTGTTACACCCCCGCTCTTCATGCCCTTAAGCAGAGAGAAAATAGTCTTAGAGGGGTTGGTGCTAACCAAAATTTTATCGACAACAAGCTCTGCTCTGGCTCTCCGAATTAATTTATGATAGTGCTTGATAGCCGTTCGGTAATTACATTTAGCTGCCAGGTCATACGAGCATCTCCAAGCACGCTCAAGCTGTTTACAATGGTTTTTGGCTTTGGTTAATGAATCATTGAACCAAGGGTTAGACTGCCCACGGGCATTCCCACCCAATTTAGCCGGGATGCAGCTATCCAAGCCTAGCATCAGCCAGTCATGGAAACACAAATTTGCACCCTCCATATGCAGTGGCAGCTGAGGCATGTGGCTGGACAAGACAGCTGAGAAATGACTAATGTCCAGCTTGTGCCAAGGCCGTTTTAAAACTGGGGCTGGACGGTACTGAACCAGCTTTCCCTGCACCCACAGCGAAAAAGAAACCAAAAAGTAATCCGTCCAGACCTGTGGAACAGGCGGCCAAACCTTTAGGGAACGTAGATTAGAGAATATGGGGTCCAATGAGTGCCCTGCGACAGTATGTACAATCATGAACACACTGCGCCAGCTGATAAGCCTCTAGATCAGCCAAAAAACGGGCAATCTCCGTTTTCCCACTATCCTCAAGATGGAGATTTAGATCACCTAAGATGGTAAAATTTACTGCTCTACTAGCGTGTTGCATGACTTTATTCAATAAATCTTCCCTGAAGACCCTACATGGTCCAGGGGGGCGATAGATGAGGAGGCCAGTAACAGTGAGGTTATGGTTCAGCATGATTTTGAACAGGGCACTTTCGCAGTTCGCTATATTCTCCTTAGTAAAACTGCAGGAGTATGCGTCCTTAACAATGACTGCAATGCCGCCCCCACGATTACCCACTCTATTGACACTCTTCATCATAAAGCCTTGCGGAAGGGCCAACCAGGTCTCCGCAACGGAGTCTTGTGTGAGCCATGTCTCCGTTAAGAATAGTACATCCGGAGACTCTTCAACCAAAAGATCAAAGACCTCAGCGTGGTGTTTCGCTAACGACCGGCAATTCAAGCTTAGAAACTTGAAGTCCGTGTGGTCATGGGGGGCAAAGGACCGACTCTTCCAAATGGAGTTGAAACTAGCAGAACTTACATTTAAAAGGGCCGTCCAGCGGAACCCAGGCAGGGGAGGGGCAATTAGTCTCCAGCATCAGGAGCTCGTCGCGCGAGTACCTAAGTGGATCAGCCAGGAAATGAGCAGGGGTTCTGGCAACTGGCGACGGCCCGGTGTGGACGGGCACAGACGGGCTTGCCTTTGGCGTGCGAGCGGCGCGCCAGCCTCGCAGTCTCACCTGTGCCTCCATTTGTAGTGTGAGGGATGTAACAACTATCCCGCTGACCTACGCATCTGACTGCCTTCGCATTTGAGGCCAGAAAAAGTGGGTGACAAGCCGGTCAAAGTTCTTGTCCTGCCCCAAATGTCCTGCCAAAGGCACGTCGTGAGCCAGACCTAGTGGGAAGGTCCGGAAGCGCTAGGCTACGACTAGGACACAGGCTGATCCAGGTTCCGCGGTCTTAGGCTCGCTGTACAGGAGATTATTCTCCCCATAGATCCAATGTGATCCGGACTGATCACCTGTCACCTGGGCTGCAGCCTGCTGCCGCAGACCCTCCAGAGAAGGGCACTCTTTCTGCTCCCGGCAGGACTCCTCCCTGGTGGGACCCCTTCTTGCTGCCAATGGGTCAGCTCAAAGATGTCCCCCAGTTCGGCTACCTGCTCCCCTGTAGGCACCGGGGTGTCCCCCTTGAGGTCTGCCTCCTCCAGGGCAGTGGGGACCTTAGGGGCCGGTTTTCCGCACCCATTGCTGTTTCTCTTGGCAGGGACCTGGGCCACTGTCTCAGACTCCAGGTCCCTCTAATAAACCTCTTGGGCCGCCATCCAGCGAGTGGACATGCATGCCCACTCTGGCAACACCAACATCTCACGTGGGACCTGAGCTCAACATCCTTCCATAAGGACTGCTCCAGGTCCTTACCGAGCAGGCAATCGACAGGCATGGAAGGGCTCACAAGTACCCTCAATGGACCTGAGGCCCCCCCCCCCACTCGAAGGGAACCTGTGACACTAGATACTGGCGCTCTGAATTGCCGACAACGATCACCTGGTGGAATGCCCCAGGGACTACCTGTGTCTCAGGGACTAGGTGACACCGAACTGAGGTCACATTGGCTCCAGTATCCCCGAAAGCCTCTACCCTTTTCCCGTTGACCATCTCACTGTCCCCTAGTAAGACCAGAGTCATTTCTGCGGGGTCCCCACCCTCCTGTTTGGACTCCTCCTCCTCCCCAAGCGCTACGCTGGCCAACACTTTGGACTGTGCACCGGTGGATGGCTGTGTCCCCTTTTGGCACCTGGGGTCTCCCTTCATGTGCCACACCTGAACACCTGCAAAACACTTGCAGGACCAGTCTCAGAAGGTTTTCCTGTCGAGGCCCCTTGCTTCTTATCTCCAGGGGATGGGACCCTTTACCCTGGGTGTTATTTTGGGGCCCTTTTGAGAACTCCAGTGTTTTACCCCTGTCCCCCCCACTTTTCGGCTGGGAACCCTGCCCACCTTTGCCTGAGTCTCCCCCAAATGCTTTCTTGTGGAACCTGGTACTCACCCAGCGGTCAGCCTCCATAGCAAGCTTCCTGGGGTCAGTCAGCTTACTATCTATTAGGTGCTGGTGCAGATCTGTAAACATAGACTGGACAGGTGTCGCGGGATTCTGCACATACACAGAACTATGCGCAGGAAAATTGGACCTCTGTGTATAGGGCCTGTACCTTTCGCTCACTTACTCATACTTGTCCACAATAAGAATTGTCAGAGTCACGGTTGTAGTTAAAAAAAAATATTTAAAATATTGTGCTCTATAATGCAGTATACGAGCCACTACCAGCAGCAAAATGCATAAAGCTAAAACAGTTAGCATTGTTACAATTCCATAGAATATAAAGGGGGATGTCATCATATACAGACAGTGGAAAAAGGACTATAAGACCTAACCACCCTCCCCTTGGTAAGTTCAATTTTATTATGTAAAGGAAGATCTCTGTGCTTTGTCAGCAGACCCCATACCTTAGAGCCTAGATCGAAGTTTTACATCATAGGAACAGCTTAGCTCTTCTCCAAGGAAAGATCTCTCTCCAAGTGTGTGTTTGAACAACATGCATCCCCATAATATCAAAGCACGGGTTTTCAACAGTGCAGCTTTGTTAACATGTTTGTCTAGGTGCTAGGGACTGACCAGAACAGAATAATAAGGGGCATTGTTTATCGACCTTGCACATCGTGTTCAGACTAAACTCCAGGAACAGGCAGAGAACGCAGAAAGCAGACATGTGAAAGGCACAAACAAAGTCTTGCAAATTAACCCCTTCACTGCTGCCTTCGGCCGTTGGACGTCGCACGAGCTACCTCCCTGGTGCTGCGCACGTCCAGCGGTCGACGCGGCTGCACCCGTTTCTTCGAATGTTCAGCACTGGCACTAAACGTTCGAAGCAGCAAACGGGTTAAAGCCATGAAGTAACGTGTGCAAAAGCAGCATCATGGCAGCAGAGCTCATGCTAACTTAGCAATGCCAACAATGACACTAACGGCCATATGACAGTCCCCGATTCAATTAGGAAATAGGAGGGGGGTTGTGTGGCCTCCCTTTTTTAAATTCCAAAGCCCTGGGGAGGTGATTGGAAGAGGGGTCAGCGTGCACCCCTCCTATCAATCAGAAAACGCAGGGAGGTGGTGCTCCCAGGGTTAAACTCCCCTTGAGGAGGGGGGCTACATGTGCCTCGTCCAAAAAACAAAACACTCAGTATCCCCCCCCCCGGGACCTGGCCCACCCGGTGGCTCAAAAAAAGAAGGTGCTTGTCTTTTTTTGCCAGAGTTGCAGATCTGGCCACGATTCATTTGTAATTTCTTTTTAATAAAATTCTTTTTTGGCCTGGCATGGACCCAGGGGACCCCAGTGCTAGGGGTCAGGGTATTCATATCTTGCCCCCCCCCCCTTTTTTTTGTGTGACTCGGCTGAAGTTGAGTACCAGGATGGTTGCCAACAATCCTGGTTGAAGTGCTGGCCCCCAACCCGATTTAATCATGGGGACTGCTGGATTCCCGCATGATCCACGACCTTGGATATACAAATTTGGATTGTAGTTAATATTTGAAAACTACTGAATAGATTGTACACCAATCAACAAAAAGCACTCTTTCTGGACCAAGGGCTACCTTTCTACCAAATTTACTGTAATTCCATCCAGTGGTTTGGGCTGTAGTCATGTTCAAAATTCCTATGGGAAATTCACATGGTAAACACACTTTTTTGACCCCCTGAACCCCTTTTTTCTTAACCTCCGCTTGACGTATTACCCCGAAACTTACTATGCGCAACTAAATGGAGTAGGGCACTTTTGTGAGAACATTCTGTGAGATTCATCAAATGGCGCTAAAGATATAGGCAAGTCAAAAAATGCTTTTTCTATGGAAACATGGTCCTAACTATAACTACCTACTGGAGTCCGCCAGTAGGTAATATGTGCACTCACACATATATATGCTTAATATAAATCTCAATTTAGGTGGAACCTCCACCCCCCCTCCATCTCAGGTCTGTTCCAGTCTTGTCTTGTTTCAGATTAGGAGGATGTTTTGCTTACATCATAGCATCAACCTGAATTCGGAGAAGTTCTGCTCAGTAGGACTTTCTGTCGATCTCTAGTTAGGAATGAGTGCTGCCACAGGCACACCAGTATATGTCTTATTAGTTGGGAGTTCCACCGCAGTGATCTCATGCTTGGAGGCTGTGCTGCCCTATGGAGTACCACATTGGAAACACCCTGTGGGTCTCAGATGGTCAGGGAGTTCCACATCTGGTACACCTTGGTCATCTCAGGGGAGAGGGAGTGCATCCTCTGATACACCGTGTCAATATCTTGGAGCACGGGCTGAGACGTCGCCTGCTATCTTCCACCCACCCGAAAATTGAAGGGGAAGAATAGTAACCGACTTTTGCGGTTGCAGCTTCATGAGCATTCTACCCTCTCGGCTGGTATGAGTACTGATGGCCGAATGAGGTTGTGAAGACTAATTTGTCCATATGCAGTGGCCTTAATACATATGACGCCCTGAAGAAATTGCCATAAATTCCGTTGGCAATGAAACATGTCGGCAAGTAAAGTGGTGTTGGTTGGATAGTTAGTAACCACCACCATTTCCTCTTTTTAAATCTTCACACCCAACACAAGAGACAGAATAAAATGGAATATCTGTGTTGTTGTGTGATTTTATATGTTGTTTGACACTTTGTTGGTCACGTTGTGGTCCTCTTTCACTGCATATTTTCACAAAATCTTTTTCTTTTGTGTTTCTTGGACACCTTTTCTTTCTTTGAGCTCGATGGTGCCAATGATGAGAACAGGGCAATCCTGGTGAGTACCTGCCAGGTTCCCGTTGGTGGTGCGTCCGTGAGGTGCCATCCTGCTCGCACACACTTTTTCACTTGTTTAATTTTCACATTACACAGTTTGACATGTAAGTGTGTGTTGTATGTGGTCTCGCAATTGAATTTTACTCTGTGGGAATTGGGCGAATGTCCTAAATAGGCACATATCCATGATACACCAACTACCCCGATAACTATTGGAAGGGGAGTAATTTTTTTGTAATGACAATGCAATAAATGGTGTACTCTAGAAGGGTAAAATTAGAAGTGCCTACAGTGTCTAGGTCTCTTTTTGTACGAGTTGTAATATCTTGCAAGAGACAGCGACTCCCATTACCCGCTCTAATGATCTCTAGTTAGGAGGGACTTCCACCAGGCACACTTTGAAAACCCTTGTTGGAATGGAGTTGTACCAGCCCCCTGCTGTCCTCAAGCCAGAAGAGCTGCGTTCTCTTTAATATGGTGACAGCAAGGTGGTCTAAGATGCCTGTAAGAGATGTTTCCAGATGCTGCTCGCTCTTCTGGGTGACATAGTCATCGGAGACAGTAAGGTGTACTACTTCATTACAGCATCTGTAAATCTGTAACCAGTGAGTGTGGCTCACTGGTTAGAGGAGGCAGACCTGGAAGCAGAGGTCAGCCCGGGACCAGGGTTCAATTCCCGGCTCGGCGGGGTCTTGAGTCCTAAAATGTCCATGGACTCTACAATTCTCGCTCCGGTGCCTACTCGATTCACGGGTTCACACTCTGCGACTCTGGGCAATAGCTTCATTAATCTCCACAACAGCCCCTCGCAGCGGGATACCTTGCGGATACCCTGCTGGGGTTATCTCACAGGGGAATACCAGGACGGGTTCCCTAAGCAAGCTTAGAAACTGCTTGGTGATTTGTGCTATATATATTCCTGTAAATTTAAATTTACATTTACATCTACGTAAGTGGGGCCTCTGGTTATTTATGTACTCACTGGCTGTAGTGCTGAATGACACGCAAGCTGTAGATCAACCTTTATCAGATCACCCTTGCTGTCCTCAGATCTCAAGGGACTGAGTATCTCACTCTCAGTAAAGCTCATTGTAGTTTTGAAAGACGTGGGCCTCAATTAAATCCAGTTGTGCATGGACTACAATCATGGTGGCTGACATCTTGAATGTGCAGGGAGACATCCACTCTGGTTGGTGGCTCTGACATGTGTCTGCGGTAGAGTAAAATACACGCTCGGCTCTGCTTTGGAAAGCTGGTAGGGATGGCGAAATGTTGCATGTTTGATTCTGGCACCTGGTAGCCTTTAGATTGAGAGAACATACTGCAGGGCTTGACTCTGGCCTGTTGGGCTAAAGAAAAGTTTTGATGGATTCTGTCGTGCCCTGTAAAATCAAAGGGCATAAATGGAGTTTTAGAGGTCACATAGGTCATGATGCTGTTTATGTTTGCATAGGTCGGGACTATGCTGCCGTTTTTGGTAAGAATATTTTTACAACATTCAAATCAATTTGTCTTAAAGCGCAAGTGACGTGTTGATTCATTTCTAAAGGAATCAGGCGGCTGGACGGAGCCCACCTTTGTGAGGGTGGAGGTGACTTGGAAGTGGGCCGTGAAAGATGGCTACATGACTGTTTACCTTTTGTGCTGCCTCTTACACGAGTGTTGTGACTGCTGCCCACCATGGGTGACCTTACGGGCTCACACACTGCAGGGACGCAGAGGCCTCTTTGCTGATGAACAATCACAGTTCGGGCCTCCGCAGCCTTTTTACCCATACCCTTTGCCTTCGTTAGACGATGCGCCGCCCCTTACCAGCCTATGGTCACCAGAGGGCAGCTCTCGGGAGCGGAACAGGAAGGAAGTTTCTGGAAGCATTTAGTCAACACGCAGACGCCCAGCTGGAGGTAACCCGCCTACTACGGGGAGATATCCCACAAACAGGAAATATTTCCACGATGCATTGCGTGTTTAGAGAGATGCTATAAATACCACTTGATAAGAGCTATTGTCCATTCCTCAGCCACTTCCTCAGTAGAGACTTTGGGATAAAAACATGCCTTAATTAATCAGCTGTTGAGGACAGGCCGCCTCAGCGAGGCTTGAGTTATTTTTTCCTCGAGGAGAGATATTCAGCAAGAGTCAAAAGCAGGAATGCCAAGCGATTGCGCACCTCCTGTCCGCCCGACGCACCTTACCACGCTCCTCACCACGCTCCTCACGGTGCCTTCAGGGGATCATGGGAGTGCACTGCACCTGGATGCGGGGTCAATGTTATTTTAAGAACTTATCAACTAAATGTGTCTTTTCTGGCAGATGACACCCATTTCATTCGTGGTGTTCCAATGACATCAGTGATCACCTGAAAAGAAGGTTAGCCAATATCCTACAGTTTGCATTGTCTTTAGCCCAACAATGGCGTGCTTTTGGCATAGTAAAAGAATATATAGCAACTTCATTATCCTTTTTCTCCCCTGCCAGATCAACTGCCCATATTCAAGTCAACGGTAGTTGTTTTATTTTTAAATTGACTTACACATTTATTCCCACCATCACCTTTTATTGTTCCTCAATGGGATTAGAACTTGGTTCTGACTTTGTTTTGATGGGGGCTCTGTTTCAGCCTCTGCGGTTCCGAACCTTCAAAACACTATTTTTTGTTGCTGTTACCTCGGCTTGTTTGTTAGCGAGCTGCAGGCCTTGAGTGGTCTTGTGCCTTTTACATGTTTATTCCTGCACAGGTTAGTACTCCGAACAAAGGTGGACTTCCTAACCAAGGTGACATCTCCATTGTATCTCAACCAGTCATTTACTGTACCCACCTTTTATCCCCCCCACATCCATCAAAGGAGGAGGAGAAGAAACACAAGCTAAACCCAAGACACGCAGTCAGCTTCCATACTAACCGCACAAAACAGATCAGAACAGCTGTTTATAGGTTACATATGGAAAAGGGAGGGGATGGAGGTCCAGAACAGAACTCTCACTAGACTAGATTCTCTTGTGCATAAAGATTTGCTACGTTCTATCAACTGGATTGGATGACCACAGTAATTCCAGAAACACCAGAGAGAAACTAGAACACTGATGTGGGAGCACACTGCTTCACCTCTCAGCAGGTTCGCCCCTAGGCATCTTGGTAGATGCAGTTCGCCAAGTGTGTATACTTGCAAAGTCTCTCGAGTGTTTCACCAGGTGGGTGCAAATTAGTGCTGGCCATCTCTGGACACGTGTTTCTGGATTATTATCCGTCATCAACAGAGATTAGGCATAGGATTATTTGGGGTTGCTGAGCAGGCTGCCGTATTCTTGGGTCACAGTACCTCTCCAGGTGAGAAACTAAATGGATTGTGAAGGGTGAACTCTGGCTCCTTAAAGCCAAGACCCTCTAAAGCTCTGCTCACATGAAGTAAATCACTCTTCCTCTGTGGTACTTTTATGCGCCCTGTGTTTTTGGACGCACAAACAGAAGGTGATTGGGTGATTGAAGGATGTGCCCGGAAAAGGGTTCATACAGATATTCGGGTCCTTAAAAACGTAAGTAGTACAGACATCAGTATAGTTGGTAGGACTGGCTACTCGTAAGAGTAACTCTTATCTTGTCACGATCGGGAATCCTGAGGTTCTTAGGTATTAATTACCTTCGGGAACTCTAGTGGTTTACTTTCTGAGAACCCCTGAGGAGGCTAGCCAGAAAGCTGACTCAAGACACCCAAGAATGTTCATGAGAGCAATACTTGAAAAGATTATATTAGCTCCGAAGAACATTTCTGATCCCTCAGAGTCAATAGCCATCCATTGAGGTCACGCAATTTGTAATTAGCTAACACTTCGTGTAAGTGGGAATCAGAGATGATTCTCAGAGATTCTTGGCTTTTCCAAGTGAACACCAATTCTGCAAGGTACTTGTATTGTTTCAGTGATGGGTTAAGAGCACTGACTACCAACGCCTTCTCCTTCACTTTCTTTATCCAAGAGACCAAACTATTAAGTCCTTTTTGTGGAGATAAATAAATTGCTTCTTCTTAGAGCCCTAGAAATAGTTTGCTTCTTTTGGGACAACGTAAAGATTCAACTTTAGGCTTTTGTGGTCACTTGAGTAACTTTCTTGGAGCAATCTAAGAGGGTCCCTTTGATGCAGATTTGCTTCTTGTATACCACGATCTCTGAAAATCTCTCACTTATGCATTTCGCCATAATATCGAAAGCTGTAGATTTCAGTGGTCAATATATCTTGGAATCTGATACCTGCATCTCTATAGTAACAGTCTCTTCTGCTAGGGCTTTAAAGGCATCCTCTTACATGCAGTTGCATTATTCTCCATTCCCTTGGAGGGATCTCTGAAAGACCCCTAACTATGGATTCCATGACTATGGCAGAGAACTATGGATTCCATGACTATTGCAGAACGTAGCGGGTCATACTCCCCCCTTTCCTTTCTGACCCTTTCACCAACCACCTGCAGAGTCCCTCAGGGGTCCTTTCTCAGCCCTGCGCTCTTCAATGTCTACATGGCTCCACTCGCTCCCGTCGTCAGACCCTACGGACTCAACATCATGTCATATGCAGATGACACCCAACTCATCCTCTCCCTATCCAATGAACCCAACACTGCCAGACACAACTTTCGAGAAGGAATGGAAGCCGTCGCCAAATGTATGAAAAACAGCTGCCTACAACTAAACACCAACAAGACAGAAGTACTCATCATGTGCCCAAACCACGAAGCCTGGAATGACACCTGGTGGCCCCCGCCCTCTGAAACCCACCCACCCCCACGGACCACGCACGCAACCTGGGAATCATCCTGGACTCCGAGCTCAAAATGGACCGCCAGATAAACTCAGTTTCATCCTCCTGCTTGCACGCCCTCCGCCTCCTACGTAAGGCCTTCAAATGGATCCCCCTTGAACACAGAAAGACTGTCACTCACGCCTTGGTCACCAGCAGATTCCACTACGGCAACGCACTCTACGCCGGAATTAACAAAAACCTCACCCACAAGCTACAGAACATCCAGAACGCCGCGGTAAGACTGATCCTCAACCTGCCAAGACACTGTCACATCTCCCAGCACCTGCGCACACTCCACTGGCTCCCAATCGAGGCCCGAGTCACCTTCAAGATGCTCACCCGCGCACACAAGGGCCTCCACGACACCGGACCTGCATACCTGAACAGCCGACTCAATTTCCACACACCCCAAAGGACCCTACGATCAGCCCACCTCTCCTACGCCTTGGTCCCTCGCACCAGAAAGATCAGATCAGGAGGCCGCTCCTTCTCCTTCCTCGCGGCCAGAGCCTGGAACGCTCTTCCGCTCCACCTCTGACAGACAACATCACTTCCCATCTTCGCAAGAAACCTCAAAACCTAGCTCTTCGACAGACCCCCTCCTTGATGGACTGGAACCTGCACATCCCCAGCCCAAACTCACAGCGCCTTGAGACCCTTATGGGTGAGTAGTCGCGCTTAACAAATGCCTGACTGATTGATTGGTTGAAGCATTCTTCAATTCTACCACTTCTGTTCCCCAGCAGACATGGATGTGGACCTTCTACGAATATAGAGGGGCTAAAGCCATATTTCTGGTGCAAAAGGTATTTTCTTCCCTTGCTGCAAGGCAACTCGGCCCCATGTCTAAAACAGAAAATATTGTAAGTAGGCTTGCACCTGTGAAACCTATGCTGACGTGCCATTAAGATGTGAATGTGAGCTTCTGAAAAGGAATACTTTCTGATGCAGCACACCCGGCAGAAAAACTCCATTCACTTGCATTCTATTATTAATGTTATTATATAACGCCTAGTCTACTTCCAACAAAACTCCAGTCTTTTCCTCTCCACTTAACAGCCATCTCTGACTCCTGGACCCCGGGGCATCCGCACACCAGGAGGGCTTCTAATATAGCTTGTCCTTTGTATACATAGACTCCACTCCACTTACAGCAGCAACGGAGCTAGACTTCTTTTCAACAAAGGGACAATACATGCTCTTACAAAATCTTCCAAGTTGTCTGTCAAGCATCTCCCATATGGAGGCACACACCACAGATACACACCAAACCTGGAGAGAAAGGACACCAACCTTGAGTCTCTTACGCTCATCCACCTTCATATTCTTGGCGACACAAACATTAACAATACCACATAATAACGTTATATTTTTACGTTAATTAGCGCTACACCACTTTAGTATTGTTCGACCGAGTTAACTTATTTGCACTTGTTACACAAATTTACAATTTTCACGGGAAATCGCCCTCAACACAGTTGGCGTATTTTAACAGCAAAACAGCATTTCACTTGATTTATCCACCTAATTCTGTAACTCTTCCAGTGTAATTCTTTGCGCTGTGCAGTGACATCTGTTTACTGCTTCGATCCTATGTCCCCCCCCCCGCTGTGGTCTTCAGGATAAGATGCTACTGCATGTGCCCCTCACACTACTTCAATGGCAGCTTTTACACTGCTTTCGATGCTCAAGGATGAGGAGGTGCAAAGGGAAGAACCAATTGCACCAGAGGTACCTGCGCAAGGTAGATGTGCATGAAGACACAAGGACACAATTTTCTATCCTTGTGTGTCAAACCCCCCCTTTCATAGGGCCACCGGGCAAGCAGGGGCTACCGAACCCAGTCATGGGGTTTGAAGCCTTCTACTCCTGAAGTGCAGGGGGCCCAAACTACTATGGCTCCTGAGCAACTGGGCCAAGTACCCCTTCAGCACTTGACTATCAAGAATAGCATGGTCTGAGCAGTCTAAGGCTCCTTCGGGGGAGAGGTGGATTCAGTGGAGTAAACACAGGCTCAAAACTTAAAATGCACATAGCAGCAGCAATAAATCATTGTCCTGCCAAATACTCACTTTTAAGAAAAAACAGAAGTATTTTATTTCTACCGCTAACAACACAATACGAAAAGCAGGGCCGGCCCTAGGCTCACGGAGGCCCTGAGCAGGGAGTGTAGGTAGGGGGCCCGAGGCCGCCAAATCCCTGCCAGGGGCCGCCACGCAAATATGTATCTAAGGATATATACTGGCGTGGCGGCCCCTGGGGTTTGGCGGCCCTGTGCAGGTGCACAGCTTGCACATGCCTTAGGCCGGCCCTGCGAAAAAACAACATTCACAAACAGCTACATAGTCGCTCTGAGGTTAATGCTCTAGTGTTTCTTTGGTACAAAAGGGGGTGGTGATGGACGGAGCATCTGAACCAATGAAACACTCACACCCAGTCAATAGATCTGGGTTTAATCTATCACCGTTCTTTAGCCCACTCTGCCACCCCAGTTCAGACATGGCCATATGCAAATCAGTCTGACCCTGTGACTCATGGGAACAGTCCAGCCCGAACTGCCAAGCCATGCCTTCCCTGGACCGGAAACAAGCTTCCGAGGACCGGTTCCTGGCATTTCAGGCGTCTTCAGCCCGGCTTGCTTGAATCCAGTGGCAAAGTGAGCAAGGGACTCACGTCTGAGCATACCCTGCCAACTTATGGCAAACAAAGTGGTACAAAAGGGGGTGGTGATGGACGGAGCATCTGAACCAATCAAACACTCACACCCAGTCAACAGATCTGGGTTTAATGCATCACCGTTCTTTAGCCCACTCTGCCACCCCAGTTCAGACATGGCCATATGCAAATCAGTCTGACCCTGTGACTCATGGGCATAGTCCAGCCCGAACTGCCACCACCCCCTTTTGTACCACTAGTATTTCTTTAGGCGGCCCCGAGTCTCACTCCCATCTCACTCCTACATACATGCCAACATTTTAGAAGACGAAAGTGGGAGAGTTAAAAAACATATTTGGGAGAATGAATGTATTTTGTATTTCCCCCATTAAACATTTACTTAAAAAATGTAATGTGCGCTAACATTTTATTTTATTAGTTCTAGAATAAAAATCATTAATTTCAATTATTTTACATTCTATTATACAATAATAAAATATGTTTTAAAAAACTTAATAACAATGTATCATTTCACCTATTCTTTTCCATACGGAGGTCTCCACTGCAGGGCAGAGATCTCCACTGCAGTAACAAAGTAACCAGGTAGTAACTTTACACTTGTGTATTTGGTTCCTTCCCCATGCTTTCTGGGGGTGAAATGGGCAGACCCAAACCCCAGTCTATATTATTAGCAATGGGTCTGTTTGGCAGCTGTGCCTTTAAACCCCACACCTAAATACACTGTTAATGCTGGTTATGCTCCACTTCAGAAATGCATATCAGATATTAGCAGAACCTTTGATGAAGTATTTTAAAAAGGGCAGCCAATCAGGGTGCCCAGAATGAAGTGTGTAGGTACTAGGACAGGCTCATCTGCAACTTTTCACAGGACTCCACTGGTTATTCAATTCTTCATTTGAAATGTACTGTGAATCTGAATTTGGAGGAAAACTAAGTTTCCGGCTGAAACAGGAATTACAAGTTTAGCAGTAATACAACATTCCTGGTACTCCGCCTACTCAGCATTTCTCCAGATCAAAAAAGCTGATGAAATTAATTGTGGAAGGCAACTGAAAACTCGGTATTAATCATGGGAATCTGGTGTGATAACTCCAATTCCCATGGTAGATGCTCAGGTGATAGTTTGGAATGCAATCGTTTTCCTGCATCTTGGAATTACATAAACCTGTGGCATCTGTAATGTTGGGAAGTGCTCTGACCTTACCAATCCAATTAAAATGAAGACCAAGAGGGGGAAGAGAATGGAGGTAAGGACCGAACTGGCAAATTCATGTCCTTACAGCACTCAGAGTGTAAAAAGTTCAATCGGGTCAGGGACAATCGATATTTGCCCGGCAGTATTGCCTCTGTGACCCTCTAGTTATTTAAATCAATGAAGAGGCAGGCGCTGGAGACTGGAAAGCAGGAAACAAGGGTTTTTTATTCTCTCCGGAGGAGAACACAACGAAACGGACAGAAGGTATCGTTCTGAGGTGCTCTAACTGTATTCCTGAGGCCTGGCCTCTTATACACACATTTATGACTTTATTGTAGATTACACATACATGTTAAAGCTTTGATGTACGGAAAAGACATTCTCGGAACTCCCCTTTGGGCCCGTTCCCACACACATTTACAGTTGAAGTCCCCACCCTAGTCACAACAGGTGATGAGCATCGCGCAGCTGGATAATCCGCCGATTCACGGAATGTGGGGGGTTTGATCGGATCTCATGGGGTGGGGGCTTTGATCAACCCGGGGATTCTTTGATGGGGGAAGCTTTCTATTGTACGGGGAGGGGCAAGGATGGTATCGGCAGAGCTGGGTGTCGGCTTGGGAACGGGGAGGACAAAACGGGCACACGGGGAAAAGGGTTTTGCATCTAAGGGCCGGAGATCATGAAAGGAAAGCAGGGAGGTGTCGCGCTGGGCACAGGATGAGGGCCTGGGGCAGAGCAGCGCCGAAGAGGGGTTTATGACTCAAGGCAGGTGCAAGCAGGGGGTGGATAGCGTGCAGGCTTAGTGAAGGCGAAGGGCTATGTCAGGGGTCAGCGGCATGCAAAAGGGTTCGTTCTGATCGGGGCATCTTAGAAAATGGCGGGCGCGCACGACAAAAGTGTGGCATCAGGGGAAGAGGCAAGATGGCGCAGATAATGTTCACCAAAACGTACTAATTTTCAACAGTCCTCCCTTTAACATATTCAAGACATCTTGCTGGTTCATTTTCTACTCGGTTCTATTGTGGTGGGCATGAGAAGGAAAATGGTAGGAACCCTAGATAAAAAGAGTTGTAAACGATACATTTGAACTTTTCTAGTTTTCAGGAGGCGGGCCTATTTGATACACTTTGATAAACTTGTTCAGCAGGAAAGTCATAGGAATGTAATACAAAAACGGCGAGCAGCAAGTATATATCATAACGTGAACTGGCAGGTTAATACATATTTCAGATTCGGATTGGAGCAGGATCAATACAATGGCGGCTGGGAGAGAAATGAGGCATAAAAAAAACGGTGTTTGAGGATGTCAAATGTTCGAAGTTTTACGAGTTCTCATTGTTCTTTGTGGTCTTTCGTTGGCGCTGTTGAGCACCGGCGGTGGAGCTACAAGTCCAGCTCTGTTCTAAGTTCTGCGTTGCAGGGCACGACCCTTTCCTCGCGTTTCTGGTCGGGAAGGTCCTTTTCGCCCTGTGTCCTTTGAGGTGATTGTCCGAAAGTTCGGATGGAAGAAGAGCGTACAAAACAGTCCATAGGGTAGGTCAGAGGGAAAGGGGGATGGAGCAAGGCCAAATTAGGAACAAACTAGGGGAACGAGAGACTTCAAATAGGCGGGCGTGTGACCGAATTCAGAGAGCGGGGACTTGTCGACAGGCATTGGACATCGAGCAGGGGCATCAGGTCGACCCTTTCTTCTCATGTTGTCGAAAACAGTGCCTCGTCCTGCAGCTCTTTTCAGTCGTGGTCTCGCCTTGGCTAATGTCGCAGGTGTTCCTTAGTCTGCAGTCGGGCCTCGTGCTCCCACATCCGGTCCTTTTCTCCTCCAACAGCGGTACCCTTAAACAAGTTTGAAAAGACAGTCTTTAGAAAATTTGCAGATGAAGATAATCAAAAAGTCTATTTCTCTCCCAGCTCCAGGCAAAGAATGAAAAATGCCCGTTATTTTAGTGTTCACAACTGGCATATGAAGGGCCGGTGACGGGTTCTGTTGGATTTACTATGACTTTCCTTCATAATTATTTATTACAGGCATGGCAGTTCATCTGATGGTAACCCACCCTTGTGAGACAAATCTGGCGAAGATATGCCGTTCTCTAGAGTTTTACATTTACAAAAGGGTGCAGTGAGTCGTCAACATGGTACTACACAGGTATTTTGCTGAGAGACGAACATGGCTAAACATTTCCTTTCTATCGGTGCATCCTGTTTTGCAACTACTGCGGGGTTCATTTCGATGATTTCTTTACCTTGAACTAGTCTGTTAACCTTGTAAAACATCATTCTGGGTCCTACGTAACCTTTTACAGCCCGATTACTTAATTAGGAAGGACAGGGGTTTTATGGGAAACAACCAGGGACATATACAGGGGAGGTAACGGGGGTGGTCACTTTTCCGGTTTGGGTATTGCGACAATTCGGGGAGGGGAGGGTCGCGTATTCTGAGGTCCTTGTCTTATACTATAGGAGCCGTTGACATGTAGTTCCCTTATTTTCGGGTCAGATTAGGGAACCTCTGTCGTTTTACCTGTCCTTTCCCTCACGGCCCAACCTGGGTTCATTGACTTCTAGCGGAAAAGGAGAGGTAATGACGCGGTCTCAGGGTGATTGTATTAAAGACAAGTTTTTGTGCAAATACTGGCGGTATTTGAAGCCAATTAGGTGGGGTGCTAGGGGTGGCAGTCTGCCAATTTCGGGGCTAACCACTCGGAAGAGTGGGAGTGCAAAAATAGAGGGAGAGAGAGAGAGAGAGAGAGAGAGTGCAACGGCAGGCTAAATAGTACACGTGCAACAGAGAGGGTGGCAGTGTATTCAAGAAAGGCTATTTAGTGCATTACACAGTAAAGGGCATTCACGAGTCTGCGTTAGAATCTTGTAATCATGCAGTTTGAGCATTAGACAGGGTAGAGGGGACGTGCCTTGAGAAAAAGGAAAGAAGAAAGGAGGTACCATGTTGTCGCACTTTCTCGCATTCTCGGTCCTTCGACCAGTTGGGCCAACGCCTCAGTCACACATACACACATTCCCTCATAGTTTCGCATCATACGTGACATGGGTTCATTCGTCCGGTCTGGTTTAAGGGTGATCACTTTTTATCAGGTTGTGCTAATTTTTCAGGTTTGTTCGGTACGTGAGTAGTCTGCAGGCGTGCTTAGACACCACCTTGCGGCGCTAGTCCGCTTCGTGTATTAGACGTGGCAAGGCTTCAGATCTTCGCCACACCTCGGCTGTAATCTCTGATGTAACCTGCAGAAGGAGGAAAAAAAGGGGGGGGGTGGGGGAGACAGCATTCGCGCGCATTCAAATACATGGATTCATAAGTCCTTTACTTACCTCTTACTCGTCTTTCCTCCTTGGGGCAGGGTCCCCGGGGATATGGTTTCTGGAGTCGGGGGGGGTAGTGTGTTCATGTAGGGCGTGTGCGGGGAAACATAAAAAGGAAACCAGAGGTGCCTAGTGCGAGGTATCTAGTCAAAGGATGTATCTCACTATCGGGGTCCTTAAACCTCTTTCAACGCTGTGGCGTTCTAAGGTTCTTCGGTTCTTGGGTCCCTGCTACTTTGGAACGTTGTACTTTATAATATTTACATTATTTCATTTCACCCTCCTTTTACATTCCCTCATTTACACCATTCGTTTTACCCATCCTTGGAAGTCAAGGTCTTCCTCTACGCGAGAGTTCATGAGTCAGACGCGTACCTTGAAGGCGGAGTGTCGTGTTGTCGATCCGATCCGTCCTCCAGGGCTGGGCAACCATCTTCTTTTAACCTTAAAGAGAGAGCAGAGTAGGGTGCACAGAAAAGAACTTTCCCACCCATCCCATATTTTTTTAAAATAAAGCATGCAATACCCGTCCATAGTTTCAAAGACTTTATTTTGCAAAATCATTTCAGCATATGGATTATGAGGGTGCGGTCGTATTTGGCCGGTCGTGGCAATGGCTAAAGTGCGTACAGTGGGGGGTGTCGTTTGCAGCAATAAAAACATCGGAAAGTTTTACTCATTCATTTGTAAGAGACTAAAACGTCTATTAATTGGCTGGGGGTTCGGGGGCATATATTTTCATAATTTAGAAGCATAATCATAACAGTTGTAATCAGATTTCCTATATGCATACCGTACGTGTGCGTCGTAAATGGGGTTTACATCAGTTATAAAAATATAATACATTGTACATTCGTAATCAACATTTGTAACGGGGATCTTTTCATACTGTTCGTCGAGTAAGTTCTCCTTGTCTTTTCTAGCCAAGTGTACAAAGGATCATATAAAATCTCAGAACATCAAGTTTATATTAGTGCGAAGGAACACCACGAGGTGTTCGTAAGTTCCGATTGATACCAGCGCCATTTTGGGCGGGGCCGGCTCAGTCCGGAAGCAGCATCAGGGGGAAATGTTTCCATTACTGGCAGTTTGGACCAGAGTCCCTTTCGGCAGTTCTAGAATTCACGCTAACAGAAGGTGTGGCAATGTCATGTTTGTTCCGTTGGCGATCAAGGCAGCCGTCCCTTACCGGAAACCTGCAAAGGCCGAAGGTTCCGCCGGGGACCCTTGTAGGATCTTCAAGGCTGCGGAGATGCTGTCGGAGATGGGGGCTCGTGCTCCAGAGGGCAAATGTTCGAGTTATATTGCTGGTCAAAGTTACTCTAGTGGCCGGGGCCCACCTTCCAGCGGACCCAGACGCCATTTTGAGGCCCTACCGGGACCTCTCTCGTCGAGTTTGCAAGAGTGGAAGAGACCCTTCGGAGTGAAAGGAAGAGGTCCCTGTTTTGTGAAAGCGGGACGTTCGGCTGGGGTGCGGCTGTGATGCCCCCACCTGGGGGCAAGGGAGACTCGTTCGCCTCGTCTCCTTCTCCCGGTGTACTCCATGCCGCTCCTTTTCATCGCCCCGCATGAAGGCCTCTCCACATCCGGTGTTCCCCAAGTGCCACCATTGTACGTTCGGTGCTGCGCAAGTACTGGGGTGCCACCATTGTACGTTCGGTGCTGCGCAAGTACTGGGGTGCCACCATTGTACGTTCGGTGCTGTGGAAGTATTGGCACCATCGCCTGACTGGGGGTGTTCGGCGTCGGGCTGGGGGCTGGGAAACCTCCTACCGGTGGAGGTGGGAGAGGCTCGTCCGCGTCGCCTCTCCCTCCCAGCCCAACTTGGACAAATTGTTGTGGAGGTACGTGCAGGACATCCCGCCGTCCAGGACTGCTGCGGCTGTGACGGAAGAGAAAAGGAAGAGGTGCCTCGTTCTCCTCTGGACATGTGGCGGGACTACCTTAGTCTTTCCAGGCCCGTTGCGGCCGGCCAAGGAGACATGTGGCGGGACTACCTGCAAATGCCCAGGCTGCGGGCTCCTGCCTCTCCTCCGGCTCCCCCATACGTTAAGATTTCCTGACCAAGAGTTGGCGGCCGGGCTCGCCTTATATGGGTTGCCGTTGGTTGGGCGTAGCCGTAACCCTGCCCTACTTTGGAAGGTTCCAGAATGGGGGGGGCGAATGTTCTGTTTGACTTTCATTTTCTACAGTTTATCGTTATTATTCCTTGTTTGTTGTGTTAAATTAAAAGTTCAAGTTCATTAATGGTCTACGGATTTTGTTTCACCATTTCTTTCTTTCCAGGTTGCTTTTATGCTAAGTTTCTGCTAACAGAGGTCGAGTAACACGGAAACACGTGTAGAGGGATGACGCAGATTTGCACATTACATACACACAAACTCAGACGGGGGACAGTACAAGTACGACATACAAAGACCCAAGACAAATATAAAAACAGTTATTGGTCATAATTATCTCTTTCCGTCTGTGAATTTTTAAACGAGGCTGGGTTCCCGTCTTGACATTGCCCGACCTAGGAGAACGTGAGCATGCCGCTGAGATTTTCCTGGCGAAATCTGTGCCATCGGGCATAATCAAACGTGGTGGTTCTGTCTGGTCTGTCTATGTAAGTCGGGTTCTTCTTTGTCTCGCGCCTTTTCTCGTACTGTCGGTCTGTCGTTCTTGTCGGCCCTTTGCCTTTACTCACGCTCAGTAGAGTCGGGCATTGGGCTTTCCAGTGTCCGACATACCTACAAAAAGCGCATTGGTTTGACCCTAAGTCTGGTCGTCCTTTGCATAGTGTCGGGGGATAAGTCGTGGGTAGCGGTGTCCTGGGGTTGTCCTGTCGGTATATTTCTCTACTTGGTTTGTCCTCGTCTTTTCTCTGTCGTTGCGTAGCCTCTCTGCGCCACATACCGAGACTGTCGAGCATAATTGGCGTTGTCTTATTATTTCGAAGGGCTATTTCTAACGTTTCTATTTTATCAAGGTCAAAGGATCCTGCCAGTGGCCACTGTTTGTCTTGGCTATCTTCGGTATACCTGTGCCATAATTTATTATAAGCTATGGTGACTAACCCATAGTTTATGAACATGTCCTTATTAGGGGTGCCTTCTAAATGGAGCTATATGGTCCACCTCTAATACGCGGTCCGGACTAAACAGGCTATTTATCAGTGGGGAGAAGACAGACATGACGGCTCGTAACGAGGGACTAAAAAGTCAGCACTGCCTATCTTATCACTAGGTGCAAAGACCGTACAGAATATTTCTATTCAACGTTGTTTGCAGGCAGTGAATACCTCATGGATCAAAAAAAAATATAAAACCAAACGACCAATAAATAACAATGGGGAGAATGAGTAGGTCCGCAAAGATCTGCGTTACCTACCCTTTTCACTATCTGCAAAAAGGGTGGTCTCTTCCCTGCTTGCAGACAGGGAATCTCCAGGAAACAATAGTTTGCGAACAACAGTTCAGTTTCAAGCAATTATTGAGTGGGGGAGAAAAAAATAAGCACGGCTGCTACCCTACCTATCCTCCACTGTTTGCAAAGAGAGAGAGAGCCTGTTGTTTCTCCGTTTGCAGACAGTGAATCTCCAAATAAAAATAAACAGAGCAATACTAGTATTTTTGAACAAACAAACAATCAAGCAAATTTTTCGCAACTTGTCGTGGTAACACGACCTTACCCGGACCGCATGGACAGTTTCTTGTCTTCCGAATCCAGCGCCCGATCGTCCTCTTTTTCTCGTATTTCTCACGGCACTCCTGATGGTTCCCAGTCAGGACCGTAGATCACTCGAGAGAGGTCTGTTCGGAACTAGTGAAGTTCGGATGATCGGCTGCCAGACGAGGGTCTATTGGGCAAGAGCTCTCCCGATCGTTGCAGTCGTTCACTCTGTCGTCGGGACCTCTCCCACTGGATCCACGAGTCGCTGATGGGCCCCACGCTTGGGACGCCAATTGTAAAAAGTTCAATCGGGTCAGGGACAATCGATATTTGCCCGGCAGTATTGCCTCTGTGACCCTGTAGTTATTTAAATCAATGAAGAGGCAGGCGCTGGAGACTGGAAAGCAGGAAACAAGGGTTTTTTATTCTCTCCGGAGGAGAACACAACGAAACGGACAGAAGGTATCGTTCTGAGGTGCTCTAACTGTATTCCTGAGGCCTGGCCTCTTATACACACATTTATGACTTTATTGTAGATTACACATACATGTTAAAGCTTTGATGTACGGAAAAGACATTCTCGGAACTCCCCTTTGGGCCCGTTCCCACACACATTTACAGTTGAAGTCCCCACCCTAGTCACAACAGGTGATGAGCATCGCGCAGCTGGATAATCCGCCGATTCACGGAATGTGGGGGGTTTGATCGGATCTCATGGGGTGGGGGCTTTGATCAACCCGGGGATTCTTTGATGGGGGAAGCTTTCTATTGTACGGGGAGGGGCAAGGATGGTATCGGCAGAGCTGGGTGTCGGCTTGGGAACGGGGAGGACAAAACGGGCACACGGGGAAAAGGGTTTTGCATCTAAGGGCCGGAGATCATGAAAGGAAAGCAGGGAGGTGTCGCGCTGGGCACAGGATGAGGGCCTGGGGCAGAGCAGCGCCGAAGAGGGGTTTATGACTCAAGGCAGGTGCAAGCAGGGGGTGGATAGCGTGCAGGCTTAGTGAAGGCGAAGGGCTATGTCAGGGGTCAGCGGCATGCAAAAGGGTTCGTTCTGATCGGGGCATCTTAGAAAATGGCGGGCGCGCACGACAAAAGTGTGGCATCAGGGGAAGAGGCAAGATGGCGCAGATAATGTTCACCAAAACGTACTAATTTTCAACAAGAGGCAGTCAATAATATTACTTGTTGTCCCTCATATTACCCCATGTGTACATGTCCAGAGTGAGTGAGAGACGTTTACTAGTGATTTTGACTGGTTCTGCAATTAGTAGTGCTTTAATTTAAAGAAGTGCTGTGTTTACTAAGATAATGGCTTATGTGTCTCCACACTATTGCTACCAAAGATGTGTGCATTTTTGAATACCATACTCCCTTTCACTATTTCCTCTAATAACCAGACCTAACCCCCTTCCGTACTTCTACTCCTCCTCTTGCTGATTGCACCATCTTTTCAATTGAGTACACTACTGGGTTTATAGGGAAATATTACTATCAGATGCATTAAATTCAGCCAAATTTGTAATTCCGACCCTTGTGTAAACAGAGGTTTACGCATGGGTCGGAACTAACCGACCCACTCGTAATCAGGACCTTAGTACATGTGTGATGTTGACCCTCATGAGTCCTGCCTAAATGCAGGCATGGATTGAGATCCCTGTTAGCTGTGCCCTTGTGCATGCCTGGACTATAATCTCTCGAAGAGACTGCTTTATAGCATGCATGAATTGTGACCCACTGCAAGCACTTAGTACATGTGTGAACTAAGTGCATCTACAAACATTGTCCCGATGGTCCTTTGAGCATGTGTTATCGATCCATGACTCCTGATTGCCCAATCACACAATCATCATAAAAGCAAGCAACAAAGCTTATAAATATAGCAGCAATATGAAAGGTATCTAAAGGTGTCCAAAATACATTACAAATCATATGCTAATAGGTCGGAAGAACTCTTGGGGAGAGTGAGATCAAGCTCTTAATTCCTCAGGAACCCGGTGTGTTAAATATCCGCAAAGCCATGCTCATGGTTCATTGCACTGACCTATATCTATTCTATTCCTCAGGGCAAGATAGACGAAATTTACCAAAACAACACAGAGTTCCATATTATCCAACTTTTGCAGGAAAACATAAGCCTCCTTATGAGAACTAATCTTAGATGAGCGTAGTATTGGAAACAGGAAGCGCTTCCTTGCATAAGGATATAAGTGACAAAATTGAATAAAGTGCATTGTGCTTTGTAGGGAACATTGTCACATGGAAATCTTGGCAAAAGTGAATCCAAAGCTGCTTTCCTGGAAAGTACAACTAAACAGTGCAGCAGGTTAAATCAAAATCTTGTTAGATAAAACCTAGAATTCATGTTAGAAAACCAGGAGAGATAAGACTCAAACCCATATGACAATTTGATTAAGTTGTAATTAGCACTGGCACACAGTTTGCCGAAGTTTACCTGATAGTGTCTACAATACCTTTCCTGAAGAGCCTCCTTCACCTGAGATACAACCTTTGCATTTATAGTCACAGTTTTCCAAAACAATTCTGAAAACCCCGCTTTTATATAGTTAAACCAAGGGATTTCATAAACATTATCCAGAGTAATACAGTCTTCCAGTTCTTCTCTTGATAGCTGCGCTTCCGCATTCTCCCAGATTCCGAACCATGATAGTAAAGGTTCCACCCTAATCCTATATCCCAGAGGAGTGACTCTAACCTCTGAATAGCACATAAAAGTGCAAAAGTCTATTCTCGACCTGCTGCAATGGCCCATTAGAATGACCCTTATATCCCCAAACTCCTGCTGCATATGATGCCACAGTGATACATTTACTATTATAAATATTAATCTGTTTGTGTCTCAACCTCTTCGCAAAGGTAAAGACTAACCCCTTTGACATTGAACATCCCTAGTATTATGTAAGTGTTTTCAAGTTAAATTTTGATCCAGGGGGAATCTCAAATAAGTAAACGTTTTAACTCTTAAAATTGCCGACTCACCCAAGTAATATAACATTGTTTTCCCATTTCTAGGGCCAATACTCATTGTAAAAGATGTATTTAAATTTGTTGTAAGATCCAGACCCCCATAAAACTATAAAATTAATCTAAAAGAAGCTGCAGCCCATTTGCAGTCTTGACGTTAAAACTGCATCGTCTGCATACAATACAACCGGGAGAACGCTGGACTTTATTTTGGGTAAATCTTTCCCCACTTGGACCTGATGAAAGTCTAGGTCTTTAATATAAATGAGAAACAAGAACGGTGCCATCACACACCCTTGCCTAACCCCTAACAAGGAATTCATTTTAGGGGAAGGTTCCTCCTCTTTACCATATTTGACTCTTACTGTAGTGTTCCAATGCATCCTTTGTATTAGCCCTATTAGGGTTAATCAGTTCCCTTCCTAGCCATACCATCCCAAAGCTTAACTCTGTTCACCAAAGGCACAGGACAGGTCGATACATGCAAGGTAATTGGAACTTCTCCTGGCCTTTGCATATTTTCCAATGATCAGCTAGAGGTTTAGGCAGTGTTCTTCAGTGCTGACTCCTGGTCGAAATCCATATGGACTCTTGACAGGGCATGCTTTTCCTGCATCCATGCCTCCAATTTGGATGAGATAATCCTTCCCAATATCTTAAGGGAGCTGTCAAGGAGGGAAATAGGGTGGTACCGGGCCGGTAAGTATCTGTTCCTTTTTTTTAAAAATGGGGACTACTATAACTTCTCTCCATTTTGGAATAAATTACCCATTTATAGTTTCCTTAAAAATGTAGTTAAAATAGTAGCCCAGAATGGAATATTGTCTTTAAAGAGATCCAAAGGAACTCCATCCGGGCCGGGTGACTTTCCGGCAGGGCTCTGAATAATAGCAGCAATTACATCCTTTGTCTCAATGGATTAACTAAAGCCACTATATAGCCCTAAATTATTGCCGTCTGCTTCTCTGTTATCAATATCAACAGCGTTATTACTGCAATTAAAAATGCTAATAAAATGGTCTACCCAAACTTCAACTAGTATAAATGTGTCCAATGTCGGCTTTTCATACCTAGTGACGAACTGTTGATTTACAACCTTCCAAAAGGCTGTGCTATCATTCACTCTACCAGCCTTTTCTAACTCGTCCCAGGCAGCCTTCCTTAACTCAGATCTATTAGCCTAAAGGGTAGCTTTATAGAACCACTTTGTACTCTGGATTTCTTCCCAGGAGCACAGGAAATCAGAGAGAGACAATGTCAGCTTCTTGTCAAAGGGCATGCATGATTGAACCAGCCTGTGGGAGGGATTGGTTTTGATGTGCTACTTACCCTCAGACCTTTATCCACTGCAGCACAGAGGTCACTAAAAGCATCTATGATAGACCTCAGGGGTTCCTCCACCGATGTCAATGTTACAATAGGTTGAAAATTATCCTTAACACGATTATACATGAAGGACACCTTATTTACTTTATTCAATTTTATTCTGATACCTATATCGTGCAATTAGTTGATGAAAAATTCTCTAATCTCCCTACTGTCCCATACAGGATCAATTCAAGGACCAAGACAATGGGATTAAGATCGCTAATACAAGAAGCACTAACCTCTCACTTCAAAATTATTTCTGCTCAATCCAGGGATAGTATAAAAAAGTAATCTCACTTCCATTAGTGGCCCCATTATAAGTAGGAAATTGGGTAGTCTCATCCGCCCCATATTCTTTGATAAAAGCCAAAACAATGGAGACCATGATCCCATTCAGAGTCTACCTAAATGGTATATGTTGGAAGTGAAAATAATTCCCCTCATCCTTGGCCTTGGCCCCACGGGGGATGGTTCACTATTTCCACACAACCTTATGTTAAAATCCCCTGCCCAAAATGTTAGTTTCTCCCTGTTATAACTATCTGTAAAGGTTGCTAAGTCATCCAAGCCCTCAATTAAATCCGTCACTCGTGAAACCAATATGTTGTTATACAGATTAATCAAAATAACGTTATATGAATATGGAAACTGAATTAGCATCATCTGAAGTGGGATGTGAAACTGATTTTTCTACTAGAGAGATTTGTTAATTTAACGAAAACAAGTTAGTTAAACATCCCCTGGCTTGTCCTGAGTGGACAGAATGGCGGCACTACAAAAAAATGAATTACCATTTACATTGAAATCATCTAAGAGCCAGCCGCATTCCCCCCTTTGATGGAGGTATGGGGTGACCCACCTCCACCTTTATTGCCTTGCCACTAAACTTATCGTCATCCACGACCGGTATGCGGGCGCCTGGTCTGACCCAGCCTATCGGGTGGAACTCAGGGCGATGGACTTACCACAGGTTCAGGCACTTCTGTACGGCAGTCCAGTGCCACAGACAATGACCCCGGTCACCAGACCGGTAATCATGGCCTGGCGTGCTGCCTTGAGACACGTGGGGTGGGACCGAACACCCACTCGGCAGACACCGCTCTGGCATGGGACCTGGTTGCGGGAGGTCTCGCCCCGGAAGGGGTTCCGCCATTGGGACCTTATTGGAGTATCGGTGCTCGGAGATGTCTGGGTGGGGGACCATATCCGCTCATTTACAGACTTAAAGCAATGCCACGCCCTTTCTCACACCCAGCACTTTCGCTACCTACAACTACGCCACGCACCCTACACACATCTCTCCTCACCTGCCTCCCTTCCAGAGTTTAGCCCACTAGAGGCCCAGGTGATGATGGGAAATCTGGGCAGAGGTGGAGTGTCCCGAATTTACTGTTCCCTAGTGAACAATGGCCCCGATTTCCTAGACCGACTTCGTGCCCCCTGGGAGGGGTGGGTTGGTCCCCTGGAGGAGGCGGATTGGAGAGATGCCCTTATGGCGCCCAAAACCCTGACCGCGTCCTCCAAGCTGCGCCTGGTACAGATATACTACCTCCATGCGGCATACCTCACCCTGGAACGGTTGTTCCATGCCCGACTACAACCCTCTTCAGACTGCCCGAGATGTGGCATGGCCTCTGCTGATTTCTATCACATGGTGTGGCTCTGCCCAGCGATAATGTCATTCTGGGGGGGGTGGAACGGGAGCTCACCCGGGCCCTGGGATGGGTGGTCCCGCATGACCCATTGCGGATGCTGCTGGAGGTCTTTGACGGTCTAGATGGTTCCAGGGCGGATAAGCGTCTCCTTGGGACGGCAGTGGCGGTGGCCAAGAGGGACATAGCGCTGCACTGGTCGTGGACCACGGCGCCAACTGTGAGGGGATGGAGGAGAGGGGTGGATTGGTGCGGGACCCAGGAGGAGGCCCTATTTGAAGCCCGAGGATGCACGGAATTATTTCACAAAATATGGGGGAAATGGTTCAATATGATACCTCCATGGTTTTCTGTTTTTCTTATGTTCCACGCTATGCTGTAACTGCTATGCAGTGGGGCACTGCTGGACTGGAATGGACTTACCCTGTCTGCTCTCTTTACTATCGCTGACCCATTATATGTGCTGATTAGCAAGCTGCAACCAATTAATTTTGTTTGTTTATGTATTTTGTTTGGTTATGTAAAATCAATAAAGTTGATTATCAAACAAAATCATCTAAGAGCCATGCAATAGGACAATATCGGCATTGTTAATTACGGAAAGTCAATGAGGGTCTGTTAACTTATTGTGGAGTCCAGCAATATTTCATGACAGAAACCGTAATCCTCACCCATTTACCCCAGAACTGCTAGGGCAATATCTCATCACCATCAGTATCCCACGTGGGATACTGATGGTGATGAGATATTGCCCTGAAGAAGTCATATGTCTATACTGACGTGACGAAACACGTGTTGGCTGCGTTATATCGTATTTTGGATTTGATATGAATTTGAGAGACATTTGATTTTGGACATTAAAACCAAACGGAAGTACTTTGTAAAGACTGTGTTGGATTTGATCATATACTAATTGGATTGAGAGACATTTGTCTTTGGACATCAAAACTAAACGGAAGTATTCTACAGAGACTGTGTTTTGAGTGCTCGGAAGACTACTATAATTGTTATTAAATCACATCTGTGGTTTACTTCTGGGGTTGTGGTAACCGGCCCCTCTTCTTCCTGAGCACCTTATTACGAACTGCTACGTTACGTTACCTGTATTTGATGTGCGCTCTTTCTAACTGTTACCAAACATCGTTATTTACCATGCAATAGTATTACATGGTAAATAACGAATTCTGAGGGGCCTGTGGCACTGTTTAAAGCGCCACCTACATCTGAATTTACAGATTCGGTATTTTTACCGAGTCTGTATTTACCAATTCGGTAATTTTACCGATTCGGTAAATACAGATTCGGTAAAAATACCGAATCTGTAAATACATGCCCCCTACATTGGAAAAGGCATTTACTGGTCGGTAACGGGACCGGTAAATGCCTACCTACATCGGCCCCTAAGATTGCAGCACCCAGATTTAAGGGTTCTCTTCATTATGACTAGAAATTATTTAAATTATGGTTAAGTATAAAGACCATTCACCATATGACCCAAATAAATCTCTCAAAAATAGACTCATTTGAGATTATCGTATTGATGATCACCCAGATGCTTAATTTATTGCCAGATATAGTGTCAATACGCTGGTGATCACCATCGCATTCGTTCAACAAAATCTTAAAAGGATAATTGCCTTAGATCATTGCTAAAAGAAAAAAGAATTTCATTTGCCATTTAGGATCAAATATCAATCTTCCAAAATTGGAGTTAAATAAGGCATTCCCAAATGTAGTCCCAATTTTAGGTCAGTCCCTCGAGGTGCCACGTGTCTAATTCACTTGGGGGAGTATTCCTTCCTAAAAGTCCACTCAAGATTATGAGAGATGGGAACAGTGATTTATTAAAAATAGTCCTATGGCTAAGAATGGTATCCTCATAATAACAATCTTTCTGGGCAAATGTAAGGGTTCAAGAACCAGCAAGGTTACTTGTCCTGTGGTAAATAAATAAATAATACCCTATTTTTGACTAGACATATATCATAACAGATAGCTCAATAAATAAGAGTCAAGATTCGAGGTAGTAGGAGTTTTGCAGGTTTAATACAGCATAAGGACAGGAACAGGACAACCTGCATAGGAATAGGATGGCAGGGCCCAGCAGCTGCTGGGGCTGGATCTGGGATGAGCGCGCTGACTTTAAATAACAATACATGAGCATATATACATAACGCAAACACATAGCATTACATTGCAATAGGCGTAACAGTGGGTGGAGCAGAAGGCGTGACGCGTAGCAGTCGCGAAAGATAAGGGGGAAAGTAGGTGTAACTGGGCGTATACATAGACATGTGATGCAAACGTAACAGGATATGTCATGAATGGGGCGGAAACCATGGAGGGGGCTACCTAAGGAGCCGGGACCTCTAACCTGGTGGTGCGCGCAAACTGGCAATGACGTATCACTAGGAGAAGCTGGGGGCTATGAACTCTGTGCTAGGAGCAGAGACTGAAGTCTGGAGGGTCGGAGCGACATGTACCTAAACCCTATCTAGTATCTGATGTTTAGGGAACATGTTGATATAAACTAGAAGTCAAGAGGGGAAAGGCTAGCAGACTCTAAGACTGGAGCATGCATTATTCTACATGTAGTGCGTGTTGAAGAATATTAAATGACCATTAAATACAGTATTCTCTAACATGGAGCCCTGAAGGCTAGACAATGACGGAAACTGTTGATGTGATTCAGTAGCTTTAGGAATGCAGGGAAGGAGGGCTGAACTGATAACTGGAATCATAACATAGTCTTGGCAGACTCAGAGGCAGAGCCAGGCTGCACCGGGCACTGCGAGGCAGGAAGTAAGTGAAGGGTCGAGGATACAGGTGGGGGCTGTATCGCTCCTCAGCGAGGGTTTCAGGAGACAGGAGCTGAATCTAGTGTCCAGGCCCTTTTGAGGCCTAGAAACGGGGACTTTATAATAGAATAACGTGCACACTGAGAAACGTGGCAACGTAGCTTTACATAGGCCTGATATTCGTAGTATTCACGAGGACTGGAAACTGGCATACTAGAGGTGGACACAACTGTAATTGCGTCATTAATCGGACATGGGGAGTACATATGCATATTTAATCATGCACACATAACATATGATGGATGACACGTAGGGACACAGAACATGGCAAAATTTACTTTTCCACATTCCCTCCTTGTCACTACGTTTCCATCAGGAAACATCAATATTCATGATACCATCTATCATTTCATACAGTATCATTTGCTCATCTCGAATTCTCTTAGAACGGGATTTAGAACGGGACTTGGGACTAGGAGTTATACTAGGAATACAGGATGTAGCACACATGCCGCAAATCGCAGGGCCACATTGTATACAGAGGCAGCAGCTGAATATGATCGCTACTGCTATACCTAGAAAGGACAAGACTTTCCATCCCCATGCGGAAATTATATTCCAGAACCAACCGGACCATGTCCAGGTGCCTGGATCTTGGTGTAACAGATGGGCAATTTTATGGAGTCTGGTTATAGCTGAATAGACAGACGGCGCGTTATTTGGAATGAAAATGCAGCAACTAGATCCGATGACTCTACAGGCCCCGCCCCTATCGGCCAGTATGACGTCAAGGACGAGACGATTCTGTAAAACGACAAATCTCATAGCAGATTGCTCTTCGGTTAAGTTACCTAGAGCAGAGGCAGTCTCATTTACTACAGCTTCAAGGGTTCTTGTTAATCTACGGATTAACATACTATTCTGGACAGGGCCTATAAAGAAGAAGAAACCTTTATTGAAATCGGTATATTGTTCTAGAGTAGTTTCAGTATAATCGACAATTGGGGACTCCCTTCTATGTCTAATGTGTACTAGATGTGTGTTTCTATGATAATCAGGTGGGGCTAGGAAAACTGGTGGCAGTAGGAAGGCAATGTAACAGGTTCCCTCCCAATCGAGGGGCAGACGAACATATGCGGTCTGACCACAAATAAAATATGAATGACGTGAAGCTTTGAAAATAGATTTCCCACTGTCACTATACTTGACAACAGTAGTACAATCACTATGTCCTACATGTATGGAACCATTATTTCGGACACATAATTCGCCTTTGACTGGTAGTACTGAAATAGCAGGTAAGTCTGGAGTAGTATCAGACTGAACATTCAGGACCATAAAATTCGAAGAATAATTACCTAAATTGTAAACTTCATTCTCTAGATCTAACCCGGTTCTGTGGGGAAGACCTTGCTTGTCTGGGAAACATGTACTGTTAAGAAAAGACATATCTGTTGAGGATGACGTTAACGTGGACCATGCCCCACACGAACCATTATGTGAAAAAGGATAAGGAAAGAGTGGCAGAACTCCCTTCGGTGTCTGGAAAGGGGGGAGTCGACCACACACCCAACAATTAGTGGCATTGCTGGTCTGGTGTGAGTAATGTAACATACGGATAAATGAGTTATTACGCATAGCGAGGCGGTAGGACAGTTCATGAGGGGGCAGATCACTAAACGTGTGCTCTACTGTAGCATTAGCAGACTTATTTACATGTGAAACTGGGAAATACAGGAAAAATGCATAACTCGTGCAGGAAATCATAATGCTGAGAAATAATATGAAACATAGAAAAACGATACATCGGATTGAGTTTTGACTAACTCTCTCACTATGGGGGTCTATTTTATACATGTCAGAAACAGTCTAACCGTTTCACCTAGGGGAGGACTTAGACAATCAAACTGACTGACTTATTTTACTAGACCGTAGTTTCTGTTTATACTCCTGCTGCGGAGTTTTCTCTAATAGGGGAGGGGTTGTAACAATGTCATTTGCGGGACAGTCCTTGAGAACAATATTCTGGCAATCCTTCAAATCCTGGGAAATGTTCTTAAAGACGGGTTTCAGTCCTTTAAAAAGTTTAACATGAGAAAGGTGCACCCAGCCCTTGCGTCCTTCCAACTTCACGGCTGTACGGGTGGTGAGGAGGACCTGTCGGGGCTCTTTCCATCGAGGCTCCAGCGGACTTGATCTGTCAAAGTTGCGGACCATCACCATGGATCCTGGAACGATTTCATGCGGTGCCACCTCGGTATTGTCTGGAAATGCGGCGGCAACCTGTGAACGACATGAGTTGAGGGCAGACATCAAGGAAGCTAGGTAATCTGTCAGCATATTACTTGAAACATCGGTAATACTTCGGGGTCTAGGAGTACCCCACATGTTAGGGGGGCGGCCGAATACGACCTCATACGGGGACAGACCTGATCTGGAATGTGCGACCATGCGCATATAAAATAAAGCGACTGGCAGAGCTACTAGCCAGTCCACACCTTTTTCTTGACAGACTTTGGCGATGCGGATTTTCAGGGTTTGATTATGTCTCTCAACGAGACCGGCTGCTTCAGGATGGCGTACACAATGGAACTTCCACTGGTACCCTAGCAAAAGGGAAACATGCTTCATGAGTTCGGATGAGAATGGCTGGCCGTTGTCAGAATATATGACTCTAGGGAGTCCATAACGGGGGAAGAATTCACGAACCAACTGCTTGGCAGTGGTCGCGGCTGTGTAATCTGGGACTGGATATGCTTCTGTCCACCTGGACAAAGCGCATACAACTACAAGGACATACTTGAAACCTCGACATCGCTCCATCTGAATATAATCCATCTGGAGGACTTCAAAAGGGTGGTCAGGGGGCTGGAAACCACCTTGTTCCACCGGGACACTTTTACCTGGATTGAACTGACAACATATCATACAGGTACGGACTTTCTGCTTAGCTGCAGCTCGTAAATGCTTGTTGAACCAAATGTTCTGGATACTATCTAACATAGCTTTTTCTCCTAAATGTGCTGGACTATGTGCGGTATTAATAATGACTTGAACCATAGAGTCGGGGAGAAACCATGTGGTTCTACCCTTCGTTACCCATCCTTGATCTGTCTGGACCCCTCCTTGTTCGGACCATTTCTTGATGTCATCGGGAGTAGCATGTAACTGGATATCTATGACATCTTGAGTAGGGTCCTTAACTGTCATACATGTAATCGGATCTGGAGTATGTGTCATGTTAACTGGAATGTCTGGAGTCTGGGCTGTAAGCTTGGCTGTGCGATCTGCTAGATCGTTACCCTGGGAAATAATGTCAGTGACTTTCGTGTGTGCCTTGCACTTCATGATGGCAATGGATGTCGGTAAATGTATTGCATCTAATAGAGCTTGGATAAGGAGACCATGCTGAATCTTGGTTCCATGAGAAGTCATGAAACCTCTCTCCTGCCAGAGCACTCCAAAGTCGTGTACAACTCCGAATGCGTAGTGTGAATCTGTGTAAACATTAACTTTCAAGTTCTTGGCGTGTATGCAGGCTTGTGTCAGAGCAACTAGCTCTGCTGCTTGAGCGGACAGGGTGTCAATACGGTGTGTTTCAATAACTTCAGTGTCAGTAGTCACTGCATACGCGGCGACTAGTTCTCCTGTACTTGTTCTTAGGCATGAACCATCCACATAAAGTGTCAGGTCAGGGTCTGGTAACGGAATATCTGTCAGATCTTGTCTTGGCTTTGTCGTAATGTTAACTACTTCCACACAGTCATGTGGGTCAGGATTTGATTTAGCTGATGGTAACAGTGTAGCAGGGTTCAGGACGTTGCAGCGTCTGATTTCTATGTGTGGCTGGAACAGTGTCAATTCATAACCTGTTAGACGTGCAATTGTCAAGTGCTGAGTCTGTGTTCGGTTCAAAAGAACTTCCACGGAGTGTGGGACTTGTACTGTCAAGGTATGTCCTAAGACTATGGAATCACTTTGTCTGATAGCTAGTGCTGTGGCTGCAACTGACTTGAGGCACGCAGGCAACGCCTGGGCGACTGGATCTAATGTGCTCGAAAAATAAGCACAGGGCTTGTATTGTCCTGCTTGATCTTGTGTGAGAACAGATAATGCTGTACCTTCACGTTCAGTAACGAAAAGTGTAAAAGGCTTACTGTAGTTCGGTGTAGCTAGAACTGGAGCTTGGCATAAAGCTTTCTTTAACTCGTTGAAACTCAGTGTATGTTCAGATGTCCAAGGGAGAACAGTCGATGCGGCTGCCTCCTGTGTCGTTAACTGTATCAGTGGTTTGGCTAGAAATGCATACTGAGGAATCCATTGTCTACAATAAGAAGTAAGGCCGATAAAGGCACGTACCTCCTTCTGGGTCTTGGGCTGAGGAAGACTCGCTATTAACTGGATACGGTCTGGTGTCAACTGCCTACCCCTCTTGGACAGTAAGTGTCCTAAGTAGACCACTTGCTGGACACAGAATTGAAGCTTCGAAGGGGACACCTTGTGCCCCATCTCGGCTAGGAAATACAGAACTGTAAGGGATGCTCGCTCGCAAGCACGTTCAGAACGGGCTGTGATCAGTAGATCATCGACATACTGGAGCAGGGCAGTGTCAGTTGGCATGTGAACATTATCAAGTTGTCTCTTAAGTGCTTGACTGTAAATACTAGGACTTTCTGTGAAACCTTGAGGAGCGCGTGTGAACATATAGCTCCTTCCATTTAAACAGAATCCGAAAAGAAACTGGCTGTCTGGATGAATTGGAACACTAAAAAATGCGTTCTTGAGGTCGATTACTGTAAAGAACGTGGCTTCGGAATCAATGACTGTCAATAGGGAAGAGATATCTGGGACAACTGGGTACTGCGGAATAATACATTTATTAAGCTCTCGTAGGTCGATCACTAATCGATAAACTGGGGGTGCATTTGGATCAGTACGTTTCATGACTGGAATGATCGGAGAATTACATACGTTGGAGTCAGTTTCTACAACTACTCCTTGAGCGATGAGCTCGTCAATAATTTTGGATAAGGCTGCTACAGCCTCAGGTGGCAATCTGTACTGTCTGATTCGTGGTAACACTACACCTGGTTTGAGAGTCACACGATAGGTTGTGATTTGCATATAACCTACATCAGTTGGACCTTGCGCCCATAAATGCTGTGGGACATTAGACAATCTGGGATCAAAATCACGTAAAACATAGTGACCCTTAAAGTCACGTAGGAACAGACGTATTCCCTCTGGGGAACAACATATAACTGCACCTAACTCTTTCAGTGTCTTAATGCCTAATAGATTTTCTGGACATGACTTAGTAAGTAACAGATCAGTAGTGCGGGACAATGGACCTACTTCTAGAGTAACTGGCTTTGAAATCTCATTTACGATAGGTTTTCCTGAAAATCCAAGGGAAACATTTCTTGAGCCTGAGAGCGGAGCCCCTGGAACTTCGGCATGACTAATTGTGGTCCTACTTGCCCCTGTATCAATCAAAAACTTTCTGTCTTTCCCTAATACTTGACTGTGAACATAGGGACCTTCTTGATCTACAGGTATCTCGATGAGAGGCAAGCCTACCTCCCTCTCTAGGCTGTTTCATGAATACTGCTGGTACTCTGGATACTCAGACTGTGCATACTGGTACATCTGTGATGTAACGTGCTGTGTTGCAGCGATAGGCTGCGGTACTGTAACTGTCTGTTGTGCGTTCTGTGGTGACTGAGAAGTCTGTGAAACTTGTTCTTGTCTAGGCGGACGTGGTCTTTCTTTAGTCTTACCAGTAGCTATGTTGTGTTTCAGAACTGCACACTCATTTATAAAATGACCTGGCTGTTTACAATAATTGCAGTTCCCTTTAACGGGAGCTGCAGGATGACTGGCTTGATTCGGACCCCTCTTCTGACTGTCTTGAGGAACAGATTGTGCAACTAGTACTTTCATTTTCGTGTCTTTCATACGTTTTCTCTCGTGTTCTTGCTCTTCCCTGATTCTATTCTGGTGGTACTGGAGCATCTGGAGCATCTGGGACGGGGTATTAGCTTGCCAGGTACTTTCGACTTTCAAAACTCGATTTTTAACTTGTGGACTTGAATTCTCGACTAATTTAGTAACAAAGAGATGAGGGTATGACTCGCTACTTGTCTTGAGGCCACTATTGATGCTAAAACATTTTTCAAACCTAGAATAAAAATCACTAATGTCTTCTTCTTGTTTCTGTTTACAGGCTGAGATTGCATCCCAGTCTTCCTTTTTCGTTGTTAATAATCTGGGTAAAACTTGAATCAATAATTCTGGTAATTCTTTACATTTCTCTCCTAGACCGGTACCTGGTACACGTGACTTATCTTCTGCTTCTAGAACTGTCCAATCTATCTTTTTCTCTCCCACCTCCCATTCTTTTTCTTTTAGCTTTTCATACACCCCTGCGGGCAACAGGACCTTTAACATTTTAATGATATCTGGGTAAGTGTATTCTCCCATACGGAGCATGTCTTTTAATTCTCTATGGAACCCTGCTGGATCTTTGTCATGACAGGGAATTAATTTCTTCATTTCGAGGAGTTCCATCTTTGTAATCGGGGTGTAAACAAACACTCGTTGCATTTCACCGTCCTCTGTCTTAACTGGATGCACTTCTCGTAACGGATTCTGTCTTTCCATGTAAAATGGTTTACTTTCTGGGGGTGAGACATGAACAAAATGCGGGTTCAGAAACGTTCTATATTTGTGGCGCTGTTCTAGAATGACACTAATTAAATCGGTACCTAGACCTCTGCATCTATACTGGAGTAACTCGTTCAGGATATCATGTAACGGGCCTGGATCAGAGTGCTGACCCTCATACAAAGTAATGAGGTACTGGATCATATACATACCCACCAGTCGCTGCTCGGCTGGGGGCAATTTCAGAAACATTTGTGCCACTATTTCGTCTGGAAAAGTGGTAGAATCAGTAATCCATCGGACTGCTGATCGGGCTAGTTCCTGCTCATGCATGGTACTTAACTCACTGTAACCGATTCGTGATTTCAGAATGTGATCGGTAGCTTGGAACACTTGTTCTAGGGAACCTTGTTCTGGTGCTGAATGGAAAGTTGACTTGTGTTCTAGGCGTAAATGGCGATCTGGAAATCTAGATTTTCCTACATACGCTATCCTGGCGGTATTCTCGTCGTCTTCCTCTTCAGGATCAGAGTTACTTTCTTTCTCGCTTACTTGTGCTGCTTTACGTTGTTCGTGTATCTTTATTATTTCTCTACGGATTTTCTTGTACATACTCTCCATGGCACTAATGGTATTGTGCTTACCCTCGGCTATATTATCACTCCACTTTGTCAGGGTTTTCATTTCGGCCTGATCTTTAGACGGGTAATCTTGTTCTCTTATTAGACAGTTAATTAAAAACTTTAATATCATACGCTGGATCTCAGCTTTCCTTTGAGACATGGCATCACTAATACTTTCTGGATCATCCCCTGTACGGATGAAACGATATATTCTGTCTAGATCTTCTTTCATATTGGGTAGGGTGACTAGATACTCGGTCACCCTCCTTACGCGTACTGAATATAAAACCATATTATTCTCGCCTGGGACTGGGTCATAGGCACATTCGCCAAGGGCTTGCCTGATTTCTGCAACAGACTTATTACTCTTGGGAGTACGCTGTGATGCTTGAGCATGTAATTCGAGTGCTGATAAACGCTTGCGTGGCGGCGGGGTTTGAGGAGGACCTCCTCCTGCGGCCCCTAGACTAGAATCGTCGACTGATATTCTTCGTGGCGGAGCGGGAAATTGAAATGCTGGCTGGACCGGGGGTACCGTAGCAGGTACTGCATGGGGTGCCCCGGTGTCTGGAGAAGCAGGATGTGCCTGATTTACTGGGACTGGCGGAGCGCGAACAGGATTTGCATATTCAGGGACTGTGTCGTCCAGATAGGACGAAATGAAAATATCAGCTGCGGTCTGTTTGTGACGTAGCTTGGTCGGAACTAATGGTGGCGGGAAGTTACTGGATGCCTCTGGGGTCGCTTTTGGCAAGCCCTCGGCAAGAAGAGGGTACATACCCTTAATAAGGGCATTCCTCTGTCTGTCTCTCTGTTCAGTTTTGACTTGTTCACCTATCTCGATTAATTCTTTTTCTTGGGCTCGTTCTAAGGATTCTCTACTTAATTCTGACTTTCTGATTTCTTTTTCGGTTCTTTTATGAGCTTCTTTGCGCCATAACTCGATGGCATCTTTCTGTGACTGTCTGGCTTTCTTTTTCCATAATGCCTCTTCTACTCTCATGATGCACTCAGCATCCCATGTACCCGATACGGGCCATCTATACTTTTCTTCTAACTGTTTGGTATACTCTACCCATAAATCTAGATACAATATGGCGCTTATGCCATGTTTCTGATACATAAAGTGACCTGGACTGTCCCTGGGCGGGACGGGAACTGCTGCTTCCAGCAGACCCTTTCTAGTTTTTAACTGACGTAACTTGGAAAATATGGGCATGACTGAACTGTAATCTAGACACAATACAATACACAATGAACACGATACTTATTCCCCATTCATACCACGACATTAAAATACATGAAAAACATTTAAAATAACAGTTCGAACAGAATACTACCTGGAAATATTGAGAACAGAACACATAAATTTTCTCGAGAACAGAAACTGACTAGAACAGAAACTAGATGCACTGCTGAAACAGTACGAAACTTACCGGTCTCGTAAAGAGACACGTCAGGACCCGCATCCACCGAAGTGGACACTTCGTTTGTGGGACTGTGTACCACCAACCCACAGACCAGAGTCAATTAAATTGACCCTGTCTAGATACCACCCCAGTAACGGTACTCACCGGGCAGCAAGAACGGAAGGCCTCAGACTGGACTGGACTGCTACGACGACGGACGACGAACTTCGGACTTCGGACTTCAGTTACGGGTGGACCTCCGGATACCTCGGACCTTGGACTCTTGGCTTGGGCTCTGGTCGGGACTCGCCGCGTTCCTCCACCGTCTCGTCTGGATGCTGGACCGCCTCCTCCGTCTCCTCCGTGGGCCTGAGGGATACTTGAGCAGAAATATCTGCCACTGCGCAGAAGAGTTCCGTCACGACTGCAGAGGGTCAGGGGGTCGGCGTGGCTTCACCGACGCGTGGGGAAAGGGCAAGTCCCTGTTCGGGCGCCATTATGTGGTAAATAAATAAATAATACCCTATTTTTGACTAGACATATATCATAACAGATAGCTCAATAAATAAGAGTCAAGATTCGAGGTAGTAGGAGTTTTGCAGGTTTAATACAGCATAAGGACAGGAACAGGACAACCTGCATAGGAATAGGATGGCAGGGCCCAGCAGCTGCTGGGGCTGGATCTGGGATGAGCGCGCTGACTTTAAATAACAATACATGAGCATATATACATAACGCAAACACATAGCATTACATTGCAATAGGCGTAACAGTGGGTGGAGCAGAAGGCGTGACGCGTAGCAGTCGCGAAAGATAAGGGGGAAAGTAGGTGTAACTGGGCGTATACATAGACATGTGATGCAAACGTAACAGGATATGTCATGAATGGGGCGGAAACCATGGAGGGGGCTACCTAAGGAGCCGGGACCTCTAACCTGGTGGTGCGCGCAAACTGGCAATGACGTATCACTAGGAGAAGCTGGGGGCTATGAACTCTGTGCTAGGAGCAGAGACTGAAGTCTGGAGGGTCGGAGCGACATGTACCTAAACCCTATCTAGTATCTGATGTTTAGGGAACATGTTGATATAAACTAGAAGTCAAGAGGGGAAAGGCTAGCAGACTCTAAGACTGGAGCATGCATTATTCTACATGTAGTGCGTGTTGAAGAATATTAAATGACCATTAAATACAGTATTCTCTAACATGGAGCCCTGAAGGCTAGACAATGACGGAAACTGTTGATGTGATTCAGTAGCTTTAGGAATGCAGGGAAGGAGGGCTGAACTGATAACTGGAATCATAACATAGTCTTGGCAGACTCAGAGGCAGAGCCAGGCTGCACCGGGCACTGCGAGGCAGGAAGTAAGTGAAGGGTCGAGGATACAGGTGGGGGCTGTATCGCTCCTCAGCGAGGGTTTCAGGAGACAGGAGCTGAATCTAGTGTCCAGGCCCTTTTGAGGCCTAGAAACGGGGACTTTATAATAGAATAACGTGCACACTGAGAAACGTGGCAACGTAGCTTTACATAGGCCTGATATTCGTAGTATTCACGAGGACTGGAAACTGGCATACTAGAGGTGGACACAACTGTAATTGCGTCATTAATCGGACATGGGGAGTACATATGCATATTTAATCATGCACACATAACATATGATGGATGACACGTAGGGACACAGAACATGGCAAAATTTACTTTTCCACAGTCCACACGTCTAAAATACTGCCAAGTGATCAAAAAATCCAGCAGCCCTGTAGAGGTCCCTTCCTTCAGGAGAACTCACCTAGCATGTTATCCGCTCAGATATGTGAAGCCATCTGTCTACCCGTTGAGGATTCTGATGGTTTCTCTGTCCCTTATATATTTTGAATCAGCCAATGGAAAAGCTTGTTGCAAACTCCAAGTACATCGAAAAACTTCCTAAAATTAGAGGGGGCGTGGCTTGGCCAGCGATAATGGCGGTCGCGTTGTAAGCGCGCTCTGACCAGCCATCTAGAATCCTGTACATTTATCCTGCCTCTGGACATCCAAAACGGCTAGCCTAGCACCGGAGAGCCCATCGATCATCTAGGTGTCTCTTCGATGTCGGTTGGAGCCTGGAAAGTGCAGCGGCAGCGCTGATAGAGGCCCTGTGCGGAGTGGCGGTCTGGCGGGGGGCAGCTAAGACGGAGCCGGGGCCTCCCGTGCTTTGCCAGGCCGATGACAGCCTGGAGGTCGGCGCGTCTGGGGAGGTGCAGACGGTGAGGGTGGAGCTCCTTGACTTTCCGGGACCTGATTTTGTTCCCCCCCCTCGAGATTGCGGCGCTGGAAGGGGCTGTGCTGCGGCGGCCGGAGGGCTGAGGAAGTGAGGACTGGTGACGGCCGAACTGCGGCGCCGGCTTCCTTGGGTGAGGAGGCCTCGGGGAAGTGGCAGCCATCTTGTGGAGCTCCGGGAGGCCACGGAGAGTTAAACGGACCCTGGTGTGTGACGGGCAGGGGGAAGCCGGTGCGGGGAGGGAACCCCCGGTAATTTCTCTTTCTGGACGGCATCAGCCCCTGATCTGTGTGAGCTCGGTGGCCAGATCGGGCCACGGTGGTGGTGGGGAGCAGAGGGGTCCCAGGGTCCTACGCTCGGTCGCCCCCCATATAGTGCTGCAGTGGGCGTCCAGGCAACCTGGCCATAGTGGTGTCTATTGTGTGGCAGCAACTCTGGTCGAGGCCGAAGAGGGAGACGCCGGCTCCTGGTCGCAGTTAAGCCTGTCCACAGCGAGCTCGGAGTCACGGGCTGCACATCGGTCAATGCAAGGACCCTCAACACACATCGGTGGTCGGATCGGGCCATAGCGAAGTGGGGTGTGGCCCTCCGGGGCTGAGGCAGAGGTGATTTGGTGGCTTCTTGGGGGCCCCCGCGACAGACGCAGCCCACCTGGGGCTCTCGAGGAAGACACTGGTTTGGAAGACACGTCGCTTGGTCCCTGCGCTGCTTTCCACGCTTGGCCCACTGGGTTGTCGGCCCCGGAGCTCGGCGACACCCACTGCACTACGATGACGCGTCACAAAGGAGGTGGAGGTAACACCAAGCAGGGCACCATTGACAAGTTTACAGGGGCGGATGCTGCAGCCGGGACTGCGGGATCGCAGAGCCAGGTCCCTGATAATGCGGTGGCCATTACCCCGTCCAGTGACATGCTGGACGCCAAGATCAGGGCCGTGGGATCCGATGTCATGTTGTTGAGGCAGGACTTGCGGAATGCGGTGGAGCGTATCACGGGGACGGAGAGCCGCATCTCGGAAGTAGAAGACGACATCACGACCTTAAAAAAGAAAGTCGCAGCCATGGAGAAGATTCAGAAAGGTCTGGCAATGCATGTCGAGAATGCCAAAGGGCGGGCTCGGCGAAATAACTTATGCTTCATGGGATTCCCGGAGGGATGCGAGGGAGACAATGTGGAGCCATTCCTGACTCGGTGGTTGGAGGGTTGGCTCCCCCCGGATGCGCTCTCTCGCTGCTTTGTGGTGGAGCGGGACCACAGAGCTCACATGCAGAAACCTCCCCAGGGGGCTCACCCGCAGCCGATCATCGCCAAATTCCTGAACTATATGGAACGCGATACTATCTTGAAGCAGGCCAGAGCCAAGACTTCTCTCACCTGTAACAACGCAAATATCCTTATCTTTCCAGACTACACACGCCTGGTGCAGCAGCAGTGGCAATCCTTTCTAGCGGCCAAGGCGCGTCTCCGGGACCTTAAGCTTCAGTATGCGTTGCTGTATCCGGACCGACTGAGGGTTATCTACCAGTCTCGTACACTGTTCTTCAACTCTCTAGAGGAAGTATTTAAATGGACTGATGAGACTGTGACGGTGCGAGTCCACACACCATCGGGCAGAGATTCTGATTCCTCATCGAGTGAGGTGGCCCTACGGGGCCTCCGTGGCTAGTGAGGAGGTAGTAGGCGGTCACGGTCCAGGCGTAGATCTTGGTCTGGCTCTGCTCTCCGGCAGAAGGGCTCGTCGCTGGAGAAGCAGGCCTTGGCAGAATGACTCTTGGGCCCAACGGAATATGGGACACTGAACTTTGTGGCTGGATGTCTAGTTAGGCATGTTCTTTCTTAGGGATAGGAAACCCGGTCACGCAGTGGCGGCGGGAGGGGGTGAGGCCCAAAGGTTGTGGGTATTCAGTTGGGGATCCATTGGAAGGTGTGGTTTTTGTCCCCTGGTTGGGGACTTGGGTACGATTCGAACGCGACAGGTACTTCCATGTTTGGGCGGTATGGGGTGGGTGAGTGGCGGGGGGGGAAGGGGGTTGGGGGGATTGTCCGATTGCGTATTCATGCTGGTTGCTCATCAAGTTTTGTGCATGCTGGGACATGGAGGCACCCGTAGGGAGGGCAGAGATTTTTCATTATGTCTAGCACGGAGGAGGGAGAGCGGATAGCCCCTGGTTCCCTGTGCGTGGTTAGTTGGAATGTTCGAGGAGCGCTGGATTAGGTGAAGCGTGGGGCCATCCTACAGTATGCCAAGAAAGCCGGGGACGATGTGCTCCTGCTCTAGGAAACACACTTACTGGGCACTAAAGCTTTATGTCTGCAGCGGTTTGGGTATCACCAAGTGTTCCATTCGGGGTTCACACAGGGCTCGCAGGGTGTTGCGATCCTGATTCATCGTAGGGTCCATATGTACATGAGAAACTCTGGTCAGATGCACAGGGTAGATATGTTATTATACAAGGTAGGGTTTGGGGCGATATCTTGACGCTGGGTAGTGTTTATGCTCGACCGCCGCTACAGTAGTCCCTGGTGGAACGACTCTTAACGCTCTGGGGGGATATGCCGGATACTCTCTCCCTGGTGGGAGGGGACTGGAACAATGTGATTGAGCTGGGACAAGACAGGTGGAGGAGCGGGGATGCAGTTGAGGCGGGTGGCCCACCTACTAAACTTCACTCCCTGGCTACAGGTCTTGATTGGATGGATGTGTGGAGACACATGCATGGCCCTCGCCGGCAATACACCTAATTCTCCACAGTACACGACTATTTTTCTAGGTTGGACTATATCTTTGTTTCCAAGGGGCTGTCACACAGGATATTGTCGGCAACTATTCTGCCCAGAGCATTGTTGGATCACTCGCCTTAGCTCACATTCCGGATTGGCATGGGACGGCAGCCACTTAGGTGGCAAATGTCGGGGTGGCAATTGCAGAGGGAGGAGTACAGGGAGCACTTGACCAAGTAAATAGATAACTACCTGGTGACTAATGTAGGGTCAAATGGAATCTCCAGCAACTCTTTGGAAGGCATTGAAACCCACGCTGCGGGGCATTGATATCTCTTGGTGCATGGCGGCGCCGGGTCCGGGTGGTGAGGGGTAGGTCGCACAGCCAAAGACACGGGATACACGCACCAAACTACCCGATGTACAACCCGCCGGGTACTGTTGTTGCACGCATACATGAGGGATTAGGCAGATGCATCGCAACACAGGTACACCACATTGAGAACTTTATTGTCTGAATTAAACATTAGATACTTAGGCAGATCACATAATGTAGACAGTTGTCCTTATAAACAGATTCTTTATTTAGGTCCTGATGAATCGCTAGTCATTGCACACATGCCAGAAACATGTCGACCGTTTACTGCACACACTAGTCAAGTCTCGAAGAAGGTAACATAGTATTCCATCGAGTACGGACTAGTCTCCCCTTTTAATTAAAGCAGGGGACCCCCAGAATAAACTTGATCGTGGTACTCCTAGCTTTATTTTAACTCACATATACGTCTATGCTTTTCTGGCCCCACACCCACACTTCACCTGAAGGCAGTTGGATAGAAGATCTCCGCCAAAGAGCCCCTCTTTGAGGTGTCGCCCGTTTGGTATTGCACCGCCGACCCAACGAGGAGCAGCCCAGATGATGAAGCATGACACCTGAAAGGGTGTGTGAGGGCATGACATCCAACAAAATGGATGCCCAACTGTAGGACTCCACCGAGACCCTACAGCATCCAAACACCGGTGTGACCCGTACATTCACTAGTTTTAGGAACAGCCCAGCATTTCTTTGTAATACGCAAGACAGAAGCTGGTCAGGCTCCTGTATTTTGACCCCGAGACAGAGCTGTACATTCCACACATTCCCTGAAAGGTACCAAATGTGCATCCCACACAACATGTTCCAGTTCACTCTGATCAGTGAGGAGCGAAAAACAAGTGAAGAGCTAAAACATGCTGTTGCAAAGTCATGCTGTGCCCTGGGCACCCCCCAACTTTTTGCTGACTGATACTGGTGGTAACTGACTCTGGCTGACCCTGGGCTCAGTACCAATGCTATGCTGAAAGAGACACATTAGAATACAGTTAAAATACCTACATACACTAGGGTACATAATGGTATGGTGGGGTACCCCTGTGATTGGCATGACCTACCCTATAAACCCCTATTATATAATGTGGCAGGGGATTGAAACTACCTAGAAGTCCCTAGTACCCTAGGGCATGGCAGGTTAGAGGCCAGAAACTCTTTTTGCCCTTGCTTGTGTGCACTGCTGAAGCCTGAGGTCAGTTTATAAGCAGCACTGGGTGCCAGGACTGCTTTTAAAAAGTAAATTGTGCCCAAACTCTACTTTGGGGTTGGGGGCACTTACAAATGGATAACCTACAATGTTATGGCATATTAGGAACCCCCAGGGTCTCCCCTAGGTGCCCCAGGGGTGGGGGTCAGATATGTATGAGGTACACCCTTATAAAATGAGTTTTATATGCCCTGGGTTAAGTTACATTTCACATTTCACTCCACACATTGTGGTAAAGTGCTGCTCAAATTCGATTTTGATGCTAGGAGCACTGTGGAGGGACGATCTGCAATATTTCTACAGATTCAGAACCCCTAAAGTCTACCCTAGTTGCACATGGGGCTGGGGTCCTGTAGATATAAGCAAAGTAATTATAAAATATGTTTTTGTAAGTCCTGGTGCTGGAAAAATGGCACAAATCATTTTTCCCATTGCAAATCCCCTGCTACATAGGTTAACATGGTAGGAAGTTATTGATTAATAACTCTTGTTAGGAGAGGGCTAGAAGTGCCATTCAAAGATTTCCCCGAATGGTTTTAATAAATTCAACAATATAGTATTGTTCTTTTTAAAAAAATTTGGGTTACCAAATTTAAAAAGAAACCCCGACTGACTGACGCCTTCCCCGTCCAACATGGCTGAAAACATTAAACCCACCCCATAATCAGTGGGCATTTTCAACCACATACGAGTATGGGACCGTTGAAAAGCCCAGGCATATAGTTTTAAGTCCGGGGCAGCCAAGCCCCCCTTGTCCCATCGCCGTCTGAGTTTTTTCCAGGCTATTCTCGGCAGGTGGTTATTCCAAATAAAAGATGTGATGTCTGACTGTAATTTAGCTAAACAGGATTGATCAAAATACAATGGAATGGTGTTAAATAAGAAAGAAATGTTGAGCAGAATCGACATTTTGGTTAGATTGACCCTCCCAATTAAGGACAGTGGGAGGTGAGACCATGATTGCAATAACTTACGGCACTCCTCAGCTACGGCTGAGAGGTTAACTTGGGCGAGTTTGTTAATATCTTTCACAATGTTTAAGCCCAGATACCGCATTGAAGAGCCTGCATTTACCTCCATACTTCTCCCATCATCATTCCAGACGAGCATCTCAGTCTTTGCAACATTGATCTCATACCCAGATATTCGACCAAATTCATGGGCAATTTCTAGAATTGCGGGAAGTGCGGTACTAACCTCTGACGTGAGGATAAGCACGTCATCCGCATATAGAGCCACTTTTCTCTCCCACCCTCTAAAAGAAAAAGGTTTGATGGTGACCTCATCTCTCAGTTGTTGCGCAAAGGGTTCGATATAAAAATCGAATAGTAGGGGGGAAAGCGGACAGCCCTGCCGTGTCCCCCTAGTGATGGTGAAGGGATCCGACAGGTCTCCATTAACCAACAAGGACGCCGTTGGATTACGATATAGTAGGCCGACCGCCCGGCGGAACCCCTCACCCACGCCAAACTTGGCCAAGGCCTCCGACAGGTATACCCAATTGACCCTGTCGAAGGCCTTCGTTGCGTCCAACGTGAGGGCGGCCAGCGGAAGGTCTTCGGCCAAAGCCATATCCATAGCGCCTATCAGATCGTACGTTAACTCATATAACTGTCGCCCCTTCACAAAGCCTTTTTGGTCAAGATGGAGGACCGAGGGCGCAGTCGAGGCCAGCCTAGAAGCAAAAACTGTGGTGAAGATCTTGTAGTCCACATTTAAGATTGAAATTGGCCTATAAGATCCGCAGGCGTCCCTTGGTTTTCCCGGTTTCAGAATGAGGGTAATGGAGGCGTTATCCCAGGATGTAGGAGGGAAATGACCTTCAAGTAAGATTTGGTTAAAAAACTTAGTAAGAAAGGGGACTATTTCTGTCTCCGGAGCTCTATAAATTTCAGCCGGCAACCCGTCGGGCCCCGCCGCCTTCCCCTTCTTACTTTTTTATATGGCAGACCTTACCTCTTCTTCAGTGATAATACTATCCAAAAATTGCGATTGCTCATAGGAAAGAGAAGGTAAATCAATATCCCTCAACCAGCCCTCAGCAGACTCTGGTAAGATGTTATTATCTTCCCTATAGATAGATTGAAAAAACTCTCTGAAGGCCTTCCTAATATCCTCATCTGATGAGAAGGTGTTATTGTCTACCGTGATAGCAGCTATGTTATTTCGGACCTGATCTACTTTGGTCTTCCATGCCAATAGTTTCCCTGCACCTTCACTATACTCGAAATGAGCCAACTTACTGGCCTCCCATCTCTGTTGGAGTCTGAGATTTAATACCGAGCCCAATCTACCTCTCCAGGCCAACAATTCATTCCGAAGGGGATCAAGAACAGAGTCAGAAGCCCTATGATTGATGTCTATGTCCTGTTGGATTTTGAGTATCCTTGCTTCAATGGAGGTAATTTCCTCCCTATGCTGCTTCCTACGATAGGAGACTTTCCCCGAAATAAGTCCTCTCAAGAAGGCTCTGAACGAATCCCAGATATTCCTAGTACTCGCTGAGCCGATATTAGATAACATAAAATTGTAGGCCTCTGACTTGAGATAAGCAATGTCCTCTGGTAAGGAGAGAAGAGACCGGTCAAAGGACCATCTGGGGGAGACCTGTTAGTGGGTCGAACCAGTTCCAATACGACTGCAGAGTGGTCCGATAGATGTAAAGGAAGGTAGTCGATGGTCCTAACAGAATCTACCAGCCTCAGGCTAACTAAAATAAAGTCTATCCTGGACTGGTGATGGTACTTATAGTTCCGAAAGGATACCCCTTGTTGTTGCCCAGACCTCTCTCTCCAGATGTCCACATATCCATATTGCTTCATCGCACTCTGTAATGCAGATCTAGATTTGGAAAGAACTAGATAGCGACTATTAGCAGATTTGTCCAACAAGGGGTCCAATACTACGTTGAAATCACCAGCAATAATAGTAGGCTCAGGAAAAGAAAGCAAATGTGAAAAAATGGACTCCAAAGTAGACGGGTCATCCTGGTTCGGTCCGTAATATCCCAGGACTGTAATTTGTGAACCAGCTATGACCACTGACGCGATGACCCATCTACCTCCTGGGTCAACCATCTGTGATACCAACCTAGCTATGGCCCCTTTTTTAAAAATAACTGAAACCCCTCTAATGTTTGTTGTTTGGCTAGTAGATACTGCAAAGTCTATCCACCTGTTTTTCTTGATAAGGGCAAGCATTTCAGACTGAGTTAAATGAGTCTCCTGAAGTATAATGACCTGCGCATCCAAGTCACGCAAATATTGCATGATTCGATTCGCTCTAGGCTTGGTGCGGAGGCCATTAACATTCCAGGAGAAATATTTTATGCTACACATAGCTTGTTAAAAAGAAGAGAAGGGAAGAAAAAAGTGAAGCTTTGAGTGCCCTAAATTTTTATCAAAAAACTGCCTGTTACCATCCCCTTTAACACATCTTTGCTTGCTGAGGACATTTTTTAATTTTTGCCACCTCCCACCACCAGCCCTTCCCAAGTGCCCCCCCACCCGCCCACTTCCCGCTGCTTGGATAACCCTTGCGATAGCTAACCGGAACATAGTCCAGTAGATAGCGCCCCTCCGCGAGCTCCAGTAGAGATGCCCCCGCCATTTCCCCAAAGGGGAAACAGTAAAGAAAAAGGGAGGAGAAAATTACCATGTACCTTTAAAGGTTATAAAGGTTATAACACAGCAGATTAATAAAAGAGGAAAAAATATATATAGAAAGAGTAAGGATATTTTATAAAGGAAAAGGAGGTGTCACTAGTTTGCGATTGGCTAAGAAATATTATGCATAATTAATCATTCACTTATGCTTCAATCTCTATTTACTCTCATTGCCCAGCTTCATTAATAACTCATCGGCTGCCTGAACCGATCTGATGTTAAACATTCTGTTATTGTGCATGATTTTCAGAGCCGCCGGAAACATGAGCTGGGCTGTTGCACCTAACCTCCTAAAAGCATCCAAACGCCTGCCGAATTCCCACTGTTTCTCCAAGGTAACTCTGGAGAGATCTGATCTAATTAGGAAAGTAAACCCCTTCCCGGCCAATGACTTTTGTTTTAGCGTCAAGTTGAGGATATGTTCTTTCAATACATAAGTGTGAAAGTTGACTAAGATTTTACGCAGCTTAGATCTTTGGGTATTTCGCCTGAAAGGGTCTCTATGGACTCTTTGAATGTCCATAGCCAGTTCTTCAATTGGGTGCTCTAAACCTAGGGCCTCCTTCAACAAAACGGTAATAAACTGTTTTATATCTGAGCCCTCTGATCTCTCTGGGACATTAAGTATGCGAATATTCCCACGCCTCGCATTATTTTCCAGCGACTCCATCCTTTCGCTGAGCGCTTGTTCTTCCCTTGAGAGCTTCTGAATATCACTTTTCGCCTGATCCAAGTGAATCGTAAGTGCTGATGCTGTCTCTTCCAGGACACCTGTTCTTATGGTAAGCCCATCGATCCTATTATCCAGCGATTCACAGTAGTTCCTTATCTCTACCTGGTTCGCAGAAGATTCAGCAAAACCTTTTCTTATCTCCATTGTAAGAGCAGAAAACATTCCCAGAAGGGAAGCTGCAGTTATAGAGTGCTCACCCCCTGAGTCGGCTTGGATAAAACAGTCTTCTTGCTGCTCACTGGCAATACCCGCGTCACCCCCTTCTCTTCCTGTGGCACCAACTTCTATCCCTGGTAGGCCTACTAAGGGGGTTCCAGAAGCCGGCCCTATAGCCAGGGTTTGAGTATGTAAGAGGCCCGGCTCCAGAGAACATTGTCCTCCTGTACTCGGAGGGGGCTGCAACCGCAATCCCTCCTCCTGAAATACTCCGATTCCCAGAGGAAGCTGTACATCCTCCTCCTGTACATCCTGTACATCCTCCACTCCTCCAGGAGCAAAAGTAGGGGCGATGGACATCAACGCCTCGACTTCTGCCTCAGTAGCTACCACTGGTAGGGGAGATAATACCTCAAGGGTGGTGGAGGGAGGATCCGAGACAGATGCCATAGTGCGGTCTTCCGATAGGTGCAATATTTGAGGGACTACTTTAAAGTAGGAGCGAAGCGATGGGGTAATTTTTGACCCTGTAGATAATACCACTTTAGGGTTTTTGGTCTTAGACTTGGACTTCACCTTATATTTAGCACCTCTGGACTTTACTTCTGTATTTAAGTAAGATGAGGTTTTCTTCCTAGCTGGCACCTCTGAGTTAGGGTCTACAGACTCAACAGATTCAACAGACTTACCCCCAAGCGAGTCAATTTTCTTTTTTCGCCCCCGCCTGCCACCCTTACTAGGAGTATGTAACAAAGGCTCAGATGTGGTGTGGTCGGCTGTCGTCCCTGGTGACTTTAGTAGCCCTGCTGATAAGACGGTGGGAGAGTTGTCAACACAGACGATATCCTTACTGCTTTCCAAAACCTCTAGCCCCTCCACCGTTGCAGCTGCAGACGTTAGTACCTGAGGTTGTTTGTGACCTTCTTTGAAAGGTGCTTCAATCGGAGCACACCGTGAATTTGCTGCAAATGATGAACCACGGAAAGGCTGGCCCAGGCTCTGCAGCTTCCTTCCCCTCCTCAGCTCCAGCGCGGCAGACCAGAGCCGAAGCCGCGGTTCTAGCTGGGTCTCCTGCGGTGTAACCCCAGTGGAAAAATCAGGAGCCTCCCGTGGAGAAAAAACGGTGCAAGAATCACACGGCAGTCTGTGCGGAAAATTCTGAACAGTGGAGCCCACGGGACAAACAACACGAAACCAGCAAGCCCGTCGGTCTCCGTCCCCGTCCCCGACCCCGTCTCCAACACAACCGCATAGGCATAGAGAGCGGACTGAACGGACTGACCGGCAGGAGACCTCCGATGAGAGAAAGCAGTCCTGCATCCCACCGCGGCTCCAGAGAGAAAGGTAGGTTTTTCCTCCAAAGGTGGCCAAAAAAGGAGCAAATTCTTTTTTCCAAGTGTTACGGCTGTGATACCGCTCGTCTCATCCCTCAAAAACTGGACATGGTTACGGCGGGGCAAACTTTAGCGGGAGCTCGTTCCGGAGCACTGCGGCAGCCTAGCTAGCTGCCGCCATGTTTTCCTCCATCAGATATGTATAAGGTACACCCTTATAAAATGAGTTTTATATGCCCTGGGTTAAGTTAAATTTCACATTTTACTCCCCACATTGTGGTAAAGTGCTGCTCAAATTCGATTTTGATGCTAGGAGCACTGTGGAGGGACGATCTGCAATATTTCAACAGATTCAGAACCCCTAAAGTCTCCCCTAGTTGCACATGGGGCGGGGGTCCTATAGATATAAGCAAAGTAATAATAAAATATGTTTTTGTAAGTCCTGGTGCTGGAAAAATGGCACAAATCATTTTTCCCATTGCAAATCCCCTGCTACATAGGTTAACATGGTAGGAAGTTATTGATTAATAACTCTTGTTAAGAGAGGGCTAGAAGTGTGTAACATGGGAGAGGGAGGAAGGCTTACCCACGGGGAATGGTGGAGTCCGTGCCCCGCTGACCCTGCACCCCCTTCTCCCTTCCAGACTGACCCGTGGAGAAACGAGCAGTACGACAGAGATGTACACGAAGAATACAGCGGCCCCTTTAACTGGGCGTTCGCTCCCGAGGAGGAGGTACCACCCCCTGATGACGTCAGTCCTGCCGGAATGGCCAAATGTCGGGAAGTGATGTACGGAGGGTGTGTTTACACCCCGGGAGAGCGGAAGGAGGAAGACGTGACGGTAGAGAGCGGAGAAAAAGACGGAGACGAAGAGGAGAAGGACCCGAGGGAACATCGAGGAGGCGTCGTGAAGACGGAGAAAGACGGAGAGCCAGGAGGCCAACGACCCCGTGATCCGCCGTGCCACACTCCCGAGGGAGGAGTGTGGCTGTCACAGGTACGGCGGCGTTGGGCAGCCTGGGTGGGGAGCCGGAGTGCTCACGTGTGATTTAGTGTAAAAAGCCCTTGTTTGTTTCCTCCCCATTGTATTCCCCTTTCCGACCCTGTACCTCACCTCCTACCCCAACACCTCGCTCACCGTGCACGGAGTTATGAGCACTGTACACTAGGGTATTTCCTCACTACCCCGGTCCTTAAAGGTGCATCACTTGGATAGAGCCTGCACTAACGGCATCCTTTTTCTGGTCTCTTCTATGTGACTGAGCTGGCCTGGGTCCCTCGAAGCGCCTCCACCAACGAACGGAAACAGACTGAGGAAAAGACAACAGCCACGGATCCCTGCGCATTCCCCCGAGACCGCTTGACACAAAGGAGGAGAAAGACATTTGTGTTCAAAAGCTCATTAAAAATAAAGCCTTCTTTGCCCTCTATACCTGGTGCCTTGGTCATACCTTCTCCCACGCCCACAAAGTGCCATTCAAGGACTTCCCCGAATGGTTTTAATAAATTCAACAATATGGTATTGTTGAATTTCTCCTAAAGTATACGTACAAGAAGTTATAAGACTTTCTTGTTTGTAAGTCCAGAGTCAGCCTTCCAGTGGTCTGCCCTGATTGGTCAGAGTTAAGTGGATTAGCCAGGCTGCCTTGAAGAGGTGATAAAGAGCCCCTGGGGTCAAGCAGCTCTGCTGGCAGGGTAGTGTGCTGTTCCATAGGACTGTCAGGCCAGGGGGAGGAGTCGCAAACTATGTCCTTCAAAGAGGAGAGCAGTGAACAGTGCCATTAACAACTCTGAACTGTCCACCTTAGGCAGATGGTAGGATTAGGGAAGGTATGAGAAAATGCAGGGGGGGGAGTCTAAGTTAATTAGCTATCCTAGGGTTGTGTTTAGCCAGAACTTACTTCCTTGCTGGAAAATAAGCCATTATGGATTTGGAAGATTTGGTGCACTCTGGGGCAAAATAATGCCACACTCTACAGGATGTGGTCATATCTTTGAGGAGTTACCCTGCTTCCATTGGTCAGGAGTGACCTCCTGCCTGACCAAGAGAACGTGTAATAAGAATCTGAGAGGAGCAGAGCCCTCTAGATCTGCTGCTTGAAACTTACTGAAGCAAGACATTGCCAAGCTGAGAAGATTGCTGTGCAAAGTTTTCTAAGGCCTGACCTCCGAAAACTGCACAATCTGAAACTACAGCCCTGTGGATTATTTTGCTAAAAAAAAAACTAAAGAGTGGACTCCCTGAAAGCTACAGGTTAGAAGAGCTCATCTGGAACATCACCACCTAAATCCGCACCTTGGAGAACCACCAGTGGATTTGTAAGGGTTTTGTACCGGTGGATTGTCGGAACTGAATATTTCAACTTTCAAGGACCATCTTGGAGGTTCCAGACCCTTGGAGTGAGTTTGAGACACTTTGGGACCCCTTGAGGAACTTCAGGAAGACGTTCAAGAAGTTTGGAGAACTTTGGAGCAACCTTGGAAAAACGTTCCGTAGAGGGACCGACTCAACCTGCCCAGCCGGGCCGCCTGCCATCAACCGCGGGCCGGCCAAGCCATCGAGGTTCGTCCCACTAAAAGCTCCATCGGTTCAACTTCCAGAGTTTGACTGGGACTAGAAAAAATCTGAAGCCGGCGAACCCTCACCGGATCCGGCTACATGAACATCATCGAGAGATCCTGCGAGAAAAAGCTCCAGAAAAGTTTCAAGTTCGCTCGTAGAAAAGGTGACCGGGAGCAACCGCGAACGCCAAAGCCGCCTGCCTTCCATCGCGAATCAGCCTGGATTCCTGGGTTGCCCCGCTGAAACGCTAAAGAAAAAGTTTCTAAGTTCGCTCCAGGGAAGTTGACCGGGAGATCGTCGAAAGGCAATACGGAGAATCCTCACCGAATCTGGACTGGCTTGGAGCTTCGAGGGACCTCGGGGAGAAAAGCTCCAGAAAAATTTCTAAGTGTGAAGGTAGAAACTGAGACAGGGACTTGTAGCCACCCAGGGCTCCATCGCAGTTGGCCTGAAACTTTGACTTTGACCAGATCTATCGTGAGCAGATATCCCAATATGGTGCTATAATCTTCTAAATGCTATATTTTGCTAAATCTTTGGAAATTCATATCTCCGGTTCCCTACATTGGGTTTTTGCTGTTTTGGTGACATTTTAAAGATATAAATATTTCCTATTTTTATAAATTGGTATTGGATTTTTATTACGTGTTGTGTCTTCATTATTTATTGAATTGGGTTTTTTAAATGCTTTACATACCTGTCTTTGAAGTTAAGCCTGCCTGCTCGCAGCCAAGCTACCAAGGGTTGAGCATAGGAATAATTTTTTAAGACCTAGGCTGAGTCCTACCATGTGTTAGTGGCCTTATTGCCAGGGGTAGACCTACATTTGCCCCTACCAATAACCCACTTTCAAACACATACCCTCCCCACTTTGCAGCTACGTGCGAGCACAGAAAATGGAGTCTGTTGCACAAGATGGAATCAGCACAGAAAATTAAGTCATTATGCCAAATGGAGCCAATGGTCAATATATCATTATTAATATCAGTACAACAGGCCAAACCCCGATTCCTAATGTCACATCTCAAGTTAAAACTAAAGATCAAATCTACATTCCAAGATATCATTACCATGAAGACCAATCTATTGTAGAGATTTAGAGCGCCATGATATCATCACTGATACATCTCTAATTATTCACAAGTTCATGGAAAATGCATGTTATTCAGATGTAAATCACAAATATCCAGATTAGTGAGATAAGTTCTATCGGATCAACAAAATTCTACAAGCAACAGTAAAGCACATAGGGAGTTATAAAGTGGGAAACCCAGTCACGTATTTGAAAAGCCAAAAAGCTCATTATCTCAATAACGGTAAATTAACAAAAGTTTGTTTAATCTAGAATGAATACATGTTATTCAAAGAATTCTGAATTGGCAGAAAAAATAACTAGGGTTAAACGTTAAAAATCCGTTATCTCGATTCGTAGGAGCTAGTTTAGTGTAATTCGATGATTTCCACATATGCGGATTAAACCACTGACACCTCTTGCGCAGGCTGATATCCAAAGCAAGGTGACAGTGTACTAGATAGTGATAGAATATATATTCTTGGGCGACTAGCCTTAACATATGTGTTCTAATGTTGTAGTGTAGTTCCTATTATCCCAATAGGCTCTGCGCATTGGAATAATATCTTCAATAGTATAGACCTAGGGCAGAGGTTAACTAGGTCTTCTACCGACGATATTAGACTTAAAGTTTTGTGTTTGCCAGCTAGCTCAGAGTTCACTAGAAACTTTCTCGAATAGGCAGGGAGGATTTTAACCTCCCTGGATAGACAAGAAGGGATTTAGTTTCTGACAACCATAGAACATGACAACTTTGCTCTCCCCTAATCAAGAGTGTATCTCTAGAGTCGTGTGAAAACAAAAGACAACTTATTTTACTCAGTCAGTTCAGTGCATTCTTAGTTTCACCAGATTGTAGAGAAAAGGAAGAGACGGGCGTGTTCAATAAAAAGATGTTATTTATTGATCAGTCTCCTTTCTCATACAAGAGAAATGAATCGCTATTATTGCAATACTTGTAGTTAAGTAAAGTGCATACAGTAGAGACAGAATTATAAAATAATACTGTAAAAGCATTGATATGGTTTCTGAGCCATATGATACTTTAAAATGGATAAAATAGATACATACATATATACATTTGACTAATCATACTCAACTGGTGCTTCTAACCACGCCTACCCCAGTGTACCTGACCTAAGCCTAATACGTGGGCGGGAGTAGATAAGTAGCAGTTTAAGTTAAGTTTGTTTTGCCAAGGGACTGACTAGAGAATTCTCTGCGAGGGGTTATTCAGTTCTGTACCTGAGATCTAGAATGATGGAGGGCTGGTATCTCTTATCCCAGGTCTTGATATTCCAGCTGCCTGCGAGGGCTGCTTGGAAGCGCCGGAGCTGGATTTCTCAGCAGGAGAAAGACAGCGTCTCATTCTCAGCGCGTCAGGAAGGCGGGGCAGCGCCTGTGGGCTTCGCTCTCTGCTGGGCTCCTCAGCACGTCTCGCTGCTCCAATCTCGTCACCACCGCATGTGTTTGCTTAAGGCAATGTCGGTAATATTTATACCTGAAAGGTGCCGAGATTGACGTAAGGATGGACATATATACGTCAATAAGGATGTCATATGAACGGGCTCGTTCGCACATTCTTTTGCTGAAGTTCTCGGTGAAATCAAAACAATGGCTATGGGAATTTCCCAGGTCGCTGTAGGTTTGATTTGTTTTGAGAACTCCGTATGCCTTATCAGGGGCTGGAGGAATATCGCTTGTCTAATTAGATTGCATGCGTTATGACCTAATCAGATAACGCGCTTCTGTGCCGTGGTGTGGCTTAATCAGATAACGGTTTTTGCACCGTTGGATGGCTGCTAGTTAATTATTATCCAAACCAGGGTCAGGAATAGGGGAATCGATACAGTACCTATAGGAATACATCACACCCACTCCACGTAGACTATGTCCATATTTACAAATCTAGGCATAGTGAAACCAGTAGCGTTTGTGTATACCGTACCACCCCAAAATACATTTATATGTATTCCGAAAATTGGAATTTATAAAATATACGAAACACAATCACATGTACTATCACGTATACTATATGCACAAGCAGTCTAATAATGCTACTCATATAAAGCATATGTTAAATTCAGCATGAATAAAATGCGAGAACTACACATGAAATGGCTCTTAATACAGAAAAAAAAAAGGTGCGAGACCATTTCATCACAATCATAAAGTTTTGTATAACAGTGCTAGAGGATAGCTAATGTCTCGTGACTACCTAAAATAGAAATTCCGTTCTCTAAGAATAATGTATACTTTAAGCAGAAGATAAGTGTCCCAAAAATCGTAAATATTTTGGAATTGGGAAAAAAGTTCTTGCAGTCTGAACTATGATGAGAAAATTTTTCATATCGTTTTTCTTTAAAAAGTTGAAGGCCAAATTCAGGATGTAGGGAACTCCGAGTGCTAATTTGCTCAAAGTTATTCCTGCTGCTCTGGTGAAAACATCATATCATTTCGACTGTTGAAAAAACTGTCAACAGCTTCTTGCGTAAGTTCCACTAACTCGGAAAAAGTTGTTACCATGCATTCATGAGCCTGAGCATGATTGCCTCCATTGATGTTTTGATCAGCATAGCTGACTGAAGGTCGTACCTGATCGATGCTGCTTTCATCTTGTACTTCACTACCCCTCAATCGTAGTGGTGAAGTCTCCATGAATGCCGTCATCAGGATTGGTAGCCGCTGGGGACAGCACAATGCATGAGCCGTTACCGGACCCAACAAGGTATCTGCGTCCATTGGCGCATCCGATTGTAGTGCCAGACAGGTGTCCAACACGCATTCTTCGCCGCATAGCAAGCACCTTAATACAGGCATAACACAACTTTGCCACATTGGTCTAAATGAAAGAGACCAAGTCATGTTCAGGTCTCTAAGCCGGGATAGTCCAAGGATTTTAGTTATGCGGTCCCGGTAGCCAATGGCTAGGATCATTTCTTCCCTTGTCGCAGGTGTTTTGTCTGTGACATGGTTTGCCATAGCGAAATAACAGGATCAAAAATAGGAAGCCTGCCACTAGTCCCAAAAGGAGAGGAAGTCCGCCAAAAATGGAATGGACAAAGTCTGGAAAAATACCCAGGATGGCTTTGAATGGAGTTAAAGCACCCGAAAACACTGCTTTAAATACACTGGAGACACCAGTGGTATCAGAAATATTTAAGATTTCGTTCAGTATTTCTGCAAAATGTATGGGGGAATTAGTTGATAATAATGAATGAATCTCTTCTGTTGTCCTTGCAACTTGGAGATCATACGTTTCTTTTGATGACGTGAGCCTGGTCGGCATCTGTAGGAGCACAGTCTTCGTTCTGCTTAAAGTATCTATTCGAATAGAAGCAATTTTCAAATCGGGCCATAACCTTGCCTCCCTGTCTGGAGAATCGTTCGGGAACAAAACTCGTTCACAGCACATGACCTTCCTAGTCACGGTTATGAGATAAGGTTTTCCGGGCAGCAAACTACAACATCTGCGATCTACTATTAGAATGTAACTCCCGTTCGAGAGTCTCCTAAAGAATGGTTCTATTTGTGTTGCAGGTGTGCCTAGCTGGTAACATGAAAGGTTATTTGAAGTCCCTTCACAGGCTCCATGCAAGCTAATACCCTGACACAGAAGTGTACCGCTCAGTGATCTTGCACAATTATCGCCACTGAGAAACACTTTCTGGCCTTTATTACTGACACATTCGTGTGTATAGGGCAAGTTCCATATTGACTTAATGTACCCTTTACCCAACCTTTCATACTGGCCTGCCTGTATATATTTTTGTCAGAATTGAAACTGGAAAGTAGTTATCGGAATATTTATTATTCCATGTATTATCCATTCAATGACAGGTCGTTCTGACATTGTCAATGGTAATCTCTCAAGTCTTTCAATGCTCAGAATTGTATAGTCAGCACCCTTCTGTGCCAAACTGATTTGTTTATCAGTAAGGTTAAAGATATTAAATAATGACGTTGTGTTTATTAAACGCCAAGGCACATAGCCAGAACGCAGATTTTGTAACGTCCAGCCAAGCTGTACAATAGAACGCAATTGGGACTGACCGTGTTGTAACATCAGTAAGTCTTGCGATATTATATCGATTGCTGAAGACACAATGCTGTCCAGAGAATATATTCTGGAGGACAGAGTCATTAACCCATTGTCCACCACAGAAAGTGATTTTTCCAAATTAATACGGTCAATTTCCCATATTTTTTCTGCTGTCTCAATTTGAGTTACTTTCCAAACTTCGTTATAGGCTGCATATATAGAGGCCGCTATGAAACGTTTTTGACGCTGTTTGCGTGGTCCCATAATAAAATCACGCAAGTCAGCACCTTCTGTAAGTAAAGTTAGGTGTTGCTTAATTTCAGCCAGTGTGGACGTTTGTAGCCATTGAAGGCAGAGCTTGCCCACGCTGTAGGTGGTTACTATCCCTGGATCTTGTCTTTGGGAATATCTAGGGTCTGGCCTAGTCAATGTGAACCCCTGTGTTTTGTTCAGGAATCTGTCTTGACAGTTATTTGTATCTGTGGGCCAGATCAACCATTCTTTCCATTCAGGATGTGTTCTGTTTTGGTTTAATATATGGTTTACGTCTATCTCAACATCTATAGAGCTATTACTGTTCACTGTTGGCTTTGGAATAGACGGTTTGTTCAAATCTTTGATTTTGGCTAAGCCAAGACAGGTAGTTTGGTGAATAGTGTCATTCAAAAATATAATTTGTTCTGGGATCATGCAGGCTCTAAACAATGATTCTATACCTTGTACTTGCCAATCTCTTGTACCCCAAACAGTTTTTGTTTCAATATTATTGTTCCAGAAATCAAACCCAAATGTATTCATTTGCTCAAAAAATGAATCGGAATATATCAATTTTGTGTTTGTAAGCATGGTCTTCATACCTGTCTTATTTGATAATTTGAAATAAAATGTTTCTGCATTACTTGTGTTAAACCCTGAAAAGTATGAATATTTATCATAAAATGTTTTCGAGCTATCTTTCGGAGGAGTAGCACAATGTTCCCATTGGTTATAATTTAAAACATTTCTAGGTTGTGCAGATTTATGTAGATAATGGTTACCATAGTGGTTGTAGCAGAACATCTGATCATAATTAGACGAACCCTGCAAATAATCATGTTCTGTGAATTTGGCAGACATCACAAGATCAGACATCATATCATTAATACTTTCAAAGTCCCAATCATCAGCAAATGTGCTTGGTTTTACAAAGTCACTCAATGAGATCTTGAATTGGTGTGGATACTTCAGGATTTCAACCGGACCATAGATTTCATAATCAGTTTTGTCCCATGCTACACCGCCTGGTATAGGATTGGCTGTGAAGTTCACTGAAGAAAGTTCCCTTTTCTCGATGTGTGAAGATGTGTGTGGTTTAAGGACCAAGTTGATTTTCTGGCTTGCTGTGTCCATTTTAGCATATTTTCCTTCAATGAAATGTCCCAAGCATAGTACTAAGATGAGCCAAAGAATGAGGATAAATGCACCAAAGGCCACCCAAAATTCAATCCATGGAGAGATCAGATACGTTTCTTTCAGCTGTTGAAAAAGTTCCTTAGCTTTATCTTTAAAAGTTTTTGTTGATGGCTGTTTCTTTGCTTCACTCAGGTCTTCAGATGAATCATCGAAGTTGATGAAGTAGCCGGATGCTGTTCTGTCAATTGTTCCAATTGCTTTCGGATTTTGCTTTGTTTCATTAGCAAAGTCTGTAGATATTGTGGAAAAGTCAGCCCATAACGCACCTGATGCCCAGGCTGCTGGCGCAGGACGCCTCTTAGTTCCCATCTTGAACAATTACCAAATAAAGAGACGGGCGCTGGAAGCAGGAAAACAAGAACAGAGTTTTATTTTTCATGGGGAGAGCCTGTCATTTCGGACACTTGCATAGTGTCTTCAGGAGGTGCTCTCTCCTCCCACCCACCCCACTTCATTTACTTTTCTCTGAGGCTTCGTCTTTTATACACATGTTTATGATGCACAAACATTCCTTATTACAATAAAGACACTTTGAAGTAGGAAAAAAACATGCTTGGAATCCCAGCTTCAGGCCTATTCCCATACCAATCGGTCAGATGTCATCCTCCCCTCCTGAATGTAACAAGAGATTGTGATCTCTCAGCCGAACATTCCTACAGGACACGAGGGCAGGAGGGGATGATCAGATCAAAGGTTGGGCAGGCGATAAGATCGGGCACTTCGGCTGGTGTACCACGGTTTTGTTATGCTGGGCAGGAAAAGGGGGGGGGGTGTACATTCACGAGGCTTGGTCTTAGGACTTGGGACCGGGTCGAGAGGCCAAGTGCAGCCGGGGGGGGGTCGTCAGCTGAGGGGAAGTGTGTTCTCGGGAGGAAATGGGGGGTGTGGGTCAAGCAGGAGGGCTACTTCTAGAGCAGGGTCACGCAGAGGGAGAGGGTCTTGTGGCCGATGCATGAGCAGTGCGCGCGGGGAGGAGTGCCGGGAACAAATGGGCAGAGAGGCCATGGTGCCTAAAATGGCTGTCGTGTACGTGTGCATGGGTCTATGCTGGCGGGATAATACAGTCAGGGTTTAGCGATATCCGTTCTGCTTACAACAAGGGGTACAGTGAACACAAATGAACGCCGCTTATGTACATATACATTGCCATTTTCAACAGTCGCCGCTTTTTTACATAAGCTAGTTCAGTTCTATACAGTCGATACGATAGGCGGAATGCGGCACATATGATTTTACATTTGTTGGGTTATTCATACATGTCTAGAGATCGGCATAATACTTAGTCGGGGTCAATCAAGAAAAATGTTCCGAAACATTATAGAATCAAGTTCAGACTTTCTCTCCGGTGACATCAACATACAGTAAAAGTACTCTGATACCTTTGGGTCTTGTCAGTGCTATAAGAAACCTTTTGGAAAACTAAATACATGAGTGACCGATGAAACATTTTAGAAAGCAATACAAAATGGTTGAGGGAGGAATTCAGTTCGATACAAGCAATTAGTCAAGGGGGTAAGTAGAAAGTTCAGGAAGGGGGGGTCTTCGTCACAATGTCTTTTTAACAGAGTCCGTCTTCTTTTGTTGGCGCTGTTGAGCACCGGCGGTGGAGCTATAGGTCCAGCTCGGATTCATCCTTACGCGTTGCAGGGTGCGATCAGTCCTCTGCTGTTAGATCACAGTCTTGTTTCCTAACTGATCTTCTTTAGGGGTGCCTCATGCTGGGCACCTGTGTGTCTTTCTTCTTCCGTGGCAAAACCTTATTCTATAGTCAAAAGTTATGCGAAAAGGGTGATGTTGTTGAATAATCAAGGGAAGAGAGGGCGGAGTGGGATCAGATCTTTGAACACACCAAGGGACCAAAGGAGCAAAGGACGACGAGCAGGCAGGCCCATCAGTCGGGCTCAAAAGGGACGGGGACTTCAGGCACGAGTGGGTCAGAAAATCGAGGGCTTCAAGGCAGCCCCTCATTCCTTCATCTGCCGAGTTTGAGAGTGGTGCCTCGTCCCGCGTCTCGTTGCTCTGCGACTCCACCTTTGGTCGCGGTCACACGTGCTTCATGATCTGTGGCCAGGCTGTGCGTCACGTCCAGCTCCTCTCCTCCGGTGATTGTATCTTTGAATGGGTACAAAACAAGTTTTAGAAAAACTGGCAGGAGAAGACATTTATACATCTCAATTCCGTCCCCAATCCTAAGTAGGTGGGGGATAGGTTCATCGGTCACAGTCAGAAGTCATCACTTATGGAGTATGTAGGAGGGCATTTCCACTGTATTCGTAAGCCTATTTGGCGTTCATTCGTGACGTATGTGGAGAGAAATCGGACTCCTATCGACAGTGTATTATATCAAACTCGGAATCGAACCCTTAGGTAGAGACTCGCCCTTTTTCTTTATAACCCAAGTACTGACAATCTTACATTTCCCTTCGGGGTCGGCTAACTCTTGCAAGCAGGGGGTCATCATCATGAGAGGGGGCAGAGGTTAAACATGCTTTTCTTGGGGAGCGACGGTTAATCAAGGTCATCAATTACGCTTCGGGGATAGCTGATATGGAGCTGGGGTCAATCGGGAGAAGCGAGGGCGCTTTGGACAGGGAGCTGGGGTCAATCGGGAGAAGCGAGGACGCTTTGGACAGGGGCTGGGGTCAATCGGGGGAAGCGAGGACGCTTTGGACATCCGCACTTAAGTGCAGAGGGGTGAGGCAATATGGGCATTGGGAATTGCATTTCTAATGAACTGAAAAACAGAAGACCATTGACATTATAGTCCCCCTATAAAAGGCCAGATTAGGGGACATCAGTCGTCTTACCTGTCCTTTCTTTCATTACCAACTCGGGTTCTATCGTTTTGCAGAAAGGAGAGGTAGTAATATGGTAAGTTACAATCGTTTTAGTTTCTGTCAATTTTGCCGAACACCTTTGTGTTCGAAGAGACCCAATTAGGTGTGTGCCGGTGGGGCACAACGTTACCATACAAGGGAGGAGGGAACGGGGGGACCCTTAGAGAGAGAGAGAGTGAGAGAGAGAGAGAGAGAGAGAGAGAGAGAGAGAGAGAGAGAGAGAGAGAGTCGTCCGCACTCTAAACGAACCATTCGGTACACGTATGCCATGGAGAGAGAGAGAGAGAGAGAGAGAGAGACAGAGAGAGAGAGAGAGAGAGAGAGAGAGTGGGGAGAGAGAGAGAGAGAGAGAGAGAGAGAGAGAGAGAGAGAGAGAGAGAGAGAGAGAGAGAGAGAAAGAGAAAGAGAAACGTGTACAATAATGGGCCATTCAGTGCGCACACAACACAGAACAGCAGGGGTCAAGTAATACGGAAACACAGGCAGAGGGACGACGTAGATCCATACATTACGTACACACAAACTCAGGCGGGGGAGACAGTACATGTATTATATACAAAAATCCAAGACAAAACATAGAACAGTGACTGGTATTATATACAAAAATCCAAGACAAAACATAGAACAGCTATTGGCCAAAATGATCTCTTCCTGTATGCTGCGCATCCTTAGCATCCTAAGCTTTTTTTTAACCTTTTTCTTCTCTTTTTATCGTCGGCTGCCTTCACTGGTGGCTTTTGTTGCGCAAACTTACGCTTTTGGCAATTGGTCAAGAATTACCCTGGTCGGGCTAATGCTCACGGTGGGCTGAGGCAACGGTAGGTGTCAGTTGGGAGAACAATAGGGCAGCTTTGAGTTTCATGTCTATGAGGGTGCGAAAAGGAGGTAGTAGATTTTTAAACACTGGCAACATTCCTAGTCCTCCAAGCGGAGGGTACTCGGGTAAACCTCACCTCGGCTATTCCTTGAATTTTCCCTATTTAGTTAAACGTAGGATTTTATTCATTAGTGCATGTCATTCTTGGTTGCATTATTCGGGGTGCCAAGCGAAGTCATATTTTGTAGTTTCCGCTTCAGGCTGTCCTCCCAAGCGCTAAGTTCAGGGAGAGAAATAGCCATTGTTCGCTTGTCGTGTGTATGTATCATAATCGAAGCCCTTTTTCCCATCTTTGTCCGCTAGATCACCATTTTCCTTTTCGTACTTTAGTCGACGTTCCGATGTGACCTGCAGAAAGAGGGAAAAAGAAGGGGGGGCGCGGGGGCAGCATTTTAAAAACACATCAGCGCGCATAAACTCGAAAAAGGCTTTTACTTACTACATACTCGGGCTATCTCCACTGGACGCGGTCCCTGCCAACTTGGCGTTTGAGCCCAGGTGGACCGTTTAGTGTGGGAGAGATGATTATCGGAAGCCTGTGGATAGCATAGGTCGCCCAAGTGTCGTATAACGGATCGTGTGCAAGGGGGTCAGGTAACACTCTTTCGGGGTGACTTAGGGGCATTTTAAAACAATTTTCCTGATACAGGTAGCATATAAAGTATAGGCTAAATACCAGGATCTTTAGCGGTTGCTTTAGGCTGTACAAAAATGCAAAACACATACAACAAAAACCTGGACCGTTCATATTTGGGATATTTCTGCGTACTATACTTTTTAACCCTTAACTTAATCGAGCTGAGCCATTTCACCTGTAATTTAGTTATATCGGAAATAGTGGTCATTTATTCGAAACTTACCAATTTTACGCGTGACAACTACGTTTGCTTTTTCCAAAAATCTTTAATAAAAATGTCGGTGCATAAATACGGGCCTACAACCCAGTGGGCCGACCAGAATTGTACATGTGGGGATACTTATTAGTGGAAAACCTAATGGAGTCGGTGGTAGTTGATTTCATAATAAAAAGTGCGACAAGTGCAATAAAATCGTATCGGAATTTCAGTGAGAGCGAGTATCATAAGTGTTGAAATTCGAACTTTCAATAATCATGGTGCGCCACAACTCAACAACAATTCATTGTCCGAATGTTCAATCAGCACCCATCTCACTTCAATTCATTGTCCGAACACATAATCAGTACCCATCCCATATCAATTCATTGTGGTTAAAAACTGCATACATATTTCATGACACCAAGGCTGAGCAATCGGGGTACAACAAGGAGTTGAAAGTTTCATTTGTACCAGCGCCATTTTGTGTGCAGCCAGGCAGATCTAGGCATAGTCAAAATCTCCACCAACTCGTGGTTGGCCCAGAGCCTCTTTCGGCAGTCCAAAAGTTCCGGTAAAGGGTAACAGAAAGGATCGGCAGTATGAACCATCAGTCAAAGGGGGAGGGAGGCAACAATTGTTTCCTACCGGGTCATACTGGGTTTTCACCGGAACTGATCCGAACTGTAGCCTGCAGGATTTTAGTCATTCAAACTGAGGCTGGCGTCAGCATGGGAGCGCCGACGTCTCGCGGCCACATCTTCATCGTTCCGCGGACAATCATGGCAGTCATTCCCCATCGGGGGTGTCCGCGGGGGTCGGGGGCCCCCGTGGCTCTTATAGAATCTTCAAAGTCGAGGAGAACACTTATGATGGTGGGACTCATTTCTTAATCAACAAGCAACCGGGCCATCTCTTCACGCCGGGCCCGCTCCAGCAGGGTCGACCGCCATTTTACGAGTGGGCGAACCCTCATCGGGTGAGTGGAGCGTTGGGGGTGCCACTGGGGGCCTCCACCTGGGGAGGTGGGAGAGGCTCGTTCGCGCCGCCTCTCCCTCCCAGCGCACCCCACGCAGTTTTTCTCGGCGCTAATATTCATGATGGCCGGACCAGACGATGAGAGGGGGGGGGGGTCGGAGGCATAGGCAAGACATCCCCCCCCCCGGTGGCCTGCAAGGCGCCGCTTCAGGGCCGGACGGGGAGCTTCTACCAGGCCGTGGCTGGACCAGGAGATGCGAGGGGGGGGGTCGGTGGCATGAGCAAGACATCCCCCCCCGTGTTGTCGCAGCCATTATTGAAGAAAGAAGAGGGGACGCCCGGATCCCGTCGGCCTCGGCTCCTCTTTCGGTCCACCTTACTCGACGACCTCCGGCTGGCAGCAGGACCCACCCTACACGTGCCGAAGATCTCGTCTTCCGGATGGGCGTAGCCGCGAACCTGTTGCACTTCGGGAGTTTCCAGAATGGGGGTAGGTATCTGTTGACTTGTATCTGTCTCATGTTACCGTTATTGGGGTGTGGCAGGCGGTGGGACAGACATGTTTGGAGCAGTGAGGGGTGGCGAAGCCTGGTTGCCTCGTGGCTGCCGTGATGTCAAGCTTGGCTTCTCTCATCATTTTCATGTTTCTTATTACGGACTTATTTCTTAACGTTTCTTATTTCTAGCGAAATCATGTGTTTTATCGTGAGCTATTTCTAACGTTTTCTTATTTGTTGCGAAATCAAAAACTCACTGGTTTACCAATCAGTGGGGAGTAGATAGGCCCGGTAGATTACAACGGGGGACAAAGGTCCGCATTACCTACCCTTCACTACTTGTAAAGATTAGACAGAATATTTCTTTTCTACGTTATTTGCAAACAGAGGATACCTTAAAAGAACTATTCCTTGAACAATAAATGTCCAGACAATCAATCAATCAATGGGGAGAAAAACAGGCATGACGGATTACAACGGGGAAAAAAATCTGCATTACCTATCCTTCACTATCTGCAAAGGGGGCAGAATATTTCTATTCTTCCCTGTTTGTAGACAGAGAATATCTCAAAGAGCAATAATCGATAAAAATCGATAACAAACAATCAGTGGGGAGAAAAATAGGCATGACGGATTACAATGGGGGACAAACATCTGCATTACCTATCCTTAACTATTTGCAAAGAGAGGGGAACGTTCCTATTCATCGCTGTTTGCAAATAGAAAATGTCTCAAAGAGAACCAATACTTCAAGTACAATCAATCAATCAATCAGATGGATAAAGCCATCCTACCAATCGGACGTAAAGACGTCCTACTTAATCTTACCCGGACCGGACCGTGTGGGCAATTCTTCGCCTTCCCTTTTCCAGCGCCCAATCGTTCTCTTTCTCCATGTTTTTACCGCAGCATTCCTGTGGGATTCCAGTCAGGACAGTAGGTCACTTGAGAGAGGTCCGTTCAGAATCGGTGAAGTTCATTCAATCGGCAGCCGGACGAGGGCCCTCTCAAGGCAGGTATACTCCAATCGTTTAGATGTTCACCCCATCGTCTGGACCTCTCTTACCGGACCTTATGTCGCTGATGGACCCCGCGTTGGGACGCCAATTGTGGAAAAGTCAGCCCATAACGCACCTGATGCCCAGGCTGCTGGCGCAGGACGCCTCTTAGTTCCCATCTTGAACAATTACCAATTAAAGAGACGGGCGCTGGAAGCAGGAAAACAAGAACAGAGTTTTATTTTTCATGAGGAGAGCCTGTCATTTCGGACACTCGCATAGTGTATTCAGGAGGTGCTCTCTCCTCCCACCCACCCCACTTCATTTACTTTTCTCTGAGGCTTCGTCTTTTATACACATGTTTATGATGCACAAACATTCCTTATTACAATAAAGACACTTTGAAGTAGGAAAAAAACATGCTTGGAATCCCAGCTTCAGGCCTATTCCCATACCAATCGGTCAGATGTCATCCTCCCCTCCTGAATGTAACAAGAGATTGTGATCTCTCAGCCGAACATTCCTACAGGACACGAGGGCAGGAGGGGATGATCAGATCAAAGGTTGGGCAGGCGATAAGATCGGGCACTTCGGCTGGTGTACCACGGTTTTGTTATGCTAGGCAGGAAAGGGGGGGGGGTGTACATTCACGAGGCTTGGTCTTAGGACTTGGGACCGGGTCGAGAGGCCAAGTGCAGCCGGGGGGGGGGGGTCGTCAGCTGAGGGGAAGGGTGTTCTCGGGAGGAAATGGGGGGTGTGGGTCAAGCAGGAGGGCTACTTCTAGAGCAGGGTCACGCAGAGGGAGAGGGTCTTGTGGCCGATGCATGAGCAGTGCGCGCGGGGAGGGGTGCCGGGAACAAATGGGCAGAGAGGCCATGGTGCCTAAAATGGCTGTCGTGTACATGGGTCTATGCTGGCGGGATAATACAGTCAGGGTTTAGCGATATCCGTTCTGCTTACAACAAGGGGTACAGTGAACACAAATGAACGCCGCTTATGTGCATATACATTGCCATTTTCAACAATACATCATCATAGGTTGTTGTTTCTTGATGAAAAGCTTTGATTTGGGTTTTAAAAGGTTCAAGTTCCATTGCTTTGTTGCATAGTCCTTGTTGATTCACTGTAGATTTTCCAAATGTGATCAGTCTTCCAGTTTGAGCCTCTGTATTCGTAGCAAACATTGGTGTTCTGCTACTTCTTGGGAGTTCACTTGGCCTACTGTTTGTTATTGGCCACATGATTGTGGTTTTACCAGGTCGATGGATATGACTCGGTTCTCCTTTTTACCAGCAAGGGGCGGTAGTACTACTGATCTTGTCCCGTTGATAGACAAGACAGGAACTGCTTTTCTGTAAGAAGGCCCAAATTCCTTCTTTACCGCGATCTTTTCTCTGACCAGATCCCCGACTTTTGGAATCCAGACAGGCCTTGCTGGGACAGGTGGTTTCTCTTCAGTGGTTGTTGGCTGTTGTTTCAACTTTATGTTGCTCAGGTCTTTCCTTGTTTCATTTAATTCCTGTAAAATAGCCAAACGATCTTTGATATCAAAGCTTTTGTCTTTAACCACTGAAGTCTGACTATCAAGATCTTGGATCATCATTCTAGTCCCGAACAATAGTTCGTACGGACTGAACCCTTTCAGAGAATTCCTTGGCAGGTTATTTAGACTACGTTGGACACTTATTAAATGTTTGACCCACCCAGCTCCCGAACCTAATACCTTTTCCGTTATAGATTGCTTTATGTCTTGGTTTTTTCTTTACACCATCCCGTATCCCTCAGGAAGGAAGTGAGAAGAGTCCCGCTATGCAATGCTCATTTGGCCATGCTTCCCCATAAGCTTGAGGGCTAAAGGGAATACTTTAGTCAAAACGTAGCATGCTCCTAGCGTATATGCCATTATAGACTTGCAAATCCTTTTATAACAGTCCAGACGTCAGCCGAGCGCTGGGGTCTACATTATAAGTGAAAATTAGTCTTTTTATGTTAATATAACGCTTTTTTCATGATGGGTATTTTCTTATTGTTGTTGTTTTTCTGGAGCGAAGTGCCATGGCAATAGTCCTCCTCGCTCGCCACTGCGATCTCTATTGCAGTCTGGGCAGTTTTTTACAAAAATGTGATGATGCAGGCTCATGCCTGGCCACCAGTACACTGATTGTAATTCTTCCAGAGAATCTTTTTGCTTAAGGTGTCTGAGACCCTCACCCATATGTGCGTCTGCTATTAACAAGCCTCTCCTGTCCGTGTTTGGAATTACTCTATCCCCCACTCCAGGGATTCGAGCAAAAGGGACTGAGTTTGCATCGATTATGTATGTATAATTGAGTGGATAATTGATCGGTAGCGCTGAGCAGTCGCCTTTTGATGACGTTTTCACCGCCAGCACAGTTTCACCGTCAATGTGTTTTACTGTACGCTTTTTTGTAGCTACGGAGGCCGGTTTAGTTGCTACCGCTATGGCTGTCTCAGCCAATGAATTCCCTGCAACGTGAACGCCATCACGCTGATGACTCAGTGAATGTATCACGTGAGTTTTTGGTAGTTCTTTCTTTAAAAGAACTAATTGTTCCCAAAGTGCTTTCTGCTTTATTGTGGCACCTGTGTCATCTTTGTAACCGTTTTGAATCCATTTCTGCAAATCGTTATTGTATGATTTGACGCAGGAATACGAATCGCGCACAATAAGTGTCGGGAATTCACGATCGGCATTATCTAGCGCCATTTTTAATGCTATTATTTCAGTTTGTTGTTCTGAATTATTTTCCACTGAGTGTGTTTTTGTAAGTAGAGGTCTTAATTTACCCCCGCGCCACACTTCTTTTACAATTTCGCATGTGGCGTTGTAAGCCAGCTCTCCCCAAACTGAGGGTTGAGCATGCCCGTCTGTATATATTACACAGGCGTACTGTCGTAAAGGCAGAATGTCGATTGGCAGAGGGTATTCTCTCTCATATTCTAGATATTTTAATTCTTTCATTTCCGGGTCAAAATAGTATTTTACTTTGTCTGTAGCAACAGAATTTACCCATTGTATCCATTCTGGATTTAGTGCAGTTGTCGGTAAATTACATGGTGTTGTTAATGCCTCAAAAGCTGATTCTGCTGTTCTGACTGTAACCTGTCTACCGTCTGCTTGGTATTTTTCTTTTGCTACAGCTGTTTGAACCGCATGAACAATGTTTTCCTTAATGCTGAACCTTTTTTCAGCTTCTGTGTACAAATGTGATTTGTATGCTATTGGTACCTTCTCTCCCTCATTAGAGGTCAGGTATGTGAATCCGCATCTTCCTGGGATGACTCGAATCACAAGGTTGCGTGTGTTCTCATGTGTTTGTAATTTTGTTTTAACTAACATATCTGTTTGTAAAGATCTCAAAATTTCTGTGTGTTTTTGAGTCCAAATTGATTCTTTTAAAATCTTGTTTTATTAGATCATAGAGAGGTTTAATTCTCTCTGCATAATTTATAATGTAAGTTCTTCCGAAATTTAGGAAGCCTAGAATTGATTGTAAGTTTTTCAGTGTTCTAGGTGCTTGGATTACAGCACATTTCTCTAGGAAATTGTCAGCCAGGCTTTTGCCTTCACTTGATAGTTCATATCCTAAAAACAGGACTGTTAGATGGGCAATTCTTGACTTTTTAAAGTTGAATTTGTAACCCTCTGCTGCGAACCCAAGTATTATGGTGTTCACTCTCTTCAAGTGAGTATCCAAGTCATCATCTGTTAGATAGATGTCGTCGACATAAGATAATGCCTCGTCATCATATGTTTGTAGTAATTCTGTTACTCTCGCTGAGAATAATCCTGGGCTGTTTTTGAACCCCTGGGGCAAACGACAGAAATTTTTTTGCGTGCCATTTATTGAGAACGCCGTCAAATATCTGCTCTCTGGTGCTATATTTTGACAAAAGAATCCATTAGAAATGTCTAATGTGGTTTTGTATTTTTTGCGCACTATGTTATTCATTAGTGCAGCACTATGCGAGTTTTGTACTGCAAATGTTTTGCAACATGAGTTAAGGTGTCTGTAGTCCAAAACAAGACGATATGAATTGTCTGGCTTGGAGACAGGAAACAAAGGGTTGTTCATTTGTGAGGTGCAAGTTTCAATCACCCCCTGGTATTCAAGTTGATCTAGGATCTCTTTTACCTGTTTTTTAGCTTCTTGCTTAATCGGGCACTGCCTCTGTGCAGTAAGTTGTGATTTTAACTGGATTTTGTGAGGAGGAGAGTCCTCATCCCATCCCACATGATTTTTATATAAGGCAGGGGCTTGAGCTACTGCCCACTTTCTTGCAAGTGTATATTTTTTATGAATTGGAATATTGTTTGAGAAGGCAGGCATAATTATTTCTTCGCCATGTGGGCACTCCCTGACAAACTCTGGAGGCCAGTCTCGTTCAGCTAGAAGGATGTCATAGCCCTTGGAGAGATTATCCCAAAATAGACCCCTTATTTTTCTAGTCTTACCCCCCTCTATACGCAATGTTATTTCATATATTTTATGAGGTTTGCTAACTCTGGTATCTGCAGTTTCCACCTGAATGTATTCATTCGTGTCCACTGTCTCCAGATGATTCATAAGGACTTTGCGAGCTATGCTCACTTCTGCTGCGCTGTCTAGCATTGTCTGAGCCCATTCTCCGTTTTTCAGCTGTGTCCTCAGTATTCTCGGCATTGTTAATTACTTTAATACTGTTGGACCCGGTCCTTTGGGCAGGTTCACCCCGTGACTTTTTGCTTTTTCCTAGCCTGTTTTTGGAACCTGGATTGGTGATTTTAGGCCTCTGCGCACTTTTTCACTGTGGTACAGTGTAAAGTGCGTGTGCTCTCTGTGTATGGATGGTGAGTGACCTGCCCTCCCATAGGAATGAATGGGGAATAGGTATGCCCCTGGTAGATTCCTGATGCATGGGGAGTGCAGGGTCGAGTTTGATATGTGTGAACTCGTGGTAAGGAATGCTGCAGAATGGTATATGCGGCATGGCTGTGTCTAGTCCAGAAGCGCCACTTTTAGAAGTTGGCATAATTGTGTAGTGAGTCTGCTGGCACGTGATTGGCTGATGTGCCTGGGCCTGCTGGTAGATGGACTGTCTGGTGAGTAGGACGGGGTCTGCAGGGCCCTGGAGGAGGGGGGTCTGAGTCAGCCGTAGATGAAAGGCCCCCATCTGCTGTCACGGATGGTAGGGAAGAGCTCTGGTGGTGCCGGGCTGTGCCTATCAGCCCACCCTGCTGCCTCTCCCTTCTGATGGCCCACTGTCACCTCTGACCTGAGGCTGACAGGAGAGGGAAACCAGATACACCCAGGGCTTAGGGCTCGCTTACACAAAGACTTCAAAAGACTTCAAAACCTTTTCTGTGTATAAGAAGGGGCTGTGTTCCCTTCCAAGTGGTTCTTGTTCTTGTCTTGTTCGGTGGCTGATTTGAATCTACCCGGGGCACCTGGAGGACTTCTGGGGGACCCCTCTGCCTGTCCTGGAAGGATGGGGGACTTTGCTCTGGAGGGACCTTGCTGTATCCCCTGAAGGACTTTGCTGGACTTGTCCCTGAAGCACTGAGGGAGCGCTTCATTTGCATCTAGCGCTGAGAGAGCGCTTTATTGCCCTTCTAGCGCTGGGAGCGCTGTGTTTCTCCTCTTTAGCGCCTGTGAGCGCTTCGATGGGACAATAGCGCTTAGGAGCGCTTTATTTTCGATTATAGCGCTGGTAGCGCTCGACTCCTTTTTCTTAGCGCTTGGAAGCGCTTTAGTTCCCATGGCCGGTGCCCACCCGGCATCTGGCCCGAAGAAGGAATCAGCCTCCGCCTGCCTGCCTAAGGATCGGGCCGCCGCGCTGCCCGCGCCGACCCGAAAGTGACTGACCGGCCGGCCGATCGTGTTGCGGCCGGCCGGAAGTCCCGCCCCCGCAGTCGGCAGGAAGAAGACGAAGAAGGCGCGGGAGATGGCGGCCGTTAGCGGGGCTCCTCTCAGCTGAGGAAGCCCCAAGGAGAAGATGGCGGCCGTTGCGGGGCTCCCGTGACCGAGAGGGATCCCCGAGAGAAGGGGAAAGCCTGGCTGCCTCGTCGTCGGTCTCCCGTGTGGAGAGGGAGACCGGACTCGCTAGGAGCCGAGGGAGAGGTGCCGGCAGCCGGGAGGACGCCGCAGAGAGCGGCGCGACGATGGAGCCTTCCCCGCAGTAGAACCGGTGAGTGAAGGGCTGCGGGGGAGGAAGCTCCGTGCGGTGCCGGTCGAGGCACCGAGTAAGGGCGGCCCCGAATGGCAGTGGGTCGCCCCACCAGGATTACAGAGCCCGTGAGGGGCTCTTGAGGGCCCCCATTGCTGGAGGTTGGGGCCGCTTCGGGGCGCAGAGTCAGGGCGGCCCCGGTTGGCAGCGGGTCGCCCCAACGATATCTAGAGCCCCGAGAGGCTCAAGGGGGGCCCATGCTTGTTGTGTGGGGAGCCCGTGCGCTCCATGGCCCCTGATGACTGTCAGAGCCCCGTGGCTCCCGCTTCTGGCGCAATTCGTTTAACGGGGCATTCCTTTTGGTCACGAGTCCCCAGAGGGGGGACTCCAACGGCTGGGGGCACCATTGTCTTCAAGAGCCTGTGTGGCTCCAACGTTGGGCACGAGTAATGCCAGAGCCTGTGTGGCTCCAACGTGGACCTAGCTGTTTGTAGAGCCTGTGGGGTTCCAGCGTGGCGCAGTTTGCGCCTGAGGGCCAGTGGGGGCCCTGGCGCAGTTTTGATGATTCTCCAGCTGCCCAGCAGTTAGTGGGCAGCTGCACCGTTTAGGCGCAATGTCAGGAGAGAGTCCCTGTGTGGGACAGCGAGGGCACAGTGGTGCCAGGCCTTCCCAGCTGCGCAGCACTTAGTGCCAGCTGCAACGTTTAGGCCCTTGTGAGTGTTCCCAGGGGCCCAGCAAGTAGTGGGCCCCTGCATCGTTTAGGCCCCTGACATTGAGACTCAGGGCGTTCTAGCCCCAACAAGGCCAGTTGGCCTAGGGACTGCCACAGATGGTGGCTTATGTAGGTCTTGCGCAACTGTATGGTTATTTGCACCTCTGAATGTGATTTCTTGCATCATGTCTTATTCCTGCACCTCTGAATGTTTTTAGACATCATGTGACGTTTGCGCTACTGTATTATTCTGGTACCTCTGAATGTATTTTTATTTCATCATGTGCTTTATTCTTAACACCGCTGAATGTGTAGGTTTATGCATTATGTGTTTTTCTTTACTACTCCTCTGAATGTGTTTTATACATCATGGGTAATGTGTTCTTTCTTAGACCCCTAAATGCTGTGTGATACTTAGGGTGTTGTTCTTTTTAGTACAGGTGGTCCTAGTGAGGTCCTGGTCCCCTGCGTGACAGTCTCCTAAGGGGTTTAGGGTTGCGTAGGTGGTACTTACCTGTTCCCAGTAGATACTGGATGTGATCTATAACTGTTACTTTGTGTTACAGTGAAGTTTATATACTTTTATTCTAATTTCTGACAAGTATTTCTATATCTGCAAAGTGTTGATTCAGACAGTGGCCCATGTGGCCCTGTCTTGTAAATAATCCCTTGTGAATATGGCCGTGCCAGTTGGCACAATGTACATGTGTAATTTCTATCTGATATGTTTTGACAATACAAAAGTTATTTTAATATAACCTTGTGTGGAGTCTCTTTTGTGATGTACCTAGTATGTTGTTGCTGTTGTGCGCTGACGCAAATGCTTTACACATAGCCTCCGAGTTTAGCCTAGACTGCTCGTGCCAAACTACCTAGAGGGTGAGCAGGGGTTATCTTGGCGTGTGACTTCCTTGCCCTGACTAGAATGGTGGTTTCTGCCTGGCTTTGGCATCAGCCTTAGCCTACCAGAAATAGCCGGTTCTAACAAATACTGGCTACCTTCTTTTTTGGAAATTGTAATTTTTTATTCAGATGAGCAGGTTCTTTGTCTTTGGACTTGACGTGCTCTTCCCTGTGTTCTGATCGTCCTCTTCTTTCCGATTTCTGCGAGGAAGTCTGAAAAGATTGAGAGGGACGTGTATCAATATCTTGATATTTATCAGTTTTTTTTTATATTATCCCTATTTCTAAGGTTGTATTTTTTCACAGAGGGCTCCCTTTGGGGAGACTTGTGTCCTTGGTCAGGAGATCTTTCTCTCCGCCGAGGAGACCTTCCTCTGGACTGGAATCTTTTTTCTTTAGGATTGTATTGTTTATTTCCATCCCAGCTCTTTTTTTGAGTGTTTAAATTATTTTTAATAAATACTTTTTCAGGACTTTCAACTAGTTGGGGTTTCACTGGTATTCCACCCAAACTATCTCTTCCTAGTTCTTCATAGGATTTTTCTATGATTCTGGCAATTTCAGATGGTTGGTCTGCTATATTTGTCTCTTTTAACCTCTGGCGAATCGCCACATTTGCTGCTTCTCCCTTTATGTTGGCTAATAATATTAGAGAGACCTGCTTGAAGTCTTTCAGTAATTTCATACCGAGAGTTAAAGCGGGTTCTGGACCGTATTCATCTTGAATTTGTTTTAGCACATCTGGTATTACTGACATGGATGGAACACCATGTGTTTTTGTGTAAATGGAAGCAAAGACTGTACCCCAAGTGTCACAGTCCTCCACATGTGGTGCGATTCCCATTGGAAGACAGATAGTCAGAATCCTATGTTTCTCAACAGGCGTGGTATCTGGAAACACCGCCTCTATTTGAGTGATTTTTTGTGCTAGCCAGAAAGGAATTTGTCCCCGTTTTGCAGGTACTTTACCTAGACAGGACTGTATGTTCTGAGGTGTAATTTTATTTGTGTTCCCCTGATGACTGGTCAGCTGTGGAATTTTGATTGCTGGTTGGATTGTTGAAGTCCGCATTACATATTGGACTAATTGTCTATGTATTTTTATTAATTGTTTTAGCTGTGCTAAAAGATCTGGTGCAGGCATTTCTTCAATGTCTGGATGTGGTGTGTATCCGGCTAGGATTGGCCACGTTGCTCCTGGTCTACCTAGTGGACCGAGCCTGGTGATGTGATTATTATGTTTTAGGGCGCCATGAAACAAGAGCAGATGCTCTTGGAATTTGAGTGGTATTTCCACCTCCTCGAAAGGAGTGTACTCACTAGGAGGTTCCTCTATTTTGTAATAGTGGAAGTCCTTTGTTACAGCGTTTGCTGCTGGAAAGTTTATCCATGAATAGAATACCTCTGTCTGCCGATATTCGTGTGCCTCAATTACGAATATGACTGTACCACCTCTTGGTGTCAGTCCATTTTCTATAAGTTTTAAGGTTATAGATTTTCTTATGTTGACCAGGATGAGTATTATATCCGGGTCATTTTCCAGCAGAGTATTGTCTGCTACTAGGAGTTCAGCTGCTAATCTAACTGTCTCCCTTTCTTCTTCACTTTCTGTCATTTTACTGACAGGAAGGTTATTCTGTTTATTTGCAGATCAGGTTTCTATGGAAACAAAGATTAGATGCACACTATTTTGGAACAGTGTATCCTTCAACATTGAGTAAACCAAGAACCATACATAGGAGTCTCCTCCTGCGAGGTTTGGCGGATATGACCTTTCACCCACTCCAGACGTCTTTGGAGTATTATGGGAAAAAAGGGGTCTGTGTGGAAAAGCACGACTGAGTTACTCTAATGTCTTACGTTAGTTTTATCGCCTATCCAAACGTTGGGCGCCATGTAGTGTAGTTCCTATTATCCCAATAGGCTCTGCGCATTGGAATAATATCTTCAATAGTATAGACCTAGGGCAGAGGTTAACTAGGTCTTCTACCGACGATATTAGACTTAAAGTTTTGTGTTTGCCAGCTAGCTCAGAGTTCACTAGAAACTTTCTCGAATAGGCAGGGAGGATTTTAACCTCCCTGGATAGACAAGAAGGGATTTAGTTTCTGACAACCATAGAACATGACAACTTTGCTCTCCCCTAATCAAGAGTGTATCTCTAGAGTCGTGTGAAAACAAAAGACAACTTATTTTACTCAGTCAGTTCAGTGCATTCTTAGTTTCACCAGATTGTAGAGAAAAGGAAGAGACGGGCGTGTTCAATAAAAAGATGTTATTTATTGATCAGTCTCCTTTCTCATACAAGAGAAATGAATCGCTATTATTGCAATACTTGTAGTTAAGTAAAGTGCATACAGTAGAGACAGAATTATAAAATAATACTGTAAAAGCATTGATATGGTTTCTGAGCCATATGATACTTTAAAATGGATAAAATAGATACATACATATATACATTTGACTAATCATACTCAACTGGTGCTTCTAACCACGCCTACCCCAGTGTACCTGACCTAAGCCTAATACGTGGGCGGGAGTAGATAAGTAGCAGTTTAAGTTAAGTTTGTTTTGCCAAGGGACTGACTAGAGAATTCTCTGTGAGGGGTTATTCAGTTCTGTACCTGAGATCTAGAATGATGGAGGGCTGGTATCTCTTATCCCAGATCTTGATATTCCAGCTGCCTGCGAGGGCTGCTTGGAAGCGCCGGAGCTGGATTTCTCAGCAGGAGAAAGACAGCGTCTCGTTCTCAGCGCGTCAGGAAGGCGGGGCAGCGCCTGTGGGCTTCGCTCTCTGCTGGGCTCCTCAGCACGTCTCGCTGCTCCAATCTCGTCACCACCGCATGTGTTTGCTTAAGGCAATGTCGGTAATATTTATACCTGAAAGGTGCCGAGATTGACGTAAGGATGGACATATATACGTCAATAAGGATGTCATATGAACGGGTTCGTTCGCACATTCTTTTGCTGAAGTTCTCGGTGAAATCAAAACAATGGCTATGGGAATTTCCCAGGTCGCTGTAGGTTTGATTTGTTTTGAGAACTCCGTATGCCTTATCAGGGGCTGGAGGAATATCGCTTGTCTAATTAGATGGCATGCGTTATGACCTAATCAGATAACGCGCTTCTGTGCCGTGGTGTGGCTTAATCAGATAACGGTTTTTGCACCGTTGGATGGCTGCTAGTTAATTATTAACCAAACCAGGGTCAGGAATAGGGGAATCGATACAGTACCTATAGGAATACATCACAATGTTACTGACTCATTACCGACTGAAAACAGAAGAACCACAGTACATACAAATATATATTCTGGGGTGACTGGCCTTAACATATGTATCCTAATGTTACTGACCCATTACAGAATGAAAACAGAAGAACCACAGTATGTACGAATAACAGAATACTTGATAAGCATAAAATATATCACACATGTCTCACTTATATATTCCAAATATCCCTAATATTCCACGTTTCATTCTAGAATATTAGCAACACCATATCTACAGTAGCTCTAAAAAGAAGCCATTTGATCCAAATTAATAGAGGACATGTTAATAAATTTTGCCTGCTATAAGAAGAAATGTAGTTCGCTCTTTAGGTACAGGCCCAACTGTATTATTCTAAATTTACTGATCCATTTAGCCTCATTTTATCTTAATCTCAGCTCTTCATCTCCACCTCTCAGATCTTTCTCTAATCTCTTAATCCCATGGAATTTAAATTCCATCTTATTCAGGTGGTGTTTCAGCATATGTTGGACGAGTGGTGATTTGTCATCCCTATTGATCACTGCTCTCCTGTGTTCCGGTATTCTCATTTTGAGAGCTCTAATGGTGCTACCAATGTCGATTTTACTGAAACTGCAGATTATAACATAGATCACAAAAGAACTATTGCAGTTGATAAACTGGTCAATTCAAAAAAATGTGTGTTTGTTGCATTGAAATTCCTTAAGTTTGCAACCATTTTCACATACTATACAACCACTACACGTTAAAAAAACTTTTGGTTGAGTTAGCCAAGGGGAACTTCCTTCATTGTTGCTTTTAGGTTTAACCTTTTAGGTTTGCGGCTTGGTTCTCGGAGTCATTACGGCTCGAGAGGCAACGCTGCAGAAACTTGGAGCGGCGCTGGCGTAGGAACTATGCAGACCTCGACAAAGAGATATATAAGAACGCGTTGACTAGTTATAGAAAGATGATCACTGCGGAGAAATGCGCCTTCTACAGCACACAAATAGCAAACGCTCTTAATTCAAACAAACAGCTGTATCAGGTGGTAAAAGACCTAGCCAATCCTCCTGCCCCACCCTCTGTCGAACCATCTCAATCATTCTGCAACAAGGTGGCAGATTTCTTTCAGGCCAAGGTCATTGACACTTTCAATAAATTTACCACAACATTGACTACAAATATAGTCCCTCTGGAGACTCCCCTTTGCTCATCAAAACTAATCCTAGAGGCTTTCATACCACCGGTATCCATGATGGAGCTCATAAATACTGTTAAGTCAGGATCCCCTCTGGACCCCTGCCCCCCACGCATCATTAAAACAGTCCCTGACCTAATAGCCCCAGTACTCACCAACATCTGTAAAGCCATATTTCAGACAGGTGTATTTCCCGTAATTTGGAAAAAGTCAACTGTAACACCCTCTTGAAAAAACCCGCACTAAATCCCTTAGAGCCCAAAAATTACCGTCCAATTGCCTCTCTCCCCTACCCTTCAAAAATTATTGAAAAGGTGATGAACCAACAGCTGTCTACCTTTATTGACCAGAATGACCTGCTGGACAACACGCAGTTCGGGTTCCGGAAGGGCCATGGGACGGAGACGGCCCTGATTAAAGCGGCTGAGGAGGTTAGGATTATCATGGACAGGGGTGGCACTGCTATCTTAATACTACTGGATTTATCCGCCGCCTTCGACACGGTCGATCATTCTATTCTGATCGACCGTGTCGCTGCCCTTGGCATCCAGGGCAGGGCCAGAGCAACGCTTGCATCCTTCCTGGCCAACAGGATACAGTCCGTGAAGATGGGAAACTTCAGTTCCCCCGACTTCTCTCTTCCTTGCGGTGTCCCCCAAGGCTCCTCGCTAAGTCCGACACTTTTCAACATCTATGTGTCGGACTTGGCGAGGGTAATAAAGTCATTCGGCATAGGGCTTACATCGTACGCCGATGACACACAGCTGATCCTGGAGATACATAAAAACGGAGAAGCTGTGGCAGCCAATTTTCAGGCAGGCATGAAGGCTATCAGTACATGGATGAACCGGAATTGCTTAAAGCTAAATTCCGACAAGACGGAGGTATTGGTTTTTGGCGAACTAACTCCGTCTTGGTCTCCGGTCTGGTGGCCTTCGGAACTGGGTATGCCTCCACTGCCAGTTGCCAAGGTGAAAAACTTGGGCGTGCTTTTCGACAGTAAGCTTACGTTCCTTGGTCACGCTAACGCCGTGGTCTCGGCCTCCTTTTTCACCTTGAGAATGGTGAAGACACTGCTCCCGTTTCTTCCTCCCACTGCTGGTAAAACTTTAATGTCCTCCTTGGTATTATCCAAGGTGGACTACTGCAATGGCCTTCTGCTTAATGCACAGGAACAAGTGGTGAATAAGCTACAGCTTGTTCAAAATGCTGCTGCAAGGGTCCTCTTGGGGATACCAAAATACGCCTCTATCTCTCCTATAATTAGAGAGCTTCACTGGCTACCCATAAGAAGCAGGATAAAGTTCAAGGCCATGTGTATTACTTACAAAGCCTTGAATAATAATGGTCCCGACTTCTTTAAAAGTGCCTTTAAAATTTACAAACCCAGTCGAACCCTGCGTTCATCCACGGCCCAACAGCTCCAAATTCCCCCAACAAAAAAGGCAACTTGGGGAGACAGACGGTTTGTAGTGGCTGCATCCAAACTGTGGAATCAGATTCCTTCCCAGATTAAGGAACATACCTCGCTGTTTTCCTTTCGAAAACATATTAAGACATGGCTTTTTAACCAGTAACATCTTCTCACAACCCCTGCAATCTGTACACATCAGCGCCGAGACACCGGAAGGTATTTGCGCGCTCTAGAAACTTTAAAAATAAATAAATAAAGATAGTTTCTCATTATTTTGTTTCTGATCGTGGGACCTCTCCTATATGTAACCAAAGGTTTAGTGGTAATCACATTAGTTAATCCAGGCACACCTTTCAGTAAGTCCCAGTTATTTTGTAGGATTTTGTAAACCTGATGATGGTATTTGTTGTAAGTGGTGACCAATGCTATACTGTCAATGCACCTTTTCTTGGTTTTAGTTCTCAGTGTATCTATTCGGTTAACCTTCAAGATTCTTTTTTCTGTCTTGTCCAAGAGTGCCTCAGGGTATGCACGATCACGAAGCCTTTGTTTCAGATCTTCCAAGGATTCTACAAAGTCCTACTCCATATTACAATTCCATCTTAATCTTATCATCTCACCATATGGGATGCCTGAATTAACAGATCGGGGATGTGCACTATCAGCTCTAAGCAAGCTATTGGTGGTGGTCTCCCCTTTACAGTTTACTCTGTATGTTATTGTTCTCATTGTACAGCCGTATAATCAAATAGTCAATTTGATTCTTGCTGTGGCAATTGGTGAAACTCACATTCATGCTGTTAACATTTAAATACTTCATGTAACGTGTCAGACTCTCTTCATTACCTCTCCAAATTATTATGATGTCGTCAATAAAGCAACCCCAAAAGATTAAGTTATCTATCCAAGTAGCAGCCCTGGGCGACCAGGCATGCTCCCTCTCAACGAACCCATAGAAGGTTTGGAGTAAGAGGGAGCAAACCTCGACCCGATAGCTGTCCCTCTCACTTGTTGGTACCAATATTTGCCGAATAAAAAATAGTTATTCTGTAATATTAGGTCACACATTTCAATAATCATGTTGGAATATTCCATCAGACTAGCATTTCTCTTGGATAGATAGTATTGTAAAACCATTCGGCCCAAACTGTTTTCTATATATGTATAGAGTCCTACCACATCCAAAGTACAGAACATCAGGGATGAGTTCCATTCCACATCCTGTAATTTATTAAGCACATCCATGGTATCTCTGAAATAAGAAGGGAGATTCACCACTGAGGGTTTCAGAAATAGATCTACAAATTCAGAAAGGTGTTCTGTACGGCTACCTATCCCAGAGATAATGGGGTTTCCCTTGACTTGTGCACTTTAGGTAAGATATATATGAATGGAGATCTGGGATGCTGTACATACATATATCTGAATTCATTATCATCAATGAGTCCCATTTCTTTCCAAGAGTAGAGTTTATCAGATAATAGTTTGGTACCTTCACCCATGAGATTTCTAGTTAATCTCTTCGAACTACACATGTCTTCTAGCTGTCTCATGATTTCTTGATCAAAATCATCACTACGCAAAATTACGATATTCCCACCCTTATCGGCTTCTCTGATCACAATTGATTCATCTGAGCCCAAATCAGTTCCTGTGCAGATAAGCTGGACTGCTTAGAGTAAGGAATTAGTTACTTACCTGTACACTATAGTTCTCCAGTATTATCGTTCATAGATTCACATGCTTGTATCTTCCCCGTCGTCATGGTGGGAGTCTCACGGTAACAGAATGACCAAAGCAGTATCATAGAGAAGAAAACTGCATAGAAAAGCCCATAGGGACTGTATTATTTGGTAACCAGACCTCCTCATTGTTTGGTCCAAAAGTCAGCCAATCAGCATTGCTGCCCTGCCCTCACACTCCCCAGCAGAAACTTCCTGCCTCAGATTTCCGGCCCCAAGTGGGAGACATGGATACCGAGATACCGGGATAAATACCGAGATGACAGGTTCTGCCTGAGAAACGGGGAGGTGGGCGGGCGCATGTGAATCTATGAAAGATAATACTGGAGAACTATAAGTAAGTACAGTACAGTACAGGTAAGTAACTAATTCCTTCTCCAGTATTACATCTGTCATAGATTCACATGCTTGTATCAGAGTAGTAAGTAGTACCCACAAAGCCTGCAGCGTTTCCAGAATAGAACCCAGAAGGAAGTTCTGCAGCTGAAATATCATTAGAACATGATCTGAAAATACACAGGGCAGATAGTAATAAAAAACCAAATACGCCTTATATCATACAGTGCAAACTCTTGAAAGAAACATATTAAACCATCTATAACAACGACAGACTGTATATATATTACATGGATGTTTCTGTGTGAGCTGGAGGTTGTTCTCATTAACATGGATGTTTCTGTGTGAGCTGGATGTTGTTCTCATAGATATATGTATATATATATTCACTGAAAAAACCATAGGTTATAGACCATATATAGTTAGGAATTAGCATTTACAAAACCTTGAAAATTCACTGAAAAAACCATAGGTTATAGACCATATATAGTTAGGAATTAGCATTTAAAAAACCTTATTTTACTCACACAAAACCATTGAAATTCCATATATAGTTAGTTGCACTAACTATATATCGCGCACCCGCAATCCACTGCTGATGATGTCACATATTACATCATTCATGACATGGTCAGTGACATCACTGATGACATCACTGATGACATCTCCAATGACATCACTGATGACATCACTGATAACAACATCCAGTGATTTTATGTTTCTGTAAGGTTTAAATATGTCTTACATATTGAAGAATGAGTGGATGTATAAGTGTCTGGACGAAGGATTTAGTAGGTGCATGACTGACTGTATGAGTGAGTGATTAAATGTGTCTCACTGAGTGCATGGGTTAGTGACTAAACTGTCTTAATTTGTGCATCATTATGTCTGTTGTTCTGTAAACTGCTGCATGTGTTGATCAGTAGCTATATGAGTAACTATATGGGTTATTGATTGATTGTCCAAGTATTTGTATGGGAGACTGAGTGTGTGTGTGGCTGGCTGGGAGGTGTGTGACTCTGTGCAGATCAATGTGTACTTATATCAATGATTGTATAACAAGGTAAGTATGTGTTAGTATATGTTTGAAAATGTAAGGTGCTCTATGTTTAACTGTATAGACAAGAAAATGGAAGTGTGATTGATTTGAGGAAAATTATATTTTGCCTTGTTCTATGTCCCTACGTGTTCCCCATCCTATGTTATATGTACATGATTAATATGCATATGTATCCCCCTATGATCGATTAAAGACGCAATTATAGTTGTGTCCAACTCTAGTATGCCAGTTTCCAGTTCTCGTGAAAGCAACGAGTACTAGGCCTATGTTACCACGATTTACAGTGTACGCGTTAATTCACCGAATTGTCCCCGTTTCTAGGCCTCAAAAGGGCCCGGATGCCAGATTCAAGCTCCAGTCTTCTGAACCCGCTCCGAGGAGCGATACAGCCCCCACCTGCATCCCTGACCCTTCACTTACTTACTTCCGCGCAGCGCGGTGCCCGGCCCGGCCTGGCTCTGCCTGCCTGTCTGCCAAGAGTATGTTATGCTTCTAGTTATCAGTTCAGCTCCTCGTCTTTGCATTCCTTAGCTACTGAACCGTATAAACAGCTTCAGCTATAGTCTAGTCTTTATGTCTCCATGCAAGAGAATTACTGTATTAATATTCATAGAAGATTCATAGCACACGCATTACACGAAGAATATATGCATGCACCAGTCTTAGTGTCAAGTAGCCTTTGCCCTGATAACTTTTAGATTCTATCAACATGTACTCCAAACACAAGATACCAGATATGCCATAGGTACATGTCGTCTTGACCCTGCAGACTTTAGTCTCCTCTTCTAGTGCAGAAGTCATAGCCCCCAGTTCTCCCTAGTCACACGTCATTGCCCGTTTGCGCGCACCACTAGGTTAAAGGTCCCAGCTGCTCAGGTAGCCCCCTCCATGTTTCCGCCCCATTTATGACACTTCTGTGACGTCTACATCACATGTCCATGTACACGCCTTCTTGTTACACCCATTTTGTTCTTATCTTTCGCGACTGCTACGAGTTACGCCTACTGCTACGCCTATTGTATGCAATGTAATGTAATGTATTATACTATATATATGCTGCACTGTCGATGAGGCATTGCAGCTGCCATCCATTCCATTTCCGTGCAGGCTATCCCGTTCCTGTCCCTTCCCTTATGCCTGATTAAAGCCTGTTAGACTCAGATACCTCGAATCCTGTCTCTTATTTATTGAGCTATCTGTTTTATTCAATGTATTCAAAAATAGTACCGGTAATTAATTATTTATTTACCACATAATGGCGCCCGAATAGGTACTTGCCCTTTCCCCACGCGCCGGCGAAGCCACGCAGGCCCCCTGACCCTCTGCAGCCGTGACGGAACCATACCGTGCACGTGCAGATATTTCTGCTTCAAGTATCCCTCACGCCCACGGAGGAGACGGAGACTGCGGTCCAGCATCCAGACGAGGCGGTGAGGAATGCGGCGAGTCTCGACCAGAGCCCAAGCCGAGAGTACAAGGTCCGAGGTATCCGGAGGCCCACCTGTAACTGAAGTCCGAAGTTCGTAGTCCGACGTCGTAGCAGTCCAGTCCAGTCCGAGGCCTTCCGTTCTTGCTGCCCGGTGAGTACCGTTGCTGGGGTGGTATCTAGACAGGGTCAATTAATTTGTCTCTGGTCCGATGGGTTTGGGTACACAGATCCAGTCCGAAGTATTCACTTAGGTGGATACGGGTCCTGACGTGTCTCTTTATGGGACCGGTATGTTCTGCACTGTTTTAGCAGTGCATCCAGTAATTCTAGTAAGTCTGTTCTCGAGAAGTCCGAGTATTATGTTTTAAATGTACCAGGTAATATTCTGTTCGAACTGTTATTAATGTTATTTAATGTGTTTTCAATGTCGTGGTATGAGTGATTTGTTTTGCTATTCATTACTGTGATTCAAGTCTAGAATGCCTCTGTTTTCCAAGTTACGTCAGATAGGAACCCGGAAAGGGTTACTCGAAAAATCAGTTCCTGTCCCGCCTAGGGACAGTCCAGGACATTTTATGTATCATAAGCATGGCTTAAGTGCCATATTGTATTTAGATTTATGGGTCGACTATACCAAGGATCTAGAAGAGAAATATAGATGGCCTGTATCAGGTACATGGGATGCCGAGTGCATCATGCGAGTAGAAGAGGCATTATGGAAAAAGAAAGCCCGACAGTCCCAGAAAGATGCCATCGAGTTATGGCGCAAAGAATCTCATAGAAGAACCGAAAAAGAAATCAGAAAAACAGAATTAAGTAGGGAATCCGCAGAAAAAGCCCAAGAAAGGGAACTTCTAGAAGAAGGTGAACGAGTTAGAGCAGAACAATCAGACAGACAGAGAAATGCTCTTATAAGGGGCATGTATCCTCTTCTTGCCGAGGGCTTGCCGAAGGCAACCCCGGAAGCATCCAGTAATTTTCCGCCATCATTAGTCCCGACTAGGCTACGTCATAAACCGACCGCAGCTGAAATTTTTCTTTCGTCCTATTTGGACGATACAGTCCCAGAATATGCAAATCATATTCCGCCTGTTCAACCTCAGCACCCTGTTAATAATGTAATCCCTGTTCCTCCAGCCACTGGTCCCGGGGACCAAGTTAATGTACCCCCGGCCCAGCCTACAGTAAATGCACCCGTTTTACCAGTCACGTTACCAGCACCCGCACGTCCGGTATTACCTGACGACTCTAGCCCAGGAGGGGCGGCGGGAGGCGCTCCTACCACCCCGCCTCAAACGAAACGAATGACGCTGAGAGAAGCAGCGTTACAACGTACACCGAAAGTCTCTACTTACGCAGCCCTCAAGAAATACCTTACTGATTGCGTATATGATTCAGTACCAGGTGAAGATTACATGATACTGTATTCAGTACGTTTACGACGAGTTACCACCTTTTTGGTTACTCTGCCAGACATGAAGGACCATCTAGATAGAATATATCGTTTTATCCGTACAGGGGAGGATCCAGAAAGTATTCACAAAGCTATGGCACACAGAAAAGTCGAGACTCAACATCTGATTTTACAGTTTTTGATTAACTGTTTAATAAGAGAACAAGACTATCCTGAGAAAGATAAAGATAAGATGAAAGTCCTGAAAAAGTGGAGTGATAATATAGCCGAGGGAAAACACAAGACACAGAATTGTATAGACGCTATGTACAGGAAAATCCGTAAGGAAATTCTAGACATACACGAAAAAGAGAAAGCAAGGAAAATAGCCGAGAAAGAGAATGACTCTTCAAGTGAAGAGGTAGACAGCGAGAATCCCGACAGAATAGCGTATGTAGGTAGAACTAGACTTTCCGACAGACATTCACGTCCAGATTACAAGAAAAGTTTTCCTCCTCCAGTGCCAGAACAATGTTCTCTTGAGCAAGTATTCCAAGCTACCGATAAAATTCTGAAATCACGAATAGGTTATAGTGAACTTAATACCATGCATGAACAAGAACTAGCCCGATCAGCAGTCCGATGGACTAGTGATTCTACCACGTTTCCAGATGAAATAGTGGCACAAATGTTCCTGAAACTGCCCCCAGCCGAGCAACGTCTGGTGGGTATGTATATGATCCAGCACCTCATCACACTGTATGAGGTTCAGCATTCTGATCCAGCTCCTTTACATGATGTATTGAACGAGTTACTCCAGTACAGATGGAAAGGTCTAGGTACCGATTTAATTAATGTCATTCTAGAACAGCGCCACAAATACAGTATGTTCCTGACTCCGCATTTTGTTCCCGTTCCACCCCCAGTAAGGAAGTCATTCTACATAGATAGACAGAATCCGTTACGAGAAGTACATCCAGTTAGGACAACGGGGGGTGCTCTAGAACGAGTATTTGTTTACACCCCCATCACGAAAATAGAACTCTTAGAAATGAAAAAGTTAATTCCCTGTCATGATAAAGATCCAGCAGGGTTCCACCGTGAACTAAAAGACATGCTCCGTATGGGAGAATACACGTATCCTGATATCATTAAAATGTTAAAGGTCTTGTTGCCTGCGGGCATATATGAAAAACTTAAAGAAAAAGAATGGGAGGTGGGAGAGAATAAGATACATTGGTCCGTATTAGAAGCCGAAGATAATACACGAGTACCAGGTACCGGTCTTGGGGATAAAGCTAAAGCTTTGCCCGAACTGTTAATACAAGTCTTGCCAAGATTACTAGCCACGAAAAAGGAAGACTGGGATGCCATCTCAGCCTGTAAACAGAAACAAGATGAAGATACTAGTGACTTTTATTCTAGATTCAAGAAATGTTTCATTATTAATAGTGGTCTGAAAACAAGTAGTGAATCGTATCCACATCGTTTTGTTACCAAACTAGTCGAGAATTCAAGTCCACAAGTTAAAAATCGAGTACTGAAAGTCGAGAGTTCTTGGCAAGCTAATACTCCGTCACAGATGCTCCAGATGCTCCAGTACCACCAGAACAGAATCAGGGAAGAGCAGGAACATGAAAGAAGACGTATGAAAGACACGAAAATGAAAGTATTAGTTGCACAGTCTGTTCCACAAGACAGTCAGAAGAGGGGTCCGAATCAAGCCAGTCATCCTACAGCTCCCGTTAAAGGGACCTGCAATTACTGTAAACAGCCAGGTCATTTTATAAACGAATGTGCAGTTCTGAAACACAACATAGCTACTGGTAAAACTAAAGAGAGACCGCGTCCGTCTAGACAAGAACAAGTTTTACAGACTTCCCAGCCACCGCAGAACGCACAACAGACAGTTACAGTACCGCAGCCTATCGCTGCAACACAGCACGTTACACAGCAGATGTACCAGTATGCACAGTCAGAGTATCCAGATTATCAGCCGTATTCATGAAACAGCCTAGAGAGGGAGGTTGGCTTGCCTCTCATCGAGATTCCTGTAGATCAAGAGGGTCCCTATGTACACAGTCAAGTATTAGGGAAAGAGATAAAGTTTCTGATTGATACTGGGGCAAGTAGGACCACCATCAGTCACGACGAGGTTCCAGGGGCTCCGCTCTCAGGCTCTAGAAATGTTTCCCTTGGATTTTCAGGAAAGCCTATTGTTAATGAAATATCGAAACCAGTTACTCTAGAAGTTGGTCCACTGTCCCGAACTACTGATTTGTTACTTACGAAGTCATGTCCAGAAAATTTATTAGGCATTAAGACACTGAAAGAATTAGGTGCCATAATTTGTTGCTCCCCAGAGGGAGTAAGACTGTTCCTGCGAGATTTTAAAGGTCATTATGTATTACGTGATTTTGATCCAAGATTATTGAATGTACCACAGCATTTATGGGCGCAAGGTCCAACTGATGTAGGTTGTATGCACATTACACCCTATCGTGTCACTCTGAAACAAGGTGTTGTATTACCACGAATCAGACAGTACAAATTGCCACCTGAGGCTGTAGCAGCCTTATCCAAAATTATTGACGAACTTATTGTTCAAGGAGTAGTTGTAGAAACTGACTCAAATGTATGTAATTCTCCTATCATTCCAGTCCTGAAACGTACTGATCCAAATGCACCTCCAGTGTATCGATTAGTGATTGACCTTCGAGAACTTAATAAATGTATCATACCACAGTACCCAGTAGTCCCAGATATTTCCTCACTCTTGACTGCCATTGATTCTGAAGCCACATTCTTTACAGTTATTGATCTCAAGAACGCATTCTTTAGTGTCCCCATTCATCCAGACAGCCAGTTTCTTTTCGGATTCTGTTTAAATGGAAGAAGCTATAAATTTACACGAGCTCCTCAAGGATTCACAGAAAGTCCTAGCATTTACAGTCAAGCACTTAAAAGACAACTAGACAATATTCACATGCCAACTGACACTGCCCTACTCCAGTATGTCGATGATCTACTGATCACAGCCCGTTCTGAACGTGACTGCGAACGTGCGTCACTGACAGTTCTGTATTTCCTGGCTGAGATGGGGCACAAGGTGTCCCCCTCCAAATTGCAATTCTGTGTCCAGCAAGTGGTCTACTTGGGACACTTACTGTCCAAGAGGGGTAGGCAGTTGACACCTGACCGTATCCAGTTAATAGCGCATCTTCCACAGCCCAAGACTCAGAAGGAGGTACGAGCTTTTATCGGCCTCACTTCTTACTGCAGACAATGGATTCCCCAGTATGCATTTCTAGCCAAACCACTGATACAGTTAACGACACAGGAGGCAGCCGTATCGACTGTCCTCCCTTGGACCCAGGAACATACACTTGTTTTTAATGAGTTAAAGAAAGCTTTATGTAATGCACCTGTTCTAGCAACACCAAACTACAGTAAGCCTTTTACACTTTTTGTTACTGAACGTGATGGTACTGCATTATCTGTTCTCACACAAGATCAAGCAGGACAATACAAGCCCTGTGCTTATTTTTCTAGCACATTAGATCCAGTAGCCCAGGCTCTGCCTGCGTGCCTCAAGTCAGTTGCAGCCACAGCTCTAGCTATCAGACAGAGTGATTCCATAGTGTTAGGACATTCCCTGACAGTACAAGTTCCACACTCCGTGGAAGTTCTTTTAAACCGAACACAGACTCAGCACTTGACAATTGCACGTTTAACAGGTTATGAACTGACACTGTTTCAGCCACACATAGAAATCAGACGCTGCAACGTTTTAAATCCCGCTACACTGTTACCCTCAGTTACTTCAAGTCCTGCCACACATGACTGTGTGGAAGTTGTTAACACCATGACAAAGCCAAGACAAGACTTGACAGATATTGCATTACCTGATCCTGACCTGACACTTTATGTGGATGGTTCATGTATGAGAACAAGTACAGGAGAACTAGTAGCCGCGTATGCAGTGACTACTGAAACCGAAGTTATAGAAACACACCGTATTGATACCCTGTCTGCTCAAGCAGCAGAGCTAGTTGCTCTGACCCAAGCCTGTATACGTGCCAAGAACCTGAAAGTTAACATATACACAGATTCACGGTATGCATTCGGAGTCGTACACGACTTTGGAGTGCTCTGGCAAGAGAGAGGTTTCATGACTTCTCATGGAACTAAGATTCAGCATGGTCTCCTCATTCAAGCTCTGTTAGATGCAATACATTTACCGACAGCTATTGCCATTATGAAGTGCAAAGCACATACGAAAGTTACTGACATCATTTCCCAGGGTAACGACCTGGCAGATCGTACAGCCAAGCTTACAGCTCAGACTCCAGACATTCCAGTTAACAAGACACCGACACACATTCCAGAACAGACTACTTGTATGACAGTTAAGGACCCTACACAAGATGTACTAGATATCCAGTCACATGCTACCTCTGATGAAATCAAGAAATGGTCCGAACAAGGAGGGGTCCAGACAGATCAGGGATGGTTGACGAAGGGAAAAGCCACATGGTTTCTCCCCGACTCAATAGTTCAAGTCATTATTAATACCGCACATAGTCCAGTACACCTAGGAGAAAAGGTCATGTTAGACAGTATCCAGAACATTTGGTTCAACAAGCATTTACGAGCAGCCGCCAAACAGAAAGTACGTACCTGCATAATATGTTGTCAGTTCAACCCAGGTAAAAGTGTCCCGGTGGAACAAGGTGGATTCCATCCTCCTGACCACCCTTTTGAAGTCCTCCAGATGGATTATATTCAGATGGAGCGATGTCGAGGTTTCAAGTATGTCCTCGTAGTTGTATGCGCTTTGTCCAGATGGACAGAAGCATATCCAGTTCCAGATTACACTGCCGCGACCACTGCCAGGCAGTTGGTTCGTGAGTTTTTCCCCCGCTATGGTTTGCCAAGGGTCGTGTATTCAGACAACGGCCAGCCATTCTCCTCTGAACTCTTGAAACAAGTATCCCTTCTGTTAGGGTACCAGTGGAAGTTCCACTGTGTACGGCACCCCGAAGCAGCTGGTCTAGTTGAGAGACATAATCAGACATTGAAAATCCGCATTGCAAAAGTATGCGCAGAGAAAGGTGTAGATTGGTTGGTAGCACTGCCAGTTGCCCTTTTTTATATGAGAATGGTTGCACACTCCAGATCAGGTCTGTCCCCGTACGAGGTCGTATTCGGCCGTCCTCCAAATATGTGGGGTACACCTATGCCCCGAAAGATTACAGACGTTTCCAGTAATATGCTGACAGATTACCTAGCTTCCTTGATGTCTGCCCTACACTCTTGTCGTTCACAGGTCGCCGCTGCTTTTCCAGACAACACCGAAGTGAAACCGCACGAAGTCATACCAGGCGACTTCGTCCTCGTGAGAAATTTTGATCGTTCAAATCCGCTGGAGCCCCGCTGGAAGGAGCCCAAGTTGGTGTTATTAACAACAAGGACCGCAGTCAAGCTCGAAGGACGCAAGGGCTGGGTACATACCAGCCACATCAAGAAATTCCATGGATTACGACCAAAGACATTTATCAAAGACTGCCCAGACACAGACTCTAAACTTCCCCTGTTAGAGAAAACTCTGCAGCAGGAGTATAAAGCCAAGTTGAGGTCTAGCAAGTCAGACAGTTTAATTGTTTAAGTCCCTCTCGGGTGAAGCGGTTAGACAGGTTCCTGACATGTATGAGACAGACCCACATAGTGAGAGAGTTAGTCAAAACTCTAAGAGAATACGCTATCAAAAGAATATTTGCAGTAGATGCATCGTTACTCTGTTATTTTTTATGTTTCTGAGTCTTATGGTTACCTGCATAAGTTATGCTTTTCATTTATGTTTTCCTATTTCACATGTACATATGTTTCCTAATGTTACAGTAGAGCACACATTTAGTGACCTGCCTCCTCACGAGTTATCCTATCGTCTTGCTATGCGTAATAACACATTTATCAGAATGTTACACTATTCACACCAGACCATCAATGCCACTAATTGTTGGGTGTGTGGTCGACTTCCCCCTTTCCAGACACCGAAGGGAGTTCTGCCACTTTTTCCTTATCCGTTTTCACACAATGGTTCGTGTGGAGCATGGTCCACGTTAACGTCTTCCTCAAATGATATGTCCCTTTTGAATCGAACATGTTTCCCAGACAAGCAAGGTCTTTCCCACCGAACAGGTTCTGATCTAGAAAATGAAGTATATGATTTAGGTAATTATTCCTCGAATTTTATGGTTCTGAATGTTCAGTCCGATACTACTCCAGATTTGCCCGCTATTTCAGTACTACCAGTTAAAGGCGAATTATGTGTCAGAAAGAATGGTTCCGCACATGTAGGACATAGTGATTGTACTACTGTGGTCGAGTATAGTGACAGTGGGAAATCTATTTTCAAAGCCTCACGTCATTCTTATTTTGTTTGTGGTCAGACCGCATATATACGTCTGCCCCTCGATTGGGATGGAACATGTTACATTGCCTTCCTACTGCCACCAGTTTTTCTAGCCCCATCTGATTATCACAGAGACACACATCTAGTACACGTTAGACATAGAAGGGAGACTGAGTCCCCAATTGTCGATCAAACTGAAACTGCCCTAGAACAATATCAAGACTTCAATAAAGGTTTCTTTTTCTTCATAGGTCCGGTCCAGAATAGTAAGTTAATACGTAGGTTAACCAGAACCCTTGAAGCAGTAGTGAATGAGACTACTTCCGCTCTAGGTAATTTAACTGAAGAGCAATCTGCCATTAGATTTGTTGTGCTCCAAAATCGTCTCGTCCTTGACGTCATACTGGCCGATAGAGGAGGAGCATGTAGAGTCATCGGATCTAGTTGCTGCATTTTCATTCCTAATAACGCACCGTCTGTATATTCAGCTATAACCAGACTTCATAAAATTGCCCATCAGTTACACCAGAATCCAGGCACCTGGACATGGTCCGGTTGGCTCTGGAGTATAATATCTGCCTGGGGATGGAAGGTATTGTCATTTATAGGTATAGCAGTAATGATCATATTCAGTTGCTGCCTCTGTTTACAATGTGGCCCTGCGATTTGCGGCTTGTGTGCTACCTCTTGTATTCCTAGTCCTAAGTCCCGTTCCAAGACAATTCGAGACGAGCAAATGATGCTATATGAACAGATAGATGGTATCATGAATATTGATGTTTCCTGATGGAAAACGTAGGGTCAAGGAGGGAATGAGGAAAATTATATTTTGCCTTGTTCTATGTCCCTACGTGTTCCCCATCCTATGTTATATGTACATGATTAATATGCATATGTATCCCCCTATGATCGATTAAAGACGCAATTATAGTTGTGTCCAACTCTAGTATGCTAGTTTCCAGTTCTCGTGAAAGCAACGAGTACTAGGCCTATGTTACCACGATTTACAGTGTACACGTTAATTCACCGAATTGTCCCCGTTTCTAGGCCTCAAAAGGGCCCGGACGCCAGATTCAAGCTCCAGTCTTCTGAACCCGCTCCGAGGAGCGATACAGCCCCCACCTGCATCCCTGACCCTTCACTTACTTACTTCCGCGCAGCGCGGTGCCCGGCCCGGCCTGGCTCTGCCTGCCTGTCTGCCAAGAGTATGTTATGCTTCTAGTTATCAGTTCAGCTCCTCGTCTTTGCATTCCTTAGCTACTGAACCGTATAAACAGCTTCAGCTATAGTCTAGTCTTTATGTCTCCATGCAAGAGAATTACTGTATTAATATTCATAGAAGATTCATAGCACACGCATTACACGAAGAATATATGCATGCACCAGTCTTAGTGTCAAGTAGCCTTTGCCCTGATAACTTTTAGATTCTATCAACATGTACTCCAAACACAAGATACCAGATATGCCATAGGTACATGTCGTCTTGACCCTGCAGACTTTAGTCTCCTCTTCTAGTGCAGAAGTCATAGCCCCCAGTTCTCCCTAGTCACACGTCATTGCCCGTTTGCGCGCACCACTAGGTTAAAGGTCCCAGCTGCTCAGGTAGCCCCCTCCATGTTTCCGCCCCATTTATGACACTTCTGTGACGTCTACATCACATGTCCATGTACACGCCTTCTTGTTACACCCATTTTGTTCTTATCTTTCGCGACTGCTACGAGTTACGCCTACTGCTACGCCTATTGTATGCAATGTAATGTAATGTATTATACTATATATATGCTGCACTGTCGATGAGGCATTGCAGCTGCCATCCATTCCATTTCCGTGCAGGCTATCCCGTTCCTGTTCCTTCCCTTATGCCTGATTAAAGCCTGTTAGACTCAGATACCTCGAATCCTGTCTCTTATTTATTGAGCTATCTGTTTTATTCAATGTATTCAAAAATAGTACCGGTAATTAATTATTTATTTACCACAGATTCTTTACAGGACTGACTAGGTGTGTGAGTAACTCCATGGATGAGTGGCAGAGTGTGAGTGTCTGTATAGGTGTATGAGTGCATATGATAGTGTTGTAAAGATGAGTGATTGTATGTATGAATGATTGTATGGGTGAATGAGTGAATGTGTGTGTAGACGTAGGAATCAGTGAGTACATATGTAGTAACTAGTATTGGTGTGTCAATGGTTTCAAAAATTATACTCTGTATTTAACACTGGGTGAAACAGAGGTTATATTAAAATGTGAGGAGATGCATTGTATTGTCACATGAATGATATCATCAGTGATGTGGTCATTGATGTCAAATGAGATGTCATCAGTGATGTCATCAGTGATGTCATTTGAGATGTCATCAGTGATGTCATCAGTGATGTCACTGACCATGTCATGAATGATGTAATATGTGACATCATCAGCAGTGGATTGCGGGTGCGCGATATATAGTTAGTGCAACTAACTATATATGGAATTTCAATGGTTTTGTGTGAGTAAAATAAGGTTTTTTAAATGCTAATTCCTAACTATATATGGTCTATAACCTATGGTTTTTTCAGTGAATTTTCAAGGTTTTGTAAATGCTAATTCCTAACTATATATGGTCTATAACCTATGGTTTTTTCAGTGAATTTCAATGGTTTTTTAATAGCAAATATCATAAGCTGTCGAATGTCAAGTACGTGGTAAGTGAAAACATTTTCGTGTTTATGCTCACTGATCTGCTTTGAATGGTGCCCCCCCCCTCATTTCTATTAGAAGTACTCTCTCTTTGCACATAGTGAAGGGTAGTTAACGCAGGCCTTTGCCCCCGTTGTAATACGTCGTGCCTGCTTCTCTCTCCATTTGATTGATTGTTATCCAAGTATTTACTGTTTTAGAATTGGTTCTCTTTGGTTCATTCTCTATTTACAAACAAACACAGAGTCGCAATACTCTGTTTAGTCTTTGCAGATAACGAAAAATCGTGTAAAAAAAAAAGAAAAGGAATCGAGCAAAATCAGTAGGCCACTAATGGGATCTCTTTTTGACCTCGCTAAAATAGAAACATTAGGAACAACCCCTCATGACAAATACAAAACTAGTGAAATGAACTGAACTCCACACAATGATGCCTGCAAAACAGCTCGGCTCCGCCACCCACCCCGCCCAAAATAACGATAAAGAGCGGCTGCCATGATTGGTTGCGGAATGGCCACGACGGAGCTACGAAATGGTACTGCTCTCATGCTAACCCCAGCTTCAGTCTGAAACATCCAGAAACACTGTAGACTACCAATTCGATCAGTTCCGGTAGCGCCCCAATGTAACCCGGTAGAGAAGAACTAGCCCTCCCCTCTTTGACTGATGGTTCTTGTTGCCTGTCCCTTCTGTTGTCATTTAACAGAACTATTTAGCCTGCTGAAAGGGGTTGTGTTCCGACCGCTGGTTGGTGGAGACATTTTGACTATATTCTGGACCTGCGTTGTCGCGTAATGCGTCATATGACGCGCCGCGTTAGCGCATCCGGAAGTCATCCGGGGCGCGCAGCGCGTAACGTAAGCATAACAAGTCATGTGACTTGTTAATAAAACTTTTCATTGGTTCATTTTACTTTTCTTATTCTAATGATGAAAGGCTTGGTCATATGACCTAAAAATTACGCTTTTTATTACTTCCGAACATTATTTTTTCTTAAATATATGTTATAATGTTCCAGGCTAATGTACTTTCCCGGAAAATTTACAACTGTCCTGCAAGTAAAATATATTCTTTTTTCGAGAAAAAGAGCGTTTCTTCGTCCCATGACGGAGCCGTTGAGCAAAAGAGGGTCGACCTGCTGTCTTAGTCGCCGATACGCCTGAATATGAGATTCTTATCGATCACTTTATGTTGCAGGAATAGAAAACACAACAGCCCTTGACCATTTATCTTTACTGCGTTCCTTCGTATTATACCTTTTACCCTTCATGTAATTGGTCTGCTTTATTTCACTTGCCTTTTAATGATTCTAAAACAGTGACTATTATTAAAAACTTTACCAATGTATATACTACTACCATGTTTTCTTTTAAAAACCTTTATTGTGAAAATTTCATTATACAAATACGAGCCTATAACCACGTGGGCCGGCCACGGAGCAAACTGTAATCGTATATGATGAGTAGACATTTACACTGTAGAGGAACGTAACGGGCGGGCCATTGGGTTGCAAGAACTAAGGTGTCTAACAGTTACGGAATCGGTGGACGTACATTTTATAATTAAAATACGACAGGGCCAGTTACAATAAAATTATCTAGATATACATTTGCGGGCAAGTACCATGGGTGACGTTAATTCGAACTTTCAATAGTACAGTAATCAATAACACATCAGAACTTAATATCAATAGGGATGTCGAAATATTCAATCAATTCTCGTCCCCGCCCGCCATGTGCTTCAAAACTGCATACGTATCTCGTGATTTCAAGGTTCTGCAACCAGTACACAACAAGGAGTTACGAGTCCCATTTATTCCGGCGCCATTTTGGGCGAGGACGGGCAGGTCCAGGATATAGTCAAAATGTCTCTACCAGCCATCGACTATGATGATGTTCATATGCTGTATTTATTAGAGTAACACTCATCTGTCCACATGAAATTAATTTGCCACAATCTAAACATGTCATTTTAATCTTTCCAAAGTTCTTCTAAATATTTGGGACCGTTTCCCTTGCCTCTGATGCTGTCAGTGCCACTTCTTTGATGAATATACTAGCAGGTCAGGGGTTCTCCTCCAAATCTCTCTTTTATGCAGCACTATAATTAATTGGTGCCACCTCTCCATATGACGATGCATGGTATAGTTACCATAACTATATTTTTTTTCGGTTCCTCTGGAGAGTTCATCGTGGCAGATGAAGCGTGTAACGTACCGGGCATTTACCTTTTTTTGCATGTACAGGAAAGGAAAAAAAAATCGAGCGTCCGAGTTCTAAGGTGTCCCAGGGCCATTTTAGTGGACCAGGCCCAAATCCAAAGAACAGGCTGCCATTTTGAGAGTCCTGTTGCAGCCGCCTGTCGCTGTAGCATCAAGAGCAGCCGAAACTCAGCTGAATGGCAACTGAAACGGTAAAGGGGCGCCCCACTACAGCAGACGAGCCTCCACCTAGGAAGGCCCGTTCACGCCGCCTCCCCCCCCCCCCCTTCGGGCACCCCACGCCGTTATTCGGAGCAGTATTGTAGGATGGCCACACCAGTGCGGCAACTTGCTAGACATCACCTCGGTGGTAACCGAATATCAACGCCTTGTGGTGTCTTCTATTCAGAAAACATTGTTATGCTGCCTTCGACCTATTCGCCGCAAGTGCGCACGCAACTCAGCTGCATAGCTTGCTAGACACCACCTCGGTGCCATCCGGATTTTGGAATCTCAGCGCCTTTTGGTGTCTTCTCTTCAGAAAATATTGTTGCGCTGCCTTTGGCCCCATTCGCACATCGGTCCGCTACTGACGCCATCTCACAGGCTAATGGGGCGCCCCACGCCGAGTTTCAGCATTGTAGGATGACCACACGAGTACAGCAACTTGCTAGACATCACCTCGGTGCCATCCGGATCTCGGCGCCCCACTGCAGATGAAGTGCCTCTCAACTATGAAACCACCACGGTGACATCCGGATCTTGGCGCGTTGTGCTGCCTTCGGCCTATTCGCACATCGGTCCGCTACTGACGCCATCTCACAGGCTAATGGGGCGCCCCACGCCGAGTTTCAGCATTGTAGGATGACCACACCAGTACAGCAACTTGCTAGACATCACCTCGGTGCCATCCGGATCTCGGCGCCCCACTGCAGATGAAGTGCCTCTCAACTATGAAACCACCACGGTGACATCCGGATCTTGGCGCGTTGTGCTGCCTTCGGCCTATTCGCACATCGGTCCGCTACTGACGCCATCTCACAGACTAATGGGGCGCCCCACGCCGAGTTTCAGCATTGTAGGATGACCACACCAGTGCACCTTACTAGACACCACCTCGGTGCCATCCGGATCTTGGCATCTCAGCGCCTTGTGGTGTCTTCTATTCAGAAAATATTCTTGCGCTACCTTTGCCCCATTCACACATCGGTCCGCTACTGACGCCATCTCACAGGCTAATAGGGCGCCCCACGCCGAGTTTCAGCATTGTAGGATGACCACACCAGTACAGCAACTTGCTAGACATCACCTCGTGCCATCCGGATCTCGGCGCCCCACTGCAGATGAAGTGCCTCTCAACTATGAAACCACCACGGTGACATCCGGATCTTGGCGCCTTGTGCTGGTTCCGGCCTATTCACACATCGGTCCGCTACTGACGCCATCTCACAGGCTAATGGGGCGCCCCACGCCGAGTTTCAGCATTGTAGGATGACCACACCAGTACAGCAACTTGCTAGACATCACCTCGGTGCCATCCGGATCTTGGCATCTCAACGCCTAGTGGTATCTTCCATACAGAAAATATTGTTGCGCTGCCTTTGGCCCCATTCGCACATCGGTCCGCAACTGACACCATCTCACAGGCCAACAGGGCGCCCCACGCCGACTTTTACCATTGTAGGATGGCCACACCAGTACAGCAACTTGCTAGACATCACCTCGGTGCCATCCGGATCTTGGCATCTCAGCGCCTTGTGGTGTCAGTCAGAAAATATTGTTGCGCTGCCTTTGGCCCCATTCGCACATCAGTCCCCTACTGACACCATCTCACAGGCCAACAGGGCGCCCCACGCCGACTTTTACCATTGTAGGATGGCCACACCAGTGCCACAACTTGCTAGACACCACCTCGGTGCCATCCGGATCTTGGCATCTCAGCGCCTTGTGGTGTCTTCTATTCCGAAAATATTGTTGCGCTGCCTTTGGCCCCATTCGCACATCGGTCCGCTACTGACACCATCTCACAGGCCAACAGGGCGCCCCACGCCGACTTTCAACATTGTAGGATGGCCACACCAGTACAGCAACTTGCTAGACATCACCTCGGTGCCATCCGGATCTTGGCATCTCAGCGCCTTGTGGTGTCAGTCAGAAAATATTGTTGCGCTGCCTTTGGCCCCATTCGCACATCAGTCCGCTACTGACACCATCTCACAGGCCAACAGGGCGCCCCACGCCGACTTTTACCATTGTAGGATGGCCACACCAGTGCCACAACTTGCTAGACACCACCTCGGTGCCATCCGGATCTTGGCATCTCAGCGCCTTGTGGTGTCTTCTATTCCGAAAATATTGTTGCGCTGCCTTTGGCCCCATTCGCACATCGGTCCGCTACTGCCGCCATCTCACAGGCCAACGGGGCGCCCCACGCCGACTTTCAACATTGTAGGATGGCCACACCAGTGCGGCAACTTACTAGACACCACCTCGGTGCCATCCGGATCTTGGCATCTCAGCGCCTTGTGGTGTCTTCTATTCCGAAAATATTGTTGCGCTGCCTTTGGCCCCATTCGCACATCGGTCCGCTACTGCCGCCATCTCACAGGCCAACGGGGCGCCCCACGCCGACTTTCAACATTGTAGGATGGCCACACCAGTACAGCAACTTGCTAGACATCACCTCGGTGCCATCCGGATCTCTGCAGATGAAGTGCCTCTCAACTATGAAACCACCACGGTGACATCCGGATCTTGGCGCGTTGTGCTGCCTTCGGCCTATTCGCACATCGGTCCGCTACTGACGCCATCTCACAGACTAATGGGGCGCCCCACGCCGAGTTTCAGCATTGTAGGATGACCACACCAGTACAGCAACTTGCTAGACATCACCTCGGTGCCATCCGGATCTCGGCGCCCCACTGCAGATGAAGTGCCTCTCAACTATGAAACCACCACGGTGACATCCGGATCTTGGCGCGTTGTGCTGCCTTCGGCCTATTCGCACATCGGTCCGCTACTGACGCCATCTCACAGGCTAATGGGGCGCCCCACGCCGAGTTTCAGCATTGTAGGATGACCACACCAGTACAGCAACTTGCTAGACATCACCTCGGTGCCATCCGGATCTCGGCGCCCCACTGCAGATGAAGTGCCTCTCAACTATGAAACCACCACGGTGACATCCGGATCTTGGCGCGTTGTGCTGCCTTCGGCCTATTCGCACATCGGTCCGCTACTGACGCCATCTCACAGACTAATGGGGCGCCCCACGCCGAGTTTCAGCATTGTAGGATGACCACACCAGTGCACCTTACTAGACACCACCTCGGTGCCATCCGGATCTTGGCATCTCAGCGCCTTGTGGTGTCTTCTATTCAGAAAATATTCTTGCGCTACCTTTGCCCCATTCACACATCGGTCCGCTACTGACGCCATCTCACAGGCTAATAGGGCGCCCCACGCCGAGTTTCAGCATTGTAGGATGACCACACCAGTACAGCAACTTGCTAGACATCACCTCGGTGCCATCCGGATCTCGGCGCCCCACTGCAGATGAAGTGCCTCTCAACTATGAAACCACCACGGTGACATCCGGATCTTGGCGCCTTGTGCTGGTTCCGGCCTATTCACACATCGGTCCGCTACTGACGCCATCTCACAGGCTAATGGGGCGCCCCACGCCGAGTTTCAGCATTGTAGGATGACCACACCAGTACAGCAACTTGCTAGACATCACCTCGGTGCCATCCGGATCTTGGCATCTCAACGCCTAGTGGTATCTTCCATACAGAAAATATTGTTGCGCTGCCTTTGGCCCCATTCGCACATCGGTCCGCAACTGACACCATCTCACAGGCCAACAGGGCGCCCCACGCCGACTTTTACCATTGTAGGATGGCCACACCAGTACAGCAACTTGCTAGACATCACCTCGGTGCCATCCGGATCTTGGCATCTCAGCGCCTTGTGGTGTCAGTCAGAAAATATTGTTGCGCTGCCTTTGGCCCCATTCGCACATCAGTCCGCTACTGACACCATCTCACAGGCCAACAGGGCGCCCCACGCCGACTTTTACCATTGTAGGATGGCCACACCAGTGCCACAACTTGCTAGACACCACCTTGGTGCCATCCGGATCTTGGCATCTCAGCGCCTTGTGGTGTCTTCTATTCCGAAAATATTGTTGCGCTGCCTTTGGCCCCATTCGCACATCGGTCCGCTACTGACACCATCTCACAGGCCAACAGGGCGCCCCACGCCGACTTTCAACATTGTAGGATGGCCACACCAGTACAGCAACTTGCTAGACATCACCTCGGTGCCATCCGGATCTTGGCATCTCAGCGCCTTGTGGTGTCAGTCAGAAAATATTGTTGCGCTGCCTTTGGCCCCATTCGCACATCAGTCCGCTACTGACACCATCTCACAGGCCAACAGGGCGCCCCACGCCGACTTTTACCATTGTAGGATAGCCACACCAGTGCCACAACTTGCTAGACACCACCTCGGTGCCATCCGGATCTTGGCATCTCAGCGCCTTGTGGTGTCTTCTATTCCGAAAATATTGTTGCGCTGCCTTTGGCCCCATTCGCACATCGGTCCGCTACTGCCGCCATCTCACAGGCCAACGGGGCGCCCCACGCCGACTTTCAACATTGTAGGATGGCCACACCAGTGCGGCAACTTACTAGACACCACCTCGGTGCCATCCGGATCTTGGCGCATTGTGCTGCCTTCGGCCTATTCGCACATCGGTCCGCTACTGACGCAAACTCACAGGCCAACGGGGCGCCCCACGCCGACTTTCAGCATTGTAGGATGGCCACACCAGTGCTGCAACTTGCTGGACACCACCTCGGTGCCATCCGGATCTTGGCGCGTTGTATTGCCTTCGGCCTATTCGCACATCGGTCCGCTACTGACGCCGCCTCACGTGCCAACGTATTTTCTCCGCATTTTATACCCTATGCCGCATAACAGGTCATGTGACTTGTTTATAAAACTTTTCATTGGTTCATTTTACTTTTGGTTTCCTAATGATGGAAGGCTTGATCATATGACCTAAAAACAACACTTTTCATTGGATGAAAACTTTTTTTTTTTCCCAAACGATGAAAGCCCCACCTTGTTTCTGGATGTTTCAGACTGAAGCTGGCGTCAGCATGAGAGCACCACCATCTCGTAGCTCCGTCGTGGTCATTCCGCGAGCAATCATGGCAACCGCTCCCCACCAGAAGCCTACAGGAGTCGGGGGCCCCCAAAACTTTTGATGAATCCTCAAGGCGGAGGGGACGCTTTCGAGAATGGGGTCCAAGACCTAGCAGACAAGCGTCCGATTTCCAAGGTGTCCCAGGGCCATTTCAGTGGACCAGGCCCAAAAAGGAAACAGCCTGCCGCCATTTTGAGAGTCCTGTGACAGCCGCCTATCGCTGCACCGCAAGAGTGGGCGCAACTCAGCTGAATTGCGGCTTTTGACACAGTGGACCAAAAACGGACGGAATGGCAACTGAAACGGTAAAGGGGCGCCCCACTACAACAGATGACACTCCACCTGGAGAGGCCCGTTCACGCCGCCTCCCCCGGGGCGCCCCACGCCGTTATTCGGAGCAGCATTGTAGGATACCAAAACCAGTGCGGCAACTTACTGGACATCACCTTGGTGCCATCGTTCTGCTGCCTTGGAACTATTCGCACAACAGTTTGCTACTGATGACCCACCCCCCGCGACGCCCCACGCCGGAAATCTGGACGTTGTGCTGCGTTGGGACTATTCGCACAGCCGACCGCTACTTCGTTGTTTTTCCCTAAAAATGTTTATATGTTATTACTGTTTTTGTTTTCTTGTATATATTTATAAGTTATTAAAGTTTTATAATCTTACTACTTTGTCGGAGTGCTATATATTTTTAATGTGACACATAATTGTAAAAACTTTGATGTACAAAGAGTCATCCCTGGAATCTTCCGCTTCAGGCTCGGTCCCCTCCCCAATCACAATACAGGATGGTTTTCAGATAATAGGAACGCGTCTGCTGTGACGGATCTCATCGAGTGTGGGCCTTGATCTACTATAACTCCTTTGAAGAGGGGTGATTCTTTACAGCTGGGGCCATAAACTACATCTGCAGGGCTAGCTGATACCCTAGGACCGGCCTGGACAATCGGACACAGAGGAAAAGGAGTGTCAGAGGGTGCGGTAGTGAATAGGGCGAAAGGGAGGTGTCGGGCGGGCACAGGGTGTGATTCTCAGGGAAGAGCAGCGCAGATGGGGGGAGGTTTATTACCCATTCATAAGACAGAGAGTGGGGGTGACCACTGCCTGGGGGAGATGCTTGCGAGGGTGGGGAGCCATGCTAAGGATCGACAGCGTGCACAGAGTGGGTCTGGTCAAGGCATCTAAAATGGCTGCCGTGCACGACAAAAGTGTGGCATTTGAAAAAAGACAAGATGGCGCAGACAATGTTTTTCAACACTTCCTGATTTCCTTCGAATCGAACGTTAACAGACGTTGGGGCATATTACCAAAGTTAAGCGATATTTATCCCTAACGATGCTTAGCAACGATTTTTTTACCGCTAAGCATCGTCAGAAATTATCGCAGATAAACCTTGCTATTATCAAGGTTTATCGCAAATACGATAAAAAACGACCGCAATGCATTAATATCGCTGAAAACTCAGCGATATTCATGCATTACCGAGCTAATGCTCTTAGCCATGTTATCCACCTCCCATTGGATAACATGGCTAAGAACTGCTCAGGGCAGGTGCTAGCTTTTGGAGATATTCGCGCTTATCGCGAATATTTCCAAATGTTGATAATAGGAGATAGCGATGTTAGCGACTGTTTCCAGTCGCTAACATCTTGGCATGCCCACTTTGCATGTCATTAGTGATAAATATCACTCACATGCAAAGTGGGGCCCAAGATGGTCGCTATCTCCTACTAGCCGTCGCTAACTGGTGTTAGCAACAGCTAGGTAATACAGATATAATTTTATCTCCGCGAAGCGGAGCGCTGTTACAGATATATATCTTGTTTTTGAACGTTAATTTCTCAAAATCCACTGAAGCACATATATTGAGACCTAGCAAAGGCACATCGAGCTACCAGTCCCTACAATTTTGCCAAGTTTCGTGCAAATCCATTCAGCCGTTCGATCATTATTATTATTATTTTTTTTTTGCCCCGCGGGGCCCTTTTAAAACCTCCCCATCAAACCTAAGAGGTCAAGGAGGATCTACTATGCCCCCTTATGGTCATTTGCCCCTTCGCTTTGGCCTCCTCTTGTCTCTCGATCCTACCGAGAGACAAGATGGCGGCCGCTACGGACTGTTTGCAATGTTTACAGACGCCGGAGAACCAATCAGCTTCGCAAACCTCCGTTACGCGAAGCGGAGCGCTGTTACAGATATATATCTTTTTTTGAACGTTAATTTCTCAAAATCCAAGGGAGCACATATATTGAGACCTAGCAAAGGCACATCGGGCTACCAGTCCCTAATATTTTACCAAGTTTCGTGCAAATCCATTCAGCCGTTCGATTATTATTATTATTTATTTTTTTTGCCCCGCGGGACCCTTTTAAAACCTCCACATCAAACCTAGGGGGTCAGCGAGGATCTACTATGCCCCCTTATGGTCATTTGCCCCTTCGCTTTGGCCTCCTCTTGTCTCTCGATCCTACCGAGAGACAAGATGGCGGCCGCTACGGACTGTTTGGAATGTTCACAGACGCCGGAGAACCAATCAGCTTCGCTTCACAAAGCTCCGTACCGCGAAAAGTCCGCGAACCGGAGCGCTGCCCGGTCCGCTGTTACAGATATATATCTTTTTTTGAACGTTAATTTCTCAAAATCCACTGGAGCACATATATTGAGACCTAGCAAAGGCACATCGGGCTACCAGTCCCTACAATTTTGCCAAGTTTCGTGCAAATCCATTCAGCCGTTCGGGCTAAAAGTGAGGCCAACCGCCCTATGGAAAACTCAATGTTAAAAACACGTTTTGGGACCCCCCCTTTTTTCTCGGCCCCCCCTTGACGAACCCCCCCCAAATTGTCAAGGGCTGCTCAGAAACAAAATGTGCCATTTTCCTGAAAATTTCAGCCAATTCCGTCCACAAACGCCAAAGTTATTAGACATAGAATTTTCAAAAATCCCATAGAGAAAAAATCCTAACTATATATACCTACTGGCGACCGCCAGTAGGTAATATATATATATATATATATACATATATATATATATATACTGTATAAAGTATCAACGCAGAACAAAAGAATACCTTATTGAAATAGACGCCTCAGAACAGCTTGTCCCACTGCTGTGTCCTCCTTCCACGCAGTGTTCAGACAGTAGTGCTTGGTAAATGAATGCACATTCTTCCACGTCACCGCTCTGCAGATGTCAGGTAGAGACACTCCTTCAAACAAGGCCATCGATGTCGCCATCTCTCTTGTGGAATGAGCATTCACTCTGGAATGAAGCGGCTTTCCAGCTTTTTCATGACATTTAATGATAGCTGATGATATCCATCTGGCGATACTCAGTCTTGACAGAGGGAGGCCTTTCCTCTGTCCTTCAAATGCAATAAATAACTGTTTAGATTTGCGGAATGTTCTTGTTCGCTCAATGTAGAATTTCAAACATCTAGCGATGTCCAATGAATGCAAAGCCCTTTCTGCTTCAGATGAGGGATTGCTGAAGAAAGTAGGCAAAATAATTGGCTCGTTAAGGTGAAAAGAAGTAGGATTTGTCCGTAGCATAACTCTGTCCTTCTGAAATTGCAGAAAAGGCTCTTCCACTGAAAAAGCTTGAATTTCGCTAACTCTCCTCGCCGAGGTGAGAGCTACTAGCAGGGCTGTCTTACATGAAAGGAATTGTAAGTCTGTCTTGTGTATAGGCTCGAATGGTGGCCTCATAAGTTGCGCCAAAACTTTATTGAGCTGCCAGGGTATTGGCGGCCGTTGAATGGGTGGAAAAGCTCTAAAGAGCCCTCTGACAAACTCCTTTATCAATCTGTGAGACCAGAGAGACGGTTCATCTGGCATTCTCCTGAATCTTGATATTGCGCCAAATGCACTTTCAACGAGGCATGTGACAGACCTGCTTTTGATAATGACAACAGGTAAGGCAGGATACCTTCTGGGGGTACCGTCAACGGATGTAGACTTTGACTGGCACACCAGTGACAGAAGCGTGTCCATTTTGCTTTGTATGCCTTGTTGGTCGACATAGCCCTAGATTGCGATACTATTTGTCTGCAGTCCTGCGGAATGCTCATGGCTTGGAATTCCCGCTCATGAGGCTCCATGCGGATAATTTTAGCGATGCTAGGTCCGGATGCAGAATTTGGCCGCTGCTCATCGATATGAGGCTCTGGAATGTCGGGAATTGTACTTTGTTGCCTTTTGACATCTGTAACAGATCTGAAAACCATGCTTGTCTCGGCCAAGCTGGTGCTATAAGAATGACATGACATGGTTCTGATCTCATCTTGCGAAGCACTCGCGGTATTAAAGGAATTGGTGGGAACGCGTAAGCGAACATTCCCGTCCAGTCCATGTGAAACGCATTTCCTTTGGAATCCCGCTGAGGGTACCTGGACGCAAACTGATCGCATTTCGAATTGTTCCGGGTTGCGAACAAGTCGAACGTTGGTGTGCCCTATCTTTGAAACACGCTGTGAAGCTGAGAGTCGTTCAGTTCCCACTCGGTCAACACACTCGTCGTGCGACTTAGGACATCTGCCCGTGTGTTGAGGATGCCCTGTATATGCTGCACCTGAATAGAAACGCCGTGGCTTATCAGCCATTTCCAAATCCTTTGCGCCAGCGCAGAAAGTTGTTTGGATCTTGTTCCCCCTTGCTTTAGAAGATAAAACATAGTCGTGGTGCTGTCTGTCTAAATGAGGATTCTGGGAAGGAAAGCTTGAAGTCCCAGAAACACCGCTTTGAGCTCCAACATATTTATGTGAAGCTGTGCTTCCCACTCTGACCAGTGGCCCTGGATCTCCAGCTCCTGGAGGTGCGCGCCCCATCCTTGCAACGAAGCGTCCGTCGTCATCACATATTTGTGATTCTGAGGTACAAAATTCAGACCCTGATTCAAGTTCTTCTGAACCTTCCACCATGACATGGCCACTTTCATACGGTGAGTGATGGTAATCCCATCTTCGAAGGTTCCTTTGGACTGAACCTACTGCTCGTCTAGATGTTCCTGCAAGGGTCTCATTCGAAGACGGCAGTTTGGAACCAGTGGGATGCAAGAAGACATCATCCCCAACAAGGATTTGTACATCCGCACAGAAGTGAACCTTTTTGCTTGAAGGGATGTTGCGAGGCCCATTATTTTCCTCATCCTTTCTTCGGACGGGTAAGCTTTTGTTTCCTTGGTGCATATCCATGCCCCTAGGAATTGAATGCCCTGAGCTGGAATCAGTGAAGACTTTTCCAAGTTGGTTCTTAGACCTAACCGATGGAAAAGGCGGATGCAGCACTGAAGGGACCTCCTGGCTCTTGTGAATGATGGACCTGTCACCAGCCAATCGTCGAGATATGGGTAAATGCAATGCCCCTTTAACCTTAAGTGGGCCGCCACCGGGGCCATGCATTTGGTAAACACCCTCAGGCCGATTTGAGGCCAAATGGCAACACCTTGAATTGGAAATGGCGACTCTCCACGGCAAATCTTAAATACTTCCTGTGCTTCCGATGAATTGGAATATGGAAGTATGCATCCATGAGATCCAACGAAGCCATGAAGTCTTTTCTCTTTAACATTAGGAGGATCTCTTGTAACGAGAGCATTCGGAAGGGAATTTTCTTTATGTATTGATTTAGATCCCTCAAATCCAATACCTGTCTCCACTTCGTAGTTTGTTTCTTCTTGATGAGGAAGAAATGCGAATAGAAGCCTTTCCCTCTGTGTTGTCGAGGTACTTCCTCTATAGCCCCCTTCTGCAAGAGTGAATGGACTTCCTTTTGCAGCTCCTGATGATGTTGATGATGTCTTAGCACCGGGGGAGGACCTGGTGGCATTTGTACAAACTCTAGGGTATGGCCTCTGCTTATTACATCCAAAACCCATTTGTCCGATGTTATGGACATCCAATTGTCGAAGAAGAGAGACAGATAGTGGTCGTTTTCCAGGATCTGCTGTGTGGGGAACGCCGGCATGAAATCATTGTCGTCTGTTAGATTGTTGATTCTTTCCTCTATTGGAGGACTTGCCCCTAGATTGCTGCTGGAAAGAGTAATTGGAAGGCCTATATTGATTGCCTGTATTGTATTGCCTATATCCCTGCTGGTTATAGGGCTGATATCTGTTGGATGGATATGAAGATCTCTGATTAAATTGACCCCTTGCACCTCTTTTACGAAAGGACTGGAACCTTCCTTGCTGAAGGGATCCCAGCGCCCTAGCCGTATCTGTATCTGACTTGATGCCCTGCAGCGCCTCGTCTACACGTTTGCCAAAAAGATTTTCGCCATCGAATGCCATGTCGACAATTTTCGCCTGCACCTCCGGACGAAAGGATGTAGCCTCCAGCCAACCCTGTCTCCGAAGTGAAACTCCTCCTGCCATCTGCCTGAAGGCCATAGAGGAGACATCCATGGCAACGTCAATGGATTCCGAGGCCGACTTTGCCCCATCACGGATGATAGCAGCTGCCTATTCTTTCTTATCCTCAGGGAGTGCAGCCACAATGGGTGCCAAATCCGACCACATTTGCCTGTTAAAACGGTTAATTAGGGCCATCGCATTGGCTGCTTTAATAGTAGAGGCTGCCATGACCGCAAACCTCTTCCTGGCTCCATCCATCCTCCGTCCCTCTTTGTCTGGCGGCACCATCGAAGTAGAAACCGGATTCTTGGAATTCCTCTGAGCCGCTTGCGTCACCACCGACTCCGGTCTCGGGTGTCCTATCAGACAGGCCGCAGAAGACTCTGGTGCTCTATATTTCTTTTCGATTCTAGGAACCGAAACCGCGATGGAGGCCGGTGTCTTCAAAATTTTTTGTCCCTCCTCCCAAAGGTGAGGAATAATCGGGATTGAGTGAGCAGACTTCCTGGTGTCATCCTTGAAATCATATAAGAAACATTCAGTTTCTTTAACCTCCATTTCCAGATCAAATCTCTTGGCTGCTTTTTCCATAATGTCATGGAATCCTCCAATATCCTGAGGAGAAGTGGTTGGCGGCGGAGTAGGTGAAGAGGCCGACGGCAAAATGTACTCACTCCATTCCTGACCTCTCGTAGAATCTTGCATATTTTCACCTTCCTCAGGTTGCTCATCATCATCAGTGTCCGTTAGATCATCCCTGATTGTGATCACTGGAGGTGATCTCACAGACTGCGTGTGAGGAGTAGAATGGGTTCTCGGAGACTGTGTTGCAGGTGCCGGCGTAGATGGCGGAGGCTTATTCGCCTCTGGAAAACGACGATAATAGTCGTTAATCATGAACCTCAGGTCAGAAACCAGAGCTACAGGTATGGAGACTGACTCTTCTCGCGCCTCCTCTCGCGACTCTTCTTGTTGCTCATCTTCCTCACCATAGTCGCAAGTCTCCTGGAAAGATTCATATCTTGTAGACTGAGACTGAGCCCTCTCCTTAAAGGAAAACACCTCCTCATCATCTGTGTCCTGGCTTTTTATCCTAAGTTTTGAAGGACTGTAGGCCACTCCAGACGACTCCTCCCCTTCTGAATCCTGCTCCAGCAAAGAAGATGGGGGTAGAGGCGAAATCTGCGTCCACGACGTGAATTCTGCAGATTTGCTTATGGTCACCAAACCCCTCGACGACTGAAATGAGCGAATGGAGATCAAAGTCTTCAACTGTGGTGATTTAAATGCCTTTGCCTTTGAAATTACACTCTTCGTCGACGGAGTCGTTGTCGACATAGCCATCGTCGACGGAGCCGTCGTCACTAAAGCCATCGTCGACGGAACCGTCGTCGACGGGGTCGTCGGCGACTTCGTCACTGATCCCATCGTCGACGATGTCGTCGTCGACAGTTTCCTCATTGACGGTATGAACAAACTCGTCGACGTAGTCGTCGTCGAAACTGTCTTAGTTCCCGTCGTCGACGCAGCTGCCGTCGTTGAAACAGTCGTCGTCGACGGTGAAGTCGTCGACGGAGCTGAAGTCTTTGCCACAGATTTTACAGTAGAAACCAGGGAGCTGGTCGACGGAGCAGACCCTGCCCCCTTCTGACCTGACAGCTTCTTGAGGGGAGTATGAGGGAGAGTTGAGACCTCCTTCCCCTTAGATTTAACCTTCTTAGGCTCCACCATTTCCTCAGAATGTGAGGCCTTTCTCTTTTTAGGTGTTAAGCTAGTAGACTCCTCATCAGAATCTGAATCTGATGCGGCCTTCTTCTTTTGAAGCCACAACAGCAGACAAGCCTCTCTGTCCCTCAGAGTTTTAGCAGAGACGGTTATACAATATTTACAATCCTTGGCCACATGCTTTGGATGAAGACAATATAAGCAGTCCTTGTGAGGGTCTTGAGAGAAAAGCCTAGGCTTTCCACAGGATCTGCAAGGCCTGAAAAGCCTCTTTTTAGAGCTTTCAGCCATTATAAAAGAAATAGGTACTCACAATACCTTAATCCAGATGATAAGACAGTTGAAAACAAAGGTCAATAGTTCACACAGGAACAGCAAACTGAGCAGAGCTCAGGGGGACTCCTTTCTCACACGAAGGTGGTTGGAAATCTGAGGCAGGAAGTTTCTGCTGGGGAGTGTGAGGGCAGGGCAGCAATGCTGATTGGCTGACTTTTGGACCAAACAATGAGGAAGTCTGGTTACCAAATAATACAGTCCCTATGGGCTTCACTATGCAGTTTTCTTCTCTATGATACTGCTTTGGTCATTCTCTTACCGTGAGATTCCCACCATGACGACGGGGAAGATACAAGCATGTGAATCTATGAAAGATGTAATACTGGAGAATGAGAATATTGTAAATATTTCATATCTTGGAATTGGTAGAGCTCACACGTTTTTTTTTTACAAACATGTCAATAGCAGCATATTGATTCCCTTGTGTTGTGAATTTAGATGAAGGGCCAAACCAATTGCGCAACTGTAATCCATATCAACATTTACCATAGCAAGGAAGACTCTTGAAACTTCCTGGTTTATCCCTGTGATGTTGGATGGGCCGGGAATTCCTGTCTCGCTGTTCGGAGATACCTTTCTGACCACATGTTACATATTATGGTAATAATACTTGCATCTGGCGCTCCCGTGTTCCTAATCGTAAAGCTATGTAATATTGTCCCCATTTACCATTTTCATTTATCTCTGAGTCACTGCCTCACCTGTTGCTTGTACATACTTTATTGCTACATGTGCATTCACTGTCCAATAACTTGTTGCCAGACCATCCGATGTTCTTGTAATTCTTCACCCTGAACTGCTCACCGGTTTGTGTTTTGAGACGTTCATATGTAAAATGGATATGCATATTGCACATTGCATTGGATGCTATATGTTTGACTGTACGCTATTTTTGTAATTCAAATGCCAATAAACACATTTTTTTTAAAACATTTAACATAGCAGGTAAATCCTCTATATCAAAATCATTTTGATTCGATAATGATAACAACAAATGAATATTTTGAACATCCGAGATTGTTAAATCAGATTTTATTATTTTTTGCCTGTAATGCAAGATACTTTTTTTATCACATTCAGAGAAGAAGCTTTTCAATTTCAGTCTTCTAGAAAATTTAAACAAATCAATTTCTAGATTCACCAAATCACAATTCCCGTACGGGCAAAATGACAAACCACATTGCAAAACATTCAATTCTATATCGCTAATGGGTCTATCAGACACATTTATTACTAGTAGAACCTCATTACTCTCAGAACTAGTGGGATCAACAACTATGTCAAGATCTGTGATTTCTTTTTGTCCTGACTTCTGGTACCCATCCTTATATTTTCTTTTTTTCTCCACTCCCTCCTTGTTTTGTTATAGGGTTTCTTTTTCCCAGTTTCATGCGCTGAATTTCCTCGGAAAAAGAAGAACATTCAGCTGGCTTGGGTCCAATTCTGTTTTTGACCCAGTTTCGTCCCATGTGGACAGGTCAGAACTATTGTAATGTACTGAGCTCAGTTTAGCCCCATCATCTGACAACTGTCTCTGTTTTAATTTTGTTAAGATCGTCATAGTTTTTTAAAGTAAAAATACGTTCAGTATTATAATCTCTTTCATCCCGTCTAATTTTGTTTAGTTTCCTTTCCTTAATTTGCGATTGATGTTTACTTATCACATCTTTAAGGATGATATAATTTTTCTCAGTCAGTTCAGGTAGCTTCATGTCATTGATCTCTTTCTCTAATTCTGCAATTTGGTTTTTAAGTTTTTCTACTTTCCTTTCCAAATTTTTGATTAAAATATTCATCATGCAGAAGGAAGCAGAATTTAGATTGTCATCCACTTCTTTGAGTGATCATCTTCTAGATCATCAAATGTGGGAAAGATTAAAATCCTTACACCCCTGGGGATGAGTTTATTTTCCATGTAGTTCTTAGGTGTTACCCCGTCTCACCATTTCCAGAGTTCTAATTTTTTTCAATCTTTCAAGCTTTTGGAATTTACTTTTGAGGCTATCCTTTCCAGGAGTTTTGGTGCTATCTTTAATCAAAGGTTTACTTTGTTGAAACAAATCAGCTACCTGTTTCTCACGATCATCTTCCATGCTGTGAAGTGTATATTTCTATCTTCTAAAGTACAAACAATATCAACTGAGTATACTTGTAAATTCTAGAGGTCGGGGAGCGAGGAGAGAGAGAGCTGTGATTCTGCCAACAAAATCTCCATACTTATCACTCCCATCGCTCCCTGCAGAAAACTATCCAAGCTAGTGCCTGGTGCAGATTTCAGAGGAATCACAGAGTCTTTACACTTCCCTGTTTTAGAAAATTGAAAAATCAATCCTTCAAAGTTTTGAATAAAATGTCAACAGTATCTTATGTTAGATCACGGGGGGGGGTGGCCCAGCTCAGCCTCCTCTGGGTAATGACTGGCGAAGACGGGTCCGGTCTTCGCCCAGGCACATAACACAGTGAGCTTTGAGTGCTTCAGTTAATTAGAGTCCTCCTCCTGGACTCCCGCTGTATCCTGGGGGCTGCAGTCCCCCTGCATCTGCTCCTGAAAGCGCTAGCAGGGAACACAGCATGCTTTTAGTACTTCAGTTCATTAGAGCCCTCCTCCTGGGCTCCCACTGTATCCTGGGGACTGAAGTTCCACTCCTTCTGCTCTTGAATGAGTTTGAGTCTTAGAAGTCCCACTAGTGCTTTTTGTACATCAAAGTGTTCCAGCGCTTTAACACTATGAGGCAGTGCAAGTTCCCACTGGGCCATTCGGCCCAGCAATCAGTCTTATCCACTCTCACTGGAGTTGTGATACTGAAGACCCCGGGACTGTTCAGCACTGTAGCACTGTGGTGGACTGAAGCAGATGCCCCGCGATGACGGCTAGTCTCATCACTGCAGTTCAAGCAGCTGGTCGTCCGCAGTGCTCCTTTGAATGATGTGGTATGTTCATCTGATCCTGTTCCCAGGTCTGGTGCAGTCATTTTCCTTCTGATGGGTAAGTTTGGACTCCAGGCGCATGGGTCAGAACCAGCTACATTGCACATGGCGATGGCTGTCCTTCTCGGCATATGTTGTACCAAGTTTTCCCTGGTGATGTTCATCTATCCAGAATGGAGACTGGCATACCTTAATACCCCGGTGCTGGTCAAACAAGGCACAGCTCTTGGTGAGCTTCTACACATCAAAGTACAGCCCAGGCAGGCTGCTTGATGAATGATGATTTGAAAGCTTCAAACTCCCATTTTATAATCCATGTGCAGACACAGGTATGATGTAGTGTTTCTCCAGGCTGAGGAGTCTTTGAGGCGATGGTCCCAGTGAGCTCTGTTAACCTGTAGCTTGCAGTGAGTCCATTCTTTAGTCCTTTTGAAGCAGGTTAGATCCACAGGGCTGTAGTTTCAGATTGTGCAGCAGGCGCAGCCAGAGTACAGGGCCTGGTTGGTGCAAAAATCAACTTCCAGCACGGACCCTTCTTCTTTCTTAAGATTCAAGAAGCAGATCTGAGAGGCACTGCCCCTCTCAGATAATTATTCAGTGTTCGCTGGGGTCAAGCAGGAGGATATGGAGAGAACGGGACCCACACCTGGGCATACCTGTTCTGCATTCTGTCCATCAATTGTTCTTTTTGCATGTGTCACCCCGAGTGGGACATGTATGCCCAGGCGTGGGTCCCGTGCTCTCCATGCCACTGGAGTCAAGCTATCCTGGCTGATGAGCGGTGAAACCCGAAACCGGTCCTAGGATGCTTGTTTGCAGTCCAGGTAGGACCTGGCCTGGTAGTACGGGCTGGACTGTTCCCATTGGGAGCAGGGTCACGACTGAGTTGCATATGGCTCGGTCCAAACTGGAATGAATTGGTGAGCAAAAAAATGATGGTTTTAGGCCCAGATCTCTGTCCCAGGGTGAATGTATGACATTGTTCTGCATTCTGTCCATCAATTGTTCTTTTTGCATCATGTTATGGGATGCAGCGCTTATCAGTGTAATGGATGACGAGGTGAGGGTGGTGCGCAGTTTATGGTTTGCAGTAGGCTGGCAGCTCTGAGCAGCTTGGTTTTCTTTATGATCAGAGCATACTTAGTTGGTTACTGCTCTGGGGTGTCCAACTTGACATTTTATTCAAAGTTTATGGTGTGTTTGGCTCGTGATCAATCGAAGGGCGTGTCTTATTGCTAAAATGAAACCCTAACCCGTGGTCCATCACCCCTCGGAGCTCTGTCCTGACTCCACAAAGGCCCAGCCCTAGCGCATGCGTGAACCGCGCCCTCAGGGCCCCAGAGGATGCCCGAGATCCTGTGAAGCTCACAGTGTTGCTCTCCACCATAAATTAGCACATCTTGGAACAGCCTTGACACAGCGAGGAACACCCCTGCTAAGGTGGAAGCGAGCACTTGAACTACAATTGTTGTTGGAGTCGAGCCGCTCGTTGTATAAATATACTACCCCGGCCGGTCCTTGGCAGTCCTGCCTGTCCTGCTCGCAGACTTCAAAGCCACTTCAGACCCATGCGAGGCCTGCAGCAGCCCCTGCGACACACGGGGGACCGGGGAGCCGCGGCCATGGCGCTGCACATCGAATGCGTCCCCACCGGGGAGATCATCCGCCTGGCAGGGCCCGGAGAGGCGTGCTGCGCCGGCTGCAAGCACGTGAGTGTCTATAGGGGCCCCATCTGGCGTGCATAGGAGAGGCGTGCTGCGCCGGCTGCAAGCACGTGAGTGTCTATAGGGGCCCCCTCTGGCGTGCTGCGTGCTGCCGGCTGCAAGAATGTGAGTGTCTATAGGGGTCCCCTCTGGCGTGCATAGGAGAAGAGAGTGCTGCGCCGGCTGAAATGGCGTGTGTGCACTGCCCACAGGGGCCCAGCTGGCAGGCATAGGAGAAGGGAGTGCTGCGCCAGCTGCAAGCACGTGAGTGTCTATTGGGGACCTGGGGTGCATAGGAGAAGGGAGTCCTGCGCCAGCTGCAAGCACGTGAGTGTCTATAGGAGCCCCCTCTGGCGTGCATAGGAGAAGGGAGCGCTGCGCCAGCTGCAAGCACGTGAGTGTCTATAGGGGCCCCTCTGGCGTGCATAGGAGAAGGGAGCGCTGCGCCAGCTGCAAGCACGTGAGTGTCTATAGGAGTCACCTCTGGTATGCATTGGAGTGCTGCGCCGGCTGCAAGCACGTGAGTGTCTATAGAGGCCTCCTCTTGCATGCATAGGAAAAGGGGCACCATACCTGCCAACTCACACTGCCACCGTGTGACACACGATATTGGCTCCTGTCCCACGGTGGCAGGGAAAACGAACTGGAAACCACTGTAAGTGGTTTTCCAGCTCATTTACCGAGGCTTTGAACTGCGGACGTCTATTAAGAGGTGTGAAAACACCCAGGACACCCACACCACGCACCAGCCTCGGCAGGCTTTTGGGGGGGAAAGGTGGACTCGGTGGAGGGCGGGTGCGGTTCAAAAGTGCCTCGTAGGTACTTCTCGGCACTATGAGCCCCGCCCCTCAACGCACGGTGAGATTGTTCTTCTAGTGGAAAGGTACCATGCCAGCTGCAAGAACGTGAGTGTCTATAGGGGCCACCACTGGCATGCATACGAGAAGGTAGCACTGCGCCAGCTGCAAGAACGTAGTGTCTATAGGGACCACCGCTGGCAGGGCACTGGAGAGGCAGGCGCTGCCCCAGCTGCAAGAGTGTAAATGTCTCTGAGGGCATCGCTGCAGCCCACAAGGGAGGTGGGGAGAAAATTGAGCCGTTGCAAGTAAAATATACGAGCATTCTGGGAAAACTTGTGCCGCGTCGCAAATTGAAAGTGTCTCTGCGGGGTCGCTGTCAGGATACAGGGAAACAGCCAAAGATAAGTGTCCTTGGCAGTGCTTGCAAGGTTCAGGAGAAACGCGCTGCACAGAGTGCTCGAATGTGCGGTCTTTAAGGGCCACCGGCAGAGCACAGGAGAGGCTGCTGCGCCAAAAGAAAGAATGGTCCATCACGTGTATGTTCAGCCAGGACCCCTATGGAGCCGTCCACAGACTCTTGCATTCTTGAACCTGGGAGCACACGTCCCATAGGGCCTGTCAGTAGCGCCTATAGACACTCACATTCTTCAGAATGGCACATCCCTGCATGTTCAGTCAGGATCCCTATAGGCGCCCACATTCTTCAGAATGGCACATCACGTGTATGTTCATTCAGGAACCCTATGGACACTTCCATTCTGCAGAATGTAGGTGTCTATAGACACCACTGACAATGCCTGCGGCAGGTGAGCTCCCAGCTTCAAGTATGCAGGAGTCTGTGGACGGCTTTATAGGGGTCCTGACGGAACATACACGTGATCGGCCAATCTAAAGAATGTGGGGCGCTATAGGTGCAGCTGACAGGGCCTGCAAGAGGTGAGCTCCCAGGATCAAGAATGCAAGAGTCTGTGGACGGCTGTGGCATACGAGAGGGGCATTGCACCACCTGGAATATAAGGACCCCCCTCAGCAGCAAGGAGATGTCTGCTGAGCTAGCAGTAATAATAGAAGTGTCATGTGGGCGAGGGTGGGTGTTATCGACTGAACATAGGAGGGATGTGCTGTGCGAGCTGAAGGATGTAAAAGTCTATAGTGGGCACTGGTGAAGTATAGCAGAAGAGATGCGCGGTGAAGCCAGTGAAAATATAAGTGTCTATAGGCACCTCTGGCAGGACACAGGGGAGGGGAGCTGCATCACCTGTAAGACTGTTAATGTCTGTTGGACAGGCCACCTGAAGGGCTTGCTCCCTCCCCGCAGGACGGGGCCCGGGCCACCGTCAGCACCCTTGCCCGGCCCAGCCGCCATCTTGGACACGGCACCACGCGGCCGCGCGGCCTCAGGCCGACCCCAACCCTGGGCCTGGCCAGGCCCCGACATCCCGGCACCACCCTCCACCCAGGAGGTGAACGGACCACTTGGCAGGTCAATGGGAGTAAGAAGTGTTGATGGCTCTCCCCCGCCAGGTGCCGAGCACCCCCAGCCTCCTCGGGCGCTGGCTCCACCCCCCTGCTGGGTGTCTGGACTCCCTCATCCCAGACCTCCCGACCTCCAAGAGCGAGGGTCCGGACATCAAAGGGCGCCAGACCTATAACTGAGGCAGCCCCAGGACAGGAAGGCAGTTGTATCCTGGAGTCGAGAGACACCGCGACGAACTCATCCTTGACGGACTGCTGGCGCTGCCACAGCCCTGCCTTGTGAACTATTGTCCTGCCTGCTGGCGCTGCCGCGGCCCTCTGCAACCTTCATCCTCGTGGGACCTGTTGGCGCTGCCGCGGCCCTCTGCAACCTTCATCCTCGTGGGACCTGCTGGCGCTGCCGCGGCCCTCTGCAACCTTCATCCTCGTTGGGACCTGCTGGCGCTGCCGCGGCCCGTAGTAACCTTCATCCTCGTGGGACCTGCTGGCGCTGCCGCGGCCCGTTGCAACCTGCATTCTCGTGGGACCTGCTGGCGCTGCCGCGGCCCGTTGTAACCTTCATCCTCGTTGGGACCTGCTGGCGCTGCCGCGGCCCGTTGCCACCTACGACCTCTTCGGGACCTGCCGGCGCTGCCGCGGTCTGACCCATCCGAACACCAAGCTCGAGGATTGTGAGCTATCACCGTTACACCTCCGTACCCGTGGGTACCAAGACTGTCCCGCTACCCCCTTCCCTTACTAGAGACTAGAATTGAGAGGATCATCGTGTCCTGATCGCCTTGTATCGTACCACTCTACTACCAGAAGTGCCTATAAAAGGTGTTACCCTGATCTTTGTGTGGTGTCCATCTGTGGGGGGGAAGTTACCTGTCTGTGCGATCACTGTGCTCGGCCGACCCTCCAGGTCTCCGTCTAACATTGGTGGCTAGCGGCGCGATCCGAACCAACGCGTACCGTACAGACAGTAACTCACCCTACGACTAAAACCACAATGACGACCAAAGAGAGCGGATCGGCGGAGAAGTTCCAGATGGAAAAGCTGGAGGAATACAACCACCGAGAGCTCAAACAATTTTGCATAGACTTAGGCATTGCTACCACCGGGCTAAGCACAAAAGAAGACTTCAAAAACGCCCTAGAGGCCTGGACAGAGACAAATACCGCAACCCCCCGGGACCCCGCAGCCCCGGAAGTCAACACCACCCGGACGGAGGAACGGAGAACAGGCCCTTCCCGTGAAGAGATCCAAGAGCGGGAAAAAAATAGATTACACGAGTTAGACTTGGCACGACTCAGATTAGACGGAGAATTGAAACTGGCGGAACAAAAAATAAACTTAGAACACTTACGCCTCAGAGAAGAGCGAGAGGAAAAACAGAGACAGAGAGACCTCGAAGAAAAAAGACTGGCATACGAGCACGAGTGCAAACTAGCAGAGATAGAAATACGCAAACTGAACAAAAACCTAGGGGTGCCCGAGCAACCGCACTCCCCGGGTCCTACCGAGCAGAAGGTCCACATCCCCAAGGATGTGGTCCGAGAATATCACCGGAACGACGACATACAGCAGTGGTTCAAGGCCTATGAGATTGCCATGACCGCCCACCGGGTCGCTCGAAGTGACTGGGGAGCCGGTCTATGGGGGAGATTCGTCAACGAGGGTCGTGATGCCCTGCTGCAGCTTCCGGACCATCAAATGACGTCCTATGACCACATGAAGGCCACCCTCCTCAGTCGATATGGACTTACACCCGAAATGTACCGCCATAGGTTCCGCAACTGCACCCGGATCCCAGGTACGACGTGGTTGGAATACGTGAACTATTTCAGCCGAGCCTTCGAGGGGTGGATCAAGGGTAACAACGTAACCACTTACGAACAACTCTTCAATCTCATTGTGTGGGAGCACCTCTCCAACAACTGCTTCTTCGAGCTCAGGCAGCACCTCCTCGACAGTAAATTGACTGAACCCCGGCAGCTCGCCACCGAGGCTGACCGGTGGGAGAGCACCCGAGTGGCCCGGAGTGGGCCGAATGAGCAGAACAGAACCAACCAAGGTCATCATCGTCCCCGAGGAGGAGGAGGAGGCCCGGGCCGGGGCAGAGACGCCGTCCCGGCCGCACCCACTAACGCCACCCCGGCCCCAGCAGGCCGGGGAAACCCCCCGATGCGCCCGGGGTTCCGAGCTAACGTGACGTGTCATCGATGCCAGCGAGTCGGCCACTATGCCAGTGACCCGACCTGCCCGAAGAACCAGGTCCCCGGGCCCCGCCAGATGGCGGCCGCCGCCCTGGGAGAAGAACAAGTCTCCGAAGACACGGAGACCTATGAGTCGGAGCAGTTCGAGTGGGAACCCGCCGCCATGACCCTGGCATGCCTAGGAGGAAGAGACATGGTCCCGCGGACTCCCCTGCCCGCCAACACTCGGAAGTACAGCCAATGGGTGAGCATCAATGGGCGCAAGGCCGAGGCCCTGCGTGACACCGGGGCCAGTGTGACGGCCGTCCGCTGTCACCTGGTGACCCCAGAACAAATCCTACCAAACGTACTTTGCCCCGTCCGATCGGCAGATAACTCGGAGAGCCTGTGTCGGATGGCCTGCGTCCCCTTCGAATGGGGAGGAGTGTCCGGCATGCTGAAAGTAACTGTCCGTGACGATGCCCCCGTAGACTGCCTCCTGGGGAACGATCTCGAGAGCTCCCCGTGGGCCGCTGTGGAAAGAAGAGAGCATCTGGGGATGTTGGGTCTCCCGGACTGGGCGTGCGTAACCACCCGGTCCATGGCCACCCGCACCATCCCTAGACCAGAAGAACCAGAATGGGCAGCACCTCCGCCCTCGATCACTCCAGAAGAAGACTTCCTCCAGACCGACCACCCGGACCCCACCCCAGAGGGGTCCCCACAGCCCCCCGAGCTTCCCGACCTGGCTCAGTGGCGTCAAGAAGGGGGGCCCACCCAGGAACAATTCCGGCAGGAGCAAAAGACCTGCCCCTCCCTCGAGGGATTGCGACAGCAAGCGCTCGCCCAGAGCCACGGAGACACCACCGGGGCCCACTGGGTTTATTGGGACAATGATCTCTTGTACAGCGAACAGAAAATCGCAGAACTGGGGGCCGGGCGAGTGCTGGTGGTGCCCCTCCACTTCAGAGACTTCCTGTTGAACCTAGCCCATGATGTCCCCCTGGCCGGGCACCTGGGCCAAGACAAGACCTACCACCGCCTGGTGACTCACTTTTTTTGGCCCAAAATGAGAAATGACGTCTCCAACCATTGCCGGTCCTGCCCGACCTGCCAGGCCAGCGGGAAGAGCGGCCGCAAACTCAAGGCACCCCTACAACCATTCCCCGTGGTGACCACCCCGTTCGAAAGGGTGGGAATAGACATTGTGGGGCCCCTGGACCCCCGAACAACACAGGGGCATCGCTTCATCCTGGTCCTGGTGGACCACGCTACCCGATATCCTGAGGCGGTCCCCCTTCGTACGATAACAGCCCCAGTAGTGGGTCGAGCCTTGATGGGGATCTTCTCTCGAGTGGGCTTCCCCCGGGAAGTCGTCAGCGACAGGGGTACGAACTTTATTTCAAAGTATATGAAATCCCTCTGGCAGCAGTGCGGAGTCACTTACCGCTTCACCACCCCCTATCACCCCCAGGGGAACGGACTAGTCGAGCGGTTCAACCGCACCCTCAAGGGGATGATCATGGGGCTGGAAGAACCCCTACGCCGCCAGTGGGACGTGCTACTACCGTGCCTCCTCTTCGCCTACCGAGAAGTCCCCCAGAAGTCCCTCGGCTTCAGCCCCTTCGAACTCCTGTACGGACACCCCGTTCGCGGGCCTCTCAGCCTAGTGAAGGGGGAATGGGAGATGGCCCCCCTAAAGACCCCTCCGGACGTCTACAAATACCTCCTGACCCTCCGCAATCAGACCCGGAAATTCAGGGAGATCGCTAAAGCCAATCTGGAGGCCAGTCAAGAGGACATGAAGAAGTGGTACGACCAACATGCCTCCTCCATCGAGTTTGAACCGGGTCAGCAGGTATGGGTGATGTCCCCCATCGAACCGTGTGCCTTGCAAGACAAATGGACGGGGCCCTTCAAGGTGATCGAGCGCAGGAGTCCCGTCACCTATCTCATCGACCTGGAGTCCCCCCGGAACCCCCTCCGGGTCCTCCACGCCAACAGGCTCAAACCCCACTTCATGCGCTCAGAACTCAGCCTGCTGATGGCTGCCGACAGTGGTACGGAAGGAGACTCCGAGCCCCTCCCTGACCTACTGAGGACTCGGGAAAGGGATGGCTCGGTGGACGGGGTCCGACTCTCCGAGGCCCTGACCCCAGAGCAGCGTCAAGATTGCCGGGCCCTCCTGCTGCCGTTCGCAAACCTGTTCTCCCTCGCACCCGGAGTCACCTCCTGGTGCCTGCACGACGTGGACACGGGGGACAGTCCTCCTGTCCGACACCGGGCGTACCGAGTACCGGATCGGGTACGTACATGCATCCAAGAAGAAGTCTCCAAGATGCTCGCCCTCGGGGTCATCGAGCCTTCGGACAGTCCCTGGGCCAGCCCGGTCGTCCTGGTCCCCAAGGCCGCGGCACCGGGCACCACACCTGAGCTCCGATTCTGCATCGACTACCGGGGGCTGAACGCGGTCACCCGAACCGACGCTCACCCTATCCCCCGCGCAGATGAACTAGTCGACCGCATGGGGGCAGCCCGCTACCTAAGCATCTTTGACCTGACAGCGGGCTACTGGCAGATCGGCCTCACCCCCAGGGCCCAAGAACGTTCCGCTTTCTCCACCCCGGACGGACACTACCACTTCAGAGTGATGCCCTTCGGCATGAAGAACGCTCCAGCCACCTTTCAAAGATTGGTGAACCAGGTATTGGCGGGCCTCGAAGAATTCAGCGCCGCCTACCTGGACGACATCGCAGTATACAGCCGCCACTGGGCAGACCACCTCCACCACCTCCGAGCGGTCCTGCAGGCCCTCCAACAGGCCGGCCTCACCATAAAGGCCAGCAAGTGCCAAATCGGCCAGGGGTCCGTGACCTACCTCGGACACTAAGTGGGGAGCGGTCTGGTGGCCCCCCTCCAACTCAAGGTAGCTGCCATCCGGTCCTGGCAACCCCCCGAGACACAAACAGAGGTCCGAGCCTTCCTGGGGCTCACCGGATACTACCGGCGGTTTGTGAAGGACTATGGCAGCATTGTGGGGCCCCTCACGGAACTCACGTCCAAGAACAGCCCAAAGAGAGTCAACTGGACGCCCGACTGTCAAGCAGCCTTCGAGACGCTGAAGGCCGCCATGTGCACCGCTCCTGTGCTCCAGGCCCCCGACTACAGCCGCGAGTTCATCGTGCAGACCGATGCCTCCGACCATGGTATTGGGGCCGTCCTCTCCCAACTGAACCCCGAAGGAGTGGACCAACCAGTGGCCTTCATCAGCAGACGCCTACTGCCCCGAGAACAGCGCTGGAGCACCATTGAGCGAGAGGCCTTCGCAGTGGTATGGGCCCTCAAGAAGCTCCGGCCGTATCTCTTCGGAACCCATTTCCGGGTACAGACAGATCATCGGCCCCTGCAATGGCTCATGCAGATGCGGGGGGAGAACCCCAAACTGTTGCGATGGTCCATCTCCCTGCAGGGGATGGACTTCACTGTGGAGCATCGCCCTGGCCCAGACCACGCCAACGCGGATGGCCTGTCCCGCTTTTTCCGCCTCGACGAGGAAAGTCCCCAAGAAGATGGGTGACTCTCCCCGCCTTCAGCTGGGGGGGACGCATGTTGGACAGGCCACCTGAAGGGCTTGCTCCCTCCCCGCAGGACGGGGCCCGGGCCACCGTCAGCACCCTTGCCCGGCCCAGCCGCCATCTTGGACACGGCACCACGCGGCCGCGCGGCCTCAGGCCGACCCCAACCCTGGGCCTGGCCAGGCCCCGACATCCCGGCACCACCCTCCACCCAGGAGGTGAACGGACCACTTGGCAGGTCAATGGGAGTAAGAAGTGTCGATGGCTCTCCCCCGCCAGGTGCCGAGCACCCCCAGCCTCCTCGGGCGCTGGCTCCACCCCCCTGCTGGGTGTCTGGACTCCCTCATCCCAGACCTCCCGACCTCCAAGAGCGAGGGTCCGGACATCAAAGGGCGCCAGACCTATAACTGAGGCAGCCCCAGGACAGGAAGGCAGTTGTATCCTGGAGTCGAGAGACACCGCGACGAACTCATCCTTGACGGACTGCTGGCGCTGCCACAGCCCTGCCTTGTGAACTATTGTCCTGCCTGCTGGCGCTGCCGCGGCCCTCTGCAACCTTCATCCTCGTGGGACCTGCTGGCGCTGCCGCGGCCCTCTGCAACCTTCATCCTCGTGGGACCTGCTGGCGCTGCCGCGGCCCTCTGCAACCTTCATCCTCGTTGGGACCTGCTGGCGCTGCCGCGGCCCGTAGTAACCTTCATCCTCGTGGGACCTGCTGGCGCTGCCGCGGCCCGTTGCAACTTGCATTCTCGTGGGACCTGCTGGCGCTGCCGCGGCCCGTTGTAACCTTCATCCTCGTTGGGACCTGCTGGCGCTGCCGCGGCCCGTTGCCACCTACGACCTCTTCGGGACCTGCCGGCGCTGCCGCGGTCTGACCCATCCGAACACCAAGCTCGAGGATTGTGAGCTATCACCGTTACACCTCCGTACCCGTGGGTACCAAGACTGTCCCGCTACCCCCTTCCCTTACTAGAGACTAGAATTGAGAGGATCATCGTGTCCTGATCGCCTTGTATCGTACCACTCTACTACCAGAAGTGCCTATAAAAGGTGTTACCCTGATCTTTGTGTGGTGTCCATCTGTGGGGGGGAAGTTACCTGTCTGTGCGATCACTGTGCTCGGCCGACCCTCCAGGTCTCCGTCTAACAATGTCCATAGGGGCTACACAGGGGAATAGGAGCCAAAGCAAACCTAAACACACCTATAGCAGGCGGGATAGTTCGGGCAGTTAAGCACTTGTTGCTGAGATGTGTTTCTAATCTGCAAGTCACAGTTAGAAATTGGATCAGGCCAACTAAGCCTTTAATCCTTCTGAGCTTGATCAAATGAGTGCCATTAAGTCAATGACAGTGCTATGAAAAAGCAGAAATGCTGCAGTGAGGGATACTCAAAAATATGTCGGGAGAGAGTAGGACAAGTTATGGGGTGAAGAAGAGGTGAGATAGCGAAGAACTGCAGCCAGCACATACATGCTTATAAGGTCTTTGATGCCCACACAGGTAAGACGTGAAGTGCCACGTGCAAAAACGTCATGGTCTATAGAGGCTCAAACAGGACATACAAGGGGTGCTGCATCGACTGTGAGAATATGCGTGATCACAGGAGACACGGACAAGGATTTAGAGGTGTGTGTTGTGCCGCTTGAAAGAGTGACTATGGGGAGCAACTGATTGGAGAGAAGCGCTAAGTGTCCGAATGAGTCTATAGAAACACTAGTCTGGCATCGGCTGCACAGACTTAAAAAATGTAGGTGCTAATAAACTCTACTGATGGCTAAAACCAAGGTGTTCTGCAGCACGTAAAAAAAATAAAAATTGCCAAAAGCAACAGGTTGCACTTCACTTTTTAGTATGCAACGGCAAAGCTAATAGGTCTAGTTTTCTGTAAAGGGATATGTTTGGTAATAGCTGGGCTACTTTGCACGTGCTGCTCTCAGCTCTTCTAGAAAGAAATCACAGTAAAGAAGCAACCTCTTGGGCTGCAACAATATGGGACCTGGCAGTGGGGCTCATGATACTGGATTAACAGAGTTGACCTGGACCCTCAAAGAAAAGTGTTTGAGTCAGAAAATGAAGTTTGTGTTTTAACTTAAAAGACATAAACAATCAAATATTGCTTAGTAGATACTTTTGACAACAGGCCAGTACTTTCGATGCAGCCTAGAAAGCTTATGTGCACACACACACACACTTTGTGAACAAAAAGCTGTACGTCCAACGTTACCTAGAAATCAAAGTACAACAAGTGAATTTGCAAGGGTGATTAGTGAATAGCTTTGAATGCCATACAAACAAACAGAGCTCCCTCTCTAAACAAAAAAGCCATAAAACAGCTGTTAAGATGTCATCATGTCACTAAAGTAAACACATCAAAGAACACACGCAGACTTTGAATAACACGCTAGGTGTCATGCTGCTTCTGCAGTCTAGCAAAAGGAATACTTGAGCACCAGACAAAAGGGACTACATAACCATCCTCAAAGTGCAATAGCCCTGATGAACAGCCCATCTCAGCAATATCTAACCACGAACAAGCATTGGCAAAGCCAATAGGGCCTGGCTATGTGAGATTTAATGGCTTTGCTAATGTGCTTTAGCCATGTTGCAAATGGCTGAAAGTAATGTAAAAAAAAAACTGTATGACACCGCCAGTGTTGTTAGCGTTACAGCACTTTTTAAAATGTATTATGAGTTATGATGCACTGAAACTAAGGCTGTTGTATAATATGGCTAAAAAAAATTGAGAATGCCAATAGTTGTTGCAAAGGCGAGACCTATTGGCTTTGCCAATGCTTGCTATGGAATGCCACATGGTAATTTATAAGTATTCATATAGGGCCAGATGTAGGAGCCCTAATACCGGTCGGAAACGGCAGATTTCATCCGTTTCCGACCGGTATTAGGGTTTTCAGATGTAGGGGCATGTTATTTTAAGAATCGGTAATTTTACCGATTCGGTAAATATACCGATTCAGTAAAATACCGAATCGGTATATTTACCGAATCGGTAAATCCATATGTAGCTGACACTCCTAAGAGTGCCACAGGCCCTTAAGAGTCGGTATTTTACCATACAATCCTATTGTGTGATAAAATACCGAATTCAGGTGTGCATGCACATCTGTGCATGCACACCTGTGCCATGTGACACACAGACATGCCCTTAGGGCATGTATGTGTGCCACATGTCACACAAGCCTGTACTTGGGGTGCTAGAGGGTGTCAAAGTGACACCCCCTGCACCCTTGCAGGATTCGGTATTTACCGATTCGGTAAATACCGAATCGGTATTGCCCATTGATTCCTATGGGCTTCATGGCCCATAGGAATCAATGGGCAATACCGATTCGGTATTTACCGAATCGGTAAATACCGAATCTTACAGATTCGGTATTCCTGAATTCGGAATTACCTAAATCTGCCCTCTTACCATTTACAGACTCTTAAATACCGAATCGGTAAAATTAGGTATTTAAGAGTCTGTAAATGGGAATTACCTACATCTAGGCCATAGTGTTTACAACGGCTGTAGTGCTGATGTTATAGAATAGAGAATGCCCTTAGCAAGTTGTTAGTGTATCCAGATTCAGAAGCATTTTAGGACCCTATAAAAACTGTGAAAATGTGCCATATAAATGTGCTGAATGTAACATAAGTTGTAGGTAGGCAGAAAAGTCTAATAGGTTACAGCATTTATTACAGTGATGCTTTAGGCTATATGTTACTTTGGGAGCAATGGTTACAAAAGAACCAAAAAAGCTCTCCTGACTGCTTGTTTAGTAATAAAATATTATATATTTTATATAGTTGGTGTTCAGTGGGTTTCCTAGACCTTTTGGCCCATGTGCCACTGCATCTGCTGTACCATTCAGATCATGACCCTAGTGCCTGCAAGGTAACTGCACTTGTGACTGCTTCCTTAGTGCTAAAATATAGCACTCATCAGTGTTCAGTTGGTTTCCTAGACATTTTGGCCCCTGTGCCACTGCACCTGCTGCACCATTGAAATCATGACCCTATTGCCTGCAAGGACCAATGAGGAAATCGGTTATATCCAGTAAAATATGTGTTCCAAAAAACACATATTGGATGGAGGCTATATGCTCAAGTTGTTTGAAGTTCACAGGGTGAGGTGTTTGGGACTATATGTGTCCTGGTTAAGTGTTTTTTTTTTAATTAAGGGTGGTGAGTACCCCATTAGAAAATTGGGGACGGAGCAATGGCTACTCCAAGGTGTGGTTCACGGGGAGAGTTGTACCCCGTTACGGTGCAGAGTGTTTTTTAGATTTAAGGGTGGTGAGTACCCCATTAGAAAATTGGGGGCGGAGCAATGGCTACTCCAAGTTGTGGTTCACGGGGAGAGTTGAACCCTGTTACGGTGCAGAGTGTTTTTTTAGATTTAAGGGTGGTGAGTACCCCATTAGAAAATTGGGGGCGGAGCAATGGCTACTCCAAAGTGTGGTTCACGGGGAGAGAAGTACTCCGTTACGGAGCAAAGTGGGCTCCATTTTTGTCACAAAATCAATTTGTGTTTGGGTTTCCCAAGGAAAGGGGATGGGATTTGGGACTAGTTGTGTTTGGGATTTCTTATTACCTGAAGATGTAAGATAGTGCGAATGTTATCTTAATGCTCTATCTTTAGAATGTGTTGTGTACTTTTATATCCATGTGTACGCTAATTTCAATGGTCTATCTTTAGAATGTACTGTGTACTTTTACATGGATGTGTACACTGAAGCTAATGCTACTTATTCGTATTTCATTCTTTTTGATTTCCCTAAAAAAAGCAGATGTGTTATATTTAGCCTGTCTCTTTTCTGTCTGTGGGATTTCATTGTCACTCACATGATGTCACCACTAGAATGTTTGGTGACATCATGGAGTGTTGGTGGCTTAGCCTGGTCTCAACTGGCAGTTGGCACCAGGCAGGCTGAGTGACAAGGAGGTCACTCCTGGTGGGTCTTTTACATTATCATCTTGAAGACTTGACTTGCAACTAACTTTAATAAAGGAACCATAATAATACACTCTAGGCTTCTATTTACAACAGAAACAGAATACATAATTATTGTGTAGCTAAACATAAACAAAGCTTTCATAAAAAGTGCATTTAAACGTATCCAACTCTCCAAAACGAGTAGTCACAGTTGACATAAATAAAGCATACACTTTACAAATCAAAGTGAAAACCAAGCATGTTAAATTGTGTTAAAATCTGGGTGGTCCTTTCCTGTGAAAATATCTTATCCTGTGCTTGACAGTGAATGGGCATAAACAATGTAAATTAACCAAGATCACCATATGTTAGACTGACACTGAGACTGATATGCAGGTTTGTACTTTGTTCCTAAAAAGTCAGTTTAAAAAAATTAAATGGACCCAGCAAAGGAGATGAATTTTGCAAAAAGCGTGCCGTTTTGTGCAGATGAAGAATGAGACACCTTTTGAGATGGGATATGTGTAAAATAAAATTTTGAAAAAGGGCAGAAGCAGGCTCCATGGAAAAAGTATGCTAGCTTCCACTTTCCTATAAATGCTCTCACTCTGAAGTCAGCCAACAGCAAAGTAAACACCAGGCTCCCACAAAAACACAGCATGACATTTCACCTCGGCCTTTGGATGCTCCGCAAATGTGATGAGATAAGAACAAAATGTAAAGCCCTGTTTAATACAGAAATCAAGTTTATAGAAGAATACTGTAAACACAGCTTTTGGAATGTACGAACTCAAGCTGCATAGCCAAATAAATATTTCAGAAAAATAAGAGCAACACATACGTCCTTGTGAACTGGGTATTGCATAGAAGCAAATAACAATGTTCACAAGGAACTCATTTCAAGCCACATTGATGATTAAGCAAGCTATAAATGCTTGCATCAGGTATAGTCAAAAAACATATATACAATTTAAATTAGGATCCTTAATTCTCTTCAGTCACGGCAAATTACCACAATGTATAATATTTATAATCTATACATAAAAGCCCAAGACAATAAACAAGTCAAAAGAATATTCACTTCAGCCGATGTGAATATGATTTATTCTGTAGTCACAACTTGTACCACAAATGTAAATCTTAGCACAATTGCATTTTAATTATTGCAGTACACGCACAACATGGTGATAAGTGAGCCCCAGTGAAGTGATCTTAACCTACTCCTTCAGAACCCTCCATTGTGAAGTCCGGCCCGGCTATGCTTCACTCGTCACGGGACCGTAATTTTACCACACACCGCATCCATCATTGACTAATTCCCAACTTCCCCCGAGGCTCCTCACCTAGATCGGGTCACAGCCCTGTGGGGTAATGTGATTAATATTAAGACATATACTTCTATAGTCCCCAGAAACACTGTCCTAAAGAGACCCCGTATCGAGAATGGGTCGAAACGTCGTCGACAATTATAAAGAGAGAGCAAGAAAGATACATCATATTGTTCATTGTACAATGCTCCTCCCTGCTGTATTTTTTTTTTAAACCTTCCCCTGCTTACTTCTCGCTTAGTTTTCACCACGTTACGTTAAGATCACTTCACTGGGGCTCACTTATCACTTCTGCTTATGCTTCTAAAGCAAATAAAGCCAGCAAATTGAAAGCCTGAAAATATGAGTTACAAACCACAAAGCCAATAGCAAGCCATAGGCGGAATACATTCCCAGGTCAACTTTCTGAAAGTCCTCAAGATGTCTTTCACATACCAGACAACTGCGCTGTCTGGTAGGCGACGACTTAAAAACCCCTGAAAGCCAATGGCTGAAGTGGACAACCTGAAAGCCTCCTTTTAGTACTATTTCTTACATGCACTTTTTAGGTCTCACCTTCCAGGCAGGTTTTAGCTGTCTATAGACGAAAGCCTCTTGTGGTATGCCAAATACCTACAGTGGGTTTAGAGCCGGACTATTGATAACCATTGGCTGGCTTTTCCTGCTACTTTCATTTGCTTACCTTGTATTCCACAGCTTTCCTGTCTCTTCTTATCCTTATCACTCCCCGGAGAGTAGCCTCTTTACCACCCTTTGATGGTCCTTTGTATTCTTCCACTGCTCTATTTCAGGAAACTTCGCTTTTAGGTCTTGCCAGACTCAGCCCATGCGCTGGTCAGGCGAGACTTTTACTGAGGGCTCAAAAATGCTACCATGGCCAGCCTAGAGCTACAGTTCATGTGGGCGGGCGCGTGCTTAAGAGCAGAGGCGCCATATAACAAACCTCGTCATGCTCATTAAGCACCCACGATCACTTTCACTTTCGCCCGCGATCACTTTCGCGGCGCACCTTTGATTTTCTCCTTCAAAGAACATCAAACATCAAAGAACATATTTTTGTGTTAATGCTTTGCTGCTGGCCATTTGACTTACAACATGCTTTCTCTTTCCACAAACTCAATGTTTGTGCTCCTTTATTTTGAGATGCTTTTAGAATTACTGTCACACACAACCACACACACAACCACAATCACACACACAACCACAACCACACCCACAACCACACACACAACCACACACACACACAACCACACACACAACCACACACACACACAATCACAACCACACACACAACCACACATACCACACAACCACACAGACAACCACACACACAACCACACACATACACACAACCACACACACATGACACCCAGAGCCACACACACAACCACACACACACAACCACACACACAACAACCACACACACAACCACACACATGCACACAACCACACACACTACCACACATTCAACCACAACCACACGCACAACCATACACACAACCACAACCACACACACACACACAACCACAAAAAACCACCCAACCACACACACGAACACACACAACCACACACACACAACCACGCACACAGAACCACACACGCATCACAACCACACACACACAACCACACACACAAACACACATACACAACCACACATACACACAACCACAACCACACCCAACCACACAACCACAATCACACACACATAAAAACACACAACCACACACAACCACACACACAACCACACACACAATCACACACAACCAGACACACACACAACCATAACCACGCACAACCACACACACAACCACACAAACACAACCACACACACACAACCACACACAACCACACACACACACACAACCACAACCACACCCAACCACACAACCACAATCACACACACATAAAAACACACATAAAAACACACAACCACACACACACAATCACACACAACCAGACACACACACAACCACACACACACACACAACCGCGCACAACCACACACACAACCACACAAATACAACCACACACACAACCACACACACACACAACCACACCCAACCACACAACACACACACAATAACACATACAACCACACACACACAACCACACACACAACCACACACACAACCGCACACAACACACACAACCACACACACACAACCACACACACAACCACACACACAACCACACACAACCACACACACAACCGCACACGCAACCACACACAACCATAACCACACACACAACCACACACACAACCACACACAACCACACACATACAACCACATGCACAACCACAACCACACACACAACCACACACAACCACACACAACCACACTCACAACCACATACACAACCACACACACAACCACAACCACACACACAACACACAACCACACACACACAATCACACACAACCACACACACAGACCACGCACACAACCATAAACACAATGCACACAACCACACACAACCACACACACACAACCACACGCACACACACAACCACACACAGCAACACACACAACCACAGACACAACCACGCACAACCACACAAACAACCACACACACAACCACAACCACACACAACCATACATACAACCACACACACACAACCACACACAACCACACACACACAACCACACACACAACCACACACACAAAACCACACACACAACCACACACACACACACACAATCACACACACACACAACCACACACACAACCACACATACAACCACACATTCAACCACACACACACAACCACACACAAAACCACACACACAACACACAACCACACACAACCACACAAACAACCACACACACAACCACACACACAACCACAACCACAAACAACCATACATACAACCACACACACACACAACCATACACAATCACACACACACAACCACACACACAACCACACAACCACACACACACAACCATACACAAAACCACACACACACACACACACAACCACACACACACAATCACACACACACAACCACACATATAACCACACACACAACCACACAAGAAACCACACATACAACCACACACAACCACACATACACCCACAACCACACCTGCACCCACAACCACACCCACAAACACACCCACACACAACCACACCCACACACACAACCACACCCACACACAACCACACCCACACACACAACCACACCCACACAACCACACACACACACACACACAAACACACACACACACAACCACACATACACACACAACCACACACACAGCCACACACACAACCACACACACAACCATACCAAGCATTGGCATAGCCAATAGGTCTCGCCTTTGGGACCTTATAAGTGTTTAGTCATGCAACAGTTGATGTGGTTGCACCAAGGATATTGTGCTGCATAACTAAATACTTAGAAGGTTCCAAAAGCGAGACCTATTGGCTATGCCAATCCTTGTTTTTCTTTCTATAACAGTGCTTGTTTTCTTGTTCTCTCCCTCGTGTGTTGCCCCTCCCTGCTCTGTGTGCTTCCACATCCCTCTCCTTAAGCTTGCCCATTGCTAGCACCACCCCTCCCTGGCTTTTATGTTTTTTTAAAGGCATCCCTACATCCAGCCTCAAGCACGTCATTTTCTCCTTTTCCCCCTCCCAATCGATTCCCCCTAGCCACTGTTCCCACCCACTACTTTATTACTACCTGAACCCCTTTAAGTCCATATATATTTTTATTTTATTTGTAAAAATTATTGGCAGCCCGTCACTGCTGTTTGCAGGCAGGCAGCTTCCCAATGCTAAAATCGCTTTTGTGCCACTAAAACATTGGGGCATATTAGCAAGAACCTCGTTAAAATTATCGCCGTTTTAGCTGCATGAAACTGCCGCTAAAACGGCGATAATGGGCTTGCTAATATGCGTTATAGAATTCCAATAGAAGCCCAGGTTAGATGTGCAGGACATCTAACCTGGGCTTTTATTGGAATTCTGTGACGCATATTAGCAAGCCCATTATCGCCATTTTAGCTGCAGTTTCCTGCCGCTAAAACGGCGATAATTTTAACGAGGTTCTTGCTAATATGCCCCAATGTTTTTAGGTCTCGCCTATTCTATCCTGCAGGGATAAATAGGCGAGATTATAGTAAGGGAAAAGAAAAGTTTACCTAGCTGCGGATCGCGTACGGTTCACATGAGCTATGCGCGTGTACATCATCACCAGCCACTTCACACACCACCATTTGTCTATGCCTCGGCATCAGACTTCAAAGGCTGCCGCTCCCCCACCCCCCGCATCAGACTTGAAAGGAATGCACTCCCCCGCCCCTGCCACAGCAATGCCTAGAGCTTTTTTTTTTTTCTACATGGCTCGTTACTTATTTCCTGTCTTTCTCTGGCTCACATTTTACTTTCTTCTCTGACTCATGCTTTTTTCGTCGGATCGTGCATTTCTTTCCCACTCTTTCGTCTGCTAGTGCTTTTTTTCCCCACTCTTGTCGGCTCGAGCTTTTTTCCCCCCACTCTTTCGTCGGCTCGAGTATCCCCTTCCCCACTCTTTCGTCGGGTTGTGCTCCCCCACTATCTCAGTGCATTTTTCCCCCACGCCTCACACTGCTCCACGCCTCACACTGCTGCACACCACACTGCTGCACGCCTTACACTGCTGCACGCCTCACACTGCTGCACGCCTCACACTACTGCACGCCTCACACTGCTGCACACTGCTGCATGCTGCACACTGCTGCACGCCACACACTGCTGCACGCCACACACTGATGCACGCCACACACTGATGCACGCTGCTGCATTACTCACACTGCTGCATGCTGCACACTGCCCCACGCCTCACACTGCCGCACGCCTCACACTGCTGCACGCCTCACACTGCTGCACGCCTCACACTGCTGCATGCTGCTCACTGCTGCACGCTGCACACTGCTGCACACGACACACTGCTGCACGCGACACACTGCTGCACGCGACACACTGCTGCACGCCACACACTACTGCACGCCACACACTACTGCATGCCACACACTGCCGCACGCCACACACTACTGCACGCCTCACACTGCTGCATGCTTCAGACTGCTGCACTCCACACGCTGCTGCACGCCTCACACTGCTGCACGCTGCTGCATTACTCACACTGCTGCATGCTGCACGCCTCGAACTGCTGCACTCCTCACACTGCCGCACGCCTCACACTGCCGCACGCCTCACACTGCTGCACGCTGCACACTGCTGCGCGCCTCACACCGCTGCACGCCTCACACTGCTGCATGCCTCACACTGCTGCACGCCTCACTGCTGCACACCTCATACTGCTGATTTACTCACACTGCTGCATTACTCACACTGCTGCATGCTGCACACTGCCGCACGCCTCACACTGCTGCACGCCTCACACTGCTGCACGCCTCACACTGCTGCACGCCACACACTGCTGCACGCCTCACACTGCTGCACGCCTCACACTGCTGCACGCCTCACACTGCTGCACGCCTCACTGCTGCACACCTCATACTGCTGATTTACTCACACTGCTGCATTACTCACACTGCTGCATGCTGCACACTGCCGCACGCCTCACACTGCCACACGCCTCTCACTGCTGCACACCTCACACTGCTGCACGCCGCACACTGCTGCACGCCACAACCTGCTGCATTACTCACACTGCTGCATTACTCACACTGCTGCATGCTGCACACTGCCGCACGCCTCACACTGCTGCACGCCTCACACTGCTGCACACCACACACTGCTGCACGCCTCACACTGCTGCACGCCTCACACTGCTGCACGCCTCACACTGCCGCACGCCTCACACTGCTGCATTACTCACACTGCTGCACACTGCAACACGCCTCACGCTGCTGCAATGTTGAACACTGCTGCATGCCACAAACGTCTGCACACAACACACTGCTGCATGCCTCACACTGCTGCACACCTCACACTGCTGCACGCCGCACACTGCTGCACGCCGCACACTGCTGCACGCTACACACTGCTGCATTACTCACACTGCTGCATTACTCACACTGCTGCGTGCTGCACACTGTCGCATGCCTCACACTGCTGCACGCCTCACACTGCTGCCCGCCTCACACTGCTGCACGCCTCACACTGCTGCACACCTCATATTGCTGCACGCCTCACACTGCTGCACACCTCACACTGCTGAACACCTCACACTGCTGAATGCCACACAACACCACCACATCACTCTGGGACACCACCACATCACTTTAGGACACCACCACATCACTCTAGGACACCACCACATCACTCTAGGACACCACCACATCACTCAGGGACACCACCACATCACTCAGGGGCACCACTCAGGGGCACCACCACATCACTCTGGGGCACCACCACATCACTCACGGATGCCGCCACATCACTCAGGGATGCCGCCACATCACTCAGAGGCACAACCACATCACTCAGGGGCACCACTCAGGGGCACCACCATATCACTCAGGGGCACCACCACATCACTCAGGGACACAACCAAATCACTCACAGACACCACCACATCACTCTAGGACACCACCACATCACTCATCACTCTAGGACACCACCCCATCACTCTAGGACACCACTACATAACTCAGGAGTACCATCAAATCACTCAGGGGCACCACCACATCACTCAGGGGCACCACTCAGGGGTACCACCACATCACTCACTGACACGACCACATCACTCACAGACACCACCACATCACTCAGGGACACCACCACATCATTCAGGGACACCACCACATCACTCAGGGGCACCACCACACAACCACATCACTCAGGGACACCACCACATCACTCAGGGGCACCACCACATCACTCAAGGGCACCACCACATCACTCAGGGACACCACCACATCACTCACAGACACCACCACATCACTCTAGGACACCACCACATCACTCTAGGACACCACCACATCACTCACGGACACCACCACATCACTCAGGGGCACCACCACATCACTCAGGGACACCACCAAATCACTCAGGGGCACCACCACATCATTCAGGGGCACCACCACATCACTCAGGGGCACCACTACATCACTCAGGGGCACCACTCAGGAGCACCACCACATCACTCAGGGGCACCACCATATCACTCAGGGATGCCACCACATCACTCAGGGACACCACCACATCACTCACAGGCACCACCACATCACTCTAGGACACCACCACATCACTCACAGACACCACCACATCACTCTAGGACACCGCCATATCACTCTAGGACACCACCACATCACTCTGGGACACCACCACATCACTCTGGGACACCACCACATCACCCAGAGACACCACCACATCACTCTGGGACACCACCACATCACTCTGGGACACCACCACATCACTCTAGGGCACCACCACATCACTCAGGGGCACCACCACATCACTCAGGGGCACCACCACATCACTCTGGGACACCACCACATCACTCAGGGACACCACCACATCACTCAGGGGCACCACCACATCACTCAGGGGCACCACCACATCACTCAGGGACACCACCACATCACTCACAGACACCACCACATCACTCACAGACACCACCACATCACTGTAGGAAACCACCACATCACTCACGGACACCACCACATCACTCTAGGGCACCACCACATCACTCACATACACCACCACATCACTGTAGGACACCACCACATCACTCACAGACACCACCACATCACTCACAGACACCACCACATCACTGTAGGACACCACCACATCACTCACAGACACCACCACATCACTCACAGACACCACCACATCACTCACAGACACCACCACATCACTCTAGGGCACCACCACATCACTCAGGGGCACCACCACATCACTCAGGGGCACCACCACATCACTCAGGGGCACCTCCACATCACTCAGGGGCACCACAACATCACTCAGGGACACCACCACATCACTCACAGACACCACCACATCACTCAGGAACACCACCACATCACACACAGACACCACCACATCACTCAGGAACACCACCACATCACTCTGGGACACCACCACATCACTCTGGGGCACCACCACATCACTCAGGGGCACCATCACATCACTCAGGACACCACCACATCACTCACAGACACCGCCACATCACTCACAGACACGGCCACATCACTGTAGGACACAACCACATCACTGTAAGAAACCACCACATCACTCTAGGGCACCACCACATCACTCAGGGGCACCACCACATCACTCAGGGGCACCACCACATCACTCAGGGGCACCACTCAGGGGCACCACCACATTACTCAGGGGCACCACCACATCACTCAGGGACACCATCACGTCACTCACTGACACCACCACATCACTCAGGAACACCACCACATCACTCACAGACACCACCACATCACTCAGGAACACCACCACTTCACTCAGGAACACCACCACATCACTCTGGAACACCACCACATCACTCTGGGACACCACCACATCACTCTGGGACACCACTACATCATTGTGGGACACCACCACATCGCTCAGCCTAACCACATCATCACTCAGCACCACAACAGCATCACTCAGCACCACAACAGCACTGTCCTTGCTTGTTACCAACAAGCATTGCCATAGCCAATAAGACTCGCTTTGGGAAAGTGTAAGCTATTGGCTTTGTGAATAACAATGCTATTAGTTTATATATTTTCAAAGCCAACACATATTTAAGAAAATGGTCATTTACAATACCAATAGCTCACACTTTCCTAATGCGAGACCTATTGCATTGCAAATGCTTGTTTTATTTTCTAATCTGAATGGTGTCAGCCATCTTGGATTGCTAAATCAAAAAAGGTGCCTGTGCCATTCCCAAGGTGACTCATGCATCATCATGCATGCACGTGCCTATGGAATGACGCAGAATTGTCAGTGTTCCTTTTTTGTTTTTGTTTTTCTTTTTTTGACGTTGCGCCACAGCATTGGCAAAGCCAATACGTCAATAAGGCGAGACCTATTGTGTTTGCCAAAACTTGTTTAAAATATTGTAACATGAGGTCTTCAGGATAGCTAACTTATTCTGGAAAAAATATAAACAATTCACTCAATAGACATGAGAGATGTGAAACAACTATCCATGCCGTGGCATCAGAACAATTACTGCCACATGGAGGGTATTGCTATTGAGCTTATGATTTTCATTTGCAGTGCTCTCCACTAATACCATGAGTGCCCCAGAACTCCCCTGTGTTTACGTATAAAGGTTGAATTGGAGGCCTTATAGGGAGGTCACATGCACAAAGTAGACCTGAGACTTTTATGTTCTAGCACATGCATGGTCACCACAACATGCTGCCTTACAACATGCACACTCCACACTTCGGACAAAAAGAGCAATTGACAATCCTATTTACCCCTCCATGAAACCAAACTTACATACCCTCTTTGAGGTACTATGCAAACCACCCAATGCGTTTAAGAGGCTTCAACTCAGTACAATCATTAAACATGGGAAAACATTGGGATGAGTTGATCCAGAGCTCTGTGAGGCCAAGCCAGGGCCAGATGTGTGATATACGAGAACATTTTATGACCCTGATGTCTCTCAGGTTCCATCACATATAAACCTTGGTCCAGGTCTTCCGGTTTGGTGAAATAAATACTTAAGGACAGATTTACAAGCCCCTTGCGTCACCTTTCCCATGTTAAAAATGACGCAAAAGTGGTGCAAGGGCCTTGTAAATAAGCCTCTTAGGCTCTGCACCTTCGCATACTCAGTCCCATAAACAGCCAGGCTATGTCACGTGGACAGCCGGGCCCCGAGCCCTCAGCATCCCCCCGTCCTAAGAATGGATTGGTCCTTCGGCCTTGACGTCTGTTTGATAAACTGCCTCACCCTTGTAGGTTCCACAGCAGCCGCCATCGGAGGCCTCGGAGATTGTGTCACATTAGCAGTCAGGTGCTTGGGACCTGGTGTCCTGTCAGAGGGGTATGGCTTGATCTGGAGTCCTTGTGGGTTTTCATTCTAGTGGACAGCCTGTTTCTCCAACCTTCAGGTTCTCTCGTATGGACGGACGGACCACCTATAGCTGGGGCCTTGTAGATATTGTAACATAAACTCTATGGTCAGAGGCCGCAAAGGTTCTGTCACATTCTCAGTCCAGTTCTGAGATATTTGGGCTCTATCCCACGGACAGCCCTGTCCTCAAATGTGTGCTTTGTCACGTGGACAGCCCGGTCCCGAGTCTTCATACTCGGGGCACAGAGAGCCTGGGGAGGCCTTCAGGGTTTGTCACCAGGAGGGACTGCCTGTTCCCAAGGCGTTGCCTTTCTTAGGCTTGGACAGCCTGACCCTTCATCAGTCTGAAGAAGTCTGAGGAACTGTCCCTCGTGCTTGGGTCTGCGGTTCAGTCTCCGCAGCGTGTCCTGAGCGGGAAAAGATGAAAGGTGTGTGGTCTGTGGTTGAAGTTCTCGAGCTGGACTTGGGAACTTCTCCTGCCGGTCCACATTGAGAGTGCCTTCACCTGACCGCAGCCGGCGCGCGGTGTAACCTTGGGAAGCGAGAGCTGCCTGCTATTGTGTCACTTCCGCTTTGAGCTGATGAGTGAGTCATTGAACAAACACCGCTGGATTCCTCCCTAGCGGCGCCTCGGCGGCTTCTAGATTACAGCTGTCGCCATTTGGTTAATGGTTTCCAGAAGAAACTGGGTGTGAGATCAAGAGACAGGATTGTGCATAGGAAGTATTACACCATCCTCCTCTGCAGACCCTAGGAGATATATTGCCCCCTTCCACCTGTGCAGACCCTCAGAGATGTATTACCCCTTCCACCTGTGAAGGCCCTCAGGGATGTAATATTCCATTCCACCTCAGTAGACCCTCAGAGATGTATTACCCCCATTCACCTCTGCAGACCCTCAGAGATGTATTACCCCCTTCCACCTCTGCAGACCCTCAGACATGTATTACACCCTTCCACCTCTGCAGACTCTCAGAGATGTATTACCCCATCCACCGGTGCAGACCCTCTGAGATGTATTAACCCCTTCCACCGCTGCAGACCCTCAGACATGTATTACCCCCTTCCACCTGTGAAGACGCTCAGAGATTTATTACCCCCTTCCACCTCTGCAGACCCTCAGAGATCTATTACCCCTGTCCACCTCTGCAGACCCTCAGAGATGTATTAACCCCTTCCACCGCTGCAGACCCTCAGACATGTATTACCCCTTCCACCTCTGCAGACCCTCAAAGATGTATTAACCCCTTTCACCTGTGCAGACCCTCTGAGATGTATTACCCCCTTCCACCTGTTAAGGCCCTCAGGGATGTATTACCCCGTTTCACCTATGCAGACCCTCAGAGATGTATTACCCCTTCCACCTCTGCAGACACTCAGAGATGTATTACCCCCTACCACCTCTGCAGACCCTCTGAGACTGAGATGTATTACCCCCTTCCACCTGTTAAGGCCCTCAGGGATGTATTACCCCCTTCCACCTCCGCAGACATGTATTACCCCATTTCCTCCTCTGCAGACCCTCAAAGATGTATTACCCCCTTCCAACTGTGCAGACCCTCTGAGATGTATTACCCCCTTCCACCTGTTATGGCCCTCAGGGATGTATTTCCACCTTCTACCTCCGGAGACCCTCAGACATGTATTACCCCCTTCGACCTCTGCAGACACTCAAAGATGTATTACCCCCTTCCACCTGTGCAGACCCTCAGAGATGTATTACCCCCTTCCTCCTCTGCAGACCCTCAGGGATGTATTACCCCTGTCCACCTCTGCAGACCCTCAGAGATGTATTACCCCCTTCCACCGCTTCAGACCCTCAGACATGTATTACCCCCTTCCACCTCCGGAGAACCTCAGACATGTATTACACCCTTCCACCTCTGCAGACCCTCAAAGATGTATTAACCCCTTCCACCTGTGCAGACCCTCTGAGATGTATTACCCCCTTCCACCTGTTAAGGCCCTCAGGGATGTATTACCCCGTTTCACCTATGCAGACCCTCAGAGATGTATTACCCCTTCCACCTCTGCAGACACTCAGAGATGTATTACCCCCTACCACCTCTGCAGACCCTCTGAGACTGAGATGTATTACCCCCTTCCACCTGTTAAGGCCCTCAGGGATGTATTACCCCCTTCCACCTCCGCAGACATGTATTACCCCATTTCCTCCTCTCAGACCCTCAAAGATGTATTACCCCTTCCAACTGTGCAGACCCTCTGAGATGTATTACCCCCTTCCACCTGTTATGGCCCTCAGGGATGTATTTCCCCCTTCCACTTCCGCAGACCCTCAGACATGTATTACCCCCTTCCACCTCTGCAGACCCTCAAAGATGTATTACCCCCTTCCACCTGTGCAGACCCTCTGAGATGTATTGCCCCCTTCCACCTGTTAAGGCCCTCAGGGATGTATTACCCCCTTCAACCTATGCAGACCCTCAGAGATGTATTATCCTTTCCACCTCTGCAGACCCTCAGAGATGTATTACCACCTTCCACCTCTGCAGATCCTCAGGATGTGTTACCTCCTCCCACCTCTGCAGACCCTCAGGTACCCCCTTCCACCTCTGCAGACCCTCAGGGATGTATTACCCCCTTCCACCGGTGCAGACCCTCTGAGATATATTACCCTCTTCCACCTGTGAAGACCCTAAGAGATGAATTGCCCCTTCCGCCTCTGCAGACCCTCATAGATGTATCACACCTTCCACCTCTGCAGACCCTCAGAGATGCATTACCCCCTTCCACCTCTGCAGACCCTCAAGCTGTATTACACCATCCATCTCAGCAGACCCACAGAGATGTATTACCCCCTTCCACCTCTGCAGACCCCCAGGGATGTATAACCCCCTTCCACCTCTGCAGACCCTCAGGGATGTGTTACCCCCTTCCACCGGTGCAGACCCTCTGAGATGTATTACCCCCTTCCACCTGTGAAGACCCTAAGAGATGAATTGCCCCTTCCGCCTCTGCAGACCCTCATAGATGTATCACACCTTCCACCTCTGCAGACCCTCAGAGATGCATTGCCCCCTTCCACCTCTGCAGACCCTCAAGATGTATTACACCATCCATCTCAGCAGACCCACAGAGATGTATTACACCATCCATCTCAGCAGACCCACAGAGATGTATTACCCCCTTCCACCTCTGCAGACCCTCAAAGATGCATTAACCCCTTCCACCTGTGCAGACCCTCTGAGATGTATTACCCCCTTCCACCTATGCAGACCCTCAGAGATGTATTACCCCTTCCACCTCTGCAGACACTCAGAGATGTAGTACCCCCTTCCACCTGTGCAGACCCTCTGAGATGTATTACCCCCTTCCACCTGTTAAGGCCCTCAGGGATGTATTACCCCCTTCCACCTCCGCAGTCATGTATTACCCCAATTCCTCCTCTGCAGACCCTCAAAGATGTATTACCCCCTTCCACCTGTTATGGCCCTCAGGGATGTATTTCTCCATTCCACCTCAGCAGACCCTCAGGGATGTATTGCCCCTTTCCACCTTTGTAGACCCTCAAGGATGTATTACCCCCTTCCACCTCTGCAGACCCTCAGAGATGTATTACCCCCATTCACCTCTGCAGACCCTCAAAGATGTATTACCCCCTTCCACCTCTGAAGACCCTCAGACATGTATTACACCCTTCCACCTCTGCGGACTCTCAGATATGTATTACCCCCTTCCACCGATGCAGACCCTCAGAGATGTATTACCCCCTTCCACCTCTGCAGACCCTCATAGAGCTATTACCCCTGTCCACCTCTGAAGACCCTCTGAGATGTATTACCCCCTTCCACCTCTGCAGGCCCTCAAGATGTATTACGCCATCCATCTCTGCAGACCCTCAGAGATGTATTACCCCCTTCCACCGCTGCAGACCCTCAGACATGTATTACCCCCTTCCACCTCCGCAGAACCTCAGACATGTATTACCCCATTCCACCTCTGCAGACCCTCAAAGATGTATTAACCCATCCACCTCTGCAGACACTCAGAGATGTATTACCCCCTTCCACCTCTGCAGCCCGTCAGACATGTATTACACCCTTCCACCTCTGCAGACTCTCAGAGATGTATTACCCCCTTCCACCGATGGGGACCCTCTGAGATGTATTACCCCCTTGCACCTGTGAAGACCCTCAGAGATTTATTACCCCCTTCCACCTCTGCAGAACCTCAGAGAGCTATTACCTCTGTCCACCTCTGAAGACCCTCTGAGATGTATTACCCCTTCCACCTCTGCAGACCCTCATAGATGTATTACACCATCCATCTCTGCAGACCCTCAAAGATGCATTACCCCCTTCCATCTCTGCAGGCCCTCAAGATGTATTACATCATCCATCTCTGCAGACCCTCTGAGATGTATTACCCCCTTCCACCTGAGAAGACCCTAAGAGATGAATTGCCCCTTCCGTCTCTGCAGACCCTCATAGATGTATCACACCTTCCACCTCTGCAGACCCTCAGAGATGCATTACCCCCTTCCACCTCTGCAGACCCTCAAGATGTATTACACCATCCATCTCAGTAGACCCACAGAGATGTATTACCCCCTTCCACCTCTGCAGACCCTCAGAGATGTATTACCCCCTTCCACCTGTTAAGGCCCTCAGGGATGTATTACCCCCTTCCACCTGTGCAGACCCTCTGAGATGTATTACCCCCTTCCACCTGTTAAGGACCTCAGGGATGTATTACCCCCTTCCACCTATGCAGACCCTCAGAGATGTATTACCCCTTCCACCTCTGCAGACACTCAGAGATGTATTACCCCCTTCCACCTGTGCAGACCCTCTGAGATGTATTACCCCCTTCCACCTGTTAAGGCCCTCAGGGATGTATTACCCCCTCCCACCTCCGCAGACATGTATTACCCCAATTCCTCCTCTCAGACCCTCAAAGATGTATTACCCCCTTCCAACTGTACAGACCCTCTGAGATGTATTACCCCCTTCCACCTGTTATGGCCCTCAGGGATGTATTTCTCCCTTCCACCTCCGCAGACCCTCAGACATGTATTACCCCTTCCACCTCTGCAGACCCTCAAAGATGTATTACCCCCTTCCACCTGTGCAGACCCTCTGAGATGTATTACCCCCTTCCACCTGTTAAGGCCCTCAGGGATGTATTACCCCCTTCCACCTATGCAGACCCTCAGAGATGTATTACCCTTTCCACCTCGGCAGACCCTCAGAGATGTATTACCACCTTCCACCTCTGCAGACCCTCAGGATGTATTACACCCTTCCACCTCTGCAGACCCTCAGGGATGTATTACCCCCTTCCACCTCTGCAGACCCTCTGGGATGTATTACCCCCTTCCACCTCTACAGACCCTCAGAGATGTATTACCCCTTCCACCTCTGCAGACCCTCAGAGATGTATTACCCCCTTCCACCACTGCAGACCCTCATAGATGTATTACACCATCCACCTCTGAAGACCCTCAGAGATGTATTACCCCCTTCCAACTCTGCAGACCCTCATAGATGTATTACACAATCCACCTCTGCAGACCCTCAGAGATGTATTACCCCCTTCCACCTCTGCAGACCCTCAGGGATGTATTGCCCCCATCCACCTCTGCAGACCCTCAGAGATGTATTACCCCCTTCCACCTCTGCAGACCCTCAGAGATGTATTACCCCGATCCACCTCTGCAGACCCACAGAGATGTATTACCCCCTTCCACCTCTGCAGACCCTCATAGATGTTTTACACCATCCACCTCTGAAGACCCTCAGAGATATATTACTCCCTTCCACCTCTGCAGACCCTCAGGGATGTATTACCCCCTTCCATCTCTTTAGACCCTCAGAGATGTATTACCCCCTTCCACCTCTGCAGACCCTCAGAGATGTATTAGCCCCTTCCACCTCTGCAGACCCTCAGAGATGTATTACACCCTTCCACCTCTGCAGACCCTCGGTATGTATCACCCCCATCCACCTCTGATGACCCTCAGTGATGTATTACCCCCTTCCACCTCTGAAGACCCTCATACATGTATTACCCCCTTCCACCTCTGAAGACCCTCAGACATGTATTACCCCCTTCCACCTCTGCAGACCCTCAAAGATATATTAACCCCTTCCACCTGTGCAGACCCTCTGAGATGTATTACCCCCTTCCACCTGTTAAGGCCCTCAGGGATGTATTACCGCCTTCCACCTATGCAGACCCTCAGAGATGTATCACCCCCTTCCTCCTCTGCAGACCCTCATAGATGTATTACCCCCTTCCACTTCTGCAGACCCTCAGAGATGTATTACCCCCATCTACCTTTGCAGACCCTCAGAGATGTATTACCCCTTTCCACCTCTGCAGATCCTCAGAGTTCTTTTACCCCATCCACCTCTGCAGACCCTCAGAGATGTATTACACCTTCCACCTCTGCAGACCCTCAGAGATGCATTACCCCCTTCCACCTCTGCACACCCTCAGGGATGCATTACCCCCATCTACCTCTGCAGACCCTCAGAGATGTATTACCCCATCCACCTCTGCAGACCCTCAGAGATGTATTACCCCCTTCCACCTCTGAAGACCCTCCGACATGTATTACCCCCTTCCACCTCTGCAGACCCTCAGACATGCATTGCCCCCTTCCACCTCTGCAAACACTCAGGTATTTATTACCCCCCTCCACCTCTGAAGACCTTCAGAGATGTATTACACCATCCAAATCTGCAGACCATCAGAAATGTATTACCCCCTTCCACCTCTGAAGACCCTCATAGATGTATTACCCGATTCCACTTCTTCAGACCCTCATAGATGTATTACCCCCTTCCACCTCTGCAGACCCTCAGAGATGTCTCACACCTTCCACCTCTGCAGACCCTCAGAGATGTATTGCCCTCATCTACCTTTGCAGACCCTCAGAGATGTATTACCCCTTTCCACCTCTGCAGATCCTCAGAGTTATTTTACCCTCATCCACCTCTGCAGACCCACAGAGATGTATTACACCTTCCAACTCTGCACACTCTCAGGAATGTTTTACCCCCATCTACCTCTGCACACCCTCAGGAATGTTTTACCCCCATCTACCTCTGCAGACCCTCAGAGATGTATTACCCCCATTCACCTCTGCGGACCCTCAGAGATGTATTACCCCTTTCCACCTCTGCACACCCTTAGAGACATATTACCCCCATCCACCTCTGCAGACCCCCAGAGATGTATTACCCCCTTCCATCTCTGCAGACCCTCAGAGATGTATTATCCCCTTCCACCTCTGCAGACCCTCAGAGATGTATTACCCCCTTCCACCTCTGCAGACCATCAGAGATGTATTACCCCCTTCCACCTCTGCAGACCCTCAGAGATGTATTACCCCATCCACCTCTGCACACCCTCAGAGATGTATTACCCCCTTCCACCTATAGAGACCCTCAGAGATGTATTACCCCTTTCCACCTCTGCAGACCCTCCGAGATGTATTACCCCCTTCCATCTCTGCAGACCCTCAGAGATGTATTACCCCATCCACCTTTGCAGACCCTCAGAGATGTATTACCCCTTTCCACCACTGCAGACCCTCGGAGATGTATAACCCCCTTCCACCTCAGCAGACACTCAGAGATGTATTACCCCCATCTACCTCTGCAGACCCTCAGAGATGTATTACCCCCATCCACCTCTGCAGACCCTCGGAGATGTATTACCCCTTTCCACCTCTGCACACCCTCAGGGATGTATTACTCCTATCCCCCTCTGCAGACCCTCAGAGATGCATTACCCCACCCACCTCTGCAGACCCTCAGAGATGTATTACCCCATCCACCTCTGCAGACACTCAGAGATGTATTACCCCCTACCACCTCTGCAGACCCTCTGAGACTGAGATGTATTACCCCCTTCCACCTGTTAAGGCCCTCAGGGATGTATTACCCCCTTCCACCTCCGCAGACATGTATTACCCCATTTCCTCCTCTGCAGACCCTCAAAGATGTATTACCCCCTTCCAACTGTGCAGACCCTCTGAGATGTATTACCCCCTTCCACCTGTTATGGCCCTCAGGGATGTATTTCCCCCTTCCACCTCCGCAGACCCTAAGACATGTATTACCCCCTTCCACCTCTGCAGACACTCAAAGATGTATTTTCCCCTTCCACCTGTGCAGACCCTCAGAGATGTATTACCCCCTTCCTCCTCTGCAGACCCTCAGGGATGTATTACCCCTGTCCACCTCTGCAGACCCTCAGAGATGTATTACCCCCTTCCACCGCTGCAGACCCTCAGACATGTATTACCCCCTTCCACCTCTGCAGAACCTCAGACATGTATTACCCCCTTCCACCTCTGCAGACCCTCAAAGATGTATTAACCCCTTCCACCTGTGCAGACCCTCTGAGATGTATTAACCCCTTCCACTTGTGCAGACCCTCTGAGATATATTACCCCCTTCCACCTGTTAAGGCCCTCAGGGATGTATTACCCCGTTTCACCTATGCAGACCCTCAGAGATGTATTACCCCTTCCATCTCTGCAGACACTCAGAGATGTATTACCCCGTACCACCTCTGCAGACCCTCTGAGACTGAGATGTATTACCCCCTTCCACCTGTTAAGGCCCTCAGGGATGTATTACCCCCTTCCACCTCCGCAGACATGTATTACCCCATTTCCTCCTCTGCAGACCCTCAAAGATGTATTACCCCCTTCCAACTGTGCAGACCCTCTGAGATGTATTACCCCCTTCCACCTGTTATGGCCCTCATGGATGTATTTCCCCCTTCCACCTCCGCAGACCCTCAGACATGTATTACCCCCTTCCACCTCTGCAGACCCTCAGAGATGTATTACCCCTTCCACCTGTGCAGACTCTCTGAGATGTATTACCCCCTTCCACCTGTTAAGGCCCTCAGGGATGTATTACCCCCTTCCACCTATGCAGACCCTCAGAGATGTATTATCCTTTCCACCTCTGCAGACCCTCAGAGATGTATTACCACCTTCCACCTCTGCAGATCCTCAGGATGTATTACCTCCTCCCACCTCTGCAGACCCTCAGGTACCCCCTTCCACCTCTGCAGACCCTCAGGGATGTATTACCCCCTTCCACCGGTGCAGACCCTCTGAGATATATTACCCCCTTCCACCTGTGAAGACCCTAAGAGATGAATTGCCCCTTCCGCCTCTGCAGACCCTCATAGATGTATCACACCTTCCACCTCTGCAGACCCTCAGAGATGCATTACCCCCTTCCACCTCTGCAGACCCTCAAGATGTATTACACCATCCATCTCAGCAGACCCACAGAGATGTATTACCCCCTTCCACCTCTGCAGACCTTCAGGGATGTATAACCCCCTTCCACCTCTGCAGACCCTCAGGGATGTATTACCCCCTTCCACCGGTGCAGACCCTCTGAGATGTATTACCCCCTTCCACCTGTGAAGACCCTAAGAGATGAATTGCCCCTTCCGCCTCTTCAGACCCTCATAGATGTATCACACCTTCCACCTCTGCAGACCCTCAGAGATGCATTACCCCCTTCCACCCCTGCAGACCCTCAAGATGTATTACACCATCCATCTCAGCAGACCCACAGAGATGTATTACACCATCCATCTCAGCAGACCCACAGAGATGTATTACCCCCTTCCACCTCTGCAGACCCTCAAATATGTATTAACCCCTTCCACCTGTGCAGACCCTCTGAGATGTATTACCCCCTTCCACCTGTTAAGGCCCTCAGGGATGTATTACCCCCTTCCACCTATGCAGACCCTCAGAGATGTATTACCACTTCCACCTCTGCAGACACTCAGAGATGTATTACCCCCTTCCACCTGTGCAGACCCTCTGAGATGTATTACCCCCTTCCACCTGTTAAGGCCCTCAGGGATGTATTACCCCCTTCCACCTCCGCAGACATGTATTACCCCAATTCCTCCTCTGCAGACCCTCAAAGATGTATTACCCCCTTCCACCTGTTATGGCCCTCAGGTATGTATTTCTCCATTCCACCTCTGCAGACCCTCAGGGATGTATTGCCCCTTTCCACCTATGTAGACCCTCAAGGATGTATTACCCCCTTCCACCTCTGCAGACCCTCAGAGATGCATTACCCCCATTCACCTCTGCAGACCCTCAAAGATGTATTACACCCTTCCACCTCTGAAGACCCTCAGACATGTATTACACCCTTCCACCTCTGCAGACTCTCAGATATTTATTACCCCCTTCCACCGATGCAGACCCTCTGAGATGTATTACCCCCTTGCACCTGTGAAGACCCTCAGAGATGTATTACCCCCTTCCACCTCTGCAGACCCTCAGAGAGCTATTACCCCTGTCCACCTCTGAAGACCCTCTGAGATGTATTACCCCCTTCCACCTCTGCAGGCCCTCAAGATGTATTACGCCATCCATCTCTGCAGACCCTCAGAGATGTATTACCCCCTTCCACCGCTGCAGACCCTCAGACATGTATTACCCCCTTCCACCTCCGCAGAACCTCAGACATGTATTACCCCATTCCACCTCTGCAGACCCTCAAAGATGTATTAACCCATCCACCTCTGCAGACACTCAGAGATGTATTACCCCCTTCCACCTCTGCAGCCCCTCAGACATGTATTACACCCTTCCACCTCTGCAGACTCTCAGAGATGTATTACCCCCTTCCACCGATGGAGACCCTCTGAGATGTATTACCCCCTTGCACCTGTGAAGACCCTCAGAGATTTATTACCCCCTTCCACCTCTGCAGAACCTTAGAGAGCTATTACCTCTGTCCACCTCTGAAGACCCTCTGAGATGTATTACCCCCTTCCACCTCTGCAGACCCTCATAGATGTATTACACCATCCATCTCTGCAGACCCTCAAAGATGCATTACCCCCTTCCACCTCTGCAGGCCCGAAAGATGTATTACACCATCCATCTCTGCAGACCCTCTGAGATGTATTACCCCTTTCCACCTGAGAAGACCCTAAGAGATGAATTGCCCCTTCCGCCTCTGCAGACCCTCATAGATGTATCACACCTTTCACCTCTGCAGACCCTCAGAGATGCATTACCCCCTTCCACCTCTGCAGACCCTCAAGATGTATTACACCATCCATCTCAGCAGACCCACAGAGATGTATTACCCCTTTCCACCTCTGCAGACCCTCAGAGATGTATTACCCCCTTCCACCTCCGCAGACCCTCAGACATGTATTACCCCCTTCCACCTCTGCAGACCCTCAAAGATGTATTAACCCCTTCCACCTGTGCAGACCCTCTGAGATGTATTACCCCCTTCCACCTGTTAAGGCCCTCAGGGATGTATTACCCCCTTCCACCTATGCAGATCCTCAGAGATGTATTACCCCTTCCACCTCTGCAGACACTCAGAGATGTATTACCCCCTTCCCCCTGTGCAGACCCTCTGAGATGTATTACCCCCTTCCACCTGTTAAGGCCCTCAGGGATGTATTACCCCCTTCCACCTCCGCAGACATGTATTACCCCAATTCCTCCTCTCAGACCCTCAAAGATGTATTACCCCCTTCCAACTGTACAGACCCTCTGAGATGTATTACCCCCTTCCACCTGTTATGGCCCTCAGGGATGTATTTCTCCCTTCCACCTACGCAGACCCTGAGACATGTATTACCCCTTCCACCTCTGCAGACCCTCAAAGATGTATTACCCCCTTCCACCTGTGCAGACCCTCTGAGATGTATTACCCCCTTCCACCTGTTAAGGCCCTCAGGGATGTATTACCCCCTTCCACCTATGCAGACGCTCAGAGATGTATTACCCTTTCCACCTCGGCAGACCCTCAGAGATGTATTACCACCTTCCACCTCTGCAGACCCTCAGGATGTATTACACCCTCCCACCTCTGCAGACCCTCAGGGATGTATTACCCCCTTCCACCTCTGCAGACCCTCTGGGATGTATTACCCCCTTCCACCTCTACAGACCCTCAGAGATGTATTACCCCTTCCACCTCTGCAGACCCTCAGAAATGTATTACCCCCTTCCACCACTGCAGACCCTCATAGATGTATTACACCATCCACCTCTGAAGACCCTCAGAGATGTATTACCTCCTTCCACCTCTGCAGACCCTCATAGATGTATTACACAATCCACCTCTGCAGACCCTCAGAGATGTATTACCCCTTCCACCTCTGCAGACCCTCAGAAATGTATTACCCCCTTCCACCACTGCAGACCCTCATAGATGTATTACACCATCCACCTCTGAAGACCCTCAGAGATGTATTACCCCCTTCCACCTCTGCAGACCCTCATAGATGTATTACACAATCCACCTCTGCAGACCCTCAGAGATGTATTACCCCCTTCCACCTCTGCAGAAACTCAGGGATGTATTGCCCCGATCCACCTCTGCAGACCCTCAGAGATGTATTACCCCCTTCCACCTCTGCAGACCCTCAGAGATGTATTACCCCGATCCACCTCTGCAGACCCACAGAGATGTATTAACCCCTTCCACCTGTGCAGACCCTCTGAGATGTATTACCCCCTTCCCCCTGTTGAGGCCCTCAGGGATGTATTACCCCCTTCCACCTATGCAGACCCTCAGAGATGTATCACCCCCTTCCTCCTCTGCAGACCCTCATAGATGTATTACACCCTTCCACCTCTGCAGTCCCTCAGAGATGTATTACCCCCATCTACCTTTGCAGACCCTCAGAGATGTATTACCCCTTTCCACCTCTGCAGATCCTCCGAGTTCTTTTACCCCATCCACCTCTGCAGACCCTCAGAGATGTATTACACCTTCCACCTCTGCAGACCCCCAGGGATGCATTACCCCCTTCCACCTCTGCACACCCTCAGTGATGCATTACCCCATCTACCTCTGAAGACCCTCAGAGATGTATTCCCTCATCCACCTCTGCAGACCCTCAAAGATGTATTACCCCCTTCCATCTCTGAAGACCCTCCGACATGTATTACCCCTTCCACCTCTGAAGACCCTCATACATGTATTACCCCCTTCCACCTCTGCAGACCCTCAGACATGCATTGCCCCCTTCCGCCTCTGCAAACACTCAGGTATTTATTACCCCCCTCCACCTCTGAAGACCTTCAGAGATGTATTACACCATCCAAATCTGCAGACCATCAGAAATGTATTACCCCCTTCCACCTCTGCAGACCCTCATAGATGTATTACCCCATTCCACCTCTTCAGACCCTCATAGATGTATTAACCCCTTCCACCTCTGCAGACCCTCAGAGATGTCTCACACCTTCCACCTCTGCAGACCCTCAGAGATGTATTGCCCCCATCTACCTTTGCAGACCCTCAGAGATGTATTACCCCTTTCCACCTCTGCAGATCCTCAGAGTTATTTTACCCTCATCCATCTCTGCAGACCCACAGAGATGTATTACCCCTATCCACCTCCGCACACCCTCAGAGATGTATTACACCTTCCACCTCTGCACACCCTCAGGAATGTTTTACCCCCATCTACCTCTGCACACCCTCAGGAATGTGTTACCCCCATCTACCTCTGCAGACCCTCAGAGATGTATTACTCCCATTCACCTCTGCAGACCCTCAGAGATGTATTACCCCTTTCCACCTCTGCACACCCTTAGAGACATATTACCCCCATCCACCTCTGCAGACCCTCAGAGATGTATTACCCCCTTCCATCTCTGCAGACCCTCAGAGATATATTATCCCCTTCCACCTCTGCAGACCCTCAGAGATGTATTACCCCCTTCCACCTCTGCAGACCATCAGAGATGTATTACCCCCTTCCACCTCTGCAGACCCTCAGAGATGTATTACCCCATCCACCTCTGCACACCCTCTGAGATGTATTACCCCCTTCCACCTCTAGAGACCCTCGGAGATGTATTACCCCTTTCCACCTCGGCAGACCCTCAGAGATGTATTACCCCCTTCCACCTCTGCAGACCCTCAGAGATGTATTACCCCATCCACCTTTGCAGACCCTCAGAGATGTATTACCCCTTTTCACCACTGCAGACCCTCGGAGATGTATAACCCCCTTCCACCTCAGCAGACCCTCAGAGATGTATTACCCCCATCTACCTCTGCAGACCCTCAGAGATGTATTACCCCCATCCACCTCTGCAGACCCTCAGAGATGTATTACCCCCTTCCACCTCTGCACACCCTCAGGGATGTGTTACTCCTATCCACCTCTGCAGACCCTCAGAGATGCATTACCCCATCCACCTCTGCAGACCCTCAGAGATGTATTACCCCCTTCCACCTCTGAAGACCCTCAGACATGTATTACCCCCTTCCACCTCTGAAGACCCTCAGACATGTATTACCCCCTTCCACCTCTGCAGACCCTCAGACATGTATTGCCCCCTTCCGCCTCTGCAAACCCTCAGGTATGTATTACCCCCATCCACCTCTGAAGACCCTCAGAGATGTATCACACCTTCCACCTCTGCAGACCCTCAGAGATGTATTACCCCATCTACATTTGCAGACCCTCAGAGATGTATTACCCCTTTCCACCTCTGCAGACTCTCTGAGTTATTTTACCCCATCCACCTTTGCACACCCTCAGAGATGTATTACACCTTCCACCTCTGCAGACCCTCAGAGATGCATTACCCCATCCACCTCTGCAGACCCTCAGCGATGTATTACCCCATCCACCTCTGAAGATCCTCAGATATGTATTACCCCCTTCCACCTCTGCAGACCCTCAGACATGTATTGCCCCTTCCGCCTCTGCAAACCCTCAGGTATGTATTACCCCCATCCACCTCTGAAGACCCTCAGAGATGTATTACACCATCCAAATCTGCAGACCATCAGAGATGTATTACCCCCTTCCACCTCTGCAGACCCTCATAGATGTATTACCCCCTTCTACCTCTGCAGAGCCTCAGAGATGTATTACACCTTCCACCTCTGCAGACCCTCAGAGATGCATTACCCCATCCACCTCTGCAGACCCTCAGAGATGTATTACCTCCTTCCACCTCTGAAGACCCTCAGATATGTATTACCCCCTTCCACCTCTGCAGACCCTCAGACATGTATTGCCCCTCCGCCTCTGCAAACCCTCAGGTATGTATTACCCCCATCCACCTCTGAAGACCCTCAGAGATGTATGACACCATCCAAATCTGCAGACCATCAGAGATGTATTACCCCCTTCCACCTCTGCAGACCCTCATAGATGTATTACCCCCTTCTACCTCTGCAGAGCCTCAGAGATGTATTACACCTTCCACCTCTGCAGACCCTCAGAGATGCATTACCCCATCCACCTCTGCAGACCCTCAGAGATGCATTACCCCACCCACCTCTGCAGACCCTCAGAGATGTATTACCCCATCCACCTCTGCAGACACTCAGAGATGTATTACCCCCTACCACCTCTGCAGACCCTCTGAGACTGAGATGTATTACCCCCTTCCACCTGTTAAGGCCCTCAGGGATGTATTACCCCCTTCCACCTATACAGACATGTATTACCCCATTTCCTCCTCTGCAGACCCTCAAAGATGTATTACCCCCTTCCACCTCTACAGACCATCAGAGATGTATTACCCCCTTCCACCTCTGCAGACCCTCAGAGATGTATTACCCCATCCACCTCTGCACACCCTCTGAGATGTATTACCCCCTTCCACCTCTAGGGACCCTCGGAGATGTATTACCCCTTTCCACCTCGGCAGACCCTCAGAGATGTATTACCCCCTTCCACCTCTGCAGACCCTCAGAGATGTATTACCCCATCCACCTTTGCAGACCCTCAGAGATGTATTACCCCTTTCCACCTCTGCACACCCTTAGAGACATATTACCCCCATCCACCTCTGCAGACCCTCAGAGATGTATTACCCCCTTCCATCTCTGCAGACCCTCAGAGATATATTATCCCCTTCCACCTCTGCAGACCCTCAGAGATGTATTACCCCCTTCCACCTCTGCAGACCATCAGAGATGTATTACCCCCTTCCACCTCTGCAGACCCTCAGAGATGTATTACCCCATCCACCTCTGCACACCCTCTGAGATGTATTACCCCCTTCCACCTCTAGAGACCCTCGGAGATGTATTACCCCTTTCCACCTCGGCAGACCCTCAGAGATGTATTACCCCCTTCCACCTCTGCAGACCCTCAGAGATGTATTACCCCATCCACCTTTGCAGACCCTCAGAGATGTATTACCCCTTTTCACCACTGCAGACCCTCGGAGATGTATAACCCCCTTCCACCTCAGCAGACCCTCAGAGATGTATTACCCCCATCTACCTCTGCAGACCCTCAGAGATGTATTACCCCCATCCACCTCTGCAGACCCTCAGAGATGTATTACCCCCTTCCACCTCTGCACACCCTCAGGGATGTGTTACTCCTATCCACCTCTGCAGACCCTCAGAGATGCATTACCCCATCCACCTCTGCAGACCCTCAGAGATGTATTACCCCCTTCCACCTCTGAAGACCCTCAGACATGTATTACCCCCTTCCACCTCTGAAGACCCTCAGACATGTATTACCCCCTTCCACCTCTGCAGACCCTCAGACATGTATTGCCCCCTTCCGCCTCTGCAAACCCTCAGGTATGTATTACCCCCATCCACCTCTGAAGACCCTCAGAGATGTATCACACCTTCCACCTCTGCAGACCCTCAGAGATGTATTACCCCATCTACATTTGCAGACCCTCAGAGATGTATTACCCCTTTCCACCTCTGCAGACTCTCTGAGTTATTTTACCCCATCCACCTTTGCACACCCTCAGAGATGTATTACACCTTCCACCTCTGCAGACCCTCAGAGATGCATTACCCCATCCACCTCTGCAGACCCTCAGCGATGTATTACCCCATCCACCTCTGAAGATCCTCAGATATGTATTACCCCCTTCCACCTCTGCAGACCCTCAGACATGTATTGCCCCTTCCGCCTCTGCAAACCCTCAGGTATGTATTACCCCCATCCACCTCTGAAGACCCTCAGAGATGTATTACACCATCCAAATCTGCAGACCATCAGAGATGTATTACCCCCTTCCACCTCTGCAGACCCTCATAGATGTATTACCCCCTTCTACCTCTGCAGAGCCTCAGAGATGTATTACACCTTCCACCTCTGCAGACCCTCAGAGATGCATTACCCCATCCACCTCTGCAGACCCTCAGAGATGTATTACCTCCTTCCACCTCTGAAGACCCTCAGATATGTATTACCCCCTTCCACCTCTGCAGACCCTCAGACATGTATTGCCCCTCCGCCTCTGCAAACCCTCAGGTATGTATTACCCCCATCCACCTCTGAAGACCCTCAGAGATGTATGACACCATCCAAATCTGCAGACCATCAGAGATGTATTACCCCCTTCCACCTCTGCAGACCCTCATAGATGTATTACCCCCTTCTACCTCTGCAGAGCCTCAGAGATGTATTACACCTTCCACCTCTGCAGACCCTCAGAGATGCATTACCCCATCCACCTCTGCAGACCCTCAGAGATGCATTACCCCACCCACCTCTGCAGACCCTCAGAGATGTATTACCCCATCCACCTCTGCAGACACTCAGAGATGTATTACCCCCTACCACCTCTGCAGACCCTCTGAGACTGAGATGTATTACCCCCTTCCACCTGTTAAGGCCCTCAGGGATGTATTACCCCCTTCCACCTCCGCAGACATGTATTACCCCATTTCCTCCTCTGCAGACCCTCAAAGATGTATTACCCCCTTCCACCTCTGCAGACCATCAGAGATGTATTACCCCCTTCCACCTCTGCAGACCCTCAGAGATGTATAACCCCATCCACCTCTGCACACCCTCTGAGATGTATTACCCCCTTCCACCTCTAGAGACCCTCGGAGATGTATTACCCCTTTCCACCTCGGCAGACCCTCAGAGATGTATTACCCCCTTCCACCTCTGCAGACCCTCAGAGATGTATTACCCCATCCACCTTTGCAGACCCTCAGAGATGTATTACCCCTTTTCACCACTGCAGACCCTCGGAGATGTATAACCCCCTTCCACCTCAGCAGACCCTCAGAGATGTATTACCCCCATCTACCTCTGCAGACCCTCAGAGATGTATTACCCCCATCCACCTCTGCAGACCCTCAGAGATGTATTACCCCCTTCCACCTCTGCACACCCTCAGGGATGTGTTACTCCTATCCACCTCTGCAGACCCTCAGAGATGCATTACCCCATCCACCTCTGCAGACCCTCAGAGATGTATTACCCCCTTCCACCTCTGAAGACCCTCAGACATGTATTACCCCCTTCCACCTCTGAAGACCCTCAGACATGTATTACCCCCTTCCACCTCTGCAGACCCTCAGACATGTATTGCCCCCTTCCGCCTCTGCAAACCCTCAGGTATGTATTACCCCCATCCACCTCTGAAGACCCTCAGAGATGTATCACACCTTCCACCTCTGCAGACCCTCAGAGATGTATTACCCCATCTACATTTGCAGACCCTCAGAGATGTATTACCCCTTTCCACCTCTGCAGACTCTCTGAGTTCTTTTACCCCATCCACCTTTGCACACCCTCAGAGATGTATTACACCTTCCACCTCTGCAGACCCTCAGAGATGCATTACCCCATCCACCTCTGCAGACCCTCAGCGATGTATTACCCCATCCACCTCTGAAGATCCTCAGATATGTATTACCCCCTTCCACCTCTGCAGACCCTCAGACATGTATTGCCCCTTCCGCCTCTGCAAACCCTCAGGTATGTATTACCCCCATCCACCTCTGAAGACCCTCAGAGATGTATTACACCATCCAAATCTGCAGACCATCAGAGATGTATTACCCCCTTCCACCTCTGCAGACCCTCATAGATGTATTACCCCCTTCTACCTCTGCAGAGCCTCAGAGATGTATTACACCTTCCACCTCTGCAGACCCTCAGAGATGCATTACCCCATCCACCTCTGCAGACCCTCAGAGATGTATTACCTCCTTCCACCTCTGAAGACCCTCAGATATGTATTACCCCCTTCCACCTCTGCAGACCCTCAGACATGTATTGCCCCTCCGCCTCTGCAAACCCTCAGGTATGTATTACCCCCATCCACCTCTGAAGACCCTCAGAGATGTATGACACCATCCAAATCTGCAGACCATCAGAGATGTATTACCCCCTTCCACCTCTGCAGACCCTCATAGATGTATTACCCCCTTCTACCTCTGCAGAGCCTCAGAGATGTATTACACCTTCCACCTCTGCAGACCCTCAGAGATGCATTACCCCATCCACCTCTGCAGACCCTCAGAGATGCATTACCCCACCCACCTCTGCAGACCCTCAGAGATGTATTACCCCATCCACCTCTGCAGACACTCAGAGATGTATTACCCCCTACCACCTCTGCAGACCCTCTGAGACTGAGATGTATTACCCCCTTCCACCTGTTAAGGCCCTCAGGGATGTATTACCCCCTTCCACCTCCACAGACATGTATTACCCCATTTCCTCCTCTGCAGACCCTCAAAGATGTATTACCCCCTTCCAACTGTGCAGACCCTCTGAGATGTATTACCCCCTTCCACCTGTTATGGCCCTCAGGGATGTATTTCCCCCTTCCACCTCCGCAGACCCTAAGACATGTATTACCCCCTTCCACCTCTGCAGACCCTCAAAGATGTATTTTCCCCTTCCACCTGTGCAGACCCTCAGAGATGTATTACCCCCTTCCTCCTCTGCAGACCCTCAGGGATGTATTACCCCTGTCCACCTCTGCAGACCCTCAGAGATGTATTACCCCCTTCCACCGCTGCAGACCCTCAGACATGTATTACCCCCTTCCACCTCTGCAGAACCTCAGACATGTATTACCCCCTTCCACCTCTGCAGACCCTCAAAGATGTATTAACCCCTTCCACCTGTGCAGACCCTCTGAGATGTATTAACCCCTTCCACTTGTGCAGACCCTCTGAGATATATTACCCCCTTCCACCTGTTAAGGCCCTCAGGGATGTATTACCCCATTTCACCTATGCAGACCCTCAGAGATGTATTACCCCTTCCATCTCTGCAGACACTCAGAGATGTATTACCCCCTACCACCTCTGCAGACCCTCTGAGACTGAGATGTATTACCCCCTTCCACCTGTTAAGGCCCTCAGGGATGTATTACCCCCTTCCACCTCCGCAGACATGTATTACCCCATTTCCTCCTCTGCAGACCCTCAAAGATGTATTACCCCCTTCCAACTGTGCAGACCCTCTGAGATGTATTACCCCCTTCCACCTGTTATGGCCCTCAGGGATGTATTTCCCCCTTCCACCTCCGCAGACCCTCAGACATGTATTACCCCCTTCCACCTCTGCAGACCCTCAAAGATGTATTACCCCTTCCACCTGTGCAGACTCTCTGAGATGTATTACCCCCTTCCACCTGTTAAGGCCCTCAGGGATGTATTACCCCCTTCCACCTATGCAGACCCTCAGAGATGTATTATCCTTTCCACCTCTGCAGACCCTCAGAGATGTATTACCACCTTCCACCTCTGCAGATCCTCAGGATGTATTACCTCCTCCCACCTCTGCAGACCCTCAGGTACCCCCTTCCACCTCTGCAGACCCTCAGGGATGTATTACCCCCTTCCACCGGTGCAGACCCTCTGAGATATATTACCCCCTTCCACCTGTGAAGACCCTAAGAGATGAATTGCCCCTTCCGCCTCTGCAGACCCTCATAGATGTATCACACCTTCCACCTCTGCAGACCCTCAGAGATGCATTACCCCCTTCCACCTCTGCAGACCCTCAAGATGTATTACACCATCCATCTCAGCAGACCCACAGAGATGTATTACCCCCTTCCACCTCTGCAGACCCTCAGGGATGTATAACCCCCTTCCACCTCTGCAGACCCTCAGGGATGTATTACCCCCTTCCACCGGTGCAGACCCTCTGAGATGTATTACCCCCTTCCACCTGTGAAGACCCTAAGAGATGAATTGCCCCTTCCGCCTCTTCAGACCCTCATAGATGTATCACACCTTCCACCTCTGCAGACCCTCAGAGATGCATTACCCCCTTCCACCCCTGCAGACCCTCAAGATGTATTACACCATCCATCTCAGCAGACCCACAGAGATGTATTACACCATCCATCTCAGCAGACCCACAGAGATGTATTACCCCCTTCCACCTCTGCAGACCCTCAAAGATGTATTAACCCCTTCCACCTGTGCAGACCCTCAGGGATGTATTACCCCCTTCCACCTATGCAGACCCTCAGAGATGTATTACCCCTTCCACCTCTGCAGACACTCAGAGATGTATTACCCCCTTCCACCTGTGCAGACCCTCTGAGATGTATTACCCCCTTCCACCTGTTAAGGCCCTCAGGGATGTATTACCCCCTTCCACCTCCGCAGACATGTATTACCCCAATTCCTCCTCTGCAGACCCTCAAAGATGTATTACCCCCTTCCACCTGTTATGGCCCTCAGGTATGTATTTCTCCATTCCACCTCTGCAGACCCTCAGGGATGTATTGCCCCTTTCCACCTTTGTAGACCCTCAAGGATGTATTACCCCCTTCCACCTCTGCAGACCCTCAGAGATGTATTACCCCTATTCACCTCTGCAGACCCTCAAAGATGTATTACACCCTTCCACCTCTGAAGACCCTCCGACATGTATTACACCCTTCCACCTCTGCAGACTCTCAGATATTTATTACCCCCTTCCACCGATGCAGACCCTCTGAGATGTATTACCCCCTTGCACCTGTGAAGACCCTCAGAGATGTATTACCCCCTTCCACCTCTGCAGACCCTCAGAGAGCTATTACCCCTGTCCACCTCTGAAGACCCTCTGAGATGTATTACCCCCTTCCACCTCTGCAGGCCCTCAAGATGTATTACGCCATCCATCTCTGCAGACCCTCAGAGATGTATTACCCCCTTCCACCGCTGCAGACCCTCAGACATGTATTACCCCCTTCCACCTCCGCAGAACCTCAGACATGTATTACCCCATTCCACCTCTGCAGACCCTCAAAGATGTATTAACCCATCCACCTCTGCAGACACTCAGAGATGTATTACCCCCTTCCACCTCTGCAGCCCCTCAGACATGTATTACACCCTTCCACCTCTGCAGACTCTCAGAGATGTATTACCCCCTTCCACCGATGGAGACCCTCTGAGATGTATTACCCCCTTGCACCTGTGAAGACCCTCAGAGATTTATTACCCCCTTCCACCTCTGCAGAACCTTAGAGAGCTATTACCTCTGTCCACCTCTGAAGACCCTCTGAGATGTATTACCCCCTTCCACCTCTGCAGACCCTCATAGATGTATTACACCATCCATCTCTGCAGACCCTCAAAGATGCATTACCCCCTTCCACCTCTGCAGGCCCGAAAGATGTATTACACCATCCATCTCTGCAGACCCTCTGAGATGTATTACCCCTTTCCACCTGAGAAGACCCTAAGAGATGAATTGCCCCTTCCGCCTCTGCAGACCCTCATAGATGTATCACACCTTCCACCTCTGCAGACCCTCAGAGATGCATTACCCCCTTCCACCTCTGCAGACCCTCAAGATGTATTACACCATCCATCTCAGCAGACCCACAGAGATGTATTACCCCTTTCCACCTCTGCAGACCCTCAGAGATGTATTACCCCCTTCCACCTCCGCAGACCCTCAGACATGTATTACCCCCTTCCACCTCTGCAGACCCTCTGAGATGTATTACCCCCTTCCACCTGTTAAGGCCCTCAGGGATGTATTACCCCCTTCCACCTATGCAGACCCTCAGAGATGTATTACCCCTTCCACCTCTGCAGACACTCAGAGATGTATTACCCCCTTCCACCTGTGCAGACCCTCTGAGATGTATTACCCCCTTCCACCTGTTAAGGCCCTCAGGGATGTATTTCTCCATTCCACCTCTGCAGACCCTCAGGGATGTATTGCCCCTTTCCACCTTTGTAGACCCTCAAGGATGTATTACCCCCTTCCACCTCTGCAGACCCTCAGAGATGTATTACCCCCATTCACCTCTGCAGACCCTCAAAGATGTATTACACCCTTCCACCTCTGAAGACCCTCAGACATGTATTACACCATTCCACCTCTGCAGACTCTCAGATATTTATTACCCCCTTCCACCGATGCAGACCCTCTGAGATGTATTACCCCCTTGCACCTGTGAAGACCCTCAGAGATGTATTACCCCCTTCCACCTCTGCAGACCCTCAGAGAGCTATTACCCCTGTCCACCTCTGAAGACCCTCTGAGATGTATTACCCCCTTCCACCTCTGCAGGCCCTCAAGATGTATTACGCCATCCATCTCTGCAGACCCTCAGAGATGTATTACCCCCTTCCACCGCTGCAGACCCTCAGACATGTATTACCCCCTTCCACCTCCGCAGAACCTCAGACATGTATTACCCCATTCCACCTCTGCAGACCCTCAAAGATGTATTAACCCATCCACCTCTGCAGACACTCAGAGATGTATTACCCCCTTCCACCTCTGCAGCCCCTCAGACATGTATTACACCCTTCCACCTCCGCAGACATGTATTACCCCAATTCCTCCTCTGCAGACCCTCAAAGATGTATTACCCCCTTCCACCTGTTATGGCCCTCAGGTATGTATTTCTCCATTCCACCTCTGCAGACCCTCAGGGATGTATTGCCCCTTTCCACCTTTGTAGACCCTCAAGGATGTATTACCCCCTTCCACCTCTGCAGACCCTCAGAGATGTATTACCCCCATTCACCTCTGCAGACCCTCAAAGATGTATTACACCCTTCCACCTCTGAAGACCCTCAGACATGTATTACACCCTTCCACCTCTGCAGACTCTCAGATATTTATTACCCCCTTCCACCGATGCAGACCCTCTGAGATGTATTACCCCCTTGCACCTGTGAAGACCCTCAGAGATGTATTACCCCCTTCCACCTCTGCAGACCCTCAGAGAGCTATTACCCCTGTCCACCTCTGAAGACCCTCTGAGATGTATTACCCCCTTCCACCTCTGCAGGCCCTCAAGATGTATTACGCCATCCATCTCTGCAGACCCTCAGAGATGTATTACCCCCTTCCACCGCTGCAGACCCTCAGACATGTATTACCCCCTTCCACCTCCGCAGAACCTCAGACATGTATTACCCCATTCCACCTCTGCAGACCCTCAAAGATGTATTAACCCATCCACCTCTGCAGACACTCAGAGATGTATTACCCCCTTCCACCTCTGCAGCCCCTCAGACATGTATTACACCCTTCCACCTCTGCAGACTCTCAGAGATGTATTACCCCCTTCCACCGATGGAGACCCTCTGAGATGTATTACCCCCTTGCACCTGTGAAGACCCTCAGAGATTTATTACCCCCTTCCACCTCTGCAGAACCTTAGAGAGCTATTACTTCTGTCCACCTCTGAAGACCCTCTGAGATGTATTACCCCCTTCCACCTCTGCAGACCCTCATAGATGTATTACACCATCCATCTCTGCAGACCCTCAAAGATGCATTACCCCCTTCCACCTCTGCAGGCCCGAAAGATGTATTACACCATCCATCTCTGCAGACCCTCTGAGATGTATTACCCCTTTCCACATGAGAAGACCCTAAGAGATGAATTGCCCCTTCCGCCTCTGCAGACCCTCATAGATGTATCACACCTTCCACCTCTGCAGACCCTCAGAGATGCATTACCCCCTTCCACCTCTGCAGACCCTCAAGATGTATTACACCATCCATCTCAGCAGACCCACAGAGATGTATTACCCCTTTCCACCTCTGCAGACCCTCAGAGATGTATTACCCCCTTCCACCTCCGCAGACCCTCAGACATGTATTACCCCCTTCCACCTCTGCAGACCCTCAAAGATGTATTAACCCCTTCCACCTGTGCAGACCCTCTGAGATGTATTACCCCCTTCCACCTGTTAGGGCCCTCAGGGATGTATTACCCCCTTCCACCTATGCAGATCCTCAGAGATGTATTACCCCTTCCACCTCTGCAGACACTCAGAGATGTATTACCCCCTTCCCCCTGTGCAGACCCTCTGAGATGTATTACCCCCTTCCACCTGTTAAGGCCCTCAAGGATGTATTACCCCCTTCCACCTCCGCAGACATGTATTACCCCAATTCCTCCTCTCAGACCCTTAAAGATGTATTACCCCCTTCCAACTGTACAGACCCTCTGAGATGTATTACCCCCTTCCACCTGTTATGGCCCTCAGGGATGTATTTCTCCCTTCCACCTACGCAGACCCTGAGACATGTATTACCCCTTCCACCTCTGCAGACCCTCAAAGATGTATTACCCCCTTCCACCTGTGCAGACCCTCTGAGATGTATTACCCCCTTCCACCTGTTAAGGCCCTCAGGGATGTATTACCCCCTTCCACCTATGCAGACGCTCAGAGATGTATTACCCTTTCCACCTCGGCAGACCCTCAGAGATGTATTACCACCTTCCACCTCTGCAGACCCTCAGGATGTATTACACCCTCCCACCTCTGCAGACCCTCAGGGATGTATTACCCCCTTCCACCTCTGCAGACCCTCTGGGATGTATTACCCCCTTCCACCTCTACAGACCCTCAGAGATGTATTACCCCTTCCACCTCTGCAGACCCTCAGAAATGTATTACCCCCTTCCACCACTGCAGACCCTCATAGATGTATTACACCATCCACCTCTGAAGACCCTCAGAGATGTATTACCCCCTTCCACCTCTGCAGACCCTCATAGATGTATTACACAATCCACCTCTGCAGACCCTCAGAGATGTATTACCCCCTTCCACCTCTGCAGAAACTCAGGGATGTATTGCCCCGATCCACCTCTGCAGACCCTCAGAGATGTATTACCCCCTTCCACCTCTGCAGACCCTCAGAGATGTATTACCCCGATCCACCTCTGCAGACCCACAGAGATGTATTAACCCCTTCCACCTGTGCAGACCCTCTGAGATGTATTACCCCCTTCCACCTGTTGAGGCCCTCAGGGATGTATTACCCCCTTCCACCTATGCAGACCCTCAGAGATGTATCACCCCCTTCCTCCTCTGCAGACCCTCATAGATGTATTACACCCTTCCACCTCTGCAGTCCCTCAGAGATGTATTACCCCCATCTACCTTTGCAGACCCTCAGAGATGTATTACCCCTTTCCACCTCTGCAGATCCTCCGAGTTCTTTTACCCCATCCACCTCTGCAGACCCTCAGAGATGTATTACACCTTCCACCTCTGCAGACCCCCAGGGATGCATTACCCCCTTCCACCTCTGCACACCCTCAGGGATGCATTACCCCATCTACCTCTGAAGACCCTCAGAGATGTATTCCCTCATCCACCTCTGCAGACCCTCAGAGATGTATTACCCCCTTCCATCTCTGAAGACCCTCCGACATGTATTACCCCTTCCACCTCTGAAGACCCTCATACATGTATTACCCCCTTCCACCTCTGCAGACCCTCAGACATGCATTGCCCCCTTCCGCCTCTGCAAACACTCAGGTATTTATTACCCCCTCCACCTCTGAAGACCTTCAGAGATGTATTACACCATCCAAATCTGCAGACCATCAGAAATGTATTACCCCCTTCCACCTCTGCAGACCCTCATAGATGTATTACCCCATTCCACCTCTTCAGACCCTCATAGATGTATTAACCCCTTCCACCTCTGCAGACCCTCAGAGATGTCTCACACCTTCCACCTCTGCAGACCCTCAGAGATGTATTGCCCCATCTACCTTTACAGACCCTCAGAGATGTATTACCCCTTTCCACCTCTGCAGATCCTCAGAGTTATTTTACCCTCATCCATCTCTGCAGACCCACAGAGATGTATTACCCCTATCCACCTCCGCACACCCTCAGAGATGTATTACACCTTCCACCTCTGCACACCCTCAGGAATGTTTTACCCCCATCTACCTCTGCACACCCTCAGGAATGTGTTACCCCCATCTACCTCTGCAGACCCTCAGAGATGTATTACCCCCATTCACCTCTGCAGACCCTCAGAGATGTATTACCCCTTTCCACCTCTGCACACCCTTAGAGACATATTACCCCCATCCACCTCTGCAGACCCTCAGAGATGTATTACCCCCTTCAATCTATGCAGACCCTCAGAGATGTATTATCCCCTTCCACCTCTGCAGACCCTCAGAGATGTATTACCCCCTTCCACCTCTGCAGACCATCAGAGATGTATTACCCCCTTCCACCTCTGCAGACCCTCAGAGATGTATTACCCCATCCACCTCTGCACACCCTCTGAGATGTATTACCCCCTTCCACCTCTAGAGACCCTCGGAGATGTATTACCCCTTTCCACCTCGGCAGACCCTCAGAGATGTATTACCCCCTTCCACCTCTGCAGACCCTCAGAGATGTATTACCCCATCCACCTTTGCAGACCCTCAGAGATGTATTACCCCTTTTCACCACTGCAGACCCTCGGAGATGTATAACCCCCTTCCACCTCAGCAGACCCTCAGAGATGTATTACCCCCATCTACCTCTGCAGACCCTCAGAGATGTATTACCCCCATCCACCTCTGCAGACCCTCAGAGATGTATTACCCCCTTCCACCTCTGCACACCCTCAGGGATGTGTTACTCCTATCCACCTCTGCAGACCCTCAGAGATGCATTACCCCATCCACCTCTGCAGACCCTCAGAGATGTATTACCCCCTTCCACCTCTGAAGACCCTCAGACATGTATTACCCCCTTCCACCTCTGAAGACCCTCAGACATGTATTACCCCCTTCCACCTCTGCAGACCCTCAGACATGTATTGCCCCCTTCCGCCTCTGCAAACCCTCAGGCATGTATTACCCCCATCCACCTCTGAAGACCCTCAGAGATGTATCACACCTTCCACCTCTGCAGACCCTCAGAGACGTATTACCCCATCTACATTTGCAGACCCTCAGAGATGTATTACCCCTTTCCACCTCTGCAGACTCTCTGAGTTCTTTTACCCCATCCACCTTTGCACACCCTCAGAGATATATTACACCTTCCACCTCTGCAGACCCTCAGAGATGCATTACCCCATCCACCTCTGCAGACCCTCAGAGATGTATTACCTCCTTCCACCTCTGAAGACCCTCAGATATGTATTACCCCCTTCCACCTCTGCAGACCCTCAGACATGTATTGCCCCTCCGCCTCTGCAAACCCTCAGGTATGTATTACCCCCATCCACCTCTGAAGACACTCAGAGATGTATGACACCATCCAAATCTGCAGACCATCAGAGATGTATTACCCCCTTCCACCTCTGCAGACCCTCATAGATGTATTACCCCCTTCTACCTCTGTAGAGCCTCAGAGATGTATTACACCTTCCACCTCTGCAGACCCTCAGAGATGCATTACCCCATCCACCTCTGCAGACCCTCAGAGATGCATTACCCCACCCACCTCTGCAGACCCTCAGAGATGTATTACCCCATCCACCTCTGCAGACACTCAGAGATGTATTACCCCCTACCACCTCTGCAGACCCTCTGAGACTGAGATGTATTACCCCCTTCCACCTGTTAAGGCCCTCAGGGATGTATTACCCCCTTCCACCTCCGCAGACATGTATTACCCCATTTCCTCCTCTGCAGACCCTCAAAGATGTATTACCCCCTTCCAACTGTGCAGACCCTCTGAGATGTATTACCCCCTTCCACCTGTTATGGCCCTCAGGGATGTATTTCCCCCTTCCACCTCCGCAGACCCTAAGACATGTATTACCCCCTTCCACCTCTGCAGACCCTCAAAGATGTATTTTCCCCTTCCACCTGTGCAGACCCTCAGAGATGTATTACCCCCTTCCTCCTCTGCAGACCCTCAGGGATGTATTACCCCTGTCCACTTCTGCAGACCCTCAGAGATGTATTACCCCCTTCCACCGCTGCAGACCCTCAGACATGTATTACCCCCTTCCACCTCTGCAGAACCTCAGACATGTATTACCCCCTTCCACCTCTGCAGACCCTCAAAGATGTATTAACCCCTTCCACCTGTGCAGACCCTCTGAGATGTATTAACCCCTTCCACTTGTGCAGACCCTCTGAGATATATTACCCCCTTCCACCTGTTAAGGCCCTCAGGGATGTATTACCTTGTTTCACCTATGCAGACCCTCAGAGATGTATTACCCCTTCCATCTCTGCAGACACTCAGAGATGTATTACCCCCTACCACCTCTGCAGACCCTCTGAGACTGAGATGTATTACCCCCTTCCTCCTGTTAAGGCCCTCAGGGATGTATTACCCCCTTCCACCTCCGCAGACATGTATTACCCAATTTCCTCCTCTGCAGACCCTCAAAGATGTATTACCCCCTTCCAACTGTGCAGACCCTCTGAGATGTATTACCCCCTTCCACCTGTTATGGCCCTCAGGGATGTATTTCCCCCTTCCACCTCCGCAGACCCTCAGACATGTATTACCCCCTTCCACCTCTGCAGACCCTCAAAGATGTATTACCCCTTCCACCTGTGCAGACTCTCTGAGATGTATTACCCCCTTCCACCTGTTAAGGCCCTCAGGGATGTATTACCCCCTTCCACCTATGCAGACCCTCAGAGATGTATTATCCTTTCCACCTCTGCAGACCCTCAGAGATGTATTACCACCTTCCACCTCTGCAGATCCTCAGGATGTATTACCTCCTCCCACCTCTGCAGACCCTCAGGTACCCCCTTCCACCTCTGCAGACCCTCAGGGATGTATTACCCCCTTCCACCGGTGCAGACCCTCTGAGATATATTACCCCCTTCCACCTGTGAAGACCCTAAGAGATGAATTGCCCCTTCCGCCTCTGCAGACCCTCATAGATGTATCACACCTTCCACCTCTGCAGACCCTCAGAGATGCATTACCCCCTTCCACCTCTGCAGACCCTCAAGATGTATTACACCATCCATCTCAGCAGACCCACAGAGATGTATTACCCCCTTCCACCTCTGCAGACCCTCAGGGATGTATAACCCCCTTCCACCTCTGCAGACCCTCAGGGATGTATTACCCCCTTCCACCGGTGCAGACCCTCTGAGATGTATTACCCCCTTCCACCTCTGAAGACCCTAAGAGATGAATTGCCCTTTCCGCCTCTTCAGACCCTCATAGATGTATCACACCTTCCACCTCTGCAGACCCTCAGAGATGCATTACCCCCTTCCACCCCTGCAGACCCTCAAGATGTATTACACCATCCATCTCAGCAGACCCACAGAGATGTATTACACCATCCATCTCAGCAGACCCACAGAGATGTATTACCCCCTTCCACCTCTGCAGACCCTCAAAGATGTATTAACCCCTTCCACCTGTGCAGACCCTCTGAGATGTATTACCCCCTTCCACCTGTTAAGGCCCTCAGGGATGTATTACCCCCTTCCACCTATGCAGACCCTCAGAGATGTATTACCCCTTCCACCTCTGCAGACACTCAGAGATGTATTACCCCCTTCCACCTGTGCAGACCCTCTGAGATGTATTACCCCCTTCCACCTGTTAAGGCCCTCAGGGATGTATTACCCCCTTCCACCTCCGCAGACATGTATTACCCCAATTCCTCCTCTGCAGACCCTCAAAGATGTATTACCCCCTTCCACCTGTTATGGCCCTCAGGTATGTATTTCTCCATTCCACCTCTGCAGACCCTCAGGGATGTATTGCCCCTTTCCACCTTTGTAGACCCTCATGGATGTATTACCCCCTTCCACCTCTGCAGACCCTCAGAGATGTATTACCCCCATTCACCTCTGCAGACCCTCAAAGATGTATTACACCCTTCCACCTCTGAAGACCCTCAGACATGTATTACACCCTTCCACCTCTGCAGACTCTCAGATATTTATTACCCCCTTCCACCGATGCAGACCCTCTGAGATGTATTACCCCCTTGCACCTGTGAAGACCCTCAGAGATGTATTACCCCCTTCCACCTCTGCAGACCCTCAGAGAGCTATTACCCCTGTCCACCTCTGAAGACCCTCTGAGATGTATTACCCCCTTCCACCTCTGCAGGCCCTCAAGATGTATTACGCCATCCATCTCTGCAGACCCTCAGAGATGTATTACCCCCTTCCACCGCTGCAGACCCTCAGACATGTATTACCCCCTTCCACCTCCGCAGAACCTCAGACATGTATTACCCCATTCCACCTCTGCAGACCCTCAAAGATGTATTAACCCATCCACCTCTGCAGACACTCAGAGATGTATTACCCCCTTCCACCTCTGCAGCCCCTCAGACATGTATTACACCCTTCCACCTCTGCAGACTCTCAGAGATGTATTACCCCCTTCCACCGATGGAGACCCTCTGAGATGTATTACCCCCTTGCACCTGTGAAGACCCTCAGAGATTTATTACCCCCTTCCACCTCTGCAGAACCTTAGAGAGCTATTACCTCTGTCCACCTCTGAAGACCCTCTGAGATGTATTACCCCCTTCCACCTCTGCAGACCCTCATAGATGTATTACACCATCCATCTCTGCAGACCCTCAAAGATGCATTACCCCCTTCCACCTCTGCAGGCCCGAAAGATGTATTACACCATCCATCTCTGCAGACCCTCTGAGATGTATTACCCCTTTCCACCTGAGAAGACCCTAAGAGATGAATTGCCCCTTCCGCCTCTGCAGACCCTCATAGATGTATCACACCTTCCACCTCTGCAGACCCTCAGAGATGCATTACCCCCTTCCACCTCTGCAGACCCTCAAGATGTATTACACCATCCATCTCAGCAGACCCACAGAGATGTATTACCCCTTTCCACCTCTGCAGACCCTCAGAGATGTATTACCCCCTTCCACCTCCGCAGACCCTCAGACATGTATTACCCCCTTCCACCTCTGCAGACCCTCAAAGATGTATTAACCCCTTCCACCTGTGCAGACCCTCTGAGATGTATTACCCCCTTCCACCTGTTAGGGCCCTCAGGGATGTATTACCCCCTTCCACCTATGCAGATCCTCAGAGATGTATTACCCCTTCCACCTCTGCAGACACTCAGAGATGTATTACCCCCTTCCCCCTGTGCAGACCCTCTGAGATGTATTACCCCCTTCCACCTGTTAAGGCCCTCAGGGATGTATTACCCCCTTCCACCTCCGCAGACATGTATTACCCCAATTCCTCCTCTCAGACCCTTAAAGATGTATTACCCCCTTCCAACTGTACAGACCCTCTGAGATGTATTACCCCCTTCCACCTGTTATGGCCCTCAGGGATGTATTTCTCCCTTCCACCTACGCAGACCCTGAGACATGTATTACACCTTCCACCTCTGCAGACCCTCAAAGATGTATTACCCCCTTCCACCTGTGCAGACCCTCTGAGATGTATTACCCCCTTCCACCTGTTAAGGCCCTCAGGGATGTATTACCCCCTTCCACCTATGCAGACGCTCAGAGATGTATTACCCTTTCCACCTCGGCAGACCCTCAGAGATGTATTACCACCTTCCACCTCTGCAGACCCTCAGGATGTATTACACCCTCCCACCTCTGCAGACCCTCAGGGATGTATTACCCCCTTCCACCTCTGCAGACCCTCTGGGATGTATTACCCCCTTCCACCTCTACAGACCCTCAGAGATGTATTACCCCTTCCACCTCTGCAGACCCTCAGAAATGTATTACCCCCTTCCACCACTGCAGACCCTCATAGATGTATTACACCATCCACCTCTGAAGACCCTCAGAGATGTATTACCCCCTTCCACCTCTGCAGACCCTCATAGATGTATTACACAATCCACCTCTGCAGACCCTCAGAGATGTATTACCCCCTTCCACCTCTGCAGAAACTCAGGGATGTATTGCCCCGATCCACCTCTGCAGACCCTCAGAGATGTATTACCCCCTTCCACCTCTGCAGACCCTCAGAGATGTATTACCCCGATCCACCTCTGCAGACCCACAGAGATGTATTAACCCCTTCCACCTGTGCAGACCCTCTGAGATGTATTACCCACTTCCACCTGTTGAGGCCCTCAGGGATGTATTACCCCCTTCCACCTATGCAGACCCTCAGAGATGTATCACCCCCTTCCTCCTCTGCAGACCCTCATAGATGTATTACACCCTTCCACCTCTGCAGTCCCTCAGAGATGTATTACCCCCATCTACCTTTGCAGACCCTCAGAGATGTATTACCCCTTTCCACCTCTGCAGATCCTCCGAGTTCTTTTACCCCATCCACCTCTGCAGACCCTCAGAGATGTATTACACCTTCCACCTCTGCAGACCCCCAGGGATGCATTACCCCCTTCCACCTCTGCACACCCTCAGGGATGCATTACCCCATCTACCTCTGAAGACCCTCAGAGATGTATTCCCTCATCCACCTCTGCAGACCCTCAGAGATGTATTACCCCCTTCCATCTCTGAAGACCCTCCGACATGTATTACCCCTTCCACCTCTGAAGACCCTCATACATGTATTACCCCCTTCCACCTCTGCAGACCCTCAGACATGCATTTCCCCCTTCCGCCTCTGCAAACACTCAGGTATTTATTACCCCCCTCCACCTCTGAAGACCTTCAGAGATGTATTACACCATCCAAATCTGCAGACCATCAGAAATGTATTACCCCCTTCCACCTCTGCAGACCCTCATAGATGTATTACCCCATTCCACCTCTTCAGACCCTCATAGATGTATTAACCCCTTCCACCTCTGCAGACCCTCAGAGATGTCTCACACCTTCCACCTCTGCAGACCCTCAGAGATGTATTGCCCCATCTACCTTTGCAGACCCTCAGATATGTATTACCCCTTTCCACCTCTGCAGATCCTCAGAGTTATTTTACCCTCATCCATCTCTGCAGACCCACAGAGATGTATTACCCCTATCCACCTCCGCACACCCTCAGAGATGTATTACACCTTCCACCTCTGCACACCCTCAGGAATGTTTTACCCCCATCTACCTCTGCACACCCTCAGGAATGTGTTACCCCCATCTACCTCTGCAGACATCCAGAGATGTATTACCCCCATTCACCTCTGCAGACCCTCAGAGATGTATTACCCCTTTCCACCTCTGCACACCCTTAGAGACATATTACCCCCATCCACCTCTGCAGACCCTCAGAGATGTATTACCCCCTTCAATCTCTGCAGACCCTCAGAGATGTATTATCCCCTTCCACCTCTGCAGACCCTCAGAGATGTATTACCCCCTTCCACCTCTGCAGACCATCAGAGATGTATTACCCCCTTCCACCTCTGCAGACCCTCAGAGATGTATTACCCCATCCACCTCTGCACACCCTCTGAGATGTATTACCCCCTTCCACCTCTAGAGACCCTCGGAGATGTATTACCCCTTTCCACCTCGGCAGACCCTCAGAGATGTATTACCCCCTTCCACCTCTGCAGACCCTCAGAGATGTATTACCCCATCCACCTTTGCAGACCCTCAGAGATGTATTACCCCTTTTCACCACTGCAGACCCTCGGAGATGTATAACCCCCTTCCACCTCAGCAGACCCTCAGAGATGTATTACCCCCATCTACCTCTGCAGACCCTCAGAGATGTATTACCCCCATCCACCTCTGAAGACCCTCAGAGATGTATTACCCCCTTCCACCTCTGCACACCCTCAGAGATGTGTTACTCCTATCCACCTCTGCAGACCCTCAGAGATGCATTACCCCATCCACCTCTGCAGACCCTCAGAGATGTATTACCCCCTTCCACCTCTGAAGACCCTCAGACATGTATTACCCCCTTCCACCTCTGAAGACCCTCAGACATGTATTACCCCCTTCCACCTCTGCAGACCCTCAGACATGTATTGCCCCCTTCCGCCTCTGCAAACCCTCAGGTATGTATTACCCCCATCCACCTCTGAAGACCCTCAGAGATGTATCACACCTTCCACCTCTGCAGACCCTCAGAGATGTATTACCCCATCTACATTTGCAGACCCTCAGAGATGTATTACCCCTTTCCACCTCTGCAGACTCTCTGAGTTCTTTTACCCCATCCACCTTTGCACACCCTCAGAGATGTATTACACCTTCCACCTCTGCAGACCCTCAGAGATGCATTACCCCATCCACCTCTGCAGACCCTCAGCGATGTATTACCCCATCCACCTCTGAAGATCCTCAGATATGTATTACCCCCTTCCACCTCTGCAGACCCTCAGACATGTATTGCCCCTTCCGCCTCTGCAATCCCTCAGGTATGTATTACCCCCATCCACCTCTGAAGACCCTCAGAGATGTATTACACCATCCACATCTGCAGACCATCAGAGATGTATTACCCCCTTCCACCTCTGCAGACCCTCATAGATGTATTACCCCCTTCTACCTCTGCAGAGCCTCAGATATGTATTACACCTTCCACCTCTGCAGACCCTCAGAGATGCATTACCCCATCCACCTCTGCAGACCCTCAGAGATGTATTACCTCCTTACACCTCTGAAGACCCTCAGATATGTATTACCCCCTTCCACCTCTGCAGACCCTCAGACATGTATTGCCCCTCCGCCTCTGCAAACCCTCAGGTATGTATTACCCCCATCCACCTCTGAAGACCCTCAGAGATGTATGACACCATCCAAATCTGCAGACCATCAGAGATGTATTTCCCCCTTCCACCTCTGCAGACCCTCATAGATGTATTACCCCCTTCTACCTCTGCAGAGCCTCAGAGATGTATTACACCTTCCACCTCTGCAGACCCTCAGAGATGCATTACCCCATCCACCTCTGCAGACCCTCAGAGATGTATTACCTCCTTCCACCTCTGAAGACCCTCAGATATGTATTACCCCCTTCCACCTCTGCAGACCCTCAGACATGTATTGCCCCTTCCGCCTCTGCAAACCCTCAGGTATGTATTACCCCCTTCCACCTCTGCAGACCCTCATAGATGTATTACCCCCTTCTACCTCTGCAGAGCCTCAGAGATGTATCACACCTTCCACCTCTGCAGACCCTCAGAGTTGTATTACCATATCTACATTTGCAGACCCTCAGAGATGTATTACCCCTTTCCACCTCTGCAGATCCTCAGAGTTCTTTTACCCCATCCTCCTCTGCAGACCCTCAGAGATGTATTACCCCTATCCACCTCTGCACACCCACAGAGATGTATTACACCTTCAACGTCTGCAGACCCTCAGAGATGCATTACCACCTTCCACCTCTGCAGACCCTCAGAGATGTATTACCCCATCCACCTCTGCAGACCCTCAGAGATGTATTACCCCCTTCCACCTCTGAAGACCCTCAGAGATGTATTACCCCCTTCCACCTCTGCACACCCTCAGAGATGTGTTACTCCTATCCACCTCTGCAGACCCTCAGAGATGCATTACCCCATCCACCTCTGCAGACCCTCAGAGATGTATTACCCCCTTCCACCTCTGAAGACCCTCAGACATGTATTACCCCCTTCCACCTCTGAAGACCCTCAGACATGTATTACCCCCTTCCACCTCTGCAGACCCTCAGACATGTATTGCCCCCTTCCGCCTCTGCAAACCCTCAGGTATGTATTACCCCCATCCACCTCTGAAGACCCTCAGAGATGTATCACACCTTCCACCTCTGCAGACCCTCAGAGATGTATTACCCCATCTACATTTGCAGACCCTCAGAGATGTATTACCCCTTTCCACCTCTGCAGACTCTCTGAGTTCTTTTACCCCATCCACCTTTGCACACCCTCAGAGATGTATTACACCTTCCACCTCTGCAGACCCTCAGAGATGCATTACCCCATCCACCTCTGCAGACCCTCAGCGATGTATTACCCCATCCACCTCTGAAGATCCTCAGATATGTATTACCCCCTTCCACCTCTGCAGACCCTCAGACATGTATTGCCCCTTCCGCCTCTGCAATCCCTCAGGTATGTATTACCCCCATCCACCTCTGAAGACCCTCAGAGATGTATTACACCATCCACATCTGCAGACCATCAGAGATGTATTACCCCCTTCCACCTCTGCAGACCCTCATAGATGTATTACCCCCTTCTACCTCTGCAGAGCCTCAGATATGTATTACACCTTCCACCTCTGCAGACCCTCAGAGATGCATTACCCCATCCACCTCTGCAGACCCTCAGAGATGTATTACCTCCTTACACCTCTGAAGACCCTCAGATATGTATTACCCCCTTCCACCTCTGCAGACCCTCAGACATGTATTGCCCCTCCGCCTCTGCAAACCCTCAGGTATGTATTACCCCCATCCACCTCTGAAGACCCTCAGAGATGTATGACACCATCCAAATCTGCAGACCATCAGAGATGTATTTCCCCCTTCCACCTCTGCAGACCCTCATAGATGTATTACCCCCTTCTACCTCTGCAGAGCCTCAGAGATGTATTACACCTTCCACCTCTGCAGACCCTCAGAGATGCATTACCCCATCCACCTCTGCAGACCCTCAGAGATGTATTACCTCCTTCCACCTCTGAAGACCCTCAGATATGTATTACCCCCTTCCACCTCTGCAGACCCTCAGACATGTATTGCCCCTTCCGCCTCTGCAAACCCTCAGGTATGTATTACCCCCTTCCACCTCTGCAGACCCTCATAGATGTATTACCCCCTTCTACCTCTGCAGAGCCTCAGAGATGTATCACACCTTCCACCTCTGCAGACCCTCAGAGTTGTATTACCATATCTACATTTGCAGACCCTCAGAGATGTATTACCCCTTTCCACCTCTGCAGATCCTCAGAGTTCTTTTACCCCATCCTCCTCTGCAGACCCTCAGAGATGTATTACCCCTATCCACCTCTGCACACCCACAGAGATGTATTACACCTTCAACGTCTGCAGACCCTCAGAGATGCATTACCACCTTCCACCTCTGCAGACCCTCAGAGATGTATTACCCCATCCACCTCTGCAGACCCTCAGAGATGTATTACCCCCTTCCACCTCTGAAGACCCTCAGACATGTATTACCCCCTTCCACCTCTGAAGACCCTCAGACATGTATTACCCCCTTCCACCTCTGCAGACCCTCAGACATGTATTGCCCCCTTCCGCCTGTGCAAACCCTCAGGTATGTATTACCCCCATCCACCTCTGAAGACCCTCAGAGATGTATTCCCTCATCCACCTCTGCAGACCCTCAGAGATGTATTACCCCCTTCCATCTCTGAAGACCCTCCGACATGTATTACCCCTTCCACCTCTGAAGACCCTCATACATGTATTACCCCCTTCCACCTCTGCAGACCCTTAGACATGCATTGCCCCCTTCCGCCTCTGCAAACACTCAGGTATTTATTACCCCCCTCCACCTCTGAAGACCTTCAGAGATGTATTACACCATCCAAATCTGCAGACCATCAGAAATGTATTACCCCCTTCCACCTCTGCAGACCCTCATAGATGTATTACCCCATTCCACCTCTTCAGACCCTCATAGATGTATTAACCCCTTCCACCTCTGCAGACCCTCAGAGATGTCTCACACCTTCCACCTCTGCAGACCCTCAGAGATGTATTGCCCCCATCTACCTTTGCAGACCCTCAGAGATGTATTACCCCTTTCCACCTCTGCAGATCCTCAGAGTTATTTTACCCTCATCCATCTCTGCAGACCCACAGAGATGTATTACCCCTATCCACCGCCGCACACCCTCAGAGATGTATTACACCTTCCACCTCTGCACACCCTCAGGAATGTTTTACCCCCATCTACCTCTGCACACCCTCAGGAATGTTTTACCCCCATCTACCTCTGCAGACCCTCAGAGATGTATTACCCCCATTCACCTCTGCAGACCCTCAGAGATGTATTACCCCTTTCCACCTCTGCACACCCTTAGAGACATATTACCCCATCCACCTCTGCAGACCCTCAGAGATGTATTACCCCCTTCCATCTCTGCAGACCCTCAGAGATGTATTATCCCCTTCCACCTCTGCAGACCCTCAGAGATGTATTACCCCCTTCCACCTCTGCAGACCATCAGAGATGTATTACCCCCTTCCACCTCTGCAGACCCTCAGAGATGTATTACCCCATCCACCTCTGCACACCCTCAGAGATGTATTACCCCCTTCCACCTCTAGAGACCCTCGGAGATGTATTACCCCTTTCAACCTCTGCAGACCCTCAGAGAGGTATTACCCCCTTCCACCTCTGCAGACCCTCAGAGATGTATTACCCCATCCACCTTTGCAGACCCTCAGAGATGTATTACCCCTTTTCACCACTGCAGACCCTCGGAGATGTATAACCCCCTTCCACCTCAGCAGACCCTCAGAGATGTATTACCCCCATCTACCTCTGCAGACCCTCAGAGATGTATTACCCCCATCCACCTCTGCAGACCCTCAGAGATGTATTACCCCCTTCCACCTCTGCACACCCTCAGGGATGTATTACTCCTATCCACCTCTGCAGACCCTCAGAGATGCATTACCCCATCCACCTCTGCAGACCCTCAGAGATGTATTACCCCCTTCCACCTCTGAAGACCCTCAGACATGTATTACCCTCTTCCACCTCTGAAGACCCTCAGACATGTATTACCCCCTTCCACCTCTGCAGACCCTCAGACATGTATTGCCCCCTTCCGCCTCTGCAAACCCTCAGGTATGTATTACCCCCATCCACCTCTGAAGACCCTCAGAGATGTATCACACCTTCCACCTCTGCAGACCCTCAGAGATGTATTACCCCCATCTACATTTGCAGACCCTCAGAGATGTATTACCCCTTTCCACCTCTGCAGACTCTCAGAGTTCTTTTACCCCATCCACCTTTGCACACCCTCAGAGATGTATTACACCTTCCACCTCTGCAGACCCTCAGAGATGCATTACCCCATCCACCTCTGCAGACCCTCAGCGATGTATTACCCCATCCACCTCTGAAGATCCTCAGATATGTATTACCCCCTTCCACCTCTGCAGACCCTCAGACATGTATTGCCCCTTCCACCTCTGCAAACCCTCAGGTATGTATTACCCCCATCCACCTCTGAAGACCCTCAGAGATGTATTACACCATCCAAATCTGCAGACCATCAGAGATGTATTACCCCCTTCCACCTCTGCAGACCCTCATAGATGTATTACCCCCTTCTACCTCTGCAGAGCCTCAGAGATGTATTACACCTTCCACCTCTGCAGACCCTCAGAGATGCATTACCCCATCCACCTCTGCAGACCCTCAGAGATGTATTACCTCCTTCCACCTCTGAAGACCCTCAGATATGTATTACCCCCTTCCACCTCTGCAGACCCTCAGACATGTATTGCCCCTTTCGCCTCTGCAAACCCTCAGGTATGTATTACCCCCATCCACCTCTGAAGACCCTCAGAGATGTATGACACCATCCAAATCTGCAGACCATCAGAGATGTATTACCCCCTTCCACCTCTGCAGACCCTCATAGATGTATTACCCCCTTCTACCTCTGCAGAGCCTCAGAGATGTATTACACCTTCCACCTCTGCAGACCCTCAGAGATGCATTACCCCATCCACCTCTGCAGACCCTCAGAGATGTATTACCTCCTTCCACCTCTGAAGACCCTCAGATATGTATTACCCCCTTCCACCTCTGCAGACCCTCAGACATGTATTGCCCCTTCCGCCTCTGCAAACCCTCAGGTATGTATTACCCCCTTCCACCTCTGCAGACCCTTATAGATGTATTACCCCCTTCTACCTCTGCAGAGCCTCAGAGATGTATCACATCTTCCACCTCTGCAGACCCTCGGAGTTGTATTACCATATCTACATTTGCAGACCCTCAGAGATGTATTACCCCTTTCCACCTCTGCAGATCCTCAGAGTTCTTTTACCCCATCCTCCTCTGCAGACCCTCAGAGATGTATTACCCCTATCCACCTCTGCACACCCACAGAGATGTATTACACCTTCCACCTCTGCAGACCCTCAGAGATGCATTACCACCTTCCACCTCTGCAGACCCTCAGAGATGTATTACCCCATCCACCTCTGCAGACCCTCAGAGATGTATTACCCCCTTCCACCTCCGAAGACCCTCAGACATGTATTACCCCCTTCCACCTCTGAAGACCCTCAGACATGTATTACCCCCTTCCACCTCTGCAGACCCTCAGACATGTATTGCCCCCTTCCGCCTGTGCAAACCCTCAGGTATGTATTACCCCCATCCACCTCTGAAGACCCTCAGAGATGTATCACACCTTCCACCTCTGCAGACCCTCAGAGATGTATTACCCCCATCTACATTTGCAGACCCTCAGAGATGTATTACCCCTTTCCACCTCTGCAGACTCTCAGAGTTCTTTTACCCCATCCACCTTTGCACACCCTCAGAGATGTATTACACCTTCCACCTCTGCAGACCCTCAGAGATGCATTACCCCATTCACCTCTGCAGACCCTCAGCAATGTATTACCCCATCCACCTCTGAAGATCCTCAGATATGTATTACCCCCTTCCACCTCTGCAGACCCTCAGACATGTATTGCCCCTTCCGCCTCTGCAAACCCTCAGGTATGTATTACCCCCATCCACCTCTGAAGACCCTCAGAGATGTATTACACCATCCAAATCTGCAGACCATCAGAGATGTATTACCCCCTTCCACCTCTGCAGACCCTCATAGATGTATTACCCCCTTCTACCTCTGCAGAGCCTCAGAGATGTATTACACCTTCCACCTCTGCAGACCCTCAGAGATGCATTACCCCATCCACCTCTGCAGACCCTCAGAGATGTATTACCTCCTTCCGCCTCTGAAGACCCTCAGATATGTATTACCCCCTTCCACCTCTGCAGACCCTCAGACATGTATTGCCCCTTCCGCCTCTGCAAACCCTCAGGTATGTATTACCCCCATCCACCTCTGAAGACCCTCAGAGATGTATGACACCATCCAAATCTGCAGACCATCAGAGATGTATTACCCCCTTCCACCTCTGCAGACCCTCATAGATGTATTACCCCCTTCTACCTCTGCAGAGCCTCAGAGATGTATTACACCTTCCACCTCTGCAGACCCTCAGAGATGCATTACCCCATCCACCTCTGCAGACCCTCAGAGATGTATTACCTCCTTCCACCTCTGAAGACCCTCAGATATGTATTACCCCCTTCCACCTCTGCAGACCCTCAGACATGTATTGCCCCTTCCGCCTCTGCAAACCCTCAGGTATGTATTACCCCCTTCCACCTCTGCAGACCCTCATAGATGTATTACCCCCTTCTACCTCTGCAGAGCCTCAGAGATGTATCACACCTTCCACCTCTGCAGACCCTCAGAGATGTATTACCATATCTACATTTGCAGACCCTCAGAGATGTATTACCCCTTTCCACCTCTGCAGATCCTCAGAGTTCTTTTACCCCATCCTCCTCTGCAGACCCTCAGAGATGTATTACCCCTATCCACCTCTGCACACCCACAGAGATGTATTACACCTTCCACCTCAGCAGACCCTCAGAGATGCATTACCACCTTCCACCTCTGCACACCCTCAGGGATGTATTACCCCATCTACCTCTGCAGACCCTCAGAGATGTATTACCCCCATCCACCTCTGCAGACCCTCAGAGATGTATTACCCCTTTCCACCTCTGCACACCCTCAGAGACGTATTACCCCCATCCACCTCTGCATACCCTCAGAGATACATTACCCCCTTCCATCTCTGCAGACCCTCAGAGATGTATTACCCCCTTCCACCTCTGCAGACCCTCAGAGATGTATTACTGCTAGAGATCGCCGGTCACCCGACCAATAATTTCGCCACTTCTGGCTTCGGGCCCATATACTTTACTTTATCATATACATTGATCAGATGACCACACAATCTACTACCAATAATTGTGAGTTCCCTTTCGATTTTCCAGTGTACCCAACGTACCATTCACCGTTATGGGTACCTATGACAACGATGGGTCAGGGAGCTAGCTGTAAAAGGAAAAGGCAGCAAAATATACTATTCAACATATGACTTTACTTTTATGAAATGACCACGGACAACTGGAAATTTTGAAAGCTTTATCTTAAATTCAAATAAAGGGCAGTCATACAGCTTTATCAAAAGAATACTAGTGCGACAGGGAACCCGCTAAGTGAGAGGAAAACTAAGATAAGGGGCAAAGTGAACACGCTATAAATCTGAGTTACTTTAGTCAGTTTTACGAGAGAAAAACCAAGATCATAACAAGAAGTTGCAAACTGCAATACAGAAATGATTTCTAAAAGGTAGGGTAACATAGGAACACGCTATGAAATAAAAATGAAAACGATTTTATGAAATGCAATGGTTGCAGGAGAAAGCATGGAAAATTATTCACGTGCAAAGGTATGTCTTTATTAAAGCAAAGACAGAAAAATAGAAAGGTGCAGTTTAAGAACTCAGAGCGATATTTACCTAGACTGGTGTGAAAACCAACCCTGGCCACGGGTCAGTTTAAGGACAGGAAAACCCTCAAGGAAGGATAACCCTCAGTGGGACAGCAGGTGCAGAATGGACACCCCAGGACAGGACAGGAAACCCAGATTCGGATCAGGACAGGACCACCAGGATACGACCAGCACCCGCAGTTCGGAAGCAACGCCTGCGCTCCACCCTCTCTGCAGCTATCAGTCAGGACCCCGATTGGGTCAGCGAATTCCCCAGCAAAGTGCTCCGCCAGCACTTAAGGTTCAGTAAAACCTTCAGAGTCTATGGTCAGATTTCGGACAGAGAGCTCCGCAGCACCTCTGTATCAAGTCACCTATTGAGTGCGTTGGGTCAGTGACAGGTCAGCTATTCAGACAAGTCGGACAATTTCTCTAGCTAAACCTAGGCTAGATATACTGTTTTGGGACAGGGTACCACCCCCCAAATGTTGCAAAGTGTCAGAATCCTCAATTTGGATTGGTCCTAAAGTAGGATTTGGTTAACACACCAATCAGAACAGACTATTCTAAGGCCTAATTTACATTTTTGGGTGCCGCCTAGCAAGATTGGGGTTCCCACGAGAAGTCGCACGGAATACAATGAAAACTTATACATTTGTAACAATATAGGGACATTGGCTCCATCCTCCTGGGTCAGAGGTAATTCTCTCAGGAGCATCTCGACTGTGGCTGCCAGCTGGCTGAGTTCCACGGTCCAAGTTTGTCTGTGGCCTCGCATCTTGAGCATGCGCAGAACGGACCTTCAAAATGGCTCACGACCCATTCGGACCCCCATTTCCCGTGATACATGAAAAGTAAGCGAAAACAAATTAAAACATAGAAATGAATGAATGTATTACATGTCATGATTTCACATTTCAGGTTTCATCATTATAAAAATATACTATGCATTAATGGTAAGTGCAACGAACAATGTCACAAGAGCAGCAGCACAAGGCTTCACCACGTTATCAAAGCACAGCCATCTTATTGCTTATTACGCATGCGCACCCTTTCCCTCCAAAAACTATCTCTACACGAAGTCACGTGAGTGTGACTGACGCATGCGCAGAAGAGGAAAGTCAAGCAGCGGCCATTTTAGAATTACAAAAGTTATTCGTATTAATAAAACACATAAGCAAGCTTCTCTATCATACATATATATCGGAAATAAAAGATGTTAGTAAAACGTACAATTCGTTACGAGGTTACAACGGTTTCGAGGTTCATGAATCGAGCAAGTCGCGATGCGAAATCTTGCTCTATCAATCCCCTCTTTGATTATATTTACTATCATCACAAAAAATGGAACCAGATGCCAACTTTCTTTCACACCTTGTACATTTCTATCTCTTCCAACAGGCGATTCAATTTTTCTTTCTCATTTAAAGTATGGTGAGAATTTTTCACCTTTTTATAAATCTTATTATTCATTTCTTCTAATTCAAGCTCATCCGCACTTCGTTTCACTCCTCTCGCATTCACTTGGTATTTCTTTCGGTGTTTGCGACATTTGCAACAGACGAATATGAGAAATATGATAAGACCTATCACTCCAATTGGCATCAGTACCTTTAACAATAAGCTTTTACCTAAACTAGCAAACCAATGACGTACATTGGAGAGACCATCAACCAGTCTCTTCCAGGCACTGTCAACCTCGAGTGTTTTGAGTTCCTTTTCCAAATTAGTAATGTTTTTCACATATCTTTTGAGCTGTACGCTTTTGTCCGGAATGTAAGTGCAACAATGTTGCGCCTTCAACATCCGGCAGACCCCGCCCTCTTTTGCTAATAAGGTGTCAAGAGCAAGTCTGTTCTGCAAAACCATTGATCTGATCGCAACCATTTCAGTATTGACCAGCAGGAATCCATGAGCTGTGTCAGTAGACAACGCATCCACTATTGTGGACAATTTGCAAATTCTGTGAGTGTTTAGAACCACTCCCACTCCAGGTATCAGTGCACTAAAAATACTACCCATTATTTCACCTACGCTTTCTCTTTTACTACGCACTAAGCCATTAGTATTTTCATTGCTTCCAGCCATTTCAGTCACGTGGTATATTTTCGGGAAGACAATGCCAAAATAGCAGCTTCCATACCAGTGATCCGGCAATTTGAAATAAGCCTTGTCTCCACATATATAATAAATTCCAGGAAACACAGGCTCTGACCCATTTTTGAATCCCCAACCTCCAATTACCTTGTAATTATGTTTACATTGACTGGAACCAATGAAAATGTTATTAAAATAACTAGTCTTCTCGCGGTGAAGACAGAGTTTCCCTCTCTTCTCGAAATCCAGCAACAAAGCAGGCCCTGCCCCGCCATTTGAGGTGCTTTCCATGTTCTCAACCCATTTAGGTGTTTTCTGCCTCTTGTCATTAGCCTTTCTTTGGAAACTCTCCCTTCTTTTCTCTGCCATGTTTAAAAATATCTTTTCTTGTTCATGTAATGTACAGGTCAAGTTATCTCTGTGTGCTTCAGCTATGTCTATATTGCCTATAGTCAGAAAATAGTCTCCCATATATCGTATTACGTCACTTTTGGTATGTACAGGATTCAGATTTCCACGAATGGGAAGTTCAGAAAAGATCACGTCATTATTAGAATAATAGTACTGTAACGGTCCTCTTTTGTAAAATAAGCTTGCTAAAATACTACAGGAGATTCCATAGGTCAGAGGTAGGTGATGATATGTCACGCCTTCAGCCACAGAAGTAGGTAGCTTCATGCAGACATAACAATCTTCTATTTCCATAGTTTCTACGTAATGCACTAACAAATTTGCGAAAACATTTAAGTGTGTCTTGTTTCTAATTCCGTGGTAATGTAGTCCTTCCTCATCTGATGCTTCTAAGTCCCGTTTTGTCTGTCTGAGTGCTTTCTCACGTCTTTCTACACTTTGTGTTGTCAGTTCTTCAGTGTCAGTAATCTGAGTAGGGTCAATATTAGTATTTTTGCTTACCATAAAAGGAATAAAAACTGTTAATCCTATCCAAATTAATATTACTATAACTATACTACATATACACACTTTGCAGCATGTTTTGCAACAACTGCGGCTAGGTCTACCACTCACGTTTGTATCAGACATTTTGGCTCAGAAGGAAATTTTAACCCCTCCTTGCAGCTTTTCCCAGGTATTTTTATGGCTGACCAATTTCACGGAGGTTCTTCCTCTTCCTCTGCAGAGTAATCAGTAATCCGTTCTCCGTCGCTTTCGTCAGTAATATCAAGATCCTCAAAGTTTTCCAAGATTAAGTAGGTCCACTCTGGATCCTTGTATTTTTCGTTTTGTCTTTTTATTCTTTCACTCCTTCTCTTGGAGTTATCTTCAGGTATTTCTGCAATTCGGGGACTTTTTCTTATGTCTGCAAGTTTCTCTTGGACTGTTTTTATTCTTAATCTTAGTCTCTTAATATACCTTGGCTCAATGCGCTTCTTTTTCTTGAGTCTTTTAGCTGGCACTGTTATTTGGCTTTCTTCTAATGTCCTTTTATTTTCACTTGTTTGTGGCACTTCAATTTCTGTCTTCTCCCTTTCTGTCTGACTAGTCCCAGGTCTTGTATCTATTTCTTCTGCCTGGTTACTAAGCTGGCCTGGTTCAGGTATATTTTGCGTTTCGCTTTCAAATGTCTCTGTTTCTATGTCCTGAACATGTTCTCCTAGTTCTGTCTGATCCTGCTCGAGCACTTCGATCCCTTGATTTTCTTCTGCTCGAACTATTACACTATGTCTAGTCTGTCCCTTTTCGATATCAGGAGTCTGTGGAGGAGTATCGATCACTTGTTCTGTCCCTGTCTGACCTTCTTCTCCGTCCTCAGATTTGATGTGAATCTCAATGATTTGAGGGTCTTCGCCTGTGCCTTGCTCGACCTCTCTATTCCACTCTCTGTCTTCCCTTATTCGCTCTCTTGTTCTCAGTGGATCTCCAGTAAGATCGATTATGGGTATCCAATCTTCTGGCCAAATCCTCTGCAGCTCGTCATCAGCTACTTTCGGACCAACGTCTGTGGGATCCTCGGCAGTACTGGTGCTTGGCCGTACGTCATCGACTACCTCTGGACCACCGCCTAAAGGACCCTCAACAGGACTGGTGCTCGGCCGTCTGATATCAGCTACTTCAGGACCAACGTCTGTAGACCCCTCAGCTGGACAACCTTCAGCTCCAGGCTCCTCGTCTGGTATCACCTTCTTGGTATGGCTGGCATGGATCCACTTGGGAACGCCTGCACACTTCACTGCTGTCGTCGTTACCAGGATTACTTGGCGCTTTTTTCCCCACCTTGGCTCAAGGCAACTTGAACGAGTATGTTTCTTTATCTTAACCCAGTCACCAGGAACCAATTTGTGAACTGGAGTTGTCGGGTTGGCGACGGCGTCTGCCCCAATCTGGCGAGAGATAGAACGCACTTGGTCACCCAGTTGCTTGCAGTATTCAAGTACCAAATCATCAGAAATGCTTAACAGTTTGTATCCTGGTACCCATGCTTGTCTCATCACTCTTCCCATCAATATCTCATGGGGGCTCAGGCCTGTTCTTCGATCTGGAATGCTTCTGAGTCCCATCAGAACAAGAGGCAGGGCATTTATACAGTTCAAGCCAGTAGAATCACATATTTTTGCCAATCTATTTTTTATAGTACCGTTTATCTGTTCTACCACTCCAGAAGCCTCTGGATGATATGCACAGTGCAGCTTTTGTGTGATCCCAAATGCTTTACAAAGCTGGGCCAAAATTTCATTCTGAAAATGTCCGCCTCTATCTGAGTCAATAAAGACTGGAACCCCGAATCTAGGTATCAACTCTTTTAGTAGGAGCTTAGCTACTGTTATGGCGTCATTCTGTGTGGCAGGGTAAGCTTCCACCCATTTTGAAAATAAGCAGACAATGACAAGAACATATCTTTTTCCCTCACATCGTGGCATGGTAATGAAATCAATTTGTATTCTCACAAAGGGACCCCCTGATCTCCCAATTTTCATCAGTTCAACTTCTGTTTTCTTGCCAGCGTTGAACTGCTGACATGTCAAGCACCTCTGGCAAAGGGACTCTGCTACCTTCCTGAATTTCTTGTTGTACCAAGTCTGTTGAAATACCAGAACCATGGCGTCCCTCCCAATGTGTGATCCCTCATGTATCAATCGAGCCATTGGGGCAAGCAGGTGTCTTGGTAACACAGGCATACCATTTGGGCCCACCATGACACCATCCTCACGTCTTGGTTTACAACCTTGTTCTTTCCATTTCTCTTTCTCTTCCCAGGGCGTCACATGCTGCCATTCTCTCACTTCATCCCAAGTAGGCACTTCTTCAAACATTCTAAGTTGGCAGCTGTTTCCAACCCCACCCCGATTGGGATTTATTCTCAGTCGATCCATAGCACATTGTTTTGCCACCCGATCAGCGAAATCATTTCCCAAAGCTACAGGGTCAAGGCCCTTCTTATGAGCAACACATTTGACCACTGCCAATTCCTTTGGTAATTGGATTGCCTCTAAAAGGTCTTGGACAACTTTTCCATTCCGAATGGGGGTACCTGAAGAAGTCAGGAATTCTCTTTGTAGCCATAATTGGCCAAAGTCATGCACAACCCCGTAACAGTACTGACTATCAGTATACACTGTTACTTTTTTGTCTTTTCCCAATTTGCAAGCTCTTATCAGGGCGATCAATTCGGCTACTTGTGCAGACTTTACTCCAAATAGATAAGATGCTTCTTCAATTTTGCCTAACGTGACCACAGCGTAGGCAGCACTTAGGCCTCCTAGTTCATGTCTTAGGCATGAACCATCCACGAACCATTCCACATCATGTACAGGCAAAGGAGTTTCTTTGATGTCTGGGCGAGGTTTGGTACTGAACTCTGTCAGGTCAATGCAGTCATGCTCATTATCTCCCTTATCTTCCATTACCATTGAGTCAGGGAGTAGAGTGGCAGGGTTTAAAATGTTACATCGGGTAATAACTATATTTGCAGCCCCCATGAGAATCCTCTCATATTTAGTCAGCCGACTAGAGGTGAGATACTGAGTTTTTGTACGAGTCAATAGTATCACAACTGCATGTGAAACATATACAGTTACAGGATGTCCCATAATGATAGACTCACTTTGTTCTAAACTGGTGCAAGTTGCAGCTACTGCTTTCAGACATCCAGGTAATCCAGCAGCCACTGGATCCAAAGTGGCAGAAAAATATGCCACGGGCCTTCTGGTCAACCCATGCTCCTGAGTCAGGACTGACAATGCACAATTGTCACGAGTGTCACAGAATAAGCCAAACTCCTTGGAGTAGTCAGGCATTCCCAGAGCAGGAGCTGTACACAGGCAATTTTGCAACTGTGTGAAAGCTGTTAGGCTCTCGTCATTCCATTCAACTGGGTCCTTTGCTCCTTTCTTTGTCATTTGTATCAAAGGCTTTGCAAGAACTGCAAATCCCACAATCCATTGCCTGCAATAACCTACAACTCCGAGGAACATTCTGATTTCTTTCTGAGTACGGGGTAACTGCATATTTTGAATTATTCTGACTCTCTGTGAGGTAACTTTTCTGATGCCTTTTTCTATCTGGTGTCCCAGATATTTCACTGATTTCGAACAGAAGTGTAATTTTTCAGGTGCCACTTTATGTCCCTTTTCACTCAGGTGATTCAGTAGGGCAATGGTGTCAACCACGCAATCCCTATGGCTTTTAGACGCCACCAATAGGTCGTCAATGTACTGTACCAGAACAGATTTTCCAGGTAAGACTAAAGTTTCAAGGCATTTTTTCAAGATCTGATTAAAGATAGAGGGGCTTTCTGTGTACCCCTGGGGGACCCTGTTCCAGACATACACGTTACTGTTGAAAGCAAATGAGAAAAGAAATTTGCTATCTGGATGCAATGGGATCGAAAAGAAAGCATGACATAGGTCTATCACAGTGAACCATTCAGCATCCCAGGGAATCTGATACAGGATGACTGCTGGGTTTGGGACAATGGGACAGCAAGGAACCACAATTTTGTTTACCTTTCTCAGGTCCTGCACTACTCGGTACTTGCCACTAGGCTTCTTAATGCCCATAATGGGTGAATTACACGGGCTACTCATTACTTCCTGTATGATGTTTGCTTCTAGCAATTTCTGTATTTCAATAGCAACACCTGCTCTCACTTCGGCACTCATTTTGTAAGGCTTAGTGTTAGGGTAAACTGCATTTTCTTTCATTGTTATCTGTATTGGATCTATATTTTTCATTAATCCCACATCCTTTCCAGTAAAGTCCCACACTTCTGACTTCACTGTCTGCTGGAGTTCTTCAGGCAAGTCCTGTATAGTCATTCGTTTTATTTCTGAGTCAGGTCTAATTAGCATTAGCTTGTAGATACCGTCTTCATCTGGGGTTTGAATTTCGACGCCCTTTGGTGTGCAAAAGATGGTACAATTCATTTTGCACAGCAAATCACGTCCCAGTAAATTTACCGGACTGGTATCACAGACAACAAATCTGTGCATTTGTTTAAAGTTTCCAATTGAGATCTCCATGGGTTCGGTAACAGGGGTACTAATTAATTGATTAGATACTCCTACTACTTGGATTGCTTCTCCCGAGAGGGGTAGGTTTGGAACGTCCACTGTTCTCACAGTAGAACGGGTAGCACCAGTGTCCAATAGAAAGGTGACATCATTTCCATCAACCTTTCCTTCAATGTATGGCCCTGACTGGTCTACCGGCAAAGAGGCGCCAAGTACGCACTCCTCGTCCTCCCCTCTCAGGCCCCGTCAGTATTGGTCATCACAGAAAAAGTTGTCGTTCAACAAATACTGCGAAGTTGCTGTATTTCTATCCTCATTGCCTCCCCAGACTTCTACATCATCACCCTGTGGTGACTTCCCTTTAAATATAGGCTTTGGCGCTCGTGGCACTTGAATCGTTTTTACCTGCTGCTGGGTCTTTCTTTGCTTTTCATTCTGCGTCTGTGGAATTAAATCAGGTGTTTGGGCATTATCATTTTGTAAATACGGACACTCGTCTCGCCAATGTCCAATTTCTCCGCACTGATGGCAGGGAAATTTCTTTTTGGCTTCCTCCCTACTCATTTTAGGTCGGGGCTTTCCTCCATTCCCTCCCCCAGGACCTTGGTTCTGAGTAACTTTATTTAATTTACTCAGTTGCTTTTCTTGCTGTTCTGCGAGCTTTACTTGAGCCCACATCACCTTCTCCTTCAGGGCCTTTTTCTTTTCTGCCATTTCGTCCTCACAGTACTTTGCGTACCGTAGGACCTCATCTATCTTTTTGGTATGCCAACAGATTTTATTATCCTTTATCCACTGACAAATTACGGGTCTTAAACCGTTTACAAACCTGTAAATGAAGTGGGTCATGTCCTTCATCTCGATGTTATCTATACCACTGTATGTTTTAAATACCTGCAACAGCCTTTCATAAAAGGAATGCACAGTCTCGTCCCTTTCCTGCGTGGTTCTATCTATCTTGGTCCAATCAGTTTCCTTTGCAGGTACTTTTATTTTCAAATGTTGAATTACTTGTTCATACTTCCTCATCACTTCCTTCGATGGTTCCCCTGCTTTGTCATCTCTCGGGTATTCCTCACTAGGCCAGGCGATGGCTATTTTACACTCAGTCCACAGATCTACAGGGACCACTATGTCGAAGAACCCATCCAGGTCTTTCCATAGGCATTTCTGCACTTTTACGAATCTCTCTACCTGCCGGTACCAGTCGACCGGTTTTTCTCGTAATTTTGGGAAGTCATTTGTGAAGGACACAATATCCTGACGGGACCATGGGACATGTACATATTTTCCCCCTGGTACTTCACGCATAGGGCATAACTGTTCTGGCTTTTCAGCTTCTCTTAGAGCGAATTCGGGAGTTACCTGCCTAGACCTGGCCTCATCTTTCTTCCTAGCCCATCTGGCTTTCCATTTTTCCACGTCTCCCCATTTCTGCAATACTGTCAATAGTTCCTTGACCTGTGCCTTTTTCCCTGACACATTCAGGTTTTCCAAATCTTTGTCAGAAAATTCTGCTCGGTAGGGTTTCTGCAAGGGTTTCGATTTTGAAATGTCTATTCCCATACTAGCAGCAGTATCGGTCAATTTTTCATGAAGTACTCGGACATTGCGGGTAAGACTTTTGCACATAAACAACAGCTCTTCTTCAGAGTAGGTATTTAATCTGTCTAATCCCACGTTTCCTGCCATTAATTCTTCTATTTCTACTCTCAGTTTGTAGAGGTCTAAAGGTTTTGTTTGCAAAGTTTGTTTCTCTAATTCTTGACTCCATCTTTCGATTTCCTCAGGTGTGACCAAAGTGACACTTCTAGTACCCGAAGTCGATTCCATTTGAATCTCCCTCGCATTGAAAGGATTATGTCTTTTCTGCATTCTTTTTCCTGTATTTCTAATGGGCAGATCCAGCAGTGAGACTTCAGACTCACACTCACTCGTCTGTTCATCTACAATTAAGGGTTCTGGTCTGGGTTGTGCTATTACGGGAGTAATAACTGGAGGTTTTGGACTTTCATGCCGATCCCCGTACAATGAAACTACGGGTCCGATTGTTACTGGGATTGTCAATGCTTCAGGACTGGTATTTAACTGGGTCATTTTCTGAATGATCTCAGCTCTCTGTTTTGCTAGAACCTCCCGCTCCTTTTCTTCCAGTAATCTCTCTATGGATTTGTCATGTAACACCTGCGGGGTTAGTGTGGGAGCATAACTTGGGGCAGTGGGATGAGTCTCACTAGGTCCTTCACCATAATTTGGTCTTGGGAATAAACTTCCTGTACCTAGGGATCTTCTTTCTTCCTCATACTGTGACTGTAATAACGGCATTCCTGAACTTGAGGGTCTCATCTCGCCTCCGTAGGGAGGTCGAGAGCAAAAATCTCCTTCAAGGGAATATCCTGTCTCCCCACTAGCTGACATCCTGGGGTAAATGTTTCTGGTATCCACTGGTCCTAGACTCTCGGTATAGGGAGGAATGTGGTAACCCCCTCCTACACTTGCGGACCTAACTTCTTCCTGAGGAGGAAGTCTTCGGGAAATATCTCCTGTACTGGAAGGTCGATGTCCCTCATTATAAGGAGGCAGACTTCTTGTACATAGGTCATCTAATAATTCATCATCCGACTCTCCGATGGGTACCCAATGTTTAGATTTTTCCAACCGTTTCTGTCCCCCAGAAGGATCATCTGCTGGCATCATGGGAAACAATCCCTCCACTATCATATTCTGCCTCCACTGTTTCATCTTTTTAGCTCGTGCTTCCTGCTTCAACTTTGGATAAAATTTAGTTAACCCTTTATCCATCCGTGGCTTATCCCTTTCGAAAGCCTCGATTTCCCATTCCTCTAGCGCTTCATACTGCGTTAATCTAGGTCTGAGATGTAAATCATTCATTCGGGTTCTCAAATTAAATAGAATTCTGCTGTTAAATGTTCCATCTAACGGGAAAGCCAATACTCCGTCATCTTTCGTGTATTTCACCCAATTCTCCAACCATACACATGTGTTGTACCCTTTATCGAACATCATGAAAGATGCGGGAGTGTTAGGTTGCGGTATGACAACACCTTCTCTAGTTTTAATCGGCTTGTCCTTTTTGAAATAATTCTTCACCTTATTTACAAGAGATACTTTTCTCTTAGTTCCGTACATAATGTCGTTTTTAACTCCTTTCGTTCTCAAATCCCATATAACGTGGATCAGGTCTGGTATGCGGTCTATACGAATGCCACATACGATTTTACGAGTGATTTTGTTTACAAAATCACTTCCAATCCGAGTGCGTCTTTTATTTTCGTGTGACCAATGAAATGCACGAGTTCAAATAATCTCGACCAATGGGTGCGCGGCCCTTTCGCGAGACAGTTCCCACGCTCCGGCGCTCGCCCCTCCTTTACAATTCCAGCTCCGCTACCAGCCCGCTGCGTCTACCAATCCCCGAGCGGCACAGAGTGACGTCAGAGCAGCTTCGCGACTGACTCCCTCCTTCACAAGGTAACGGAAACTTTCTTTCTTTTTAAAGTGCTTAGTGCTTGGTTATTTTACAACGAATACACATTCGCCACTGTGCTCAAGTGTCTAGACAAGAAAGATTTGTTTTACTGCAAGTAAACTACTTCCATTTACTTTTCACTCACTACGAGTAGATCTCTTCTGCCTACCCTTCACACTAGCATTGGAGAACCTGTTACTCCCCTAGACTCATCCACCTTTCCGGGATATATCCGAGCCTAAAGTTTCCCTAGCGAACCCCTTTGCTTTCACTCGAGCTCTGATGAACCTGCTACTCTTCCGGTGCGACCCTCACTAGGTTATGCCACAGTAGGAATTTTGCCAATGAACCTCGTCACTAACATTTATTCAATCATACATTCAGAAAAACCCTAGTTAGTGCTTCCAGTTCTGCCTAACCTGCACCAACTTTCCTTGGGCCAGTGACCTCAAAGCAAGTGGATTCTATTCACCACTCGCTATTCAATTCCCCGGGGATTCTTAACAACATGCAAGACGTTTTACGTACGAATGGATTAATACATATAACAGTATGATAAGAAGAATAACAATTTTAAAACATTTCATAATTTTTTCAAAGTAAACGATTTTCAAGTGAGTGATCAATTTCCCTTGAAGCGCCTACTCTTATAGCAGCATCCGACTTGGCTAGACTATCTAGTCCTACCTATCCTTTAACTAGTCCCTAACCATCACTCTGCTACCAGAAAATTACTGCTAGAGATCGCCGGTCACCCGACCAATAATTTCGCCACTTCTGGCTTCGGGCCCATATACTTTACTTTATCATATACATTGATCAGATGTCCACACAATCTACTACCAATAATTGTGAGTTCCCTTTCGATTTTCCAGTGTACCCAACTTACCATCCACCGTTATGGGTACCTATGACAACGATGGGTCAGGGAGCTAGCTGTAAAAGGAAAAGGCAGCAAAATATACTATTCAACATATGACTTTACTTTTATGAAATGACCACGGACAACTGGAAATTTTGAAAGCTTTATCTTAAATTCAAATAAAGGGCAGTCATACAGCTTTATCAAAAGAATACTAGTGCGACAGGGAACCCGCTAAGTGAGAGGAAAACTAAGATAAGGGGCAAAGTGAACACGCTATAAATCTGAGTTACTTTAGTCAGTTTTACGAGAGAAAAACCAAGATCATAACAAGAAGTTGCAAACTGCAATACAGAAATGATTTCTAAAAGGTAGGGTAACATAGGAACACGCTATGAAATAAAAATGCAAACGATTTTATGAAATGCAATGGTTGCAGGAGAAAGCATGGGAAATTATTCACGTGCAAAGGTATGTCTTTATTAAAGCAAAGACAGAAAAATAGAAAGGTGCAGTTTAAGAACTCAGAGCGATATTTACCTAGACTGGTGTGAAAACCAACCCTGGCCACAAGTCAGTTTAAGGACAGGAAAACCCTCAAGGAAGGATAACCCTCAGTGGGACAGCAGGTGCAGAATGGACACCCCAGGACAGGACAGGAAACCCAGATTCGGATCAGGACAGGACCACCAGGATACGACCAGCACCCGCAGTTCGGAAGCAACGCCTGCGCTCCACCCTCTCTGCAGCTATCAGTCAGGACCCCGATTGGGTCAGCGAATTCCCCAGCAAAGTGCTCCGCCAGCACTTAAGGTTCAGTAAAACCTTCAGAGTCTATGGTCAGATTTCGGACAGAGAGCTCCGCAGCACCTCTGTATCAAGTCACCTATTGAGTGCGTTGGGTCAGTGACAGGTCAGCTATTCAGACAAGTCAGACAATTTCTCTAGCTAAACCTAGGCTAGATATACTGTTTTGGGACAGGGTACCACCCCCCAAATGTTGCAAAGTGTCAGAATCCTCAATTTGGATTGGTCCTAAAGTAGGATTTGGTTAACACACCAATCAGAACAGACTATTCTAAGGCCTAATTTACATTTTTGGGTGCCGCCTAGCAAGATTGGGGTTCCCACGAGAAGTCGCACGGAATACAATGAAAACTTATACATTTGTAACAATATAGGGACATTGGCTCCATCCTCCTGGGTCAGAGGTAATTCTCTCAGGAGCATCTCGACTGTGGCTGCCAGCTGGCTGAGTTCCACGGTCCAAGTTTGTCTGTGGCCTCGCATCTTGAGCATGCGCAGAACGGACCTTCAAAATGGCTCACGACCCATTCGGACCCCCATTTCCCGTGATACATGAAAAGTACGCGAAAACAAACTAAAACATAGAAATGAATGAATGTATTACATGTCATGATTTCACATTTCAGGTTTGATCATTATAAAAATATACTATGCATTAATGGTAAGTGCAACGAACAATGTCACAAGAGCAGCAGCACAAGGCTTCACCACGTTATCAAAGCACAGCCATCTTATTGCTTATTACGCATGCGCACCCTTTCCCTCCAAAAACTATCTCTACACGAAGTCACGTGAGTGTGACTGACGCATGCGCAGAAGAGGAAAGTCAAGCAGCGGCCATTTTAGAATTACAAAAGTTATTCGTATTAATAAAACACATAAGCAAGCTTCTCTATCATACATATATATCGGAAATAAAAGATATTAGTAAAACGTACAATTCGTTACGAGGTTACAACGGTTTCGAGGTTTATGAATCGAGCAAGTCGCGATGCGAAATCTTGCTCTATCATTACCCCCTACCACCTCTGCAGACCCTCAGAGATGTATTACCACATCCACCTCTGCACACCCTCAGAGATGTATTACCCCCTTCCACCTCTGCAGACCCTCAGAGATGTATTACCCCTTTCCACCTCTGCAGACACTCAGAGATGTATTACTCCCTTCCACCTCTGCAGACCCTCTGAGATGTATTACCCCATCCACCTCTGCAGACCCTCAGAGATGTATTACCCCTTTCCACCTCTGCAGACCCTCAGAGATGTATTACCCCATCCACATTTGCAGACCCTCAGAGATGTATTACCCCTTTCCACCTCTGCAGACCCTCAGAGATGTATTACACCTTCCACCTCTGCAGACCCTCAGAGATGCATTACCCCATCCACCTCTGCAGACCCTCAGCGATGTATTACCCCATCCACCTCTGAAGACCCTCAGATATGTATTACCCCCTTCCACCTCTGCAGACCCTCAGACATGTATTGCCCCCTCCGCCTCTGCAAACCCTCAGGTATGTATTACCCCCTCCACCTCTAAAGACCCTCAGAGATGTATTACACCATCCAAATCTGCAGACCATCAGAGATGTATTACCCCCTTCCACCTCTGCAGACCCTCATAGATGTATTACCCCCTTCTACCTCTGCAGAGCCTCAGAGATGTATTACACCTTCCACCTCTGCAGACCCTCAGAGATGCATTACCCCATCCACCTCTGCAGACCCTCAGAGATGTATTACCTCCTTCCACCTCTGAAGACCCTCAGATATGTATTACCCCCTTCCACCTCTGCAGACCCTCAGACATGTATTGCCCCTTCCGCCTCTGCAAACCCTCAGGTATGTATTACCCCCATCCACCTCTGAAGACCCTCAGAGATGTATGACACCATCCAAATCTGCAGACCATCAGAGATGTATTACCCCCTTCCACCTCTGCAGACCCTCATAGATGTATTACCCCCTTCTACCTCTGCAGAGCCTCAGAGATGTATCACACCTTCCACCTCTGCAGACCCTCAGAGATGTATTACCATATCTACATTTGCAGACCCTCAGAGATGTATTACCCCTTTCCACCTCTGCAGATCCTCAGAGTTCTTTTACCCCATCCTCCTCTGCAGACCCTCAGAGATGTATTACCCCTATCCACCTCTGCACACCCACAGAGATGTATTACACCTTCCACCTCTGCAGACCCTCAGAGATGCATTACCACCTTCCACCTCTGCACACCCTCAGGGATGTATTACCCCATCTACCTCTGCAGACCCTCAGAGATGTATTACCCCCATCCACCTCTGCAGACCCTCAGAGATGTATTACCCCTTTCCACCTCTGCACACCCTCAGAGACGTATTACCCCCATCCACCTCTGCATACCCTCAGAGATACATTACCCCCTTCCATCTCTGCAGACCCTCAGAGATGTATTACCCCCTTCCACCTCTGCAGACCCTCAGAGATGTATTACCCCCTACCACCTCTGCAGACCCTCAGAGATGTATTACCACATCCACCTCTGCACACCCTCAGAGATGTATTACCCCCTTCCACCTCTGCAGACCCTCAGAGATGTATTACCCCTTTCCACCTCTGCAGACACTCAGAGATGTATTACTCCCTTCCACCTCTGCAGACCCTCTGAGATGTATTACCCCATCCACCTCTGCAGACCCTCATAGATGTTTTACCCCTTTCCACCTCTGCAGACCCTCAGAGATGTATTACCCCATCCACCTTTGCAGACCCTCAGAGATGTATTACCCCTTTCCACCTCTGCAGACCCTCAGAGATGTATTACCCCCTTCCACCTCAGCAGACCCTCAGAGATGTATTAGCCCCATCCACCTCTGCAGACCCTTAGAGATGTATTACCCCCCATCCACCTCTGCAGACCCTCAGAGATGTATTACCCCATTCCACCTGTGAAGACCCTCAGAGAGTTTCCTCCTGACCCGGCCTGTCTTGCTTTTAGTGGGAGGAGGGTAGGCCACAGCCCGCCTCCCTAAGCCCCTTTGTATCAAAGAAATGTGTTATATTTCGGCATGCATAACAAGCAGACCGAGCAATACCGGGTTCAAATCCGAGTGCAATACCGTGCCCAAATCCACTTCAGTTTACCACTGGCGTGCCGCTCACATAGGCAGGAGTAAAGGTTTGCAGAGGCTTTGCTGAGATCTGCTGTGTGGATGATAGCTGATTGGGGGGGGGGTTTACAGGTAGGGTTTAGTTTTGTAGCGTTATTTTAATGTCGCTGCTGGTACAACAAGCATTTGCAATGCAATAGTTCTCGTATTTGTTGGAGTTGGAGTTATTGGCATTGTAAATGGCAATATTTTTTATTTATGTTTTTATGTTTGCAGTGGGGTGATTATTTAAAGAAAGTAAGTGCACACTATATCATAATATCAGATTTTATAGCAACAGTACAGTACATTTATGGCTATATTAATGTAAAGGGGTGTGAATGGATACATAAAAATACAAAGAAAGTGTCTTGAAATGCAGGATGGAATGTATAGTGGGTGACAGGGACAACGTATGATTTAATTAAAAAATATATATATATAATAAAAAAAACACAGGTGACTGAAGGCTGTTTTATAAGATTTCAAGGCAAAATAAACCAATAAAATTAATAATTAGAGTGACCTTTTTTGCTTTTTTAATTTTTTTTATTTTTAGATTTTATTACGTAACAAAACTAAAAGCATACAGTTGTACAGAGCAGGACACCTGAAAACAAAATAGTCAGCAACACAACCCCAACTCAGGAGATACACAGCCGTAATGCCAACAACCCCGCACGGGGCATGCGGCGCGTTATGTCCAAATCAACAACATTATTACAAAAAAGTGGAGTCCTCCTGAATAGCATTACGGAAGCTTCAGCAGTTTTCCCGCCACCTTCTACCTGGCGTTATTTCCATACCTAATTATACCAAAAGGGGGAGAGGAGAGATGAAGTGGATTCTGTCTCCCCGGACACAATTATTTAAACACAAAGAATCCACACAGATATGTTATGTTGTAGTCCCTACAATGGTGGGGAGCACACAGTGTTCTTTAAATACCCCTCACACACCAAAAGGGCCCTTGGTGTCATGCTTCATTATTGGGGTCTTTGCATCCCTCTACGGAATGCGGCGTGCTGCTGACCGACGATTACGTGGGAGCACAGAATTTTTAAACTATGTGTGGTGTGTGGAGATATTGGATGTTGAGTGAGTGGTGGGGTAGAAAGTGAAAAAATATGTGAATGTTTAAAAAATACCTGGCTAGTGAGGTCTAATAAATGTAATGGGCCTCCGTGCTGGTATTGTTAAAAGGGGTGTGGTGGAGGTATTTTGTATTTTAATGTACAACACCTCACGTATGTGTCGACATGTTTCGAAGCAAAGGCTTCTTCTTCAGGACGGGGTACACAGATCCCCACTTTACTCACATTGGGATCTCACTAGGCGTAACTCATAAACAAACTATGTTTAATCTAGGTAAGGAAAAGACTACAATGTGCCTACTTATTTTCTCTTACTCACAAGTATCTGCAATGAGTACCTGAAGAAATGGGGAAACAGAAGAACACCAGAGAAAAAGACATGGTATTTAGTAGAAAATATCCAACATGATGGTTCAGTGACCTAGAAAGAAGTGATGGCTGCACTATCTAGACAAAATATGTCATCCTATCAGTGGCAGCTCCTCTATAGGGGCGTTTGGGCGCCACCCCCCTGCTTGGATTTAAACAAACCCCCAGGGATATCAATTGTCTCGGGCATCGGTTCCATCTGGAACCCCTATCCAGATTTGCTGACGCTTTTTTGCGCCCCCTGGTACAGGCTACGAACACATACCTTAAAGATACCAAAGCTGTACTTCAGCATTTACAGAATCTACCTTTCAACCCTACCACCCAACTACTACTAAGCCTGGATGTAGAAAGCCTCCATACCAGCTTACCTCATGACGAAAACTCAACACCATAGAGGAAGTGCTGTTCTCCACTCTATGGTAATATCAAACACCTAGGAACCTGGTGATGGAGTGCATTACGTTGGCACTATCAAGGAATTTCTTCCAGTATGAAAAAACACCATACTTACAGAGCCACGGCACCAGCATGGGAAGCACCTTTGCTCCCAGCCTGGCCGGCCTCTACGTTCACCACCTGGAGGCTCAAAAAATCCTCCATCCAAGTAACCCCTACAGACACAACATAAAGACTTGGAGACGCTACATAGACGATGTCTTGGTCATCTGGGAAGGTGACAATCACTCTGTTGAACGATTTATGGAATGCCTCAATACACAGAACACTTTTCTGAAATTCACAAGTTCTGTATCACGTGACATGATGGTGTTTTGGGACCTGAACATTTACGCAGAAGGAGGTTTTCTGAAGACTACCACCCATTTTAAACCAACATCAAGAAACTGTCTCTTGAGGTACGATAGCTTCCATTCACGACACCTTCGTGATAATCTACCTTATGGCCAGTTTCTCCGCCTCAGACGGAACTGCTCCGACGTTGAGGATTACAAGACACAAGCAGTGGACCTCAAAAACAAACTTCACAATCGGAAGTATCCGACACCATTGATAGACAGGGCCATAAAAAGAGCTCGCAACAACAATAGGGATGCTCTTTTGGAGGAAAGGGTACAAAAAGAACCAAACAAAAGGCCCATCTGTGTAACCACCTTCAATACCCACTCCAACGTGATTTCCAAAATTGTAAACAGACACTGGAGGACCCTTGTGTGTGGCAACCTGAACCTAGAGAAGCCCCTTTTCGCCCACAAGAGAGCCAGAAACCTCAAGGACATTCTGGTCCATACCCGACCACGCACCAATCAACTAGAACAACCTGCTGTCCAATGGGTACAGGGTCATCACCCTTGTGGTAATTGCAGCAGCTGTCACCTAACAAAAAAGAGTAAACATCTGAACTTCAGGAATGGTAGCAACTGGGAACAAAGAAAATTCACCAATTGCAACAGTAGAAATGTCATAAATATGATCACTTGCCCTTGCAGCCTTGAATACATCGATATGACGTCGGGACCAGCAAAGATCAGAATTGGCGAGCACAAGAGCAATGTCGAGTGCAAAAAGAGCACCAAAAAAATGGCTTCCCACTTTCTAACTGAGACGCACTCTGTGAATGACCTCATTTGGACCATAATTGAGCAGCTCCCCTCAGAAAAAGGCCTTTTTGAGAGGGAACAATGCTGGGTTTTCCGTTTAGGGACCCATATTGATGGGCTCAACGATGACATCCCATGGGGTCAGCTGATTTAGCTTCTTCTATGGTGTTTCTTTGAATAATGTCCCGCTATGCAATGTCTTAATCCTATCACGGTATGGTCTCTGCCCCGTAATGCAATATCCTTTGTTTTGGGACATGTCTCCATCATATGACCAAAGGGTGTACATCACACACCCCTGTAGTTAACTAACACCCACCTTACCAACCGGACCGAGATCCTCACCGCGCGCCCTGCCCTCTGCCTCAGCATCCACTCCAAGGCTCTGTAGGGTAGAATAGGAGGGGGGGTCATCTCTCACCCCCTGCAGCAGCACGTTGGTCTCTGGCCGCTTGCCTTTCACGCGAAGCTCCGCTGTCAGCGATCGCCCACCGTCCAGTCACCGGAGGCGACGCCGCACGCAGTATGACGCCGTGCCGGCCTGCTGCTCACCACAGTCCACGGCTCGCCGTCCTGGAAGCTGTGCACCGCCTCTCGCCACATTATCACCAAGTCCGAACCTCTCAAGCAGACCGGGACTCCACTCCGCAGCACCGCTACCCCTCCAGCAGCAGGGGCAACTTCTTCCGAGGCGATATACTAACTGGTGATGCAGGATATTTCCTGGATATTATCACGGCGTGACGGAGCTCGAGGCTCAAGCGGCCATGTTGGTCGCGAGCAAGCTTCGCCCCCCCTTTTTTGCTTTAATTAATCAACTGCTATTTTAATAATTAATGGAACACAACACAGGGTGATTTTGCAGCTTTAGCACACCTGAGTTATAGGACCATGAGCGGGCAATGGATGGTATAGGATTACAGCCCCACCGTAAACTGAAGATCTAAAAAAAAGCACTCAGGAATCCTCATGCACCGCTCCTCGGGGTTCATTGTTCAATCCACGAAAACAGACACGCAGGGCCGTTTTGCGGCCGCACATGGTCAATGGGAAGGAAGGCCACTGAATATAGTCTCGGTCTATATCCCACCAGCACTGCACGCAGTTGCTCTCCCTGATTTAGGAAAATTTCTGTTGGAACTGCCGGAGGGAGATCTAGTCCTGGGAGGGGACTTTAACGCAGTGGCACACAATACACGTGATAGATTCCCGGGGCGGACACACGACCTTGGGCCTTCCCGCCTACATGGCTTTCTGGAGGCACAAGGATTGGTGGACCTTTGGAGACACTTTCATCCGGAGGCTCAACAGTATACATATCATTCGGCAGTCCATGACAGCCTGTCACGGATTGACTACTTCCTAACACTAGGCCACGGCCTCCTCACTATTACTGACGTACAAATTAGACCTAGGGGAGTTTCAGACCATTCACCATTAACACTGACTGTCTCTAACCCTGAACAGACCAGAACACGCGTGTTCCCGATCTACCCAGGATACCTTAAAATACCTCTGGTAGCCAAAAAACTGAGGGAGGGTACAAGATCATACTTTACCGAAAACGAGGGGTCAGTGGAGTCTCCCACCACCTTATGGGAGGCCTATAAGACGGTCCTTCGGGGGCAGGCCATCTCTGTGATAGCGAGTCATAAACGTACACAGAAACAAGAACTTGTAGACCTAGAAATTGAATTGGACAAGGCCAATGAGGACCATGGGGCCAATCCGACCGCGGACACACTACACACATTACAATTATGCCAACAGCGTCACACTGACCATCTACGCAGCAGGGTGATAGATAGTTTAACGACCACAAAACAAAGGATATACGATGTGGGCGACAAGGCCGGCAGACTCCTGGCCTGGTTAGACAGGAAACAAGACGGACAAAGGGCCATATTACATCTGAAGGATCACGCGGGTATATTGCAAACCCACCCTTCTCTAATAGTCGAACTTCTGGCTGATCATTTCCAGGCAGTTTACACCCCCGACACCGAGGTTACTCAGGAGATGGCAGAGACATCTCTCGTGGGGATACCCACCCGCACTCTATCGCAGGCCAACATAGATGAACTAGAAGTAGATTTGACCACTGAGGAGATTCATGTAGCTATTACAGCTCTGAACTCAGGAAAGGCTTTAGGTCCCAACGGGATACCGATAGAATGGTACAAGACAATGTCGGAAACGCTCTCCACTCCCCTTCTCAATATGTTTCCGGACAGTCTGGAACGGGGACAACTACCGCCCGACCAACGAGCAGCAACTATAGTGACAATACCAAAACCCGGCAAGCCACCTGAGGATTGCGGTTCATACCGCCCGATTTCCCTGTTAAACGCCGAGAATAAAATCTTGGCAAAATTATTGGCCAATCGGCTGATGCCACATCTGGGGCATCTAATACACCCTGACCAGTCAGGATTTATGCCGCATAGAAGCACGGCGATGAACCTCAGGCGGCTGCATGGGGTGATGGCACGGGCACCGCTGTTAACGGAACCGGCGGCGATCCTCTCGCTAGACGCCAAGATGGCGTTTGATCTGGTGGAGTGGCGCTATCTGTTTGCGGTACTGGAACACATGGGCTTTGGCCCAAAATTTATAGCATGGATCAAACTGTTATACCAGGACCCGGTGGCGCGCGTGACGGTAAATGGCCGTCTCTCCAGAGAAATATCATTGAAGAGAGGTACGAGACAGGGTTGCCCGCTTTCGCCGTTACTATTTGCCCTGGTCCTGGAACCTCTAGCTACTATCATTAGGACCACCCGGTTGCTAAGAGGAGTGCAATGGGGAGACGGTTGGGAAGACAGGGTGTCATTGTATGCAGATGACATGTTAATCTACTTGATGGACTTACCGGTGAGTATACCGGCATTACTGGCACTGTGCGAGAGGCATGGGACGGCGTCGGGTTTATAAAATAAACTGGACGAAATCAGTACTCTACATGTTAAGCGGCACACCGCCGGATCTGAGCACAAGCTGTCCATTGCTACTGGAGGACGTCTCCTTCAGATATCTAGGGATCCATGTCGCACGAGAACAGGATACATTCCAGGACCTGAATCTTCAACCACTGCTCGAAAGATTGAAATCAGATGTGCGACATTGGAGCACCCTCCCCTTGACATTATTAGGCAGGGCAGCGCTATTCAAGATGATGGCGCTGCCCCGTTTCCTCTATGTCCTGGAAAATACACCGGCGATAGTCCCAGCACAGTTCTTCAGACAAGTCTCTAATCAACTATCGGGCCTGTTGTGGGGGAACAAACCAGCGAGAGTGGCGCATTTGAAATTGATCAGGGACTGGTATAGTGGAGGGATAGCCCTCCCAAACCTGGAACTGTACTATTGGGCAGCACAACTTAAGGTAATTAACCGATGGTTACATGGCCCACAAGATGACCCGGCGTTGATGGCGGATAGGAAGCAACTAGGCACTGCCACCCTTCTGGCCCCACTCTATAACAAAGGACTGATTAGGAAACTGATAGGGCCCACAAGGCACACTGTGACACTGTGGCATAAAGCCCAGACACGACTGAAATGGGAGGGTGTGATCACACGCATGACACCGTTATGGGACTCCAAAGTCTTGGGTAATCTAAGACACAGCAAGGGTTTTGATCAATGGGACACCATAGGGATCTCAACGGTTGGGGATCTGTGGACGGGGGGAGGAGTGGTGCCACTTGAAACACTCAAGGCACAATACGACATGAGGGTAACTGAAACATACCGCTATATACAGATCCGACACGCATTGATGACAGCACTAGAACCTGATACCACGGTCCCAGAATCGGCTCCCCTAGAGGACCGCCTATTGACAGACTACATGGAGAGCAAGGCTACTTCTCTCACTTACCGTAAAATAATAAACAACCTGCCAGACCCATTACAGAAATTAAAAGACGCCTGGGAGGAAGAGCTTGGGGAGTTAGATGAAGATTGTTGGAATGCCGCACTGGCGTCTCCCAGGGAGGCCGGAATATCAGCGAGACTTAGACTGGTACAGTTTAAGATACTACACCGAGTCTACTATACACGTACTATGCTTCATAAAATACATAGAGCTGAACATCCGCACTGCCTGCGCCAATGCGGAACACAAGGCACCCTGTTCCATACCCTGTGGGAGTGCCCTCAAATCGTGATATACTGGCGGAGAATAACACGCACCATGGCTCAAACTCTACAACTAACCATTACACCTGACCCCAGGCTTTGCCTACTCAATATATGGGGACCAAATGATTTGACGACATATGGGAGGCGATGGGTAGGGATCGGCATGATGTTGGCGAAGCGCGACATAGCGCAAAAATGGGGGGCAGCGGAAACACCTACCCTGGCCCAATGGGGTAGGAACATGGACATAACTATGGTAACGGAGAGGGCGGTGTATAACCAAAGGTCTAACCCACGCAAATGGAATAAATTATGGCTACCCTGGAATACCTATAGGGGGGATGTATGCGCGCCTCTGCCGGAGGAAAAAGACATAGATAGCTCGGGAGAGGATGAAGATGAGGAATAGGGGGTGAAGGGGGGAAGGTAAGATGCAGATGAGGGATAAGCTATAACAATATATGTTCACCGGACGGGGCTAAAGTTCACAAAAGTCATAGAACGTTCAGCCTATACTACTGCTTAGCTCAAGAACAATGTAATGGTGATTGTAAGAACTAATGCCAAATATCCAATCAGTGGCCTTTTTAGTTACTAGTTATAAAAACAGAAAATGTAAGTTGCAATAATAGTTGATTATGGCTGAATGTTGAAGCCGCACTAATAATTGTCAATACATATCGCGATGAATATTACAATGCAACAATAAAAATATTTAAAAAAAAATTTAAAAAGCACTGACGCGGAAAGCATTCACCGCGCAATAATGTTTTTTTGTTGTACTTTTACCTACTGTGCTGCTGCGCGATGTGAAGCACAATGTTTTAAACCAGCAAGGGTTGTTTGGGACTGGCAAAGAATGCGAATGAGGAGGGTAGGGAGCAAAGAGTGTGCAGTGGGAGGAGGATGGTGGGGTGGGGTAAGAGAAAGCCAGGTGTAGGGTGATAAAAAGATCAGATGGCAGGAGGTGGAGGGAAATGGTATTTTAAAAAGAATGGATGCCAGCATTGAAAGTGCATCTTTTTAGCTGTAGCAAAGGATGCGGCTCACCAAGACCGCTTCTGTTTCTACGACCCTCAAATAAGTTTGCAGACGGCGTAGCACAGAGGCTACTTGGGATTGGACTTTGAAGTTGAGTTGAACTGAATTGTGTGGTGTGAAAATGTATGGCACCAAGTGGATGTGTATTGAGTGTAATTATGTGTTGTGGTATGAAGTACATTTATGAGGGGTCTGTAGTGGAATTAGGTGTAGTGTGAATGTGTGTTGTGTAGTAGAATTATGCGGAATGGTATTGTGTGTTATGAAGTCTCGTGTAGTGTAATTGCATCATGTGGTGTTTTGTTTTTATAGGCTGTAATAATAATATAGTGGTGTGGTTTAAATGTATGTGGTGTGTTGAGGAGTTATGTGGTGTTTTGTAAAACTGTGTGTTGTGTAGTGAAATTGCGTGTTGTGGAATGTATGTGGTTTTTAATTTCTTTTTGTGTACTTTAATTGTGTCGTGCTGAAATATGTGGTAGCGTGTGGAAATATATTGAGTGGAATGATGAGTTTTTTATGTTGAGTGTTGGCACGTGTAAAATAGTGGCTGTATGGCGAGTGCCTTTCTACGGTATGAACTTGATTGTAATTTTATGGACAGGTTTTTTGTTGTGTTGTGTAGTATGAATTTAAATCTATGTGTGTGCTGTGGTGTGGAATTGTGTGTATGTTTTTGGCATGATGTGGAGTGGGAGTTTGTCGTGGTGTGGGTTGTATGTTGTGTGTTGTGGATTTATGTGGTGTTTAGTGGGAATTTATGTTGCGCATTGAAAGTATGTGTTGTGAATTGAAATTGTGTGATGGAACTGTGTGGTGTGGAAATAGCTAGAAAATAGAGTGAAAGAGAGTGAAATGCAGAGTTGTTTGGGTATATTAGTGAAAGCAAACATTTTGTGAGAGAAAAAAGGTATACAGTGCGAATTAACGAGAAAAAGAGATGGGATAAAGAGATAGTTGCAGAGATATGAGAAATTAGTGGGTTAGTGAAGAGAGAGAGAGAGAGAGAGGGTATGGAGGGGCAAGATAGAGAGGTAGTGAGATTTATTTTTGGGGGCGAACCAGTGGACGTTAGATACAGCTGTTTTTATACCAGTATGATAGAAGCGCTCTTATAATTATATACATTTAAAATGTAAAAATGCCCATACACTTTATTTTTCAAATATTAAAGGGGCATTTGTAGAGCAAGTACTACTTGAGATTCTAATTATGCCATTGGAAACCAGTTTAAATCATAATCTCAGCTAAACACTATTATGTTCAAATCAGTTTTCTTTCCAAAAACGTGGAAAATGTGTTACATTGTTGCAGAAAATGTCATTTAAGTCTTGGCGTCACTCTAGTATATATTAATTTTGCGTAAATCACACAGTTTTATTCATAATAACTGTGAAGATTTTAGGGACTGTTAAGCTGTAATACAAAATCTCTTGCAAGAGAAACAAGCATCTGCAATGCAATAGGTCTCGCATTAGGAAAGTTTGAGCTATTGGTCTTGTGAATGACAATTTTTTTATTTATGTGTTTGTTTTGAAAATAGCTAAATTAATAGCTTTGTCATTTACAATGCCAATAGTTATAACTTTCGCAAATGTGACAGCTTTAGCATTTGTAATGCAACATGTTTTGTATTTACGTGACTTAGATGTATTGATATTCCAAATAACAATGGCTTTTAATTTTTTTAAATAATTAATACTCAAATAAAAGTGATTGTAATTTATAATGGCAATAGCTTAAACTTTTGTAAATAACTTTTGTGAAGCTTATGTTCAGTGTATTTTATTGTGACGAAAATCCAAGAACAGAAGTGAAATATTAACATCTTTTTGTGACATTTGTAATAAAGCTTGAAACATTGAGAGAACATATTTGAACCAGTTGTTGTTGAATGGTTGCACAGATTGATGCTGTGATGGCGCGGAGTGATGTTGTGGTGGCGACGAGTGAGGCTGTGGCATTCAGTGATGCTGTGGTAGCGCATAGTGATGTTGCGGTGCCCCTGAGTGATGCTGTGGTGGCCGTGAGTGATGCTGTGGAGGCCGTGAGTGATGCTGTGGAGGCCATGAGTGATGCTGTGGAGGCCGTGAGTGATGCTTTGGAGGCCGTGAGTGATGCTGTGGAGGCCGTGAGTGATGCTGTGGAGACTCTGAGTGATGCTGTGGAGGCTCTGAGTGATGCTGTGGAGACTCTGAGTGATGCTGTGGAGGCTCTGAGTGATGCTGTGGAGGCTCTGAGTGAGTGATGCTGTGGAGGCCCTGAGTGATTCTGTGGAGGCCCTGAGTGATGCTGTGGAGGCCCTGAGTGATGCTGTGGAGGCCCTGAGTGATGCTGTGGATGCCCTGAGTGATGCTGTGAAGGCCCTGAGTGATGCTGTGGAGGCCCTGAGTGATGCTGTGGAGGCGCATAATAATGCTGTGGTAGCGCATAGTGATGCTGTGGTGTTCCAGACTGATGCTGTAGTGATCCAGAGTGATGCTGTGGTGGTGCGGAGTGATGCTGTGGTGGTGCGGAGTGATGCTGTGGTGGTGCTGAGTGATGCTGTGGTGGTGCTGAGTGATGCTGTGGTGGTGCTGAGTGATGCTGTAGTGGTGCTGAGTGATGCTGTGGTGCTGCTGAGTGATGCTGTGGTGGTGCTGTGGTGGTGCTGAGTGATAATGTGGTGGTGCTGAGTGGTGCTATAGTGGTGCAGAGTAATGCTGGGGTGGCGCTGAGTGATGCTGTGGTGGTGCTGAGTGGTGCTGTGGTGGTGCTGAGTGATGCTGGGGTGGTGCTGAGTGATGTTGTGGTGGTGCTGAGTGATGCTGTGGTGGTGCTGAGTGGTGCTGTGGTGGTTCTGGCTACACAGGCCTTTACTGCCTCTATGTGCTCGAAATCCCCAGCCTTTCCCTATCTGTTTCCAGTTACCTGTGTCCTAATGCGACCAATGATGGTGAAGGTCGAACAGTCTGATAAGACAATGACTTTGAAAGCGTAGGCTGTGCCTGTATCTCTCCCGACTCCCATGGGTCTGTGGTAAATAAATTATTTACACTATCATAATTTCTATAGATGCAAAAAGGATCAAATATAAATGAGGAGCAGAGTCCGTGGTGTTAGAGTCAATGGGCTTTATTGCATCAACTCGAGTTAAGGGAGAGCTCCTTTCACCAAGCAGGTTCAGGAGAGTTCTGAGCTTTATTCACAGAGTACAATATTTATACATTCTTTGCATACATAGGGAGGAGCCCTCCAAGCAGAAGGAAAGAAAAAGATATGAGCATGCAGGCGTTCACTATAATGAGTCATAGGTGGGTGGGTGCATAGAGGGGGCAGCAAGGTCAGCAAAATCTCGCACTGCCTGTTTGCGTAACTTTATCAGACTTTTACACGAGGGCTGTTTCCTTTCTGTTGGTCAGGGAGGGCCCTGGGTGTCAGAGTGACTAGCATGTCTGGTCTTATCTCTAGCTCGGGGAAGCATGCAGATTGCTCTCATCTGTAGAAGTGTTGCTGCTTCATACTAGCAAGTTGGTTTGGCCCTTCCTGTCCACCCCTTGTGTAACTGTCTTGGAGGTTTCCCTTGACATGGGTCCCACTTATCTCTGAGAGCCGACAGCAAAACTGGGCCTTATCTATGCAGAGGGTTTCTGCTCGCCTCCTGCTCAGGGCCGGAATGCAGCTTTATCAGGTCGACCCTTGTTTGACACTGTTAAGACACCCCGGGCTGGGCCTCTTCTCCGTGACTGCTCAGCAAAATATCTAATGAGCTGCAGAGAAATGTAACATGTGCCTTTTTCAGGGTCTGGCATGGAGGGGCCTGGTGACAGAGAAATAAGGCCTCTGAATGTGAAGTAATGCAGGGGTTTTTATTCAACATGGCAGATGGTGAGAGGGTAGCGCGTGGGGGCACAAATACATATAAATATGTAATTTTCTTCAGGTCCTGCTACAGGACTTGTGTTTTCATAAACATTAGGTATAACCCTATATTGTTTTTTGTTGACTCTAACGAGGAAAACAGTGGAGGGGCCATTCACGCATTTCATAAACATTACATTCCTTGGTCCAGCTATCTTTGGTTGTTTGTGAATGTTTGTGTGCATGGGTGTAATCTATGCTTATTTGTGTGGTTGCGTCTGTGCGCGTGGGTATATTTGCTAATGTACGTATGTCTGTGTGCGTATTTATGTGGTTGTGCGGTAGTGGTGGTGAGTGATGCTGTGGTGCTGCTGAGTGATGCTGTGGTGGTGCTGTGGTGGTGCTGAGTGATAATGTGGTGGTGCTGAGTGGTGCTATAGTGGTGCTGAGTGATGCTGGGGTGGCGCTGAGTGATGCTGTGGTGGTGCTGAGTGGTGCTGTGGTGGTGCTGAGTGATGCTGGGGTGGTGCTGAGTGATGTTGTGGTGGTGCTGAGTGATGCTGTGGTGGTGCTGAGTGGTGCTGTGGTGGTTCTGGCTACACAGGCCTTTACTGCCTCTATGTGCTCGAAATCCCCAGCCTTTCCCTATCTGTTTCCAGTTACCTGTGTCCTAATGCGACCAATGATGGTGAAGGTCGAACAGTCTGATAAGACAATGACTTTGAAAGCGTAGGCTGTGCCTGTATCTCTCCCGACTCCCATGGGTCTGTGGTAAATAAATTATTTACACTATCATAATTTCTATAGATGCAAAAAGGATCAAATATAAATGAGGAGCAGAGTCCGTGGTGTTAGAGTCAATGGGCTTTATTGCATTAACTCGAGTTAAGGGAGAGCTCCTTTCACCAAGCAGGTTCAGGAGAGTTCTGAGCTTTATTCACAGAGTACAATATTTATACATTCTTTGCATACATAGGGAGGAGCCCTCCAAGCAGAAGGAAAGAAAAAGATATGAGCATGCAGGCGTTCACTATAATGAGTCATAGGTGGGTGGGTGCATAGAGGGGGCAGCAAGGTCAGCAAAATCTCGCACTGCCTGTTTGCGTAACTTTATCAGACTTTTACACGAGGGCTGTTTCCTTTCTGTTGGTCAGGGAGGGCCCTGGGTGTCAGAGTGACTAGCATGTCTGGTCTTATCTCTAGCTCGGGGAAGCATGCAGATTGCTCTCATCTGTAGAAGTGTTGCTGCTTCATACTAGCAAGTTGGTTTGGCCCTTCCTGTCCACCCCTTGTGTAACTGTCTTGGAGGTTTCCCTTGACATGGGTCCCACTTATCTCTGAGAGCCGACAGCAAAACTGGGCCTTATCTATGCAGAGGGTTTCTGCTCGCCTCCTGCTCAGGGCCGGAATGCAGCTTTATCAGGTCGACCCTTGTTTGACACTGTTAAGACACCCCGGGCTGGGCCTCTTCTCCGTGACTACTCAGCAAAATATCTAATGTGCTGCAGAGAAATGTAACATGTGCCTTTTTCAGGGTCTGGCATGGAGGGGCCTGGTGACAGAGAAATAAGGCCTCTGAATGTGAAGTAATGCAGGGGTTTTTATTCAACATGGCAGATGGTGAGAGGGTAGCGCGTGGGGGCACAAATACATATAAATATGTAATTTTCTTCAGGTCCTGCTACAGGACTTGTGTTTTCATAAACATTAGGTATAACCCTATATTGTTTTTTGTTGACTCTAACGAGGAAAACAGTGGAGGGGCCATTCACGCATTTCATAAACATTACATTCCTTGGTCCAGCTATCTTTGGTTGTTTGTGAATGTTTGTGTGCATGGGTGTAATCTATGCTTATTTGTGTGGTTGCGTCTGTGCGCGTGGGTATATTTGCTAATGTACGTATGTCTGTGTGCGTATTTATGTGGTTGTGCTGTAGTGGTGCTGAGTGATGCTGTGGTGCTGCTGAGTGATGCTGTGGTGGTGCTGTGGTGGTGCTGAGTGATAATGTGGTGGTGCTGAGTGGTGCTATAGTGGTGCTGAGTGATGCTGGGGTGGCGCTGAGTGATGCTGTGGTGGTGCTGAGTGGTGCTGTGGTGGTGCTGAGTGATGCTGGGGTGGTGCTGAGTGATGTTGTGGTGGTGCTGAGTGATGCTGTGGTGGTGCTGAGTGGTGCTGTGGTGGTTCTGGCTACACAGGCCTTTACTGCCTCTATGTGCTCGAAATCCCCAGCCTTTCCCTATCTGTTTCCAGTTACCTGTGTCCTAATGCGACCAATGATGGTGAAGGTCGAACAGTCTGATAAGACAATGACTTTGAAAGCGTAGGCTGTGCCTGTATCTCTCCCGACTCCCATGGGTCTGTGGTAAATAAATTATTTACACTATCATAATTTCTATAGATGCAAAAAGGATCAAATATAAATGAGGAGCAGAGTCCGTGGTGTTAGAGTCAATGGGCTTTATTGCATTAACTCGAGTTAAGGGAGAGCTCCTTTCACCAAGCAGGTTCAGGAGAGTTCTGAGCTTTATTCACAGAGTACAATATTTATACATTCTTTGCATACATAGGGAGGAGCCCTCCAAGCAGAAGGAAAGAAAAAGATATGAGCATGCAGGCGTTCACTATAATGAGTCATAGGTGGGTGGGTGCATAGAGGGGGCAGCAAGGTCAGCAAAATCTCGCACTGCCTGTTTGCGTAACTTTATCAGACTTTTACACGAGGGCTGTTTCCTTTCTGTTGGTCAGGGAGGGCCCTGGGTGTCAGAGTGACTAGCATGTCTGGTCTTATCTCTAGCTCGGGGAAGCATGCAGATTGCTCTCATCTGTAGAAGTGTTGCTGCTTCATACTAGCAAGTTGGTTTGGCCCTTCCTGTCCACCCCTTGTGTAACTGTCTTGGAGGTTTCCCTTGACATGGGTCCCACTTATCTCTGAGAGCCGACAGCAAAACTGGGCCTTATCTATGCAGAGGGTTTCTGCTCGCCTCCTGCTCAGGGCCGGAATGCAGCTTTATCAGGTCGACCCTTGTTTGACACTGTTAAGACACCCCGGGCTGGGCCTCTTCTCCGTGACTGCTCAGCAAAATATCTAATGTGCTGCAGAGAAATGTAACATGTGCCTTTTTCAGGGTCTGGCATGGAGGGGCCTGGTGACAGAGAAATAAGGCCTCTGAATGTGAAGTAATGCAGGGGTTTTTATTCAACATGGCAGATGGTGAGAGGGTAGCGCGTGGGGGCACAAATACATATAAATATGTAATTTTCTTCAGGTCCTGCTACAGGACTTGTGTTTTCATAAACATTAGGTATAACCCTATATTGTTTTTTGTTGACTCTAACGAGGAAAACAGTGGAGGGGCCATTCACGCATTTCATAAACATTACATTCCTTGGTCCAGCTATCTTTGGTTGTTTGTGAATGTTTGTGTGCATGGGTGTAATCTATGCTTATTTGTGTGGTTGCGTCTGTGCGCGTGGGTATATTTGCTAATGTACGTATGTCTGTGTGCGTATTTATGTGGTTGTGCTGTAGTGGTGCTGAGTGATGCTGTGGTGCTGCTGAGTGATGCTGTGGTGGTGCTGTGGTGGTGCTGAGTGATAATGTGGTGGTGCTGAGTGGTGCTATAGTGGTGCTGAGTGATGCTGGGGTGGCGCTGAGTTTGCTGTGGTGGTGCTGAGTGGTGCTGTGGTGGTGCTGAGTGATGCTGGGGTGGTGCTGAGTGATGTTGTGGTGGTGCTGAGTGATGCTGTGGTGGTGCTGAGTGGTGCTGTGGTGGTTCTGGCTACACAGGCCTTTACTGCCTCTATGTGCTCGAAATCCCCAGCCTTTCCCTATCTGTTTCCAGTTACCTGTGTCCTAATGCGACCAATGATGGTGAAGGTCGAACAGTCTGATAAGACAATGACTTTGAAAGCGTAGGCTGTGCCTGTATCTCTCCCGACTCCCATGGGTCTGTGGTAAATAAATTATTTACACTATCATAATTTCTATAGATGCAAAAAGGATCAAATATAAATGAGGAGCAGAGTCCGTGGTGTTAGAGTCAATGGGCTTTATTGCATTAACTCGAGTTAAGGGAGAGCTCCTTTCACCAAGCAGGTTCAGGAGAGTTCTGAGCTTTATTCACAGAGTACAATATTTATACATTCTTTGCATACATAGGGAGGAGCCCTCCAAGCAGAAGGAAAGAAAAAGATATGAGCATGCAGGCGTTCACTATAATGAGTCATAGGTGGGTGGGTGCATAGAGGGGGCAGCAAGGTCAGCAAAATCTCGCACTGCCTGTTTGCGTAACTTTATCAGACTTTTACACGAGTGCTGTTTCCTTTCTGTTGGTCAGGGAGGGCCCTGGGTGTCAGAGTGACTAGCATGTCTGGTCTTATCTCTAGCTCGGGGAAGCATGCAGATTGCTCTCATCTGTAGAAGTGTTGCTGCTTCATACTAGCAAGTTGGTTTGGCCCTTCCTGTCCACCCCTTGTGTAACTGTCTTGGAGGTTTCCCTTGACATGGGTCCCACTTATCTCTGAGAGCCGACAGCAAAACTGGGCCTTATCTATGCAGAGGGTTTCTGCTCGCCTCCTGCTCAGGGCCGGAATGCAGCTTTATCAGGTCGACCCTTGTTTGACACTGTTAAGACACCCCGGGCTGGGCCTCTTCTCCGTGACTGCTCAGCAAAATATCTAATGTGCTGCAGAGAAATGTAACATGTGCCTTTTTCAGGGTCTGGCATGGAGGGGCCTGGTGACAGAGAAATAAGGCCTCTGAATGTGAAGTAATGCAGGGGTTTTTATTCAACATGGCAGATGGTGAGAGGGTAGCGCGTGGGGGCACAAATACATATAAATATGTAATTTTCTTCAGGTCCTGCTACAGGACTTGTGTTTTCATAAACATTAGGTATAACCCTATATTGTTTTTTGTTGACTCTAACGAGGAAAACAGTGGAGGGGCCATTCACGCATTTCATAAACATTACATTCCTTGGTCCAGCTATCTTTGGTTGTTTGTGAATGTTTGTGTGCATGGGTGTAATCTATGCTTATTTGTGTGGTTGCGTCTGTGCGCGTGGGTATATTTGCTAATGTACGTATGTCTGTGTGCGTATTTATGTGGTTGTGCTGTAGTGGTGCTGAGTGATGCTGTGGTGCTGCTGAGTGATGCTGTGGTGGTGCTGTGGTGGTGCTGAGTGATAATGTGGTGGTGCTGAGTGGTGCTATAGTGGTGCTGAGTGATGCTGGGGTGGCGCTGAGTGATGCTGTGGTGGTGCTGAGTGGTGCTGTGGTGGTGCTGAGTGATGCTGGGGTGGTGCTGAGTGATGTTGTGGTGGTGCTGAGTGATGCTGTGGTGGTGCTGAGTGGTGCTGTGGTGGTTCTGGCTACACAGGCCTTTACTGCCTCTATGTGCTCGAAATCCCCAGCCTTTCCCTATCTGTTTCCAGTTACCTGTGTCCTAATGCGACCAATGATGGTGAAGGTCGAACAGTCTGATAAGACAATGACTTTGAAAGCGTAGGCTGTGCCTGTATCTCTCCCGACTCCCATGGGTCTGTGGTAAATAAATTATTTACACTATCATAATTTCTATAGATGCAAAAAGGATCAAATATAAATGAGGAGCAGAGTCCGTGGTGTTAGAGTCAATGGGCTTTATTGCATTAACTCGAGTTAAGGGAGAGCTCCTTTCACCAAGCAGGTTCAGGAGAGTTCTGAGCTTTATTCACAGAGTACAATATTTATACATTCTTTGCATACATAGGGAGGAGCCCTCCAAGCAGAAGGAAAGAAAAAGATATGAGCATGCAGGCGTTCACTATAATGAGTCATAGGTGGGTGGGTGCATAGAGGGGGCAGCAAGGTCAGCAAAATCTCGCACTGCCTGTTTGCGTAACTTTATCAGACTTTTACACGAGTGCTGTTTCCTTTCTGTTGGTCAGGGAGGGCCCTGGGTGTCAGAGTGACTAGCATGTCTGGTCTTATCTCTAGCTCGGGGAAGCATGCAGATTGCTCTCATCTGTAGAAGTGTTGCTGCTTCATACTAGCAAGTTGGTTTGGCCCTTCCTGTCCACCCCTTGTGTAACTGTCTTGGAGGTTTCCCTTGACATGGGTCCCACTTATCTCTGAGAGCCGACAGCAAAACTGGGCCTTATCTATGCAGAGGGTTTCTGCTCGCCTCCTGCTCAGGGCCGGAATGCAGCTTTATCAGGCCGACCCTTGTTTGACACTGTTAAGACACCCCGAGCTGGGCCTCTTCTCCGTGACTGCTCAGCAAAATATCTAATGTGCTGCAGAGAAATGTAACATGTGCCTTTTTCAGGGTCTGGCATGGAGGGGCCTGGTGACAGAGAAATAAGGCCTCTGAATGTGAAGTAATGCAGGGGTTTTTATTCAACATGGCAGATGGTGAGAGGGTAGCGCGTGGGGGCACAAATACATATAAATATGTAATTTTCTTCAGGTCCTGCTACAGGACTTGTGTTTTCATAAACATTAGGTATAACCCTATATTGTTTTTTGTTGACTCTAACGAGGAAAACAGTGGAGGGGCCATTCACGCATTTCATAAACATTACATTCCTTGGTCCAGCTATCTTTGGTTGTTTGTGAATGTTTGTGTGCATGGGTGTAATCTATGCTTATTTGTGTGGTTGCGTCTGTGCGCGTGGGTATATTTGCTAATGTACGTATGTCTGTGTGCGTATTTATGTGGTTGTGCTGTAGTGGTGCTGAGTGATGCTGTGGTGCTGCTGAGTGATGCTGTGGTGGTGCTGTGGTGGTGCTGAGTGATAATGTGGTGGTGCTGAGTGGTGCTATAGTGGTGCTGAGTGATGCTGGGGTGGCGCTGAGTGATGCTGTGGTGGTGCTGAGTGGTGCTGTGGTGGTGCTGAGTGATGCTGGGGTGGTGCTGAGTGATGTTGTGGTGGTGCTGAGTGATGCTGTGGTGGTGCTGAGTGGTGCTGTGGTGGTTCTGGCTACACAGGCCTTTACTGCCTCTATGTGCTCGAAATCCCCAGCCTTTCCCTATCTGTTTCCAGTTACCTGTGTCCTAATGCGACCAATGATGGTGAAGGTCGAACAGTCTGATAAGACAATGACTTTGAAAGCGTAGGCTGTGCCTGTATCTCTCCCGACTCCCATGGGTCTGTGGTAAATAAATTATTTACACTATCATAATTTCTATAGATGCAAAAAGGATCAAATATAAATGAGGAGCAGAGTCCGTGGTGTTAGAGTCAATGGGCTTTATTGCATTAACTCGAGTTAAGGGAGAGCTCCTTTCACCAAGCAGGTTCAGGAGAGTTCTGAGCTTTATTCACAGAGTACAATATTTATACATTCTTTGCATACATAGGGAGGAGCCCTCCAAGCAGAAGGAAAGAAAAAGATATGAGCATGCAGGCGTTCACTATAATGAGTCATAGGTGGGTGGGTGCATAGAGGGGGCAGCAAGGTCAGCAAAATCTCGCACTGCCTGTTTGCGTAACTTTATCAGACTTTTACACGAGGGCTGTTTCCTTTCTGTTGGTCAGGGAGGGCCCTGGGTGTCAGAGTGACTAGCATGTCTGGTCTTATCTCTAGCTCGGGGAAGCATGCAGATTGCTCTCATCTGTAGAAGTGTTGCTGCTTCATACTAGCAAGTTGGTTTGGCCCTTCCTGTCCACCCCTTGTGTAACTGTCTTGGAGGTTTCCCTTGACATGGGTCCCACTTATCTCTGAGAGCCGACAGCAAAACTGGGCCTTATCTATGCAGAGGGTTTCTGCTCGCCTCCTGCTCAGGGCCGGAATGCAGCTTTATCAGGTCGACCCTTGTTTGACACTGTTAAGACACCCCGGGCTGGGCCTCTTCTCCGTGACTGCTCAGCAAAATATCTAATGTGCTGCAGAGAAATGTAACATGTGCCTTTTTCAGGGTCTGGCATGGAGGGGCCTGGTGACAGAGAAATAAGGCCTCTGAATGTGAAGTAATGCAGGGGTTTTTATTCAACATGGCAGATGGTGAGAGGGTAGCGCGTGGGGGCACAAATACATATAAATATGTAATTTTCTTCAGGTGTATATGGAAGCTTATGAATGTGTGCGAATGTGTATTTGCGTAGCTGCGTCTGTGCGTGTGGATATATTTGCATGGGTACCAAGTGTATTGTTGTGGTTGCGTTTGCGCGTTTCTCAGAGTAGGTGTATTTATGTGGTTGTTTGTGTCTGTGAGGCATATGGTGTATTTGCTTGCCCAGATACGTGTATTTGAGTAGTTGCATCTGTGTGTGTAACTGTGTATGTATATTTGGGTAGTTGCGTGGGCGTTTGTTTGTGTGGTTGGTTGTTTAGGTGTGTGTGTGTGTGTGTGTATATACTAACTCAGTGCACTTCCAAAAACTAGGTTACCATCTTTAAAAGCCACAAGCTATTCTCTGGTACCTGCAATTAAAATCACAATTCACCAATCCTGCGCTCAGACAAATGGCTTCCAATTAAGGCTAGATGTGTATTTAAGACACCTCCTGTCCGGTTTAAAAGACAGTTCATTCAAATACACCTCAACACATGGCCTGAAAGCTGCCCACCTTGGGAAGAAAGAGCTCACAGCAAGGACGTGCTTTACTCTCCCAATCTTTCTAAAGTGGTATTCCTATATCTGGAACTTTCTGACAGTTAATTGCCAATGAGTGTACAACTCTCAGACCCTTCCTAGGTTTATGAGTAGGCCTGACATGTCCAAAATGTCTTGATTTATCCTGGGACTGCTCAAACCCCTTTATTGCTTCATAACGGTATGTGTTTTAAAACATTTTATGACTATTTAATTTTAACACATTTCTCTACTGAATGCCATTCCTTTTTGTCTAATACCATTCTACTTTTCAAATACTGCTATGTCCCTTTGGACAGCCTACTTGAAACTCTGTTTGGGCCTGGTTATGGTAAACTATCAAAACAAATAATATTTAGGAAAAAATGTCCTTGTCTCTATGATGGAGGCGACCAGGCCTGAGAAATTAAAACACCCACCACCAAATAAGCGGCTTACTTTCAATGCATAGTGCTCAGACCGTGAGAAAGAATCTCAAAATGAAACAGATGTTGCAGTTTGAGAAACAGCTGGCCTGAGCCTCTTGAGCACCAGGAAATGATCACCCTCCTTTCCAAACAGCTTTCTTGTTAAAGCATGTGGAGAAACCTTGGACACCGGTCCCTCTGCCACGCTGATAAAAAAAAATATTGCATCGGTTGGAAACCTGGTGATTTGCCTTAAAAACATGCTTCCGCATGAATTAAGCATTGAACAATCAATCAACTGTGCAAATAAAAAAAACGTACGGTAAATATGAAAGGATAAACTTCGGATGGGATTTGGTGGAAGCGCGAACCGATTACAATAAGACAACAGCCAGGCAAAGCAGAATCGCATCGCCTTGGCTGGAGGATGCTTTCTTCAATCGGCTCGGTATTCTGCGCCTTCGGCAGCAGGGGGGACGTGCACGCTTCTCTAAAAGAGAGAGTAGCAGGTAGTATTTGTAACTGAAGTTACGATTACTGTCTTCAGCGGACACACTTGGAAGAGCAGGTTTACACAGTTCAGCTCAAACTGCTCACTCACACACACTGGGGACACTAGCCAACCTCTGTTTGCAAGCAAGCAGCACTGAAATATGGAAAGCTCCTGCCTGAGGGATGAAAAGCCGCACGCTGCTCTACCAGAGGAAAGGTACCGGTGAAAGCTCTGAGTGACGCACCGTCTGTGGCTCACTGACAGATGCGCCATACGTAAAAAGAACAAGTAATCATCAACACTGCACTGGCACCTCCCTTGGATGGATGTCAGCATGCTAACAGCAGCATGCTATGATCTCACCTCACTCACCAACAGACAACAGTGCACTTCAGAACAGAACACACAGCAGCCTCTCAGCAGAGTTTACATACATCGGCAGAAGGCGATCCGCACTTGCAGCCACTTCAAACTTCCAGTTAATTCAGAGACATTCTGCAGTTAGCAGCCAGCCTGTTTATCACCGCAGCGCGCCTCGTGAAGAGCGCCGCGCGGCCCTCTGCAGACTCCCCCTGCATTCCAGCAGGCGCGCGTCGCGATCCAGTCTGCATTGCCAGGCTGTGGAGACAAGACCTGGCCGCGCGCACAACGTTTTCCTATGGGAAAACGCTGCGCGCGGCCAGGTCTTGTCTCACTTCGTCGGTCTCAGACTGCTGAGACGACGACAATAGTTCTCGCTTGCGAGAACGCGCTTTCAGCGCGTTCGTCGTAGGCGAGACCTAAAAAAGGTAGACAGCTTCTAACAGTATGGTAATACTACGACCTAATAAAAATTACGTACCTCTGCTACTGTTAGGAGCTGTTTGTCTTTTTTTTATGTGGGAAGAGTTTCATAACATAGTTTCACAGTTCGTGAAGTTTTTACATTGTATGTGACTTAAACTGTGTGATTTGAAAAAGATCACTATATGTCGGGGTGATGCCAAGACTGAAGTGACATTGTCAGCAACAATGTACCATGTTTTCTTATTTTTAGATACCTGGAGAGAAAAGTGATTTAATCTCAATAACAGGATGTTGGGCTGAGGTAGTGATTGTAAACTGGTTTTCTGTGTTATAAATACAGCTTTAGTCTTATTTGCTCTACAAAAGGCCCTTTAGTTTTTTAAACATAAAGTGTTGGCTGCTATTTGATATGGGAATTTTTAAAGACTTTAACAAACGAAAATATAAGTGGTATGGGGAAGCTGAATTACTAGTTGTTTGGCCCCGTTCCAGAGTCAAGGTCCTTATTATCAAGCTTACTGTATATATTGAAAGCGTTTATTTTTATAAAGAGGTATGTACCATGAACTTGATAAGAAGGAATTTGAGTATTTTATGTAAACATGTAGTGCATGAACCACGAACACAGTAATTGTGTTCAAAATCCTTTTTATGGACATACTCTCTGGCAACAACTATTATACAGAGGCCTCCAATATTGCGTGATTGTGAAAATGCAAACACATTACAGGCGCAACGTTTTCCTTTGCATGTCTTCCTGTTATTTCCCTCCCCATTTCTGATAAACAAATATATTGCCAACAAAATGAATAAGTGGTCCACAACATGAAAAATGTAGCGCCCTACCGAAATTTAGGAATAAAGTGCTTTATAAAGCTTCTTTATTTATTAATAATGAAGCATGTGTACTGGTGTAAATATTGTAATAAATCGCTGCCAGGTGCGCTGTTCCGAAGCTCTTTATAGCCCCGCCATCGAATTAAGTGGATCTTTGAAGCACGAGGAACAGTTTTGCAAATCTCGCGGGGCTAGCTCAGAAGGCTGATATCCAAAATTAAAGGTACATTCTGATGTATTGTAAATGCGTTTTTATAACGCTTCGCGCATCTGATGAGGCACCCACGCGCATTGGCGCTAGGGGGAGTGCTTGGATGGAAGATTTTTCAATTGCAATTGAACTTCCATTGGTGCAGCAGGTGCAGTGGCACCGGGGCCCAGAGGCCTGAGGGGCCCACTACTGAACCCTGATTATTGCTACATTCTATAATGCAAACAGCAGCCTGAGGCCATTCCCTTCCTTGCACTACGGCCTATGGCACACTGACTCCGCTACTGATTGCAATGTGGCCTTTGTGGGAAGCATTTTGCTAAGTGACAAGTGACAGATGACAAGACACCCACGGATTCTCCCACCACAGACATCTAGATCTTCTACTATTTCGTTCTACGCACCCCTCTGCACCTGTGAGTCACACAGTGAGACTGTCCATCGCAGGGGCAGTTGGCTTTATATAAAGACGTAAGTAATAGTATGTGTGGTGGGCATTAGAAATGATGCCCTGACCCATGCGCTTCCCAGAAGTCTTTGCGTGGCAGATGCTGACTTACAGTTGCAGGGGAGAGGACATTGTTTCCTGGCTATACATGAATGGCAGCCATGTTTGAGCGGTCACAGTTTGGCACCCACACACAAGCAGGGTGGTTTTTTTTTCTCACAAAGGCGTCTCAAAACTTTGGTGGCCCCTTAGAAGGGAGTAAAGCACAACTTGAGTTGCACATTACATCACTGGGGATTCTGAAGTGAAAAATGGGGTCACCTCACCTGCCAGGAAAGGCGCTCTCCGTGTTGGGTTTGTTTGAATTTACCATCCAAACACCTGCATACGCACTCCTTACATTTTGAGTGTGTGGGATGGCAAGTAGGCTTAACACAGAAAGGACAAAGCAGCAAGTGAATACATCTTTTTTCTCTTGCACTAGCACCGCCTTCAAACACGCTATCTGGGATTCTGTTGCTAAAAATATTTGAGGCCCAGCAGATCTTAATTTGAGTCGGTGTTTGCTGGTCCTTGGCACTTAATTATAAACACCAGTACTTACGGTAGACTAAAGCATGGTGGAACTGTTTGTCTAGTTTTGAGGTGAGCACATCATCAGAGTTTTCAATAATTCTATATATATTAAAAAAATCACAATACCAGCTCTCCAGGCCACACAGTCTTATTGCTCTGTGGATCTGGGATAGTCAGAATTATCACACCTTTAGGAGTGAGATGTTAGTAGTTATGTTGATACTGGCATTGGCAGCGCTGGCATAGACACTGGATGGTGGAACCTGCAGTGGCCTCCTGAGAAGGGCCCTGGCATTTACCTTTTTACAAATTAGGCCCTGAGGCACAGAAATCTCACTTCTCATTTTCTCTGCTCTGAAATGCACTGGGCACAGAGGGAGCTCTTTCACTACCAGCATACACATCGGACAGCCTGGCTGCAGGAGAAAGGTTGACCTTCAAGCATTGTCCTCTGAGCATGAGGGCTACCACATACCCAGCGGAGCCGCGCAGGGGGAGATACAAGGCGGAATGAGCTCTTCATAATCGATGCATAATGGCTCGATTCAGTCCCCTATGACGCATTAAGGCTCATGAGGCACAACCACGAGTATAAAAGAGTTCGCGAAATCGTAAAAACCTCTAATATATAACAATTAGGTACAATATAGTTATATTGTTCACTTTTCTGTAGAATACAGATTTATAGCATATGTGAGTAAGGTGGGGATTTGTGCCACCCCGTCCTGAAGAAGGAGTCTTGTACTCCGAAACATGTTGACGCACACCAGAGGTTAATGTACATCATACTGCATTAATAACCTCGATTCACACTTTTTAATAGCACCAGCCCGGGGGCCAATTAATATTATTTTTTGTGTCACCCCACGGGCCAGGTGTTTTTTAACTTTCACTTGTACGTCAAACCCCACTACTCACTGACCTTCACACAAAACCCACACACACCACACATAGTCTGTTTATAAGTGCTCCCGCGTAGTCGCAGGTCGTAGCACGCCGCATCCCGTAGAGGGGTGCGAAGACCCCTATGATGAAGCATGACACAAAGGGTCCTTTTGGTGTGTGAGGGGTATTTAAAAAACACGCAGTGCTCCCCACCACAGTAGGGACCACTCGCAACCCCCTAGTGGATTCTACTTTGTTTTTGATTCCACAGTCTAGCGTCAGGAATCTCCTTAGGGAAAGGGGTGGTGTGTGGTGAAGGGACTGGTGTACCTGTTCACAGGCAGCAATGGAGGTATTCTGTGGCCCAGGTACTTCACGCTGGTGGTGATTAACTTGGGGTGACATTTGGGCAGAAAAAAATTCTTGTACTCTGTTCTTGTGGTGAGCTGAGGGCACAGTAAATATACGATAAGGAAGTGCATTTATGAAGATGCAATTCTAATGCTAAAAAATTGTACCTCATGACGGGGGTTACTGATTACTGCCATGGGCGGCTTATGAGGCATCAGTGTTGCTTTTACCCGCTAGCTCCATGACTGCAAAGCCCTGTGTACAGCAGGGAGTTATACATTGGCACTTTTTATGCATGAAACATCAGCAAAACCTTGTCCCCCCCTTCCAAGCATTACTTATATCCCCACTCACAGGAACAGTGATTTCATGGGTTAAATTGACAATTCCGTAGCTATATACATCAGTGCCAAATTAATCTCCTAAGTGAACTTCTTTGTGCTATGTTATGCTGCTTTGTTTTCAAATGACACAGTTCCATCATTGCTTGTAGCACTGTGAGCTCTCTGCAGAAAGTGTTTCTTTTGTAGGCGGGTCCCCCACACTTGAATTTCTTCTGCGAGTGCAGCTCCGTGGAGTCAACGGGGGAAGGGAAACTAAAAGTGCGCGATGCGCGCGCTGCCAGCCTCCGGGGACAGGAGATGTGCACGCGCACGGAGTGCACATCTCCTGTCGGTACGCGTGCACATCTCCTGTCCGTGCGTGCCACCTCCTGTCTCCCTTCCAGCAACAAAGCGGCAACAATAGAGTCCCGCTAGCGAAGCAGCACATGCGCTGCGTTCGCTAGCGAGACCTAAAAATTATGAAAATTACCGAAAACCGGTATTTTTTGCCCTTATCTGTACATACTCAAAACAGCCAGTATGAGGAAAAAACACTATAAAATGTGTCCTAGAGCTGCGTTAATAGACCGACTGATAATTAAGGTAAACAAAGACAGACGGGCCATGTTAACAAACATTGGCAAAGCCAATAGATCTTGCCTATGCAAGAGTTATTGGCTAAGGAATGTGTTTTATCCATGTTGCACACCAGCGTCTCTGCTTCCCAACATGCCTAAAAGTTAGTGGCATAGAGGAGAGTGGTGTGGAGTGTCGTAGCATGGAATGGCGAAGAGTGGAATACAGTGCTGTAGAGTGGAATGGCACTGAATGTCTTGTACTAGAGCGGCATAGAGTGGAGTTGCATAGAGTGATGTACAGTGGAGTGGCGTAGAGTAGAGTGGACTGGTGGAGAGTGCATTGGCGTAGAGTGTTGCAGAATATAGTGGCAAAGAGTGCAGCGGCATATAATTCAGCGGCGTACAATGCAGCGTCATAGAAGGCAGTGGTGTAGATTAAAGTATTGTATAGTAGAGTGCAGTTGCATAGAGTGGAGTGATGCAGAGTGAAGTGGTGTAGAGTAGAGTGGCATAGAGTACAGAGGTGCACAGTAGAGTAGAGTGCCATAGAGTACAGTGGCGTAGGCTGGTGCAGAGTATAGTGCCGTAGAGTGGAGTGATGCAGAGTAGAGTGGCATAGAGTGCATTGGCATAGAATGCAGTAGTGCAGAATTGAGTGGCCTAGATTGCACTGTTGCAGAGCAGAATATCATAGAGTTTAATGGTGTAGAGAGGCATACAGAAGAGTGGCGTTAAGTAGAGTGGCAGAGAGTGCAGTGGCGTTGAGAACAGTGGTGCATGGTACAATGGCACTGTGTACAGTGTCGTAGAGTGGCATAGGGGCGTAGAGTGGCGTAGAGTAGAGTGGACTGATGTAGAGTGCATCGGTGTAGAGTGCAATGGCATAGAGGGCAGCAGCATAGAATTCAGGGGCATACAATGCAGCATCGTAGAATGTGAGAATGCAGTGGCATAGATTAGATCTTTCTTTGAATGCACAGCAAATATGACAAGATATGAAAAAGATTTACAGGCCTGTTTACAGAAAGGAGTGCTCGAGGAAGAATACAAGGAGAAAGTGAAAAGGTTTTACTCCTCGGGAGGGACAAACCCACGCTGGACAGCCTAAAACAAATAATGCTGGCAAATAGACAGCCAGAAAATGTGATTTACAAACCACAAACCCAATGGTAAGCAAAAGGCGGAATGCATTCCCTGGGAAGCTTTCTGAATGTCCTCAAGATATATGTAGAAAACCAGACAGCTGTGCTGTCTCGTAAGCTTCGACCTAAAAGTTAAAACAAACAATTTTACTTAAAGTTCTATTTAGGTATCATGCATTGGACTTTGCAGAAACTTAAAACGTGAAGAAATGGTAGATATTTTCATCTGAGAATGGTGGTAACCCTGGTTACAGAGTAGGGTAGAGCCAGAGAGGGGAGAGCTAGGTGAGAACTGGCTGCTTTGTTCCTTGTGCAGCAGCAGGGTAGGTGGAGCCCGCAGTAGCAGCTGCCTTCGCAGCACCAAGCATGGATCCCGGTCCGGTGTCAGTGGACCCAGTCATTCCGGTTCCAGAAACAGTGGGCAATGTGGAATGGCCCATCGCAGTTTGAGACTGTGTTGAATGTGGGTAGGTGGGCTGGCTGTAAGATGGCTGAGAGGGAAAGAGTGATGTACTTTGAGGAGCACCTAGAAAAGGTCATCTCCAAGCTAACACGCTTTGTTCTGAGTGTGCCAGGTTGACGGGCGGGAAACATAAAGCACCTCCTACTTGTATGTACTTGTAGGTGGGCACAGGTTAGGCCTCTCTTTATTGAGAGGAATATAATAACATAGAGTCAGGCACTAAAGTGTCTAAGATAATTATCTGTACCAGATGTATGACTTACCTCGTACGAAAAAACAACCTGGTCGCCATGACTGAGGAGAGGGCGGGGAGAACTGGGCATGCCAGTGGTTGGGCCAAAGCCCTTAATATACCAAATGTATGTTAGTAACAATGGTACACTGTAGTGTATACAAAGAAGAGACATTTGGATTGAATTCAGAAAAAATAATGGTACATATTCCTTGTAATAAGTAACAAATACCACAAGTTTTATTATAGGATTGAGTTGTGTTGTATGATGACCTTGCACGCGCTGGGTACAAGGTGAGACTTTATTGCAGATACATTCAGAAGAGGGACACAGAGAGCAACGCTTAATGCTCTCCTCCATCATCCACTTCAAACACCAACATTCCAGTTTCATCCATGTTAACACTCCACACTTTATCTTCTACCTTCCAAGGAAAACACGCCACAGATAGAGCCAAACAGAGACCTTCTTATGTATTGAACACTTTGCTTTTATTTTTATACTTTAATTGCCAACAGCAACAACTGTGTTTACATTCTAATGTGACTTTATGGGTCATTATCAGGACGAGGGATATTTGGAGCATATGCACAAAAACTGTATAGGACGAATCCTAAGGTCGAAAAGTGCCAATATGGTTAGGGTAGCTGCTGTTCTTTATAGGCTAACAATACAATATCACAGTTGGGTCCTACCTAACATCTGGTTGATGAGGGCCGCAGAGAGTATGACAGCTAGCCTTAGAGGCCAAGCGGGCTCTTCAAGGTTCTTCATAAAAGCCGCTGGATTGTTTGCGACCTTACTGTTAATGCCAAAAACAATCTACACGTCCCTAAATGCAAAGCACTGCTGGTTACAAGGCAGGGTTGGCTTAAAGTGTGACACAAAACACGGGGCCACTTGGAAGCAAGGCTTCTCTAAACCTTTTGATCGTGTATTATTAATATTGCCCAATGGAGGATGAGGGGTTTCGATTTTGATCGTGTTTAAAGGTAGCTCTACCCCAGCAGTATGGATTTAATGTCTAGCGTTTGCATTTTAATGTAACGCTGAGAAACGGCACTGCTCACGAATGCAAATGGCCGTCTATTACAGGAGAGCTTCACAAGGATGTATGAACGTATATTGACGCTGTACTACCACCGTGATTATTTTTTAATGGACTTTAGAATTGACATAAAAACGCATTGAATTAGCTGTGCTCATAGACAAGCTGTCAGGAGAGTGTGCCACGTGTGTCCACAGTCTGTCCACGTGCCGCAGGCGAACGCTGCGTAAGGAGCTAGTGTCATGCGCACAGAAAGGCATTTATTCCGAAAAACAGGCGTCTGGAGAATTTAGGAAACGACAGACCGCAGACGACATGGGGGTGGGGGGTGCAGGCTGCACTTCACCCGCTAACCTTTGGTTCCTGAATGGGAACCATTGCCTTTCAGGTCGGGGTGTGCAAGGTGGGGCGTGTGAAACTTTCACACGCCCCACCTTGCACACCCCGACCTTCCTTGCACTTCCCGGCCTTCCTTCATCTCCCAGCCTTCGCACATCCATGCCTTCCTTGCACCTCCATGCCTTCCTAGCACTTCCCGGCCTTCCTTCATCTCCCAGCCTTCGCACCTCCATGCCTTCCTTGCACCTTCATGCCTTCCTTGCACCTCCCGACCTTCCTTGCACTTCCCGGCCTTCCTTCATCTCCCAGCCTTCGCACATCCATGCCTTCCTTGCACCTCCATGCCTTCCTAGCACTTCCCGGCCTTCCTTCATCTCCCAGCCTTCGCACCTCCATGCCTTCCTTGCACCTTCATGCCTTCCTTGCACCTCCCGACCTTCCTTGCACTTCCCGGCTTTCCTTCATCTTCCAGCCTTCGCACCTCCAGGCCTTCCTTGCACTTCCCGGCCTTCCTTGCACTTCCCGGCCTTCCTTGCACCTCCAGGCCTTCCTTGCACTTCCCGGCCTTCCTTGCACCTCCGGGCCTTCCTTGCACTTCCCGGCCTTCCTTGCACCTCCAGGCCTTCCTTGCACTTCCCGGCCTTCCTTGCACCTCCGGGCCTTCCTTGCACTTTCCGGCCTTCCTTGTACCTCCAGGCCTTCCTTGCACCTCCAGGCCTTCCTTGCACCTCCTGGCCTTCCTTGCACCTCCAGACCTTCCTTGCATCTCCCGGCCTTCCTTGCACCTCCAGGCCTTCCTTGCACCTCCTGGCCTTCCTTGCACCTCCAGACCTTCCTTGCATCTCCCGGCCTTCCTTGCACCTCCCGGCCTTCCTTGCACCTCCAGACCTTCCTTGCATCTCCCTGCCTTCCTTGCACCTCCCGGCCTTCCTTGCGCCTCACGTGCACTTGACTGCGAACCCTGCTCCTGGCGGGTCTCCCTGTCCCTGCCCACCCTCCTCCTCCTCTTGCCGGCCCACGGGCCCCTGGCGCTGCGCCCTGCTCTCCATTCTCTCCTGCCCTGGACCACTCAGTGTTCATTAGCGCCCACCCTGTGAATGTGTGACCTGGCTGACCCCACCCTGCTCGCGGCAGGACGGGACTCCCCGTGACCCCTCCGTGCCACCCACTCCCTTCAGATAGCGGTGCGAAGAATGCCGCACATTCCAGAGCCGGGGCTGGCCTCTGGAGGGGCTCCAAGAATGTAGACACTGCACCTTGGAAGAGGAATGCACCGGCTGGACGGGAACCAGGGGCGCCTCTGCCTTTCATGCAGAGCGGGGACACCCTTAATACCTCCCAAAAGGAGGCCTCAGGTGGTGAACCCCCTGATGACCACACACGCCCCAAGGACAGGGCATGACTATACCTTATAGACTTGAGCATAGACTATAGAGGTTCTCCCGCTACAGACGTTCCATGTTTTATTTATTTATTTTATGCGTTTTTATATAGCGCGGACTTTACCCGAAGGTGTCCGAGCGCTTCACAATAGGAACAGAACTGATACATGAGGAGAACATTACAAGTGAACAAATTACAAAAGCAAACCTAGTTACATGAGGCAAAAGTGACAATTGTGTGCAGGTTACAAAAGCGAACAAAGTGCAAGTAGAGGTATAGTACTGCAAGAAATGGCAGTCACTCAAACACAAGAACAAACATTACGTAGGCCTCGAATGACCCCCCACCAGGCCACCCGTCGTCCATCGAGAGCCTCTCCAGAGATCTTCCATGCACCCCAAAGACAGACTGAGGGGAGCGCCCATCAGCCCATTCACTTGAGATGCCTCCCGTAGATTCTTCTTGGCGTGCCCCTCCGCCACACCTACAAGTTTATGTCCCATAAACTAAGGCATTTATTTATCTTGTTGGTGCCCAGCGTGGGTCTTCATCAGTGTCCTTTGACAGGTGTTCAAGGCCCATGGAGGCCTTCCACGAGTCTCCATGGGCAGAGGCGTAGCTGCCATCCGTGCATCAGATACACTGGCACCGGATCCAGAGACGCGAGGGCCCATTGAACGCTGAAATGCCGTATTTTACTCCCGCAGTAGGAGTCTGAGGGTCCTTCTCCTTTCTCCAGGGTTCATGGCATCCTTGCTCTGCTGTTGTGCGTAGGACACTCCCGCCCTTCCCTTGAGAGGAGAGCCAAAAAGTTTCCCTCGGGGCATCTACTGTTTTTCTAAGCCCCTTAGAGATATGGGGTGCCCCAAGAAGGCGCATCCCAATCTCTAGCATGCCCCCATAGCGGTTTCTAAACTGGTGATCTGTGGCTTCATCAACTCCATTCATGACCCCGTTTCTTGCTTTAGAACCCTTTCCTGGCAATGCCCCCAAAACCTTCCATGAGGCCCCTCACTTGGGGCCCTTCCCTCGAAAGGTCCCTTAGAGATAGATCCTCAGGTGGGAGCCCGGCCAGTGAGACCTTCCATTGGGTTCTCTGATGGGGGAAGCAGAGAAGGTCCATTTGGGGGCTGGCAGGCTAGTGTCTATCTTCTTTCCCCTCACAGATTTTAAATACCGCAGACCATGACAACAGTCACTGCACTACAAAGCAGGGGAGTGACGTGTACACAATTAACACTACAGTTAAACACAGGATTGAGTGTGCAAATTGTGTCGGTATAAAGCACATTTGGGTATACAAGAATGGGGCGTACCAAACTGGCCCAATGAGGCAACCGACATGGGGGATAAACACATGGGGGTAAAGAGATCCCAGCAATGCAACCCACGTAGTGGTGCACAAATATGGAACTTTGAACTAGCTGCCATATGACATACAAACATGGGTTGTACTAACGCCTAGCGGCTGTGCAGGTCTATGATGTAGGCCCTGTGTGGAAATATTAGAAGACGAATGAAGCTGGAAGTCGCAGCTTCTAACACTGTTAGGTGGATTTCCCTACAAACAATTAGACATCACTGGCTACAAATGTCGATGGTACTCGCACTACATTGAAAAAGAAAGGGTCACACAAGCGCTGCAGCATCAGCGCTCTCCACAGGGAGTGCAGAAGAGTAAGGGACTAAACAGCTGCGTCTGCCTTAACCCATTAATGCGTTACACAAGGTGCCTTCAAGGACACCCTGCTTTAGAGGACACGGTTCTTCTCTGGGCTCGAGAAGTACCTGGTGTAATGTTATCACTGTTTTGGGGGGTATTATGGTATCCTATGGTAGCTCGGATCCCTATATTATTCGGGTGGTTTATCCTTAAATGCCCATTTTGGGTGCAGGATCGAAATTTGACTCAAAGTGACCGGCTCAGCAGAAGCTCTGAGTCCAGAATGAAACAATGTAATTACCGTATTCTCCTTTACAGCCACGCGGTGTGCAAGAATGAGGTAAACAAACACAGCAGAATAAAGCAACCTCGCTAGGTGAACTAACACTGTGTGTCCTCAAACATATCACCATAAAGCAACCCGCCTAGGGGTGTACAAAAGTGGCTCTATAAAATAACCCGAGAATGGAGTGTACTAACATACAACCTGCCCTGGGGTGTGCAACAAACTTATTACTAAACAGTTCATCCTGTGTACAAACACAACATTATACAACCTCAAAAACAAGATGTGTACAGATGAAACCTGGCGCTGCAAAACAGCGCACATGCAACGTGCAGTACAAACATGGCATTATAAAGCAGCGAAAGGCCGGAGGCAAACTCCTGGGACAAACATGCATTAGATACAACTGTGGGCTCTTACCAGCTGGTCTTTTAGAGAATGACACCGCAGGTCCATACACAGGGGCTAAACACAGCACGTTTCTGGGTTTTCCTCACAACGTGTTTGCTATTTGACGCCAGCCTTCTGCAGTTTGTGTTAAGAAAATTAAACATCCCCTTGTGCTTGTATAAAACATAGCTGCCAAGTGGCATTGGCACCATGTCATGCCTATTCGTAGCTTTTATCCAAAAGCACTTTGCATGCTGGAATATTTAACCCCATACTTAGATTGTCACAGCACAATTACCAGAATGCAAGGCGCTGTTGGCTTAAAATCCAGGCTTGGCTGGCGGTGTCACACTTGACATTAGAGCCATTTGTTGGCAAGGGTGAATCTGTAATTTATCAGGCGTGTCAATACTCTTAACGAATTGTAAATACCGCGGGTGTTGACATGCTGATGTCTGAGGCCTCTGTTTGTTATGAAGTGGTTCAGGTGAGGGAAGCTGCAGGAGTGAGGACAGGTACGGTCTTTGTAATTGCAATTGCATTTATATAGCGCTTACTTCCCCTGATGAGGCATCGAAGTGCTTTTCAGCGAGTAGCACACTACTACGGAACCCAAAGAGGATTAGTGGTGAATTAGTATAGGGAGATATTGAATGAATTTGAATGGTGGACATGTTATAATTTTAGAGAGGCCCTGTTTGTCTGGGCTATGAGAAAGGAGCACTTCTCCCCTAGTCCGGGACCTAGAGACAGCTGGTGCTCAGGTTTACCCGACCAGCAGACCTCCTTGCTCCCTCAGCAGTCTTCCAGGCACTATCCATGAGTTGCTGATCTTCCCCCGGTAGTCTGTCGGGCAATGCATGAGGTCTCCCTGATTCAGTTGCTTTCTTCCTACAGCCACCCGAGGTGTGGCTCAGCCAGAAACATGATAGTGCCCTGATATATGTGCCCATGCCGTATCTTAGCACCCTCCCCATTTCTCTCCATGCCACGAACCATCCCCCAGACAATCCTCTCAAGTTTTTTTGAAGGCAGACCCCTCAATATCCTCCCAGAGAGGTCCTGACTCCCAGGTCTCCCTGACACAGCATCAATCTCCTATGCAATGCTCCTAGTTGTTCCTCACCCAGCAGCCATATTGCAGACAGTGGTCCTAGGTCTTCCTGACTCAGCAACAGCAGTAACATCCTACACTGGTCCAGGAACATCCTAGACAGTTCATCAGGACTTTCTGATCCAATAGCACTCTCACAGGCAATGGCACCGGAACTGCCTAGACCAGCCGCAGACCCAGCAGCAGTATCCAAGCAGTATACTAAATAGTGAGACTAGACCCAAGTCCAGCAGCAGACTCCCACATAGTGGCCCAGGTCTCCCTGCTCGACCAACAGTCTCACGGAAAGTGTGATCCTGGTCTTCCTGAGCCAGCAGCAGTCTCCCAGAGTTAGTGACTCCCGCCCCCCTATCTTCTAGCCGTCTGGGAGAAAATACCACCATGACTCCCTGACCCAATCACCGTCACTGAACAGTATCTGCACAGGTTTCCTTCACCTCTCTCATCATTGCAGGAGATGAGACCTAACAGCCAGAGCTGCTGAGTTTGGATCTGAGGAATGATGTTCGAATCACAGCGTTGGCTTAGCATTCTGTGATTCCAGGCAAATCACTTGATCTCCCTGTACCTAAAAAAAAAGAAATCTGGCCTTCTGCAGTGTAGTCTGATGCTCACAGAAAGTGCTCTAATGCCATTGGGCCAGGTTTGCGTTACTTAAAAGCCAATGAGTCTTGCCTGTGCAAGAGCTATTGGCTTTGCCAATATGTTTTAGCCATGTTGTACACCAGAGTGGCTGCTGTTCAGCATGGATAAAAGTTAGTAGGGTAAAGGCGAGTGGTGTGCAGTGTTGTAAAGTGGAGAAGAGTGGAGTGGTGTAGAGTTGTGTAGCGTGGAGTGGAGTGTTGTAGTGTGGAGGGAGTAGAGTGTCAGAGTGGAAGGGTGCAGAGTGGAGTAGAGTTGAATGGAGTAGACTGTTAGAGTGTTGAGAGTGGATTGGAATAGAATGTCATGGAGTGGTGTAGAACAGAATGGAGTGACGTACATGGTGTTGCATGGACTGGAGTTAAGTGTTGTAGAGTGGCAAAGAGCAGAGTAGATTGGTGTACAGTGGAGTGGCATAGAGAGGAATAGTGGAGGAGAGTGTAATGGCACAGAGTGGAGTAGAGAGTTGTAGGGCGAGTAACGTAGAGTGGAGAGGAGTGGCATAGAGTGTAATAGAGTGGAGCGGCGTAGAAAAGAGTGGAGTTGAGTAGTGAATCATAGAACAGAGTGGAGTAAAGTGGCATGGAATGGCATAGAGGGAGTTGTATAGAGCGTCGTAGGGTGCAGCTGTGCAGCTGTGCATAGAGTGTTGCAGAGTGGAGTGGCATAGAGTGGAGTAGAGTGTTATAGAGTGGAGTAGTACTTAATTGAGTAAAGCGTCATAGAGTGAAGTATCGTAGAGTCTAGTGTCATAGAGTGGGCTAGAGTGAGGTGGCGGGAAAGTACAGTGGTGCAGAGCAGATAGATAAAGAGTGTAGCTGCGTAGAGTAGAGTGGTGCAGAGTAGAGGGCAGTTGTGTTGAGCAGATTGTTTCAGAGTAGAGTGAAGTGGCGTAGAGTGGAGTAGGGTAGAGTGGAGCAGGGTAGTGTGCAGTGGCATAGGGCAGAATTGTGTAGAGTGCAGTGGTGCAGACTAGATTAGGGTGGAATGGAGTGGTGCAGAGTGTAATGGCTTAGAATGTTGTGGCGTAGAGTGGAGTAGAGTTGAGTGGTGCAGAGCAGTGCTCAGTTGCGTAGAGTAGTCTTGCAGAGTAGAGTGGCGTAGAGTGTAGAGTTGTAGACTGCAGTGGCATAGAGTGCATTTGTGTACATTGCAGTGGTGTAGAGTAGAGTGGTGCAGAGTACAGTAGAGTACATCACAGTGCTAAAGAGTAGAAAATAGTTGTGTACAATGTAGTGATGTAGAGCACAGTGGTGTATAGTGGTATAGCATTCAGTGGCGTACAGCGCAGTGGCATAGAGTGTTCCCGAGTAGAGTTTAATGGCATAGAGTGCAGTGGTGCAGAGTAGTTAGCATAGAGTGAAGTGGTGTAGAGTGCATTGATTATGAGCAAAGTGATGTTGAGTGCATTGGCGTAGAGTGCAGTGGTTTAGAGTGGAGTGGAGCACAGTGGCATAGATTGGAGTGCAGTGGCATAGAGTGCAGTGGCGTAGAGTAGAATATTTCAGAGTAGAGTGAAGTGGCATAGAGTGGAGTGGTGCAATGTAGAGTGCAGTGGCATGAAGTTGAGTACAATGGCATAGAGTTCTGTGACATAGAGTAGAATGTTTCAGAGTAGAGTGACGTTGCATAGAGTGGAGTGGTGCAGGGTAGAGTGTAGTGCTATAGAGTAGTGGCGTAGAGCACAATGGTGTAAAGTGTAAAGTAGAGTGGTGCAGAATAGAGTGGCATAGAGTGCAGTGCCATAGAGTAGATTGTATCGGAGTAGAGAGAAGTGGTGTGAATGTTGCAGGGTAGAGTAAAGTGGCATAGAAAGGAGTAGTGTTGAGTATAGTGGAGTGGCCTATACTGGAGTGGTGTAGACTGCAGTGGTGCATAGTAGAGTGCAGTGTCATAGAGTGCAGTGGTGCACAGTAGATTAGAGTGGCGTTTAGTGTAGTGGTACAGAGTGCACTGGCATAGTGTGCAGTAGAGTGGCATAGAGTAGAGTGGCGTAGAGCAGAGTATAGTGGCATAGAGTGCAGTGGCACAGTGTAGAGTGATCCAGAGTAGAGTGGTGGAGAGTTCAGTGGTGTAGAGTGGTGTAGACAGTATTGGTGTAGAGTGCAGTGGAGTATAGTGGTGCCCAGTAAAGTGATGTAAAGTGCAATGGTGTAGAGTGTAGTGGCGTAGAGTGCGTTGGCATAGAGTGGTGCAGAGTAGAGGGCAGTGGCACAGACTGCATTGGCATTGAGTAGAGTGGTGTAGAGTTCAGTGGCAGAGAGTGCAGTGTTGCAGAGTAGACTGTCATGGAGTGCAGTGGTGTATAGTAGAGTGCAGTGGCATAGATTGCAGTAGTGTAGAGTGGTACAGAGTAGAGTGAGTAGAGAGCAGTGGCGTAGAGTACAGTATTGCAGAGAAGAATAGAGTGGTGTAAAGTGCAGTAACGTAGAGTACAATGGTGTAGAGTGCAGTGGCGTACTGTACAGTGGTATTAAGTGTTGCATCGTAGTGTATAGTGGTGTAGAGTGCAGTGGCATAGAGTGCCTTGGTTTTGAGTAAAGTGGTGCAGTGGCGCAGAGTAGAGTGCAAGGGCACAGAGAAGAGTGCAGTGGTACAGAGTAGAGTTGCGCCAAATTCAGTGATGCTGAGTACAGTGGCATAGAGTAGATTGTTTCAGGGTAGAATGGAGGGGTGCATCGTTGAGTAGAGTGCAAATGGAGGGGTGCATCGTTGAGTAGAGTGCAGAGTAGATTTGAGTGGAATAGAGTGGATTGGCATTGAGGGAGTGGTACAGATTCGAGTGCATTGGCATAGAGTGCAGTGGCATAGGGTGCAGTGTTGCAGATTAGAGTGGCATAGAGGAGAGTGGCGCTGAGTGGAGTGGTATAGAGAAGAGTGGCGAAGAGTGCAGTGGTGCATAGTAGTGTGGGGTAGACTGCATTATCATAGAGTGGTGTTGTGTAGAGAGGCATAGAGAAAAGTGCATAGAGTAGAGTGGTGCAGAGTAGAGTTCAGTGACATAGTGTGAAGTGAAGTGGAGTGACAGAGTGTGGAATGGTGCAGTGTAGACTGCAGTGGCATGGAGTGGTGCAGAGTAGAGCGGAGTGGGGTGAAGGGAAATATGCATTGTGTAGTAGCATACTGCCATTACAGACAACACATTGTTCAATTGAAATGACCATTACATTTGCACAAACTTTGAGTTTTACTGAAAAAAGTATACAGCGCAAAAACAATAATGTATGGAAATATCATCATCTAGTGTATTGATTTGTTTGTATTAAAATATTTGTTTCCACTACATTTCAGAATTACCAAAAATATTGCTTTATTTGTGCTTTTCTAATTCAGATATATGCTGCTATATCTGCACAGTTCATTTACAAACATTAACATTTTGTTGTGTGCTAGAAAAAAATAACACTGTACAGCCTTCCTGAAGCACAACCCCAATAGCCAGCATGATTGTCACATAAATCATCTCACTTTGAAGTCAGAGAACGAAACATAAATTCCAAGTGCAATGGAAGATAGAGCCTGACATCTGGCCTCTATCTTTGAATGCACAGCAAATTTGATAAGATAAGAACAAGATTTATAGGATTGTGCAGAAATTAAGCACTGGTAGAAGAATACATTAAATTGGGTTTGGACAATGGAAGGGATGAACTCAAGCTGGAGAGCCTAAAACAAACAGAGCCAGCATATAGAATGCAAGCTAATGTGAGTTACAAACCGAGTTGCCGAATGTCCCCAGATATTGTTAGCAAACCAGACAGCTGAGTAGTCTGGTGTGTCTTTGCCACATAAAGTGCAAATAAATAAAATCATTCAAAACTGCAGAGAAGCCTCTCTCACGGTCCTGGGATGGGGTTCCATTTTAGCCGTGTTGTTTCTTGTCCTGAATTGCGCCCTCGGTGCAGCAGTGGTAGTGGCAGACACAGGAAGGTCAAATTTACTTTTCTACCTCTAGTCCTAGAATGATTGGCAAAAGAGCAACTTTCTCCCAAATATTCTTGGAGTCCTAGATACTATTTTAACTCCTGAACTGGAATATTTCGGGGAAAGTTATAAATTACCCAAGCATTTTTAGGAAGGGTTGAAAAGTAGTAATTTTGAATTGCAGAAAGTGATGACCTAAGGGCACAGTCAGGGCAAAAAAATAGGAATATCTTATTGAGAGCTCACAAAATTCTCAGGTCTATGTATAAGTAGCTCAGCAGGCCAAGGTTTTTGCTATGCATTGTGGGGCTTGTATTTGTGATTGTATACTTGAATAAGCAGGAGTACAAGTCCCAAAATGCAAAGCAAAAATCTTGGGTTTGATGACTTACTCACCAAATGAACAGGGTAATCTTAAGTGCTCTGGGGATCTGTTTACAGTTTAGACTGCAATAAGTCAGGTTCACAATATGTTCAATACAAGGTCTGTTTATTGTATGTAACTTGAGGTTTTCAGTGACAAACTAACATCAAAAAGCACAGAAAACACGTGTTTTGTCACCCGTGGGACTTCTTCAAGGCTCTTATTGCAATAGATAACACCAAATTCAGTAAGTATACTTAAATATCAGTATGAGGCAATTCCCCGTTCTTTTCTCCAAAGTTGTTGTATTGTCTATATAGTTTGTATGCATCACAAGGATGAGCAACTGGTTTGTCAGACCAACTCCCTATTGTTTTAGCTGATGCGACTCGGATTTAGTCCCTTAGGACTCCGAGACGAAAAGTAATACTGTTGAAAAATAAGTGGAAACTGCTCCAAGTCTCTCCACTGTCCTATAAACAACCATTGATATATTTGACTAAGGGTAGTGATGTAAGGTCCTAGTTGTTTAAAATCAAAGTGTGATTTACCATTACCAGGCTGGTATGAACAAAATGAAGAAACAAGAGGAATTGTAAGTTCACCAATGGAGGAGGTCTGGTAAGCTCCAATTACGTTGGCGATCTGATAAACTCCTTGTAACAGCGCAGAACCGTCCATAACTGTAGCGTCCTCAGTAGTCTCTTCTTAAAGCAGTAACCTGTAGTGAAATTAACAAAGGAAAAATATAGGGGAACCATCAAACTATATAAGTTCACATATATTGGTCCCTCACCCAACATATGTAGATGCTGTTTGATTCAATCTGGTTGGCAATGCATGAGCAGTAGAATAACCTTCTCAATCCCATATATTTGTCCTTTGTTAATTGCACTAGAGGTGACCTCTTTATGATGAGACTACAAATACGTGAGATTGTTAGGCCTCATTTCCATTTTCCATGGCATGAATGTCTAGTTGGGCAGGGATTATAATTGCCCAAACGAAGGCCAAAGATACGTATGGGCATTTAAGGAAGGCTGGAATATTTGGCACTATCCAATGGGTGAATGAGTCATCATTTCTAATCATATATCCAGTACGTTTTTTTAACAGGCACAGAACAATGAAGTATACTCGAAGAAATGTGTACTTTGTTCTGGATCCCTGCTGTAATCCAGTTATAATTTATCTAAGAAATGCTAGAAAAGGTTGAGTTCGCCAATGTGGTATTTACCTACGGTGGCGTGGATACTCGCCAATGATGAAGCATTTCACAATAAATTGTGGGTGAACCGATTACTCCAAAATCTTCTTGATTTTTCAATGGGATTACCAAATGATAATTCCTACCTGGCCATCTATCTATGTGTATTGACTTTTGATCAATGAGGGCATGACCAGGTATTTCTCCTCTCTCTCACCATTTTGTATGATGAGTCACTGAAGGGGTGGGGGGGAGAGGGCACAGTGTGGGTGATTAGTTACATTCCACTCTACCCTTCCTCCGGTGTTGGTCTGCCCAGTGATTTTGGGGTTCTAATTGAAACCTCGTTGTGTGGTTCTCAAGGCTTGCTCGTACGACAGTTCGGATTTTCTTTCTAGTATAAAAACTGTTCTAGTCTGCGAGCATCTAAAATGATCATTTAATAGAACACTTCCCAGTGAAACTTTCCAAGCTGGAACAGAGCGCTGCCCCCGCGCCTCAGGTCAGGCAGCCTCCAGGCAGCGCCTGCGGGTCGCCCCCTCTGTCCCGGGCGGGACTGTCAGAGTCGCGTTGAGTTCCGGTCTGAGCCCCGCCCCTCGCGCATGCGCCGTGCAGAGGGAGGGGCCCAGAGTGCCGGCGGCAGAGAAGAGTGGAGTCAGGAGGGCAGGTCAGTGCCGGGGGCTGAGAATGGGAAGTATTGCGGGGTGGGTGAACGTGGGTGAGGGCTGGCACCCATGTATGGGGTCCGTGGCCGAGCACTCCTCAGAGCGCCCCGTCAGTCACTCAACCTCCCACAGAGAACAGACCCTGAGAGTGAATACCCCCCTGGGAGGAGAGAGTGAAGAAAGAATAGCCGCGCGTCATTTGCCTAACAGGGGGGACCCCGTGGAGCATAGTGCCCTCAGAGAGGAGCCCCTCGTGATTAGCTATAGTGAATAGCCTCGCCGCACGAGCCCTGTCCCCGCGCTTTCTGTACACAGTTGTCATGCATGTTCCACTTGTTAAATGCTGTCATTTTGATGAGATGTTTCACTTGCCTTGTGCAAAACGCGTTTCTGTATCGAATGTCCCCTGCTTCACAGTACGTTGGTATCCATGCAGCGACTGCCTTCTACCCCCCCTAAATACTAAATGATACCCAGCAGAATCCCCCCCGGATTTGAGACCTCCACCCAATGTGAAACACTCCCACCCCGAGAGCACCCCACCTCCGAGAGAACCCCCCCAATAACCGCCTTCCATGGTTAATGCACCTTCCGCTGTCAACTCTTCCTTTTGGCAAATAGTGCTGTTTAGAAGGGCTTCTCTACAGTGCTTCGCCTTAATATATTATGTAGCGCTCCCTGCCTTTAAAGCGCTTTAACCCCACTGTTCATTACTTCCTACCGAATGGGCAACACTGAACACTGGCTACCCACCACTGATTAGCCACAGAAAAGAGCCTCAACTAACAAACAGCCCCTTGGGTCAGTGACCCCTATAGGACATGCCCCTCAGTGAAGAATGACTCAGACGAGCCCAATACCATGCCTCCCATCCGGCGCTTTTCTACTATTTTTATAGGGCTAGATCTGTATAACTAAACAAACTCCACTGGAACAATGCCCCTCCCCCCCACACTAAATATCGAACTTTAACTGCCGTCATTCACTCGTTTCCTCTGTGTTGTTTGAAGTTGTGCAATGACGCAGGTGCGCGGCACTTGGGCAGTTCCAGCAGAGAGCGTGAAGAAGGGTTTTCCCTCTTACTTCAGGTCATATTGTACTAGTTTCACCTATTGCCTTTTACCTGTGCCATTCCGTCTTGAGCGTTACTGCCTCGTCAGTGTTGAGCTAGGCAGATCGTTGTGCACATATGCTACTTTGCAAACCAAACTACCTCTATGCCCGGGCCTCTAGTTTAACAGTGGTCAAAGCGCTACAAGAACAAGTCTGCGTTGTCTGTGCGAACAGTTTTCTGTTTTTAAGTCCCAGAAGGTGAATCTAGCTGCAAAAAACAGGGTACAGCTGGTTGGAGTGAGTGGGTACGAATTAACTCTTCAAAGACTGCTGAAAGGGTCATGGGTAAGAGGGGTCGATTCATTGTTTGACAAGAGGTAACACTGATATAAGGGTGAGACTTACCCTAGCGGATACTGCGAGGCTTAGACTAGATAGACGAGGAAGCAGGTGGGATCATGGCTGAATGTTGGGGCCTGGTTTAGAGAGTGATAGAATAGAAGGTAATTTACACCAGAGGATTCTCCGCCTTTCAATTGTTATGCTACAATGTATCTGTCGTAAATCTGGTGGCAAACCTTAAGGTGGAAATGACATTTAAGGGGATAAATTACGCTTGCTCCGCGTTTCAGCTTATTCTGCGAAGCTACACTGTGATTATGAGGTAGTGGAGGACTGAGTTGGTATTGTCCTCTTAATTTTGCGTCAAGGAATGGCAAATTATGTGGTAGCAGAGCTAATTATTTGACAGTGTGATTAGCAGCAACTTGTGAGGCACATTCTGTGCCATTGCTGCCTGGCATGTTAGCCTGCATTTGTATAATAAGGGCCCCGAGAAAGAATTATACGTTCTAATAAATCAAAGTATAGGAGAAAAAAGTTTTACATGTTCACCAGATCCTAGTTAAAATTGTGTTTACCATTAATTCGTCATTTATTTTGAATGGAAGTATAAAAAAAAGTGATGGATGGAATGCCTGAATTAATCTCAGCCACTGGTAATTACTGAACCACATCCCAGTCCATTGTTATTTTGTACCCCATGTCACCTCAGTTTGGACGTTGCCATGTGCAAATCAGTCTAGACCCAGCTCTAGTGGGAAAAGTCCAGCCAAACAGTCAGGCCAGTTCCTCACTGAACTGGAGCACAAGCAACCCAGGACCGATGTTGGCCTTATTAGGGAACATTGGAGCAGGGCCAAGACTAATGTGCATATGTTTCGGTCCAAACTGAAGTGGCATGGTGGGCAAAAAAACGATGGATTGGGATGCGGCGCTGAGAGATTAATTCAGTGGCTGAGATTAATTTAAGCATCCCATCACCTTGTTTTTGATGTCCTTGTTTAGCATGGAAGCACAGGAATGGCATTTTATAAACTTGGTCGTTTTATCTTACAGAGTAAAAGATGGTGTACAACATACATTGTCTAAGGTTTAAGGTTAACACAGTGTAATAATGTATGTTCTATGGAAACACTTCTTTCCATTAAGGACCAGCCCTACAGTACATTGCTTGTTTAATACATTTGTGTTTCATTAGGATAAACTTTATGGGTCACAATATGGTCCCTAGAAAGATGCATCATGTTTGGGATAGTTATGAATCCTGGATGCCCCTTTGAAACAGCTGTTGCTTTGACAACGGTTCTTTTATGTTAACATGAATTTGTATTATCAGTGAAATAAAACATTTCCATGAGGATGCAGGAATGTGCATTTCCCCAGGTCTGAATATCATTTAAGTACTTTAGGTTTTTGTTAACTGCTACAGTCAAAAGCCCTTCCCCAGCTACCTAATTTGGGCGGGAACATCCCAATTGGACAAGATGCCACCTCTTTAATGCCTGAGCACAGAAATCAACAGTTTAAACATGGCTCGTTACATTTTGTCAGGTGCCTTTTGCATTGTGTATGCAGATATGTTTTATAAATTATAATCTTTTTGCCCTGGAAGTAAATTGTTGTTTTTTTAATCAGCAAATCATGCAGTAGATGGTGAGTTGTGTCAAGTGAGGCAAATTAACACCAAAAAATAAATGAGGTATCGGAGATTTCAAGTCACGCATAATACTTTGCAAGCCTGCTGTGATTCAGGCCCTGGGTCGCTGAGGCTGGGTGAACGTCGTTCTGAGATTTCCTAACAAGAAATACAACCTTTTCAACCACAAATTAACATACAAGTTGGACTGTCTGTGGTAAAACAGTGGATGAGTGGGTTAGTGGTGCCAGTGGTAGCAGGGTAGCTGTTCAGAACAGTGTACACGGCAACGTGAGTAATGACCAATTCAGATCATCACATGTGTTTGCAAAGAACAGTGAACTTGGGGCTGTGCATTTTCTCTCTATAAAAGAAAACAATGTTATATATGCATTACATATGACAGACTACAAATCCATGTGACAAATTCATAATGTCTCTATTTTTATGTTGCATCATCCAATAACCAAACACTACACAGACACTCTCGGAGCTCTAAAAATGCGCATTTATTCTAACCAGCGACATACACAGGTATTCCGCTACTGGGCCACGAAGGCTCACACACACACCTCTCTGTGACCTGCGCCTTGCACTGCTGTCCAGTACTGTGACATGGGCAGTGCTCTCGAGATACACCTCCATCTTGACCCGCGCTGTGCATCATGATTCCACTACTGAGACATTATCAAAGCACTCATTGTGCACATCTTTTTGACCTGCCACAGGACTAGGTATCCCACACAGTCACCCTCAAAGGTCTCACGCACAAGGTGCCTCAACCCTGCCTTGAATGATGATCTGATGTCCCAGTTCGGAGTGATGCCTGGATTGCTCGCACTGCACGTATATTTCAGGGTCTTATCATTCGTAGGGCTCTGACATGTAACAGGCACCGCTGTCGCACTAGGGCCCTCCACAGCTGTTGTGTCGCAGGCACTGCTGTCGTCACACTAGGGCCCTCCACAGCTGTTGTCGCAGGCACTGCTGTCGTCACACTAGGGCCCTCCACAGCTGGCATGTCGTAGGCACCGCTGTTGCACTAGCGCCGTCCACAGCTGTCATGTAGCAGGCACCGCTGTCGCACTAGGGCCCTCCACAGCTGGCATGTCGTAGGCACCGCTGTTGCACTAGCGCCGTCCACAGCTGTTGTGTAGCAGGCACCGCTGTTGCACTAGTGCCGTCCACAGCTGTTGTGTAGCAGGCACCACTGTCACCCTAGGGCCCTCCACAGCTGTCATGTAGCAGGCACCGCTGTCACACTAGAGCCCTGAACAGCTGTCGTGTAGCAGGCACCGCTGTCACACTAGGGCCCTGAACAGCTGTCGTGTAGCAGATACCGCTGTCACCCTAGGGCCCTGAACAGCTGTTGTCGCAGGCACTGCTGTCACACTAGGGCCCTGAACAGCTGTCGTGTAGCAGGCACTGCTGTCACCCTAGGGCCCTCCACAGCTGTCGTGTAGCAGGCACCGCTGTGGCACTCGGGCCCTCCACAGCTGTCGTGTAGCAGGCACCGCTGTGGCACTCGGGCCCTCCACAGCTGGCGTGTCGCAGGCACCACTGTCACCCTAGGGCCCTCCACAGCTGTCGTGTAGCAGGCACTGCTGTCACCCTAGGGCCCTCCACAGCTGTCGTGTAGCAGGCACTGCTGTCACACTAGGGCCCTCCACAGCTGTCGTGTCGCAGGCACCACTGTCACCCTAGGCCCTCCACAGCTGTCGTGTCGCAGGCACCACTGTCACCCTAGGGCCCTCCACAGCTGTCATGTAGCAGGCACTGCTGTCGCACTCAGGCCCTCCACAGCTGTCATATAGCAGGCACCACTGTCGCGCTAGGACCCTGAACAGCTGTCGTGTAGCAGGCACCACTGTCACCCTAGGGCCCTCCACGTTTCACTAGCGCCGTCCAGAGCTGTCATGTAGCAGGCACCGGTGTCGCACTAGGGCCCTCCACAGCTGTCATGTAGCAGGCACCGCTGTCGCACTCGGGCCCTCCACAGCTGTTGTGTCGCAGACACTGCTGTCACACTAGGGCCCTCCACAGCTGTCATGTAGCAGGCACCTCTGTCGCACTCGGGGCCCTCCACAGCTGCCATGTAGCAGGCACCGCTGTCGCCCCAGGGCCCTGAATAGCTGTCGTGTAGCAGGCACCGTTGTCACACTCTGGCCCTCCACATCTGTCATGTAGCAGGCACCGCTGTTGCCCTAGGGCCCTGAACAGCTGTCATGTAGCAGGCACCGCTGTCGCACCAGGGCCCTCCACAGCTGTCATGTAGCAGGCACCGCTGTCGCACCCGGGCCCTCCACAGCTGTCATGTAGCAGGCACCGCTGTCGCACCAGGGCCCTCCACAGCTGTCATGTACCAAGCACCGCTGTCACACCAGGGCCCTCCACAGCTGTCCTGTAGCAGGCACCGCTGTCGCACTAGGGCCCTCCACAGCTGTCATGTAGCAGGCACCACTGTCACACAATGGGCCCTGAACAGCTGTCATGTAGCAGGCACCGCTGTCGCACTAGGGCCCTCCACAGCTGTCATGTAGCAGGCACCACTGTCACACTAGGGCCCTGAACAGCTGTCATGTAGCAGGCACCGCTGTCGCACCAGGGCCCTCCACAGCTGTCTTACAATGCACTTAAATTTTTATTTGCACCTTGAACTGGTGTCCCAGTGCTGACGCGCCCACAGAGGTTTCTCTGAAGCAGCTTTGTTCTGTCTTGGGGTGTGTCCTGCAACATTCGTAGGATTCTTAAAAAATATTTTGCCTCAGTGCATTTTTAGTAGGGAGTTGAATCAGGTCCCTCCCTTTGGTAAGAGAAGTTGGGGTGGTCTGTCGACTGCAGAGCTTTACACGTAGGTTCACAGTTTGAAATAAACGCCCAGGTCTGTCCTTTTAAACGATAATATGAGTATCATTGGCTCTTGGTATTAACACCTCACTCTTGTTCACTCTAAAGATGCTGTACAAATGCCTTCTATTTCATCTGCAGGAACACAAGAATGCAACATTAAGTGCAAAAAGACCAGCTTTTGCAGATTAGCGACGGTTCAGAAGTAACCCAATATAGCGAGGTCCAGATTGCCTTTTTAAACCACTCCGCCATTAGTGTTTGCCAATCCGGGTGCGGATATTCCTTAGGCCTGTTGTTCTACTGAATATGTTGGTGCAGCTCTACTTTTTTCTGCAGTAATGAATGACCCTCAAAGCTGGCAAAGGATTGTCGACTGAGCATGGATTCTGCATTTGGAGCAGACTGTAGAGCAAAGGGGTGGTGGTCCTTAAAAGGCATAGCCGCCAGCCTACTAGCTCAGCCTACTCCAAGGGTTTTATACTTTGTCTGATCATTTTATGTATTGATTTATTTAGAAAGCACAAATTCTTCCACAGAGGTAGCTTTTCGACACAGGACTGAGAGGATGATATATTAGAGGGAGACCGGTGAGTTTCTAAAGCACGTCTGAAAGCACTGAGTTCATCAATTCTTCTCAGAAGCAAATTTAGCTCCACCCATGGCCTATGTATGTGTACATCCCTCCAGGGTCTTTATACACGTAGGTACACAGCTTGTCTAAGAGGGGCCAACTGTGGTGACCTCCTTGGCTACTAAACAGTGGTCTTTTTTTATGGCGGGGTCACTGTTGTGGATGGTTTCCTTGACCATTTGATTTTCATCTTGACAGTAGGCTGATCTTGAGGCTGACGAAAGATCATTTAACCATTCAAGGCACTGGAAGCCTCTGCTGGAAATGAATCAATAATTAAGGCAGCAGGGCATGGTGTGCGCTAATTGCTCAGTCACATGCGGCTAAGACTACATTTGCTTGAACTCTGTGAGGGAAATGGGAAACCTAGAAGAACATGGGATGAGCTGGCTTATTGAAAAAAATGATTTTCATTAAAGTTCTGATCTGAGGGTCTGAGCTTCAAGTCTGTGAACTATCCAGAGACCCAGAATTTGAGCTTTCTGTTCTTAATTTCTGCACTTGAATGGTGGACGTGATGGGGCGATGCAGGTTGTAGGCACAAGTTGCTATCCCTGATGGTTTTTATCTCCTCTCGGTGGAAGCTTGCCAGGTTATTAAAAGCTCTGTGGCTGTATTGTGTCTTTGAAGTAGATTTTCCGAGACCATCGATTGATTTATTGTTTGGAAAGCACCATTAGTGTTTGTCTAGTCTGAAAGTTTTTGACTAGGAGAGTAATTGCTTTTCAGCCGAGAGAGCAATATGGTGATGGCAACTGTCTCCTTATAAATAATCCAGTGCGTTTCTTTTAATTTCTCTGCCCCTGACCTGATGATTCTTGGTTTTGAGCAGCTTGAGATTCTTGTTGAGCCAGGGTGCATGAAGCAGATCACTGAAAAATGCACCCCAGCACTGGGACATTAGGAATATGTCACTTAATAGTGCCTTTTGGGAATATGTCACACCACCACCATTCTGATGGTTATTGGGTTTCTACTTGTGGTATCTCCTTACAAGTACTTATGTAAGTCTTATAACGTGACTTCTTTTACCATTGGACTCAGTCAATTGAGTAACTCCTAAAGTCAACCCAAGCATTATTCAAAATAGTAATTTCTATACATGTCTACTTTCCTCTCCAATTATGTTAGCATTTTTTTCTAGGCCTCGCATATCCCACATGTGGTGGTTTCATTCCTGTACCTCCAGGATTCTGATTTTCCCCCAGAGGGCCATGCCAGGCTGACTTGTTCAAAAAGGTCTATGGTCATCTGTCATTGTAGAGAATAATTGATAAGTTTGTGTGTTTAAGAATGCTCTTACCGTGTAGGCAGGGAGCTTGGGGATCGGTGTCTGGAACATTATGTCTTTTGCATCCTGTACTTCTCTCCCTAACCGCTTATAGCTTAGGACAGTGCCATTGTAGTTGTATCCGAGTGACTTTCCTCCCACAAACCCACCAGCAGGTTTGCGATTTCCTGACATCCCATTCATGTCGTTTGACTGTGATGTGGTACTGTTGTCTAGATGGTTGGGCCACTGCTTTTTTCCAAGTCACGCTTCTTGCTGATATCTGGGCTTGTGTATAAATATCCACACGTTCTTTATTTGTTTTTCTCCCAGTTCATCTTCCTACCTTTTTAGGGCAGGCGTTAGACATGATCTTCGGAGTTTACTAAGATTATGTGTATAATATACTTATTTGTAGGGTGCTTTCAGCCCTCGTTATACATTGGTGTGTTATTGTCATTCACATGTTTCTTAACGCCCACTACAGCATCTAGAATGAGGTACTTACTGGGTTGGCCCAGTTCAGCCATTGGCTAACTCTTGTGAGTGATAGCATTCTGCTCTTTCACCAGGATAATATCCGCCCACAAAGTTAATGTCTTCTGTGCCAGGGACTACTATGACAAGGTGTGCTTTTTGAGGGCCAAAAATATTTTTGCTTTTGCTGTTAGCGATGTTTTTTTTTTTTTTTTGATTGATTAGGGCCTGACACCTTGTCCAACCATAAAGTTTTACGAAAATCATGACAAAACAAGTATTGCCTACGCAAGAAGGCTTGCAGCCAAAGCCAGACTCACTGGCTTTGCCAATGCTTGTTTGTCTAGAGGAGTTTTGATGTGTCTGCGAGTCGTGAAGATTTTTAGATTTCAACTGTATTTTTTATTTCCCACTCTTTGGAAGCAAGCCCACATCTAACTTAGTTGGGCTTCTACTAGCTAGTAAATGCACAGCCCAGTGTTGTAGCTGTGAAGTGATGCCATTCGGTTTCTGTGAGGCTGACCTCCTTTTTAGGTTTTGCCTAGCGAAAGCTGCGCTCTGCGCAGCTTTTCGCGCAGGCGAAATCCTGTTGAGAACTGTAGGGTGCTTTGGGTCGGCCCTCGTCATTGATTGGCTGGCTCCGTAAACGGAGCCTTGCCATTGGACGAGGGGCCTGTCCGTCAATGCCGGACCAGACACGGGGGCGTTCCTGACATTCTTTGCCTTTTGCCGACGTCACGCGACGCCGGGAACGCCCCCGAGTCTGGTCCGGCATTGCCGGCACCTCCCTTGCTCTACTGTCATCACCACAACACTGCGCCCATTTTATCCCAAGCTAAACACTCGGAGAGGCGCAGTGACCGGGTCTTTGAAGGCCGCTCTCCCAATGAAAACAAGTTTTCTCTCCGAGTCAGCACGAGCAGGAAGACGAGCAGCGCGCCTCCCAGCTGGCCTCTCGCATCAGCATCCAGAGCTGCCCTGCGCGGTGTGGAGCTTCAGTGGAGCTTCAGAGTGCAGAGTGGAGCTTCAGAGTGGAGCTTCAGAGTGGAGCTTCAGAGTGGAGCTTCAGAGTGGAGCTTCAGAGTGGAGCTTCAGAGTGGAGCTTCAGAGTGGAGCTTCAGAGTGCAGAGTGGAGCTTCAGAGTGGAGCTTCAGAGTGCAGAGTGGAGCTTCAGAGTGCAGATTCAGAGTGGAGCTTCAGAGTGCAGAGTGGAGCTTCAGAGTGCAGATTCAGAGTGGAGCTTCAGAGTGCAGATTCAGAGTGGAGCTTCAGAGTGCAGAGTGGAGCTTCAGAGTGCAGATTCAGAGTGGAGCTTCAGAGTGCAGAGTGGAGCTTCAGAGTGCAGATTCAGAGTGGAGCTTCAGAGTGCAGAGTGGAGCTTCAGAGTGGAGCTTCAGAGTGGAGCTTCAGAGTGGAGCTTCAGAGTGGAGCTTCAGAGTGGAGCTTCAGAGTGGAGCTTCAGAGTGGAGCTTCAGAGTGGAGCTTCAGAGTGCAGCTTCAGAGTGCAGCTTCAGAGTGGAGCTTCAGAGTGGAGCTTCAGAGTGCAGCTTCAGAGTGGAGCTTCAGAGTGCAGAGTGGAGCTTCAGAGTGCAGATTCAGAGTGGAGCTTCAGAGTGCAGAGTGGAGCTTCAGAGTGCAGATTCAGAGTGGAGCTTCAGAGTGCAGAGTGGAGCTTCAGAGTGCAGATTCAGAGTGGAGCTTCAGAGTGCAGAGTGGAGCTTCAGAGTGGAGCTTCAGAGTGCAGAGTGGAGCTTCAGAGTGCAGAGTGGAGCTTCAGAGTGGAGCTTCAGAGTGCAGAGTGGAGCTTCAGAGTGGAGCTTCAGAGTGGAGCTTCAGAGTGGAGCTTCAGAGTGGAGCTTCAGAGTGGAGCTTCAGAGTGGAGCTTCAGAGTGGAGCTTCAGAGTGGAGCTTCAGAGTGGAGAGTGGAGCTTCAGAGTGGAGAGTGGAGCTTCAGAGTGGAGCTTCAGAGTGGAGCTTCAGAGTGGAGAGTGGAGCTTCAGAGTGCAGAGTGGAGCTTCAGAGTGCAGAGTGGAGCTTCAGAGTGCAGATTCAGAGTGGAGCTTCAGAGTGCAGAGTGGAGCTTCAGAGTGGAGCTTCAGAGTGGAGCTTCAGAGTGGAGCTTCAGAGTGGAGCTTCAGAGTGGAGCTTCAGAGTGGAGCTTCAGAGTGGAGCTTCAGAGTGCAGCTTCAGAGTGGAGCTTCAGAGTGCAGCTTCAGAGTGCAGCTTCAGAGTGCAGCTTCAGAGTGCAGAGTGGAGCTTCAGAGTGCAGATTCAGAGTGCAGAGTGGAGCTTCAGAGTGCAGATTCAGAGTGGAGCTTCAGAGTGCAGAGTGGAGCTTCAGAGTGCAGAGTGGAGCTTCAGAGTGCAGAGTGGAGCTTCAGAGTGGAGCTTCAGAGTGGAGCTTCAGAGTGGAGCTTCAGAGTGGAGCTTCAGAGTGGAGCTTCAGAGTGGAGCTTCAGAGTGGAGCTTCAGAGTGGAGCTTCAGAGTGGAGCTTCAGAGTGGAGCTTCAGAGTGGAGCTTCAGAGTGGAGCTTCAGAGTGCAGAGTGGAGCTTCAGAGTGCAGATTCAGAGTGGAGCTTCAGAGTGCAGCTTCAGAGTGGAGCTTCAGAGTGCAGAGTGGAGCTTCAGAGTGCAGATTCAGAGTGGAGCTTCAGAGTGCAGAGTGGAGCTTCAGAGTGCAGATTCAGAGTGGAGCTTCAGAGTGCAGAGTGGAGCTTCAGAGTGCAGATTCAGAGTGGAGCTTCAGAGTGCAGAGTGGAGCTTCAGAGTGCAGATTCAGAGTGGAGCTTCAGAGTGCAGAGTGGAGCTTCAGAGTGGAGCTTCAGAGTGCAGAGTGGAGCTTCAGAGTGCAGAGTGGAGCTTCAGAGTGGAGCTTCAGAGTGCAGAGTGGAGCTTCAGAGTGCAGAGTGGAGCTTCAGAGTGGAGCTTCAGAGTGCAGAGTGGAGCTTCAGAGTGGAGCTTCAGAGTGGAGCTTCAGAGTGGAGCTTCAGAGTGGAGCTTCAGAGTGGAGCTTCAGAGTGGAGCTTCAGAGTGGAGCTTCAGAGTGGAGCTTCAGAGTGCAGAGTGGAGCTTCAGAGTGCAGAGTGGAGCTTCAGAGTGCAGAGTGGAGCTTCAGAGTGCAGATTCAGAGTGGAGCTTCAGAGTGCAGATTCAGAGTGGAGCTTCAGAGTGGAGCTTCAGAGTGGAGCTTCAGAGTGGAGCTTCAGAGTGGAGCTTCAGAGTGTAGCTTCAGAGTGTAGCTTCAGAGTGTAGCTTCAGAGTGTAGCTTCAGAGTGGAGCTTCAGAGTGGAGCTTCAGAGTGGAGCTTCAGAGTGGAGCTTCAGAGTGGAGCTTCAGAGTGGAGCTTCAGAGTGCAGATTCAGAGTGGAGCTTCAGAGTGGAGCTTCAGAGTGGAGCTTCAGAGTGGAGCTTCAGAGTGGAGCTTCAGAGTGGAGCTTCAGAGTGGAGCTTCAGAGTGGAGCTTCAGAGTGGAGCTTCAGAGTGGAGCTTCAGAGTGGAGCTTCAGAGTGGAGCTTCAGAGTGGAGCTTCAGAGTGGAGCTTCAGAGTGGAGATTCAGAGTGGAGCTTCAGAGTGCAGAGTGGAGCTGCAGATTCAGAGTGGAGCTGCAGATTCAGAGTGGAGCTGCAGAGTGCAGATTCAGAGTGCAGAGTGGAGCTTCAGAGTGCAGATTCAGAGTGCAGAGTGGAGCTTCAGAGTGCAGATTCAGAGTGCAGAGTGGAGCTTCAGAGTGCAGATTCAGAGTGGAGCATCAGAGTGCAGATTCAGAGTGGAGCTTCAGAGTGCAGAGTGGAGCTTCAGAGTGCAGAGTGGAGCTTCAGAGTGCAGATTCAGAGTGGAGCTTCAGAGTGCAGAGTGGAGCTTCAGAGTGCAGATTCAGAGTGGAGCTTCAGAGTGCAGAGTGGAGCTTCAGAGTGGAGCTTCAGAGTGCAGAGTGGAGCTTCAGAGTGCAGAGTGGAGCTTCAGAGTGCAGAGTGGAGCTTCAGAGTGCAGAGTGGAGCTTCAGAGTGCAGAGTGGAGCTTCAGAGTGCAGAGTGGAGCTTCAGAGTGGAGCTTCAGAGTGCAGAGTGGAGCTTCAGAGTGCAGAGTGGAGCTTCAGAGTGGAGCATCAGAGTGGAGCATCAGAGTGGAGCATCAGAGTGGAGCATCAGAGTGGAGCATCAGAGTGGAGCATCAGAGTGGAGCTTCAGAGTGGAGCTTCAGAGTGGAGCTTCAGAGTGGAGCTTCAGAGTGGAGCTTCAGAGTGGAGCTTCAGAGTGGAGCTTCAGAGTGGAGCTTCAGAGTGGAGCTTCAGAGTGGAGCTTCAGAGTGGAGCTTCAGAGTGGAGCTTCAGAGTGGAGCTTCAGAGTGGAGCTTCAGAGTGGAGCTTCAGAGTGGAGCTTCAGAGTGGAGCTTCAGAGTGGAGCTTCAGAGTGCAGCTTCAGAGTGGAGCTTCAGAGTGCAGAGTGGAGCTTCAGAGTGCAGCTTCAGAGTGCAGAGTGGAGCTTCAGAGTGCAGAGTGGAGCTTCAGAGTGCAGAGTGGAGCTTCAGAGTGCAGAGTGGAGCTTCAGAGTGGAGCTTCAGAGTGTCAAGAGCAATGCCAATAGCTCTAACTTTAACAAAGGCAAAACCATTGCATTGTAAATGCTTGTTAAGGGTCTTGAAGGCTCTAAGGCCCAGATCCTCGTATACCAGTCTGATGCAGCCCGTGGTTGTCCATTCTTGGAAAACAAATAGTTTTGTAAACTCTCAGGACCACAATTCAGGGAAATTCTTTATCTGCACATGCTGGCAGCCTTCCAGCAAGTTGTCGGGTAGGGATTTTGGGGTTCAATGGAGAGGGGAAGAGGTTTGGAAGGGGGTGGGGAGGGGTCGTCTTCAGGGCTTCGTTGTGAAATCTAATCATCATTTATTGTCAGACGCACTTCTGCGAGGAAAGAGTTTCCGTTTTATTGACTGTAAAAATACAAATATATTTCTTTTTTTCTTATCTTTCTCTCTATTTGTATTCACTTTTTAACCGTTGGGTATCACACTAGCTTCCCCACTGTTCTCAAACATGCACACTCGCCTCCCATGATGGGGGGATGTTAAACACTCTGCTTAGACCCTCTGTAGTTTCGTTTGTCTTGTGAGTGACCGCGGATTCTCTGAGAACTGTGGCACTGGCAGTATACTCGGGCTGTCTGCGCCATCACTCTCGCTCGGTCTGCAGCATACACTCACAGTCTAGCACTCACTTTTGTTGCCAAGTATGGAAGCCTCGGTTGCTCTTGCGCGCTTTCTTCTGCACTCTCTTGGATGGGTTTGCTTTCCCTCCCACGCTTTCTTTACGTTGATCACTCTTCTCTGCAGGCAATCACATAACCTCTCACAAAGGCGCACTCTCCCATGGAGGCGAGCGGCCAACACTTCACTCGGCGGTGTGAGCGGGTTACTGTTGTCATGAACATGAAGGCTGTGAGCCTAAAAAATAAGTAAGAATTACAAAAAACGCTCACGTCTTCATGGCAGCCATTACTTTTTCTTACTCTGCCCTTACCACTCTTGCAATTTCTTTTCTTACTGTCCTTCCCAATCTTTCTACCACTTTTTGTTACAACTCGTTCCCACTCTTTCTGTTACTCTGTCACTCCGTTCTTTCCACTCATTCTGTGGCTTTCTTTATCCATCCTCCCCACTTGTTCAACTACTTTCCTGCTCTGCCCTTCCCACTTCAATTGTCTTTCTATTACTCTGTTACTCCGCCCTTCCCACTCTCTGTTACTTTCCTACTGTTCCCTTCCCACTCTTTCTATCTCTGTCCCGCCCTCTCTATGACTTTCTCCCTGCCTGTCTTTCTCTCGCTCTTGCTCCCTCTTTCTCTTGCTTGCTCTCCCACACAGGCCACGTCCTTGGCAGGAGAGCTGTGTGTAAGCTGCTTTGCTTCAGCCATTGCCTCGTTCGTTGAGTCCTGTGTGCCTCGCGCCCGGCCGCCCTCTTGAATTGGATAGGTGTATCGCAAGGAATGTACCATTTGCCCGGAGCGGAGACTTCCACGAGTCCCATATCTTGCCTGTGCAGATCGCTATCGGAAGGTGCGGTGTTCCTTCCGCCCTGGGCAGCGTGCCCGGCACATCAGTGGAAAGTGCACTACACAGCCACACTCATTAGTGGCCAGACCCATATCAAAGGATGTCTTTCTCTTTTGAGGTGCACAAAAGTCCCAATAAAAATATCATGTTCTGTTTGGAAATGTCGGTGGTCATATTTTCGTGTCCATCTTTGCATAGATTTATTACTGCACGCATGAGTGAATAGCCATTTAAATGCTTTGTTTAGGTACAAAAACAAAGGAAGACCTATTGTGGATGAATATACCAATGTACTTTCAAATGCTGTGAGATTAAACAGCATGCCATGTACATGTTTACAAGTTAGGAACAATTCGGTGCTAAGCGGGAGAAAAGACAATGCAGAACAAGTTAGTGGCCCCTATAGATTACAAGGGCAACCATCAATTGTTTTAGCCACATTTTAGACAGTTTATCAAACTGATGGCAGAGGTGCATTAAGATCAACATTGTAAACTTTAGGTCAAAATAAGACAGGGCCTTCATCAGGAAAAAATGAGGCGGCCATAGTTGAGGTGGGCCTTAGCTAGACCTATCAATGGGGAAAGCTGTAGGCGGCGCAATGGTGTCACAGGGTAATAAATTGTGGACTTGACACAAAGTAAATAAGGGCAGTCTATAGATGGGCTCCATTAAGCTGATCAGCGGCCTGCTCGAGTTTGAGGGAGTGAATGGCCGTTCCCTGTTTCTCTAGCCCTATTCCAATCTATGGCCCCTTCTGTCTCTGTGGCTTTCTTCTGCAGCATGGTCTTGATTGTGCATCAGGCATAATTTGAAACTTTACGTCTACCAGCACTTCACGGAGCTTGTGCTGGTTTGTAATCCGGTCTACATTCTGTATGCTTCCTTGCTTGCTGGCTATCCCTGTAAGACGGTCACAAGCTACAAACCTTCATTAGATGCTTCTAGGGCACATGCGCGGAAGGGCCATGACGCGTGCAGCCCCCTTCCACGCTCGAGTACTGACGGGAAAGTTCTGACCCTTGTTTGGAATACATATTTTATTTATCTGTCCCACACTGTTGAAATGTTATTGTTTAATAAACCGTTATACTCTACCCCTTTCCTGTGGCACCTTTCTTGAGGGGTCTTTGTCTTCAGCAGTACCAGCCATCAAAGGTTAGTGCAGCAACTAGAAGCGAACCCATTAACACTTCATTTGTGGGCTGCTGTTTTCATATCTATTTGATGTTTTCATAGTGCACTCATTCCACTCCGGAGGTCTTACAGAAGGTAAAGAACGAAGATGACCAGAGTCTATATGGAAGTGTAGCCCACCGCCAGTTTCTACCCTTAGTTGGTGACCCACCCACAGGCAGGTATGAGGAGATGGGTTTCAGCCTATGCCAGAATGTAGAAATTCAGGTTTGTACCTGGAAGATAGATGACTGTGTTGGGTGAGCCTTTTACGTAGAGCGGTTCCCCGTGTAACCATTTCTATTTTGCCAGGCATGCGTACCAGTAGATTGTGGGTACTGTAGGCACAGGAAAAAGGTGATACATGTTGCTGTCAATTAAAATGTATTGTTAGCTAAGGGCCCTCAAAGGCATATTTAAATTGTATGCGTGGCCCTCCATGCTGCTGAAGGGCATATGGAATTACAAGAAGATAAGAAAATGCTTTGTTAAAATGTTTTCCATGTTAATTCCCTCCCTCCTGATGCTCCCTTACAAAGTTGACTGTGTGTAGGACAGGCTCCTCACTTGTCAACCACCCTCCAACCAATCCTACCTCGTGTTTTTTTTGTGTGTATGTGTGTGTGAACCGTGGTAAGATGATGGAGCACATTCTCATAAAGTTTGCACAATAGTCATCACTTAATCTCTGAATTCACTGGCCCATACCGCACCTTTAACTCTACCACTTACCCTAAGGAATTCTGAAACTCGCTAGAGGCTTACTTCACTGCAAAAGCTAAAAATGTTTAGACACAGTTTCATCTGATAGCAACTAGAAACGAGACCCCTTGCTAATCATGACAACTCTACCTCCACCACTATACTACCAAAACTAAGTTAGTTTAACATGCTTTCCATAAAGTACTTTGCTGAACTAATCAAGACTACCCTCATGTCGGGCTCACCTGCTGTCCTTTGCCCTCATGCCCCAAAATATTTGTAAAACATCCTCTTAGGTGATGCACCCTAGTGTTCATGAACACATCACTGTAAACCACAGGATTCTACAATTAGCTAAAAATATCCTACATAAAGCTAACCCTAAATCAAAGGCTTGGCCTGTCGAACCCTGTAGGCTTCAGGCATGTTTGAAATGGATCCTTCTCATGGAAGCTTATTAACAAAGCCTCAGGTCCCTAACTTCATAGAACAAAACCTCCTTCAGACCGACAGACAGGTTTCCTAACTAGAAGAAGAACTGAAACTGCACTAATTGCAGTCTGGGCTGACCTCTAGCACTGTCGGTACCAATGTCCCGTTCGACCTGGCATTTCTTTTTGACATGGCTGATCACCAGCTACTGCTCCTCAACCAATTACATAGGTATCCAAGGCACTGCACTTAACTGGCTCAAATCTTACCTTGGAGAGATTGTCGCCATCCCTTCTTCCTGCTCACTAACATCCCATAACCAGGTGGTGGCCCTCAAAACGTGCCTCATTGTATATCGTTCCACAATCTCAGAGTTTGTCAATTAATTAATTCTTACCTGCTACAACCAATCTAACAACTCGCAGACCATACTAAAACTGGAAAAACCTTCTGGCCTGGATTGGAAGTCTGTAATGTCAATGCCTTCAGCCAATAGACAACTGAATGCCACTGAACCACTTGCAATCCTGCTTCTCAGAAAAGGAGATCCTCACTTTTGGCACAGTTCAAAATACAGCCTCTTCATCACACAGCATCAGCAAAAGAAAAAAGAAAAAAAGAGTGCCTAGGCATGGCTGCTTTAGGTGGTAGTCATTTTGTATACGTGAGCCTACATCCCCAGGCATGCGTGTGCCTACCGAATGATGCTGATGAAGTTTTCCTTTTTTTAATATACTCGTTCAAGATGGTGGACAGTATTTAAAAGTGTTTTGTTATTTCAGTGCAAAGGTGTAAAATAAAAAAGGACAACACAGTTAAGGTGCAATGGAGGAGCGAGTGGGGGAGGAGGGGGGAAAAGCCTCACGCCAGGGAGAGAGTAACATGGGAGTTTGGAAGAATCATAGGATGAAAAGAACAACACAGAGGATGGGGGAGCAACAGACGAGAGCAGCACATGATGGAGAGTAACATGGGGTTGAGGGACAAGCACACGAGGAAGAGTTCAACATGGATCCCTGAGGCAGAGGCGTTTTGGGGTGCAAGGGGCACAAGTGGGAGAGCCAGCAGAGCATGAGGAACAGAGCATTACGAGGGTGAAAATATTGTGATTTGGCAGGGGAGACGCACACAAGAGAGAGAGCTGGAAAAAAACACTCACTCTCTGGAAATACTTAACCAGAACGAAAAAGTAGGTCCCTTAATTTGAGTGGTGGAAGGCTAGAAGTCAGGCAATCAAGCGGATGGAACATAGGCTATGCTCCAGGGGAGGGACAAACGTACGAACACGAAGGCAAGCCATTGAGTAAGAACCAATCAAACGTGAGTGATAAGAAGGCCAATAAATGGTAAGCAGTGGGTGGGCTTCAAATACACAGTAGATATACTGCAACCAGACAGCTTGTGCTGATAAACGAGACCTAAAAATTAGGATACTCACAGATAATTCATAAAAACAATAGCAACTTGGTAGTGCCCTAAAATAACATTAAAAAACATCTGGTATGAATATCTAAGCCACAATCCCTTCTCTCACACTATTTTTGCTCCTCCCCTCATATTTATTTTATTTTGAAAGTTTTATATAGCGCGAACAAGATCTTTGCAGATATCAGTGCTTTACAAGGACAAGGGGGTGATAGAATAATAGAATGTAATAGTTGGGGTAGTTGGGTACAAGGTGCATAGTTACATAGGTAGGTCAAAATACAAGAGGTAGGTCAAAGTTGAGGTAGTGTAGGTACAAGGTGCATAGTCAAACAGGTGCGCCAATAATATAAAAGTATAAAAAGAAGGAGCATATACTTGTTTAAGCGTGCTTAAATGCTTTTGGAGATAGCATAAATGTAGGCATAGTTGAGGTAGGTGAGTACAGGGTGTATAGTCACACAGGTGTATCAGTAGTACAAGAGTAGGAATAGTTGAGGTGGTGTAGGTACAGTATGCAAAGTCAGACAGGTGCGTCAACAATATAAAAATATACAATGAGGGAACATATACAATCAAATAAGTCGATAATACAAGTAATACAAATAGTCGAAGGGGTCAGGCAGATTCTTGAGAAGTACAGAATAACAGATCATGTGTATTTAGCCATGAGGATCGCTTTTACTTCTTTCTTAAAAAGTCTGTTGGAGGAGATGAGCCTGGTTTCAGGAGGGAGTGAGTTCCAGATCCTGGGCGCCATTCCTGAGAAGGAGCGTTTATAGGTTTTTTTCCTTCCGAAATCTTCGAGGCTTCAGCAGAAGATTGTTTGTGCTTCTGGTAGTTTCTGATGGGGGCAGGAGCTCTGCTTGTGGCTGAGGGGGCGGGAGCTCTGCCTGCGGCTGATGGGGGCGGGAGCTCTGCCTGCGGCTGATGGGGGCGGGAGCTCTGCCTGCGGCTGATGGGGGCGGGAGCTCTGCCTGCGGCTGATGGAGGCGGGAGCTCTGCCTGCGGCTGGAGCTCTGCCCGCGGCTGATGGGGGCGGGAGCTCTGCCTGTGGCTGATGGGGCAGGAACTCTCTGCCTGTGGCTGATGGGGCGGGAGCTCTGCCTGCGGCTGATGGGGGCGGGAGCTCTGCCTGCGGCTGATGGGGGCGGGAGCTCTGCCTGCGGCTGATGGGGGCGGGAGCTCTGCCTGCGGCTGATGGGGGCGGGAGCTCTGCCTGAGGCTGATGGGGCGGGAGCTCTGCCTGTGGCTGATGGGGCGGGAGCTCTGCCTGTGGCTGAGGGGACGGGAGCTCTGCTTGTGGCTGAGGGGGCGGGAGCTCTGCTTGTGGCTGAGGGGGCGGGAGCTCTGCCTGCGGCTGAGGGGACGGGAGCTCTGCCTGAGGCTGATAGGGCGGGAGCTCTGCCTGTGGCTGAGGGGACGGGAGCTCTGCCTGTGGCTGAGGGGACGGGAGCTCTGCCTGCGGCTGATGGGGGCGAGAGTTCTGCTTGTGGCTGATGGGGGCGGGAGCTCTGCCTGTGGCTGATGGGGCGGGAACCCTCTGCCTGTGGCTGATGGGGGCGGGAGCTCTGCCTGCGGCTGATGGGGGCGGGAGCTCTGCCTGCGGCTGATGGGGGCGGAAGCTCTGCCTGCGGCTGATGGGGGCGGAAGCTCTGCTTGTGGCTGATGGGGCGGGAGCTCTGCTTGTGGCTGAGGGGGCGGGAGCTCTGCTTGTGGCTGAGGGGGCGGGAGCTCTGCCTGCGGCTGATGGGGGCGAGAGTTCTGCTTGTGGCTGATGGGGACGGGAGCTCTGCCTGTGGCTGATGGGGTGGGAACCCTCTGCCTGTGGCTGATGGGGCGGGAGCTCTGCCTGCAGCTGATGGGGGCAGGAGCTCTGCTTGCGGCTGATGGGGCGGGAGCTGTGCTTGTGGCTGAGGGGGGCGGGAGCTCTGCCTTGAGAGGAAGAGGTAGCACTGTTGTCTATGCGCATTATGGGCAGGAGCTCTATGTATGACATGAAAGAGGCAGATGACGTTAACTCCTAACACTACTCCCCCCACCACCTGCTTTGGGGGCGCAGTTGTACTTACCGTTAACTGTATGTGGCGCGCTGGTGCCGTCCGCCGCCGCAGCTCTGCCGATGAAGTGGGAGAGCCAGCAGAGCATGAGGAACAGAGCATTACGAGGGTGAAAATATTGTGATTTGGCAAGGGAGAAGCACACAAGAGAGAGAGCTGGAAAAAAACACTCACTCTCTGGAAATACTTAACCAGAACGAAAAAAGTAGGTCCCTTAATTTGAGTGGTGGAAGGCTAGAAGTCAGGCAATCAAGCGGATGGAACATAGGCTATGGCTCCAGGGGAGGGACAAACGTACGAAGGCAAGCCATTGAGTAAGAACCAATCAAACGTGAGTGATAAGAAGGCCAATAAATGGTAAGCAGTGGGTGGGCTTCAAATACACAGTAGATATACTGCAACCAGACAGCTTGTGCTGATAAACGAGACCTAAAAATTAGGATACTCACAGATAATTCATAAAAGCAATAGCAACTTGGTAGTGCCCTAAAATAACATTAAAAAACATCTGGTATGAATATCTAAGCCACAATCCCTTCTCTCACACTATTTTTGCTCCTCCCCTCATAATATAATGCACTGTGAAAGCACATCTCCAGAACTCATACACAACAGCAAAACATGCCACTTGAATCACATTAAAACCAACCAGAGTCGCTGGAAGTAGGAATGTGTGGGGTGCTGTAGCACTGCCAAAATAACCATGCTCGGGTGAAAAAGTGAATGAGCAATATAGATGGGTTTCTATCTTGACTCATTTCCTGTGCATTCAAATATCGAAGTCATGTGTAAAGCTATGTATTATGTCAAATCACTGCTGATTGTTTTACCAAGGAGATTGGGATTTACTTTTTCTCTGAAAATTGAAAGGCTTTCGTAAACAAAACGTGAGAATCTTGCCGGGGTACAGACAGTGTGAAAGGATAGGCTGTAGGATGTCATTTTTAAACAAAACAAATGTTAGATATTGGTAAATGACCTGCATAAATATTTCAAAATATCTGTGCAATTACTAGGAAAGTACACCTGGAGCACATATTTTGTAATTCTGAATTGATTAAAAAAAGATTTTAATTAGATCAAAAATCTAGACAATTTACCTAGTGATGCGCAAATGATAAATATTGTCTGAAACCCTAATTCCACATATTAACTTTTGTGTGCTATATAGTTTTATCAGTACAGCTGCACGACTGTGCCAATTTAGTGGCCATTTCAATGGGAAAAGTGCTGCCTGTAAATGACAGTGCTCTATCACACCCCGTTTCCGTAATATATTTACGACAATGCTCCAAAATGCACCACCATCTACATACTACACCATTACCACTCCTGGAGTATTGGCATGGCTGATTTGTTCCACTTATTGTTTGTGTGACGCTTGGATTTTCATAATGACTCTGACCTCATTGATTCCAGCTCTGCGAAGAGTTCCTGCACCACTGAAACCAAGGCTGTACAACTATGACGTAAACAGCACATATTTTTCCAGACCCAGAGTGCTTTGGGCCTCAGTGGGATATGGGAGCACTTATTAAATACCAGTACATTACAGTGTACAGTACTTCTAACATTTGCTCAGTGGAATAGAAGTCCAATCCCGGGATCAGATTGATAACCCCTGATTGGAACTGCACATTCCTTAGGAAGGAACAGCGTGGACAGGCTGGACACGCGAGGCGGGGAGGCGAGTGTGCAGGGGGGGGGGGGGTCGGTAGGCTGGGGGGGGTGGGCTGAGGCTGGACAATAAATGCAGAACTTTAACTGAGCTTTATTTGTAGCAGCGATAGGATAAACGTGCATGGGAAGGAGTGTCCACAGAGCAGGAGGGGTGGGCACAGGGTCGCAGACAGGCTTGGAGCTGAGCTTGAGCCGCAGGTTCACTCCAGTGAGCCTGCAGCACCACGCATGCGCAGTGCAGGCCCCTGCTAACCAGAGCTGAGTAAACTGAGCTCGGCTTCCACTGCCCGCATCAGTTACAGGGAAGAAAGGGAAGGCCGCTCCTGTGCTGGAAGCTCAGCGACATACAACACGAACACAACACAAGACACAATTGTAACACGAGGTCAGAGGGTCAGCCAGGGACACCCCTGGACCCGAAGCAGGAGTCCGTCCGCCGGGATACCTCGCTGGGGATTCTAGCAAATGAAACCAGGTATCTTTCTCTTGGGAAACAGGAGTGACCGGGCGGTGGCCACAGGTTAAAAGACCTAGTGACCAATTGAACTTTAATGCTAATAAGGCCTGGGATGGGCGCTTAAGAAAAGAAATTGACAAAAAAAACGGATAAAGCTGTGTGTGCAGAAAGCACAAGGATATTTTATTGATAGTCTCAAAATACATGGATAATTAGAACGTGCCATAAGCGAACAATGCGCTGCTGGCACAGGAAACATACAGGCACATACTGTGCCCAGCAAACAACAGGGACGGCAATGCGCTAGTGAAAACTGACTACACATACACAGGTGCTTCTCACCGGGTATGTAACCAGCAGTGTGCAGCTGGAAGAAAATGACAGTGCTTTGTACCACAGCAGATTAGAGGAAAATAGCAATATCCTATTGGTACAGAGAGCAGGCAGAAGAAGGCAGTACCCATATGGCACACTGAATAGGTGGAAGAGCAACCACCTGCCAAAAAAGCTGAATGAGTTTAGCTGACCCGGAAACGGATTTGAAACACCCACTTTAGAGGTGGCATCGGAGTCAGACAGAAACGGGCATTGCCTGGTGGTCCTTCATGAGTTTGTGGTGGGGTTGGCAGGCTCGCAGTGAGCTGAGGCTGGTGTGGATCTGACTTCGGGTGGGCTGTGTAAACCCGCCCCATCCTACCAGGACGTTCATGGTGGCATCGTATAGGGCTCCGGGTAGGTTCATGTATGTACCAGACTGGCTCCTAGTCTGGGCTGGGTTTGTGGCACACCTCATTGCTGTACAGGCAGTTGTGGTATCTATGGTTTGGAGTTTTAGGCTATCTTTATTCTCAACTTGTCTCTATTGTTTAGAATGCCTCTTAAGGTTCTATGCTTGATGTTCTATCTGTTGTCAGTTACTGCCTGACTCCTGTTACTAGCTGACGTGCTTCGTGTTTGCTGTGAAGGATCTACATTAAAGAACCTACATTCTTCACCAGTCTTCTCTCCGCCTTTCATTGAAGACAAGATCTAACATTTGGCGACGTTTGGGATTTATTCCTTCACATTTCCAGCATTCGCTAAAGCACTGGGAGACCTACTCAACGACCCGAGTGCGCTTGAACTTTTCCTTGAAGAAGCGCTCATTCTACATACAAGGTCGTATGAAAAATCTTAATTTCAGACAGTTCCTACCTGTCCAGAGCCACTTAATCCTCGTTGCGCATTTCAATTTCTTGAACGAGCTTCCGCTCGAGCGCCACAAAGACTCCACGTTCCTGCCGCTCGAGCGATTCACGGCTTGAGCATTCTATCGAACGTACCCTGAGTCTTTTCTCCCTGCCATCCTCGTCTCTTCCTCCCAGTCAGCTGATGTCGTCATAACCCTCCGTCCAGTCCACGACGGAGTGACGTCCCTCACGTTTGCTTCACGCTACGTGCCTTCATCTTGGTGCAGTTCACGCAACTTTCTCCAACCTATTTGACATACGCAGTCAGTTTCATGCGATCGTTTTCTCAAGACCTTTTTCATCGCATGAGGACTAATTACCTTTGACAACGTTTTCTTTGTCATTTTCACAACGTTTTTCATTTTACAACGTTTTTCATTTTTACATTATTTTTCACTGCGCTGTTCTGGATTCCAAGCATTTTGGTCGTCTTCAGGTTTGGATTCTGTTTGATTTAATCGCTTTGGTTCTGCATCTCCCACGGCACATCTTTTAAGAATTCTACTCGATGATGTGCACATCTTACAAAGTACTTTAATATTCTTCAGGAAAGTTAATTGAGTGACAATTTATATTGTATTATTTCTTACATTTAACTTTCATTATATTCATTATTCACACCTTATACTAATATGTCACAAAATATTGTCACTCCTCCCTATTTTCTTCCTGATCCAGGTGTACCTAAAACTAAATGGAAACAATGGTTCAAAGGTTTTGGTAGTTATATTATTGCCTTAGATGGTCAAAAATTTGAACCAGACAGGAAGTTAGCCTTACTTTATAACAGTCTTGGAGCTGAAGGCCAACGCATTTTTGATCATTTACCTGTTTCTCCCCAACCTCATGAAACTGATTGGGATGTTTTTCAAGAAGCTGTTTCCAGACTAGCTAAGTATTTTATTGATGAAACCAGTGTAGTTGTTGAACGTCACAAATTTTATACCAGACATCAGTATGAGTTTGAGTCAATTGACACTTTCTTAACTGAACTTAGAGTTTTGATCGCAACGTGCGAATTTGATGGCAACATGGATTCTTACCTCAGAGATCAAATAATAGTTAATTGTTATAATAAAAAGGTCCAAGAGAGATTGCTATGTTGCAGGGATCCATCTCTCAAAGAAACTCTTGAACTTGCTAGAGGAATTGAGAGATCTGTCTCTTCTCAAAGAGTTTTGAACAAAAATAAAAGTGAAACATTGGCTGAAACTGTCAATGCTTTAAGCATTAAACCAAAATCTTTCCAATTTAAAAACAAAGATTCCAAAGAGCCTAGGAAAATTTTTGCGTGTTTCAGATGTGGTTCCTCATCACATCTAGCCAATTCCAAAAGTTGTCCAGCTCTCAGTAAAACTTGTCTTAATTGTAAACGAACTGGTCACTTCACCAGGGTGTGTAACAGAAACCCTATAAAAGTTAATACGATTGAAAATGTTGATTTTTCTGAACCTGAAAATGTATGTACAGTTGTTCCCTCTAATAAGATTGTTTTGTACATTGATGCTGAGTTGGATGATGGTGGTCCTATCTGTGACATCACCATTGGCGATATTGTAATTCAGGTGACGGTGGATTCTGGATCTCCAATCACTTTTGTCACTGACAACCTATTTAATTTACACTGGAAATCTTCCCAACTATTTCCTCCTGATATACACACCGTTTCATTTGGTGGTCATTCCATTGACATGTTGGGATTTTTCAATGACACCATTAAGTTTGAGGACAGGTGCATTGCTATTAAAGTATACGTAGCTAAAAATGGATACAACATATTAGGATGGAAAGATCAGGGCAAATTCGGCATGGTTTTAAGACCAGGCACTTCTTGTCCGATCTCCTTGGTTGATGTTTGTTCTTCCACTAATATTGCCTTACACCAACTTCTTGCCAAACATAGTGCTCTTTTCAAGGACAAGCTGGGTCATGTTCATGACTTTGAGCATCGCATTATCCTCAAAAAGGATGCCATTCCTGTTGTCCATAAACTAAGGAATGTCCCTCTATCTGTTAGGTCTCAACTCAAGCTACACTTAGAGCAGCTTTGCCTTGACAAAGTTATTGAGCCTATAAATTCATCAGAATGGGTTCCCCCCCATTGTTATCGCAAAGAAAAAGGGTAGCAAAGACATAAGATTATGCATTGATTTGAGATCATTAAATAAAAATATTTTAATTGATTGCTTTCCCCTTCCCAAGATCCAAGACATGTTAGCCCAACTTGGTGATTCTAAAAATTTTTCGTGTCTGGACTTAAGATCTGCCTATCACCAAGTTGAACTCTGTGAAGACTCCCGTGATTTGACATCTTTTAATACACCTTTTGGCCCCTATAGATTCCTACGCATGCCTTTTGGGCTTGCGTCTGCTGCCTCTGTCTTCCAGAAGCTCATGTACAAAATGTTTGGTAATTGTAGCATTGTGTTAGCTTACCAAGATGACATTCTTATTTATTCCAAATGTGATGATGATCATATAAAGAAACTTTCTGAAGTATTGAACATTCTTGAAACCAATGGTTTCACTGTAAAAAAAGAGAAGTGTAAGTTTATGGTTGACAGCATCGATTACCTTGGTCATCACATTTCCAGCAGTGGCATCTCTCCCAAACAAGATCTTATTAAAGCCATTGTAGATAGTCCCAGTCCGGAGAACAAAGATCAACTTAGGTCTTTCCTCGGTCTTTGTGAATATTACTCAAGATTTGTGGATTGTTTTGCTTTGCAAACTGAACCTTTGAGGAAATTGCTCAGGAAAGGTGAAAAGTTTGTTTGGGATGATTCTCTCAACAAAACTTTTGTGCATTTAAAGAAACTCATTGTACAGGCCCCCTCTCTTCATTCTTTTAGAGATGACATCCAATCAGTTGTTACGGTGGATGCGAGCGGCATTGGGTTAGGGGCTGTTTTGTCTCAGTTAATTGATGGTGTAGAACAGACTGTTGGTTTTGCTTCCAGGTCCCTTTCTCCTGCAGAACGCAGGTACAGCACTATTGAGAGGGAAGCTCTAGCTTGTCTTTGGGCTACCAAGCATTTCGAAACTTACCTTTGGGGTCGAAGATTTATCTTGGTGACTGACCATCTAAGTGGGTGGAGTGCAGGTTCATGTCTGATCCCTCCACTGTCGGTGTTATTGATTTTTTAGATGACCTTTTTCATAGAGAAGGGATTCCTAAATATCTAGTTTCTGATAATGGTGTCCAGTTCAAGTCCCATGTCACTCAAAAGTTTTTATCTAATCTTGACATCAAACACTTGACTGTTGCCCTGTACAGCCCACAAGGAAATGGCATGGTTGAAAGGGTTAACAAGATGTTAAAAGACACCATCCAGCTAGCCTGCATGCAAAATTTGGATGTTTCTAAAGCTGTCAAAGAAAGGTTGTGGAGTTATCATAATACGCCTCATTCCACAACTGGTGTTACCCCTTTTGTCTTGTTAAAGAAACGTTTTGGTTCTTCCAAACTTAGTCCTCTCTGGGTCCTTGACAAGACAAAAGTTGATGGGAAATTGCCCAATGTTGATCACGTTTGTGACAAAGTTGTTTCTATGCAAAACAAAATGAAAGTTGCTTATGATAACAAGTTTAAAGCCAAAATTGTCCCCTTCAAGGTGGGTGACTCCGTCAAAGTCAAAAGACCTGTGAAAAACAGTAGTCAGACATCTAAGTTCTATCCTGCTTCAAAAGTTATCGGAATTTCTAAGAATGCTGTGTTACTTTCAAATGGGAAATGGTGGAGTAAAAGAAATGTAGTGGTTGTCAATCCTCCTGTTTTCAAAGACTGTAAAGCCTTGAAGGACAGCAACTTCTCAGTCTGCTTATCTCCGGATTTGCAGCTCTCCACGTCTTCTTCTCAAGAAGATTCTTCCTTTGTTTCTGGAGCTGATGATTTGGAACGTCCTGGTCCTTCTTCCTTGCTGTTGGACCAATGTTCGCCTCCTGATGTCACTGATGATGTTCGTACCTTTAACGTTTTACCTGATTGTTCTGACTCTGCTTCAAATGTCATTTCTGATTGTTCTGCCTCTGCTCCAAATGTCATTTCTGCTCAAGTTGACCTTCCACCTGTTCTCAGACGGAGTACTCGCAACATCTGTATTCCTGCTTATCTCAAAGACTTTTATCTTTAATTTTGTTTTTATTTTTGTTTTGGGGAAGGGAGATGTGTGGTATCTATGGTTTGGAGTTTTAGGCTATCTTTATTCTCAACTTGTCTCTATTGTTTAGAATGCCTCTTAAGGTTCTATGCTTGATGTTCTATCTGTTGTCAGTTACTGCCTGACTCCTGTTACTAGCTGACGTGCTTCGTGTTTGCTGTGAAGGATCTACATTAAAGAACCTACATTCTTCACCAGTCTTCTCTCCGCCTTTCATTGAAGACAAGATCTAACAGCAGTCTTCCGGACTCCATGGTTTGGGTTTCTAGCACAGTGGTGTAGATTCCTGATTGGGCAGAGGTTCCTGTGGTCTTTGCCTAGGATGAGTGTAGGCAATTGCTGGGCTCCTGGTGGTGGTGGCGGCATGTGTCTGGCACCTGGCTTCCACCTAGCTTGGTGAGTCAAGTTCTCTGCTAAGTAACATCAGGTTGTTCTGGTCAACCAGATGGAGCACTTCAGAGCGTGTCCTCTTAACACAGTCACGATTTTTTTTTGATTTCTGTATTTTTTTATTGTGTATATAAACAAAAAAAATATATATATTTACATGGAGCATGGAATATACATGAGTGGAGGAAGAAGGAAGAGAAAAAGGAAAAGGAAAGGAAAAAGGCGCCGGGGGGGTGGGGGGGGGGGGGGGCGGTGGGGTGTCTGGCCGCTGGTCTTCCGTGTCTATGCGGTAGTTCGATAGTTCGATAGGTCGAGTTCGAATAGTTCGGATGTCAGATTTCCAAGTCCTGCTTGTCGTTGTGTCTTGCTGCCCCCCTTCTCGATGCTAGGTTGGTTTCCTGTCCCGCACCCCGGACCATAGAGGGGACAGAGAAGGATAGAAGTCGGAAATGAAAGAGGTGAAGAGCCTTGCAAACTGGTTCCCTTTTGTCAGCGCGTGGATCCGCAGAGTGTGCCCCTCGTGGTTGTCTATGTTCTGCGCCTATGGGGGTTTATGCGATGATAGGTAGAGATCTTGGGATTAAAATGACCTCGCAGATAAACTGGTCTATTTTTGGATGTTTCTCTCGAACCATTAAAGCTGACGTGTGTGCGTCCAGTTGCAAAAAAGTTCACATCAACAACCTATGCTTGTTCCGTGATTCTGGAGATAAAGGCCTAGCCATTTGGGGAATTGACTATTGTGTGATGTTGATCGATCATGGGAAATATTGTTTTCTGTTGCATTTGACAGTGGGTTTCAACATCCTTTCTTTTTACTTCTGCTTGACTTTTTATGTTGTTTACAACATTCTCTTTACAACATTTAATGTTGTCATTGGTTTGGGGTTGGCAGGAAAGAAATGCTGTCCGCGCAGAAATCATTTCGGGACCCAAAGGTTTATCGAGTCCTAATTTTTTAAACTTTCTTTTTAATGAAAGCATTAATACCATTTTGTTTGATATGTTCAAACCAACTAAAAAACAGGTTGCAGGCCCACACCAAACGAAAAAACGTGAACATATTACTTAAGGCACACACCTTTTATGCAAATGACACCGAAAAAAGAGAGAACTTATTAAAGCAGCAAATTGTCATGAAGTTTTTTTTTCACATGCCAGTGCCTAGCTGCCGTGAGGCCCATGTCATACTAGACACCTTAAAGCAGTTCTGACTTTTTCACAAGTAGAACTTTGCATTCTGGGACATGAACTTTTGGTTTTACCATTAGCAATGTAAGCTAACAAATCTCAGCAAGTAGATTCCTCCTAGCCAGAAAAAACCCCAGAACCTGTTTGAAGATGTCACGCGTAACATCGAGCCCATCCACAAGCTCCTCTCTGTTCTACATAACCCTGCGACCCCAGCACCATTTTCACCTATATTTCACTATGTCCTCTCCTCTCTTCATCCACAACGTCCCTGTTTCATGTCACCTGGTGCACATTACTCTGTCCTCTCTGAGGCATATCACCCCTTGTTTCCTCAGTGTTGCATAGCACCCTGTACTCTCCTGAAGCACGTAACCCTGTGTTCCTTGTTGCATAGGGTTACATATGACTGTTGGTCTTTGCCCATTGAATGAATGAATGAATGAATGAAATGAGTCTTATAATGCGCTACTAAGCCCGGAGGCATCAAAGCGCATCATTGATGCCTGTATATTCGTGTTCAGAATGCATTGGCTGCTGTATGTTTGCCGGATTTGTGAAAATTGGTGTCTGCGAGTGAGTTCGTCTGTTTACATCTGTGTATTGTCTGCGTGCATAGGCACCCATGTGCTTTGTGCTTCTTTGTGCAAGCACTACACAACAGTCAACCCTACTCACTTTGTCAAAGCTTGTTTTATTTAGTCCGGCGGTGAAACGCTGTGGGATTGGAATTACAAAATTACTCCGTGTATGGAAATGAGTCATTTCTGCCCTCTGATCATGAAAACTAGCCCTTGAACTTTCTTTTCCATTCCTCTCCAGTCATTTGAAGAAGCCAGTTTAAAGTGAACGAAAAGATCTACATTTCTGGGGTAACAGCCCAGCCTGAGTAAATGTTATGATAAACAAAAACTTCACATTCAGTTGCATGGCGAGAAACCTATGTTTTCTTAGCAAAACATTTCAGGCACATGAGTCTACGATGGAAACATCAGGTTGCAGCCAAGCTTTTACATTCCATCAAGATATCCTTATAGCCTGCTGCCTCTGGCAACACCAGCTGTTAAAGGCCCGGAACCTTAGTTATAGGACTTCAACAACCGGTATTGCATGCGGCAGAAGGGCTATTAGAAAATCCCTCCCAGTCAGGGTAGAATATAAAAAAAAAAAAAAAGGAAGAATCAGAAAGCATACCAGCCATTATAAGCCCGGAGCCACTCCATGGTCTTCAGTGGAGCGCAAAACGCTCCAATGTTCTTATAGATTTTAGAGAAAGACCAATCCCTGTCACTGCAAGTCTCCAAGATCTCTCTTTCTTGGGCGCCCGGGGTCTCTTCCCACTGCGTCACACTGGGCAGAATTCAGGGCTTCTCTGGATCATGCTGCTGCTATCTCAGAGCCTAACCAATGGCAATTCCAAGGGAGGGCGATTTAAACACATCTCTGCTTACGGAAAATTCAGGTTTGCAACTTGTAATTAATCGTCCTGTCTGTTTTACAGCTGATGTAATTTTTTAATAGAGTTTTTGTTGACAGCAGGACTCAAGGTTTTGCCTGGCGTGTTGTTAGACATGAATCCCCACTCCCTACGAGCTACACCAGTGTTTAATATTGACACCGATCTGGTTATCTAAACAGCTATGTAGCCATTACTTAAATTCACATTAATGACGTCGAGCCAACACTGATCACCCATTTCTCATCTGTACTCTGTCAAATGAAGTGTAAGTTCCCAAGGAAAGTTGCATAGTGAGTTTTAAGGGACTATGTTGCCTGTTCTCCATTCTGTCTGATACTTAGGTTTTTTTGGGGCACAGACCGTGCCTAATTTGAACCAGTGGTTGCAGGTGGAGCCCATCAGCACTCATTTTTGGGGACCAGGACTTTGACCCTGAACAACAGAGAAATAGGCAGAAAAAAGGTAAAGAACGAGAATGCTGGGAAAACAGCAACAAAGAGAGAACCTGGGGTAAAAAAATTACCTGCAAGAGTGAGATAAAGGGGCAGGCAGGAGTGTAAGGCGGTGGATTAAAGAGTCATGAGGAGGAATCAAGAATAGACTCTTGGTATTTGGCAACCATGGCAATCTGGGAGCCAGCTGTGAGTTGTAGCGAAAAGCTTTGCCTTCAATACCTATTATTTACAAATTAAGCAAAAAGCATAGTCCATGGCCAGGATCCACTTACAAAATTAGCGTCTAAACTTGGTACCCATAACCTTTACTTACCAGAACTGTCCCAACCTTCAACATCTAGTGACACAGTTTAATCCAGATCTGGGAGTCCTCTCCTCCAGGCACCTCCTTGACCCGAGGCACTCTCCTCATTCCAAGCCTTAGGAAAGGATTTCATATCAATTTAGTAAAAAATTGTAATATCTTCATCTTTCGCTAGAGGTCTAAAATAGCTTGTGGGTTCAGACTTTGTCGACCTCTCTGTGTAAAGTTCAAGTTCTAGAAGTACAGTTTACCTTGCAGAACGTGTTTTTCTTGCCATTTTACAGATAGATTTATATATTCAGACTGTTTACCTAACGTGCCAGCTCGTCGACAAGGAAGGTGGGAAGAGGAAAAGAAACCCTTCAAGGATCTATAGTATAAGGTAATTATTTCACATTTTAGCGTAGCCTAATTATGGCCTCCAGTATCGTTCCTTCAGTGTTGGGTAGTTTTCCTTAGACACTGCTAGTAATCACTGGTCTTTCTAGTGCCTATATGGGGTACCCTAATGCTCCAGGCTTTCTAAACAAGAATTCAAGAACGTTGTTCCTTATAATATCTGGACACGGTACTGCAGTATATCTCAGTCGGTATTTTGTGAAACAAATGTTTTGGAGTATTGAAAGCACACAATGTCTTTGCCCTTATATAATGTCAAAATATTTTTTTCTATGTTGTGATTGTTCTGTTCTGCATGTCTAAACCCTCGTTGAAACAACGTGCAGTATATATTATTACCTAAATGTCCAAAATGTGAGAGAACTCACCAAAACTATCTAGTCTTTAGGGTGGTCATTGTGTGACCCACAGCAACAGAAGTGCCCATCCTTCCTTGGCGTAGACACTGTTCTGGTTAGGGGTGCCTGTTGTCTTGGGTCAGTTACTGGAGACCTACTAGTGCATGGCCAGGGTGCCAGTCCATGCCATACCCTCAGATGACATAAAAGGGGTGGGGTCCACTAGTCGCACTCCAGAGTTCCTAGTGGGAGGGAACCCTTGGGGACGATGTTACCTGCTACTAGCGCAGGAGAAGCAGGAACAGAGCTGGAGACTATGCAGGGCCTGATGCAGGAAACAAGGATGCAAATGTTAAGTTCTTCAACTGGGCATTCTTCCCCTCCCCCCAGCTACAAGTGGTAACTGGAAGGGGGAGGGGTCAGAGGCGTAGCAGTCTGACATTCAGTGACAATAGGGAGCTTCACCTGTCTCGCTCGATGTTGACATGCAGCAAGCTTCCTTATCTTGAGCATCTGTCTGCAGTCTCCTTGTGTTCCAAAGCACCAATAGCCTCGGGAAGTCTCACGACAGCCTATTATGTGCCGTCTACTGCCTGATGAGCTGAAGCTAGCTCCTTCTATCAGACTTCACCATCATCACCCAGTGAACACACTGGCTCTCAAAACCCTCATCCTACTAATGACAGAGGCAAAAAGAACCCAGGTAAGGGAGTCTGCACGGACTTTACAAGGAGGGAGTTGGTATGCCACCCCTCCTAAAAGGTACAGGTATCCCTGGGTATAGATTGATGCTGCTACAGCTGTCAGTCTGACAGCCTCGATGGAGAGTGCAGTAGCCACTCTCTGTAAAAGAGGGGTGCACTGTGCATGACCCCTCTACCTAGGAGCCAGGCTCTAGGGTCTCAATCTATGTAAACAGGGTGTCTGTCCGTGGACAGGCGTGATTGTCATGTTCACTGTGCTAAAGATCAAAAATACGACAGCAACTTTACATAGAACATTGAAGCACGCTTTCTTGAGCCATGCAGAAGAGTCCCTGCCCCAACAATGGCATTCGTACAGCTGTTGAATGTTGTGGCATCTGAACGTCCTCGCTTCATCTCTCACTCACACGGTACTTCCTAACACTACGCTCGTTATTCTAAAAAGATCAAGTTGATTGATATTGTAGGAGCCTTCATCCACAGAAACCTGGTCCGCAGCACACCCTTTACCTCCAATAGTGCAGTTGCGGTAAACTGACAGACATCCAGTTCCAGGCCAGCAAATCTACTTGGTGCAAACTAGATGCTTACTGTTGCTCCCTAAACTATCTAGAATATTCATAGAGGGCTTCTCAGCTTTCCATGTGCAGTATTTTTTAATCCCCATCTACCTACAACTTGCTGGCGGCTTTAATTTCTGAGTGGAAGTTTTCTCTATCCCTTTGACTAAAAAAAGATTTTACCTTTGTAACAGTGCTAGAATTGATGTCCAGAACCCCACACATATAACAGTGGATAAGTATGAGAATGGAATATGACCTCTTGAGGTTTGAGGGGTCCCTGTGACTGTAAAAAGACACGAAGCAGAAGATGGGTGCCTATTGAAAGAACAGTGGAACTGAAAAGTGATGGACTAGCGGTCAGAGCACTGACCACAAAGACATTCTGGACGAGAAACATGACGATTTATCCAAATGCTCCCTCTGCTCCACCGATACCGACATCCAGGAACATTTCCAAGACCAGCTGAAAGGGGTCAGTAGACCGATAATTTCCGATACTTCCGAGTGGTGTATAAAGGGCGCCGTGGGCTCTAAGGCCAGGAAGGGAATGAGGGTCTCCAAACCCCAGCTGAGTAGCAAAGGCATCCCTAGTTATGGTGCAGTCAGGGGCCCTACATCCATGATTACCTGTGCCATTGCAGCTGCTGCACTAATGCTAGCTGTCCGCTCCTCCCCACTCTGGTCACCGCCCATGAGTGATGGACCAGTCTTTCTCCTCACACTTGCAAGACTTTCACTCTGATGTGCTTCAACCACCGCACTTGGCACACAACTCAACACTTTCCACGCACACATCCATAGCACGTAACTCCACACTTTCCACGCACGCATCCATAGCACGTAACTCCACTCTTTCCAAGCACACATCCATAGCACACAACTCAACTCTTTCCAAGTACACATCCATAGCACGTAACCCCACACTTTCCACGCACGTGTCCGTACCATCCCCTGCACACACCTCCTGTGCCATTCCAGCGCTTCCCTCTTCTTTAGCTTCTATAACCAGGCATCAAACTCACCTTTTCAGGTGTTTTTATATTTGCTTGATCTCGAACTCTAACTTGTTCTAAAGTTCGCAGTTGCTGAGGTAATGTTTGCAACATGTTCTCTACCACTGAAAATGTACTTACAGTGTACAGCATCATCTTTTCAGGATGGAAGTCCAATCTGACGCTCCTACTCGTGATGGAAGTTGTCATTTTTTCCGCTAGATATTTTGTACCCATAATATTGCTAAACTGATATGTGTTCTCTAAGACCTTGGGTTAGTCTGTTTGGGTTTGGCTCAGAATGAAGACCTAGTTATCTCTATGTACTGCTTTAATCAGCTATGTTCCTTCAAGGTCCAAAACAGTAATAGCATTTCTGCCCTACCAAATCCTTAAAAAAATGTTTTTTTTCAAAACTAGAAGCCAGCAACCCGTAGCACACTTCCATATTCAAATTACTTGTATAATGTCCCTAAATAATCTGAGAAAAAGGAAAGGAAAACTACCATAACGGGGGGCCTGTGGAGTGACTGAGCAATTTCACAGTTTGGTATCTTTTAGCAAGACTGTGTAGTACTGATCGGGGATACAGGTCTGATGCGGAGCCACAGACACTTAACCCAGAGAGAGGAAACACTTGTATTCGCTATTGAGGACCAAGGCCTGCGCTGCAAGCTCAAGTACTCAGTTTCAGAGGGCAAGCAGTTTGTTCTTAATGGCACTGGAGACTTCTGTTTCAGTGATGTGTTTGAGCGGTGAGTTGTCCATGTATCTGGTCAGTTTGGGAATACTAAATTTCTTACAGGAGAGGAATCGTGCCCCGTTTGCTCGTCTGGAAGTTCCTACTCTAATATGGGCTGCTAAATTTGGAAGAATAAATCATATTTATACATTATCAGTGTGTATGCCTCTTTGCAAGTTAAATATAGCTCTAAGATTCTTCAATCTGTTTCTGATTTATTAACTACATTGGGAGCTGGCTGATATGTTTCTCTGCTCATAAAATGCACATTTTGCTCTTTCATGCTGATGAACCAGATCCAGATGTGAAAATCTCAATTTACTGTAGCTTGGCACTGTTCAGACTTTGGTGAATTTGTTGAGCAAGACAAGCCAAGTGATACTGTTCTGAAATTTAATTTTCAGAACTAAGAATATTTCCCTCGGTTTTTTGTGTGTTATGCTGTTTCATTTTGTGATTGTCACCTTGAGGAGCAGATAAGTACCAAATATGATTTAGTTTGGTGTGCTGTTACTTTTTTTTCATCATTGTTCTGCAGAGACACGTTATTACTGTCTGCCCGGTTCTGCATCTGCCACAATGACCAACAATAGGCATTCCAGAATGCTCCTTTGTGTGATTTTGGTTTGGGTTTTGAGACCTATTGTAACAGTATCCACGGGGTGTCCCTCTTAAGTTGTTCTTTTCCCAAGACCTCTGCTCCCATTTTCAGAATGCTTGCTCAACCAGAAATAGATTTTCCGATTTTAAAGCACTACCTGCGAACTACTCTTCCTCTTTTTTTGTGGTATTGATAGATTCAATTCCATAACCATATTTGTTATATGTACAATTGATTTAGATGTGTTTTCCAGACATATGCTTATAAAACTGCATGGATTTGAAAGACTAGGGAGGGGGTGCTTATATAAAATGGCAGCATGTGCCTACCAGGAAGTGTATTTCTGACTGTAAGGGAAGACCAAAGGTTATGTTAATTTTCAGTTCTGCTTGACGGCACATCTGTGTGGCCTATTGTAACCATTTAAAAAAAATATGCCCAAAGTGGGCTTTCCCTCCGTCTAGAAGAGTATCGCACCTCATTCTATTGGCGGTTTCGCATATCATTCCACCTCCTAAGGAGTGCTTGCATTCTAATGCCTGAGGCACTATTTGGAAATATTACATTTTGCAACTCATAGATGTTTTGTATACCGACAGCTATCTTTTTTGCTTTTTTATTTGTATTATTACTGCAGGCTTTCTTTAATATGTTAGTCAAGGTTCAAAATGCAGCCATACAGTTTGGCTCTGTCAGCACTTGTATTATTTAAGCCTAGACTCTGATAGCCAAGCCCAAAAGCATCTCGCTGCTACTTGGCAAAAAGCCAGGAAAGTAGAGCATCCTGGAAAGTTCCTAACTTTTAGGTTTAATGAGTTGGAAGACCCTTGAGTTTATCCTGCTTCAGGCCACAGCGAGACTTGATTGGTAGCGCTCTCCAACATAGAAAATGCAGAAAACGAGGCACTGACCACTTACCTGGAAATTGGCCGATGTAGGGGTGGGGATGAGGTGTTTTGACGGGACAGAGGAGATGGACATGGTTTGACCTGACTGGAGGGGTCCAGTCTGGGACATCTTAAGGATTTTGGAGGCACTGGGACAGACGTGTTTTGTAGACCCTTGTTCAGGACAGCTTTGAATGTAGGATCCAGTTTCAGTACTTTCATGCCCTTTTTGGCTAGGCCACTGACAGTGCACAGCCACACTTATCCACACTCTAAATGTGTTTATGTCTAATATTCAGGCATGGTGACGCTTGTTTTCAATATTGAGCACAGCTGAATCTCTCTAATATTAGTACAAATAATCTATGTGGCATCCTCCCATTACTCCTACGTGAGGTCCCTCTTTAGATCTAAAAGAAAACTTTTTATGGATGTTGCATAAAACATAAACGGAACACTTCTCTGCAAAATGTATGTAATAGGCTCTCACACATCGGCTATATTAAACATTTATTAGGTTAAAACAGTATTTAAAACACTGTTTAAGAAATCTTCAAGTTCATCAGGTCAAGACTCTCGCCAGAACTGAACTGGCTTTTTAAGGGGCCCCCCTGAAAGTCTGGGTCCCTGGGTCAGAGCCCTCTTTGCCCATGCCTGAAAACCCTCTGAGTCCAGTGAGGAGTTGGGCGTCCTTATCGTAATGAAAACTAGGACACGAGATGTCTGTGTGTGGGGGGTCTTCGGGCGCCCCTCACATTGAATAGCTCACACACCCGGTCTAGGAACTCCCTTCACAACAAGCAGGAGGTGGTGAAGATAGGTACTGTTAGTTTTCTTGCCTTGCAGGTCTTTACCTCTGTAAAAGAAGCTTACACTGGTGCTGCCCTGTTGTTTCGTTTTTTAGGTCGGACCTAGATCAGCGTGCATGCACAGCTCTGCAAGGCTTCTTGTAACTGCTCTAAACTGACTCCCCACGTATTGGGTTGGCTTTTGCGTCTGTCATTTTGTAATCGTAGCCTGCAAATGCTAAAGGTGGGTGCATGTCCCACCTCTTCTGTAAAGGTTCACTCCCACAGCGTTTTGCTGGCGGGAGCGAGCAGCGGCAGCTGCAGTGCCTCCTTGTCTTCCCTGCACCACTCCCCTTGTCTCACTGTGCCTGCCTCTACCACTCCGCTTGAGCTGCTTGTTTTCCAACAGCAGGCAACAATTGCGCAGTGCATTTCTTTTATTCTGAATGAGCGGTATTCGCTAGCCCCCAGAATACCAGGTCACTCACCGCTCACACATTCCAATGCACAGCATCAGTAAAACATTTCAAAATACCCTGATGGCTGCAGTTGAAAAATCTTGGTACAGTAAAGTATCGTCTGCCTCAAACAGAGCACTGTCTGTCAGCCGAAATACACTGATTCTGCATTAGAGGTGGGTGAGCCCTCACAGGCTCTGTAGGTCATCTTGGAGCCTGGAGGCCAACACAAGTCGAGCCTAGCCCCTCCCACTCAGTAAACAAACGGAATAGGGGAAACCTTTCCTCTCATTCGGTCTCCAGCTGTACATTTATAGCGCTGTGAAAAGCATTGGGTTTTTGTATTCATTGGTATATCCCGGGATTCCAAACAGGAGGCCAGACATATTTGAAAAGGCTGCATTATAGATACTCTCCCACCTGTTTGGCTTGCTCTCCGATGTCCATTCCCATTATGCACGGGCGTGAGGAACCAGAAATTACCAGATCCAGGAGATGGACTAGAGAAAGCTAGCACAACATGCCCCTAGCCAGAGTAGAGGCTCACATTTTAGAAATGGCCTACCGAGGCTTTTAACCCCTCACCATGCAGACACACACCTTCTAACTACCAACTCTCCCTCCCCGTACCCTGACTCCTCCGCAGGCAGCTCACTCTTGCTCCTAGCTGAGTTATTGAGTTCTGAGCCATTAAGTCCATCGGCATCAGTGGCTCAGCTCTCGGCTGGGTGGCCAGCTATCTTTCTGACTGCACGTTCCAAGTTTTCTCCCCTTCCACAGCTTCAAAAATCCATCACTCCACTCATGGCGTCCCTCAGGGCTCTATCTTGAGTCCACTATTCTTCAACTTATATGTTAGACCCCTTGCCACTATTGCAGAGCAAGCCAGACTTATTATTTATTCTTACGCCGATGATACTCAGATCATCTATTCACTCTCCACTGGCCAAAATTCCAATACATCCTCCCTTCTTTCTGGTCTCAATAACATAGCTAACTGGATGCATGACAATAAATTAAAATTAAATGGGGATAAGACCGAGCTTCTTTTGTTTGGCCACAATACCACACTTTGGGGTCCCCACCATTGGCCACAGAAAATGGGTCCCCTACTGGTTCCCTCCAAAACAGCTCGCAGCCTAGGCATCATATTTGATGATCTGCTATCGATGAAGCAACATGTGATCAAGGTCTCGGCCACCTGTATTACCATCATCAAGTGGCTTAGAAAGATCATATGGATTCTTCCCCATGACACCCAGAAAACCGTAGTCCAAGCGTTAATTACATCACGGCTGGACTATGGAAATGTTCTTTTGCTGGGTGCATGCAAGGAGGTGATTCGCAAACTTCAGACGGTTCAAAACATGGCTGTTCGATTACTCTGCAATCTCCCCAGAACCTCTACTACTTCTGCTTCTCTGCGTAGCCTGCCTTGGCTCCGGATTGAAAATCGCTCTAAATTCAAGGCCCTCTGCATTATGCACCGTATCAAGTCAGGAAATGCCCCTCTTTATTTATTTAAGCAACCTGGTTCAACACTATTGTCCCCCCCGCACTCTTCGTTCGTCGACCCAACATAGATATCAGGTGCCTCGTATTAAGAGAGCCAGAATGGGCGGCTGCTCATTCGCTTATTTGGCTCCTTCCCTGTGGAATACCCTACCTCTTTCCTTACGTTCTGAATCCTGTTATCTAAGGTTCCGCAGAGACCTCAAGACCTGGTTATTTAACCTATAGATCCTTTATACTTCCTAGAGCCCTTCCTTTCTGCAATTACCCCGTTCTCTCTCTTTTGTTTAGCGCCGGGAAACCTCCGGGTAGCTGTGCGCTGTATAAAAAAAAAAAAAAAAAAAATGAGTCTTTGCCCAGGGTCACACGTTGTAGCAAAGCTGGAAAACCGAGATTTGTTGTTTTAACCCAAGATTAGCGGCCCAGTACCTAGATCTTCTCTCCTTCTTGTGTAGCGCTCCCATGGCTCGTGGCTGAATAATGCAACTAGCCTTTATTCAGTTGTTTGTCATACATGTCAATCAAACCAACACATTATAATAATCAGCGCTGTGGAACCCTGTCAGGGCACTGAAACTCTGCACAAACGTTGCAAAACACATCGATATTCACAACAATTGGTTATTCATATGCACATGTATTTACTGCACTGCAGTTTCCATTGTTAAAGTGCCTAGGAACAGTGCAAGCACTTCGATGCGCTGTACTAATATTTGTAAAGAGAGGTCTAGGATTTCGCCCAGTCATGTTATTTGTCATATCTTTTCGAAAGCTGCATAAACATTAAATGCATGTATTGTATACAGTCGATATCATTGTCTTGCTAACGATATTTTTTCGCAGGATCTATGGGTCAAATTTTAGTAAGTTGTGTTGATAGCTCAGTGAGTTAATGCACGTTGCAGAGCGTTGCCTATCAAACTGGAGGACAAAGGATCACAAGCCTGCAAGCGAATCGTAAACACACACTTTGTACAAATAGTCTTTGCTTATGAAAAGCAAGTCTGGCAGTAAAAGAGGCACAGTTACTAGCCGTGGTTCTCGTAATCAAAGACTATAAGTACAAAGTGTCTGTTTACGATCTGCTTGCAGGTTTTCAAAACACATACATAAAAGGCATTGTCATTTACAATGCCAAGAACTCAAACTCTCGCAAATGCGAGACCCAGTGCATTACAAATGCTTGTTTTAAATAAGGAAATCGTGCACTGTTGCTTTGTGTCATGTTCCCATGTGAGGGTGGGGCGTGTGGTATGCACTGCTGCAGCCCCAGTTGTAGTCCATGCTGTCAATGGAAAGCCTTTACACTTCGGGGGGGGCGGGGGGGAGAGGAAGGGGGAGTGAGAGTGGGGGAGCTGTACACTGCCACAGCTCCTACTGTGTGATTGATGGAAGCCTGCATTGGTTCATTTGCCTAGTGAGCGTGAGGGAAGCTTGCGCAGTCGCTGTCCTGCTGCTATCTTGTTTCTGTTCATCAAGAAAGTTTGCATATCTGCTTTCTTGACGGTACCTGTGCGCCGTGTGTGTGTTTGTGTGAGTCTGTCTGTCTGTCTGGGCGGTGGACTATGCTCCATCCCCATCTGTTCCTGCCTGTGAAATATTGTATTTTTTGTGTACCTAGTTTGTGTGTGACGAAAGTATTTGTGTTTATGGGGGTATGTTGTGTGTAAGGGAAGAATGCACTGGTACTGACTGGGGGAGGCCTGTATTGTTTTGCGCCCCCTTTGGTTGGTGATGCACAGGGGAGGCCTGTATTGTGTTTTGAAATGCCTGCCCCCCCACCTTTGGATGGTGATGCACAGTGGAGGCCTGTGTTGTGTTTTGAAAGGTCTGCATCCCGCCCCTTTGGATGGTGATGCACAGGGAGGGTCTGTATTGTGTTTTGAAATGCCTGCCCCCCCATCTTTGGATGGTGATGCACAGGGGAGGGCTGTATTGTGTTTTGAAAGGCCTGCATCCCACCTTTGGATGGTGATGCACAGGGGAGGTCTGCATTGTGTTTCGAAAGGCCTGCGCCCCCCACCTTTGGATGGTGATGCACAGGGGAGACCTGTATTGTGTTTTGAAAGGTCTGCACCCCGCATCTTTGGATGGTGATGCACAGGGAGGGTCTGTATTGTGTTTCGAAAGGCCTGCGCCCCCCACCTTTGGATGGTGATGCACAGAGGAGGCCTGTATTGTGATTTGAAATGCCTGCCCCCCCCCCACCTTTGGATGGTGATGCACAAGGAGGGTCTGCATTGTGTTTCGAAAGGCCTGTGCCCCCCACCTTTGGATGGTGATGCACAGGGGAGGCCTGTATTGTGTTTTGAAAGGTCCGCACCTCGCCCCTGTGGATGGTGATGCACAGGGGAGGCCTGTATTGTGTTTTGAAAAGCCTGTGCCCCCCACCTTTGGATGGTGATGCACAGGGGAGGCCTGTATTGTGTTTTGAAAGGCCTGCACCCCCCACCTTTGGATGGTGATGCACAGGGGAGGCAAGTATTGTGTTTTGAAAAGCCTGCGCCCCCACCTTTGGATGGTGATGCACAGGGGAGGCCTGTATTGTGTTTTGAAAAGCCTGTGCCCCCCACCTTTGGATGGTGATGCACAAGGAGGGTCTGCATTGTGTTTCGAAAGGCCTGTGCCCCCCACCTTTGGATGGTGATGCACAGGGGAGGCCTGTATTGTGTTTTGAAAGGTCCGCACCTCGCCCCTTTGGATGGTGATGCACAGGGGAGGCCTGTATTGTGTTTTAAAAAGCCTGTGCCCCCCACCTTTGGATGGTGATGCACAGAGGAGGCCTGTATTGTGTTTTGAAAGGCCTGCACCCCCCACCTTTGGATGGTGATGCACAGGGGAGGCAATTATTGTGTTTTGAAAAGCCTGTGCCCCCCACCTTTGGATGGTGATGCCCAGAGGAGGCCTGTATTGTGTTTTGAAAGGCCTGCACCCCCCACCTTTGGATGGTGATGCACAGGGGAGGCCTGTATTGTGTTTTGAAAAGCCTGTGCCCCCCACCTTTGGATGGTGATGCACAGAGGAGGCATGTATTGTGTTTTGAAAGGCCTGCGCCCCCACCTTTGGATGGTGATGCACAGGGGAGGCAAGTATTGTGTTTTGAAAGGCCTGCACCCCCTTTGGATGGTGAGGCACAGGGGAGGCCTGTATTGTGTTTTGAAAGGCCTGCACCCCCACCTTTGGATGGTGATGCACAGGGGAGGCAAGTATTGTGTTTTGAAAGGCCTGCACCCCCTTTGGATGGTGATGCACAGGGGAGGCCTGTATTGTGTTTTGAAAGGCCTGCACCCCCACCTTTGGATGGTGATGCACAGGGGAGGCAATTATTGTGTTTTGAAAAGCCTGCGCCCCCACCTTTGGATGGTGATGCACAGGGGAGGCCTGTATTGTGTTTTGAAAGGCCTGCACCCCCACCTTTGGATGGTGATGCACAAGGGAGGCCTGTATTGTGTTTTGAAAAGCCTGTGCCCCCCACCTTTGGATGGTGATGCACAAGGGAGGCCTGTATTGTGTTTTGAAAAGCCTGTGCCCCCCATCTTTGGATGGTGATGCACAGGGGAGGCCTGTATTGTGTTTTCGAAAGGCCTGCACCCCCCACCTTTGGATGGTGATGCACAGGGGAGGCCTGTATTGTGTTTTGAAAGGCCTGCACCCCCACCTTTGGATGGTGATGCACAGGGGAGGCAAGTATTGTGTTTTGAAAGGCCTGCACCCCCTTTGGATGGTGATGCACAGGGGAGGCCTGTATTGTGTTTTGAAAGGCCTGCACCCCCACCTTTGGATGGTGATGCACAAGGGAGGCCTGTATTGTGTTTTGAAAAGCCTGTGCCCCCCACCTTTGGATGGTGATGATGCACAAGGGAGGCCTGTATTGTGTTTTGAAAAGCCTGTGCCCCCCATCTTTGGATGATGATGCACAGGGGAGGCCTGTATTGTGTTTTGAAAAGCCTGCACCCCCACCTTTGGATGGTGATGCACAGGGGAGGCAAGTATTGTGTTTTGAAAAGCCTGCGCCCCCACCTTTGGATGGTGATGCACAGGGGAGGCCTGTATTGTGTTTCGAAAGGCCTGCACCCCCTTTGGATGGTGATGCACAGGGGAGGCAAGTATTGTGTTTTGAAAGGCCTGCGCCCCCACCTTTGGATGGTGATGCAGTCACTCAGTCAGGGGCGCCTGTCTCGGTTCATGTCTGAGAGCAGACGCAGTCACTCAGGCGGCCAGTCTCTCCCGAGGATGATGTCACTGGCTTGTAGGCTGCTCTGCAGGGCGGGAGGGCTTGCACTTTTGCTTCAATGCACATATGGCTCTGGAAACCGGTTCTTTACCTTCAGACTCGAGGGCAGCTCCTCTCCGGCCCGACCTCCGGTTTTTGGAAGTGAGAAGGATGGCTGCTGAGGATGGCGAGGGTTCCGGGGCGGTCATGTGCTCACCTGGGGTGCCAACCTGACCGGTATGGGCTCTGGGAAGTCTCTGGCAGTGCAGGGGGTTAGAATAATGGCCGCTTGATGGCCCGGCCTCACCGTGGGACGACAGCCGCCCTCTGCTGAAACTGCATTCCCCAAATGCCTTTCCCAGAAGACACAAATAGAGCATTTCTGTGCCTTGTCAGACTGCGGGATGGAGGAGGCAGGGAACTGACAGGAGAGCACGGGCTTGCACCAGCGGGCAGGGGCGCGCGGCCAGGCAGCTGGCAAGAGGCGGCGCCCAAAATACCAATGATGGACGGAGAGCTGGCAGTGCGGCCTGCTGGAAAGTGTGGAGCAGGGGGTTTCACAAACATTTACTTGACCGCATTTTTAAATACTCCGGATTAAGTTGCTTTTCTTAAAATGAGAGAGAAAAAGAGGTAAAGCAGAGAGCAGGAGAAGGAGTCGGGCATGCCAACAAATTACCAGGAAAACCCGAGCCAAGTGTAGGTTCTGGCTCCTGGAGCCCATGCACGAGCCAGGCCTCGGAAATAGGTTTATGTAAATTGTGCAACAAACATCATGTTAGAATATGATAAAGTTTCTTCGAAATTAAAAAAAATGTTTATTTCTTTAACACACGGAAGCGTTTCATCGTAGTACATCAGATTATATCTTTGCATTAAGAAGTATTTATCAGTGAGCGGTTTTACACATGCACTGAGAAACATGACTGCCCCCACCCTGATGACAATGCTATTGGGGAACTGAGAGGCAAGTCAGTTGTCATGTGTACCCTATAAGTGTCTTAGATTCTTAATATACTTTTTTTTAAAAAAACATTTTTATTTGCATTTTATTATAACTCAACAATACAATCATGTCATCAGTAATTCACACGTCCCTGTCTCCCACCCACCACCCTCCCCTCCTTACATCTCTAATAAGTTCCATGTCAATCCGACCTAACGGCTAAGGCGCTCGACCTCGGACCTGGGGATCTGGGTTCGAGTCTCGGTAACGACGCCAAAAACCCCGTGATTCTGGGCAAATCACTTAATCTCCCCGTGCCTAAAATGAAAGTGTGTCCTCATGTAACGTAACTGGTGCTATGTAAAGCGCTCTGATAACTGATTCGGTTCGGTTCTAGTTCGCGCTATATAAAACTCCGCAAAAAAAAAAAAAGTGCCATGGTGCGGTTGCCTCTTGCTTCCGGGCTCTGAAGCCTCCGGTGTGGACTCATACCTACGCTCATCCTACTACTATTCATGCCTCCCTCAGAGCCCCCCATCCAACCCATGGCAATGTCTCCATTTGCCCCAGACCTTACGAAATTTCTTCGGGCATCCCCTCGCTTTAGAAGTGACCCTCTCAGCAGCCATGTAGATTCTTAATATACTTTGATCAACATTATAGGCTATTGAACACAGAGGTTTTCTGTACGGTGCACACCCTGAACTTGCCTATTTGAATGTGCTCTATGTGAAAAAGAACGAAAAGGAGACTTGGTGAAATAAAGTACTTGCTTAGGATCACACAGTTTAGTCAAGAAGGGAAGTTGTGATTGCTCCCAGGTTTCCCAGTTTTGCTGGAAGACGAGAGCAGAGCATACAAGCAGAACTCACATTTTGTTTTTGGTGGTTTTGTATAGCGAAACCTTGCCCAAGGACATAAGAGCGCTTCCCAACACACTGAGACAGATTATATTACATCTTTTTTTTAGGTGCAGGGAGATATCCCAGGGTTCACAAAATGGCTGAGACTAGGATTTGAGCCTTGTTCTTTTTCCATATTGCGTGGTCAGCAGCTGTAACCATTAGGCCACATGTCTCTTGTGAAAGCTCATCTTGTTTTGGGCTTAAGGTTAAAAGAGGACCTCTAGCTGAGCCAGAGACGGGCATCCGGCTCTAGCTTTCAGTGGCTTGCCCATCACTAGAGAAGGAGGACAGAACATGAACATGAAAATATGCCATGTTCTTTGCTAATGTAACTTTTTTTTTTTTTTCTTAAGCTGCTAGAAAGCACAAAGAAAAAAGAACTAGAAATAAGAGACGCATGAAAGATGAAAAGCAGACAAAACGGGAGCAAAAAGGGACGCGTTTCTTTAGCTTACAGTGTTTGCTCCGCATTTGGAGATCCTGGCAGGAGATAATTCTGTGCTGTGAGTTGCTGACTGAGTAGGTTTTATCCCCACCTCGCCCCTCCAGCCTGGGTGGAACAGGATGGGTAGGGATGGGACTGGCGGACCGCCATTGTCACCAAGCATTAACTGAGTGATATGACGTTAAGAACATGTGCCCTTGGGATCCAGGCTTCTGACTGCGTTCACAGTAGGTTGGATTGTCTCCATCACCTTCGTCTAGCATGACCTTTACTTTAAGCGCCATACTTATCCAAGTATCCTCCTTTTTACCTGGCCTGGTCCAGGCTGACCTTTCCACTCGTTCTTGAGATTAATTGAGTAACTTTGATCAGTACTGAATAATCGCTGTAAGTGTGTAACGCTGTGACAAGCAGAACTGGCCTTACAGGTTATTCAAGGTTTTTTCCTGGTGCTTTCTTGGTATAGCACTGGTACATGCCTTTACAGACAAGAGCGCAGGGAAGTACCCTCCGTATGAGCTTGAGTGCGGTTGTCGCTGAATAGATTAAATTGTTGTTTATGGCTTTTATTACTGTGAACTGTGACTTACAGTTCGCAGGCCAGAAGCTAAGAACACTGCCAGAAAGAGGATATCTTGTGAAAGAAGACGTCCCGTGTGGTGAAGGCAGGAGCGGCTGGTAACATATAAAAGCGGTGAGGCGCGTGAAGTGCCCCACTGCATCCCAAAAGACATTTAATAAAACAAGAATACAACAATAAAAGCTCTTGCATGCACTACAAATATATCAAGAACAAGCCTTGGCATAGCCCTTGGGTCTCGCTTTTGGGATCTTATAAGTATTTAGTTATGCAGCACAATGTCCTCGGTGCAACAACATTAACTGTTGCATGCTTAAACACTTATAAGGTCCCAAAGGCGAGACCTATTGGCTATGCCAATGCTTGTTGCCTATTGGGACCTCCGGCCATGTGCAGCTTGGTTCCAGTGGCACGGTGAACACGGGCCCTCATCTGGGCATAGAGGTGCTCTTAGGGACTCACAATAAAGATTACAAGGAGTGATGGATAGAACGCTTAATTAATCTCAGCCAGTGGTAATAACCACACATTTGTGGTGAAGAGAATGGCCAGTTAATGAGGACTGAATATATTTCACCCCGGGGAGTGAGTGACCAACATCTTTCTGCTTGCTCCCTGGGACACAGTAAATTAGAGTAGATTGCCATCCTCAAAGCAGTGACTCCCAGAATTCAATAGTATGCGCTGCAGGTGACACAAAGTCCTTGCGACAGAACAAGGTATAACCCAGTGAGCTATCCTACTTGGACTGTTGTTTGATATGTGAGCTAAGCACACACCTCTGCAACAGAAGCGTGAACAACTTTAACCTCTCATAAAAGAACTGCCCCTTATGATGAGCAAAGAACATACAGAACTCTCCAGCAGGAACAATAACCCTTTAAGCTATCTTCTAAGTATTCAAATTTGCTAAGACCTGATCTCGGGAAGGCTCTGCACTGTACGCGGTATATAAATAGTAGCATACAATTTGACAGCCGTTTCGCTAGTAACTCAAAGGTCACCCTCCTAATTGAGTTTGTCCAATTGGATCACATAGGAACCGAGTCACCACAAATGTTCTGTAACAACCCACCCGGATCCCACTATTCCAGTTACAAAGCTCACCTGGTGCCAAGCCTCAAAGCCTGTGACCAGCACCGATCTCCGCTCAGCAGCAAGCTGAAGCGAACGGCACTAGCTGCCGCTGTGCCTGTCGGGAAACTACGCCCGACCTATCAGATAACTGCGCAGACAAATGATCGGATAAAATGGACCCAGGAAGCATAAATATCGCAATTGACCTAGAGGACGTAGGTTTTCAGCTGTTTAAGGAGAAATGCAATTATTTATTTAATGTATTTTAAAAACAAACGAATATATACAATTGAGAAATCTAATATTCCCAGTTAAATGTTAATAATATAAGAAATTAATTACTTCTGCAAAAACTGTGCCAATAATTATTAAAATTCACGGTATGTGCACTTGTTTTTAAATCGGCGACGTTGCAATCAAATATTATTTTAATAGTTCAACATATTTTACTTGTAGGTGATCTCCACATATTTAAAGATGGCTTTTAAACCGAGGGTAGCTTATTGCTTTCTCACTATTAGGCGAAGTTGTCTATGTCTATGATTCGGCATGGACCATGGACAGTGACAGAAATGGGCGCAACTATCTGCTCTAATGGCGGGGTGGGGGAAGTGAACAAACGCATAATATATGATGCCATAACACGAGAGTCTCACATGTTATAAACATTACCTTTCTGGGCGCCAGGACGCCCCTTCGCTGGGCGCGGTACAAAAGTTATTAACATAACATAACATTACACCCCAAAGTAGATTGACTGCATAGCACGACCTTTGATAATATCGTCTCGCTACTTTCATTGCTCGTATCAGAGGACATAACGGGCGCCCCCGCGCTTCATGTACAGGATGGAGCAATCCAGTTCAGTACCATAGCTCCATGTGGATGTACCCTGGGCATGTTTGTTGCTAACTTTCAACATGTAAAATCGGTGACTTCTATCTTGGTAGTGTAACACCGGGTGCCACCGGCAGCCACCATGGTGTTCGGCAAAGAGATACCCTGGAGACGCTTGCAGGGTATCTCTTTTGGGATCTACTCAGCTGATGAGATCAGGTGAGGACAGCTCTTGAATTAGAAATCTAGAAGTGCAGGTACTCCTTGCATCAGCCCTGTTTGCTGCTGAGAAGTGCCGGCACTTTTCCATGGGGTAACACTCGGGTAATAAACTGGTGTCGCTGAGCTTCTGAATGAGTCTAGCAGCTTTTCTTAAACAAACATTGGCCGCGCGGCCGTAAAAGCGAAAGTGATCGCAATTGCGGGACGCGCTCTGGGAGGGGCGGAGCGAGACGCTTGGGATAGCAAGAGCATGGAAAGGATGCCGCGAGGAATGCGCACAACGGCAAAAGCAGGCTGGCGAGTGGTGTGCGATGTGCACGCACCATGACTAGAGAGGAAAGCCATATGGCGCCTCTGCTCGTCATTGTGCGCGTAACCGCACACTCAAGGCCAGCCAAATCGTGTGGTAGAACTTTGAAAACCCACACACTAAATGTCTCGCCGAGCAGCGCAAGCGCTGGCTCGGGCGAGACCTAAAAAAATGCATTGGGCTGCGTCCTGTGCCCTTGCTGTCCGTGGCTGCGACGGGCACCAGTGGAAGAGGAAACTTCCCTAACCAATTCAGGCACCCCTGTCATGCTGCATTCCATTTACCATTCCCAGATGTCGGACACATATCTTTATTAAATTAAAGAAATAAAGTGAAAGGTGAGAAAATGTGCCTTCACAAAAGAGTGACCAACAAGTTGCTGATGCCAGACCCTCCTAAAAAGTCTTTTGTTTTTTTTATGGGTTGCTGCGGGTCTGGGGATTAACGGAGGAGAAAGAGAGGAGGAGGAGAAGGAGGAGTGGGGGATTCAACAGATGAGCTGGGGGCGGGGCGAACAACACTGAGCGGGTTGAGAGATGCAGCGCTCAGAAACTGGGAAATAGCAAGAAGGCACTTGCAGTCCCACATAGTACTAACACCAACAGAAAAAGGTAATCCTCAATGTAAGCAGTTGAAGAGTAAAAGTCATCCAATGATGCAGATGGTAAAGAACTATGTGCCAGGGCAGAAGCAAATACAAGCAGAGTTAAAAAAAAAAATATTGAATAAGAGGTAAGCAATATATATTGAGTAGAAATTCGACCAGTGGTAAGTAATGGAATGACCGAAAGCCCCCAGTAAGTATTGTTATTGTATGCAATAAGTATTTCAACTACAGACCTGTAAAGCTGTCTGTAGCAAGACGTAATAAGACAGGGTGGTTAGGGTGGGTATGTTCAAAGGAAAGTAACTCTGTCTTGAGACTGTCACCAACTTTCATGATTATGCAGCCAGTGACAGAATTCTGAAGCGGTCTGCTGGTGTCCGGCAGATTTTTAAAGCTAGTACCTTGTCCTTGGTAGAATTTTAACGCTGTCAGCTGGTTTTGGGCAATATTTAAAGTTGTGTGGTTTTGTGCTAGCTGTGCCAAGCTACACTGCCCCAATCATGGTGAAATGGGTCCTGGGTTACCGGTGTTCTAGTCCAGGGAGGACTTGGCATGGTAGTTTGGGCTGGACTGTCCCTATTGGAGGAGGGTCAAGACTGGTTTGCATTTGGCCGGGTACAAACCGAGGTATCATGGTGAGCAAAATAACGATGGATTACCTTGCCACTACCCTGAGTGATGGCCAGTGGTTATACTTACTGCAAGCATTCCTTCCATCTTCTTTTGTGGTTTCAAGCAAAAATGTTGAAACTGTCAGGCAGTCCGGGATAGAATACTGAGGCTGACAGCTGATCTCTGGTATGATTCTAAAGCTAAACCAAAGGGGATGATGGACGGAGTGTTGAACATTCAGGCACTCACCCCCAGTCAACTGATCTGGGTTTAATCCATCATCATTCTTTAGCTCACTCCGCCATCCCAGTTCAGACATGGCCATAGGCAAATCAGTCTGACCCTGTGCCTCATGGGAACAGTCCAGCCCGAACTGCCAAGCCATGTCTTCCCTGGACCGGAAACAAGTATCCTGGGACCGGTTTCGGGTTCATTAACCTCATCAGCCAGGCTATCTTGAATCCAGTTGCATAGTGAGCAACTTTTCTGAATCGTTTTGGCCACTATAGGAGTGGCAGGGTATGCTCAGACATGAGTCCCTTGCGCACTGCACCATCAGGATTCAAGCAAGCCGGGCCGAAGACGGCTGTAATGCCAGAAACCGGTCCCCGGAAACTTGTTTCCTTTCCAGTAAAGAATTGGCTTGGTAGTTTGGTCTGCCCTGTTCCCATGATGCACTGGGCCAGGGTCAGACTAATTTGCATATAGCCTGGTTCTGAGCTGAGATGGTGCAGTGAGCTAAAAAACGGTGATGGATCAAGCCCTGATCTTTTGACTGGGTATGAGTGTTCTGTTTAACTCAGATGCTCTGCCCATCACCACCCCCTTTTCTGAAAAGTGAGCAAGGGACCCACGTCTGGGCACACCCTGCCAACTTAGGGCGAACAAAGCAAAACCAAAGGGGATCATGGACGGAGTTCTCTCGACTGTGGTCGAATGTATTGATTTGTTCTGCATTCCGTCCATCAATTGTTTGTCTTTTGCTTTCTCGCCCTAAGTGCGCCTGGTATGCCCAGACGTGGGTCCTGGGCTCACTGTTCCACTGGAATCAAGCTATCCTGGCTGAAGAGGGGTGAAACCCCGAAACCGGTGCTAGGATGCTTGTTTCCGGTCCAGGTAGGACGTGGCTTGGCAGTTCGGGCTTGACTGTTCCCATGAGGCACAGGGTCAAGACTGATTTGCATTTGGCCAGGTCTAAACCGGGATGGCATGGTGAGCAAAAGAATGATGGATTTAACCCAGATCTCTTGACTGGGGTGAATGTTTTGATTTGTTATGCATTCCGTCCATCAGTTGTGTGTCTTATTATTCTAAAGCTGCTTGCTGCTGTGATTACATGAAAGGCACTGCACCACATCAGTGAGAGAACATGTAACTGCTCAACCACATTTCTCCTGAGTTCAGTGTCTGCCTGCGGGATAGTGCTCTGAAACTGCAATAAGGTGTCCTGTCTACAAGTTACAAGACACCCAAAAATAAAATCATTAGTAATTTGCCTTTTCTGTTTGTGTTTTGCTCTGAAGTTCTTGTCGATTCATCCCAGTCCTCCCGTTCAATTCATATCGCACAGGTCTGTCTAGTTCTTTGCTCTCAGGAGTCCTTATTCCAATAAATATCTCTGTAGTGCTTCCTTCCTGTTTACTGTAAAATGCTCTACTGCCTTGTGGTAAAGGAGCTGTATATACAATCCCTACATAAATTCATTCATTAATAGTTCTTAATTTGTCTTTCATCTGTGTACTATTCAGGATCCCACATATGTGTGCTGATTCTATGTTGTGTGTCTTCTTTCGCACTTTCCACCTATCTCAGGAGGTGTTGGTGGTTTTGGGGACTTACAGTGCCCCCTTGCCCATCATGTGCCAGTCAGCACCTTTGCCCATATTGAAAAGGTCTACACTCTGCACCCTTGCACATTTCTTGTTGGTCTGCCCCACTGCATTGCTGTAGTTGGCTCATATGTATATATATAGGTTTATGGTATTTGTATAGCGACTATAGCCAAAAGGCAGCACAGTGCTGGACAGAGTTAAAGACCAGCATAAAAGTTAAACAAGTGATAGAAGAGGTAGATGGGTTGTGGATGGTCAATGTATTGTAATGTAATGTTGTTTAACGGGATGTGTCTTCTTGTCTTTTCTAAATTGGAGCAGGGTTGTGGCAGTCCTGATAGATAGAGGGATTTTGTCCTCATCCTGGGTGCATAGGTGGAAAAGACAGGCTGCCCTTTTCTTTCTATTTTTTAAGACTTCTTAGTCTGCATTTGGATGGTGTCCTAGCAGCGGGTCTGGCGAAAACGACTGAAAATGGTGAGCTTTTCTGAAAGAAAAGAGAGGGTGTTTGTCATGATGGCTTAAAAAAATTCTGCTGCTGGTTTTGAAGATGATGCGTCCAATAGGGGGAACACATGAAGTTCCATTAGGATGAGGGTGATGTTGTCATTCTTCTTCTGGCCTTGGATGAGACTTACAGGGGCCTGTGGGATGCCTATAGAGGGATGCCAGTGGGAAGTCTGGGAAGCAATGGAGAAGGGAGGTGTGCACTGTCCAGATTTGAGAGTATGAGCCATTCTGAAGTCCTTTTTCTGCAAGAAAATGGTTTCACTTTCTTTAGAAGAGGGAGCAGGTATTATGGCAGTGTGTTCCTTGAGGGTAAGGTTGGTGTCCAAGGTGAACCCAAGTGACTTGACGTTCTGTGAAAGTTGAAGTTCGAACCCATAAAGGTTCATGTCATTGAGGCAGGTTTATACTGTTTCTTGTTGGCAAATAACAAGACTTCTTTGTTAGTTGGATTGAGCTCAGGTAGGCGCTGCACATCCAGACCTGGATGATGTGCACGCTGTGTTTGAGGCATTGGATGCCTGAAGGAGAGGAGCCTTTTAGGCAGAGTTGAGTATCATTTGCATATTGGTAAATCTTGATGCTGTTATCAGCAGCCCCATGTAGAGGTTGCAGATGACAGGATACAGTATGGATCCCGCACGTGATAGACACCTTTTGTGACCTTGAGGCGCGCCTATGAACAAACTTGTGAAAATGTAGGGAGAACACCTGAAGGACATTGTCAGTGAGTTCAATTTGAGACTCCAGAGTGCATATGAGGTTGGGATGGTCGAGCTACGAGGTCCAACAGTATTACGAGGCAGGTGTCCTCTTTATCTGTGGTCAAGAGGTTATTGTCTAAGATGTGTTTAACTACAGGTCATGCTGCAGCATGGAGACTGCTACCAGACTTTTCTTTTAGTCATGCAGGAGATGGTTTGCATTGATGTGATCTTTGAGTTGAACATGGACTGCTTTTTCAATGAACTTGCGAAGGAATGGCATGTGAGTGATAGGGTGGAAGATGGTGCTGTAAGCAGGGTCTAGTGTACGTATTGTTTTTGGAGTGGGAGAATCTGACCTGTCTTGAGAGCTTTTGGAAAGGTGCCTTGAGTGAGGGAGGCGTTGACAATGGTAAATAGGGGTTAGAGAGCATCCCCAGGGAGCTTTGATGAAGGACAAGGGTAAGACCTCAATTTTGTAAGGAAAGTGTCTTTGAGGGAGTTGCGTATGTTGGCCAGAGATAGGGCTTTTGAATGCTGATCATTGTGGAATTCTACTGGAAGAGTTGGACATAAGAGATGAGAAAGTTTGGTGGTGTTGATGTGCTGTCGATCATCTGTATTTTTTATTTACTAAACAAGAATTTAATGTCATTGCACTATTCTGTGGAGGGAGGAACAGATGGACCTGGCAAGAAGGGGTGATGCAGTGCTTGATTGTCTAGAAAAAAGTTCAGGTTCTGTTGGTGGCTTCATTAATGGCGTTGGTATAGTACTTTGCTTTGTTGATGTGATGAGCTTTCTGTGTGTTGCATGAAGGGACTTCAGTATCATGAAGGCATTAGGAGTTCTGTTTTTCTTTCATTTTCTTTCCTATCTGCATATAGATTGTTTATTGTCAGCAAAGTCGTACGAGTACTAGTGTGCTGGAGGCTTTAGCTTTCACTTGCATGTTTTAATTGGGGGATGATCACATAGTTAGTGTTAAAGTTGTTTAGAAGTGGAAGTGTTTCTTCCAACTTAGGAAAATCCGGAAGGTCAGGCGCCTCCTTACCCCAGAGGCTTTGAAACAGGTGGTGATCGCCACCGTGATCTCCAATCTAGATTACGCAAATGCTATTTATCTGGGCTTACCTCAGTACCTTCTGAAACGTCTTCAGATGGTACAAAATTACGCAGCCAGACTGATTCTGAATCAGCCCAGATGGCAATCAGCCACCCCTCTCCTGATGAAACTCCACTGGCTCCCTGTAGCTCAGCGCTGCATCTTCAAAACGGGCTGCATGATATTTAAAGCGTAACACTGCAAAAGCCCCAAATTTATTGGAAAACTCATAACGAAGCATGTCCCATCCCGTAAACTGCTCTCAGCCCACCAAGGCCTCTTACAGGCACCATCTTTTAAACGCAAGCGCCCTGGTGGCTGCAGATTCGGAACGTTGGCCCCACGGTTGTGGAATACCTTCCCTCTCGAGATCCGGTTTTGCTCGGATCTTATATCATTTAGGAAAGCTCTAAAGACCTAGCTTTATCAACAATACTAACAATCCCGCACGCTTTAAAACCCTGGTCACGCCCTCTGTCTTTCGATAGCGCCAGGAAACCAATCGGTGTCCGTGCGCTTAATAAATCATTATTAACATAACATATTAACATAACATAACATAGAAGGGTGTTGGCATCGATGTGGAGTTGATAGGGCAGAGATGAGTTCAAACATTAGGTTGTCTATGGAAAATTCTTTGAAAGATCAGAAGGTCTGGTCATCTCTTTTGTGTTGACCTTTGTTTGTTGTTAGGGTGCTGAACAGGGAGATAGGGATGGCTAAGTTGTTGGTCCAGTCCAGCAGAGTGGGTGGTGTGTACTGGATTGTGGGTGAAGTTGAGAAGACAAAGTTGGGGTTGTGGCCTTTAGAGTGTGTTGATAGTGTGACATGCTGTGCACGATGAGCTGAGTGTGTTGTTGAGGCCAAAGAGAGTGTCTTTTGTTTATTTTAAGCTTCCATTGTCTAGGAGATTTAAGTCATCCAGGAGGAGTCCCTGTTCTTACTGGAGGGCTGTAGATGAGATGGACGGTGGTCTCTGAGGTGCAGAAAGTGGGAAATGGATTGTCAGCAGCTCCATGGATTTGATTGTGTGTTGCTTGTCAAGGGTGCAGGACCAAAAGGACTTATGTGACATCAAGGCCTCGTGCCTTGCCATATGAGCTGTCCATGCAATGGATACAGTAGCTCGTGGGAGGAAAAGCATCTAAGATGATTGAGGGTGAGGGGGTGAACCATGTTTCTGTGATTATAAGGGCATTAAGCATGTGATAGGTGATGAGGTCTGTTATTTCTGGTCTTTGGAGTCCTGCAGAAAGAGCGTTAATGAGCATGAGTTAGATTGTGACTTCTGTAGTTGAGGGTGTGTGGTAGTTAGTGGGATGGTTATGAGGTTGGGTTTATTTCTTTTGCAAATGCTACATAAGTGTCTCGGTCATCGAGATCTGGGTGTAATTGTGGGGATTAGCAGTATAGGGGTGAAGCACATGATTTTATCTTACCTTGTAATTCAGTGGAACAGGGGTTTTGTCCCAAGACCCTTCCTGGCCCTAAATGCCCAAACAGATGATACCATTGTCTATTTATGCCCTGTGCTAGGGATGCCCCCAAAGATGGGACAACCTGAAGAGTTCATTGAAGTAAGGAGAAGGCAGGAAGCGATGTCTCTGCCTATGCAGGAGGATGATGAGGGTGCTCTTTGCACATCTTTTGGGGGTTAAACCATAGCCTTTTTCTCATTGAGCCTGCCTTGTGATGTCTCTGGTGTAGGTTCGTTAGCTCCATGCCAGATCTCTGTAGGTCTGGCCCATCATTTAAGCTGAATATGCCCAGAATCGACTTGTTCTCTCAAAGTACCTCAGGGGCACAAAGCAGAGAATATATTTTTCACGCAGTTTGCAGAGGTGTTTTCTCAAAAATTCCCCAGGGAAAACATGCAGAACATATTTTAGAATGGTGTGTCAGTCTTAGGGTCCGTCAGTACCTTAACCTTTCTTTGTTAGGTTTGCCACTCAACTAGCTTGGATGGATATGCATTCTACACAGAGCAAGCTCTGACTGGCCCCGGTCAAGCTTTTTGTGAGAGCTCGCCCTGAGTGACTCTGAATTTACTCTGTGATTCCTTGCTGTGAACGCGGCTTGTTCCAACTGTAATTTATGTTTATAGTTGTACTGACTGTGCCTTGTTTTGGAAAAATGGTTGGCACAATAAAAGCCTTACTAAAAATGGGCATAACATTGGGCCATCAAAAAAACACTTTCTTGCCTGTCTGCTCTTGGGCAGTTAAGTTCAGGGCAGGATAGTGGGGGCGACTTTTGTTTTTTGTATGTTTATTGCCGAGATCAGTGCATGTGAACACTCTGAGTACACTATATGTAGGAGCTGATGCCCATGGAGAAGAAAAGACTGGCTACACATCTAAAGGGATCTGATGAGAGACTTCTCAGCTGCATTGTACCTGCGCAAAAACTACCAATCCCTCCAAATGTCACCTCCCCAAACACACTATTTTACCCTCTTCCCAAACCCACTGATTTGAGATTCCATCAGAATCTCATGCTCCTCGTATCTGACTATCCATCAGAACCCCGCTTGATGAGCCTCTATTAGAACCACCTAATCTGCCCTCCCGTCCTCATTCTCCCACCCCTTCAGTCTAATTATCAAAAATTCCTATTGCATCAGAATTTGCCCCCAATGTGATCCTCCATCTCCAAAAATTCTGTGCATCCCACTACCATTTGAACCTCCTCTCTTAGAATCCTAATCTGACCCTCAATCTGAAAGAAACCCCCAAACGAATCCAACCTTTCATAAACCCCCACAGTCTGACGCTCCATTGGATGCCCCTAATTTGACCATCACGGAAACACTGCACTCCACCTTTCAGCATAACAACCTACCTTATCCTCCATCCAAAACAGTCCCCAGTCTTGAGCCTCATCAAAAAGATCTTCCAATGTGACCCACACCCCAATCCAAAATGCCCTGTGCTTTTCTCCTCTAGTCAGTAATGCAAGCTCACTGGACATGCACTCTGTGTTCTAAAATTGTGTCCATGTGCTCTCATCCTCAGGGCAGTGGGTAACAGACGGACACTCAAAGAATGCATCACTGTAATGCACAGTTCAGTGCACCAGTGCCTCTCAGCTAATTTGCATAATACACTTCACACTACATACAGCCCTACCATTTTTTAGTTCGAGCCTGGGCAGCACATGCTCTGCGAGGAATGCTGTATTCAGGTATGGACTTAAAGCTCTGCCAATATTTTTCATTGGCTTGTGTCATTGTTCTTTGGAAACTGTTGCTTTTCATTGGTAAATAGGCTTAGTAATCCCCCTTAGTACCTCCTTGTCTCATTTTTTAACCTCCCATGAGGACACCCCCTGTTACATGTGTACCTCTGTAAGCTTTAATTACAGCTCCTGAGCACTATTTGCTTAAATGGTTTTCTTCTGCCTGCTGTTGCAGGCAAGACACACTCTCCCGCAACGCTTGAATTTTTTTTTCCATAGTACGCCATGCTCATACAGTGGCGGCCGTGCCTTTGGTTTATTTGCGGCGCCAAATGCGGGTGCATGTTTTTATTTATTTTTTACTATTTATCAACTTTTCTTTTAATTGCCGCATACCGTGCTTTCACTTTAATAGCGGCCACGTCCCTCTCTTTAGATGCGGCTCGTCTAAGGAAAGGGGTGAGGCCGACATTAAAGTGAAAGGGCCGCATGGGCTCTTTTACAATGCAATGCAATAAGCCTCGCATTTACTAGAGTTTCATAAATAAGAGACCCTTTGCATTGCAAATGCTTGCAGTAGTCTGCTGTGCTGTAGTTTTCTTCTCATTCCAGATTGAGCAACAAGCTTTAAACTCCACATTTTTTCGAAATTAAAAAAGAAAATCGAGGAAACTGCCTGCATCGTCTCTGTATTTTGTGAAATTGGAAGTATCACTTTTTAGACCTGATCGAATCTATCTGCGCAATTTGAATACAACAGCAACTAATCGACTTTCTTAGGGAACGGCATACTTGAACTACAAGTTGTGAAGCGTGTTGTCGCGGACAGTATGCGAGAAAATTAAGCAGAGCAACCAAGACGTCATTGTCCAGGGCTGAGTAGGTCTGCTAGTCCATATATTTGTTTTGCATTCTATGACCTCTGATGATCTAATTAAGCAGAACTACAAATTCCAGAATGGAAAGTAAACCAGCATTGCAATGCAATAGGTATTGCATATGAGCTGTTTGCAATGCAAATGCTTGTTTTCTTCCTGAGACAGTGGTCATTGCCATTTCAACCCTGGTCATGTGGTTTCCCAGTAAAATGTCTATTCATTTCTAAAGACAAGAGACCTATGCCATTATCATATAAGAGAAATATATGAAGGATACTTGTTTTGTATGTGGGCTTGTGATTTGTATTTGGACTGGTGAATGGTTTGGCTCTATTTGACCGTATGTGCATATCTTTCTTTCTGTCTGTCTCCACTCTCTTTGGCCCAGGGTACTTTTGCCCTCCCTGGATGACACTCACCCATCAACTCTGCTGTGGCACTCTTCCGTGGTACCATGAGCAAAGTGACCGTCCAGTGCTACAGGTGAATACATATTGCACTTAAGCTTGTTAGAATTGGTTTTATTGTGGGAAGCAGACAGGGAAGTCTGGGAAATCTGGCCAGGTGCAACACAGGGATGCAGTTCCAGAATTGGAGAAGCCTTTCAAATTTAGACTAAGGCAGACTCTCCAGTTGGTTCTGGCAGCCTGCCTGTACTGACCACTCAGGCAGTACTTTGATCATCATCATCATCGTTGACTTACGACCAGGGCCACTGGAATTATGGGGCAGGGGCTGAGTAAATTATGCAGCAAGAAAATGTAAAATATGCGGCATAATGCGATACATTTTGTAACCGTATTATTTCATTAATTCATAAGTTTTTAAACTTGGTAACATTGTCTGGGCATTGGTTGTGCCTCATTAGTACCAGTTTAACACCCAAAAATAGATATACCAAACAGAAAGTTGACCAGTCAAGCTGTGCAATGGGCCATATACTGCACATCAACATGTGTCATTGCATTTTTAGTAACTTTTGAACCATGGGAGCTAGAAACAATTTTGTTTTGGTAAACTCTGCCGATCATGTACAGATAATGGATTATGTGGCAAATGTTGCAAACACAACAAATCTATAATTCCGCGAAATCGCTGCACAATTGCATAATTCTAACGGACCTGCTTATGATCCAGGAGGCCTACATGCCATTGTATGAGTAAAGGCTGGAGACCTGAGGTAGAAACTTTGCTGGATCGCAACTCTTCCTCCAGACTTGGCCTTAGTCTGGTAAAACCAGAGGAGTTGCTTTGTTGCTGTGACCTCCAGGGCCAGAATGGCCGTAGCGGGCACCGGGCAATCCCCCGGTGCGCCGCACGGGTTGCGGCCGGTTTTGGGCCCCTGGGGGCCGTTTTTGTTACAGGGACGTTTTTGCAGCACAGCTGCAAAATCGTCCCTGTAACAAGAACGGCAGAAAACCGGCCCTGGCAAAGAGCTCGGCGGTACCCCCAACCCCCGGGGGGTGGGGGGGAGGGGAGGATGGGGGGGCCCACCACTTTGCCAGGGCCGGTTTTGTTTCCCAGTCCGGCCCTGGTGACCTCCGATGGTAAGGAGAAACGTACCTACCTATTCAGGAGCTGGACTATACCTGCTCACAAGAGTCACCTGCTTCCCAGCAAGCACCAGGCTCTGCTGACAAAAATGACCTGCATGAGGATACCCCGAAGTACTGAGACCACCCAGATGTCACTTTTAAGTAATGCAGATTGGAGGACAGAAACGTGCTATGCTCAAGCAGTTAGTGTGTGTGATTCACTAGGTCTGATGGGTTTAGAAACCCAGTGTCTGTCCTAGTCATTGTAGTCTTGCTGTTAGGTACTGGAGAGTGTGTCTTTTTGGGAGAATGACTTGGTATAAGTGTTGTAAAGGTAAAGTACATACTTGACTGTTTTGTGATCTGTTTTTATGTGCATAAGAACGTTGTATTTGTGCATAAGAACGTTGTATTGTCTTAGCCTGGATTTTTGTTGAGGTGTGAGAGTGTCACATTGTGGTAGAGGGAGTGCACATGTTGACTGAGTTACGATGCCACATGGTCAGGGTGAAGACTCTCCTATCTGTCTTTGAAAGTTGTCATGGGGGTGGCAGATCCCAGCTCTCTGTGTGTGGAGCATGCTGTAGTGTCTGTTTCTGATGGTGATTATGTTGTCTTGGTGTGCAAATTGTCTGTTCCTGAGATCGGCTCGTCATGTTGATTGGTCCTATAGATCTGGTTGCCCTGTTGTTGTTGCATGTTGTCAGAGGAGTAGCTAGTTACTCCTGAATTGTTGCGTGTCACAACATCAAGAGTGTGTGAGAGGATCTCTGTACTAAAGGGATGTAAAGGTTTATGGGATCCATGCTGCCCAGATGATCTCCGTTCTATTTTTAGGATTTGAGAGCATGTATGTATGGTGTTCTGTGTGTGTGGGAGGCTGCCAAGAGTCCCCTGGGATCGGTGTCTGGGTGTTAGGTCATGCATTTGTTGGAGTCGGTGTGTGACTGTTGGGTGTGTGTGTAAGGACGGTCGTGCACGCGGATTTTGTAATTGTTGGTGTGGCCTGTGAGTGCATCTCTGAGTGCTGGGGCCTCGCCAGCCCCACGATCAGTCAGAGGAGAGTGACTGTGTGGGGGCACTGTGTTGTCACTGGGGTCTGTCGATTTGTCGCTGTGCACGCGTCCGCTAGTTCACTGAGGGTGATCAATTATAAATATAATCTGGGGGAAACCACTGTACATCTTCGGGTCCCGGTCGCTGCAGCCCTGATGGCCGCTGGCGTTGTCGCCCAGTGAACCATGTTCTTTGAGCAGCACCCGCCGCCTTTCGGTTCTTAACCCGAAGTGTTTTGAATGTAGAGCCCAAAGCGCCAGCAGCCTTATGCTCGGCTCAGATATCCTTTCACTGCTCAAAGGCAGCCTGCCTCGCCGTGTGCGCCGTGTGAATACAGCTCACGATGAAGTCAACGCCCTTCCGTCCTCCACCCGCGAGCAGGACACGTGTGTGGCTTTCACTGTTGGCAGGGACCCCGGGGGGACGTGTGCGAGCAGGCATCCATCCGCCCATCCCATTGGCTGCCCTCGGAGGGTGCCGGCTGTGCCCCTGTGCCCTAGGTTTGGAACCAGACCGACATACCGGGCGTGTCCGCACAGTGCCAGCGCTGCAGCCAGAGGACATGTCTGAGGCCGATTACACAAGAGGGATTGAGAAACACTGATAGCAGGACTGGGAATCTGGGATAAAAGGCAGGCGCGTGCCAGAGGAGGCTGGCGTGAGGAAGAAAGGCTGAGCCCTAAGGGAGGGGGTGAAAGGTGGGGCAGGGGAACTGCCTCCCTGTCTCTTTATCTCCCCTTCACCAAGGACCTACTGACTCACCTAATACCCTGCCCCGGTGGGGCTTCGACGTTTCCGGATCTGAAGCTGAAAGACTCGTGCGACGCGGTGTGGGCCGGGTTTGTTTGGGGCCGCAGCAGCTGGAGGTCAGCTTCAGGTCATGGTGCTGCGAAGGGCAGGGACAAAACGGCAGCTTAGTGCTTGGCCGGTCTCAGCAGTTGATGCCCAGTCTAACCTGGCAGGGACACAGCAAGGGCACAGGGACTTTAGTATAGGAGAGGCCACAGCAGGGTCAAAGCTCTGTGATTGCCAGAGGTCCGATGGGCAGGTATGGTGTAGGGCAGAATGGCTGTACAGCCCGAATGGCAAGGATGGTCTGGGATGGGCGCATATATTCAAACAGAGCTTTAGTTTTCAAACAACAGACAGAATTTTATTTTTTGCAGTTTAAAGCAGTTTGGTCTGTAGGAGCTGGAAAAGCTGCTGCACTCAATGATAAAAAGTTATTAGATCGATTTGCACCTGGCAAAAGAATGGGAGAGGGTTTAGGCCCCTGAATACCCTCTGCTGCTTACGGAATGGATGGAAAGAAGGTACTAAGTAGACGAAGGTATGCCAAATAAAACAAGGCCCAGATTCTTAATGGCTGGTTGCGGGGGGGGGGGGGGGGGGGGGAATAGCATTTTCTAGATTCAGGACTCTAAGAGAACTGACCTCACCAAGAGGAGAGAAGGCAAAATCACAGTGTTGTGCTCGAGAGAGAGCCCAGTGTCCATCTGCATGGGGCTGACGGGGAAGCACTGTGACACCCAAGAGCCCGAACAGAACCGCTCAGCAGACGGACCAGGGCCAGGTCCAACTGTCTGGACCAGTGGAGGGTGTGTGCGCTCCTTCCCCGTGGTGGAACAGTACTCAAGGACCTTTGCGTTTCATGTTATAGCTATTGGTGGCGGGAAAGCTCAGGAGAAACCTTATGGTGATGCCCACTAGACCAACATCCCTCCTGGCAATGATGTGTTCAGCTTTGCACCAGTACAACTTGGTAGATAACTTTGTGGCGAACCTAGACAAAGTCGATCTGCTGTGCATATGTGTTGAAGTGTCTATATACGTGTATATATATATATATATATATATATATATATGTATTCAAGGTACTCCGCTTCTATTCCTTGTATTCCCTCGCAGAAAACGGATACGGACCACAAAGTCAGTGCAAAATTATTTATTTTCGGTGCAAAATGCCACCATTATACGTTTCAGCCCTTCCCACCACGGGCCTTGATCACATGACACAGTCAAGCATTAGACATTGGTTTATAAAGTGAGCAGTGCAGACATAATCATTGGTGCAGATGCATACAAGTGTGGTCAATGTTGAAGACAGACTCACTAAAAAACTACGAGTCTTTTCTTACATGAACTATGATAAACTGAACCATAAAATCATGAGACCAAGCAACCGATTTTAAGATATACAATAATATCTTACAATTAAATCAGTTAAAATAAATTCATGATAAAATAAATGGATTTACGTCTTCACAGTTATTTAAATGTGCAAAGTTGTTATAAATTGTGCAAAAAAGTGCCACAGTGAAATTTGGTTGTTAAAATTTGGACAGTAGACCAACAAAAATCTTTTGGCAATTGGCATTTAAATGATGCTGTACGTTACATATACACACACACATACACACACTGTGAAATATTACTGTGAATACACAGTTAATGGCAGGATGCTCATTTAACATTTAGGAGACTCCATTTAGTCTATAGACCAACACTTGATTGTGCCCTGTGGTAAATGTAGTATAGCCCCCCTCCCCCTCTTTAGGCCTCAAGGGCATCCTGGAATGATTACAGCATAACATCCCATGAGGCAGATATATGGAACTCTGCACAGTATCCGGACCACATCGCTCCCCAACACTACTGCTTCAGACTTGTCTTGCCCCACTTCAGAATCGCTGCACACATCAGTGTTTGGGGAAACAGCCTTTACAACGGAACTGTTACAACGCATGCCTTTACATCTCGTGTCGTTGCAACGCAAAAGGTGTGCAGCAGTGGTTAGAAGATGTTGGATTTAACTCCAACATCTTCCCTACTGTTGCACACACTGCAGTTGGATTGGAAAATTAATCTATTCCAACTTCCAGCGTCCCCCCCAACAGAAAGTTGGAGTAAAAATGTGCGTTGCAACGGCATGCGATGGATTAGCATGCGTTGTAATGTCACATGTTCCAGTGTTTGTGTGTCAGGAGGAAGCTTCCCTTCCAATTTATTCCTGTGGACCTGTTGGCTATGAGTACACCTAAGTCCAGGAAGCAATTTGGTGCCAGCTGGGTTGTTTTAAGTTTACATTTTCCCAGCAACACCCCTTCTAAGGTAGGAAACCCCTCTCGGCCCGTCAGTTCTGATAAAAGCCGCAGCAACCTCCTGCCAGAATGTTATCTGGGGGCATAGTTAGGATATGGTTCTTGTCAGGTTCCCATCAATGAGATCCTGCGTGTCGTGGTATATATGGATCCCCAGAAAGCCAAACGTGTGGGGCTCCCATTGTAAAGCGTGGATGCCCACCAAGAATTGTTGCGGGGGACAGTCTGCGTGGATCAGGAAGACAGACGATTTTGTCAAGTTGGCCCCCAACCCTGAGGCCTTTTGGAACTCCGCAAGGGTCTCTGCGACCCCTGCGCCCTGTCCTGTACATGCGGCTATAAATGAGTAAATCATTCGCATATAGTGATAATATATGAACTTCCCCGTTCTGTGGTATGCACCAATATTCACCTAATGGGCTGATATAGCACAGTGCCACCACAAAGCAAACAAAGAGGACAAGGATAAAAACGTGTGTGCAGGTGTGATCTGACCAGGAAGGGCTAAGGCTAGTTGGCTCTTGCACTTCACTAGTGGCTAAGTGCTGCACCTGTGTTACATAACCTGTACCATAGCTGTAGAGTTCCCTCAAATGCTCCAGATATCCGGGACGCTTTCAGTTTGAATCCAAAGAGCAACGTGGCTGTATTTTGTCATGAAGTTGAAATGAGTGGCAGGACGAGTAGCTGTCGGGTACCTAGCACCTCTCGGGGTCTATGTTCTATGTATCTCAGAGCTCCAGATCTTTCATAGTCCTCAACATTCTTTTTCTCAAAGCCCCTTCTGGTCGCGCACTGCCATCCAACTTTAGGTACATTTCTCAGCATTTCTCGACCTGTGCCTAGCTGGGGCTCTACATTTCACTGCTTTATTTAGTGATTGAGTCTTGAGGACAGCATTTGCCCTTCGCTGCTGGTCTCCCTTAGGAGGACTGCAGAACACAGGAGCAGGGGCTTGATTGGTCCTGCTTGGCAGAGGAGCCATGCTAGAAATAGCCCAGTCTCAGCTGGTCACTTTCCCACACCGTCTAACTCCATGTGCGGCCTCAATAATTCATCCAGTGCCTCTTCGGTGTTTGTTTTAATTACCACTCGCACAATGGGAAAACAGCAAATAAATAATTCACAAAGAGAATCTGCTGCGTTCCAAGTAACTTGAGCCAACGCTTCCTGCGCCCTACCCTGACCTCCTGCAGCACACCTACAGTTATGTCTCAAGCTCGAGGCTTCCATCTGGAGACCAGAGGCAACATGAGCCCAGATGAATATTCATGCCACTGCACGTGGAATATATGCACTGACTCGAGGTCTGCATGCCCCAAGTATCCTATCAAATAATAATAAAAGCATCTTATTTTAGGAAAATCTTATAATTGAATGATCTCGGAGTGTCCTGTGAGCATAGACGTCATCCCTCCAAAATCATTGGAATGGCAGAAGGGAGTTCACAGGTCTTTAACTCCAATGACATCAGTGGCATTACCTTTGGCACTATGACTGCCTGCTAAAAACTCGAAGCTACTCCATTTATTAAGCAGTAGTCCGCAGTGCACACAAGCGCCTTCAAGCAAAGGAAGGCTTGCTTTTGAAACCGCAGTATTCAGGTGAATCAAAGGGGGTGGGGGCACATAATTGCTCTGGGCTTATATTTCTACCCATAGCAACCACCAAGTGAGGCCCCTTTTTCTGGTCTGAGCCCATATTGGTTTGACGCCCTTGGAGTGCGGCCAGGTTTTGGGAAGTGTCTGCAAGACAAGCGAGAAAGCATATAGTGCACAGGGAGGGCCCCACTGCTACTTGGGTTGCTCTAGCACACCAATACTTTTGCTCCAACCCGAGAAGCAAAGCGTGGAGTGAAATTGGGCTCCTTCTTCCTATTAGAGATGAGATTGCATTACGGTGCAGGGCGCCATGCGCAGCTTCATGACGTTACTGCGTCTACGCCTCCGTGAACTAGCAACTCTTTGGCCATGCTGAGGTTCTTTTCATCCATACTGTTCCAATACTGTACCTTGGACTGTCCGGTAAACAGCTGAAGATACTACAGAGGCAGTACATTGGTACTGCTAGATACATACTGTCTCTTGTATACATTGGTACTGCTAGATGCATACTGTCTCTTTAGTGGGGGACGGGGGTGATCATTGTATGATGCAGCTTACAGGCTCGACTTCTGCAGCATACCAGAGCGGTGGGTCCTGGGATGTATGCTCATGTGTAATCCTTATTGGATGAACCAGGGAGGAAACTGCTGAACCTGGACACACTTCTAATGCAGGATATTGCCTTTAATGTTGAGGTTGGCCTTATCTGTACCGTGTGAGAGTTCCCCCTCCATATCTTAAATGTGTGTTTAGTTTCCAGCACATACCTTTTTCTAAGAACAGTAATGAATCTTTCCATCTGGCTGGGGAAGACCCCTCTGAGCCATGCCAGCTATCTGCTACCTGTGCCCGACACACCACCCCCGGCTTTAGGCCGGTCTTCAGGTGCCTCCAAGTTGTCTCATCGCATCCTCAGGTGGCTTGAAGTCTGTTCTCAAGCCTGCGAGGCGCCTCCTCGTCCCACCCTCACCTGGGGTCTAGTCTTCATCCTCTTCCTAGCTCTGTTCAGAAGGCTCAGCCCTTGGGCCTCTGATGCTCTAGGTGTGTCCGGAGACCCTGCATTGTGTGGTAACGGTGCTGTAAATGTGGCCCCTGACATTCTGAAGCCCTGGGCCCTGTGGCGCAGGGGCCTTGAGCAGCAGCAGTGGCGTGAAGCTGTCCTAGCTCAGCTCTGCCCACCGTGTATCCGTGGCACTCTGTGTCCTTTCTCTATGTTCTGGGGGCTTTCAGCACACTAAGGCGGCAGCTCTGTGTCTTGAAGGCTCCGCCCTGGTGCCTCCCGCGGTTCTACTCTAGTTCTGAAGGTTCTGGACCACCGGCCTTTAATAGACACGCCTCTCTTTTCCCGCGCCCATGATGCTATCACTCCGCTGTGGAGGCCGCGCATCTGCCCCTCCGGGTAGCTTTCTTCTCGGCTCGGAGTGTCGCGCTGCCGTTCCTCACAGACCCGACAGGTGACGCAGTTGCATGTCCCCGAGCCTCCTCTGTCACTCCCGGCCCCTCCCCCCAAGACCCACGATTAAAGAGCTGACTCCTGCCCCCGGCCTGCCTCTGGAAGGCTCCCCCAGGGCCGGGTCGCGCACCTCGGCCCGTGAGAAGCAGCGAGGCGGCTGCTGGGCCTTTGCACCAACTTGCCTTTTGTCACACAAGGGACCTCTCATATTCCGTCGCTGGCTTCACTGCTGGGATCCGGAGACTCTGGGTGTTTTGAAATTAATTAGCTCTGCTGTCGTATTTTGCAGTAGATTTTGTAGAGCGCTTAAGCAGAGTGCAGATCCGACAGCGCGGACGCAGAGCAGGCCCTCCACCTCACAGACAGACGGCTCTCTGAGAGTATCTGTCCGGCAGGGCCTGCTCTCCCTCGCGGTACCCTACAGCTTGTGCCGGAGGCTGCCCTCTGAGAACCTATGACGAGTATTAGCACCTGGTTAGAGCAGGACTGACCCGCTATCCTCTGAGCGCCCCTGCTGGGACCCCGAGGCTGCTCTGGGAAGGTGTTTAACAGCTGGAGGGGAGGCGCTGCCATCAGAGCACTTTACATTCGTAAATGTAGGCAGCAGTACTGGAAAACGCCGTCTGACCGTGTCACCCCCCTATGGCGAGCCTGCCGTCTAAGCATCTCGGAGCTGTGCCTTACATGGAGGCTGGCATCCAAGCACTATATAGCGCTGCAGGGAGAGTGCTTTCTGGGAATCCTGCTATGGGTGCAGGAAGGTTGCCTGGGAACAGCTCACAGCTGTACTAGGAAATACCCAGCAACGTACAGTTCCCCATCTTTGGAAATCGGGAGGTGTCCGAAGCCACGGGGCCCAGTTAGGGTTTAGGGAGAGCGCCTGGCGGCCTTCACATGCTATAGGGTCCCCACGTATGTCAGTGGGTTCCGATGCATTCCTCGGTCACTCGCCCCTTGCACTGCAGTGAGGTCTTACTCCTCACGGTATCACCGACTTGGTGAGGTCATCAGTGACGTACCATGGCATGAGATATACCTTGTGCAGTCATGAACAGAAAGAAGTGGATTGAATACATGTTATACGGCTTCCCCGTCTGTTGCATATATTGGTTTTCAATGTTCTGCACTGTAAACTTAACTTCTTTCACCTACAGAGTTCCATGCAATGAATTTGTGTACATAACATGCCTCACTGTCATTGTCCCATATCCTTTATTCAAGTAAAAGAAATCTGAATGTGCTGAAGAAATAAAGGTGGGCCTCTGTGGAAGAAGTAAGCACATTGGCGATTTCTTTTTATTCTCCATGTCAACGCTGTACAAAAGTGTTCCCACTCGCATCTCCCTGAATAACCGTCTCATTCCTCCTTACTGACCCCAGGATTAAGCTGAAAACCAGCCTCATCCGAGCATGCCTCGACAAACAAATAAATAAATAAATACTGCCCTATCCCCTATTCAGGCCTCACCAAAAACTCATTGCCGGACTCCAAGACCACAGAACCAGTTAGCCAAACCATGCTGCAACTTTCATGAGCGAGAAGACACAAGACTTATCCTCAATAAACTCCACTGGCTCCCAATCGGTGCCAGGGCCAATTTAAAGTCTTACCCACGGGGCATGCTTGGTCTAAGATCTTCAATACCTGCAGAAAAGGCCTCCTCACTGTGACCCAATCAGAGCCCTTGACTCATTGTTACCTTGTTAGATTAACCAATGATCTTTCAGAAGGGAGAAACACACACCTCACGGGGAGTAGAAAGACCTAACTCAGAAATTCCCCTCAGCCTCAATGGGAGAAAAAACCCAACTTCATGCGGTTCAACAATCTCCTGAAAACCAAACCATTCAGACTTGCCTTTAACTGAACTCTACATAGTGCAGGAGTCACAACCGAATAATTTTGGACACCGTAATACCCCAGTGTATGAACACTAACTTCTGAATTCTACCATCCTGTTGATTTATTATCCCTCAAGCTATATGAATTAACCGCAGGCCTGTATGCCTTATAAAATGTCAAATAAATAAACAATATTTTTGCTGGTGACGTTTTGGCCTAAACTGGACAGGACTATCTCGGCACTCCACTGTCGTAAAACCTGCCACCAAGGTTCGATAAATCAATTTCCAGCTTGGCAAGCTTACTCCTTTACTGCTTCTACTCATAAATTGTTTCATAAAGTATCACACACTCGATCCTGCTCAGTCTGTCCCCCAAATCATTAATTTTGACTACCAGTGGAGATAGAGCAGTGTATAGCAGTCGCTCGATTTGGGCCAGTAGAGTCGATTGTAGAGGGGATCGAGTCTCAGCCTTATCCGATGGTAATGAGGCAGGGTTCGGGCCAGATACAGAGGGGCTGCAGTTGTTAGATGGAGAGAGAGTTGTATTGGGGGTTGCCTGGGGAGTACAAATTACTTGATCAGTGACTCTGGTCACTATGGGAGTGATTGGTGCATCCGGGATATAGTTTGTGCCACAGAGGGCATTCAGCTCTTCCCAGATGGACATTATAATTGGGAGATAAAATCCTGGTGGCAAAGGTAGACAACTCCAAGCGGTAGAGATATAAGATAGAACCTGGCTTTACCTTCTCCAATGATGATGCCAAGTGTGGTGGCCCGTCCCGTCCTCCTCGTGCCTCTGAGGGCCACAGAGGGCCCGCCCTTTGCCCGGGCTTAGCCCCGGGCGCTCTCCCGCGACGCGGGGGCTCGCGCTGTCCTTTAGTGCACCTCCGGGGGGCGGGACCGGAAGCACGCCTTCCAAGGCGCTAGGGGTATTGGGGGATGAAGTCCCCGATCTGCCGTCTCGTCGCGTCCGGATAGCAGGGAGCCTGGGAGCCTGGGAAGTGCTGGAAGAGGGCAGCGCTGAGGCTGCGGAAGTCTGGAGCCCTGCCTGAATGGCCCCCCACAGGTCAGTGAGCGTCTGGCCAAAGTTCCCCGCTCCCCCGGGGCTCGCGCTGTCCTTTAGCGCACCTCCGGGGGGCGGGACCGGAAGCACGCCTTCCAAGGCGCTAGGGGTATTGGGGGATGAAGTCCCCGATCTGCCGTCTCGTCGCGTCCGGATAGCAGGGAGCCTGGGAGCCTGGGAAGTGCTGGAAGAGGGCAGCGCTGAGGCTGCGGAAGTCTGGAGCCCTGCCTGAATGGCCCCCCACAGGTCAGTGAGCGTCTGGCCAAAGTTCCCCGCTCCCCCAGGGCTCGCGCTGTCCTTTAGCGCACCTCCGGGGGCGGGACCGGAAGCACGCCTTCCAAGGCGCTAGGGGTATTGGGGGATGAAGTCCCCGATCTGCCGTCTCGTCGCGTCCGGATAGCAGGGAGCCTGGGAGCCTGGGAAGTGCTGGAAGAGGGCAGCGCTGAGGCTGCGGAAGTCTGGAGCCCTGCCTGAATGGCCCCCCACAGGTCAGTGAGCGTCTGGCCAAAGTTCCCCGCTCCCCCGGGGCTCGCGCTGTCCTTTAGCGCACCTCCGGGGGGCGGGACCGGAAGCACGCCTTCCAAGGCGCTAGGGGTATTGGGGGATGAAGTCCCCGATCTGCCGTCTCGTCGCGTCCGGATAGCTGGGAGCCTGGGAAGTGCTGGAAGGCTTGGTCTTCTGCCCAAAAATGTTCCAGGGGACTTGATTTTGGTTAAGTTTAAACACAGGAACATTGCCCCCCTACTTGCGATCTACCCAGCCTAAACGTGGCGATGGCTCCATCCGTATCTGGGACCTGCATGACTTTTACCCTTGTCCCCGAGCATCGAATCACCATAACAGCGGGTGAACAAGGGGGAATCTGAGTATTTTGGGTTATCATTTGAAACGCGTTATTATAAAGAAGCGTATGATTGCTTGTTATCCCTGTCAACTGCACGTATTTGTAATGCCGTTTTAAACTTTATTAGATCAGTTTTGGTGATTAGAAATAGATATTGATGGAATTTGGTTTTAAGAAAAATTATGTAAACATGTATTGTGATTTTATGGTTGATTAATTTTATTGCCCTTTTAAAATTGTCTATGCATACTTTTATGGTTTCTATATGAAATCGAAATAAAGTTTTGGAAACGAAACGTATCACACACTCACAAATACGTTGACAAAGGCCCCTATGTATGACAGGCGCTAAGCTGTCCCTAAAGATCATTTATCACAGTTCAGGTTGTGTCATCCTTCCCGCAGTCTAGCCAGCAATGGATCAAGACACTTTATTTTACTGCATCTGTCAAAATAGGGAACTGTGGTATTCTGGACTCCCTAAGATCCCAGTGTTCCTGACTGAAAAGAATGGACAATCAAGTACTATAATCTTTATTTCCTGCTTTTACTTATTTTTTTTTAAACTTTTGTTTCCAATTGATCATTCAGGAGAGTGCTGAAAGAAGAAGGAAGTAAGTCAGCTGGTTGGCTCATGCACAGCCATGCAGAATGGCCAGGAATCTCTTACTATTCCCCAACTATCAGACCAGCATCCTGCTCCTGAACCCTGCAGTGTAGCCACCACCTCTGGCATGTAGACTCTTCTATCTTCACCCTCTCCAAACTAGAGGTGGGCTAAATATTCTGCTCGTCCTGCAGAATTGGTGGAATTTTGGCTACTCCGTGTTACTCTTGTAACGTGGGGTTCTGGCCAAATTCCAAATTTTTTTTTTGCCCGGAGTGGCTGTATTGGGCATCAGGCATTTTCCCGGGAGGCTGTGAGGATGGTAGTTGGTTTTGCAGCATTGTGAACCAGTTTTGCAGCTGTGCTGCAATATCGGCCCCTACTGCCAAAAGCAGCTGTGTTTCACACTGGCACCCCCTTTCCCCACTCTTCTGGGTCTGGTCCTGCAAAATTGCCAGGGCTGCTTTGGGGTCACAGTCCGGCCCTGCATGCAGCTCAAGAATGGTAAGTTAGCCAGCGAGATTTACGGTTTATAGGAGGACATCCAGCAAGATTTTTCTAACGCGGGCAGTTCCGACCATTCATGGTGAGAAGGCTGCCGCTCGAATAGAAAATCTACTTGAGTGACAGCAAAATCAACTCGAGGAGCTCCATCCCATAGTGCGCTGCGTGGAGTGGTTTGTGCTCCTGGCGCTAAATCACAGAGCGAGCAGCCTATTTCCACCCGTTGGCGGAACTCCGTGGAATCTCTCAGAGTTTTTATGTATTTCCACTGAGTGACATTCTGCAAGTTCCGCCCACCCCTGCTCCAAAACCATAGAAGAAACTTACTTTCTGCGATAGACGTATTGCCTCCAGGAGTCCCATCAGTAAAATCAATAAACTGGTCTGTTTTTAAACGCTTTGCTACTAGAAAGTGTGTTGTGAAATTCTGGAAGAATTTACTAGCTGGTACCAGGTGTAATCTTGTCCTTTGCCCTATAATGTTTTCCCCATGCCAGGTGTAGTGTCTCTGCTCTCTCTCTTCCTACTGTCATGCAGGTGCTGTTTCTTCTTCTGTCACCGTCGTATCCAGGGTTGATGCGTCCATTGCCCTCATTTTCAAATTCCCAGGGGTCATTTCTCTACACTCCCTACTTGCCTCTCTTTTCTAAGAGTCCTGTCTTCCCTCCCTATCTGGGGGACTTTTCCTCCCAAGCCCAGTCTCTTTCTTGGTCATGTCCCTCCATCCTGCTGTCGCAGCACCCTACGTTCTGGAGTTTAACAGTTCAGGATTTCCTTTACCGGCCACGAGGCTTCAGGCCAGAGGCGTGGCCTGCAGGAGATTCCTACCCGCGACTAGGAAGTGTAGCTCACGCTTCCTGTTGGATAATTTCCTGTGGGGCATTCTTTTCCTTCTCTTTGTTTATGGAATAACTCTGAAATGTTCAGAGGTCAAGAAAAACTTACAGTGCACTTGTGCTTTGGATGTTTAACGAGTTTTTCCTGAAACGTCCCTTGGTACTGAATTACCATCACCCTGTTTGCAACAAGAGGGCCCAATCAGGGCTAGGATAGGGACGAGCCACAAAGCCTGCCTGTGTAAGCATGGTATGTTGTAGGAACTCTGCCTACTATGATGATGTAGGAGCACTAGATGTAGGGAGGTCATTGATGTGCTGGCCGCAAGGAATTGACAACTTCAACGCTTATTTTCCTCTTCCGAACACATTCCCTCTTAGAGGTTTTTAGTTCTAAAATTCCACTTATTTTATCGTATGCATTGGAATAGATTTCAATAAAACATGGCAACAAAATACAAATCAAAAAGAGGAAAATACTTCGTAAAATGATCAAAGTCCATCACGCAGTTCCGGCACAAGCTCAGCGCCTTGAGCTCTCTCTAGTTAGCTCGTACGCCAGAGCCATCGCTAACATCATAAGATGGGCATACAATCTTATACACGCGGAGCAAGGAACTTTAAGATTTTTATTAAAAACTGAGACTTTGTACTGTATACAAGATCTGCCAATGTATATTCCACTTATATTTTTTATCAATAAAACTTTATTAAATCAAAAAAAAAAAAACAGACTTTTGGGGCCGAATCATCGCATCACATTTTTAGTCAAAATCTAATTACAGCTTTTAATTTATCGAATTGTACAATTACACTCTAGAAATCTTGGACTCCTGCGCATTTGAGGCTTTTTCTAAAACACTTGACGCTGAGAATAAGTTACGACCTCGACATCAAGCACTGCTCTCATTTAAAACATTATGCACAATATGCAGAGTCAATAGAATACAAATATCAGCAACAGTGTATCCGTTTTACCGTAGGGCATGGGGTCCGGCGTTGTATTATTTTATTACGGCTTGGGATTCTCCTTCTAAAAGCATTTACTTCCAGTAGAACCTCATTGAAAATGCCACCAGTATTTGTGATTTATGCAACGGAGGAGTGCAAGACTTACTGCACGTTCTGTTTGAATGCCCAAACTCGATTTTAGTCGAGGCCGGACCCCGGTTTTTAATACCTTTTCGAATCGATATAACATTATTACAGTCCAAGGCCTCATTTTGCTGCTTAAATCGCCGCCTGGTGAATTTGTATGTCATCATTTGTTCAAATTTTAACAGAGCTTTTACATTTTTTTTTTAAATGATCATCCTTTTAATGTTTTATAAACAAAAGTATGTTTAAAATGTGTTGTTGTCAGTAGAGAACTAAATCAAATAAAACACTTGACAACGATAGGGCAACCCAGTAATCCCCCAGAACACTGGGTATGTGCAAACAAAACATGTACAGAGAGGCTCTTGAAGGAATACATTTACAGTGATTCTAGCAGTAATTATAAGGATTGGTCTCAGCCGAATCCAATCCATACAAAATTAATTTGTAAAGAGGAAAACGGTTTTGACTCCTGAAGGCAGGGTTTATATCGAATCCTTGATCGAAGCTGAAGAATAATCGTCTTCTTGCAATGTTTTGCCCATGCAATGACAACCACAATGGCGTTCAACACAACAAATCATATTCTTAGTTATACAATTGGAAAAATGGCATAATTTCCATTCTTTGCCATTAATTGTACAGGGTTTTGTTGTACGTCTTATATTGAAGCAAGGAAATCGACACGTTTATTTGTTGTGCCTGGTTATTTTTTATTGCATTATAGGTATAGCTATGTCTGTGATCGAATGATCTGTTCGACCCTTCAGGCATAACAATAACATTCACTCCTGTGTGATTGAGTATTGGAAGAGTAAGCGTGCTGAAATTGAATGCCTGTCATGAAGTACACATAAATATAGGTCAAAAATGAATTTGACATGGATTGGATTCGGCTGAGGTCAGTCCTTGTCATTACAGATCTAGCCACTGTAAACATTATTCCGCCAGGGGCCTCTGTGTACATGTTTTGGCTACAATGAATGGGTTGGGCGCTCGGCTGTTCTCGATGGTGTAGCTGTGCATGCAGTAAAAGATGGAGTATGAACGCAGGGAGATGGTGTGCGAGCACACGCTGTAGGGAAGGTGCAGGAACGTTAAGCGATGGTGCAGGAGAGCTGATAGATGGAGTACGGGCTGTGAGACATTGTATAGGAGGCTAGATGTTGGAATGGCACTGGTGTGCTATCTTCAGGATATTGCATTGAAGTACTGGCTATTGACCCTAGTGTGGGAGTGCTGGCGGAGAGGGATAGTGTATGAGTGCTGGCGGAGAGGGATAGTGTATGAGTGCTGGCGGAGAGGGATAGTGTATGAGTGCTGATAGTGTATGAGTGCTGGCAGAGAGGGATAGTGTATGAGCGCTGGCAGTGAGGGATAGTGTATGAGCGCTGGCAGTGAGGGATAGTGTATGAGCGCTGGCAGTGAGGGATAGTGTAGGAGCGCTGGCAGTGAGGGATAGTGTATGAGCGCTGGCAGTGAGGGATAGTGTAGGAGCGCTGGCAGTGAGGGATAGTGTATGAGCGCTGGCAGTGAGGGATAGTGTATGAGTGCTGGCGGAGAGGGAAAGTGTATGAGTACTGGCAGAGAGGGAAAGTGTATGAGTGCTGGCAGAGAGGGATAGTGTTTGAGTACTGGCGGAGAGGGATGGTGTATGAGTGCTGGCGGAGAGGGATAGTGTATGAGTGCTGGCGGAGAGGGATAGTGTATGAGTGCTGATAGTGTATGAGTGCTGGCAGAGAGGGATAGTGTATGAGCGCTGGCAGTGAGGGATAGTGTATGAGCGCTGGCAGTGAGGGATAGTGTATGAGCGCTGGCAGTGAGGGATAGTGTAGGAGCGCTGGCAGTGAGGGATAGTGTATGAGCGCTGGCAGTGAGGGATAGTGTAGGAGCGCTGGCAGTGAGGGATAGTGTATGAGCGCTGGCAGTGAGGGATAGTGTATGAGTGCTGGCGGAGAGGGAAAGTGTATGAGTACTGGCAGAGAGGGAAAGTGTATGAGTGCTGGCAGAGAGGGATAGTGTTTGAGTACTGGCGGAGAGGGATAGTGTTTGAGTACTGGCGGAGAGGGATGGTGTATGAGTGCTGGCGGAGAGGGAAAGTGTATGAGTGCTGGCAGAGAGGGATAGTGTATGAGTGCTGGCAGAGAGGGATAGTGTTTGAGTACTGGCGGAGAGGGATGGTGTATGAGTGCTGGCGGAGAGGGAAAGTGTATGAGTGCTGGCAGAGAGGGATAGTGTATGAGTGCTGGCAGAGAGGGATAGTGTTTGAGTACTGGCGGAGAGGGATAGTGTATGAGTGCTGGCAGAGAGGGATAGTGTAGGTGTGCTGGCAGAGAGGGATAGTGTATGAGTGCTGGCAGTGAGGGATAGTGTATGAGTGCTGGCAGAGAGGGATAGTGTTTGAGTACTGGCGGAGAGGGATAGTGTATGAGTGCTGGCGGAGAGGGATAGTGTTTGAGTACTGGCGGAGAGGGATGGTGTATGAGTGCTGGCGGAGAGGGATAGTGTATGAGTGCTGGTGGAGAGGGATAGTGTTTGAGTACTGGCGGAGAGGGATAGTGTATGAGTGCTGGCGGAGAGGGATAGTGTATGAGTGCTGGCAGAGAGGGATAGTGTTTGAGTACTGGCGGAGAGGGATAGTGTATGAGTGCTGGCGGAGAGGTATAGTGTATGAGTGCTGGTGGAGAGGGATAGTGTATGCGTGCTGGCAGAGAGGGATAGTGTATGAGCGCTGGCAGTGAGGGATAGTGTATGAGCGCTGGCAGTGAGGGATAGTGTATGAGCGCTGGCAGTGAGGGATAGTGTAGGAGCGCTGGCAGTGAGGGATAGTGTATGAGCGCTGGCAGTGAGGGATAGTGTAGGAGCGCTGGCAGTGAGGGATAGTGTATGAGCGCTGGCAGTGAGGGATAGTGTATGAGTGCTGGCGGAGAGGGAAAGTGTATGAGTGCTGGCAGAGAGGGAAAGTGTATGAGTGCTGGCAGAGAGGGATAGTGTTTGAGTACTGGCGGAGAGGGATAGTGTTTGAGTACTGGCGGAGAGGGATGGTGTATGAGTGCTGGCGGAGAGGGAAAGTGTATGAGTGCTGGCAGAGAGGGATAGTGTATGAGTGCTGGCAGAGAGGGATAGTGTTTGAGTACTGGCGGAGAGGGATGGTGTATGAGTGCTGGCGGAGAGGGAAAGTGTATGAGTGCTGGCAGAGAGGGATAGTGTATGAGTGCTGGCAGAGAGGGATAGTGTTTGAGTACTGGCGGAGAGGGATAGTGTATGAGTGCTGGCAGAGAGGGATAGTGTAGGTGTGCTGGCAGAGAGGGATAGTGTATGAGTGCTGGCAGTGAGGGATAGTGTATGAGTGCTGGCAGAGAGGGATAGTGTTTGAGTACTGGCGGAGAGGGATAGTGTATGAGTGCTGGCGGAGAGGGATAGTGTTTGAGTACTGGCGGAGAGGGATGGTGTATGAGTGCTGGCGGAGAGGGAAAGTGTATGAGTGCTGGCAGAGAGGGATAGTGTATGAGTGCTGGCAGAGAGGGATAGTGTTTGAGTACTGGCGGAGAGGGATAGTGTATGAGTGCTGGCGGAGAGGGATAGTGTATGAGTGCTGGCAGAGAGGGATAGTGTATGAGTGCTGGCAGAGAGGGATAGTGTAGGTGTGCTGGCAGAGAGGGATAGTGTATGAGTGCTGGCAGTGAGGGATAGTGTAGGTGTGCTGGCAGAGAGGGATAGCGTATGAGTGCTGGCAGTGAGGGATAGTGTATGAGTGCTGGCAGAGAGGGATGGTGTATGAGTGCTGGCGGAGAGGGAAAGTGTATGAGTGCTGGCAGAGAGGGATAGTGTATGAGTGCTGGCAGAGAGGGATAGTGTATGAGTGCTGGCAGAGAGGGATAGTGTATGAGTGCTGGCGGAGAGGGATAGAGGGATGGTGTATGAGTGCTGGCAGAGAGGGATAGTGTATGAGTGCTGGCAGAGAGGGATAGTGTTTGAGTACTGGCGGAGAGGGATAGTGTATGAGTGCTGGCGGAGAGGGATAGAGGGATGGTGTATGAGTGCTGGCGGAGAGGGATAGTGTATGAGTGCTGGCAGAGAGGGATAGTGTAGGTGTGCTGGCAGAGAGGGATAGTGTATGAGTGCTGGCAGTGAGGGATAGTGTATGAGTGCTGGCAGAGAGGGATAGTGTTTGAGTACTGGCGGAGAGGGATAGTGTTTGAGTACTGGCGGAGAGGGATAGTGTATGAGTGCTGGCAGAGAGGGATAGTGTTTGAGTACTGGCGGAGAGGGATAGTGTATGAGTGCTGGCGGAGAGGGATAGTGTATGAGTGCTGGCAGAGAGGGATAGTGTATGAGTGCTGGCAGTGAGGGATAGTGTAGGTGTGCTGGCAGAGAGGGATGGTGTATGAGTGCTGGCGGAGAGGGAAAGTGTATGAGTGCTGGCAGAGAGGGGGATAGTGTATGAGTGCTGGCAGAGAGGGATAGTGTTTGAGTACTGGCGGAGAGGGATAGTGTATGAGTGCTGGCGGAGAGGGATAGAGGGATGGTGTATGAGTGCTGGCAGAGAGGGATAGTGTAGGTGTGCTGGCAGAGAGGGATAGTGTATGAGTGCTGGCAGTGAGGGATAGTGTATGAGTGCTGGCAGAGAGGGATAGTGTATGAGTGCTGGCAGTGAGGGATAGTGTAGGTGTGCTGGCAGAGAGGGATGGTGTATGAGTGCTGGCGGAGAGGGAAAGTGTATGAGTGCTGGCAGAGAGGGGGATAGTGTATGAGTGCTGGCAGAGAGGGATAGTGTTTGAGTACTGGCGGAGAGGGATAGTGTATGAGTGCTGGCGGAGAGGGATAGAGGGATGGTGTATGAGTGCTGGCAGAGAGGGATAGTGTATGAGTGCTGGCAGAGAGGGATAGTGTTTGAGTACTGGCGGAGAGGGATAGTGTATGAGTGCTGGCGGAGAGGGATAGAGGGATGGTGTATGAGTGCTGGCGGAGAGGGATAGTGTATGAGTGCTGGCAGAGAGGGATAGTGTTTGAGTACTGGCGGAGAGGGATAGTGTATGAGTGCTGGCGGAGAGGGATAGAGGGATGGTGTAGGAGTGCTGGCGGAGAGGGATAGTGTATGAGTGCTGGCAGTGAGGGATAGTGTATGAGTGCTGGCAGAGAGGGATAGTGTTTGAGTACTGGCGGAGAGGGATAGTGTATGAGTGCTGGCGGAGAGGGATAGTGTTTGAGTACTGGCGGAGAGGGATAGTGTATGAGTGCTGGCGGAGAGGGATAGTGTTTGAGTACTGGCGGAGAGGGATGGTGTATGAGTGCTGGCGGAGAGGGAAAGTGTATGAGTGCTGGCAGAGAGGGATAGTGTATGAGTGCTGGCAGAGAGGGATAGTGTTTGAGTGCTGGCGGAGAGGGATAGTGTATGAGTGCTGGCAGAGAGGGATAGTGTATGAGTGCTGGCAGAGAGGGATAGTGTAGGTGTGCTGGCAGAGAGGGATAGTGTATGAGTGCTGGCAGTGAGGGATAGTGTAGGTGTGCTGGCAGAGAGGGATGGTGTATGAGTGCTGGCGGAGAGGGAAAGTGTATGAGTGCTGGCAGAGAGGGATAGTGTATGAGTGCTGGCAGAGAGGGATAGTGTTTGAGTACTGGCGGAGAGGGATAGTGTATGAGTGCTGGCGGAGAGGGATAGAGGGATGGTGTATGAGTGCTGGCAGAGAGGGATAGTGTATGAGTGCTGGCAGAGAGGGATAGTGTTTGAGTACTGGCGGAGAGGGATAGTGTATGAGTGCTGGCGGAGAGGGATAGAGGGATGGTGTATGAGTGCTGGCGGAGAGGGATAGTGTATGAGTGCTGGCAGAGAGGGATGGTGTATGCGTGCTGGCAGAGCGGGATGGTGTATGAGTACTGGCAGAGAGGGGTGGTGTATGAGCGCTGGCAGAGAGGGATAGTGTATGAGTGCTGGCAGAGAGGGATAGTGTTTGAGTACTGGCGGAGAGGGATAGTGTATGAGTGCTGGCGGAGAGGGATAGAGGGATGGTGTATGAGTGCTGGCGGAGAGGGATAGTGTATGCGTGCTGGCAGAGAGGGATGGTGTATGCGTGCTGGCAGAGCGGGATGGTGTATGAGTACTGGCAGAGAGGGGTGGTGTATGAGCGCTGGCAGAGAGGGATAGTGTATGAGTGCTGGCAGTGAGGGATAGTGTATGAGCGCTGGCAGTGAGGGACAGTGTAGGTGCGCTGGCAGTGAGGGATAGTGTAGGTGTGCTGGCAGAGAGGGATAGTGTGAGTGCTGGCAGAGAGGGATAGTGTATGAGTACTGGCAGAGAGGGATAGTGTATGAGTGCTGGCAGAGAGGGATAGTGTATGAGTGCTGGCAGAGAGGGATAGTGTATGAGTACTGGCAGAGAGGGACAGTGTAGGTGCGCTGGCAGTGAGGGATAGTGTAGGTGCGCTGGCAGTGAGGGATAGTGTAGGTGTGCTGGCTGGGGGAGGGCGTAGAAGTGCTGGCAGTGAGGGATAGCATGGCAGCACTGGCAGTGGGGATAGCGTAGGAGCAGTGGCAGTGAGGGATAGCATAGGAGCACTGGCAGTGAGGGGTAGCATAGGAGCACTGGCAGTGAGGGATAGTGTAGGAGCGCTGGCGGGGGAGGGCGTAGAAGTGCTGGCAGTGAGGGATGGCATGGCAGCACTGGCAGTGAGGGTTGGCGTAGAAGGACAGAAAGGGAATGCAATCATAGGTTGTAGGGGAGGTTTAGGAGTGCTGGTGGTAGTGGCTGGTGTGGGAGGAGCATTGGCTGCAATAGGTGGTAAAGAATGTCTGACTCCATGGAATGGTGTAGGGGTGTTGGGTGGGCTGGATGGTGTAAGAGCTCCACCCGTAAGGAAGGAGTAGGAGATATGCCTGAAGGCTGGTGTAGGCACTGGTTGTGGTGGATGATGTAGACAGTTGCTTCATTGGGCGGCGTATGGGCAATGCTGTGGGGGTAGAGTAGTAGCAGTGATTGCTGCTGGGGCGCCAGCTTTGTTGGATAGTAAGACATGTGACTGTAGTAGAGGGTGTCGGCGCCCCAGCTGATGGTGTAGGGGCTCTGACTGCACAGGGTGGCGTAGGGTTGCTTGGTATGAGTGTGGCACGGTGTGCCAGCGGGAGGCTGTGGCGCCGGAGCCTGGCTGTGGTGAATGGTGTCGGAGTTCTGGCAGTCAGGGGTGTTGTAGGTGTTTGCAGGGAGGGACGAGGGTGCTGGCTACCAAGAGTAGTGTACGGGGAGGAGTGTTTGGGAGCTGGTGTGGACCTGTCTTATGTCTGTCAGTGAGGGTTCTGGCTCTTCTTGTTTGCAGGTTTCTGTGCCTGAGCCTCCCTACTGCATGTTTCTATTTTTAGAGATGGATTCTTAGATTTTGGCGCAAAGGGCGGGAAATCCTGTTTCTTTTCACAGAGAAGGCAGCTGCTAGTGTAATAAGCAGGCAGCGGTTCAGTGCCAAAGCCCGCGCGCGCTCTCCCCCCTCCCTCTCAGTCCCACCGCAGGAATAGGATGTGATATCATCTGATGTTATTAGCAATTTGTTAACTCCACGCTGCATCCATCCTGGAGCAGGGCTTCGGGTGCGGGGTCAAAGGACACCACGAGAAACAACCTAGCACCGAGGTAGTGGCACTAAAGAGAGGGTGCATTGAGCGATAGGTCTCGAGCGTTCTTCTAAACCAGGCATCCTCATCAGTGCCTCTAAGTACTGAGGCCGTCTCCAGGAGTGTGCGTCATCCATACCTTTTAACCCTGGGCAAGGACAGTGCAGCAGTGGTTGGCAGCCTATGGCTACTCCCAGCCATCTATAATTGTGGCCTATGTGTAAGGCGCTGGGATCCTGTGGACCGGTCTGCTCAGGGTGCCACACCCTCCCTACAGCCAGTGACCCGTGAAGACCATCCATGTCAGGGGGCTTCAGACCCCAGGCCTTGTGACTACAAATGACATGTACTGACTGGTCTGCGGCCACGCAATAGTGTATGCAGCAAACAGAGTTGCAGTAAACGTCCAAGAATGTACATTTGCCCTGATCAGGGCTTTCGGGGGAATGTAGTTAAAAAAAGGCAAGAATCTCTTGGACCGATGCAGATAAAAAAAAACATACAGGATGTTCATGCTCCAGAATATGTCTGCTAAAGGAGAATCTTCCCCAAGATATCTGACCCAGGGGGCATGGTTTAGACTAGAGCAATGCCCAGAGAGGAGGGGCGGGAGAACAGCAGATTCCCCAGAGCAGCCTGGACCACCGGCATGACGTCACTCTTGGGCCCGCATAGTGCCAGCATCCTGTGCTGCACCTATATAATTGAACCTCCTC